>NC_138138.1:14077755-15277755 GCF_964188305.1 Podarcis bocagei | reverse complement strand
AATGCTACCCCTGGTCTTTCGGTTAGCTTTAACCTAGTGATTTCTGTTATCTCCTTAAACACCCTTTGCCAAAAAATGTACATATTTACACCAGTTTTATTTTTTAAGGCAGAGATTTAAACAAATGCTAAAAAAAGCTTTTTTAAAAAAAAAGTTAAGCCGCTCCTGGTCTGGAACCTTCTCTGCTTCGATCTTCCGCCTGCTCACTTCCTCGCTTCTCCCCAGGTTGTTGGGGACGTTGACACCACCCTGCCCCGGACTCTGGATGAACTGGGGATCCACCTGACCAAAGAAGAGTTGAAACTCAACATCCGCCCCCTCTTGAGGCTCGTCTGCAAGAAGTTTTTTGGGGAGTTTACAGGTAGGCGTCATCGTCCTTCTCTTTTCTCGCAGTGTGGTTTATCTCCTTGCCAAAGAGGACTGCCAAATGTGTGTGTTGAAGCAAGCTACCTCTGGCTGAGGGATTTTGAGGAAACACCTTTTTTGGCGTTGAGTGTCAGTGCTGCATTGCAATTTAATAATAATAATAATAATAATAATAATTTTTTATTTATATCCCACTCTCCCCAGCCGAAGCCGGGCTCAGAGCGGCTAACAACAGTAAAAATAACACAGTTTAAATAAAATCACAATCATTTAATTGAAATTCATTCTAAAATCAATTCATTCTAAAATCAATTCAGAGTCAAATTAATGGCAACCATTGGGCTAGAGTTCTATGTGGATTACAGAAGGAGGGGGTCAGACTGTCCCTTGGCCAAAGGCCTGGTGGAACAGCTTTGTCTTGCAGGCCCTGCGGAAAGATGTAAAGTCCCACAGGGCCCTAGTACTCTTGTGACAGAGCGTTCCACCAGATCGGGGCCACAGCCAAAAAAGCCCTGGCTCTGGTTGAGGCCAGCCTAACCTCCCTGGGCCCAGGATCTCCCAAGATGTTTTTATTTGAAGACCGTAAGGTCCTCCGTGGGACATACCAGGAGAGGTAGTCCCATAGGTACGAGGGTCCTAGACCATATAGGGCTTTAAAGGTTAAAACCAGCTCCTTAAACCTGATCCTGTACTCCACTGGGAGCCAGTGCAGCTGGTATAGCACCGAGTGAATGTGATCCCGCGGCGAGGACCCTGTAAGGAGTCTTGCCACGGCGTTCTGCGCTCGTTACAATAATCAAGTCTGGAGGTGACCATCACGTGGATCACAGTGGCTAGGTCAGGGTGAGAAAGACTGGCCTTTTTTATTCAAGACAATATTAACCCAGAATAGGGTGGTCTAGTGTATCAATCTAGGACTGGGAAGACCTAAGCTCAAATACCCATTTGGTTGTGAAGTTTGCTGGGTGACCTTGGGCTAGTGGCTACCTCACAGGGCAGGACATCTTGGCTCTTGACTCGTTCTGAAAGACTTGTGTGTATTGTGAAACCCAACCTTGCTTTATGAGCATCTTGGAGGAGGGTAAGATAAAAGGATCTTGGGAGTGCAGCCATTGTGTTTGTTTCTCATTTGCTTCACCCTCCTGCTTGTGAGTCTTAATGGAAACGTAAGGACTAGAGAAGGATGCTAGAGAGAGTTTCATACCAGTAGCAATGAGTTCCACCGGCTAATTATAAGTTATGAGAAATGGTATTTCCATTTAGTCTGCCTTTATACTTGCTGTACCTCAGCTACAGTGGATGATGCTACGTTTTTGTATTTTGGGTGAGAATGATTAATTTATAAATCCTCTCACTTGTGTTGTTTGATCTTGGGGAAACAGCAGGAGGAATCCGTGTGTCAAGAGCTGCTAGCTTAGTTCAAGAAGAGTTGGAAGATATCTGCAATGGTTCTAGGGGTTGCTCGTGCGTAAGCCTGTGCTTATCTCTCCGGCTGGGTGCAAACACCTGGCTGGGTTGCCAAAATGAACCTTTTCTGTCCGGACAGCCACTCACCCATGGCTGACTCAATCGCTGGCAGAATCCGTCAGTGGGCGTTTCTTAAACTTCTTCCAGCAAAGAAGCTCTTTGACACCTAGTCTCCTCCTACTCTCTCTGCGCGAAAGCCTTCTGCGCAAGGAGGGCGTGGGCAACGGAGGACCCCTACTCTCCCCGCTGGTCCCAGGCAAGGAGTCATGGGACTGCCTCGCCGCTTCCCCCATCTGCCCCCCTTCTCTTTTTTTTTTTTTTTTTAAATTTTATTGGTTTTACAGAATTTTTAGAAAACAAACAAACACTTAAAAGACAAACATACACGTATAGTTTCATAACATATTTTCATAAACCTCTTTTCTGGGACTTCCCCATACCTCCCCTTTCTGCATCCCAATGTCCATAATTTTATAGCAACTCCCAATTGTTACTTTCCAACCTCTGTCATCTTAGTCCTCTCTATATTCTGATCTTATGTCACTGTATCCCTTTGTTTCTGAGAACCACAACACTTTAACATTCATTAAGTTTGTAATAGTCCTTAAGATAGCTTTTAAATTTTCTCCATTCTTCTTCCACCGTCTCTTTTCGTTGGTCTCGGATTCTGCCTGTCATCTCGGCCAGTGTCATATAGTCCATCACTTTCATCTGCCATTCTTCCAGAGTAGGCAGATCTTGTGTCTTCCAATACTTTGCGATGAGTATTCTTGCTGCTGTTGTAGCATACATAAAGAAAGTTCTATCCTTCTTTGGCACCAATTGGCCGACAATGCCCAAGAGAAAGGCCTCTGGCTTTTTAGGAAAGGTACACTTAAGTACCTTTTTCATTTCATTATAGATCATTTCCCAGAAAACCTTAATCTTCGGCATCTGCCCCCCTTCTCCACTGGTGCTACGCGGATTCTCTTCCCCAGAAGATGGGCTGCTTCTCCCGATCCCTGGACGCGCTCTGGAATCCCTCTGGCTTTTGCTCTCTCCTTCCGGCACTGATGGCAGTTCCCTGACAATATCAGTTTTGTCTGGCCTTATCCGTCACAGCTGCAGACATGTGTTTTTCAGAGCGCATGGTCAGCATGCTGCGTGAACAGAAAGCACACACTAGAACAAATTCCAGCGTTTAAGGCTTAAGACGAATCAATGTGGAAAGTGTTCCTTACAGGTACAAAGTTGAAGCCAGGTGAAAGTTAAAAACTAACACAGGCTTCCTCTTCCTGAAAATCATGCCAGTGTGGTGTAGTGGTTAAGAGTGGTAGTCTCGTAATCTGGGAAACCGGGTTCGCGTCTCCGCTCCTCCACATGCAGCTGCTGGGTGACCTTGGGCCAGTCACACTTCTTTGAAGTCTCTCAGCCCCACTCACCTCACAGAGGGTTTGTTGTGGGGGAGGAAGGGAAAGGAGAATGTTAGCCGCTTTGAGACTCCTTAAAGGAAATGAAAGGCGGGATATCAAATCCAAACTCCTCTTCTTCTTCTTCAGTTTTTGAACTGCTGCCTCACCCAGTTTTGTTCTCCCAGGCTTTGTGGACATGTGCGTGCATCACATCCCCTCCCCAAAAGCGGGCGCAAAGACCAAGATCGAGCACAACTACACAGGCGGAGTTGACTCGGACCTGGGAGAGGCCATGAGCGAATGTGACCCTGATGTAAGACTTCCGTCTAACTCTCTTTCTTTGCTAATGGTAGTAAGCCTGGCTGCATGATTCTGAGCAGGAGAGGGCAAGCTCCATCCCTTCAGGTGTTGCTGAACTACTACAAGTCCCATCATCCCCGGCCATTGTTTCCTAGGGCTGATGGGAGTTGTGGTTCAGCGACATCTGGAGAGCCAAAGGTCCCCCAGTCCTGTTGTGGATGAAGAGCTTCATTTGGCAAGTCCTGCTAGAGGACTTCCCACAGACTGGCTGCGGTGAGAACAGGATGCAGAACTGAATAGGCCATTGGCCTGATCCAACAGGCTCTTCTTGTGGCAGTAAGAAAAGGAACTTTGGTATTAAATCAGAACTTGGCTCTACAGTGGTACCTCTAGATACAAATGGGATCCGTTCCAGAGCCCCGTTCGCATCTAGAGGTAAACATAACTAGCGACGGCACGTCTACGCATGCGCAAGCGGCGAAACCCGGAAGTAACGCTCTCCGTTACTTCCGGGTTGCCGAGGAGCGCAACTCGAATGCGCTCAACTCAAAGCATATCTAACCCGAGGTATGACTTATGGGACGCGGGTAGCGCTGTGGGTTAAACCACAGAGCCTAGGACTTGCCGATCAGAAGGTCAGCGGTTCGAACCCCCGCGACGGGGTGAGCTCCCGTTGTTCAGTCCCAGCTCCTGCCAACCTAGCCGTTCGAAAGCACGTCAAAGTGCAAGTAGATAAATAGGTACCACTCCAGCGGGAAGGTAAATGGCGTTTCCGTGCGCTGCTCTGGTTCGCCAGAAGCTGCTAAGTCATGCTGGCCACCCGACCTGGAAGCTGTACGCCGGCTCCCTCGGCCAATAAAGTGAGATGAGCGTCGCAACCCCAGAGTCGGTCACGACTGGACCTAATGGTCAGGGGTCCTTTACTATGACTGTACTTGGAAGCAGTGTACTGTAAGTCTGTTTTGATTTGATGGTTTGTCCATCACTTTGTAGATTATTATTTTTTTAAGTTATGCTGTTGCTTAGATTCTATCACCTAATCCATATTACAGTCGTACCTCGGAAGTCGAATGTTTTGGTTCCTGAACGCCGCAATCCCGGAAGTGATTGTTCCAGTTTGCGGACGTTCTTTAGAACCCAAACGTCCGTTGCTGCTTCCACGGCTTCTGATTGGCTGCAGGAGCTTCCTGCAGCCAATCGGAAGCCGCGCCTTGGTTCCCAAATGTTTTGGAAGTCGAACAGACTTCCGGAACGGATTCCGTTCGACTTCCAAGGTACGACTGTATAATTTTATACTTTATGTACCACTCTTTGCACAACCTGTGTGTATGCGAACGAATCTCCACTCAGTGGCCACTGTCACATGGGGAATTTTCAACGTGTTCCCACGCTACATTTATAACATGTATGTAAACTGTTTCTAAGAATGATCTGTGCTGAAATTGACTAAGAGCACCCACATGGGAGGGCTGGCCAAACATTGAAGTTTTATTTGTCAGCCACCCAAGCTAGTGGGTCAGAGAAACAGCAGACGCCTGAAGGGAGTGCACTCTGAGCTTAAACCCTATTTAACTGTCATGGCTGCGCCAAGAATAGATTTTGTAAATTCTGTCAGGGAGCTAAGTGTCTTAGGTCAAGCTTGATGTGATGGCAGCAGCCACCCTTGATCGTTAATGCCTTTGCCTTGTTCGTGGGTGAGCTGCAGTAGGCACTGACCTCAAAAGGCCGCACAAAAGATGAGAGCGGAACTTGGTGAAGTTGCTTCCCTGGGCCTGAGTTTGGAATTGGAGCTAGGCTGAAAGGAAAAGCAGGCGGGCAGTGAAATTGTGGGATCTCGCTCTCCTCCACATGTGTCCTTTAGGGTAAAACAAGACCTAGCCCTTGCCCACTTTATAGGGGAACAGGTCTGACTTATGAATAACAAGCATTAACTGCTGCCATTACATCTGTCTTATGTGTTTGATGTACAACCATTTGAGACATCTGTAACAGCTCCTACGTTTCTTTGGAGACCCCAGTGCCTTCTACACCCAACTCACAATGCCATAGGTTTGTTATTACAGTGGTACCTCAGGTTAAGTACTTAATTCGTTCCGGAGGTCCGTTCTTAACCTGAAACTGTTCTTAACCTGAAGCACCACTTTAGCTAATGGGGCCTCCTGCTGCTGCCACGCCGCCGGAGCACGATTTCTGTTCTCATCCTGAAGCAAAGTTCTTAACCTGAGGTACTATTTCTGGGTTAGCGGAGTCTGTAACCTGAAGCGTATGTAACCTGAGGTACCACTGTATATGAGTCCATAGAATAATGAACTTAATGGGTTTGGCCCAGGTGTTCCCTCAGCCCAGTATTGGCAGCCTCATCTTGGACAGCAGTGTCTGGATTTGGTCAATCAAATTTCCAGGACTCAAATCCAAAAAGCAGCTGTTTTTCCTCTGGACCGTGGCCACTGTTTTCATACATATTTGTCTGTATCCGTGGTGAACGAAGGCTGATCTTTGTCAAAACCTTTTGTCTGGAAGGGCCCGCTTATGTGCCACACCACAAAGATGTACAGTACGGACGACGGGGTCCAGTTCCATGCTTTCGGCAGGGTGCTGAGTGGGACCATTCACGCGGGGCAGCCTGTCAAGGTCCTTGGAGAAAACTACACCCTGGAAGATGAGGAGGACTCGCAGATTTGCACGGTGGGGCGCCTCTGGATCTCTGTAGCAAGGTAGGCGGTTCTGGGGAAGGCTTTACGCGGGATCCCTGCTTTGCATTCTCCATGCAGGTTGGGGTGGCAGGTGCAGTGTGAAACCCAACAAACAACACAAGCAACACGATGACCAGTATGCTAGATAGCACTGCAATTCTTATTGCATAGTATACGTAATTTAGTACAACAAAAACAAAATGTGTACGCTTGTAAATTCCCTAATATATTTCAAATCAAATGAACATACGTCTGACAATCTTTGAAAGTCTGTAGAAGTATAATAAGTCTATAGTTGAAGCAAAGTAATAGATGCTATCCTGTGGGCTAAGCGGTAAAACTTTTTAGGCGTTTATGGTGCCGAAGTAGTAAGGGAATGACAATGTTATTACATATCCTTATGACCACTGCTTCTTGTGCATTTTTCTAACCTGTGGGTTGTGCTGAAGAAGATTCCAGCAAAACAGTCAGATTATCCAGGATCACTGTCCTACGTTGTTACTCACTTGCTACTTTGGCACCATGAACGCCTAAAAAGTTTTATCACTTAGCCCACAGGATAGCATCTATTACTTTGTGTCAGGGAACTGACATCGGAGCTAGAGGCGGAGGGAAGGCTCTCAAATGATGCTGGAGAAGGGCCCAGCAGGGAGAGAGGCAGGTCCGCAGATGGGGAAGCTAATCAGCGCAACACCAGGGATATAGAGGGGCTGATGGGGGAATCGGAGAGAGGGCTCCAGGACTCTTCACCGGACACCAGCGGGGAGAGCACGGGTCCTCCGCTACCCACGCCCTTCCTGCGCAGAAGACTTCCGCGCAGGGAGAGTAGGAGGAGACTTGGCGTCAAACAACTTTTATGTTGGAAAAGGTTTAAGAAACGCCCACTGACGGATTCTGCTAGCGACTGAGGCAGCCACGAATTGAAGGGCTGTCCAGACAGAAAGGTTTAACAAGGCAACATAACCAGGAGAGGCAGCAACTTACGCACAAGCAACCCCATACCCATTACACTTTGTTTCAACTATAGACTGTTTATACTTCTACAGACTTTCAAAGATTGTCAGACGTGTGTTCATTTGATTTCAAATATATTAGAGAATTTACAAGTGTACACATTTTGTTTTAGTTGTACTAAATTATGTATATTACGCAATAAGAATTGCAGTGCTATCTAGCATACTGGTCATCGTGTTGCTTGTGTTGTTTGTTGTGTTAAGTTTGCAACACTGGGGTTTGTTGTTCTGTAGCAGTGTGAAACCCAGCACACAGTCGGGGGTTTCTGCTGTTGTTGAAAGTAGCTGCAGAGTGTGGGAGAGCACAGGTTGTGTGATGGGCTTGACCACCAGTAGTCAGGAGCTGTGCTGCTTTTGGGGCTAGCGTGGTTTGTGGTGCCCACGACGCTTTCCCCTTGTCTCTTCTCTCTGTTAGGATATTTCCGTTCCACCTTAAAAGGGAGCAGGATGTTTGTGTCACAGCCTGCGTATTTCCTGTTCACAGGATGTTTATGTTTGCTATTGCTTTCGTTTCTCTCTCTGTCGAAGACACTGACGCAGAGCAGTCATGTCTTTCTTTGTTCTGATCAACGCTGAATAAAAGCTTGTAAATAATGCTCTCCTGGGTGCGACTTGTGCTGTGCATTATCTGCTGATAAGAGTGTCCATGAGCCCTGGAATGTGGCAAGGTATTTCCAGGAAACTCGTGTTGCTAATAGCTCATACTGCGTGACTACGGGAGATCGATGGATCTTCCGGCAGCCGGCTTGGGGGCCATGATGGACTTTATCTCCCTGGCAGTATCCCAACATGGCTGGCCTTCATCTGAGTGGTTTCCCACTTTCTGACAAACTGTTCAGACACACACACACTATGTGCAGAAGTCACAGTTATGGACAGCCGAGAACAGTGTATTCCTTGGTTGGGAAGCATGACTTTTTCAAAGGTGTAAAGAAGTCATGTGTATTATGGGCTGTCCCGTGAATCCGCTAGATGACATCGCGGAAGAACGTTGCCTCAGGAGAGTGAGGAAAATTCTCACACCCTGGCCGGCGCTTTCTTGATCTCCTGCCCTTGGGCAGAAGATATAGAAGCATGATTAGTCACACCAACAGCGTAAAGAACAGCTTCTATCCGTGGGCTGTTAGGCTGCTGAATGAAAATATAACAACAGGGCACCTGACTTTCAGGTTTGGTGGGTGTGCGTCAGTAAACGAGGGGAAATTAAGACTAAGAGAGCTGAGTGGGGGGTGCTTGTGGAATCTCACTGTATACAAGTTGTGCAAGTGGCAAGAAAGTATTTCAATTTCAATTCAATGTGTCTTATTTCAGGTATCACATAGAGGTGAACAGAGTCCCTGCTGGCAACTGGGTGCTCATCGAGGGAGTGGACCAGCCTATTGTGAAGACAGCCACCATCACTGAGCCCAGAGGCAATGAAGAGGTAAAGCAGCCGTCATCAACATCTCCCTTGTCTTGTGGGCAATGGAAATAGAGACGAGAACAGCATGGTGCCTGCCCTCTGCAGCAGACCAATGTGGCATTCTGTGCATTGACACTGTCTCCTTGCCTGTTCTCCCATCCAGTCTGTTTTAGCCAAATTATATCAAAGGCTCCTCCTCAGCTCTGTGTGTATGTATTGGCCAGCTTCAGGTGTGCTTTAAGTGTTGAGTAGACCAGGACCTTAAGAATCTATACGTAATTTGTTTTTCTAGTTTGTTCTTGTGCTGGCATAGAGCTGGTTAAAACATAATTTCAGGTTACTAAATCATGGTTTATTAAGCAGAGAACAAGTGTTGGGCCCACACACTCCTCCTCCCTCATTCCAGCTTCTGTTGTGGTTTGTTTAAACCATGGTTCATCTGAACTGGGAAATTGTGATTTAATCTCTGTTTGCTAACCAGCATATGAAACCAAAATTCTCTTATTTTTGCCATAGAGGATCACTGTTATAACCCCAAGTCTGCCACTTGGAGCTCTTTGGAAGAAAGGCAGAACACAGTTACTGATTATGGTTATGATAATTATCTTCTATTTCAGGCTCAGATCTTCCGCCCTTTGAAATTCAACACCACATCTGTCATTAAAATAGCTGTTGAGCCTGTCAACCCCTCTGAGCTCCCCAAGATGCTGGACGGTCTGCGTAAGGTTAATAAGAGCTACCCGTCTCTCACCACCAAGGTGTGTGCGATTGCTTTGGATGGGTGGGATGGAGAGGCAGTAGGAACAGGGAGCAGACTGCAACTTTCCTTCTCCACACTATCAAGTCCCCTTTAGGGCAGAATTCTAGGCAATCAGAAAACCTCCTGGGGCAAGGTTTTAAAAAGCACAGCTTTGAGGCGTGTGCCAATGACAAGGGTACCTGGGAGGCCAGATTCGTGGCAGGAGCTCAAGGCTCTTTCATTTCATTTCTTTTTTATTGGTCGGTCTTTGCTGAGATGTGCTTTTTACACTTCTGCTGTATGGCAAAGTCGAAAAGCGGAATGTGCTTTGTATAGGTGCCTCAAAATGTACTGTATTTTTTGCTCTATAAGACTCACTTTTTCACTCCTAAAAAGTAATGTGTGTGCGTCTTATGGAGCGAATGCAGGCTGCGCAGCTATCCCAGAAGCCAGAACAGCAAGAGGGATTGCTGCTTTCACTGCGCAGCGATACCTCTTGCTGTTCTGGCTTCTGAGATTCAGAATTTTTTCCCCCTTGTTTTCCTCCTCCAAAAACTAGGTGCGTCTTGTGGTCTGGTGCGTCTTATATGGAGCGAAAAATACGGTAGTTGCAGCGACAATGTGGGAAACAGCAATACTCATGGGTTGTGGGCATTAAGTTTGAGTGTATTACTTGGCGTGTGTTTCCTTGTGCACTGATTCTGTCTTAAATGCACATTATCAGTTGCTGGTTGCCATTGGGGGTGGGGGCTAGGGATTCGGGGCTGTTCTCCTTAGGGCCTGGCTTTTTCTACACTCGGAAAAGATGGCTGTGATATTCCTTGTTTGTTCCCAGCATCCAGCACTCTGATCTACCCCCAAAGGTTCAGTCGAGCCTTCATATTCTGCTGTGCGTTCCAGCTGCTAATGCAGCCCATATGAAGTTCTGAATGGTTGTCGGTTTTGTTAAGCTTATCTTGTGCATGTGCCTCCAGGTGGAAGAATCTGGGGAACACGTGATCTTGGGAACAGGCGAGCTGTATCTTGACTGTGTAATGCACGACCTGCGAAAAATGTATTCGGAGATTGATATCAAGGTACAAAAAAGATTCTCTTTCTAACTCTGATATGTTGATTTGGGGGGTGGGTGGCGTTTTCTATCTTCATCTTGGTTTGCCCATCTGAATTGAACAAGGGAGGTTGGGTCCATCACTCAGTTTTTTTTATCACCTCTACCCCATTCTTCTATTCACTTTTCAAAGGTAGCTGACCCTGTTGTCACATTCTGCGAGACGGTTGTGGAAACCTCTTCCCTGAAGTGTTTTGCCGAGACGCCCAATAAAAAGTAAGATCTTTGATGAGAGTCTTAAAATGCGAGCCACGGGTGTGGTGCTATTACAAAAAAAAGCTAAGGCACCATCTTGCACTGAATGAACTGGCTTAGCCCTTGGGCAGCCAGAGTTAGATATGCTGTGTTTAAAAAGTTTCACGTAACCTGGGAGGGAGCATGACATGATAGCCACTTGACATTCCCTCCAGTGGCAATTGTTTTCAATTCAGCAAGCTGTTCATATTATCCCTACGGGTTGGGATATTTTCTTTATGCTGCCATAGGCAATTTTTCCAGAAGCAGAAGAAGATGTATAATTTTGCCTAGAAGGAAAGCAAGCATTTTGTTTATGTCCGCAGGCCTTTATTGCTTGCAGTTGCTATTTTGAACGAATTTGCTCCTTTCAGACTAAACTGCAGAGGCAGGAGATGCAGTAGAACAAGGTGGGACCTGTTGGGTAGAACCCCATTGGAAAATAAACCCTGGAATGGGAGTAGGGAGCCTGTGGCCCTCCAGATATCATTAGACGATGACTCCCATCATCCCTGACAGTTGGCTTTGCTAGCTGGGGCTGATGGAGTTCGGAGTTCAACACCTGGAGGGCTATAGGTTCCCTACTCTTGCCCTAGAGAGCAGATGATTAAGAGAAGATATATTGGCCCTCTTCAGTTCTTTAAAGGATCTTGAGTTGAAGAAGGGCAACAACTGTTCACCCTTATCCCCTAACAGCAGAACAAGAAAACAGCCATTTCAAACTACCAGAGCAGTCGCCTTCCTACTTTTAATTGGCTTAAATTGAAGAGCAGTTTCCCAGCGGACCAGCATTGCTTTTACCTCTTCCTCTCCAGCTGAATTGACATATGTATTTCTGTTCCAGGAACAAGATCACAATGATAGCCGAGCCTTTGGAAAAGGGTCTGGCTGAAGACATTGAGAATGAAGTGGTGCAGATAACATGGAACAGGTATGGAGTTTCCTGAAGAGTTAGCTGTGATAGACAAGTACACACACACACACACACACACACACACACACACACACACATTTTCTTTGCCTTCAGACACTAGGAAGTTCACCTCAGCTCCTTAAGAGAGGGACTTCATCACTCTTGCTTGCATAGGGCATCCATATCTGAAACCTGCTAATGCACAAAATCATAAGAAAGCCAGGCCTTTGGAGTCAGAAGAGACAAAATACTTCTATTAAAAATAAGTTTAAAAATAAACAAATCTACGTCTTGATTAATCAAGGCCCCACTTATTGACCTAAATGTTTCTAGTTGATTAGCCAATTAATTTTATAAACATTACAGCCATATAAAACAGTTTCATACTTTAGAATGGTTACAGTCAAGTTTCCAATGGAAGCAGTACATTCTTACCCAGGGGTCAGCAAACTTTTTCCGCAGGGGGCCAGTCCACTGTCCCTCAGATTTGGGGGGGGGGGCGGACTATTTTGGGGGGGGGGGCGGAGAACAAATTCCTATGCCCCACAAATAACCTAGAAATGCATTATAAATAAAAGCACACATTCTACTCGTGTAAAAACACCACAAATAACCCAGAGATACATTTTAAGTAAAAGGACACATTCTACTCATGTAAAAACAACGTCCGTGGGCCGGATCCGACCCCTGGGCCTTAGTTTGCCTACCCATGTTCTTACCTAATAAATGTATTACGGGGAAAGTAGACAAGTGTCTGTCAGATATTGATTCATTGCACATTTGGAGAGGGGTTGGTGAGAAGGTTAAACCAGTTAGTACTTGAGTTCCTTCAATGTTTGCATATCTCTTCCCTTTAGGAAAAAGTTGGGTGAGTTTTTCCAGACCAAATATGACTGGGATTTGCTGGCCGCCCGTTCCATCTGGGCCTTTGGGCCTGATGCTACTGGACCAAACATCCTGGTGGATGACACCCTGCCCTCAGAGGTAAGGACCCTGCCAGAGAGATTTGGGTTGCTTTTTAGCCTGCAGTGATCAAATGACTCTTACCTAGGACTACTTCAGTTTTGCAGCCCAGGTATCAAGAGATTTCACATCCAAGAATTATCAGACCCTGTGAACCCTGAAATAAATTGTGCAGATGATGCTCATGGAGAATTGGGGTGGGGGAATCACATGGCTTAGGAAAAGCTGTATTTGTCTTCAGAATTTCTCCCTACGTGTTGCAAGCCAGTGGTCCAGAACTCCACCCAGACAGACTCATTTGAAGAAAGTCTTGGCTCGAGGCGGGACTAAGAGATGACTCCCATTTCGCCCCTGAAGCCAGCCTTTCTCCTGCTTGTATGGAGATGCAAGCAGGTCACCTGGTCTGCTGCACTGATAGAGCAAGCAGATGTGAAAAAGGAAGGACACTCTGTCTGTAAAGCCTTTTAGCTCCAACTTCCTAAGAGACCTTGAACTGACCTTGTGGCTGTGTTTCACCACTCTCTCCCCTGCCTGTAAATTTTCTGCAGAGGGAGCTTCAGTGCCACATATTCCAGTTTGCACACAGAGATTAACTTCTCCTTGCTGCTACTTGCTACTTCAGCTGCTATGTGTGTTTTTCTTCTTTTACAGGTTGACAAAACCCTATTGGGTTCCGTGAAGGACAGCATCGTGCAGGGCTTCCAGTGGGGGACCAGGGAAGGGCCCCTTTGTGATGAGTGTAAGTAAAAGATCTAGAAAAATTAACTTCTCCTAGGGATTTTCAGATCCATCCCACCCAAGCTGCGTTTTCTACCAAAAGTGAAACTGTCGCATCTTAGTGGGTCTCAAATGACAGTGACTCCAGGCTTTTCTCAGCAGCAGCCTTGTGACTCGTTCCCAGATTCCTCTAGGGAAATGTGAATTTTTCCCAGAGATTAATCCAGAGCCTTTTCCTAATTTGTTCTTATTTGGACTATGGTTCTGGAATGCACAAAGAAATTGGAGACAGAAGCAAACAGAGGTTTAGCTTGTGTTTGGTTTTATCAGTGGCCAACGCAATTCAAAAAAACTTTGAATAAGTTGGGGGCTTTTGAACTCTCTGTTGTACCTCAGCAAAAAAAGACTAAGCAGCAGAGAGTTCACTTGTGTAAATTTTAGAATGTGAGATTCAGCACAAAGGGCCTTCTGGAAGTTCCCTCGCTGCAAGAAGTAAAGCTACAAGGAACCAGGCAGAGGGACTTCTCGGTAGTGGCGCCCGCCCTGTGGAATGCCCTCCCTTCAAATGTCTAGGAGATGAGTAACTATACAACCTTTAGAAGACATCTGAAGGCAGCCGTGTTCAGGGAAGTTTCTAATGCTTGATGTTTTATTATGCTTTTATATTTGTTGGAAGCCACCCAGGGTGGCTGAGGCAACCCAGTCAAATGGGCAGAGTAAAAATAATAAAATTAATTATTATTATTAAGCTGAGACTCACCTAAAATAACAAGGGAAAGGATATGGTTAAAGTCTCCTGCAGTTCCTTGGTAGATGTCAGGGGCTGGACTGAGGAGGAATGGTGGGGGACCGCCCCCCCTTCTCCTGAACCTTCCCAAGAACAGGAGAGCAATATAGATTTACAGCAGTGGTTTGCAGAAGGTCAGAGTTCAGAGGCTGCAGAGGGGAGAAGCTGGGGAATATTGGGAGAGGAACAGCAGGAAGAAGAAGAACCAGAGGGTTTCTTTGAAAAGCATTCCTGACCCCCCTCTCCCAGGACAAGGCAGGCATTGAGAGTAGTAGAACAGAAAGCTCAGAGGCAGAAAGTTCAGATCAGCTGACGCAGGGATGACGTATAATAGGAGAGACAGAGGGGTGGGGCTTTACTCAGAGCATCGCCATTATTCTAAGAAGGACTGCATTCCTTTGTCTCTCTGTGTGAATATTAAATAAATGACTCGGTAAGAACTCTTATTGTTTATCTGCTTCTTGGCTGCCCACCGTGGGAGGGATTGGATTCCCTGCAGCCTGAGTGTAGACTTGCCAGCCAAAACCTTTCCAATCCCACGTCTCTCACTGATGTGCTTTGCTTCCTTTCACCCCAGTGATCCGCAATGTGAAATTCAAGATCCTGGACGCTGTGATCGCCCAGGAACCGTTGCACCGGGGAGGTGGGCAGATCATCCCAACAGCCAGGCGGGTGGTGTATTCTGCCTTCCTCATGGTAAGAACCGCCCTGCAGTGCCTTGCGTGTCCCCACTGCCCAAGCAGCTCCAATAATAATAATAATAATAGTAATAGTAATAATAATTTTATTTATACCCCGCCCTTCCCGGTTCAAAAAATGGGCTCAGGGCGGCTAACAACAAATTTAAAATACAGTATAAAATACAGTATAAAAACATGAATAACAATAAAATTCAAAAATCAGTTTAGGGGAAATAAGCATTAGATAGTCCCCATGGCTAGCTGGCTGAATTGGTCCTACGGGCCAGCGAGGAGACCCGGGGAGAATTAGCTTGGGGTCTCAGAGCGGGTCATCTTCATAAAAGGGGAGGGGGAGGGAAGGGAAGTAAAAGATCAGGCTGAATTCAAATTAAAGGCCAGGCAGAATAGCTCTGTCTTACAGGCCCGGCGGAAGGAGGTTAAATCCTAGCAGATTTTCTCCTTTAAGGTTGTTCTTTTGGCACAGCTGACTAGCAGCCGCAGGGAAATGGGCCAGTGGCGTAGCGTGGGTTGTCAGCACCCGGGGCAAGGCAAGTAATTTGCGCCCCCTAACCCGTGGATTTGCGCCCCCTAACCCCCATATGTTGCGCCTGTGCGGCCGGCCCACACTACGCCACTGAAATGGGCACAGTAACTGCAAAGGGAACTGCCTTTGCAGTTCCCTTGCCGCCTCTCTGAAAGATAACTTGTCTCCTGTCCTCGTAATGTGCAGCTCTTGGAAGTCTTCACTGTGCAAATGGCACTTGGAGGCCAGTCCCCACCCCCCAAATCTGATCAGGGCATGTTTATCAGTGCTGTCTGCTAATAGCAGCAATGGAGACAAGAAGGAGCTCCTGCACCCGGACGCTGCTGTCACCTGCTGATGCTAAAGACTCCTCCCTTGTGTCCTCTTCAGGCCACCCCACGGTTGATGGAGCCATATTACTTTGTGGAAGTCCAGGCCCCTGCAGATTGCGTCTCTGCAGTATACACAGTCCTGGCCAGGCGCAGGTGAGTGGCAGCCATGTTGGTTAACTCCTTTGTTTCCGTGTTGCTTTAGGTTCAAAATGCTCCCCTTTAGCTTGTTCTCGGAGATCCGTTGCCTGCCGACATTTGGTGGAAATTCAGCTGTTGAAATCTATAGTCTGAAATACAGTGGTACCTCGGGTTAAGAACTTAATTCATTCTGGAGGTCCGTTCTTGACCTGAAACTGTTCTTAACCTGAGGTACCACTTTAGCTAATGGGGCCTCCCGCTGCTCCCACCGCCGTGCGATTTCTGTTCTCATCTTGAAGCAAAGTTCTTAACCTGAGGTACTATTTCTGGGTTAGTGGAGTCTGTAACCTGAAGTGTCTGTAACCTGAGGTACCACTGTAACAGTAGGAAAGTGATGGGGCTGCTGTTTTTTTGTTTCCTCCATAATAGCTCATTCTGACCTGAGTACCAGATACTGGGGTCAAATGGGATGCTTGTCTCCACCATGCCTTGCTTGTGACCTTCACTGGGCATCTGATGCTGGAGACAGTGTGTTGAGCTGGTCTGCCTCAGAGGCTTACATTCCTATTCTTTCTCCCCCGGAAATCCCAAACGTCCAATTTCAGTTCTGTGTTTTACCACATGTGTTGTAACTGCATAGCTCTGCTTGTGAGTCTTTCCTCTTTGCCCACTTCTCTGCTGACACTTGCCATCTTCCTTTGCCCCTCCCCCCCCCCCCCGGGGCAAGTCTCCTGAGTTGGGATTGGGGCATTTTGGCAAGCAATCAAGGGGGAAACTAATGTCTTTTTTTTTTTCCTTTTGCAGAGGCCATGTGACCCAAGATGCACCAATCCCAGGTTCCCCTCTGTACACCATCAAAGCCTTCATCCCAGCTATTGACTCCTTTGGGTTTGAGACAGACCTCCGGACACACACCCAGGGACAGGCATTCTCACTGTCTGTCTTCCACCACTGGCAAGTAAGTGGCACAGGGGCTTGTTGGCAGATAGCAAAGGAAGAGGCCAGCGCTCCAAGTCTCAAGCTTTGCATTCGAATTCCCAGGCTGCCAAGTTCTTTAATTCGCAGGCAGATTCTCCCCTGTTTGAGCAGCAGGAAGTCCTCCTAATTTGAACTGTGTTCTCCTTGCACCCCATATTCTTTGTCAAGAAAAGGTGAATTCTGGAAGTGGAAGGCGCAGGCAGAATATAAAATGGAAGAAAGGTATAAAGAGGTGTGGGATATAGCTATTAATGATGAAATTAACATGTGCCATTAAGGTAGGACAGGGAATAGCAGGAGAAATTATTTTGAGGAGATACGGAAGGTGTGTGTAGAAATTGCACTGTTAAAACGGAAAGGGGGTCAAACCATCGCAAGAGGTGTTGAAATTTTGGGAGGGTGGATGGTTACAATGGAATGGTCGTGGGGTGCACATTTTTATTCTTATTTATGATTATTACTTTGTTAAAAAAAATAAGGATGTAAAAAGAAAAATTGAATTCTATATCCTGCTTTATATATATTGGCACATTTGCTTATTTTGCATACATTCTGCTTTTTTGCAGCAATTTTTTTAAAATAATATTTATTAAACAATTTATAAAGGTACAGAATAAAGAAAAAAAAGAAACATTTAACAGAATAATAAAAAAGAAAAAGAAGAACAAAGAATACCAACAAACAAAACAGAAAAAAGATTAGGATTTTCATATCCTATGCTTCATCACTAGTTTCTTGACCTCCTCACACCTCCCTTTTTGTATTCCAGTTCAGATATTTAATTCAGCAAATCCTTACCCTCAATCCTTAACTTTACTCAAGATCTTAACCTATATTAAAAATACATTTTCCCTCATTATCAATCTATATTAACATATTCTTATTAATCTTTTTACCAACACCGCTTATTTTCCATCCAACGTCCATTTAACATTCATAAATTTTACAATATTTCTGTAGATATTCTTTAAACTTTTTCCAATCTTCTTCCACCAACTCGTCTCCCTGGTTGCAGCAATTTATTCCACTTAAGGAAGGGGGTAAAAAAGCAGGGTGCAGCAATGAAGTCCTTACCTCCTTATCTCTGTGGCTAGGGGAAGGTCCTTTGCAACCTGCCCCACTGCTTTTCTCCTGCCTCCTTTGTCCTTGTGAAGATGTTGGCAGCAGTGGAAGAGCGTGATGCTTCCTGCAGCCTGGGCTGCAAATATTTCAAACCTTGTGTCGTCATAACCCCTCTGGACAGGCCTTTCCTGCTTCCTTCTGTCTTTCTCCATTCCTGTGATCCATATAAATAGCTGGTTGATCCCGTTTTTAGAAAGGCCCTTTTTTAGATGTAAAACAGTAAGAGGTTGCGAGGCTGTGGTGTGATATATGATGTGGAGAATGCTGTTCAGAGTGGGGGGGGTGTCCCCTTTATGGTCCCTTCCAGGTCTATAAGTCTATTAAAATGACTTCGGTGATGCTCTGGAAGCCTCCCAAGATTTCCACTTAACCTGCCATGTGAATCATGGATATTTGTGGATTCTCTGTGCACCTAGGAATCCAAGGTACTTAAAATTCCTTAACACACACTGTGTGCCCCTTACATTTCAGATTGTGCCTGGTGACCCCTTGGACAAGAGCATTGTGATCCGACCTCTGGAGCCCCAGCCAGCTCCACATCTGGCCAGAGAGTTTATGATCAAAACCAGGCGCAGGAAGGTAAGTCTTATGGTTAGGGTTTGCCTCTGCTGGCCTCTGCAGCTCTTGCCCTGCAATGAAGCATAAAAACACACACACCTCCTCTTGCTTCCAGTCTAATGCTTTGACATCCTATTCTCCCTCAGGGGCTAAGTGAGGACGTGAGCATCAGCAAGTTCTTCGATGATCCTATGTTGCTGGAGTTGGCCAAACAGGATGTGGTGCTGAACTACCCCATGTGATCAGGCTGCCCCCACTGGGCAACAGCATTTTCCCAGGCAAGACTCCAGTATCATCCTCCTTGCCATGTTAACTTCCTGTGTGTAAGACATTGCTGTGTGTCTTTCAGTGCTGCAGTCCTGCTGCCAAAGCAGCTGTTTGCCACAGAAGTTTTGCGTTGTCAAGGCAGGCTCCCTGCCATGTTGTGAACAAACTCCACTGATCCTTTTGCCTTCTATTGGCCAGGCTTCAGATTTGCCAAGTATGTCCTGTATATCCCCAAAAACCTGCCTCTGTGAGGAGAACTCGGTCTCTTGGGAGATTTGATCCTTGAGTCCTCTTAGCTTCCCACAGTGATCCTCTTTTCCCTAATAAAAGCAGCTTTTTTATTTTTGTTTCCAAAACATTTCTGCACGCTGTGCTCATCCAGCCTCCTTCCAAGCAGCACTGGCAGAGCTGATCAAATATTTTTGGGGATTGTAGCCTTTCCCAGTCAGACTGAATTGTGACTTCATGCTCTGCCCCCTGATGGAGAGGTGATTCCTTGCCAACCAGTTCCTGTTTGGATGGCGAAAAGGGGCAAGACCCCACCCCAAACACTTGGCTATTTAAAATTCTCTGCAAGTGAACATGTGCTGCCATCCCTGTACAAGCTTCGGCAGAGGCCCCCTCCTTTCGGTGAAGCTGCCAGCGTTCTGAAGTTTGATTTTGTCCATTTGATTGGGTGTTTGGCATGGAGGGGGGCCAGGAGTGTACAGAGAATAAATATTTTTTACTTAATTGTAATAGGTGACGATAAAAGCATTCTGGTCTAGTTCTTGGTTCTGCTCTGTGCCTGTTGGTGTCAGTGAATGAGTGAGATCTACTGCGCATGTGTTGTCTGCTCTCTCTCCTCTTCCTGCCCCTGCCAAGCTTCCTTGGAAATCCTACATGTCCACTTCAAAGTGTTTGGCCCAGTTCTTGAGTTTTGTTAGCAATGTCTTCCAAATTAGAAGGATTTTGCAGAGGCCTAGCCCAGTACATGCAGGTCTCACTATCCCAGTGGTGTCCAAACTTTTTTCAAAGAGGGACAGATTTGATGAAGTGAAGGACCCTGAGGGCCGACCAAAGCTGTTATCCTTTTTTGAAGTTGTTGAGCTTTTTGTATGATTTTACCCCAAGAAATGGGACGTGGGAGGCGCTGTGGGTTAAACCACAGAGCCTAGGACTGGCTGATCAGAAGGTCGCGGTTCGAATCCCCGCAACGGGGTGAGCTCCCTTTGCTCGGTCCCTGCTCCTGCCAACCTAGCAGTTCGAAAGCACGTCAAAGTGCAAGTAGATAAATAGGTACCGCTCCGGCAGGAAGGTAAACGGCATTTCCGTGTGCTGCTCTGGTTTGCCAGAAGCGGCTCAGTCATGCTGGCCACATGACCCGGAAGCTGTACGCCGGCTCCCTCGGCCAGTAAAGCGAGATGAACGTCACAACCCCAGAGTCGGCCACGACTGGACCTAATGATCAGGGGTACCTTTACCTTTACCTTTACTGTGCCCCAAGGCCACAAAATAGAATTGGGAATAAATTTAGAGGAATAACATGATTGCTAACTCCTTCATTGCTTGTCTGTAGATGTGAGAGAACTACAAGTACCAACAGAAGGGAATTTCACAGGGAGACAGAGAAACAGAGAACAAACAAGCTATACTCACTCCCTCGGCCAATAAAGTGAGATGAGCGCCGCAGCCCCAGAGTCGGCCATGACTGGACCTAATGGTTGGGGGTCCCTTTACCTTTACCCCACAAATAAACTGCCCCAGAGGCTGGATTGAATTGACCGGCAGGCCAGATTAGGCCCCCAAAATGGGCTTTGGACATGCCTGCAGTCTCCAAACAAAAATTATACAAAAATTCACTTATCCAAGCAATGAGGAATTAGTATCCAAGCCTCATTATACAAACCACAGATTCAGTGGTACTGGACCTGCACATAGTAATGTAAACAAATAAGCAGCCTTAAACAAGTCTTATTTTATTGTGTTTTGCTTGTTTGTCACCAGACACCATGGTGAGCAGGAAGGATCAGAAAAATAAGAGAGGATTTTTCCTTCCTTGTTTGCCTTTTGCAAGGTTTCAGATGAGATTTTTCATCATCTGGGGGTCAAAATTCCGTGGCTGGGAACACATTGGAAAAATTTCCCATAGGAACCCATGGAAATTGTTGGCTCATTATGCAAACGCTCACCTGACAAATGATTTCCTGAGAACGTGTCGCGTTCAGATGGCGAGACTTGCGTATACTGTCTGCTCTGAATTACAGCAGCCCCCCCCCGGCACTGCTTTTAACTCGGAAGTTAGGGGTGAGCCTTGAGATGACACCAACAAATTGTTCAGGGTGGCAGGAACAAAAAATGATGGTTGCCGTGAGCTCCGAAAGTATCTCTTCAAACTGGGTGAATGGGAAGTGAAATGGCAAATGCAATTCAATGTAAGCAAATGTAAAGTCATGCACATTCAGGAAGAAACCCTAACTTCACATATGGGATCTGGGCTGATCATGGACTATCCAGGAGAAAAACCTTCCTTTGTGTAATGGGTTGCTCGATGGAAATGACCCAAGTGTGAGAGATCTGAATTCCGTGTTACAGATAGTGAGGAAAGGGATTGGAAATAAAACTGCAAAATATCATAATGCTATGATACAAACCACACTTGAAAGTTCTGGTTACTATACCTCTAATTGGATATTGTAAAAGTGATAAAGGCTCATAAAAGGACAACCACAATAAGGGGGTTGGAACAGCAGCTTCCCTATGAGAAATAATAATATTTATTTATTTATATGCCACCAATCTGACTAGGTTGCTTCCAGCAAATTATAAAACCACAGTAAAACATCACACATTAAGAACTGCCTTCAGGTGTCTTCTAAAAATCAGGCAGTTGTTTATTTTCTTGACATCTGATGGGAGGGCGTTCCGCAGGGCGGGTGCCACTCACAAGAAGGCCCCTCTGCCTGGTTCCCTGTAACCTTGCGTCTCGCAGTGAGGGAACCACCAGAAGACCCTCGGAGCTGGACCTCAGTGCCTGGGCTGAAGGGTGGGGGTGGAGACGCTTCTTCAGGTAAAATATTACACCATTTGGCACTTAAAAGTTTAGAAGGAAAGGCAAGTATAGCAGGAAACGGATGTATAAAAATCAATACAAAAGTGGGCGGGGAGCAGATATTCCTCCCTCTTCAAATACTTCAATACTCCCTCTCCCTGCCCCATGCAATTCTTTGCATTTCTACCGCACAGCAAAAAAAGTCTGCTTCTGTTTCTGTGGCATTTCACTAATTGGGTGTGGATTTATATTCCTCCATGTCTCTGCTTTATAAAAGCACATAGCCAGCCCTGTCATCTTCTATTAATTTTCCCTACTCTTGGAATATCACATTTCCAGAAGGTCTGCTGAAAATATTTGTCTTGTCTACAAATGTACACATGCAGAAATATATCAATGTTCAAAGAAACGTTTATTCGAATGAATAATGCCATTGTAAGCCATCTTACCAAATATGTGCATTTTATTGCCTTTTCAAGCAAGGTAATTTTTAAATTGCATTTAAAATAGTGACATTAGATGTTAATATTGCCCTTAATACATATACAGGACAGAGCTGCTATAAAATGTGCTTAGGTGCAGAGGTAATCTTAAAAAAAAAAGGAAATTATACAGCAGACACTTCACAAGAGCAGCACAGTTTGCATTAAAATAGGGATTATTTTTGCAGCCAGAGTCAAGCGAATCTTCACTTGTCAGTGTGAATTTCCTTTTTATGCACACCCGTGCTGGAGTCGCATGCTTTATTACGAATTGGATTTTGTGCCATTTGGAGAGGGTTTGTTTTTCCTGTTTAGAAACTGCAGGGTAGGGACTTCAGTGCGATGAAAGAAGGCAATTGTCACACTTAGAATGCGAGAAGGGGGACATGGCTTCAGGAGAAGCAGGCTAGGCAACTATTATCCTCTCCTTGGGCAAAGGGAGGCGTTAGCTACTCGATAATCCCTGGAGGGTCTTTTGCAGTCCTCTGTTTCCACAAGGATTCCCTTTCACTTCTCAAAACTTTAAAAATATATACATGTACATCGGGATTTTAGGGGAACATATATAAGCCGTATCAGTAAGCAGATGAGGCTGCAGGCGACTTCTTTCTCTTGCTAGAGCAAACCACATGATCTCGCAGCCCTGCTGGAGTCGCCGCCGGGGTATTCAGATCCATTCAGGGAGAAGGGACAAACCAATGCCATCCATGTCTCATCTATTTTTGTTTGGGGAAGTGGTCTTTGTACATGCTGTAGACAGCGCCTAGGAGAGAGAGCAAAGGAGTTGGCGCAAAGGAGACAATCGGAATACGGCCTGTAGAGAAAACAGCTTTTTGTCTCCAACATGGAAGTTGGCTTAGTACTGCTTTTGCTAGTCAGGAGGGGCAAGGAATTATGCAAAGCAACAAATGGCCACCCCTTTCTACCCTCGCAAGCCTTGCAGGGCGATTGGATGGCTCCCTTATTCCCTCCTGCCATTTCTGACTCCTTTTCAAACTGAGCTTTCCAGCTCTAATGGCTAGAGAAACGTTTTCTAAATGCTGGAAGTCTCAGCATTCTTTATCCATGCAGTCTTGGGCCCGATTGCAGAATTGTCTTAACAAAATGTTCTTGGTCAGAATCGAACCTGACTTCTGCTCCTCTGGCTTTCAAGGAAAACAGCAAATCTTTTCTGCAACTTATTTTCTGTTTCGTGGGCGGCCTGCTGCAGTATCTCCTTACGCTCTGCTGTTTTATAATACTTTTTTTAAAAAAAATCAAAACACATTTATTCAAAAGTTCCAATACAGTGGTGCCTCGCAAGACGAAAAGAATCCGTTCTGTGATTCTCTTCGTCTAGCGTTTTTTTCGTCTTGCGAAGCAAACCCATTGAAGGATTAGCGGATTAGCGCTTTTAGCGGCTTTTAGCGGCTTATCAGCTGATCGGATCAGCTGATAAGCGGCTTAGTGGCTTAGAAAAAGGGGGGAGGGGAAAAAACAGCAGGAACTCGCAAGACATTGTCGTCCTGCGAAGCAAGCCCATAGAAAATTTGTTTTGCGAAGCACCTCCAAAACGGAAAACTCTTTCGTCTAGCGAGTTTTCCGTCTTGCGAGGCATTCGTCTTGCGGGGCACCACTGTATAGCTTTTTTCCTACTGCCATAATATCACAGAATGACACTCCATTCCTCAGTTCCTCATCACTGTCTTGTTGGCTCGCCAGATACCCTCAGTAGGAACCCAACTACCAATCTGATTTACTAGACATTTTCAATTCAGGCTCGTTGGGCTTTCATGGTACAGGAAGTGCCGCTTCCAAACCTAGATGAGTGGAGCTTAATTAATCTTGACCGCTGAGGGGACAGTACACTGAACGTCCTTGGAGGGGCACTTTCCCCACAGAGGCAAAGACCAGTGTGGAAGATGAAGTTTAGTTTCCATGTTCAGCAAACTGACTTGGATGCTCTGTCTGCGGCAGGGAGTCACATTGGGCCATTTGCACACTGAGGGATGATGTTTATGTGAACCAAAGGTTTAAAGGCTCAGCGCCGCCGCCCCCGGGATAATCATTCCAGAAGACCTGGTACCCATTCAAGACCTTGCCCTCTGGCAGTCATTGCAGTTGCAAACTCAGGTCCTCTCCTGCTCCCACACCCAGTGCTTAACGCCTCCCTTCTCTTCGTCCCCGCCTTACCAAGTGTTATGGCTCCAACCACACAGGCCTGGGCAGCTACCCGAGTGTGAATCAGGTGGACAGACATCTTCATATTCCCCCTTGCCTTCAGCCGGTAAATTCCGTAGGCTGCCACAACCACAAACCCCATCATGCCTGCAAGGTCAAAGAAGCCATAGAACCACAGCTCTGAAGAAGTCCCTGTGCAAGTCCAGTAGCCTGTCCCACTCCTTCGGGTAAGGCACTTTCTGTACTGCCTATACCTAAAGACCTATACCTTCCAACCTAGCAGTTCGAAAGCACGTCAAAGTGCAAGTAGATAAATAGGTACTGCTCTGGCGGGTAGGTAAACGGCGTTTCCGTGTGCTGCTTTGGTTCGCCAGAAGTGGCTTAGTCATGCTAGCCACATGACCCGGAAGCTGTACGCCGGCTCCCTCGGCCAATAAAGCGAGATGAGTGCCACAACCCCAGAGTCGGCCATGACTGGACCTAATGGTCAGGGGTCCCTTTACCTTTATACTGCCTACACTAACACTGATCCTCAACCTCCTTTTCCTTATGGGGTATCTTTGGGAGAAGAAAAGGCTAAGGAGCAGATAAGGTAAAGGTAAAGGACACTAATGCGCAAAGCATGGGAAATAAACAAGATGAGCTTGAGCTCTTGGTACAGCAAACTAAATATGACATAATAGGCATCACTGAAACCTGGTGGGATAAGTCCCACGATTGGAATGTAATAATGGGGGGATACAATCTATTTCAGAGAAACAGACCAGACAAGAAAGGAGGAGGAGTGGCGTTATATGTCAGGGATGTGTATACCTGTGAAGAGATCCAAGATTTAGAACCTCAAAGCCAATGTGAGAGCATTTGGGTCAAAATTAAGGGAGAGAAGAATAACAGAGACCTCATTGTGGGAGTTTACTATAGATCCCCAAGCCAAACGGAGGACATAGATGATGCCTTCCTGGAACAGATGGCCAAGCATGCAAAAGGAAGGGAGATAGTAGTAATGGGGGACTTCAATTACCCGGATATTTGTTGGACGTCAAACTCAGCCAAGAGCATAAGGTCAAACAGATTCCTCACTGGCCTTGCAGACAACTTCATTGTCCAGAAAGTGGGAGAAGCAACAAGAGGAACAGCCATTTTAGATCTGGTCCTAACCAATGTTGATGACCTGGTTAGTGGGGTAGAAGTGGAAGGATCATTAGGCGCGAGTGATCATGCTCTTCTGAAGTTTACTATACAGCGGAAAGGAGCAGCCAAGCATACTAGGACTCAATTTCTTGACTTTAAGAAAGCCGACTTCATAAAACTTAGGGAAGTGCTGGGTGAGATCCCATGGACAGCAATACTAAAAGGAAAGGGAGTTCATGATGGCTGGGAGTTTGTTAAGAGGGAGATAGTAAAAGCACAACGTCAGGCAATACCAATGAGACGGAAACATGGAAGGTGCCTAAAGAAGCCAGGGTGGCTATCTAAAGAACTTTTAACTGAATTAAGATTAAAAAAGGATGTGTACAAAAAATGGAAAAGGGGGGAAACCACCAAAGAGGAATTCAAACAAATAGCCAGCACGTGTAGACACAAAGTCAGAAAAGCTAAAGCACAGAATGAACTCAGGCTTGCTAGAGAGGTTAAAAGCAACAAAAAAGGCTTTTATGGGTATGTTCGTAGCAAAAGGAAGAACAAAGAAACAGTGGGGTCACTCAGAGGAGAAGATGGTGAAATGCAAACAGGGGACACAGAAAGGGCTGAACTCCTCAATGCCTTCTTTGCCTCAGTCTTCTCCGATAAAGAAAACAATGCCCGACCTGAAGAATTTGGAGCAAATGATTCAGCAAAGGAAACACAGCCCAGAATAACTAAGGAGACAGTACAAGAATATTTGGCTAGTTTAGATGTATTCAAGTCTCCAGGGCCAGATGAACTGCATCCAAGAGTATTAAAAGAACTGGCAGATGTGATCTCAGAACCACTGGCAGTCATCTTCGAGAAATCCTGGAGAACAGGCGAAGTCCCGGCAGACTGGAGGAGGGCAAATGTTGTCCCTATTTTCAAAAAGGGGAAAAGAGAGGACCCAAATAATTACCGCCCAGTCAGTCTGACATCAATAGCAGGGAAGATTCTGGAGCAGATCATTAAGCAAACAGTCTGTGAGCACCTAGAAAGAAATGCTGTGATCACCAATAGTCAGCATGGATTTCTGAAAAATAAGTCATGTCAGACTAACCTGATCTCATTTTTTGACAGAATTACAAGCCTGGTAGATGAAGGGAACTCAGTGGATATAGCCTACCTTGATTTCAGTAAGGCATTTGACAAGGTGCCCCATGATATTCTTGTAAAGAAGCTGGTAAAATGCGGTCTTGACTCTGCTACCACTCAGTGGATTTGTAACTGGCTGACTGACCGAACCCAAAGGGTGCTCATCAATGGTTCCTCTTCATCCTGGAGAAGAGTGACTAGTGGGGTGCCACAGGGTTCTGTCTTGGGCCCGGTCTTATTTAACATCTTTATCAACGACTTGGATGATGGACTCAAGGGCATCCTGATCAAATTTGCAGATGACACCAAACTGGGAGGGGTGGCTAACACCCCAGAGGACAGGATCACACTTCAAAACGACCTTGACAGATTAGAGAACTGGGCAAAAACAAACAAAATGAATTTTAACAGGGAGAAATGTAAAGTATTGCACTTGGGCAAAAAAAATGAGAGGCACAAATACAAGATGGGTGACACCTGGCTTGAGAGCAGTACATGTGAAAAGGATCTAGGAGTCTTGGTTGACCACAAACTTGACATGAGCCAACAGTGTGACGCGGCAGCTAAAAAAGCCAATGCAATTCTGGGCTGCATCAATAGGAGTATAGCATCTAGATCAAGGGAAGTAATAGTGCCACTGTATTCTGCTCTGGTCAGACCACACCTGGAGTACTGTGTCCAGTTCTGGGCACCACAATTCAAGAAGGACACTGACAAACTGGAACGTGTCCAGAGGAGGGCAACCAAAATGGTCAAAGGCCTGGAAACGATGCCTTATGAGGAACGGCTAAGGGAGCTGGGCATGTTTAGCCTGGAGAAGAGGAGGTTAAGGGGTGATATGATAGCCATGTTCAAATATATAAAAGGATGTCACATAGAGGAGGGAGAAAGGTTGTTTTCTGCTGCTCCAGAGAAGCGGACACGGAGCAATGGATCCAAACTACAAGAAAGAAGATTCCACCTAAACATTAGGAAGAACTTCCTGACAGTAAGAGCTGTTCGACAGTGGAATTTGCTGCCAAGGAGTGTGGTGGAGTCTCCTACTTTGGAGGTCTTTAAGCAGAGGCTTGACAACCATATGTCAGGAGTGCTCTGATGGTGTTTCCTGCTTGGCAGGGGGTTGGACTCGATGGCCCTTGTGGTCTCTTCCAACTCTATGATTCTATGATTCTATGATTCTATGATTCTATGACCTCTGGATGGTTAAGTCCCATCTCTTTCAGGCCAAGGGAGCCGGCATTTGTCCACAGACAGTTTTCCAGCTCATGTGGCCAGCATGACTAAACCTCTACTGGCACACGAGGACCGTGACGAGTGCCAGAGCGCACGGAAACGCCGTTTACCTTCCCACCACAGTGGTACCTATTTATCTACTTGCACTGGTGTGCTTTCGAACTGCCAGGTTGGCAGGAGCTGGGACAGAACAACGGGAGCTCACCCCGTCGCTGGGATTTGAACCCCTGACCTTCCGATCAGCAAGCCCAAGAGGCTCAGTAGTTTAGACCACAGCGCCAGCCGTTGTACTGCCTATACTAACTGATCCTCAACCTCCTTTTCCTTACGTGGTATCTCTGGGAAAAGAAAATGTGAAGGAGTAAACACTACACAAATCCAGAGCAGAGTCCCGATGGCGCCTTGCATGCCTCTTTCTAGCAACTCCTGCAGCCAAGCTGGTGCCAAACGTATTGCTAAGCTTTCCTTTAGACCACATCAGTGAGGTCTTGTTGTCTGGGCAGTCCAGGACCTCCATTGAGAGCCAGTGTGGTGTAGTGGTTAAGAGCGGTAATCTCGTAATCTGGGGAACCGGGTTCGCATCCCCGCTCCTCCACATGCAGCTGCTGGGTGACCTTGGGCCAGTCACACTTCTTTGAAGTCTCTCAGCCCCACTCACCTCACAGAGTGTTTGTTGTGGGGGAGGAAGGGAAAGGAGAATGTTAGCTGCTTTGAGACTCCTTCGGGTATTGATAAAGCGGGATATCAAATCCAAACTTCTTCTTCTTCTTCCATACGCCCTACCCAGGCTTGGGCCCTAGGGAGGTCACTTTAGTGCTGCT
Organism: Podarcis bocagei; assembly: GCF_964188305.1. Taxonomy (NCBI): domain Eukaryota; kingdom Metazoa; phylum Chordata; class Lepidosauria; order Squamata; family Lacertidae; genus Podarcis; species Podarcis bocagei. The sequence goes on along the minus strand of NC_138138.1, from coordinate 15,249,075 downwards.
AATGCAGCAGTTTGGCTTCTTCCTTAGAGGCACACTCCATTGTCTCTCGAGACAGACAAATGCCAGCATATACTGCCAGTAGAGGGATGCGGGTGGCGCTGTGGGTTAAACCACAGAGCCTAGGACTTGCCGATCAGAAGGTTGGTGGTTTGAATCCCCACAACGGGATGAGCTCCCGTTGCTCGGTCCCTGCTCCTGCCAACCTAGCAGTTCGAAAGCACGTCAAAGTGCAAGTAGATAAATAGGTACCGCTCCAGCGGGAAGGTAAACGGCGTTTCCGTGCGCTGCTCTGGTTTGCCAGAAGCGGCTTAGTCATGCTGGCCACATGACCCGGAAGCTGTCTGCGGACAAACGCCGGCTCCCTTGGCCAATAAAGCGAGATGAGCGCCGCAACCCCAGAGTCAGCCACGACTGGACCTAATGGTCAGGGGTCCCTTTACCCGCTTTGAGACTCCTGAGGGTAGTGATAAAGTGGGATATCAAATCTAAACTATATTCTGCCAGTTGCTGGGGATCACAAGCAGAGACTGTTGCTGTTGCAATCGGGTCTTGCTTCTGGTCTTCTCAGAGACATCAGGTTGGCCACTGTGAAACAGGAAGTTGGACTAGATGGGATTCCACACCTTCCAACATTTCTTTGATGAAAATAGGTACGTCCTATTCAATAAATAGGGATGCGGGTGGTGCTGTGAGTTAAACCACAGAGCCTAGGACTTGCCATTCAGAAGGTCAGTGGTTTGAATCCCCGCGACGGGGTGAGCTCCCGTTCCCCGGTCCCTGCTCCTGCCAACCTAGCAGTTCGAAAGCACATCAAAGTGCAAGTAGATAAATAGGTACCACTCCGGCGGGAAGGTAAACGGCGTTTCCATGCGCTGCTGGAGTTCGCCAGAAGTGGCTTTGTCCTGCTGGCCACATGACCCGGAAGCTGTACGCCGGCTCCCTCGGCCAATAAAGTGAAATGAGCGCCGCAACCCCAGAGTCAGGCACGACTGGACCTAATGGTCAGGGGTCCCTTTACCCTTTACCTTTACTGCCAGTAGACAGGACTGATACTTGTCCAAACTCCAAGGAAGAAAGCATCTGACCCTCCTCTTAAGCAGCCTATTGCAATACTAGGCACGTTCCCCACTTAGGAGACTCACCCGAATAATTTCTTTATTGCCCGTGAGTTGAATGGTTGCATATAATGCCAACAAGAAAGGAGCTTGAATCTAATGCCCTATGTAGTTTTAGATGTCTGGCTATTCATATATTTGCATGGATTGCTTCTCCCTTTGCTGCGAGCGCTGTAAACAATGAAAATATTTGCAGGCTGTTTATCCATGATTTTTGGTGAAGATAGAACTGTGTGTCCAGCTCCCCCCCCTTTTTTTTTCTTTTTTGTGGCATTCAGTTTCAGAGAAAAAAGTTTTTTGGGGGGTTGGGGTCAAGGCTATTTGCCAGAGACAGCAAAGGGCAACAGCAAATATGCTTTGAAAGCAACTGAAAGAATGCAGTGGCAAAGGATGTACTTTGTAGTAATAATAATATTATAATACTAAATTATTATTTATACCCTGCCCATCTGGCTAGCCACTCTGGGCAGCTTCCAACAGAATATTAAAATACAATAGTCTATTAAACATTAAAAGATTCCCTAAAGAGGGCTGCCTTCAGATGTCTTCTAAAAGTCTGGTAGTTGTTTTTCTCTTTGACATCTGTTGGGAGGGCGTTCCACAGGGCAGGTGCCACTACTGAGAAGGCCCTCTGCCTGGTTCCCTGTAATTTGGCTTCTTGCAGCGAGGGAACCTCCAGAAGGCCCTCGGCGCTGGACCTCAGTGTCTGGGCAGAACGATGGGGGTGGAGGCGCTCCTTCAGACGCTTTGTAGGCAGAAGGTCTTAGGATTCAGCTCAGGCAGCTAAAGGCTTCCAGTCTTGGAAGATCAGTAGGCAGGAGCAAAACTAGGCTTTATTTCACCCGGGTCAAAGACCCAGTTTGGCACCCCCCACGCACTCAGGCTGGGAACCACAATGGCACCCCTCCTGAGGCTTCACCTGGGCAAAAAAACCTAGCTGTCTCCCCCATAGCTACAGCACTGTCAGTAGGCAATGTTGGGTTAGATCAGGGCTGAGGAACATCTGGCTCCACAGATGCCAGCTTGCCTCAGCCACCATAGCCAATGATCAGGAGTTCTGTATGCACAGGGCGGGCCACAGATCTCCCACCACCAGGCTGAATGGACCAACAGTTTGTAAAAAGCAATCTCATATGTTCAAAAGGCCACATTTCCTACACGGCACACCTGTAGTCCCATTAAAAGACCCCGGTTGGATCAGGCCAGAATTCCAGATCCTTCAAGTGTCCCTATTTTCGTGGATTTACAGAAGCAATCCCAGTTTCTGATTTGATCCCGGAATGTCCTGCTTTTCCTTAGGACGTCTCTGTTTTCATCAGAGTAATGGGTTATGGAATTATGTGACCCCCACCCCCAAGCCAAGGAGATAAGTAAACAGCCTCGGCCCAGTATACCTGAAGGAGCGTCTCCACCCCCATCGTTCAGCCCGGACACTGAGGTCCAGCTCTGAGGGTCCTTCGACGGTTCCCTCCCTGTGAGAAGGGAGGTTACAGGGAACCAGGCAGACTGTCTGACTTTTAGGAGACATCTGAAGGCAGCTCTGTTGAGGGAAGTTTTTAATGTTTGATGTTTTGTAGTGTTTTAAATATTTTGTTGGGAGCCGCACAGCGTGACTGGGGAAACCCAGCCAGATGGGCAGGGTATTAATAATAATAATAATAATTTATTATTATTAGCTATACAGACTTTAGATGACATCTGAAGGCAGCCCTGTATAGAGAGGTTTTTTAATGTTTAATGTTTTATTGTTTTGTATATATTTCATATATATTGGAAGCCACCTAGAATGGCTGGGGCAATCTGGTTAGATGGGTGGGGTATTATTACTATTATTATTTATTGAATAGGTAAAGGTAAAGGGACCCCTGACCATTAGGTCCAGTCGTGGCCGACTCTGGGGTTGCGGCGCTAATCTTGCTTTATTGGCCGAGGGAGCCGGCGTACAGCTTCCGGGTCATGTGGCCAGCATGACTAAGCCGCTTCTGGCAAACCAGAGCAGCACACGGAAACGCCATTTACCTTCCCGCCGGAGCGGTACCTATTTATCTACTTGCACTTTGATGTGCTTTCAAACTGCTAGGTTGGCAGGAGCTGGGACCGAGCAACGGGAGCTCACCCCGTCGCGGGGATTTGAATCGCCGACCTTCTGATTGGCAAGTCCTAGGCTCTGTGGTTTAACTCACAGCACCACCCGCGTCCCTATTTATTGAATAGGACATACAGTGGTGCCTCGCAAGACGAAATTAATTCGTTCCGCAAGTTTTGCCGTCTAGCGAATTTTTCGTCTTGCGAAGCACGGTTTTAACGGTTTAACAAAGTCGCAAGACGTTTTCGTCTTGCGAAGCAAGCCCATAGGGAAATTCGTCTTGCGAGGCAAATCGCAAACGGAAAAACCTTTCGTCTAGCGAGTTTTTTGTCTTGCGAGGCATTCGTCTTGCGAGGTACCACTGTACCTATTTTCATCAAAGAAATGTTGGAAGGTGTGGAATCCCATCTAGTCCAACTTCCTGTTTCACAGTGGCCAACCTGATGAGAAGACCAGAAGCAAGACCCGATTGCAACAGCAACAGTCTCTGCTTGTGATTCCCAGCAACTGACAGAATATAGCCATCATGGCTGGTAGTTTTACCCTTAAAAGAATAATTTGTATATTACTCTTTTAAAGTTTCCCACTCCCACCCCTCTTTGATGCCTTACATAGATTTGAGTCATAGACGTGAGTCTTCAGACCACATTTGGTTCCCTACCTTTCTTCACCAGTGGGAACATCCTTGGTTCTCCCCCCTCTGCAATTGAGCTAAGAGAAGATCACGCACAGATTCCTACAGAGAGGCGCTTCAGGCTCCCCAAACTTACCAACTGGCACCAAAGGGCTGTTCCGTGCCTTTTGAAAGAGTTTGGCACTAACCGTGGTTTCATGCTCTGGAATCCAGCTGTCCTTGTCAGTTGACATTGAGCGCTGTAGAAATCAATTTCAAAGATACAGAACCAAAGAGAAAAATTACTACCTAATCTTCATCAAATTTCGCTGTAAAGATCCTTGCGTCATCGTCATTTCATTCGTAGGCCGCCTTTCCACAGTTAAAAGCATAGTTAAGGTGTACATAACATAACAAAAGTAGTCCTAAACAATGAATAAAGCGGATAAAAAACTTCCCAACCAAACTTAACAATTTCCACATACGTCAAAGTAAGATTAAAAAATGAAGATACAAAAATTGATATCAATAACGGCAACAAAATACCCAAACCAAACCCATTAAGGTACTTCCATAACAGGCAGGAAACTGATGTTTGTATAAATGAAGTATACACCCCCCATAGGAGCCAACTTCTAGGGGCTGAGGGATCTTCAGCCCCCCAATAAAATATTTGAGGGAGCTGGGGGCCGCAAAAACTGATGGGCATTGCCATTCAAATGGTGTATGTGCACTGCATCATGTGATCGATTATGTGGGGTGGGGGCTTACCTGAAACCCCCCCCTGCAATATTTTCAAGTTGGCACCCCTGCAACCCCCCTGATTGCTATAAATAACTCAACGTTTGTATAAGCATCTCTTGGAACAAGCCACATGAAGTCTGCTTAATATCTGCTAGGACTCGAAAATAATCTGGCATGGATGAGTTGGAAAATTGAAACAGACTAAGACTGGGAAAAGAGTGGGAGCTTCCACTGGCAGCCAAGAACATCTCTTAAGTTGGAATATTGAAAAGCTATCAACAGATCCTCAAGCTGAGGCTCCAATACTTGGCCCACCTCATGAGAAGAGATGACTCCCTGGAAAAGACCCTGATGTTGGGAAAGATTGAGGGCACTAGGAGAAGGGGACGACAGAGGACGAGGTGGTTGGACAGTGTTCTCAAAGATACTAACATGAGTTTGACCAAACTGCGGGAGGCAGTGGAAGACAGGAGTGCCTGGCGTGCTCTGGTCCATGGGGTCACGAAGAGTTGGGCATGACTAAACGACTAAACAACAACAAAAGAACTACCCAAAAGATAGGTAAGCTCCAATATAGGACAGCACACACACCGGTGTTTCCAGATCTTATCCAATTGTGTCCTCGTGTCAAGGGCTCCAGTTAGGCGACCCGTCGTGCATTACCATAAAGAGAGAGCGGTGCTGCCAAAACTGAGGAAGCATGCCATCTAAAGAAGAGGGCACCATTTTGCATGTGCTAATCAGATAGATAGATAGATGCCAATTTAGAAATAATTGTTGTTGTTGTTTAGTCGTTTAGTCATGTCCGACTCTTCGTGATCCCATGGACCAGAGCACGCCAGGCACTCCTGTCTTCCACTGCCTCCCGCAGTTTGGTCAAACTCATGCTGGTAGCTTCCAGAACACTGTCCCCCATCTTGTTCTCTGTTGTCTCCTCCTTGTGCCCTCAATCTTTCCCAACATCAGGGTCTTTTCCAGGGAGTCTTCTCTTCTCATGAGGTGGCCAAAGTATTAGAGCCTCAGCTTCAGGATCTGTCCTTCCAGTGAGCACTCAGGGCTGATTTCCTTCAGAATGGAGAGGTTTGATCTTCTTGCAGTCCATGGGACTCTCAAGAGTCTCCTCCAGCACCATAATTCAAAAGCATCAATTCTTCAGCAATCAGCCTTCTTTATGGTCCACCTCTCACTTCCATTAGAAATAATTACCATGATTTAAATATAAATAGAATCCCACTCACCTCGATGCAGAAGACTGCTGGATGGTCTGATGTGCAGGTGTGAACAGCTGATGGGCAAATTCAGAACCCCAGCTTGTCCTAGGTTTTAAAATAAAATAGAAAAAAATCTTTAAAGTGGATACAGACTGGGCAGCTCTTCAAAGGCCAGGACTATGAAGTTGGGCACATAGCCAACCTCGCTCCCCTGGAGACTCACCTGCTTCCTTAAAGTCACTGGCCTGTTTGATGGGTTGCCTTGTCGGCTGCTACGGAGAGATCTCCCCGAAGTCTTTTGGAAATACGGCTGTTTTGACAAGGGCTGCTTGGGTCTCTTCCCATCCTCTCACTTTAAGGTTACAACAAAGTCCCCACACTAGCGGTTTCCTTGATGTTTAAGTAAGGAGATGGGGAGATGTCTGACAGTTTGCTATCTGCTTGCTTGCTCCTTAACCCTTGCTCTGCCCATTGTCCTCCATAGCAAAGCTCAGTTGGTTAGTGTGTAGTGCTGATAACATCAAGGTTCGATCCCATAAGGGACAGCTGCATATTCCTGCACTGCAAGGGGTTGGGCTAGCGGTTCTCAACCTGTGGGTCCCCAGATGTTGTTGGACTACAACTCCCATCATCCCTGAGCTCTGGCCTTGCTAGCTAGGGGTGATGGGAGTTGTAGTCCAACATCTGGGGACCCACAGGTGGGGAAAGGTTGGGCTGGATGATCCTCAGAGTCCCTTCCAACTCTATGATTCTATGAAACACCATTTCTTCTCTAAATTAAAAGTGTAAAGCATTCCAGCCAATAGGGAGAGAAAACATATTGTTTCACTTGATCCAGAGCACAGCTAAAGCTATTTGCAATGCGGGAAATATGAAATTATAATCTGCTCATCACTCTGATATGATAAACCAGCCTCTTACATCCAAGATCAGGGAGAGTTCCAGGTTTGGGGAAGGATATGGAGTCAGTCAGTGTGATATCCAGACAGGCATAGAGCCCCAAATGTTTAATTTTAGAAGTTCAATGACAAACTCACAAAAAGGCAAGCAAGAAATAGCAACAACCTTATCTTCCACCCTGTATTCAATATATTCTGTACGTAAGCTAGAGGAGGGACTTGCTGAAAGCAGATCCACATACCTTTTCTGGAAATATTACTTTGGAAAACACTCCGTAATTGCACGTGGCTCAGATGAACGTGCTCTGACCCACCCAGAAACTGCTGCAGCTTTTAATGAGTGAATGCAGGGAAATAGTTAATGCAGAGTTTGCCGCAACATGCACACAAGCCATCCTCCATTCATTTTCCCAATCCAATTCATAAAAATAAATGTGGAAAGATTAAGTAAAGATAACATATATATTTATTATAGAAAAAGACTCACACTGTGCTGTCCACTGTTGCTTGCTCGCTTGCTTGCTTGCTGTCTCTCTGGCAAGAACACAAAACAAATATTACAGAAAACAAAGAATTCCTCAAAGTAGAAAACAATCCCTGCTGCTTCTCTGGTTACCAGAACATGCTGTTAAGTTATGAGGAGATCTTGCCTTCAAGGAAACACTTCTGAGCATGCTCAAGGTGCGGGGCTGCTCTTCAAGGCTTTCAAGCTATGCTCCCTAATCTGAGATGTTGGCTGCTGGATAGCCCTCAAAAGAAACAGGGAGCCTTCCTAGCAGGGGCTGAAAATCTGAGAGACTTCCTAATATTCAATAATCCAAATATCCTAATGTCAGTCGCATGGTTTTTCTGCCCAAATAACACATAGGTAAAGGTAAAGGGACCCCTGACCATTAGGTCCAGTCGTGGCTGAATCTGGGGTTGCAGCGCTCATCTCGTTTTATTGGCCAAGGGAGCCAGCGTACAGCTTCCGGGTCATGTGGCCAGCATGACTAAGCTGCTTCTGGCGAACCAGAGCAGCGCACGGAAACACCGCTTACCTTCCCGCCGGAGCGGTACCTATTTATCTACTTGCACTTTGATGTGCTTTTGAACTGCTAGGGGGGCAGGAGCAGGGACCGAACAACGGGAGCTCACCCCGTCACGAGGATTCGAACCGCTGACCTTCTGATCGGCAAGTCCTAGGCTCTGTGGTTTTACCCACAGCGCCACCCGTGTCCCTAAATAACACATAGGAAGGTTAGTTTTGTCTGAGTGATGCAGAGAGCTGGTTGGAGCAAAGTGAACTATACAACCTTTAGAAGACGTCTGAAGGCAGCCCCTATATAGGAAAGTTTTTTAATATTTAATATTTTATTATGTTTTTATATGTGCTGGAAGCTGCCCAGGGTGGCCTGGCCAACTGAGTCAGGTGCAGAGTACAAACAATAAATAATAAAAATAATAATAGGCCAGGAAATTAAATTAATGGGAGTGTAAAATATGCATGGGGCAGGAAAGAATGTGTGGCTTTGAGATTTGGGGGAGGAAATCCTTTTTAAAAAATAGCTTGATAATTTTCATTATGAGCACTGTACCCCTAGTGGAAGAGCCTATACCGGTTGCAGTAACCAAGTATTGTTTTATGAAGGCGCGTTAGTTCAGTTCTGCTTAAATTGAGGCTGCAATAAACATCCCAATTTCTCAAAATCATAATGCTTTTTATTAGTCAATGGTAAATATGAGCTAAAAAATATTGATCTACATTTAACATAGTGTTAAGGTGAACATTCCAATATTTCTCCTTGTGCAATGGAACGTTTCCCACCCCCCTCCTCCCCACACGTAACCCCAAATCTGTTATGGTGTAGTGGTTAAGAGCGGTAGTCACGTAATCTGGGGAACCGGGTTCGCTTCCCCGCTCCTCCACATGCAACTGCTGGGTGACCTTGGGCCAGTCACACTTCTTTGAAGTCTCTCAGCCCCACTCACCTCACAGAGTGTTTGTTGTGGGGGAGGAAGGGAAAGGAGAATGTTAGCCGCTTTGAGACTCCTTAAAGGGAGTGAAAGGCGGGTTATCAAATCCAAACTCTTCTTGTTCTTCTTCTTCTTTATAGAGAAGGGAAAGGCTCATCTTGTACCTCCTTGTTGGGGGCCTGACTTTATTTTGAAAAGAAAGAAAGAACGAATTCCTATGTCCCATAAATAACCCAGAGATGCATTTTAAATAAAAGGACACATTCTACTAAAATAGAAACTCGCTGATTCCCGGACAATCCTTGGACCGGATTTGGAAGGCGTTTGGGCCAGATCCAGCGCCCAGGCCTTAGTTTGCCTACCCATGCTCTTTAGCTTGCCAGTCAGAAGGTCGGCAGTTCGAATCCCCGCAATGGAGTGAGCTCCTGTTGCTCTGTCCCAGCTCCTGCCAACCTAGCAGTTTGAAAGCACACCAGTACAAGTAGATAAATAGATATCTCTTCGGCGGGAAGGTAAACGGAATTTCCGTGTGCTTTGGTTTCCGTCACAGTGCTCTGTTGCGCCAGTAGTGGTTTAGTCATGCTGGCCACATGAGCCGGAAAGCTGTCTGTGAACAAACGCTGGCTCCCTTGGCCTGAAAGCGAGAAGAGCGCCGCAACCCCATAGTCGCCTTTGACTGGACTTAACTGTCCAGGGGTCCTTTACCTTTATCTTACTTGCTGATATGATTTCTGTAGTTTATTGCTCTGTCTGGTTTCTTTTGAAACTGCTCTGAGTTTTGTTTATCGGCTGCTCTGATGCATTTCCATTACTTCTGGTGGTTCTTTCCCCGATTTGTTGTTTTGATCTCTGTTTATCCACCTGGAATGCTACCTTATAGAAATGTGGCATAAAAGCATTTTAAATAATGGCATAGCGTGACCAGAAGCAGATTCCTCAATCAGGCCCTTGCTCATTCATGCCCCAGCTTGTTTTCGAATTGCCGGTATAGCTTGTAGCATTCTGTGCATTGCAGATCGCAGGTGCTTGCCAAAAAAGAATCTGGATGAAAGGGAGCATTTCTGTGGAAAAAAATGTGACAGCCCGCTTATCTCCCTCTGCTTCTCTTTTCCTCTGCCCGCCTCCGTCTCCTTTATGGTCTCTGGGTTCCCACCAGATCAGCGCTGGGACACATTTCTCACACAGGATGTTTATAGCAAAGGCAGGCTCGGGGATCCAGCTGTTCACATCCAGACCCCCATGCTTGACCAACGCAGTGGAAAATGCTGACCCGCTTTCAAATTCCAGGTCTGACGGATGGAGCCAGGATGCCAAAATATGGAAGAGAGACTTCAAAGATGCCGTATGCAAAAAAATAAAAAAAAAATCAGGGAATCATTCAGAAAGCAAATCAGACCACCAGGCAGAGCTCTCTTTTTTTTCTGCTGAAACACACAGGAAGCTGCCCGGTCAGATCCACTGGTCTCTATCTAGCTCAGGATTGTCTACACGGACTGGCAGCATCTCTCCAGGGCTTCAGAAGAAGAAGAAGAAGAAGAAAAAGAAGAGTTTGGATTTGATATCCCGCTTTATCACTTCCCGAAGGAGTCTCAAAGCAGCTAACATCTGGGCCTCATCAATAGGAGTATAGCATCTAGATCAAGGGAAGTAATAGTGCCACTGTATTCTGCTCTGGTCGGACCTCACCTGGAGTACTGTGTCCAGTTCTGGGCACCACAATTCAAGAAGGACACTGACAAACTGGAACGTGTCCAGAGGAGGGCAACCAAAATGGTCAAAGGCCTGGAAACGATGCCTTATGAGGAACGGCTAAGGGAGCTGGGCATGTTTAGCCTGGAGAAGAGGAGGTTAAGGGGTGATATGATAGCCATGTTCAAATATATAAAAGGATGTCACATAGAGGAGGGAGAAAGGTTGTTTTCTGCTGCTCCAGAGAAGCGGACACGGAGCATTGGATCCAAACTACAAGAAAGAAGATTCCACCTAAACATTAGGAAGAACTTCCTGACAGTAAGAGCTGTTCGACAGTGGAATTTGCTGCCAAGGAGTGTGGTGGAGTCTCCTACTTTGGAGGTCTTTAAGCAGAGGCTTGACAACCATATGTCAGGAGTGCTCTGATGGTGTTTCCTGCTTGGCAGGGGGTTGGACTCGATGGCCCTTGTGGTCTCTTCCAACTCTATGATTCTATGATTCTATGAACATTCTCCTTTCCCTTCCTCCCCCACAACAATCACTCTGTGAGGTGAGTGAGGCTGAGAGACTTCAGAGAAGTGTGACTGGCCCAAGGTCACCCAGCAGCTGCATGTGGAGGAGCGGGGATGCGAACCCGGTTCACCAGATTACTAGTCTACCGCTCTTAACCACTACACCGCACTGGCTTCCAGCCCTACCTAGAGATGCGAGGGATTGAAGCTGGGTCTTTCTCCACAGCCCTTCCCCAAGAAGCTATAGAAATTGATGGCCCAAGCAATACAGTGGTGCCTTGGTTCTCAGACTTAATCTTAATGTTCTGGAAGTCGGTTCCAAAACCAAAGCGTTCCAAAACCAAGGTGCGCTTTCTCATAGAAAGTAATGCACAATGGATTAATCCGTTCCAGACTTTTAAAAACAACCCCTAAAACAGCAATTTAACATGAATTTTACTACAGTGGTACCTCCGGTTGCGGACAGGATCCGTTCCGTAGCTCTGGTCGGATCCCGAGGTTTCCGCAACCTGAGGACCACTTCTGCGCATGCGCGTGCGGCGAAACCCGGTAAAATACTTCAGGGTTTGCCCCGCGCGCATCCCAAAGCTTACGTAACCAGAGGGTTATGTAAATGGAGGTACGACTGTATCTAACGAGACCACTGATCCATAAAATGAAAGCAATAAAGAATGTACTGCAGTCACACAATCAATCAGTCAGTAGCTGAACTGGGTTCCACACAGTCACAAAAACAAAACAAAAAAGCCGCAAAAACAAAGACGCAAAATAAATAGCAAAAACAGACAGACCCAGTGTAACACTCAAAACGGAAGTGTGGCACTCAAATTGGAAGCGTAACACTCAAAACGGAGCACATTCGGCTTTCGAAAAAAGTTCGCAAACTGGAACACTTTCTTCCGGGTTTGCAGTGTTTGAGTTCCAAGTTGTCTGAGTACCAAGGCGTTTGAGAACCAAGGTACCACTGTATGTTGGAGGGTGGTTGGAGGATGGATGGCGGCTAACAGATTGAGGTAGAATCCTGACAAGACAGAAGTACTGTTTTTGGGGGACAGGGGGCGGGCAGGTGTGGAGGATTTCCTGGTCCTGAATGGGGTAACTCTGCCCCTGAAGGACCAGGTGCGCAGCCTGGGAGTCATTTTGGACTCACAGCTGTCCATGGAGGCACAGGTCAAATCTATGTCCAGGGCAGCTGTTTACCAGCTCCATCTGGTACGCCGGCTGAGACCCTACCTGCCCGCAGACTGTCTCGCCAGAATGGTGCATGCTCTGGTTATCTCCCGCTTGGAGTACTGCAATGCGCTCTACGTGGGGCTACCTTTGAAGGTGACTCGGAAACTACAACTAATCCAGAATGCGGCAGCTAGACTGGTGACTGGGAGTGGCCGCCAAGACCATATAACACCGGTCTTGAAAGACCTACATTGGCTCCCAGTACGTTTCCGAGCACAATTCAAAGTGTTGGTGCTGACCTTTAAAGCCCTAAACGGCCTTGGTCCAGTATACCTGAAGGAGCTTCTCCACCCCCATCGTTCTGCCCGGACGCTGAGGTCCAGCGCCGAGGGCCTTCTAGCGGTTCCCTCATTGCGAGAAGCAAAGCTACAGGGAACCAGGCAGAGGGCCTTCTCGGTAGTGGCGCCCGCCCTGTGGAACGCCCTTCCAGCAGATGTCAAAGCGATAAACAACTACCTGACATTCAGAAGACATCTTAAGGCAGCTCTGTTCAGGGAAGTTTTTAACGTGTGATATTTTATTGTATTTTTGGTTTCTATGGAAGCCGCCCAGAGTGGCTGGGGAGGCCCAGCCAGATGGGCGGGGTATAAATAATAAATTATTATTATTATTATTATTATTATTATTATTATTATTATTATTATTATTATTATGTTACATGATGTTGTGTGTAAGAAGATCCTGACTGCCCGATTATTGGCTGAAAAGCACTAGCAGGAGCCAGAGATTTCCAGCATACATGGTGAGGGAAGGGTTGCTTGACCTCTTTGCTGACCCATCACTTCTCCCCTGTAATTCTTCCAATTTGCTCTCTTTCTCCCACCCCCGGTTAGGATCCCAGTCAAACCGTTGGAAGGTTGCAGTTCCAGCTGTGGCTGTAGAGACCGATAGGGGAAAGACATGTTTTGTTGCAGCTGGGGCAGATAAAGGCATCCAGCTGTGCTGCTGCAGATGCACCATGGCGTTTCTCTACGCTTCTCCCAGCGGTCATTCCTCCTCTGGTCACTGCTATAGATACATGACCTGTTTCCAGGCACTGTGGTCATCTGCAAGAGATTCACACACAACAGTGTTGATGTTGCCAGTCTTTGTGTTACATTTGCAGACAGAATTGGTAACTGGCAACAGGCCTGGTTCTGGAAGCCAGCTCTTTGGAAACTGACATTCCCCACCTTCATAGCTGTCAAGCGTCCCTTATTTGGCGGGACAGTCCCTTATCCCAGCGCCATGTCCTGCTGCCGTCCCTTATTGATGAGGCTTCATTTGGCTGCTGGCTGGGCTTTCTGCCTTTGGCTCGGAGGGGCTCAGAAGTTGAACATACCTGTGCCCGGAAAATCCCTTATTTTGGCTGCTGATCCCTTATTTTCGAGGCTGCTGGCCCCTTATTTCCAAATCTGTAAGTTGACAGCTATGCACCTTCTGCCAAGCATATCCTAGCCTTTTCTAGACTCCCCCCTTCAATGTATATTACTTAAAGCGGTACAGAAACTGAGTATTGTTACAAATCTCTGCAGTTTCCAAGATTTGTTCTCCTCCACTTGAGCTTATAGCCATGTTTTTTTTCGAAATCAGTTTTTGAACTGACAGATAATGCACTTGCTGAAATCGACATGATGCTCTTCTCATGAGTCCCCCTAAGAACTGTACTTATTTTCCTCACATGATCTGGCAGCGCCTCCGTGCATTTCAAGTCAGACTGCAATCCGGAGACCAAAATAATAATGTTTATGAATTATCCTGCAAATGTAAGGACTCAACAAAGGGTCTGTTGAGCTTTGTAAAACTGCACGATGCGGTAACATTAACTGGTCATTAAAATAGTTGATTAAAGAAAGAGTACAAAATAATTTGAGCTGTTCAATGACGGTTGCTTATTAAAAGAAGGAATTCATAAATTCAGACACATGACGAACTCAATCATCTGATATATATGGTATCTCATTTTAAAATTACATGGTAATGTGACATTGGAGCCAACACAGAGGCTCCGGAAGAACCATTTAGCCTGGAAGAAGCAGATATGGCTTTTTCAAAAATGGTTTTGATTTTACTATAAAAATGTCATTTTATCCATGCTTACAGTAATAATTTTATGTCAACCAATCTTTGAGGTCTATCTGAAAACCACTACATGAATATTGTCATCAAGATAAAATAGACACCAGGATTCCCTTTGTAATGTACTTAAAAAGAAGAGATACAAATCACCAAATATAATATTCAAAGGTGCCATCCTTCTACGTTCTGTGCACCTGATGGTGTATTTTACTCTAGTTTGCTTTTTTTGTTAGCGTTGATTTGGTTAAAGAAAATAGATGTGGTTAAAAAAAAATAAAAAAGAATTCCCTGGATGCCTAGATCCAGGTTTGGAGCAAGTATTTTTTGGTAAGAGACCCCAGCAGAGAAGTCAAATCACAAAACATGCAGTAAAATGTGGAATTATAGGATGTTAGACCTTTAAAATACCCCCTTCTAAGTTTCTCTCAAAGTTAGCATAGAAAGAGACCAACACATTTGGTAAGTTAAAAATGGTTTACTTACTAACTCTTCAAAGGTCAAATTCATGTGCTACCTGAAACGTTTAACTGGAGATACCGAATTGAAGCAGGGTCATTTTACCTTTAATGTGTGTGCTGTGCCAATGAATTTTTGCTAAACCTGAACCAAGTTCAACTCTTAGGTGTCAAGATCACTTTGAGAGTCCGAGACACAAACTCACCTCTGTACACACTCACCCATCACTGCCTACCTTTCCCCAAGCTATCAGCTTTAGCAGCTACAAGTTTCCATGGTCTGGTGGTTGTCTCTTTCTTTTGGGAAAGAGACTTGGTTTAAGAACAGTCCTGTTTACAAATGATTCAGTTTACGAACTCCGCAAAACCGGAAGTAGTGTTCTGGCTTGCGAACTTTTCCTCGGTCTATGAATGGAATCCGAATGGTGGAAGGGCACCGGTAGCGGGAGGCCTCATTAGGGAAAGCTCGCCTCGGTTTAAGAATGGTTTCATTTTAAGAACGGACTTCTGGAACGGATTGAGTTCGTAAACCAAGGTATACTGGTACCTCAGGTTAAGTACTTAATTCGTTCCGGAGGTCCGTGCTTAACCTGAAACTGTTCTTAACCTGAAGCACCACTTTAGCTAATGGGGCCTCCTGCTGCCGCCGCGCCACCGGAGCCCGATTTCTATTCTCATCCTGAAGCAAAGTTCTTAACCTGAAGCACTATTTCTGGGTTAGCGGAGTCTGTAACCTGAAGCGTATGTAACCCGAGGTACCACTGTACCACTGTACATTGGAACATTTGATTTAGCACTGAGCATGTGCAACATACAACTTTATCTTACCTAAACAGTTGAGATAGGGATTTTACAAACCTAACATTTTTATTACTATAAAATGGATTCTCCCCCCCAAAAAAGAAAAACAGGAAGATAAAGACTGCAATTTATTTCATGTTCTGAGAGGCTCTGAAGCAGCAAAACGGAAGGTCTGTTATGGGTGCTAACAGAATATTTAAATTCCTTTCGGCCATTGCATCACATTTATTGTATTTATATATTATTTAACAAACAAACAAACATTTGGCTATTTAATACCATTCACATTTCCTGCCAAATTTCAGACAGTTGGGAATTTCGTCTTCATTTTACAGAGATTAGACATGTTCAGCCATTATGATGGCAGAATCCCATTGGACCCTTCTGCCCTCAAGCACTCCTGGACCTGTGTAATTTACTTGTGAGTAAAACCCACCGAGGGATGCGGGTGGCACTGTGGGTTAAACCACAGAGCCTAGGACTTGCTGATCAGAAGGTCGGCGGTTCAAATCCCCACGATGGGGATGGGGTGAGCTCCCGTTGCTCGGTCCCTGCTCCTGCCCACCTAGCAGTTCAAAAGCACGTCAAAGTGCAAGTAGATAAATAGGCACCGCTCCGGTGGGAAGGTAAACGGCGTTTCCGTGCACTGCTCTGGTTCGCCAGATGCGGCTTAGTCATGCTGGCCACATGACCTGGAAGCTGTACGCCGGCTCCCTCGGCCAATAAAGCGAGATGAGCGCCGCAACCCCAGAGTCGGTCATGACTGGAACTAATGGTCAGGTGTCCCTTTACCTTTTACTAAAACCCACCGAATGTTTATGTCACAAAATATACAGGGATAGAAGGGAAGGAGGGGATATTTAACAGCGGGTGATGGAGCACAGAGTCCAAGAACAGAAAAATCAATGGAGGGAAAGCATCAGAAGAGGAAACACAAATCTTTTGTTTCACATTCAATATTTTTTAATGTAAGCAACTGTGCCTATTAAAAGCATTCAACTGAAACAAATGGCCTACAGGGAGCCCCTAAGGTGGGGTTTCCTGGCAGGCTTTGAGCCCCACCACCTCCTCATTTTGTAAATTAAACACTGTAGAGAGGGCAAGGATTGATTCGTTCTGCGCTGGCTCCTGATGTCAGGCTAGATTTTGTTGAGAGCTCCCTGACCCCTTGCTGAGCATCCTGCTTCCCTTTCACAGTATGCTTCCTGGCTCTGTTTCCCATCATCAAGTTCCCCACAATGGGAGACAGTGCGAAAAAGCGGGTGGTCCCACCCTCATCATCCTGCACATGACCCTAGCTACACCTGAAAGGTCAGTTGGGAAAGTTTTTGCAGGCCCACTATTGCGTCATCCCCATACCTTGCTGTTGATGTCTGTCACTGGGAAAATATTGCCCTTACAACCTGTGGCCGTGAATTGCATAGGTTAACTATGCCCAGAGTAAACAAGTGCCCCTATTATCATCTCTTTCACCTGCTGCAATTTACATCACTGAGTAATCCCATGGGTTTACCAGTGATTAGATGGTTTGGTCTTTCCTCCTGTTTTTTTGTTGTTGTTTTTTAGGATAACAGACACATATTTTATCTTAAAACCTGAACCTACAACTAACAATATCCCCTTCTAAGTTGCTCTCAAAGTTTCCCACTTCCCTTAGCATCATCATCATCATTTTATTTATTTTATTTAAATTATTTAATTTAATTTAATTTATTATTTGTTTAATAAATTATTATTAAATTTTATTTATACCCCGCCCTCCCCGGCCAGAGCTGGGCTCAGGGAGGCTAACACCAGTAAAATTACAATAAAAACATAATGGGGGTGTGTGGAAACCAATTTAAAATACAGGTTAAAATGCAATTTAAAATGCAGCTTCATTTTAAAAGTAGCCCATAGATCAAAACCATAAGGGGAGGGAAACATAAGGGTCAGACTGAGTCCAAACCAAAGGCCAGGTGGAACAGCTCTGTCTTGCCGGCCCTGCAGAAAGATGTCAAGTCCCACAGGGCCCTGGTCTCTTATGACAGAGCGTTCCACCAAGTCGGGGCCAGTACTGAAAAGGCCCTGGCCCTAGCGACCAATCTAACCACCTTGCGACTTGGGACCTCCAAAGTGTTGTCATTTGTGGACCTTAAGGTCCTCCGAGGGGCATACCAGGAGAGGCGGTCCCGTAGGTACGTGGGTCCTAGGCTGCATAGAAAGAGACCAACAAATTTGGTAAGTTAAACATGGTTTACTTACTAACTCTTCAAAGGTCAAATTCATGTGCTACCTGAAACGTTTAACTGGAGATACCGGAATTGAAGCAGAGTAATTTTACCTTTATCATTGTGCTGTATCAATGAATTTGATGGGCACTGAACTCAAAATGTTAACTGGTGAGGCAGCTGTAAGAAAAGCTCACCTTTTGAATTCTACCTGTTGCACCCAGTGCTATTTTTATAGAAAAAGAGGTGCTGGAACTCACAACGAACGCCTCCCTTGTTCTCTTAGAATGGCAACGGTGCCCACCTGAGATTTGTCAGAACTGAATTTTGTCGAGTTCTAGCTGGAAAAAATAAGCCCTGGTCGTACCTATCATGAGACATCCATGTTATGGATTTTGACAGTCATGTTTAAAAGGCTTTATTTCATTTACAAATTCTCCAGAGAACCACAGATCAGCTGCAAAAGGTTTATGCTAACTCATGGATCTCTTAGTCAGAACGTGTTTTACAGATGTATACTGTTACGAGTTGTGTTGAGGGGGCCTTCTGGGAAATAATAATAATAATAATAATAATAATAATAATAATAATAATAATAATAATAAAGGAAAGTGGGGGTAACACTTGCTTTGACACATCATCAACCCTCCCCACAAACAAATCAGAATGAATGCTCAATAAATAGTCAATGTTGTCCAGTCTCCCTGCAGATGTATCGGGATGAATGCTGAATAATCAGGTTGTCTAGATTATTGTGTCCCATACACACAAATCAGTTAATTTTATTGCAGACCTGAAGGACCTTTTGGGTCCTTCAGGAGGAAGCGCGAGATAAGCACTGAAGAAAGAAATCAACAAACATTATAAGTTTCTTGTCTTCAGGATTGTAGGACCTCGTTTGACCTTTTTGCTGTGCTGCTGAGCCCAGCCCTTTATTCCTCCACTGTTTCCAGGACACTCGGATGATTAGGGTCCCCTTTGTTCTCAAAGAGGTGTCTAATTCCCTGCAGTTTTGTGCTGAGCGAGCGAGGAACGCAGGATCCGAAGGCTGCGAGTGTCAGGAGTTCTTACGCTTATTTGCCACATTGGCTTAGGGTGCAGGCACTGTCGGGGAGTGAACGAGAAGGCAGGAAGCAAGGACCCCGGGACATCTGTCACCATTGCTGGAGTCAAAGGGAGGGGGAACTGGGGTTGTGCCTCTAACAAGGGACAAGGGCTATTGCACTGTGAAGGATCCATTTGTTCCCGCTAATTACCCACCCAAGGTGACACAATGCCATGGCTGCCTGCCCGTGAGAAACTGCCCCATAAGGCCTCTTAACAAGGGGACTTGGACGCTAAATTTAACAGGGAACGACTGCTACGTGGCTTTGCACCCCCGTGGCTGCCAGCATTCATTTTAATCCCCCTTCTAAGACAGAACTGCTGTCCTTGCAGCCGACTTGCTCATAACTTTCAAGAACTGCCAGCCTTAACCTTGCTGCCTGCGAACCAATGGCGGGTAGGTTTGCCACGGGATTCAGCCAATGTTGCGATGGTTTGTGTGGTCCACACACACCTCTGTGGGTTGTCCTGACTGGACACGCCTTGGTCAAGCATGAAAACCAGGCTGTGTAATGCACTCTAGTAGCGATAACCCAGGCCACGTCGCCTCCTGCTGCCCCGGAAATGTTGAGGTCGTCGCAAAAACCCAAGCCATCACGGCTTCCCACTTTGCCATGCCCGAATTCCCATTTTTGTTGATGTACACCAGCCAGAAATGGCTGAACATTGGCAGAAGCAGGGGGAAGAGAGAATTGCAGACAGGGGCTGTCTCCTCCTCCTCCTCTTCCTCAGCTCCTGGGAGTTGAAGAAGGCGGGAATGGGGGGAAGAGGGAAGAGTTTTGTGGTGGGTATGAGGGAAGGAGGCAGGCCGGCTGGACAGTGAAGTAGCAGCAGCAGCAGCAACAACAACAACAGCAGCAACAACAACAGCATCTTAAAAAGCAGAGACATCACCTTGCCAACAAAGGTCCATACAGTTAAAGCTATGTTTTTCCCAGTAGTGATGTATGGAAGTGAGAGCTGGACTATAAAGAAGGCTGATCGCCAAAGAATTGATGCTTTTGAATTCTGGTGCTGGAGGAGACTCTTGAGAGTCCCATGGACTGCAAGAAGATCAAACCTATCCATTCTGAAGGAAATCAGCCCTGAGTGCTCACTGGAAGAGCAGATCCTGAAGCTGAGGCTCCAATACTTTGGCCACCTCATGAGAAGAGAAGACTCTCTGGAAAAGACCCTGATGCTGGGAAAGATGGAGGGCACAAGGAGAAGGGGACGACAGAGGACGAGATGGTTGGATAGTGTTCTCGAAGCTACCAGCATGAGTTTGACCAAACTACAGGAGGCAGTGGAAGACAGGAGTGCCTGGCGTGCTCTGGTCCATGGGGTCATGAAGAGTCAGACACCTCTCATGAGGTGGCCAAAGTATTGGAGCCTCAGCTTCAGGATCTGCTCTTCCAGTGAGCACTCAGGGCTGATTTCCTTCAGAATGGATAGGTTTGATCTTCTTGCAGTCCATGGGACTCTCAAGAGTCTCCTCCAGCACCGTAATTCAAAAGCATCTATTCTTCGGTAATGAGCCTTCTTTATGGTCCAGCTCTCACTTCCATACATCACTACTGGGAAAAACATAGCTTTAACTATATGGACCTTTGTTGGCAAGGTGATGTCTCTGCTTTTTAAGATGCTGTCTAGGTTTGTCAATGCTTTTCTCCCAAGAAGCAGGCATCTTTTAATTTCGTGGCTGCTGTCACCATCAGCAGTGATCATGGACCCCAAGAAAGTAAAATCTCTCACTGCCTCTGGTAGAAGAGATAGAGAGAGCAAAATAGGACTAAGAAAGTAAAGAGCAACAACATTTGGAATGCCGTAAAAGTTTGTTTGTGTCTGAAATAAAATACACTCTTCTTTATTAATTGAGAATCTGACTGAGGCTGAAGCGATTTTAACGGGGAGGACCTGGTTGGTGGCAGCGGATTAGTGGTGTACGGGTCAATAGTCCGTGAGACGACCGGGGGCTCCATACGAATGCCACACACATCCTTGGAGGTCTGCCAACTTCTGTGGACACGGCGACCAAGTCAGCGTGGATGTCGCCGAGACAGAAGCAGGGGCGAAGTGGGGGTGGTGGTGCCAGGGGGTCCATAGTGCTGGGCACACAATTTTTGTGGGGGCGTGAACCAGGTGACCCCACGCAGGCAATCCCACTGCAGTCCGGCCTGGTACATATCTCTGTCGGCCAGCCGGGCTCCCCCTGCTTTGCTCTGGTAGGGGTGGGGTCACTCTGGCGGCAAGGAATAGGCTGGCGCACCAGCGCATTTGCATCCTCCCCACCCACCCTGGGCGCTGAAAACTGACTCTACGCCGCTGGACCTGAAATGCAAGCAATGGAAATAAAATCAACAACCACCGCTTTGACCCATGATAACTGGATCCCAGTATACCGTATTTTTTGCAGCATAACACTCACTTTTTTCCTCCTAGAAAGTAAGGGGAAATGTCTGTGCGTGTTACGGAGCGAATGCCTGCGGGTGGCGGGGGGGGAATCTGCTGCAGTCGTGAGCAGAGGATCCATAGTTCCCCTTCCTTCCTTCCTCCGTGGTTACAAAGCATGGATCCACATGGATCCTCAGGATTTTTGCATTGGGCTACTCCAAACTCACTGTCAGATCACATGTCTGTGGCCACAGCATGAACCACAAAAATCATATATCCACTATTTTGTTTAGAATATATTTTTTCTTGTTTTCCTCCTCTAAAAACTATGTGCGTGTTATGGTCTGGTGCGTGTTATAGAGCGAAAAATACGGTAATTCCTCTCCAGACCATGCAGTGATACCGAATTGGGCAAAACAGCATTACGTAATGGCACCATCAGGGCCTCAGCAGGCCACTGCTGGTGGCACCTCCGCCTGTGCATAGCTTGAACTCTCCCCCGCCGTCCAAAATACAAACCTCTGAGGCTGTTCTTTGCCGTCTCCCCACCACCCAACCTTAAAAAATAAATAAAGAAGAATCCTAAAAATTATTTTGGTTAGCAACTGGCGCTCGGGGCCAGGCCGCTAGCTGGCATGTGGTCATGAATGACCCCTGCTGTGGCAGCCTGGCTTGCTGGAGCAGAGCAAACTCGCAGATCTGATAGCTGCCCCGAGCACTTGGCGCAAGCTGGGGAACTGCGCTAAATATAGGCTTCTTGGGAACAGGCTGCTGTGTGTGTGTGTGAGAGAGAGAGAGAGAGGGAGAGAGTAAAAAAAAAAATGCTGTTTCAGTTTGTGTCATCATTATTACGAGCGATGATGATGGGCTTATTTCATTAAACGGGGCTTCCACTGCCTCTTCGTCGCTCGCCTTGGAGAACGAGCAGGTTTTAGCTCTCCTGTTCAGAGGAGGTTTTGTGGCATATAAAAACTGTGCTTAAAAGGAGACAGTCAGGTTAAATAAAGGCGGGGGCGATTTGAGAGGATCAGCTCCTCATCTGGATAGGTCATTTGCCGATTCACACCAAGGCCACATCCGAACTATCTGTTTAAAGCACTAATTATACCATTCTAACAGTCATGGAAGGGACGCGGGTGGCACTGTGGGTTAAACTAGGACTTGCTGATCAGAAGGTCGGCGGTTCGAATCCCCACGATGGGGTGAGCTCCCATTGCTCGGTCCCTGCTCCTGCCAACTTAGCAGTTCAAAAGCACGTCAAAGTGCAAGTAGATAAATAGGTACCACTCTGGCAGGAAGGTAAACGGTGTTTCCGTGCGCTGCTCTGGTTCGCCAGAAGCGGCTTAGTCATGCTGGCCACATGACCCGGAAGCTGTACGCTGGCTTCCCTCGGCCAATAAAGCGAGATGAGTGCCGCAACCCCAGAGTCGGCCACGACTGGACCTAATGGTCAGGGGTCCCTTTAGCTTTACCTAACAGTCATGGAATCCTGGGAACTATCGTTTGGTGAGGGTGCAGAGAATTGTTTGAAGACCCCTATTCCCCTCACAGGGCTACAGTTCCAATAGCAATTTAGGTAACTCTGTTGTAGTCTCAGGTAACTCTGGAAACTGTAGGTCTGTGAGGGAAATAGGCGATCTCCTCAGCACTCTTAAACTACATTTCCAGGACTTTTGGGAGGTGGGGTGAGGTGAGCATTGACTGTTTAAATTGGTATAATACTGCCTCAAAAATGTATAGTGAAGATGTGGCCTGATCAGCTATTTTTAATTGTTGTCAGGGATGGAAGTGAGAGCTGCTCATAGAAACCAACAGAGAAATCCAATATTTTAATGTATCTGGGATTGGACCCCAGAATGTCCACACACCTTCAACGGCCACACCCTCCTCCCACCACAGACAGAAAACTGTTTCTGGCCCCTGGTTCTTCTCGTGGAGACTAACCTAGTGATTCATTCATAATGCTATGTTTTATATATATACTATTCCCCATTTACTTTTCAGCATGCAAATCTGTCAGCATCCATAAAGGTAAAGGGACCCCTGACCATTAGGTCCAGTCGTGGCCGACTCTGGGGTTGCGCCGCTCATCTCGCTTTATTGGCCAAGGGAGCCGGCGTACAGCTTCCGGGTCATGTGGCCAGCATGCTTCTGGCGAACCAGAGCAGCGCACGGAAATGCCGTTTACCTTCCCGCTGGAGCGGTACCTATTTATCTACTTGCACTTTGATGTGCTTTCGAACTGCTAGGTTGGCAGGAGCAAGGACCAAGCAACGGGAGCTCACCCCATCGCAGGGATTCGAACCGCCGACCTTCTGAATCGAAAGTCCTAGGCTCTGTGGTTTAACCCACAGCGCCACCCGCATCCTCAGCATCCATACCTCCCATGTGTACCCGTTGTATTATTTAATATATTTTTTATAAAATAAATGTACTTTTTCATAAAGTTAATAGATGCCACAAGTGCCCACCAATATTAACTTGTAAAAGGTAAGTATCTGGAACAGGTTCCTTATTACAAAACAAAGGTGTAGTATAGCCTTTTCATTCTACACATTTATTCGCAAAATGAAGATGTTTCAAAACAGGGTTGTTGTTTTTTCTTTTCTTCCCCAAGGCTAAATTTAATGGAAATTGGTGATGTAAATATGTTTTGCTCCTTTGGGGACAATTGGTCAAGGTTGTGTTTTTTGAATAGTGTTGCATATGACCACTGAAATAATGAATGAAATTGCTGCAGTTGTGTTTCAAGAAATTGCAGCGTAAACCAGCAACAATAAAAGTTGTATACATACTTTGGAGAATAAATGCGGGGTTTGTTTTTCAGGAACATAACTTTGTTAAAGCTTTTCACAAGATCAGCAGCAACCCGTGACTTGCAGAAGTAGGAAATGGTGTAAACCAAGCTGTGCTTTGTGATCCAAGGGTCGCAACTTTCAACCCAAAATCTATGCAGTTGCAGTCTTAAAGGATTCAGAATAGAATGGATCTCTCAGACTGTTATGATCTTACTTTGGAGGCCCCAGAAGAAAAAACTGCCACTGGTTAGGTTGCTTGTACAATCTGGCGAATCCTAGTTCTTCACCTTATAGGACTTTTTAAAGATTCTGACCATCTTTGCTGTTTGCTTTTGACCTTTAACTGATAAGACAAGGATAGCTAACCCGCACCCCAGCAGTTTGCAGATGTTTTTAAGTGTGCAAAGGCTGGGATAGGGCGCTGAGCTAGGATTTGCTGAGAAGAGTGTTTTTCAGAGCTTGAACAGAGTAACATGTGATTGGTTTGGGCTTTGAGTGCTTCATTAACAAAACGACATTGACAAACTGGAGGGAAGAGTGCACGATGGCGCGACTGATCTCGGAGCCGCGGGGACTGATGTTATGAGAAAAGATTAAAAGAGCTAAAAATGTCCAGTGTGGCAAACTGGTGAATAGCAGGAAGGCACTTCACGTGGCTATAGGGATATGGATATGGGGCGGGGAGAATAATTATTTGTTGAAGGATTTGTCTTCAGGGCTGAATTTGAGTCCTACCTTAGCCCGGGAGACAGTTTTGAAAGCTGTGAGTTGATGTCAGTCGCCTGGCAAAAGGGCCAGGGAGCAGAAAAAGGCTATGCCCTATGGTGGCCCGGGGACGATGGGAATTATAGTTCAAAACATATGGAGGGCACCAGGCTCGCAAAGGCTGCTATAAAGAGAGTCTTCCTGAATGCAAAGGATGTTTTCCTCTTGGCGCTCACATGCCCCAGTACATGGAGAAAGGGGTTTGGCGGCAGAGCGTGTGACTTCCAAGCCAGTGCGAACCCCAACACTGACCCATGTTACAAAATAAGCACAGTTCAAAGATGCATGGGGAAAGAGGACAAAATTAAGATGGGATGCTGGATGTGATGAAGCATCCAAGAGGAGGGGGCAAAAGGAACAAGGGGTTTAATCAGGACACGGGTTTCTGATAAGCTACGGTTTTTCTAAATGCTACAGAATAGAATTCTGCCGTTTTAAATGCCAGCCACCCGGGATTGTCAGTTGCAAATCCAAATCGGAGGACGCAAGTGTGCAAAATTCCCCTATGCTGAAATCTACTGGTGGAGTATCTGAGCATGCAAACTGCATGCGCTGGGGCATGGGTATGGTTATGCAAAATATAATGGTCTTTTTAGCAGAGAAATGCTGGCATTTTAGCTATGTAATATGCATTGAGCATAAAGCAGGCACATAGCTGTCAAGCGTCCCTTATTTGGCGGGACAGTCCCTTATCTCAGCGCCATGTCCCGCTGCTGTCCCTTATTGATGATGTCCCTTAAATAAGCTACTGAAGGTAATGGGGCCCTTTCTATGTCCAGCTGTCCTTTGTAAACAACAAATTGTTGCTTTTTTGTGTTGAATATATGCTATATGGTAATTTATGGACCTAATAGGTATCTAAAGCCATTTGCATGCAACAAAATATGTATTTTATCAAAGTAATTGTTGATCCCTTATTTTGGCTGCTGATCCCTTATTTTCGAGGCTGCTGGTCCCTTATTTTCAAATCTGTAAGTTGACAGCTATGATCAGGCATAGGCAAACTCAGCCCTCCAGATGTTTTGGGACCACAACTCCCATCATCCCCAACAGGACCAATGGTCAGGGATGATGGGAACTGTAGTCCCAAAACATCGGGGGGGGGGGGAGTTTGCCTGTGCCTGGCATAAAGGCTGTCAGTTCTGTACAATCGGCATTCAGGGTATGCAAAATTCCACACATTGCACAGTTGCTTTTTAGGATGCAAACCAGAGTTGTACACCTTGGTGTGCAAATTCCAGGCAATTGGCATTCTGCCTTCACATAATGCGGATTAGACATTTACTGAGTAGTTATTTCTACTTTTGAGGCTGAAGCTCCAGATGACCCGGTGCTTGCATTTTGGATTTGTAGAGTGCGCATTGGCTGTAAACCAGCAACAATAAAAGTGTGCTTTGAATTCCGTGCTTGTAACTCTATACAGGACTGAATGTTTAAATTTCTGTGTATCGGACAGCTGTGCTTGCTCAGAAAGCACCAGGCAAGCACAAGAAGTAGGTGCAAATTTCATGTTTGTTTTGCGTCGGCATTCTAGATGCATTTTGCTGCTGCAGATGTTGTTCAGCAACACTTTCCTCCTCCCTAAGTATGTAGCAGATCCAGTATGAGCGAGCGATGCATTATAGCGCTTGTCTTTGGCTGTGGGCATCAGTGGTGCAGGACATACTGATTGCAACGCGTCTTTATTTGCGTTGTCTGGTCGGAAGCCATTCAAATAAACGCGTTTTGCAGTTCCAATAATATGGGGCGGGAGCTCAGCAAAGGAGGTGGAGCTTTTGCAACTTTCACAACGCGTCTTTTTTGCTATCCAAAATCTAGCAATGATATCAATAATCGTTTGCAATTTTAAAAGGCGTCCTTTTTCCCTCTTCTGTAATGGCACGAGGAAAGGAGTCGGCCGTGATCATAATGGGACAATGCTTGCACCTGTGCGTCTTTGCGAGCTGGCCAAACCCTTCCAGAGCACGGCTGCTGCAAATGAGTGTAGATCGATTGAGTTTTCAAGTTTG
Source organism: Podarcis bocagei (assembly GCF_964188305.1). NCBI lineage: Eukaryota > Metazoa > Chordata > Lepidosauria > Squamata > Lacertidae > Podarcis > Podarcis bocagei. The sequence continues at coordinate 15,222,441 of NC_138138.1, read as the reverse complement.
CAAAACCAAAAGAAGCGTCGATAGTAGCAGGTCGGTTGCAATTCGTCCCGCGCGTGCCAGGCAATTGCACGGCGTTTTGCAAAAGCCACGCTGCTCGCGAGTCGCGCCGCTCTGTGCGCGGGCGAGGGAGGGAAAGGAGAAGAAGAAGAGCGAAGGCAACCACTTATTCGGGTTTTGCAAATGTTTTAACGTTTCATTCTTTTGCGAGAGGCTCCATAAATGACGCTGTTGCAAGGGGGGCGGAAGGAGGGAGGGGGGACGGGATGCTTTTGCTACCCCCTCCCTTTGCTCCTTCTCCTGGGAGGTGGAGAGAGAGGGAGAAGGGGAGGGGGAAATCCCGACGGTCGTATCCGGCTCGCCGTCTCCTGAACAGCCACGAGAGGCTGCCAAGAGCGGGGCTGGGGTTCGCCCCCTCAGGACCCGGAGCGGACCCGCCATCCCCCTCACGAGGGGGAAATGGCCTGAGGAAGGCGGGTGAGTCCAGCGGGGCGGCGAGTTATGGGGGCAGCGCGCGCGCAAATAGGTAAGGAGCGAGAGGAAAGGTTTCTTGGGGGCGGCGGGGGGGTTTCCGTTTGTGGGGAGTCCCGGGGTGGCAGCGGGGCTTGAAATGTGGACGTGAGGGGGCTGAATCCTCTCCTCATAGAGGTGAGCTTTCGAGGGTCTCGGGGGGGGGGTTCGTGGTGAGTTATTGGGGGGCATTTTTTTGGGTAAGCGCCCAAACGCGGAGGCGCGGCGGGAAGGGACCGCCGGGCGCACGGGAGAAACGCCGAGGCGCTGAGGGGGGACACCTTGGGAATGGCCGCTTGGGCAGGCCTCGTCGGCGCTTGGCTTCTTTCCTTGAGGGGGGAGGCGGGGGCAGTGGGGTTGGTCGAGGGCAAAGGTCCCGGAGTGGCCGGAGGGCAAGGAGAAAGAGGGGCTGGGGTGGCGGCTGCAAGTCGCCCACCTTTTAGGCTGCGCGCTCACAGCATGCTCCTCCAACTACCCGTACCGTCGGCTGCTGCGAGAAAATTAGACGCAAAACAGGATATGGCGAAAAAGAAATAATAATAATAATAATAATTATTATTATTATTATTATTGAGGGCATCAGTTGGTAGGAGGGAGGGAGCGTGAAGAGGTTGGGCCCACAGGTGAGCAAGGACGCAGGTGATGTGATTAGCTGGGCCCCCAAGCTGTGCCTAGTGGATGGCAGTGGTTCTCAAACTTTCTCCTCTGGGCCACACTTTCAGAAATAAGGCTCACACCAAACTGATTATTATTATCATTGGTAAGAAATGCATTGAAAAGCAAAAAGGAGCAACTCCTAGCAGGGCTTTGATTGATAGATAGATAGATAGATAGAAAGATAGATAGCAGGCATAGGCAAACTTGGCCCTCCAGCTGTTTTGGGACTAAGGTAAAGGTAAAGGGAGCCCTGACCATTAGGTCCAGTCGTGACCAACTCTGGGGTTGCGGCGCTCATCTCGCTTTATTGGCCGAGGGAGCCGGCGTACAGCTTCCGGATCATGTGGCCAGCATGACTAAGCCACTTCTGGAGAACCACAGCAGCGCACGGAAACGCCGTTTACCTTCCCGCCGGAACGGTACCTATTTATCTACTTGCACTTTGACGTGCTTTCGAACTGCTAGGTTGGCAGGAGCAGGGACCAAGCAGCGGGAGCTCACCCTGTCGTGGGGATTCAAACCGCCGACCTTCTGATCGGCAAGTCCTAGGCTCTGGTTTAACCCACAGCGCCACCCACGACTACAATTCCCATAATCCCTGACCACTGGTCCTGTTAGCTAGGGATGATGGGAGTTGTAGTCCCCAAACAGCTGGAGGGCCAAGTTTGGCCATGCCTGGCATAGAGCATAACAATTTTATAATAGGACCATGGGGCATACCGAAAACGTAAAACAAGGCAGCGACATTCCAATTGTGGGATGGCACCATCACAAGAAGTCTTTAGGCACCAGGCAGGAACATTCCTCTTCACCCTGGCCTATGGCTATGAAATAATCTCTGGCCTGTGACAGTGTGGAGAAGTGGACTGTTGTTATGAAGATTATTTTACTACTGTATTAGGCTGTCTGTCATTATGTTTTTATCACTGATGTTCTGCAGTGTGTTTTTAATGTTGCACATCGCCCTGGGATCTTCTGATAAAGGGCAGTCTATAAATTGAATGAATAATAATAATACATAAGAACATGAATCATTCCCAAAGTATGATTATAAACAAGCCTCTTACATCCGTACCTTAAGTACAAACTAATTAGAGGTGTGAGCTTCTTTTTGCCAGGTAATCTCATTTATACTAGGTTTAATTTGAGACAAACCCAACGCTAATCTCCTCATCAACACAAAGAAGCCTTTGTTTTTTTCTGATCTTCCATATTGGTTGGAAAATATATTTTGAAAAGATACCAATCCATACTGGGCATATGTGCTGTACTATAGGGAACTGAAATGTTTAAATGTTTCTTTGATTGTCCTTGGATCTTCCCACCACATTTGCCATACTCTCCTGCCACGCCAATTTGGCACACCACACCCTTCGAGAACCACTGGTGTATGGGGACATAATAGGAAGAGTTGGATGGACAGGCTTGCTGAGAGAGACTCAGGGCCCACCTCGATGCCTCTGGGAAGGAAGGCCACAAGCAGAGTAGGAAGGCAACAGGCCTCTCTTCCACAGTTGACCCCACCCAACTGGGCACCACCATTTAAGAAGGATATTAACAAGCTGGAACATGTGCAGAGGAGGCTGACTGAGATGATTGAGGGTCTTGAAACCAAGCCTTATGAGGAATGGTTGAAGGAATTGGGTGTGTTTAGCCTCCTAAAGAGGAGACTGAGAGGTGATAGGATAGCTGTCTTCAAATATCTAAAGGGCTGTCGCATGGAGGATGAAGCAAGAGTGTTTTCTACTGTTCTGGAGGCTAGGGCCTGATCCAGTGGCTTCAAGTTACAAAAAAAAAAAGAGATTACAGCTAAACATCAGGAAGAACTTTCTGATAGTAAGAGCTGTTTGAAAGTGGAACAGACTCCTTTGGAGGTTGTAATAGGGTTGCCATACGTCCAGAATTTTCCAGATATTGCAGGGGTTCAGCTGTTGGAAACCTTTTCCGGGCGGAAATCACTGAAATGTCTGGGAAAAATCTGGATGTATGGCAACCCATGTTGGAAGTGTAGATTTTTGTGAATTCCCTTAAAAATAGCTCAAAAACTTCATTTTTGTTTGAGATCTTGCAGTACTTTGGGCAAAACTTTAAAAAGCTCCTCCAAAAAAGCCCCCCTCCAAAACAAACAAAAAGACCCAACAGCTTTTGTGTCCGGATTTTCACTTTTTGAGAAATGGCAACCCTAGGTTGTGAGCTTTCATTGGAGGCTCTTAAGCAAAGGTTGGGTGACCATCTGTCATGGATGATCTAGTTAAGATTCCTGCCTTGCAGGTGGTTGGACTAGATGCCTTGGTGTCCCTTCTATGTCTACAGTTCGACCATTTCGAGATCACGGTTAATAGCAGCTAGCAATCATACCTTCTGATCTTCCCTCGAAGCTTTCTAAGCTGACAACTATCAGTTACCCTTACCTCGTGGCAACTAATCCCATAAGCTGAACAGTTTGAAGATGTATAACTCCCTGCCCCCATTAATTCCAGTTATAGTGCAAAAAAGGAAACCAAAATGCCATGGACTCAGTCCCTCACTGTGCTTGCTTGTGCTTTGCTTGTGGGCAGGTCTGAAAGTTTAGCACAAAGGACTACTTGCAGAAGCACTGTAAAATTAAGGAATGTTAAAACGATGTCTGATGGAAAATAAGTGGTATTGGTAAAAAGATTTTTAAGAAAGTGTAAATAAGGATTGATAACTGGAAAATTGATATTTATAATAGGTTAATATCTTGAGTCAAGATAAATGCTAGAGGGTAAGGACTTGCTGAATTTAATATTTGAACTGGAATACAAAATGGGAGGTGTGAGGAGGTCAAGAAACTAGTGAATGAAGTACAAGATATGAAAATACTAATCTATTTTCTGCATTGTTTTTTGTTTGTTTGTTTGTTTTTCTTTCCTTTCTTTTTTCCCTTACCTTCTTTTCTTAACTGTTTTTTATTGTGTATTTTTATGTGTTTTGTTTTTGGTATTTTTTCATTTTTTGTAGTCTTTCTTATGTTTAAATTTTGAAACTTTTCATTGTTTGTGAAACTTTAATAAACATTATTTTTTTTAAAATAATGAAAGTTTAGCACAAAGACACCCTTAATTGAGGGGGGAATTGTGCTTGCTCAAGCCTGCTGCCATGGGTGGGCAGAGCTGGAGGTGGAGACATTCTGAACAGCGGACTGAATTAATGAATGGGAAAAGGTGTGTTTGCAGGGGTCTTTCCCCAAGTAAAACCCGAGGCAGAAACTCAAGTGGGAGTGACCAGTCCCGGACCAAACTGAAAACTGAACAGCTAGGTCTACACTTAATGGAAAGTGTGGAGGAGTCCTTAGTCTTTTCATGACTAAGTCATGCACTAGTCATAAGGGGTATTTCCAGTCAGTTATCCTCTTCTCTTTAATAAATTTGGGAGTCATAAGATCCACACTCACAGTAGTTACGTATTGCAAAGGCAGCCAGGCATCCATCCGTGTGACACTCTTGAGTTGGCTTTCAGGTAAAGTTCGTATATTGTCTGTGCAACTGTTGAATTTGAAGGCTCTGTGCCAGCGCAATCTGGCTTGGCAACCAAGGTCCTCTGTAGTGCCACCGTTACTGTGTATTCATGTAAAAACAGGGGTAGGCAACCTAAGGCCTGGGGGCCGGATCCGGCCCAATTGCCTTCTCAATCTGGCCTATGGATGGTCTGGAAATCAGCATGTTTTTACATGAGTAGAATGTGTCTTTTTATTTAAAATGCATCTCTGGGTTATTTGTGGGGCATAGGAATTCGTTCAATTTTTTCCCCAAAAATATAGTCCGGCCCCCCACAAGGTCTGAGGGACGGTGGACTGGCCCACGGCTGGAAAAGGTTCCTGACCCCTGATGTAAACCTTAGGATCAGTAACCTATTACATTTCCCTTTCATGTGCAAAGCCATTAAGTGGTCAAGGGGGTTATTCAGTACTAAATAGCTTATTTTTTATTTTTATTAATGCAGCGTTCTGTAAGCCGCCTTGAGACCCCTGGTATAGGGTGGTATATAAATTAAATTAATAGTAGAATGAATGAATGAATGTACCACAAAACAGAGAAACAGCCAGGATTTATTTTCTATAAACAGATTTTGTGTACCCCAAATAGATCAGGCGTTATATGGCTCCTTATGTTTAGAACGTGTATCGTAGGAAGTGAATCTCACCGAGTTTCAGTGAGACTTAACTTCCTAGTAAATGCGCTTAGGATTGCAGCCTTTGTCTCCCTGGAATTTCTGTCTTGATGTTTTCTGTTGTGGTTCTTGGCTGTGATAGCTGTGTCTGGACTGAGCAAATGAGGGGTGTTTCCTTTAATTGCAGGGGGGGGGAGATGAAGGAGATATTTTACTACCCCAAACTCTTTCCGTAACACAATCATCTCACCCGGTAGGCTGGGGGAAGATTGCGAGGCTATGAATGCAAAGGGGTTGGTACAGACACGTTTCAGTTTGTTGTTACTCATAATCTGCCTCCGTGAAAGACAGCTTCGCGTCACCCCCGCTGAGCGGTCTAGATGCATATAATGTTTATGCCCTGTAATAGGGGGAGGAGAAAAGGGCTGTGCCGGGTTGCCTCAAACAATAGCGACCCTGGAACGTCTTTCTTCCGCTGTCAAAACTTGTTTTCTCATGAGCACGGAAAGCGTTTGGCTTCCCTGGGAATGCCTGTTGTCCTAATGACGATTCTGCCACATTTAGAAGCGTTCCGATGTTTGTCTTGCTTCATTGTCCTTTTACGTCCCATATCTCTCGATGCCTCCTTGGCTTGAGCTGGTTTCCCCCCCTCCTGGAAACGGCTGGAGACGGTAAGTATTTGCGCCAGATGCATGCAGACACAGACTCGTCCTTTCAACAAAAGAAGCATCCATTAATGGGGGGAAAACTTTGGATCTTTCGAGTGAGCTTGGCTTTCAAGAACAGATATGGGAGTTTCGTTTTTTGAAAAGGAAAAAAAAATAAGTTCAAGTTCTAGGTGTGAACAGGATATCGATTTGTAGGTTTTTTCCCCAGGGGGTTTCGACAGAGGGAACATTGCAGCTGTAAACTTTGTCGGTTTGAACCCACTGATACAAAATCTTTAATTGAATTAAAGTGTTTTGGGAGGCATACGGAGAGTAGAAGGGATGGAGATTAACAGCATTGCATTATTCCTTCCTGATTTATGATAAATCTTCACCTTTTGAAAACGGTTGTTGGGGTTTTTCAGCTTAGCATAGGCAAGAGGGTTTCAATTTTTTAAAGAAGATAAAACTATAAATACCCATTAAATTGTCATGTACACGTGTATTTGGTAGCCTGATAGTTTGGGGAAGATCCAAACAAATATAGAAGGTCAACTGAGTAAAAGCTGCAGAACTGCATTTTGCTTGCAAATTTGCCCACACTTCTAAGGATTTGAAATAGCAAATGACTGGTTACATACTCCATTTGGTTTTATGGTGCCATGGAATTGTTTTAATGTTTGCTATACAACCTAACCCTTTGGGTGATGTATTGTGTAGACTATATCTTGGTTTTTGTTTTGTTTTGTTTTTGTTTTTTTGGGGGGTTTTTGATGCATGCATTGTATGTTGTAACCATGCTAAGTATTCTTGTATTTTGCATTCCTGCTACCTTTGGCACACAGCTGAACTTCCACTGTTGCTCAGGAGTATTCACCACTTCCTCAGGCTGCTCCGCACATCTGAAGAAGTATTTCCTGTCCACAAAGGTTCATGATTCAGTAAATCAGTGGCTCTTTTCCAGTCCTACCACACTCGTCCTTCTGCTGCTACTTTTCTAAGATTTCAAAATGTGGAATATTTCACATTTGGCCTTGGATTAATTTCTTTTTTGCCGTTAGCGTCCCAGCTCTCCATTTGTCAAGATCATCCAGTTACTTGATGGGTCATCTCTAAGCATGAGTGAGCCTAGAACCAAATCTTAGCCTCTAAAACGTTTTCAGTCCCTCCCACCCCAGTCCATGAGGTGCTGCGTTCATTTTTGTCCCCTCTTGGAGGTTAATTTTGCGTATTACTAAATAATGTTTTTGTGCAAACTTTGTTGTTCTGGGTGAGCTCGGCGTGGGGTTTGGTAGTACCACCACAGTTCCTTTTCGGTGGGGCTTAGTTAAGATTGCTGAACAAAACTTGATGTACCATAGGCACTTCGTTATACCTAAGGCACGAGTTCAGCGCACAGACCTAAAGAGTAGATGTCCAGCTAGCTATGTAGTAGATTTGATGTGTGCACCTTGGGAGACGCAGTAACTTGAGTGCTTTGCCCAATAAGGAATGAAACTGCCACCTGTTGTACTCCTTGGACTATGTGGGTTCAGGATATCAATGCAGGGGGGTCCAAACTTGGGATCTAGGTTAGGGGAACTGTGTGGCATCCAGGTTGTGGGAGATCCTTCCTCCTTCTCCATATGATGAAACAGCATTTGCAATCGGGATTTGGGGTAGGTGGGATGGAATGAGTTGAGACTGTGTTTTGTGGATGCACCTACTGGTAGGCACCATTCCAAAGTCGGAACTTTCACAGATATTAATGTTTTTAGAAGCATAGAGTCGGACAGAGCATGTTGGACTGTCATAGTCCAATCCCTTGCTCAGAACAAAGGTTCCTCCAACAGACGTCTTTCCAACCTCTGTTTGAAGATCTCCAGCAAACAAGCGCACTCCCCCAGCTGAGTTCTTTTCTTGAACCGCTCTTAAACATTAAAATGTTTATTCTAATGTCCGTTGAAGTCCATTAGATCTAGTCTTGCCCTTTGGGGTGGTAGAGAATTTTAAGCCTTTCACCTATTTTATTCATTCATATTTTGGGGGAGGGTAAAGTTTATGATTATTATTTCATTTAAAAATGTATATAAAATGGAGATAACCAATTACGAAAACATACAAAAATTAAAAGATGAAAAACAATAGGCATGTAGAACCATAGAGTTGGAAGGGACCCTGAGGGAAAATGCAGCTGTCCTATATGGGGATTGAACCTGCAACCTTGGCGTCGTCAGCACCGCACTCCAAACAACTGAGCTATCCAGGCTGACAGACATAGAATTAAGTAGTTGCACATGAGTTAAAATAACAAAAGCCCAAGTAGAGACTATCATCAAGCATAGTTCCAGATTTGTCAGGCTTGAGGTGAGGACTGTCTTGAAAATCATGGTTCCGCTCTATACGTCGTAAGGGAATGCCAACGTCTGTTGGTTCTAGTCCTTGTTGAAATCTCAAATCAAGCATAGTTTTTACAGCTATATTGCAGAGCGAGTGGTACCAAGTGTCCCAATTTCATTCATTCATTTAAAACACTCCCACCCCACTTTTCAAAAAAAGTTCAAAGCAGTTAACAAATAAAATACCGTCAGGGATTTGAAAGCTATAAAAATGGAAATCAGGGTAGAATAAAGCAGTAAAACATCATCACATAAAAGGAGAAACTAACGCAGCAGCTAATCCCATAAAGATGAAACCAGAACATCAGTCAAAACCGGTGGATCAAAGTTCGCTAGAATCACACCAGGCTGTATTGGTAATCTATAGCTAAGCTATACCAGGAACTCTGCTTCTTTTCATAGTGCTTGTGTGTGTCACAGAGGCTCAATGGTCTCTTGTCAGGGGATGAGTGGCTGGATTTAGTGCTGACCACTTGAGTAGGACGGCCGTTGCATCATCTTTGCATGAAGCTACAATGTCCGTTACCCTTTCCTTATGAATGGCTCATTATCTCAGGCTGCCCCCTTCCTCCCTCTTTGACCTTCCTCTTCTTCCCACAGTCTTCCTCGTCAAAAAGAACGACATTTCGAACTCCCGTCAGGATGATTCCGCTGTAAGGAATGCTGTTTTGCAATGTTATGTGAAGTTTTTTGAACCAAGGGGTGACTAAAGTCCTGCTAAGCAGTGCTTTCCCCAAGTGACTGGAAATGTTGTTTTCTGTAGAAATTATAATACAGTGGTACCTCAGGTTAAGTACTTAATTCGTTCCGGAGGTCCATACTTAACCTGAAACGGTTCTTAACCTGAAGCACCACTTTAGCTAATGAGGCCTCCTGCTGCCGCCACGCCGCCGGAGCCTGATTTCTGTTCCCAACCTGAAGCAAAGTTCTTAACCTGAAGCACTATTTCTGGGTTAGCAGAGTCTGTAACCTGAAGCATATGTAACCTGAAGCGTATGTAACCTGAGGTACCACTGTAATAATTTTATTCTTTATACCCCACCCATCCGACTGGGTTGCCCCAGCCACTTTTGGGCGGCTTCCAACAATTATAAGTGCACAATAAAACATCTAACATAATTAAAAAAACTTTCCCTATACAGGGCTGCCTTTAATTGGCTAAATTTGAAATCCATATGCTGAATTTCAAAGTAATTCATTTGAAGAACTAATTAAATAATAGGACCGGATTCCTACGAGAGGATTCCGTAGGAGTCTTGGCAATAATAATTGCTTGAGGCCCATTTGCCCATCACAGAGGGCTTAAATGCACCTTTTTGGAAAGAGGGGCTACTGCTGACCTAAAAGCATTCCCACATGTCTCCCCAGTAGTGCATGGGGTGGGAGGAAATGTGTGGTGTGGCACTATTGAAATCCAGCATTTCCATCAGCAAAGATAAGTGGTTTTTCCCATGTACATTTCAGTGTTTTCCTACGGAATAAGATTATTTGCGAGAACAGTCAACGCTGGGGTTGACTGTTCACCTCTTTATAACAATTTCCCGAGGGATACGTCCTTGTTGTATTCCTCAGTGTATACTTCGTAGGGTAGGAAATGGCACCAAGATCTCCCAAATTCTGCTCCACAAAAAGCTTAATTCTGTGACTTGTATAAAGGATATGTAGTTAGCAAATTTGCCAGATCTACTTAGTGGGGCGTTAGAGCTGTGCTGAAGACCCAGCCGGCCCCCCACTTACCCCCAGGACTGGCTTTTGGGATATTACCTGGCATTGCTCACATTGGTTTGAAATCTGCCTTCAGAGAGTTTTGCACTGGCAGCTGAGTTCCTTAAACCAAGGCAGAGAAAAGGAAAAGGACGCCAGTTAGTCTTGGGGTCCTGAATTCTGTGCCCAGTACCGATTTGTGAAATCGGAAATGCTCACATCCCTGCCTGCTAGACTGTTAACTTTACTGTGCTGTTAATTAAGTGTATGTGGACCCTGTGAGTCTGTGAGATTAATTGGGGCTTCCTTCCCAAGCTATAAATAAATAGGAAGAGGGGGGGTGTAGGGGTTATGCATGTATGTAAGTTGAAATGCAATGGAAAATTTGAATCGGATGAGTTGATGCAAGAGGCATTTCCCTATGGAGTCACTGGGCTGCAAAATGTTTTATTTGCTTAAACTCAAACAGATGCTTCAAAATACTCTCAGAATGAGTGTTCTTGTGCCAGTTTAACTCACCTCCCCACTTTGGCTTGTGAACATTGGTTTGCTGCTCGTAACCACGCCAAAATGGTGGACATACCATCATTGTGGCACTGCCACCTGCTCCCCTTGAACTGACTCTTGTGCTGCAGGTAGAGAGGTGCGTTTAAACCTTCTGAAAACAAATACATCCTTTGAGATTAAAAATAATTTGGAAGTCGTGGGTAAGTTGAAGGAAGACCCACGTATCTTTAAACCTATGCTGCTGTTGTTTAGTCGTTTAGTCGTGTCCGACTCTTCGTGACCCCATGGACCAGAGCACTCCAGGCACTCCTATCTTCCACTGCATCCCGCAGTTTGGTCAAACTCATGCTGGAAGAAGAAGAAGAGATACAAAAATACAAAGACAAAATACATAAAAAGTAAAAAAAAAAAAAGGTTAAAAAGAGAACACTGTCCAACCATCTCGTCCTCTGTCGTCCCCTTCTCCTTGTGCCCTTAATCTTTCCCAACATCAGGGTCTTTACCAGGGAGTCTTCTCTTCTCATGAGGTGGCCAAAGTATTGGAGCCTCAGCTTCACGATCTGTCCTTCCAGTGAGCGCTCAGGGCTGATTTCCTTCAGAATGGATAGGTTTGATCTTCTTGCAGTCCATGGGACTCTCAAGAGTCTCCTCCAACACCATAATTCAGAAGCATCAATTCTTCGGCGATCAGCCTTCTTTATGGTCCAGCTCTCACTTCCATACATCATGGATGGTGTGTATCTCTTCATAGATCATTCATAGATTATAAATGGTATATTTGGGGACATAAGAGGCAAAAAAAGTTCAAATCTGGGGTTTTTTATTTAGTTGGAGGGGAGATGGCAAAATAAGGATATGATAGAGATCACACATAACATGAATGAAAACCGCGCATAATATGAAAATATATAAAGAGAAAACATTATTCTGATCCTAGTATGGAACGTAGAAACCCAGTGAGATTGGCAGTAAATTGAAAAGGACCGTGCATCTTCCCACAATACATAATTTATGGAATTCCCTGCCACAAGGTATAGTGGTGGCCATAGACTTAAAGGTAAAGGGACCCCTGACTGTTAGGTCCTGTCGCTGATGACTCTGGGGTTGTGGCGCTCATCTCGCTTTACTGGCCGAGGGAGCCGGCATACAGCTTCCAGGTCATGTGGCCAGCATGACTAAGCCGCTTCTGGCGATACCACAGCAGCGCATGGAAACGCCGTTTACCTTCCCGCCGGAGCGGTACCTATTTATCTACTTGCACTTTTGGTGTGCTTTCGAACTGCTAGGTTGGCAGGAGCTGGGACAGAGCAACGGGAGCTCACCCTGTTGTGGGGATTCGAACTGCCGACCTTCTGATCGGTAAGCCCGATCAGTGGTTTAGACCACAGCGCCACCCTTTTGCCATAGACTTAGGTGGATTTAAAAGGGGATTAGACAAATGCATGGAGAATGGCTCTCCCCCCCCCCCAAGCAGTTTGTCATGATAAGCAAATGCAGTCTCTTTGGTCCTGGGGCAGACAATAGGGTATGAATATTGCTTGGATACTTGAGAGCTTCTTGGAAGTATTTGGCTAGCCGATGCCAGAAGAAAGATGCTGGATTAGGCCATCTCTTGGTCTGATCTAGGAGGGCTCTTACAGATTTAAATATTTGCCCCAACAGCTGTATATACCCAAGTCCCGTTGAGTGCGCTAGTTTGCTTTCTGTGTGGGATCCCATTGAGTTTCTGAGATCCCCATAGGCACCGTAGTTTTTCAGACTACTACTTGTTCAGTAGCTCTCTCTGCTAAACCACACAAGCTGTCTCAAAGCTTACTGTTACATGCTAGGGGTATCTCTTGTGTATACGCAAAAACATCTGGTCGGTTTGCTGCTACTTTCCCTGATTCAAATAGGGCATATAAATGCGGTACAGTGTCACACGGGCACTGGGCCACACCTGTGGATACACAAGGCTTGTTGAGCATGTTTTTTCCAGGCCTCCACTGGGGATGTGATGGGTTATGGCTTTGGAGTTTGTGTGTGTTCTCGGATTCACGATACAATATTCTCCCTCCCTCTTGTGCATGTAGAAACCATTTTGTGATTTTGTGGATTGTGCATTTGTGGATTGTGTGGGTGTGCACATAATTTGTCTAGTCCTGATTAATGCTCATAGCATTAAAAACTCATTCCAAAAAGGACCAAACACAGGTTAGAGCTCAACGTAAAACCCACCATGTGGTGATAGCGATCCTCTTTGCCACCTCTGCTGCACCTGTGGAAAACAGTTCCAGGATATACTTTCAGGTGGTTCATAGTCTTAACACCTTCGACATCAGGGTTGGTGGGGATCTCCTGTAATTATTTTGCAAAGGTTTTTTGCAGATAAAATCGCTCAGATTTGGAAGAAGGAATAGTCTCCACCATAGTAGCATGGTTGAGGTGCCAGAGCTCTTGTCTGAGTCAGGTTGAATGGGATCAGTTTCAACCTGTTACCTATGAGGATGTGGACAGGCTGCTTGGGCGACTGAAACTGACCACCTCTCTCCTTGATCCTTGCCCATCCTGCCTCATAAAAGCAAGCTGGGAAGGGCTGGGCAATGGGCTCTGCGGGGTGGTGAATGCCTCCCTCTTCAAGGGAGTTTTCCCTGAACCCTGTAAAGAGGCGGTTATTAAACCGCTTCTTAAAAAAAATATTTTTGGTCCTGGCCACTATGGCCAATTATCGCCCAGCCTCAAATCTTCCATTCCTGGGCAAGGTGATTGAGCGGGTGGTTGCTGAACAACTCCAGGCATGCCTGGAGCATGCGAACCCTTTGGATCCCTTCCAATCGGGACTCAGGCCCCGTCATGGGACTGAATCCATCTTGATCATGCTGGTCATTGATCTCTTGCAGACTAAGGAAAAGAGGTGAAAGCTGTTTCTGGTCCTGCTGCATCTCGCAGTGGCTTTTGACCATGGTATCCTTCTGGACTTTTCTATTGGAGCTGGGGGCACTGTTACGCAGTGGTTCCGCTCCTTCCTCCTGGGTTGTGTCCAGAAAGTGGTGTTGGGGGCAGTGTTCAAAACTCCCATTGTTCTAGGCACATTTTGCGACAGGGAATTTCATTCGCGTGAGCTGTTTCTGAGCTCTGGGCGCAGTACTGTGCCTAATATTTCAGATTAAAACTGCAGAGTGGAAGGAAAGGAGGACCTTTTTCAGCCTCCCAGCTTCCAGCTACTCTCTGAAGACTGGAGAAGAGACCCTCTTAAGAATATTAGGAGGGTGGGCAGGGGAAGGACTAGACCCATGTGAAAAATGAACATCATATTTTAGCTGCAGTTCATTTATTTTCAGCTTTGTATTCTTGTTATTAAAGCACACCTAGACATTCCGTTGTTGCGCTCATAACCTAGGTTTAAGGTGCCATTTAGCTCCTAGCTTTCATATCTCAGTTTCTAACACTGGCTGGGGGGTAAGTTTTCGGACCAACGGGCGCTCACTTGTGGGGTGCCTCAGGGTTCCATCTTCTCCCCTGTGCTTTTTGACATCTACATGAAGCCGCTGGAAGAGATCATCAGGGGTTTAGACTGGATGTTCATCATTATGCGGATGATACCCAGCTCTACCAAATCGGAACAAGTGAGGGCGCTGAATGTCCTGTTCGGGTGTCTGAAGATGCTTGTGGGGGATGGACTGTGGCTAACTGATTGAGGTTGAATCCTGACAATATGGAAGTATTGTTTCTGGGGGGCAGGGGGTGGGCAGGTGTGGGAGGTTTTTACTCTAAGAGGCTTAGTTCAGTCAGAATTGAGTATACGCTTCCAGAGTTAATGCTTAATACATTACTTCTAGTAGATGAGCCACCATACCTGTTAGAAGGCCATGAACATTTGTGTCCCAGGCTTTTTAGACGCATCTACCCATGTACTAGGTAAAAAAAAGGTAAAGGACCCTAGATGGTTAAGTCCAGTCAAAGGTGACTATGGGGTTGCGGTGCTCATCTCACTTGAAGCCAAGGGAGTCGGTGTTTGTCCACAGGCAGTTTTCCAGGACTAAACTTCTTCTGGTGCAACAGAGAACCGTGACGGAAACCAGAGTGCACAGAAACACTGTTTGCCTTCCCGCTGGAGCGGTACCTATTTATCTACTTGCACTGTCATGCTTTCGAACTTCTAGGTTGGCAGGAGCTGGGGCAGGGCAACAGGAGCTCATTCCATCACAGGGATTCAAACTGCCAGCCTTCTGACTGGCAAGCCCAAGAGGCTCAGTGGTTTAGACTACAGCGCCACCCGCGTCCCACAACCCATGTACTATCTGAAACCAAAGGGGCACATTGGTTGCCAGGTGTGAAATATGTTTGCATTATTTTCAGGTCTCCTACCCCACTATGTGAACTAAGCTATAGACTGGCTTACCATCACACCAGAAGCTGGGTTTGCGATTTATCTCACTCTAAACAAAACCACAAGCTGTATAGCTAAGATTTGTTCCATGGTTAACCACTTGCGGTTTGCCTGTGGGAGATAAACGTATTGGGTTCATATGCAACACTAACCTGACAGCAGTGTGGTAGACCGGAGGAGGCACTAAGTGGCCACAGTCTTATCTTAGTCAGTAAAGCATAAGACTCTTCATCTCAGGGTTGTGAGTTCGGGCCCCGCATTGGGCAAAAGATTCCTGCAGTGGGTTGGGCTAGATGACCCTCAGAGTACTTCCCATCTCTACAATCTGATGGTTCTATAATTTCAGCAAACTATCAGTAGCTCTGTCTCAGGCCTGACATTTAGCAATGAAGAGAAGTGCATCTGCTTTTCCAAAGGCTGAAAAGCGTTGCCCAGCAAACATCTTAATCCTGGTTATACCCCCTTCCCAAAGCGGCTTGCCTCTCACACCAAGACATGTGTTCAGTTTGCAATAGAAACTTCACTTTATTCCTGCCCCACATAAGGTGCTTTTCAGTGGATAAGCGAGTGGTTGCATGCCTGCTACCAGTGATGTGAGTTTGATTCCTTAGTCCAGGGGTCAGCAGACTTTTTCAGCAGGGGGCCGGTCCACTGTCCCTCAGACCTTGTGGGGGGCCGGACTATTTTTTTTGGGGGGGAGGAAATGAACGAATTCCTATGCCCCACAAATAACCCAGAGATGCATTTTAAATAAAAGGACACATTCTGCTCATGTAAAAACATGCTGATTCCTGGATCGTCCGCGGGCCGGATTTAGAAGGCAATTGGGCCGGATCCGGCCCCTAGTTTGCTTACCCATGCCTTAGTCTTTCCCCTTGTGTCCGAATGTTCCCCGCTTGCTCCCCTCTGCCTGGGTTTAGAAGGAAGAGTGCCCAAGATAGAGTGTGCTGCTTTTGAGGCGTGCCTGATTCCCCCAACACCTTTCTTTATAGAAATTCACCACTGCGTTGATTGACACACCCACCCCACCCACCCACCCCATGGCTGTGTGGCAGATTACTGTATCTGCTGAAACCGCAGTAATGTGCCATGGTGGAAATGGATTATGTTTCCTGGACGTATATTTATTCAAAGCAAATTATACTTCTTTTACTAGCCCTGAAAGAGTGCTCAAGGAAGCTTAAATCATAAAACGGGAGTTAAATACCGTGTTGTAAAAATCCATTTGTTCCACGGTAAGATAGTGAAGCTTCTGCAGAAACTCACCTGGGCACTGCAGCTGTTGTGTTCATGCTTGTTCCAGACGTTTCATGGCATGGGTACTTGATGTGAAGTGTTGCTGCCTTTTTACACCAGAGGTACTGAATTGATCAGGGGCCTGTGAGTTGTTCTTTTTTTACAATGCACATCTGGGCTGCTGATTTAAGACACACCTGGATCCTCTCGTGTAGACTATTCCAATTCCATTATTTATTTCCATTATTTATTTCCCCCATTTTTCCTCTGGTGACATGCACAACGTGTGTGTGTGTGTGTGTGTGTGTGTGTGTGTGTGTGTGTGTGTGTTAAATAGTCTAGGTGTCTTTTTGGATTGAAAGTTGTTTTTTAATTGAAAATGTTGCTGATAGGTTGGTAACCAGAAAAACAGCAGGGTTTTCTTTAATTTTTGTTTTTTACAGTATTACTTAATTAGTGCTATCAATATTGTTTCGTTTCAGTATTACAAAGCAGAATATCTTAATGTCCAGAAGCCAAAATAATTTTAGGAGTAATTCAAAGATTGATAGAAAATATAAATGGGATGCTAAGATAGCGCTCGCCAAAAAAGTAGAGTGAAGTTATATGAAACGGCAGTAGCTTCACAAGTTTGCCTGTCAGATAGATCCCAGCACAACTTGAAACCATGGGAAGACAGAAGAGTATGTTAGGGAAGTATGGAAACTGCCGCCACTATTCCATTTCCTTCTCCCTAAGTCGATTTTTTTACCGTCTGAGATTGGTTACAGTTGGGAGTTTATTAGGGAATCGGTGGTGTCCATCCTTCAAGGTTTTGCCAAGCCCACCCACTGCCATTCCAAATGCCAGCCTGTAATTTTTGATAAGGTATTTAATCCAGATTTCATCTTTCCTTGGGCAGTTTTAGTGGTCAGTTTGTCATGCTTAGTTGGAGATCTGTCTGCACCTCTTTGATCCCCAGTGGAGTGCAATAGGTCTTACTCGGTTTCCTAGATAGCAGCGGAAAGGCACCTATTTCCACCAGTTGCTAAAGAATGTCTGAATATAAACAGCCCGGTTCAGATGACCCATTCTTCCAAGATCTGCATGCTGTCAAAGCAGGGAATTACCTCTCAGGGGGGTATTGCAGTACAGTGGTACCTCAGGTTAAGAACTTAATTCATTCCGGAGGTCCGTTCTTAACCTGAAACTGTTCTTAACCTGAGGTACCACTTTAGTTAATGGGGCTTCCCGCGCCGCCACCACGCAATTTCTGTTCTCATCCTGAAGCAAAGTTCTTAACCCGAGGTACTATTTCTGGGTTAGCGGAGTCTGTAACCTGAAGCGTCTGTAACCCAAGATACCACTGTAGAAACACGAGGCTTTTAAAAGAAAGCAGAGGTTGAGATCTTGTGCAATGCCTTTTTGTCAAAAGTTTGCTGTTTCTTTTCTGCCGTGTGTGCTTTTAGTTGGGGGCGTAGTTGTGCGGTTAACGCTACAGGGGGCCTAAGGGCCTTTGTATGTTTTTCAGTATTGTCACCCCACCAAATCAAACAGCTGATCAATATATCACTCTTGGGACTTATCCACACTGGAGTTTGCTGTACTTTTGCAGCTGTTGCATTTCTGTTAAATTTGAGTAGTCCGCATGATGTTACCCTTAAACGCAGGCTTCCTCAACCTCGGCCCTCCAGATGTTTTTGGCCTACAACTCCTATGATCCCCAGCTAGCAGGACCAGTGGTCTGGGATGATGGGGATTGTAGTCTTAAAACATCTGGAGGGCAGAGTTTGAGGAAGCCTGCTTAAACGACACCAGTCTCAATCCTTCCCCACCTGTAAATTTGGGTTTGTCTGATCCAAGGATGATCCAATAAGGGGAGACATTAGCCTTCAAAACACTCCATTTGGGCTTGCAAAAAGTGGTTTGGTTTTGGGATGGGTGAATCAACTCTTGACTTGGTTCTGTTCCCCTTCCCATGCCCAGAACTTCCTTGATGCTTTCTTTATTTTCTGGCTGTGCTCGTAACTATTTCTGGCACACTCCTGAACGGATTCCCCCCCCCCCGCCCCCCGTGATTCCTCAGATTTGCAAAGGGGGCAAAAAAAGGAAAACTATGCAAGCAGCCCACATTAAAAATAGTATGCTGAGAATTTTCAGTTGCCTGGCCCTGAGTCTATGCTTTTCTGCACTTCAGGGCATGGAAAATATTTGAAAAACAAAGTGTGTGCACATTTGTGTACATGCACGGTTGGTACTTAATTAGCACAATGGGGGAGGGAATCAGACGCTAAGGCAGTGCCTACTGGCTGGTTCTCGTTTTCCTTTTGGAACATGGGTGGGTTGCAAATGATGTAACATAGGTGTGTGTCAAAGGCACACTAGTAAGGAGATGAATAAATTTTGTGGGTTTGTGTGCCAGTCTGTCACGGTGGTCCTTGTCATGGCTCATGGTTTTCAGAAGCAGCCACTCCTGACATCGGAGCTGTCTGGATGCGTACTCCAAGCCCTTGGTGCATGACCTCTCAAAAAAGCCTGCAGGGGGGTGTTTGCGTGCCTTGCCACTGCTACTGTCATGCCCATTCACACTTCACATTTAATCATAGGTGAAATGTGCTCTTTTGTGCGAGGTTATTGATTTTTTCCCCCAAGGAGTGGGCTTCGAGCGAAACTGTTTCCGAAAGCAGTTTCACATGAGCAAAAGAAAGCGGGTTTAGCCCCCCAAAAGTCCTGAGCCAACCCAATCCCGCTGTTTGTTTGTTTGTTTGTCGTTTTGTTCTTAAACTGTGTTTCTATCTTCCTCTTCTTTTAAAGAGTGCAGCCAGATGTACCAATTTGAGAGCAGTGGAGCCACTTTGAAAGTTCCCCTGCTGATCTCCATATAAACATACCTTATTTTGTGCCAGGATAAACTATGCTGAAAGGATTTGGGCATGTTTTCAGTGGGGTTTAGCTTAAACTGGAGTAAAAATGGCTGTGAAGCTGTTACCTAAAACCCACCAACACCTTTGCAACCATTCCTGGAGCAGTTTTTGCAACTGCTTTTGCAAATTTAATTTGATAAGATAAAGGAAGAGTGCGGTGATACACTGCAACGTTTTACGTTTTTGGGAAAGCAGCATGGCTGAGTCAGCATCCTACTGCAGTGCAAGGGCAACCAAGATGATCAGGGGTCTGGAAACCAAACCTTATAAGGAATGGTTGAGGGAATTTGGGCATGTTTAGCCTGGTAAAGAGGAGACTGAGAGGAGATATGATAGCCATCTTCAAAAATCTAAAGGGCTGTCCCAGGGAGGATGGAGCAAGCTTTCTGTTGTCATGAGTTCAGCCTACACACGAGTAGGACCCTTGTAGAGACACATGCCCGACTGGGCATTTTTCTCCTGCTATGGAGGGTAGGACCCAATCCAATGGAACCAAGTTACAAGAAGGGAGATTCTGACTAAACAGGAAGAACTTTCTGACAGTAAAAGCTGTTTGAACAGACTCCCCTGGGAGGCCGTGAGCTCTCCTCCTTTGGAGTTTTTTAAGCAGAGGTTGGATGGCCATCTGTCATGGGTGATCTAGTTGAGATGCCTGCCTCGCAGGTTGGACTAGATGACCCTCAGGATCCCTTCCAAATCTAGAATTCTATGATTCTTAAGTTGCAAAGCTGGGATGGCACTGTCCCAGCTCCTGTCAACCTAGCAGTTTGAAAGCACACCAGTGCAAGTAGATAAAAGGGTACTGCTGTGGCGGGAAGGTTTCCGTTCGCTCTGGCTTCTGTCACAGTGTTCTGTTGCACCAGAAGTGGTTTAGTCATGCTGGCCACATGACCCGGAAAGCTGTCTGGACAATGGCCAGTTCCCACGTCCTGAAAGCGAGATGAGCGCCGCAACCCCATAGTCTCCTTTGACTGGACTTAACCATCCAGGGGTCCTTTACCTTTATATTTACGGGTGATTTATTCTCAGTTACCACTGTCCAGAGGTTAGGTTTTAGGTCAGAGAACGTATTTTATCTGTGTGCAAAGCCTAACACACCAGGCTTGTTTAAGTCACAATTGCCGTTGATAGCAATGTGGCTCCTGCAACGTAACTAAAAAGTGTTCCCAAACAACTATTACTACTACTACTACTAATAATAATAATAATAATTTTATTATTTATTTGCTGCCCATTCGACTGGGTTGCCTCAGCCACACGGGGCGGCTCCCAGCAAAATGTTAAAAACACAATAAAACACCAAATGTTAAAAACTTCCCTAAACAGGCCTGCCTTCAGATGTCTTCTAAAAGTTGGATAGTTGTTTATGTCCTTGACATCTGATGGGATGTGCTAAATGTGATATGGGCTGCTTTCCCCCCTTCCTTAATACCCTTCCCTTTTCCATGCTAGTAGGAGCATGCAAGAGATCATGGAAAGCTTCTTTTGAATTTTCAGTACAGGACATGCAATTTTCTGTGTCTTCCAACAATCTGTGTGCCTGGATTCGATGAAAGAGCAAAGGCAGCTAAGTTGACATACTAAATTTTTTTGACTGCAGCAAAACATCCCGTGGATCTATAGCTGCGTCCCCGCCCCGCCCCCCCCCCCCGATTTCTTTCCCCAGATATTTTGACATCTTGGTTTTATGCATAGAACAAAGATCTAAGGTCTAATAATTTCACAAGTGGTTTTTAGATTCTTCAGAAAAGGATGGGGGGGGGATGATCAGCCATGCCTTGTTAAAATGCCCAGACTAGGCAAGCAGAGCAAAAGCTTCTTGTCAAACAAAACGTCTCTTGAGAAGACGTTTTCAAATCAACATTGACATTAGTGGCTTTTTTTGAACTCGTCTTCTGTTTTCAACATGTCACATGAGATGGGCAAGGCATGCTTTGAATAACCCCAGTTATTTGGAAAACATTTGCAAAGGGGAGGATGTATCAGAATTCTCACTCAGCAGTTATATAAGAACCATAGAATCATAGAATTTATAGAGTTGCGAAGGGACCTTAAAGGGTCATCTAGCCAAACCCCCTGCAATGCACAGAGATGAGAGATTTTGTTTTTAAAACTTGCATAGAATTTTTGAATTAGGATTCAGGCACACAGACCTGGAGGCACAAGTTTTGTGGTGTGAACTGGCTTTTACCTGGGCTTTCCCAAAGCACCTCCAGACTGTCGCTATTTTGGGGTGGGACTCAGTCACATACTGGCAAACCCAGGCTGCTTAAAGGTAAAGGGACCCCTGACCATTAGGTCCAGTCGTGGCCGACTCTGGGGTTGTGGCGCTCATCTCACTTTATTGGCTGAGGGAGCCAGCGTACAGCTTCCAGGTCATGTGGCCGGCATGACTAAGCTGCTTCTGGCGAACCAGAGCAGCGCACGGAAACGCTGTTTACCTTTCCACCGGAGTGGTACCTATTTATCTACTTGCACTTCGACGTGCTTTCAAACTGCTAGGTTGGCAGGAGCAGGGACCAAGCAACGTGAGCTCACCCCGTAATGGGTATTCGAACTGCCGACCTTCTGATCGGCAAGTCCTAGGCTCTGTGGTTTAACCCACAGCGCCACCCACATCCCATACAGGCTGCTTAAAGTTCATTTGGAGCTCTCCTGCAGCAAATCTGCTTGTCCCCACTGAATGAGACTTTTGCCATAAGGAAAATGCACTAGAAAGCACAGGGTAACATCCTGCAAGCAAATCAGAATGAATGATGAGTAAATAGCCGAGGATTTCTAACCTCGCCACATAATTTGTACAAGCAAATCAGGATGGATGCTCTATATACAGTGGTACCTCTGGTTGTGGACAGGATCCGTTCCGGAGCTCTGGTTGGATCCTGAGGGTTCCGCAACCGGAGGTGCCTGTTCTGTGCATGCACGCAGCACGATAGAGCGCTTCTGCACATGCGCGAGCAGCGAAACCCGAAAAAATACTTCCAGGTTTGCGGCTTTTGCAACCTGAAGTTGACGTTACCCAAGGGTAATGTAAGCTGAGGTTCTACTCTATACAGGTAATCTGGACTCCATCAGATAAATAAGAACGGTTCTGTTTAAAATGTGCGGTGCTCCCAGAAGCTGCGCTTACTCTGGAAAATGGCTCTCTAGCCAGGTTCAGGACTGTGGTGCATATTTTAACAAACTGTGTGTTAGAAACTCAGATATATAGTCTAGGAGCCAAATGGCTCCTTAAAACAGAGCTTTCCAAACTGTGTGTCGCGACATGTTCGTGTATCGACTGCAGAGTGTAGGTGTGTCGCATGAACGCTCCCTGTGCTCCTCTCGGGGCTGGAAGGGGGTTAGTTTAACCTCCGGTTTGCTGGTAAAACTGAATTACCATGTCATGAAATGATGCATGTCTAAAAAGTGTCGTCACCAACATGAAAAATTTGGAAAACTCTGCCTTAAACCAAAGTTGCAGTCGCCAAAATGGAACGGCTAGCTTCCATTTTGGGGCCAGACATCTCTAAAACCTTGTTTTTCAAGTGACAGAATGACTGTGATTGATTCTCAGTGAAACATCAGGCTAGTTCAGATGACAACCTTGAGCTAGGTCAGGGGTCTGCAACCTTTAAGACAAAAAGAGCCACTTGGACCCGTTTCCGAAGGAAAAAAAAAGTGGGAGCCGCAAAACCATTGTGACATTTAAAGCATGCGCGCCGCTGCCCTCTGATCTGACAGCGGGCGGGAAGGTGACGTTGGGACAGTGCGTGACTAACGCACACACCGCCCCCATGCGACATCACAGCCAGTACAGCGCCCGCCACAGTGGGGAGTGTCGGGGCGCACAATGCACCTCCTCCCCTCGCTAGTATCCGCCCCGGAGCCGCGGCAAAGGTGTAAAAGAGCCACATGCGGCTCCGGAGCCGCGGGTTGACGACCCCTGAGCTAGGTTAAGAGCTTTGAGAACTTAAAAGATGAAAAGTCACTTGATCCAGGGACAGCCCCCATATATATTGGCCTGTTCCGACCTCTTTTTCTTAATGGTGACTGATCCTCCTGCTCAGGCTGCACAGGAAAAGCAGTTTGGTTCCAGAAATTCATTCTGATTGTGCAGATAAAATATAACTGATAGAATTCTACAGGGGTGGGGTTTTAGTGTGTGAAAACAGTCCCGATCCAATGATTCCCAGATGGTGGGGACCTTCAGGCACTATCCCGGCACCTAAGCATCTTCACTTGGTCGCAAGTGGTCAAAAGCCAAGTGCAAAATGAGCCTGGCCTCTGGCTAATTTCGAGCACTGAACACACACAAACACACAAAAGTGGCCGCAGTGATGATGTCCGCCCTCCCCAAAAAAGCCTCCCCCTGCTAGCAGCAGCTTTGTGGGGGAGGTGATTTGAAGTGGGACCATGATTCGAATTGCCACCCTCCAGCAGATGGTGTGTGGACAAGACATGTTAAGTGCTGCCAGTGTCAGTTCTTGTTCTGTCTACTGATAATTCAGTACAGTGGTACCTCGGGTTAAGAACTTAATTCGTTCTGGAGGTCCGTTCTTAACCTGAAACTGTTCTTAACCTGAGGTACCACTTTAGCTAATGGGGCCTCCCGCTGCCGCTGCGCGATTTCTTTTCTGATCCTGAAGCAAAGTTCTTAACCCGAGGTACTATTTCTGGGTTAGCGGAGTCTGTAACCTGAAGCATCTGTAACCTGAAGCGTCTGTAACCCGAGGTACCACTGTAGTTCCTTTGCAGCTGCAGTGGTGAGTCTTTAGAAATGCACTTAGGAAATGTTGTTGGCTAGAAAACTCATTCGTAGATACTTGTGAGGAATTACACTGGTACCTCGGGTTACAGACACTTCAGGTTACAGACGCTTCAGGTTACAGACTCCGCTAACCCAGAAATAATACCTCGGGTTAAGAACTTTGCTTCAGGATGAGAACAGAAATCATACTCCGGCAGCACAGTGGCAGCAGGAGGCCCCATTAGCTAAAGCGGCAGCGAAAGTGGTACCTCAGGTTAAGAACAGTTTCAGGTTTAGAACGGATCTCCAGAACAAATTAAGTTCTTAACCTGAGGTACCACTGTACCTGTTTTTCAATCTACACCTAAGTAGAGTTGGGTAATATCAGCTTTTCAGCATCACGGTCCAGCATCCCCAGACCCCATCCCTGGCAGAGCAGTCCCTGTTGCTCCCCCACTTTTGGGGGAGCCAGTGTTGGGCTGGGGGATCCTTTACCTGCTCAGAGGGGAGCAGCAACTGCACGCTCCTCAGCCAAGCAGTTAAAAGATGCTGAGGGAGGAACAAGCTGTTATCGGGATGGCGGTTTCACCCAGCGATATATTGCTGGTGAAACCACTCCTGAGTCCCTCTTCTAGCAACGCTCGCTGGAGGAAGTCGCCAGCAGAGGGACTTGGGAGCGGTGAGGGTTTCACCAGTGATATAGTGAAGCCGACATTGCGGTCTGCTCATACCTGTCCTGGGTGATATGTTCATATATCGCCCAGGCCTACACCTAAACAGTTTCCCCATTGAATTCTGAAGCCATTTCCAAATAAGTGTGTGAGAGAGATACTTATGGGATGAGGGGTAGGGGAGGCAATTAGCTCTGCATCTCATGCAAGCTGCCTTTAAGCAAATAAATTGGGAGATGCGATCAAGAGTCTCCCACGTAATGTCTAGTTTTACCCTAGTTGGCCATGTTCTACACCCTCAAAAAACTAGTTAGGGGTTCTTTTGTGTGTGTGTGTTTTCTCTGGTCAGATTATTACTTTTGTTGTCATTTAGTCGTGTCCGACTCTTCGTGACCCCATGGACCAGAGCACGCCAGGCACTCCTGTCTTCCACTGCCTCCCGCAGTTTGGTCAAACTCATGTTCGTGGCTTTGAGAACACTGTCCAACCATCTTGTCCTTTGTTGTCCCCTTCTCCTTGTGATCTTTCCCAACATCAGGGTCTTTTCCAGGAAGTCTTCTGTTCTCATGAGGTTGCCAAAGTATTGGAGCCTCGGCTTCAGGATCAGTCCTTCCAGTGAGAGCTGAATGAATTGTTCTGTGTTACTGGTTCTCAGGGATAAGGAATCGTAACGAGTTCTGGAAAACCTAGGTTGCTAATTAAATCTACCAAAATTTGGCCCCATATCTCTGCCCCCGAAACCAGACCAGTTTTGTAGGACATGGAAATGGATGGCGGTGTAGTTGGCATCCGTACGCAGCCTGAAAGATGAATGACTCTAATTGAATTTAGGAGACATAATCAGATGTGGCTGCTGCTGGAATTTCTCCCTTGAGTGCATCCATCCTTAGTAATTGCTCGTTTATTAGCTCTGCAAAATGCACATACCCGCTTCTCCACTGTCTTTCTACCCCTTCCCTAACAAGGAATGTGTTCGTTTTCGGTATATAACCTGCCTGTACCTAAAGGCTCGAAAAGAATCCTGCTGGAATGTTTTTCAGCAGGTGAGAACGGGGGTTGAGCTGGGGAGGGGGTTAGCCTCCACGTGGACCTTTCCTGTTGCATCCCCCTTGCCTTGCCTTGCTGCTGGTATCGCATGCTGCAGACAAAACGCTGGCAGGACAATAGCTCAGTCCCTAGAACATGAGACTCTTAAGGGTTGTGGGTTCAAGCAAAAAGGGTTGGGCAAAATTTCAGGGGTTGGACCAGATAGATGGCTGTTGTGGGCCTTTCCAATTCTGTGAGAGCCAGTGTGGTGTAGTGGTTAAGAGCTGTAGACTCGTAATCTGGTGAACCGGGTTCGCTTCCCCGCTCCTCCACATGCAGCTGCTGGGTGACCTTAGGCTAGTCACACTTCTCTGAAGTCTCTCAGCCTCACTCACCTCACAGTGTTTGTTGTGGGGGAAGAAGGGAAAGGAGAATGTTAGCCGCTTTGAGACTCCTTAGGGTAGTGATAAAGTGGGATATCAAATCCAAACTCCTCCTCCTCCTCCTCCTCCTCCTCCTCCTCTTCTTCTTCTTCTTCTTCTTCTTCTTCTTCTTCTTCTTCTTCTTTGATTCAAAGGCTGGCTCTTATCAGACTGACTATAGCTCTTTATGGGAGCAACAGTGGTCATCCCCTCTACTGATCTTGCCCTGCAGGTTAACTGGTGACATGTCTACCCTGGTGATGCTATTATTGAATGCCAAGTCAGTACTTAGTAGGGCCACCCTCAGCCATGATTTAGTTATGCTTGAGCCGGGAACTGGCCTGAATGGAAGAGCTGAAACCTGGGTGGGAGAAATGGGTTGGAGTGGATTGAACTCGACTCCATACCGACCAAAATTGGAGGGGGTGTCACTTGTAGGCAGCCCCACACTGGATCTCTCAGCAGCTTTTGCTACCACTGACTGTGTTGTCCTCCTGGGGTGTCTCTGCGAGTTGGGTGTTGGGGGGCACTGTTCTGGAATGCCCCTCCACTTGCATGGCTGGTCTCTTGGAATAGCATGAAGCTCTGTGGGGCAATGTTATATTCCCAATGCTATTTAACTTCTTTATGAAGCGAGATTGGGGGCCTCAAAATTTAACCCGGTATGGATTGGACGCCTTCCAATATTGAGAGGGAAATGGCTGTCTATCCCAGGAATGAGTCTCATTTTGTGACACTTTGCTTGCCATTCCTTGAGGTCCAGTGCCAAGGGCCTTCTGGCGGTTCCCTCGCTGTGAGAAGCCAAGTTACAGGGAACCAGGCAGAGGGCCTTCTCGGTGGTGGCACCTGCTGTGTGGAACGCCCTCCCACCAGATGTCAAAGAGAAAAACAACTCCAGTGGTACCTTGGGTTACATATGCTTCAGGTTACAGACTCCGTTAACCCAGAAATATTGCTTCAGGTTAAGTACTTTGCTTCAGGATGAGAACAGAAATTGTGCTCCGGTAGCGTGGCAGCAGCGGGAGGCCCCATTAGCTAAAGTGGTGCTTCAGGTTAAGAACAGTTTCAGGTTAAGTACGGACCTCTGTAACGAATTAAGTACTTAACCCGAGGTACCACTGTACCAGACTTTTAGAAGACATCTGAAGGCAACCCTGTTTAGGGAAGCTTTTAATGTTTAATAGACTATTGTATTTTAATATTCTGTTGGAAGCCGCCCAGAGTGGCTAGGGAAACCCAGCCAGATGGGTGGGGTATAAATAATAAATTATTATTATTATTATTATTATTATTATTATTATTATTATTATTATTATTATTATTATTATTATCTGTTTGATATATTCCCCTGCTCTTTTCTTGCCTCTTACATAGGCATACGGTTTGCTTGATTTTTTTTAAGTCGCCGCTGCTGCTGCTGCTGCTGCTGCTACTACTGTAATGGAGCTTCCTGTTTCACTGCTGTGGTTTGTGGTGGAATGTTAAACACGATCCTGGCAACGGCAGCGCATTTCTTGCACACAGTCCGTGCCTTTGGGCCGCCGTACCCAGACCTAGACATTGAGCGTGTTTGTGTTCTGCACATCCGTGGCTGAACATGGAGCCAGAACTAGAAAAATAGTTTGTCAGGAGAGGAGACCAGGCTGGGCTCTTGTCTCTGACATGCTAGCTTTTTGGATGCAGGGACTTCTTCAGACATGATTCCCCTTCCCCACCCCTTACACCATTTGAAATGATGCTGTTTGGGAGAAGCTTCACTCTTGTTTCCGATAATTGTATAAATTGGCAGCTTTCATTTTTCTCTGGGGATGGGTGACCTCTGAACAGCGAGGCTGCAGAATGTTGCTTTTTTAAAAAAACAAAGCAAAACCACGCAGCTGAGCCAGAAAACAGATAAAAATGGAAGAATAATACTTTTTGCTCTGACTTCCCCTTTGTCCTCAGAAAAGCCTTTGCCATTCTCAGCGGTAATGCAAAATTATGACAACTACAGGGAGTGAAGTTCCGTCCTGTAGCTTCCCTTTAGTGTACAATACCTGGCTGAGTTACAAATCGGGAAATCCCTGATATGAATCCACAATGAACTCGCCATCCAGGCTGGCAGCTTCTAGCGCTGTGCAATCACCGCTTTTTCCACTCGCTGTTGCTGCTGTTGTTCAATTTCTGAGTTGCTTCTTACAAAGAAGTATTGAAGCTGTTTATGGGCAGAATGAAATACAGTGGTACCTCGGGTTAAGTACTTAATTTGTTCCGGAGGTCCATTCTTAATCTGAAACTGTTCTTAACCTGAAGCACCACTTTAGCTAATGGGGCCTCCTGCTGCTGCCGCGCCGCCGGAGCACGATTTCTGTTCTCATTCTGAAGCAAAGTTCTTAACCCGAGGTACTATTTCTGGGTTAGCAGAGTCTGTAACCTGATGCGTATGTAACCTGAGGTACCACTGTACATATCGGTACATCTGTTTATAAATGTTTATTCACAATACAAACATGTAAAATGAGAAAAGGAAAAATCTTTTCCCACCCAGCCGTAGAATGAGCACCCAGCTGCTAGCATAAAAAACATGGCTGCCAAAACCAATATGGCAGTGCCCCAGAACCCAGGAGAATCTTTACTTGGTGTTGCAAGATTATAGCGTTGGTGCCTGGCAAACTTCCATGGGGAGACTGTTCCACAGGCTGGGGCCCCCCTTTTCACCATTGTCACATCCTTCCAGCCTTCTCTTGGAGGTGGCACAGAGGGAATTGAAATTACCGCTGACTGTCCACACTCTTTTGGGTGTACATCTTTTTGTGTTCCATTCAGACTATTGGGCGTGACAAAGCTTCATGAGTGTGCCCTTTTTTGCAGTGTGTTTCATTTTTCTAATCGATTTCGACATTTGCACTGAACCACATTTCTAAAAACTTTAAGCACTGCTGCATGAATATATGTGCTTTTAATATGGGCCCCACGTGTTTGACCACAACTTTTAAAACTGAATGCGGCTGGGAGGGGATTAACATACTGCTAAAATGGTAGTGATCATTCCGAAGCATAGACTCAGTTGCCTGAAATATCACTGCACTTGTCAAAACCATGAGAAAGCAGCCTTAAGGTGATCTTACACCTAAGGTGATCCATGGGGATTGCAGAACTGTTCTGCTCTTTCCCAGCAAGCAATTCGCACTGTCGTGTAACTGCCCTGTAAATAAATCAGAATAAATGGTATGTACTGTTATGAATTAGGGACGCAGGTGGTGCTGTGGGTTAAACCACAGAGCCTAGGACTTGCTAATCAGAAGGTCGGCGGTTCGAATCCCTGCGACAGGGATGAGCTCCTGTCACTCGGTCCCTGCTCCTGCCCACCTAGCAGTTTGAAAGCATGTCAAAGTGCAAGTAGATAAATAGGTACCACTCTGGTGGGAAGGTAAACGGCGTTTCCGTGCGCTGCTCTAGTTCGCCAGAAGTGGCTTAGTCATGCTGGCCACATGACCCGGAAGCTGTACGCCGGCTCCCTCGGCCAGTAAAGCGAGATGAGCGCCGCAACCCCAGAGTCATCCACGACTGGACCTAATGGTCAGGGGTCCCTTTACCCTTTGCCTTACTGTTATGAATTGGGGGTGGGCAGACTCCCCATAATCTCCACATTCAGTGAAGGTTCAGAATTTGAGCAAACTCTTGCATTTGTGAATTTAGCGAGGGGTGGGAATAACACCAGCTATCATCCCCATGACGCCAACCTGGTGATGGTGGGTCGTTGAAGAAACATTGGTTTCCGTTAGCCCCTCAATGGATGTAATCAACCTGGCAGAAGGCCCTTAGGGGGGTTGCCAGGGTAACAGGGGTGTGTGATGTCACCACAGGAAGAGAGGGTGTCCTTGTACAACAGAGGTGTGGGGAGCAGGGGTTTCTGGGAAGAAGGAACAGGAAGTGGGCAGAATTCCATGTGGGGACTAAAGGGCAGCAGGCTGTTGCAAAGAGAGAGTAGGATGGTGCTTAGGATGCCTCCATATCCATTGCTGGGCAGCTGTGAAGTACAAGTCCCTCTTGGGATGTGAACACGGTGTACTCTGTCTCCATAAAACTCTGCAAACGAACCATATTTCTTAAAGCCACTGGTCTCTGCTGCAAATCAATTTCCCCCAAGGAAACAGAAACTCTGGTTGAGTGCCAAGACCCCTGGAATCTTCTGCTACCGCTCGGCAGAAATTGGGGTGGCCTGCAACAGTATGGAAACCAGACGTGGTTTTAACTGTTGTGCAAGGGTTGTGTAAATCAGGATGCATGCTGAATAAACGGCTCGTTCGTTTCTCCGAGAGACAAAAAAACACACCATAAAAGTACAACCATTGGATGATGGGATTCGGAGGAGACCTTCTCCCACAGGCTGATCTAAATGGCTAGGATTGCAGTTCTACCCCCCTTCCTTTCCTTGCTGGTTTTGGGGGTGGCTAGGATGGTGGGCAAGGGACGCGGGTGGTGCTGTGGGTTAAACCACAGAGCCTAGGGCTTGCCGATCAGAAGGTCGGTGGTTCAAATCCCCGCGACGGGGTGAGCTCCCGTTGCTTGGCCCCTGCTCCTGCCAACCTAGCAGTTTGAAAGCACGTCAAAGTGCAAGTAGATAAATAGGTACTGCTCTGGTGGCAAGGTAAATGGCGTTTCCGTGCGCTGCTCTGGTTCGCCAGA
This sequence comes from Podarcis bocagei, assembly GCF_964188305.1. NCBI lineage: Eukaryota > Metazoa > Chordata > Lepidosauria > Squamata > Lacertidae > Podarcis > Podarcis bocagei. Next base: position 15,191,886 of record NC_138138.1, on the reverse strand, counting down.
AGCGGCTTAGTCATGCTGGCCACATGACCCGGAAGCTGTACGCCAGCTCCCTCGGCCAATAAAGCGAGATGAGCGCTGCAACCCCAGAGTCGGTCACGACTGGACCTAATGGTCAGGGCTCCCTTTACCTTTAGGATGGTGGGCAATTCGCCTCTGCACCAGCTTCTGCTGGCATAGAGGAATGCTGGCTCTCTCTGCCCCCATTACGACTGCTCTGCCTGGCACCTTTCACATGAGATATGCATGCACACACAAGATTATTTTTTCAGCAGCGCATGTGAACATAGCTCATTTGGGATAAAGTACGGAACGGAAACTCAACCCCGGTTGTAGGTTTTACAGCCTCCCATTAGGGAAAAAAGACTGTTTTAATCTCCATGTATGTGGACACCTTAAAATGGTAAAGAGAGCATGAGGCCTTGAGGGTTGGGGTAAATGCCAGAGGAAGGAGACTTCCGCAGTCTCCCTAGGCAGCTTCTTCCTCTGCTGAAATAGCCTTGGAAGTTGGAAGGGTTTCTCCCATAAATATAATCTTTTTCCTAATAAGGCGTGTTTGGCCTGTCTCCTGAAAGATATTTCTGTCTCTGTCTTTTTTTAAAAAAAGAGTCATACTCTATGGGAGATAAGGGCCTAGGATTGGAGAAGGTTAACTTGCCCATGTCCATGTTTGGATTGCCTCTTGGCTGTAATGTTTTCCCTGCACGGTACATAAATGTTAAGCCTTTTCCCCCTTTTCTTTTAAAAAAAGGATTGGACAACTTCACAGCTCTTGTTTATTATTTTTAGCTCATCCTTAACTTCACAGAGCTCAAGGTGGAAGACATACAGTTTTCTCAGGCCTGTTTTATACCTAACAAGTTTGTGAGGGAGCTTCAATCTGAAGTTATCCAATAGACTTCATGGCTGAATGGGTGTTTGAAACCAAGTCTCCCTAGATTATGAGTTTGCGTACTTACACCAGACTGACTTTTGACCCACTTGGCAAGGTGGAATTTCCATGAAGAGCACAAATACACTTCCTTTATTTGTTGGCTGCGCTTCTGTGCTGATAAACGGCACTTAGGGCTGGGCGATAATCTGGTTTTCAACATCGCGATTATATCACCAGCCAAACATTGCTATGCACCAATATATCACAATGTCTAAAATAAGGATGGAGACATTGGCTGGCTTCACGGTTCCCCCCACATTGGTGATTTTTGCTTAGCACACCCCCAGACACCATGATTTGCAGTATAGTGCCAGCTAAAAACCATGAAACTGATATCATGATATGGACTTCAAACCGGTTTTGGACAATATATCGGCCAGCCCTGATGGCACTCTGAGCTACCAATGACGCCTTTGCCTCATGCGACAGTGCAGGGTCCAAACTGTGAACCCGATTCTTTAGGGGCACAGAACCACAGAGCCTAGGGCTTGCCGATTGGAAGGTCAGCGGTTCAAATCCCTGCAACAGGGTGAGCTCCCGTTGCTCCGTCCCTGCTCCTGCCCACCTAGCAGTTCGAAAGCACGTCAAAGTGCAAGTAGATAAATAGGTGCCGCTCCGGCAGGAAGGTAAACGGCATTTCCGTGCACTGCTCTGGTTCGCCAGAAGCGGCTTAGTCATGCTGGCCACATGACCTGGAAGCTGTATGCCGGCTCCCTCAGCCAATAAAGCGAGATGAGCGCCGCAACCCCAGAGTCGTCCACGACTGGACCTAACAGTCAGGGGTCCCTTTACTCTAACCACCTTCAAACCATGTTGAACACTGCCCAGCTGGGCAGATTCTTGAAAACCAGAGGATGGTATACAACAGTAGGACATCATATTCCAGGGTGGGTTGAAAACACACGCAACCTAATGATTTTAAAAGTTGCGTTTTAAAACCAGACTTTAAAATTTTAAATAGGATCTTTTTTTAATGACTTTGTTGATTGTTGGAACAATGGGGCAGTTGCTGTACACACCTTCCCAAGCATATGACTATGCAGAGTTACCTGTGCAGACCACCTGAATGAAGCCTGTGGAACATTGGTGCTCCCTGCACTTTGGGAACTCCTGCAGTAGGCTATATTCTAGCCATGCAAAATTAATTTTCTACACACACACCCAACCCCAACCCCATTCTCTGCATTTTCCATCTAAGCAAGTGGCATCACTGCTCAAGGATGCTTTCCAACCAGGCAGAACTACTTAAGAAGGGTGCAGAACAAGATGGGGTGCGCATGGCCTGGAGAGAGTTTTCAGGGCCAGATAGAAGCACATTTGGCCCCCTGGACCTGCAGTTCCCCACTCCTGCTTTAAACTAAGTTATCAAATGTTAAATAACATGCCTTTGGGGGTTATAAATTACGACTTGACACCCAGGCAGCATTTGCTTTAGGGCCAGTTCAGATATAGACTGCATTGTTCACTTAGAACCCTAAGCCAAGGAGTACGGTTTGTTAAGCCGTTTGGATCCACTGGACCCAAAGCCTCATGGATCCCCTTGAGATCTGGCCCTCAGCTGCATGAGCCTGGAGCCCAGGAAGTATAAATGCTGTAATAAGCAGATATGTTTTAATGGTTACAACTACCAATTAGTTATACATGCTTACTTAGGAAATATGTTAATTGGAATGTTGGAGGCTTTAGCCTCCTCCTTGGTGATTTAAATAATAATTTAAATCAGTCTGTGATTTATATAAATGCCCTGCTTGTGAGTAAATACGCACACTCAAATCCACATTTGTACATAGTTTAAAAACAAAGTGAAATAGATCGTAGCAGCAGCAGCTAATTTCAAAATACCACTTGGCAATAATTTTCCTTTCCGTTGTGTGAACCGGCCTTTTCCTTAGTTGGGGTGTAATGTGGGGTTTTTTATGCTGGTCTTTGGAAATGAAGAGAATGGTTAAATTATTCAAGTATATAAGTAGAGGACAACATGCAATGGTAGAAACATGTATATGCAAAATGTTGGTAGACGAAAGTTTCGCAGAGCTGGAAATTTATACTTAGGTGCGTTTTTGTAGTATATTTCACGGCACAACAGGACAAATCTCATTTCCTTGCACTGTTTGCACGTTAACCAGTCTTGCGGTATTTCTGCTTCAGGTTCCTTGCACTCTTGCAAAGTGGCTTGGGGATTAAGCGGGCTTTTGCTTTGTTTATATCGAGATATTAATAGCCACGTTCTCTTCTCCCCCAATCCCCCCTTTTTTTGTTCTTAGCTAACAGCCTTTGACCACCATGAGTTGGAGTTTCCTGACACGTCTCCTCGAAGAAATCCACAACCACTCCACGTTCGTTGGGAAGATCTGGTTGACGCTGCTGATCGTCTTCCGCATCGTCCTCACCGCCGTGGGAGGCGAGTCCATCTACTACGATGAGCAGAGCAAGTTCGTGTGCAACACGGAACAGCCGGGCTGCGAGAATGTTTGCTACGACGCTTTCGCCCCGCTCTCCCACGTGCGCTTTTGGGTTTTCCAGATCATCCTCGTCTCCACTCCCTCGGTGATGTACCTGGCCTACGCCATTCACAAAATCGCCCGGATGGTGGAGCACGGCGAGACGGAGAGGAAGTTCCGAAGCAAGCCTTTCCCCATGCGCTGGAAACAGCACCGGGGCTTGGAAGAGGCTGAGGACGACCACGAGGAGGACCCAATGATGTACCCAGAGATCGAGCTGGAGAGCGAGAACAAGGAAAACCCGCCTCCAACCAAAGTGAAGCACGACGGCAGGAGGCGCATCCGAGAGGACGGCCTCATGAAGATTTATATACTGCAACTCCTGAGCAGGACTGTTTTTGAAATAGGCTTCCTCGTCGGCCAGTATTTCCTCTACGGGTTCGAAGTGAGCCCGAGATTCCTTTGCAGCCGGAAGCCGTGCCCGCACACGATAGACTGCTTCATTTCGCGGCCTACGGAAAAAACCATCTTCCTGCTCATCATGTACGGCGTGAGCTGCCTTTGTTTACTTCTGAACGTGTGGGAAATGCTCCACTTGGGGTTTGGCACCATCCGGGACACGCTGAACAATAAGCAGAAAGAGCTGGAGGACTCGGGGACTTACAACTACCCGTTCACTTGGAACACGCCGTCCGCGCCTCCGGGCTACAACATCGCAGTGAAGCCCGACCAGATCCAGTACACAGAACTGTCCAACGCCAAAATGGCCTACAAGCAGAACAAGGCGAACATCGCCCAAGAGCAGCAATACGGCAGCAACGAGGAGAACATCCCCACCGAGTTGGAGACCCTCCAGCGGGAAATCAAAGTCGCCCAGGAACGCTTAGACCTCGCCATCCAAGCCTACAACAACCAGAACAACCCAACCTGCTCCAAGGAGAAGAAGCCAAAGGCCAGCTCAAATAAAAGCAGCGGCAGCAGCAAGTCAGGGGATGGGAAAACCTCGGTCTGGATTTGACGCTGCCCCGCCTGGGAATTAATGCTGTGCTGCTTAACGCTGACCAGCAGACTCGCTGCCTAAGGAATTCCATTAAATAAAATGTTTGGCTTTGTTTAAGTTCAGGGGTGTTTGGGGCTGCCAAAGGACACTCTCCAAAGGGGTGGGGGCGGGGGGGAGAAGAAGCGTTTGTGCTCACATTCCACTGTTTCCAGAACATTTATTTCTTGTTTCTTCCAGGTCAGGAGAAGACCCGGGTTTATTTTTTATTTTTTAAAAACCCAATCATTCTCGTTGGAACGGTTTACACTGTGTGTACAGCATTATGGTACATTTTATTATGCACAATTTTTGGTATTTGTACATTGGATATCTCAGTTATACTTTTTATATTAAAAGGAAACAAAGTTGGTAATTCTGGGTGTTTTTGTAAGTTGTTTGTTTCCCCCCCCCCCTTAGGCCTGCAGATCTAAAAAAAAAAAATTCACCTTAGATTTTCCTGAATTTTGACCATGAGGTGCTTCCCCCCCCCCCAAAAAAAAAAGTTAGAGAAGCTCATGAACAGGGATGGGAATATTGGAATTTTTTTAAAGTGTCAATTTGATGCCTAGCACAATTCTTCAGCGACTGCTTAACTAAGAGAGAGGGAGGGATTGTGGCTTGGCAGCAGCAAGAAAGCGTTACACCAGCCATGTATTTAGCGCTTGCCTGGAGTGTCACAATCTGGATATTTAGCTTATCATTTCTTTAACTTCCGATGTGTGCTTATTTTTTTCTACACTAGTTTTTCAAACATGGGAGGAACCGAAATGGTAGAGAAGTGACAGCTTTTCAGAGAATTAAAGGGGCTGGCTATGAAGCTTTCTAATATACCGTATTTTTCGCTCTATAACACGCACCAGACCATAACACGCACGTAGTTTTTAGAGGAGGAAAACAAGAAAAAAAATTCTAAACAAAATAGTGGATATATGATTTTTGTGGTTCATGCTGTGGCCACAGACATGTGATCTGACAGTGAGTTTGGAGTAGCCCAATGCAAAAATCCTGAGGATCCATACTTTGTAACCACGGAGGAGGGAAGGAAGGGGAACCATGGATCCTCTGCTCACGACTGCAGCAGATCCCACCCGCAGGCATCCGCTCCATAACACGCACAGACATTTCCCCTTTCTAGGAGGAAAAAAGTGAGTGTTATGGTGCAAAAAATACGGTAATTCTCCACAGAATTGTAGAGTTGGGACTCTGAGGATCTTCTCTTTCAAACCCTTGCGACGCAGGAATAACGTAGCTGTCCCATATGGGAATCAAACCTCCAACCTTGGCATTATCAACACCCACTCACTAACCAACTCCAGGCTGTACCGCCTTCATCACTGGACAAACAGATTTTTCTGAGCTTTTGGAAGCGCTGTGAGAACTGAAATCTCTGCTTAAACCAGAGAACCATAGTCATTTGAGGTGCAGAATTCATGCACATGGATATTTGGGAGGCAAGTATAGCAAAATAATTTCGCCTCCAAATCTCCGAAAAAGGATCCTTTGCATACAGCCTTGTTTGAAGGGTTCTTCATTGTTGCTAAATGACAGGGCTGTTCTGATTAAATGGCTTCCCATTTTTCTCATTGCTCAGAGCAATATGAATTCTAGGGGCGGAGGGGAGAGATGTGTTCAGAGTTTGTTTTGCTCAAGAGACCAGTCGGATTTTGGCATTTGTCTTAGGTTTATAATTAGACAACAGAGAAGGCAATGTTTAGTGCCTTCGGTGATGCCTTTTTGGCAAGGGCAAGGGAGAACAGAGATGAGAGTTTCATGTGCTGTGTACACTACTTTCAACTAATAATGTATTACGAATCCAGGGCTGTGCTGTTCTCTTCTGCTCCCTGTCTTCTGGTGGTATGGGGCTATTCTTCGCGGAACTACTCTATGTTTTCTTCCCAAGGTATGGAAGTCAGGGGTGGCCAGGCTGAAAAAACCTACTTGGATGTATTCCGAAACGTCCGGCTTTCCATCTATCTCTCTCTCTCTCTCAACCCCCCCCCAAAAAAAAAACACCTCAAGGCAACTCACAGTACGCAAATCTAAAATTTTGGTGGGGGGATAGGACTGGCCCCAGAGTTAGTCATGCTTGGGGTAGATCCTTTGAAATCACAAGACTTGAGTTAGTCATCATGACTACTCTTAAGCATGGTCTCCAACCCCTATAAACTACATTCTGGAAGTTCGGATCCATTCCTTCACAGCTTCCTTGGAAATACCCTGCACTGCCTTTTAAAGGCTTCTAAAGGATAGGACTTGGGTGCTTCCTCTTTGTGACGAGAGAGCATCTCAACCATACAGTGGTACCTCGGGTTACATACGCTTCAGGTTACAGACTCTGCTAACCCAGAAATAGTGCTTCAGGTTAAGAACTTTGCTTCAAGATGAGAACAGAGATCATGCTCCGGCGGCGCGGCGGCAGCAGGAGGCCCTATTAGCTAAAGTGGTGCTTCAGGTTAAGAACAGTTTCAGGTTAAGTACGGACCTCCAGAACGAATTAAGTACTTAACCTGAGGTACCACTGTATATGCATAACAGGAGAATAATTGAGTACAGTGGTACCTCAGGTTGCGGCCATAATCCCTGAGGAGGCACGTCCGCAACCCACAGCGTTCGCATCCTGAAGCGCCGCGTCTGTGCAGGCACTAGCACGATTTGGCGCTTCTGTGCATGCGTGATTTAGCGCTTCTGCGCATGTGCGAGCGGTGAAATCCGGAAGTAACTCATTCCGGTACTTCCGGGTTTCCTGCGGTCCATAACCCGAAAACACGTAACCTGAAGCGTCCGTAACATGAGGTATGACTGTATGTGGATCAGTGACTTCTCTGAAGATCTTAGTAAAGTAGCTGACTCGAATGCAAAAGAGACTGTCCCGAAAGTTTTAAGAAGATAGTCATAATCTTTACCAACCTTTCTGGACCAACTTTAGATAAATACATGGTTCTGGTTTTTAAAAGGCAGCACCTATCTGTTTGTTGTTGTTGTTATAACCTTGAAAAGGGCTGAAAAAACATGCTGGATTTCTAAGTTCCCCTGAGGATGGTTTCTGTCTGCGATGGGAAGTTTGAAAAACCTTATCTGTGGATATCTTCATTAACCTTAGAATGAGGTTTGATCATTCACCCATCTGAGCTGAAGCAAGTTGGCTTATCTGACTATTCCTTGACTCTTCGATCGGAAATGGCTCTTGAGATGTAAGGTTATCGGATGCCTTAAAAGCTGCAATTGGGAGGGGGCAGGTGAAAGAGGAGCAGGAGGAAGGAGCCTGTAAACTGTCCATCTCCCTTTTGTGACCCTTCTCTAGACGTAGATGCAGAATGATACCCGACCAGCACTGCGGATGGGAAGCCTGCCAACAGTGGCACCAGGAAAAGTATACACGGGTGCCTGTTTCCATTTGCTTTGGGAAATGGGTGGTAACTGCACAGGCAGACCCATTTGAGGTGCCAAGAATTGCCTTTCCCTGACGTGGATGCTGGTATGTCCAGTGCTTGCCTTCAGACTACAGAAACGGGTCTTGAATTCTACCTTTTTGCCCAGATGTATCAGCACCCAGCGCAAGATAGGGGTGTGTGCAACAGCCGTTGTGTGTGCACAGCCCATTTGCACAGGCAAAGCGATGGGCGGAATGGGGCACATCCCTTGACAAGCTGAAAACGGCAGCTTTCAAAACCTTCTCTGAACAACCCAGAAGGACCAGTAAAGTAAAGAGTTGGAAAGACAACTTGCCCATTATTCCCAGTATGCATTGGGATGTGGGTGTTTGCATACTAGAGTGTGCCCGTAGTCCCCCTGAAGCCATGTAAAGGCCAGAAGGCCTGGCCTATGCCCTGCTTGGTTCATTGTAGGACAAGCCGCAGAATCTTCTGCGACACTGTGGTTGCTGGTGTCCAGTGGTAGGGTGGATACCTGGGAGGCCAACAGTAGGGGGAGCCAGAGCGAACGGCAGGCGGGTCCCACCCCCTGACCAGTTGTAAGAAGGCAGGGGCAACCTGGCTGAGGGCAGGGGGGTTGGTGGGGCAGTGCCTCCTTTGCCTCTACTGAGGATGCAGAGAAATTACTTGGCAAGAAGGGAATCCCTAAAGGCAGGAAGTTGGAAAACCACTGTTGCATGTGTCCACGTACAGTGGTACCTCTGGATGCAAACAGGATCCGTTCTGGAGCTCCGTTTGCATCCTAAAGCGAATGCAACCCGCATGTGTGCGGATCGCGATTCGCCGTTTCCGTTCATGCACGTGATGTCATTTTGAGCGTCAGCGCATGCGTGAGCTGCGAAACCCGGAAGTAACCTGAAAACTCTCAACCTGAAGCATATTTAACCCAAGGTATGGGACACGGGTGGCGCTGTGGGTTAAACCACAAAGCCTAGGGCTTGCCGATCAGAAGGTCGGCGGTTCAAATCCCCGCGACGGGGTGAGCTCCCGTTGCTCGGTCCCTGCTCCTGCCAACCTAGCAGTTCGAAAGCACGTCAAAGTGCAAGTAGATAAATAGGTACCACTCCGGCGGGAAGGTAAACGGTGTTTCCGTGCGCTGCTCTGGTTCGCCAGAAGCGGCTTAGTCAGAAGCGGCCAATAAAGCGAGATGAGCGCCGCAACCCCAGAATCGGCCACGACTGGACCTAATGGTCAGGGGTCCCTTTACCTTTTTATGACGGTAGTTGCTTGGGCTTGCTTCCGCTTGCTTCTCTCTGCGACAGTCATTTGCATTCCTTTGCACTTTGCACAGGAAAAGAGGCAAACTTTTGCTGCCAGCAGTTAAACTTCTCCCCCCAAATGCAAAGTGACTGGAGCTCCAAACCCTTGTTTCCATAGCTGTTTCATATTCATTTTAGCTGCAAGAGGGGAGAGTTCATCTTACTTTGAAATGGAGCATGTGTGGCTTCCAGTGAAGTGGATGTTTCTTTTATGCCGACGAGCCGTCACATGGCAAGTTCTCAAAACCTCTTCGTTGGGGAGGAAGAGGACTAGATGAATTTTTCTATTGAAGCCGGGGTTTTGCCCTGGAGCTCCTTGTCATTGTCGGCTTGGGAAAATGTCAAGCAACAGTGTTCGATTGTGTCCCTAAGCATGTGCAGAATACATTTCCCCTTGCTGCTGAATAACTATAGCTTTTCCTCAAGTTTAATATTATGGGACAGGGTAGTATGTGGCTTCCAGAAAAGGCCTGGGAATAAAATACGCCTAATACTTCCTTTTCTTTTGTTGGCAGGCTGTGAGTTTTTGCAGTGCATTCAGTTCCGGGTATTGAACACAGATGCAATAACTCCTGCGACATAGTAAGCCGCTTGCTATTGGCAGGAGGTACAAGGTGCATAGGAATCTGATAAATTTGCATGCTTCCGTTTCATGATGAATTTTTCAGAAGCCGCTCTTGTGGTTGTGGGGCTGGAGAGGACAACGAGAGAGCCACATCCTCAGGCATGGCCAGCGCAGAAGTGGGTGCTAGGGCTTCCTGTCAACTTGCAAATAAATCCAGAAAAGTTACTAGTCCTCAGCATTTTATTTTATTTTAAAAAAACAAACCATGGGCTATATATACTATTAACAGTCACTGATGCCCTACAGTGGAAAAAAGGGAGTCAAATTTTGATTTTTAAAAATAGAAGCCTCCTTCCTTGTCACAAGCAAGTTGAAAGACTTGTGTTAAATATAATTTTTATACCACATAACACCTGTAAACATTTCAAGTGTTCTGTGTGTTTCATGTGTGGTATCTGGATGTTTTAATGCTTGCAACAGCCTTGAGAGGTAAGTTACTCTCCCCTATTTTGCAGATGGAAGGGGCAGGATGAAGCATGCAAGAAAGTAGCTTTGCCTAAGGCCACCCTAGTGAGTTCCTGGCAGAGGCGAGATTCGAACCCGGAACTCCCCGATTTGCAACTTCCTCTTCCAGCCATTACACTACTCCAGCTCATTTTACTTTTACGTCACGCGATGCAGACTTGCACTCTTTATCCTGAGGCTTTCTGCATGTGCTCTAAAAACACTCATTTTATCAATCCCTTTCGTTCCTTCCAGGGCTGAGTGGGCATTCCGCAAACCATGTTCCAAAGCTTAGGGAGCCCCGTGCTCACATTTAAACCCTGGAAATATACAGATGCGTTGTGCTTTTATGACGGAAAAACGGAAGGTCAATGTGATGCTAACAGAAAGGCATTCGAGACGGAAGGGGGGATATTTGCTGGTCGGAAGCCAAAACTTGCAGGCGTCGGGAGACGGTAAGTAATGCAAACCAGCAGGGTTGGAGAGCAGTTTGGGTTTGCAACAGCTCCCAGCATCAGAAGCACATAGTAGTAAGGGACAAATGCAGAACAGAAAGGGAATTTGGTAGCTTGCCTTTAAAAAAACAAACCAATACCAAACTGTGCAGCATAACCTTAAAAGGTTTTTCAGGAACACAAGACTGTTTGGTACAAAAACCTCAGCACCGGGTTTTTATAATTAACAGGGCTAGGATTGCCCTCTGTGTATTAATTTCAAAGGCATTTTGCAAATTGCAATGAAGATATGGAAGATCACATTGTCTTCCATTCAGACACTTGAGACCAAAACCCTGGGTTTGTTCCCATCCCCTTCTCAATCTGTTGGCGTTGCCACGCGAGTCCAAAAGTAAGTGAAACCTTTTTGTTCCGTCAGCTGACTGGGAACACTCACTTTCTGAGGCTTAGGAAGTTAAATCCTTCCACTTCCTGCATAAGGAACCTTTGCCACTTCCCAATCCCTTATCCTCGCTGCAGAAGACTTCCAACATTTTCTGCCATTTTAGGAGAATAAGTTGGTGGTTCCTCATTGGTAATACTGGGAACAGGCAAGAGAAATTAGGGAGAACTGCCATCCTTACAATGGTCCTTACATCTAGCCAACAAATATTTAAATTCCAGGAACATGACTCAACACCCAGAATTCCTTCAGGGAACTTGTAAACCTGAATATTCAAAGCTATTTATTTTCAATGTAAAACATATTCTGAAGGTGCCTTTGCCAGATCATGGGGGATATTGAGGCAGCTTATCTCAGACTTAATGTCATCACGTCCTAGATTTGCAATGTTTTCAAACTCTGCTACTATAGTCTTCAACTCAGGGATGCTTCTGCCAGGTTGGAAAGAATCCGTAAGATGCCACCCACTAATAAATGTATTGTGCATTTGTTAATGTGTCTAAAGAATACTGAAAATCAATGTACAGTGGTACCTCTGGTTACATACTTAATTCGTTCCGTTCTTAACCTGAAATTGTTCTTAACCTGAAGCACCACTTAAGCTAATGGGGCCTCCTGCTGCCGCCGCACAGTCAGAACACGATTTCTGTTCTCATCCTGAAGCAAAGTTCTTAACCTGAGGTACTATTTCTGGGTTAGCGGAGTCTGTAACTTGAAGCGTATGTAACCCGCGGTACTGTATTCTTGTGGCTGTTCAGAAGGAATTAAAGTTTGTGTGAGGTAGGTCTGTTCCTGACAAAAGGATGGGACAAGGGAATTAGATTGGTTCACTGCTTTGTTATAGTTTTTGTGGTTTTAAAGGTTCATCGTTTCCAGCTGTTTCCAGGGCACTTTTATAAATAGCAAGTGGCAGATTCTGAAATTAAAACATAGCACGATAACAGGGTTGTACAGATCTCTGCAGTATGTAATCGGGTAATCCAGATCTTCCCCCTGCCATCTTCAGTTGTCTGACTATCCATGTCTCGTCTTCTAAGCTGCAAGCACCGTATTGTATGTGGGAAATTTTCTTTCTCTTAACAGCAGCTTCAGAAAGGCTGGTCTCTGTGTCCCTCATCACCCCTTATCTTCAGAACCGTTTTGCAAAGTAAGCTCAATCCCTGGGCCTAAGATGAAGGGCTGAAGGGGATGGAGAAAAGAGTTGAAGATCATTGTGTTAATAAGGAAGAACGATGGACCCTTTGGAAGATCAGAAGGACACATTGACAGTGTGGGGTAAAGATGGGATGAAACATTTTAATAATAATTAATAATAATAAATTTTTATACCCCGCCCTTCCCGGTTCAAAAACCGGGCTCAGGGCGGCTAACAACAAATTTAAAACACTTTAAAACACTTAATTATAAAAGCAGCATAAAATACAGTATAAAAACATGAATAACAATAAAAATCAAAAACCAATTAGATAATCACCAGGGCTAGCTGGCTGAATTGGTCCTACTTGGGCCAGTAAGGAGGCCAGGGAAGAATGAGCTGTGGGGTCTCAGAGCGGGTGATCTTCATAAAAGGGGAGGGGGGAAGGAAGAGAAGGGAAATAAAAGATCAGGCTGAATTCAAATTAAAGGCCCAGTGGAATAGCTCTGGCCCAACGGAAGGAGCTTAAATCCTGAAGGGCCCTAGTCTCATGGGACAGAGCATTCCACCCGGTTGGAGCCATCACTGAGAAGGCCCTTAAATGTAGCAGGAGAGATTCCAAAGGGTTCTTGCTGCCTTTAAGACATCTGTGCTTTCTTACGTTGAGGAGCAGAGCGGGATGGCAGGAAGGGGTGGAATCCTGAAACTTTCCAGCACAGCAAGGACCAGCCAGGTGTGGTGGGGCAGCTGTCACTCACCCAGCGTACCGTATTTTCCCCTGTATAGGATGCACTTTTTCCCCTCCAAAAATTAAGGGGAAATGTGTGTACGTCCTATGGAGCGAATGCAGGCTCCTTGGCTGCAGCGATAGCAACGCGAAGCCTCCGAAGCACAGGGGGACTGCTCCCTCCGCGCTCCAGAGGCTTTGCGTTGCTTTCGCTGAAGCCTGGAGAGCTCTTGCTCTCCAGGCTTCAGGGATAGCCGCCTGAAGCCTTCAGAGCGCAGCGCGAGTTCCCGCTGCGCTCCGGAGGCTTCGGGTTCCTTTTGCTGAAGCCGGGAGAGCAAGACTCTCCCGGCTTCAGCAGAGAGGGAGACTTGCGCAGTGCCCCTTCAGCGAAGTGGGAGGAGAAATGGGAGGGGCTCCGTTTCTCCTGTTGCTTCGCTGAAGGGGCGCTGAGCAGAGAGGGTGAAATTTTTTTCCCCTTGTTCTCTAAAACAAGGTGCGTCCTATGGTCGGGTATGTCCTATAGAGCGAAAAATACGGTATTTCAAAACACTGCAGCTGGTCAGTTTTGCTGCTGTTTTCCCAGTGTTCAGATTTCTCTCCCACCCCCCTCAAAATATAGTGATGGAGGAATGTAACGAACTGACCTGCGCTTGCTTTTCAGGAGAGACAAAACGGGAAAGCCCAGGCTAAAAGCCCACGCAGATGGCCACGACCGAGAGGTAACCTGGAAAACCTTGCATTTGAGGACTTGCCTGGGCCTCCTAGGCAACCAAGAATTCTGTGGCTGCCAGGGAGCTGCTAGCCAAGTGCATATCTAGAAAGATGTATGTGTGCACCCTGACCTGCAGGGAATATAAGAATGTATATATTATATAGGTGGGGAGGGTTACCAGGAGGAGTGAAGAACGCTCTTCTAACTGCAGTGTGATTTTATCTTCGGTTACCTTTTTTTCTGATGGGCCACTGCTCAGGCTGGCTCCCTGTTTCTGGTACTTAGTCTGAGATGCTCTATTGGGAAAAGGGACAACGCACACTATAATTTTTATTAGATTTGGGGGGCCCTGAACCAGTTTGGTTGTGTTTTGGTTGTTGGTAAAAACAAACAAACAGTGAAAACAAACAGTGAAAACCCCCAGGCGGCTGATACATTGGGTTTACATAATCAATAATAACATATTCAGAACAACCATATGTACAATTCTATATACCTTAACACTTCTCCCTCCACAAGGTTTATTTAACTTTTAACATTTTAATTGCCCCAAATCGTTCAAACCTGCCCAAATAATTCAATTTATTCTCAAACCAAGCCTCCTCCTCCTCACTGACCTTAAACCCTTTCATGTTATGTATCTTCACAGTTAAGATATTCTAAGATTATAATATTTTTCAATTTTTCCTTCCATTGGTTCACCCCTAGCTCTTCTGCATTTTTCCCAATTACTCGCTATAACCTGTCTGGCTGCAATTACCATCAATTTTACCCATTTACATTCCTCTTTTGTTTCTAACTCTGTGTTACTCAGGCTAATAAGAACCATTAATTTAGATATTTCCACCTTCCTACCCACAATTCCCGACTGAACCAGTTTTAAGCAGGTTTCCCATTTGCATCCAGACGGCAACTCACTACAGCTTGAAATTAAAAATAAATAGTGTTGAACCTATTGGTGCACACTAGAGCCAGTGTGGTGTAGTGGTTAAGAGCGGTAGTCTCGTAATCTGGGGAACCGGGTTCACTTCCCCGCTCCTCCACATGCAGCTGCTGGGTGACCTTGGGCCAGTCACACTTCTCTGAAGTCTCTCAGTCCCACTGACCTCACAGAGTGTTTGTTGTGGGGGAGGAAGGGAAAGGAGAATGTTAGCCACTTTGAGACTCCCTAGGGTAGTGATAAAGCGGGATATCAAATCCAAACTCTTCTTCTTCTTCTACTAAGGCCACATAACAAATTAACTTGCTTTGGTACCAACCCATTGTTTTCTTTCTGTCATTCTATTTTAATTTACTGCTCTAAATCTCCAGGTTAGTTTACCTCACTCTTTTTTTAGAAAGGCCCTACGAAGAGGTGAGAAGTCCCATCGGGGACACCTGATTACTGCCTCTTTAGATGCCTTGTGATGGAATACAGACGTGACTGCAGAATTTATTTTACTTATCAGTTTTGTGTCTGATTTTTTTCCATGGTAGTACCTTTAGCTCACCACAGGAGGGCAGACAAAAGCAAGCAGCTGCTGGAGAATTTGAGGATTTCTCCTTGCAGGCTGACGTTTTCTGCAGCAATAGGAGCAGAATAAAGGACCTTTAGTGAGAAGATAGGGGAGAAAGGCACCCTATGGATCCTGTCAGTAATTGCCATATGGTCGCCATCTTCAAATATCTCAGGGGGTGTCCCGTGGAAGAGGGAACAAGCTTGTTTTGTCCAGCTCTGGAGGGGGAAGACTTGAACCAATGGCTTCACGTTACAGGAAAGGAGATTCCGACTAAACATCAGGGAAAATACTTCCTTTTCGACAAAGGATCGATTTCCCTCTGGAGTTTGTGGACTCTCCTTCCTTGGAGGTTTTTAAGCAGAGGTTGGATGGCCACCTGTCCCTAGATGCCTTAGCTGAGATTCCTGTATTGCAGAGGATGCGGGTGGCGTTGTGGTCTAAACCAGAGAGCCTAGGGCTTGCTGATCAGAAGGTCGGCGGTTCGAATCCCCGCGACGGGGTGAGCTCCCGTTGCTCGGTCCCTGCTCCTGCCAACCTAGCAGTTCGAAAGCATGAAGTACAAGTAGATAAATAGGTACCACTCAGGTGGGAAGGTAAATGGCGTTTCCGTGCGCTGCTCTGGTTTGCCAGAAGCGGCTTAGTCATGCTGGCCACATGACCCAGAAACTGTACGCCGGCTCCCACGGCCAATAAAGCAAGGTGAGGGCCGCAACCCCAGAGTCGGCCACGACTGGACCTAATGGGTCCCTTTACCTGCATTGCAGGGGGTCAGACCAGATGACCCCTGAGCTCCCTTCCAACTCTACAATGCTAGGATGATTCAACATGTTTGGATGCACTTAAAAATGAGGTGTTAAGAATTCTGCTAGTGCACTGCTCCTGCCTAAGCTGGTGGAGAGAGGCAGTCAGTACTGGGGGCAGGCGAATGCTTTTTGGGGTCTTCGCATCCATCCTCAAGAGGCCCAGGTCTGGCCTTCACGGCCATCTTCTACATGGACCCCTCCCCATCTCACCTAACAGGTCATAATGTCTGGGAGGCAAGCTGTGCACAGGGGTGGGAGAACTGTGCCCATTCAGATACCATTGTACTCCCAGTTCCCATCAGCTCATCCAGCGTAGCTGATGGGACAGGGATGATGGGCCAAGCTTATTGGCATTCCACATCCTTTTTAACTTTTCCTTTCTCTTTTGACTCATGCTTCTTTCAGAATTAAAGGATCTGAAAATTGTAGATGGGCTTATCCTCGGTGGAAGTAAATTACCTTGCATAAGAATGGTAAGTTATACAATTTATAAAAAATTGAAACAAAAAACTTAGTGGTACTTCGAAGGGGTGTTAATTTTCTTAGTGGGCCTTTTTTGATTGGGTGGGTGGAGTGGAAAGACACCTCAAAAGGCTGGTAGTGCCTTAAAGACTAGTCAATTTAATTATGGCATCCATAAATTTACTTCTTCGGTTGCATGGAATGTTATCATAAGTTTAGATAGATAGATAGATAGATAGATAGATAGATAGATAGATCTATTTGTAGATATGGATGGGTGGATGAAGTACAGCATTGTGATTATCATGTCGTTTATAATGGCCAGTCGGAACAATCAGGAACTGCTAACACAGACATCCTGGCGTCGTCAATCCAATTAATGGGGTTCTTGTGGGATTATTGCACGCTTCCAGCTCATTTTTGCTTTGGGTGGAGAGTTCGGGCAGCGACTTGACCTGTGTAGTTCGGAGGGTGTGGTTCATCCCTCGCTCCATGTGTTTTGTGTAGAGATACCAAAATAAAGGCTATAGAGCAGGCATCCCCAAACTCAGCCCTCCAGCTGTTTTGGGACTACAACTCCCATCATCCCTAGCTAACAGGACCCGATGGTCAGGGATGGTGGGAATTGTAGTCCCAAAACAGCTGGAGGGCCGAGTTTGGGGGCGCCTGCTATAGAGAGAGTGTCCTACAGGTCTCTTGGTCAGTAGGTGCTGGACTCAGCAGATTGACTGGCCTGGCAGCCTCCAAGGATGCTAAGGTCATGGCAGGGGTGGGGTGGCGGGATTCTGGGCTCTTAACCCCAGGATACAAGTAGAAGCAGAAGAGATCCTCCTTACCTTTTTCAAGATTACGAAGCTTGTCTTCTCGCAAGAGCCACTCTTAAAAAAAATAAGTAGAACTCTTCTTTCACCTACCTAAATATCCGACTTAAGCTGCCTCAACTCCCAATCCTACCCCTAGCTATCTAATAAAACATGAAATACGAAGGTATAAAGCTACAAGATAAATATTAAATAGAAAAAAAATATAGGTAAACAAAATATAAGTAACAGAGCAAACCAAAACACAAAACCTCCACTCCTGCATGTACAAGCGCGTTCTCTCATAATCAAGATTTACTCCCTCCGCATTCCCACCCTGGACACCTCTGGTTGGTGACTTTTAAAGCAGCCGCAAAAGATGTCATAAAGGTGGGCAAGTCACTGTTACCTTGACAACCCACCTGCTTTGGCATGCTTCTTGAATTGTGCTTGCTGAAGCATCCCTCTTCACTTTCATAGCTCCATTTTTCACGAATCAAGATTCCTTCAGCACCATTCCCAACCTCCTAAATACAGTAGGTAACTCGCACCTCACCGGTTTAGAGGTGGCTAGAGCACAGGATTAAGACAGCCCACTTTGCAATATGGAAGGCTCCAGGTTCAATCCCTGGCGTCGTAGCTACGGAAACCTCCCCAACTTTAAAATTAATTGAATTTTAATATTAACGCACAGTAATAAAACGAGGACAAAATATGGATACAAAAGGATGAGGAAAAGAGAAGGAAAGTAGAGAAAATATATATTGTGAGGTGTCTGCTCTTTGTCATTCCAGAAATGTAGAACCATGGACCATCTTTTGAGAAATATTGTTTTTCTGTTTTATGTTGCCTTTATTTGCAAGACCGTTTCCCAAGTTTTTCTTTGGTCGTTCTGCAAATGTTGGGGGATTTTTACATTCCCAAGACTGAACAATATCAAAGTTTGTCAGAGTTTCTGTCAGCTGAAAATCAACATTTGTAAGCTCAAACTGGAACATTGCAAGGATTGGTTTTAGGGTTTTTCAGTAATCACTAAAGAAGGGAGGTTTCTTATAGGCAGATGGTGGGAAACGGCATTGGTGAACACACATCTTCCACAGCACTCCTCTTGCTCAGTGCGCCGACCTTTAGGTCCAGTTGTGGCCGACTCTGGGGTTGCGGCGCTCATCTCGCTTTATTGGCCGAGGGAGCTGGCGTACAGCTTCCGGGTCATGTGGCCAGCATGACTAAGCCGCTTCTGGCGAACCAGAGCAGCGCACGGAAACGCCATTTACCTTCCCGCCGGAGCGGTACCTATTTATCTACTTGCACTTTGACGTGCTTTTAAACTGCTAGGTTGGCAGGAGCAGCGACCGAGCAACGGGAGCTCACCCTGTTGCGGTGATTTGAACCGCTGACCTTCTGATCGGCAAGCCCTAGGCTCTGTGGTTTAACCCACAGCGCCACCCACGTCCCATAGTACATGGGTAGACAAATCTAAAAAGCCAGAGACAAAAAGATATGGCCCTCTGGTGGCCACCGTGGCCCAGCTTACCAGAAGTAATGTCTTTAGTGTTAACTCTGGCAGGGTGGACTCGATTCTGACCAAACTAAGCCTCCTAGAGTAAAATATGCAATCGCTGCAAAGAGGAAGGGATGCCGTAGAGTTAAAAGGGACCCGGAGGGTCATGTAGTCCAGCCCCCTGCAGTGAAGGAATAATGTGTGGGATTTTGTGCATCACAAAACTCTTCCAACAGTCAGCCAGAAAAGGCCACTCACCCTAGCTATACAGAACGCAGTGCAGTGGTTTTTAACCACTTTTGAGAACCTGGCCTAGCAACCAGACCTATCTTGACCAGTAGCTCAGAATAGTCGCTGCCATTATTTAACAGAAGAGACATGCTCTGGGGCATATTCCCGGCTTTTAAAGCCATTGTTTCGGCCGATGACGCAGGACTCCCGTTATCGAGAAGCTAGATCTCAGGGTCAAATCCTGGCTGTGTTTATTATTATTTCATTTCTATACAGGATACAGAAGGAGAGAAGGGGCAAAAAGGCAACACACACACAACGGCTGCAAAGAAACCCAAAATGAGACAGTAGACTCCCATCGTTGGTAAGCACAGCAGCAAACAGCTGCCACTCCAGTGTCAAGATTTATTCTTTTTTTAAGAAACAGCACAAAAGTAATCAAAAACAATTTTGGTAAAGAGGACTGCAGGGACAGAGCAAG
Source organism: Podarcis bocagei (assembly GCF_964188305.1). Lineage (NCBI taxonomy): Eukaryota > Metazoa > Chordata > Lepidosauria > Squamata > Lacertidae > Podarcis > Podarcis bocagei. Next base: position 15,172,468 of record NC_138138.1, on the reverse strand, counting down.
ACCCCCAAGCTTGCATAAATCTTGGCCCAGGACAAGAAGCCAAAGATGGCAAGCCTTTCAGGCTGCAGCTACGACTGGGGCATGGCAGCGAAGCCAGGGGTCCCCTGGTGGGCATTGGAGGATGGGGGAGAGAGAGGATTTATTCTCTCTGGCAATGCCTCAAAAGAAGAGAGTATTCCATCCACGTAGGGGGCAAGCGCAAGGCAGCAGGAATCCCCTTCATGATCAGAACAGCAAACTGGCAGAAGTCGCCATCTCTCCTGCACACGCTTACAAATGTCCCTCCCTGAAAAAAAGCAGAGCTCGCTCCAGCGGCCAAGTATTGGGAGAGCCCAGACACGAAAAGGCACTTCAGAGCAACGCGTGTGCTTGGGTAGAGCGATGGGTGAAGGCACCCGTGTCCCAGCGGAGTGGCTTCTGTTTAATGCATTCAGTGCCCCTCCTGGAACAACGGAAGCCAGACGGACAGCAGTGGCGTTTGTCAGAGCAGCAGGAGCCCTGCAGGGGGAGACAAAGAGAGAGGCAAAAATGATGGGGTGATACTTCCTGCCGGAAAGGAGTACTCAAGACTTAGAAAAGCTAGACTGCTTCCTGTTTAAAAGATTGCAAGACACTGAAAAGACGGTACTAGGATGTTTATTCATGTTTCTGCTCTGTCTCAAGAGGCCTTACTTGAGCCCTCGAGGAGGCTGATGCTTTGGAAAAACCTATCAAGATTGGCGGAAAGAGGAGCGACAACCCCGCGCCAACAAGAGGAATAGTCCATGGATTCTCAGTCTAGTCCCCATCCTGCTCCCCTGGCCAAGTCCTAGAAGGGCAAAACCGAGACTGGGAAGCAGGTACAGAGCCACCCCCTGGATTAGCTGTAAGTAAGAAAGGAGGAGGTTGGTGGGGCAGCCCCATTTACCCTCATGGGCCAGCCTCCACTGGGACCCCCCGTGACAAGACAGCAGTAGAGACAAGTAATAACTCTTGTAGTCAATGTACAAATACAGTGGTGCCTCGCAAGACGAAATTAATTCGTTCCGCAAGTTTTTTCTTCTTGCGAGTTTTTTGTCTTGCGAAGCACGGTTTCCCATAGGAATGCATTGAAAATCAATCAATGCGTTCCTATAGAGACCGTCCGGGGACAGAGGGGAAGCGCCGCTCTGTCCCCTCTTTTGAAGCAAGGGGCTGCGGGGAGAAGATCGCTTCTCCCTGCCGCCCCTTGCTTCAAAAGAGGTCTGGGGACAGCGGGGAAGACGCGCTGCGCTTCCCACTGTCCCTGGACCTGGGGCTGCGGGGAGAAGATCGCTTCTCCCCGCCGCCCCTTGTTTCAAAAGAGGTCCGGGGACAGAGGGGAAGACGCGCTGCGCTTCCCACTGTCCCTGGAGCTTGCGGGGCGAGCTTCGTTTTGCGAAGCAAGTCCATAGGGAAATTCGTCTTGCGAGGCAACTCGAAAACAAAAAAACCTTTCGTTTTGTGAGTTTTTCGTCTCGCGGGGCACCACTGTAGATGAAGATTACGCATTGAGAAATTAATATTTGGATTGTATTTGTCAAAACCATAGGAACACATGGATTAACATACTATAGTTTTGTAGTCTTAATTGCCGTATTTTTCGCTCCATAAGACGCACCTGACCCTAAGACACACCTAGTTTGTAGAGGGGGAAAACAAGAAAAAAAAATATTCTGCGCAGAGCATGTAAGCGGCTCTCGCTTTTCTTGATTTAAAGCATTGGAGGACTTTCCTTTACTAATAACACAACACTCCCATCTCTTTAGTCTATTATAGAAAATCTATTACTATCTAGAATTGCCATTGCTGCTGACACAGCTCCCTGTACCACAGCTGAGACTATATTTCAAATTCTGAGGGATCAGCATCAGTTTTTTCAGATCTTTCAGGTGCTAAGTCTCAAGCCTGGCTAACTAAAGTGAATGCATTCAGGCATTTAACATCACAACTGTTTTGGCCATCAGTGTACATAGGAGTGAAGCTTTAAATTGCTACACCCAAAACAAATTCCTATGGACCAGCATTTAACTTAACAATACCAATACTTTACAGCGAGGCAGGAGGAGGGATGGGCAAGCAAAGTGAGAGCTGCGCAAAGTGGGACAGAAGCCATGTAAGCGGCTCTCACTTTGCTTGCTCCCGTCCGTCTCTCATCCTGCTTCACTGAGAAGCCAGCAGAGCAAGAACGATAGCTGCTCAGCGGCTCTTGCTCTGCTGGCTTCACAGTGAGCAACAGACGGGCGCCATGGCTCCGACTGAGGTATCCCTCAGCTCACGACTGCAGTGGTAGCCAAGGGATCCCTCTGCCGCCCAGTGCATTTGCTCCATAAGATGCACAGACATTTCCCCTTACTTTTTAGGAGGAAAAAAGTGTGTCTTATGGAGTGAAAAATATGGTATATTTTATTGCTGTTTTCAACTACTTTTTAAAAGGATTTTTTAATGTACAGTCGTATCTTGGTTTTCAAACAGCTTAATTCTCGAACATTTTGTCTCCCGAATGTTGCAAACCTGGAAATGACTGTACTGGTTTGCAAACTATTTTTGGAAGCTGAACGTCCAGCGGGGCTTCTGATTGGCTGCAGGAGCTTCCAGCAGCCAATAAGAAGCCGCGCTTTGATTTCTGAACATTTTGGAAGTCGAACGGACTTCTGGAATGGATCCCGTTCGACTTCCAAGGCATGACTATTTTCTTCTTCTTTCTCATTTATTTTAATTTATATTTTGTTGAGATTACTAAAATAATACCCCCTTCCCCTCGGAACAGGAGTATCTTCCTGGGGATAGAAGGGAGGAATGCCACACAACAACAACAAGCAAGGCAAGACTCAAATCGCATGATGCATGAACATCATTACCGGTGCTGCAGAGTGCAAATTTTTCCAGCGATTTATCTACTGGTAGATAACTTCACTGGTAACAGTGATTGGATTCCAATTGGAAATGTGATATTGGCTGTTTCAAAGGTGGTCGGTTTGGGTTTTTTGTAGCTTTGTTTAGTAAGCACAAGTAAAATAAAAATAAATTTGCACAGGAATTTTTCTTTTGTTCGAAATTTCCCAGAAAACTCACATGGCTGATGATGCCAGGGATATATACACAAGGGATTCCCAACCTGCCTGGCCATCAGTCAAGGACACTTGAGAGTTATAGTCCAGCAATGGCCACAATCCCCTCCTGCTTTCTACCTCTGTGTTTCACTCCCTTTAAGCCATTGATCCTGCTTCTCAGGATCTTTCAAACTAAGATAGCCACCCTCCCGTGACCTCTGCTCAAAATCTTATCCAGTTGGCACCCCGCCAAACACACAAGTCCTCCCCGCTAACCAGTTCGAACCTGCAACCAACCCCGCCCCTCAGCACTGCCACTGACCTTGTCGTAGGGGCAACAGGCCCATCCGCCTGAGCTGGACTTGCAGCAGGTCTGGTGGTCGTGACAGTAGTGCTGATCACCGCACGACACATCCCGGCCGGACGTGGGGGCGCGCGAGGAACTCAGCAGACCGCCTGCAGGCAGGAGCCTGGGCCGGATCTGCTTCTCGCATGTCCGAGCTGCCACGTTGCAGGTGTAGCCCGAAGGGCAGCAGTGTTTGTGATCCTCGCAGCAAATAGCCTGCAGAAGCAGAGAGAGAAAAGCTTTGGTCCTCAGGGTCTGTCCTGATGCCGCAACACTCGATGGCCTAGCCAAAGCGTTGCCCACATGTGAAAGGGGGTTTGCTTTTAACAGCTAAAAAGGATACAGGTTTCTGTTATTAACCAACGTCTCCCCAGTGGAGAAGACATGGCCAAATGCAGCACAATAAACAAAAGCAAGGGGGTGGGGAAAAGGAATGGCTGACAAGCTGAAATTTGTGCCTCTTTTTAAGAATTACTTGCACCCTGAGAAATCTCCGCTTTCATTTTACACAAACTCAAGTTTTTAGACCTTAAAAGCTGTGGAGACAGCGTTGTTGAAGAAGAAGAAGAGTTTGGATCTGATATCCCGCTTTATCACTATCCAAAGGAGTCTAAAGCGGCTAACATTCTCCTTTCCCTTCTTCCCCCACAACAAACACTTTGTGAGGTGAGTGAGGCTGAGAGACTTCAGAGAAGTGTGACTGGCCCAAGGTCACCCAGCAGCTGGATGTGGAGGAGCGGGGAAGCGAACCCGGTTCACCAGATTATGAGTCTACCACTCTTAACCACTACACCACACTGGCTCTCACTAGCTTGGGCGTGTTCTCAGGTTACTGGGGGGGGGGGGGCGAGGAGGAGTCGAGGAGGCTGGGGCCATCTCCCTTGGCTAGTGAAACACACATTTATTTATTTACTGCCAGGACTAGCTTTTCCCAGAACAGCATTTAGGTTAGCTAACACATGCCTCAGAGTTCACAAAGGGTGCTGGAATAGCACCCAACACCCTGAAGAAACCAAGCTGCTGCTTCTCTGACCAGCACCCTGAACCCTCTGCCTCCCACACCGGCTCTATCTTTTTCTGTGCTTTGCCCTGCTCTTGCCCTATTTTCTAATAGATCAGAATCGATTCGAGCATCACACAGTGCAAGGCTGCCTCCCGCATGTCAATCAGTCGCCCAGTGCCCTGGCATGCTTTCGCTTCAGCGTTCTGTGCTGGCACCTGGGCAGAAGGTAAAGGGACCCCTGACCATTAGGCCCAGTTGTGACCGACTCTGGGGTTGCGGCACTCATCTCGCTTTATTGGCCGAGGGAGCCGGTGTACAGCTTCCGGGTCATGTGGCCAGCATGACTAAGCCGCTTCTGGCGAACCAAAGCAGCACACGGAAACGCCATTTACCTTCCCGCCAGTGCAGTACCTATTTAGCTACTTGCACTTTGAGGTGCTTTCAAACTGCTAGGTTGGCAGGAGCTGGGACCGAGCAACGGGAGCTCACCCCGTCGCGGGGATTCAAATGGCTGACCTTCTGATCGGCAAGTCCTAGGCTCTGTGGTTTAACCCACAGCGCCACCCATGTTAAGTTTGTGCAAAGCCCCGGCTGCACTCACGTTGGGTAGCTGGCAGCAGCTCCACCCGCCCGAGACATCCCTGCAACAGGTCTGCCCTTCTTCGCAGCTGCTTGTGTCGTTGCACCGGATGCCACCGTTCTGAGTCACACCGGCAGGATGCTTGGGAGCCCAAGGTAGAGAGTGCTGTGGCGACTGGCAGGTTTTCTGACCTGGATCGCAAGTGTAGTCTTTGGGGCAGCAGTGGACATGGTCTGGGCAACAGACAGCCTGCAGGGGGGGCAGGAGAGAGATACAAGAATAGGAGCTGGCAAGATTTAACATCAAAGATCAGAGACCAAAACGGAAAAAAAAATTCTGAAAACCACTGGCCTCGGGCATCATTGTGAATTCACAAGAGGCCGAGAAAGAGGAGCAGGATTTGAATCTGGGACTCCCTGGGGTCAGAGCTCAGTCCCTTATGCTGCACCAGCTCTTTAGGAGACGATGACTACAAGGGCTGAATCCCAGGAACCGTTTTCCCAGCTGGAAGCATCTTAAGAAAACACAGGGATTGGCCAATGGGGAACCATTGCCTGCCACAAAGGCATATTACAGCAGCGGAAGGATTCCCCTTTGTTTAAAAAGAGGTTTTTCTTGAACTGCACAGAACAGCACCATCACTTTAGTTTCACACTTGATAGCAACTTGTTGGGGGCTCTTCTGCCACCCCAGCTTACCTCTGGGAAAGGGCAGCACCCCCACTCGCCCGAGGGCATCCGGCAGCAGGTGTTCCCGTCTGGGCAGCTCGCCTTGTCGTCACACCTGATGTCATTCACCTCCCTCAGCTGAATGAGAGCCATTGAAACCTGCCGGGAAGGCCGTCTGCTTTGGACGCAGGAGCCGTGTTCCACGTCACAGGTGTAGCCCCCAGGGCAGCAATTCTTTTGGTCAGAGCAGCAGACGGCCTGCGGAGGAAAGGAAGGAAGGGTGAAGACTCACCCCTCATCAGGGGCCTATAGGCAGCTCCCCAAATCAACCACTCTTTACCTGTAAGGAAACCGCTGCCACCATCACACACACACACACACACACACACACACACACACACACATTTTGGGGATAAACTCGCCCGCTCGACATACCTGTGGGAAAGGGCAGCACGCCCAACTCAGCGCTCCGACCATGCAGCACGTCTGCCCATCTAGGCAGCTGAACTCCTCGTTGCATTTCACGTTCCTGCTCAAAGAGGCGAAGCCAACGACGGCCGGCTTCTTCTCCAGCCAAGGGATGCTGCCTCCATTCTTCGTGCAAGTGCCTTCCGACAAGTTGCACTGGTAGTTGGTGGGGCAGCAGTGGGAGCCGTCCTTGCAGCAGATGGCCTGGGGGGAGGGGGAAGCAGAGGGGGTGGGTGGGGCGGGAAGGAACTCGTGAGCCTGGAAGGAATCGGGGACAGGATTTACAATCCCTGACTAAACGGTGGCAGGGTCTCTGGTCTCACCAAGTCTTCAATGGGATTTTGATTGGAGACCCAAGTCAACGATGCTACAGGAATCAACGGAATAGCCTACTCCTGTTCACCTTCAAATTACAGGCTGATTTTGTAGGTTTTTCAAAAGAATGCATGGGGTGGGGGAACGGCATTATATGCTTGGGGGGGGGCCTGACCAGATGAGTTTTTCCTTCATTGCTTTGACACCTCACATTTTTCTTCCAAATGTGTTGGAAGCCCCAGGGACAGAGCAGTTGTGCAGGCGAAGTGCTAGATGGCATGTAAGGGCAGAAGAGTCCCTTCCCGATCCATCGGGATAAAGTAATGAAATTATTACTAATCTGGCAAATCACTGGGCACCCCCAGCTGCCAAATGCAAAGCCAGAACCAAATTAGATGGGATTGCATCAGGTTAGGGAGCTGCTGCCATCCTGTAAAAAGTGGGAGAAGCAATTTAAATGGGAAACGCAGGGGGGGAGAGCCAGGCTGAAAACTTGCCAGCCCATATTTTACTTCCCCACATATCCCCCTTTCTCCAGGTGCTTTGGGCTTTGACACTGAAAAGGCTTGGGAAAGCAGAGAGGGAAAGGAGCCCAAGAAAAGAAAGGGGCCGAGAAATATCACTGACTGCAACACAAACCATAGGGCAGGCTACAGGTAGGTAGCCGTGTTGACCTGCCATAGTCAAACAAAAATAAAAAATTCCTTCCAGTAGCACCTTAGAGACCATCTAAGTTTGTTATTGGTATGAGCTTTCGTGTGCATGCGATTGGCGAGGGGGAGACTGAATTTCACCGAGCAAAAGCCACTGGTTTCTAGTTGTCAAGATGCACCTCCTTGCTGGGTAACGGCATTATGCAATCTACTGTTCTCCCCACAAATGGGCTCTGCTTGTTCCCATTTTACAGACAGCAAAACTCCGGCCGTCAGACACTCCCAGCGCAGCCAGGCTTGAACCCACTTACCCCCCTTTCCGTTCCACAGCCAAGACACTTGGAGCGCACGGGCCACTGTGGCATTTGGCAGTGAGTGTTGATTTCGCCGGCCCAGGCAGAATCGCCAATTTTCGGGGCAGGGAGGAAGAGATGGGACCTGCCCCACCCTCCTCTTACCTCTGGCAAGGGGCAGCAGCCCCACGCGCCCGATGACAGGCGGCAGCAGGTGTGCCCTTCTGGGCATTCCGTGTGGGCATCGCACGGCACTGCCGTGCCCGCAGAGCTCGCAGGCAGGGAGTGTGGCTCTGCTTTTGCCAGCCACGGGATGCTTCTGCCGCCTTCGTCACAGGTCCCAGCAGCCACATTGCATGTGTAGCCCTTTGGGCAGCAGTGGACGTGGTCTGAGCAGCAGACAGCCTGGAAAAGGACATGGAGGGTTCTCAGGTTCATTCATGGAGCAGTTGACACAGAGGGCACAAGGAGGCTGCCACCTAGCCATGGAAGAAAGACCCTCCCCACCAGCCCAGCTAGCAGAGATCCTTTTCGACATAGAGGTTCCTGAACATTTCAGGCCACCACCGCCTGGGTCCCACGGAGACTCAGAAACTACAACTAATCCAGAACGCAGCTGCAAGGCTGGTGACTGGGAGCAGTCGCTGGGACCATATACAGTGGTACCTCGGGTTGCATACGCTTCAGGTTACAGACTCCGCTAACCCAGAAATAGTACCTCGGGTTAAGAACTTTGCTTCAGGATGAGGACAGAAATCGTGCTCCAGCAGCGCAGTGGGAGCGGAAGGCCCCATTGGCTAAAGCACTGCTTCAGGTTAAGAACAGACCTCCAGAACGAATTAAGTTCTTAACCTGATGTACCACTGTAACTAGTCCTAAAGGATCTTCAGTGGCTCCCAGAATGTTTCTGAGCACAATTCAAAGTGTTGGTGCTGACCTTTAAAGCCCTAAACGGCTTCGGCCTAGTATACCTGAAGGAGCGTCTGCACCCCCATTTTTCAGTCCACACACTAAGATCTAGCTCCGAGGGCCTTCTGGTGGTTCCCTCACTGCAAGAAGTAAGGTTACAGGGATCCAGGCAGAGGGCCTTCTTGGTAGTGGCGCCTGTCCTGTGGAACACCCTCCCATCAGATATCAAGGAGATAAACAACTACCAGACTTTTAGAAGACATCTGAAGGCAGCCCTGTATAGAGAAATTTTAAAAATGTCTAATGTTGCACAATTTTTTATGTGCTGTAAGCTGCCCAGAGTGGCTGGGGAAACCCAGCCAGATGGGTGGGATATAAATTAATAATAAATAATGATAATGATGATTATTCCCAGTTACCCCTGCCATATAAAAACATTCAGAATAGCGGTTACTCACTAAGGAACATAGTAAGCAACACAGTAAAATTGAAAGCAGTAACCACTTGCTACACATTTGTTCAAAATCCAATGAAAACTACTTTGTTCAATTAGTTCAACAAAAATGGAGAAGCTGGTGTCACTGGGTATCAGGTTCATCCAAGTCTGATAGTCATTTACACCTCCAGCGCTCCCTGCCACGCCCTTGCCCCTTAGTGCCCCCAACACCAGGGGGAAGTAATGCCCCCTTTGGAAACCACGGTTTTAACAGCAGGTATCGGGGACAAGGCCTGGTACCCTTTCACAGGCAAAACTATAGTAAGGTTACCAGACGTCCCCGTTTCTTGGGGACAGCCCCTGGATTTACATATCAGTCCCCTGACAAAATCCATCTATTTAGCAGGAAGTTGAAAAGCATCCCCGGATTCATTGGGGGGAAAACTGGTAACCTTAAACTATAGGATTCGTCCTGTCCCCCCACTATGGCCACTTCCTGACTTGAATGAGTCAAAACCCTTGCCCCACAGAAGGAAGAAAGGAAGTTGCCTTGGCCCACCAAGTTCAGGACTGACCGGTGGGATTTCAGAAGGGACCCCGTAGGTGCCAGAGACTGAGCCTGGGACCACCTGCACCCCTGCCCCCTCATCCATCACTCCTCTTACCTCCTCCAATGGGCAGCACCCCCATTCGCCTGGGCTTCGCAGGCAGCAGGTGTTCCCATCTGGGCAGGTGTGCTCATCGTCGCACTGGACAACACCGACTACAGGAAGGGGAGGGAGGCACATCAGAATGGGAACCAAGAATGCCCTACCTCAAGGCTGCTTTTGGCGGCCCTTGGCAACATTCGACTCCCCCCTGAACCCCCTTCCCCACTGTATTGCCAAGACCAGGTAAGTGAGGTGCTGGGCTTTGGGAAGGAGGTGTGGTGTTCTGGCAGAGTCCTAGTAGCGTCCTGCCTCCTTTCCAAAGCCTAGTAGTGCTTTCCTAGCTTTAGGAAGGAGATGGGAGGGGGCCCACCAGGGGACGCATTGGAAGATGGCTGACAATAACATCTCTCCAACCCACACGAGGTAATTAAGAGGCTGCTATGGGAAGTATGCAGCCTTCCTTGCCCCCCCCCCAAGGGGATGGGGGGCCTGCCTTGCTAGCGGTGTCCATAATGCACCCCCGGATTCGAAAGAAGGGGGTGTGGACACTTGGCACGAAGCCCTCGAGTGAAGTCGGCTCTTCCTGACGCTATCTCCAATTAGCGCACTGGTTCGCATTAGCTTGAAATATTTAATTGGAAATATATAATTGGAAAGAAGCTAATGCACATACATCAAGTGAAGATCGGGAGTAAAGGCTGCTGATAAATGGGATCTCTGTGAGCGGAGCGACGGGCGTGAAAATAAATCAAGTGAAGAATCAACATCAAGAGATTGGTATGTTGGAGTGAAACGGAAAGGGAGGGGAGGAAAAAACTTTTCTTTTTTTGCCTTATGTAAGTACCAATAACCCTCCCCTCCAGACAGAGAAAAGAATCGTTGCTATTATTAATCACAAGCAGGAGACTAAGAACTGTGTGGGAGTGAATTATTGATTGAGGAGAGGACTGGTGGAAATACTGGGGAATGAAAGGAAAGTTTTATGACGCAGTTAAAAATGGAGTTCCCTGGAGACAGGCTTGCCTAAGGTGGACAAGAGGGAGGAGGACCAGGGTCATTGGAATGTGAATGTATGGTTATCGGAACATTATCTTGTCCTGGTAGAGCCCTCTGAGATATAGATTCGCAAGCCTGTGAATCAACAGTCAGACTGTGGGAATGTTTTTAACGGAGGTGTGAAAATGGCGTCTGTCCTTTATGTGATATGATTTTTGGAGAGTGTAAAACCCACACAGGAGATGTTTGTCTTTCACCCGCTTGTGAAGATTATCAGAGATCACAAAGAAAGGAATATATGATAACAACAAAGAAGATGAAGAAAATAACAAAAAGACTATCTGGACAGAACTGGATAGAACTGTTTGATCAAGGCAGCAGCAAGAGTGATGTTTTGACCCCTTTCAGAACTTGAAGTATGGGTACCCCCAACGAAAATTTTAAAAATCCGGCTGTATAATTTGGATTTAATGTGATTTGGAATTAATGTGATTTGATTGGCCTGTTAATAAAAATTATATTTAAAAAAAAGGAAGGAGATGGGAGGGCTCTAGGACCCTGCCAGAGCTTTGCGCCTCCTTCCCAAAGCCCAGTGTGTTGCTTTAGCTGGTATGGGGAAGGCAGCATGAGGGGTGAGGAGTATCAGGTTTTGGTCTTGCTCCCTTAGGAGCAGAGGAAGCTGCATTACACCGTGTTGGAGCATTGGCCCATCTAGCTGAGGACTGTCTACACTGACTGGGAGTGTCTCGCCACTGTTTCAGACACAGGTCTGTCCCAGGCCTAACCTGGGGATGCCAGATAGATAGATAGATAATTTATTATGGTCGGAGACCAGCTTATAAAACACACTTGGGGTACAGTCACAGAAGGAAAACAAACAACTGAAACAATGTACAACAATAAATTTAAAAACAATGTACAACAATAAACCACAGCAGCGAGCTGACCCAGAGTTACCCATAGAACCGAGTTTGGGGATTTTCTTAACGAACTAGTTTGAGTTGGGAGACGGTCTGTGCCTACAGATCTGTACACAGAATCTGGCGACCATCCGGGTCGTCTTCTGATCTTTGCCTAAGAGGAATAGGTCGAATTTTTGCTTTTCCGAGAGGTCAGCGAGCCTCACCAGTAGGGGATCAATGGTCTTAACTACGTGCCTCTTCATAAAAGGGACATCTAAAGAACAAGTGCTCTGGGCTTCCTATCTCCCCCAACGAAGAGGCGCAAAGTCTGAGTGTATGGGACTTTTTTCAAGGCTCCTTCCAGGACCGGCGAGGGCAGGGCCGAGCTTCTGGTGAGTGTAAAGGCCCTTCTTGCAGGAGATGCCAGAAATTGAACCCGGGACCTTCTGCTTGCAAGGCAGATGCTCCTCCAATAAGCAGCAGCCCCTCTCCCAAAGTCTACATCCTGGGCAGCCAACCTGGTACCTTACTGAAGCAGCTGACCTACACCTCCCAACCACTTCTGACACCACGATGCTAGCTATCCCCATTCGACATAACACATGCAGGCACAGATTTTCGCCTCCCTTGCTGCTTTGCAGAATACCCCCCCCCACACACACACACACACCGAGTCCTGCCTCACCTGTTTGGCGGAGGTCCGCAGCAAGGTGCAAGATGGGCCATGACCTCTGCGGAGTCATAGTGCATCGCGAGTGCTCCAGGTCGCACTTGGTGCCCTGTGGGCAGCAGTGAAGGTGGTCGCTGCAGCAGACAGCCTGGCAGGAGGCGAGGAAAGGTTGTGGGCATCGGATCAAAAACGGCACTGCCTGCATCTGCCTAGCTTGGGACGTAGGGTGGGCTGGAGGGCACCAGTTCATGCCAAACATGGCAACCCATGCTCCTGGTTTGAGGGCTGCATCTTTTCCATATCTTGCTGCTATGGGCAGCAAGCCCAGTGGACAAGTGCTAATTTGCAGTAAGGCTTCACGGAAAAGAGGACCAACAGACACCCCAAAGCTCCCCCAAAATGAATCAAGTGGAGGGGGTGTCAAGGTCCTCAGAAGAAGCTGCCCTGGTGGATCTGTGTTGCTGGGAGTGGAGTAAGACTGGGCAATATATGGTCCAAAATCAGTTTGAAGTCCATATCATGATATTGGTTTCATAATTTTTGACCTGGAAATGTATCGTGAATCACGATGTGTGTGTATGCTCTGTGCAAAAGTCACCGTGCGGGGAAAACCATGAAGCCAGCCAATGCCTCTACAACGCTCCATCCATATTTCAGACATTGTGATATATTGGTATATCGCAATGTTCAGCTTGTGATAAATTGCGATGTCGAAAACCAGGCATCGCCCAGCGCTAGAGTGGAGTACAAGCCTCAGGGAAGTGGGCAAGTGAAAGAGGGAGGTGGTTTCTTGCTTCACCCCCACAGCCAAAATCCAATGGTTCTCGAACGGCTTAGTTGATGAACAAATTGACTCCGCAATGCCTTGGTTTTTGAATGATTTCAGGAGTTGAACGTACTTCCGGAACGGATTGAGTTCAAGAACCAAGGTTCCACTGTATGTTGGTCAAAAAAAGAGCTGCCACAATTTGAATTTAGCGAGAGCCGCAGGCCTAGCAACACTGGCCCCTTCCACTGAACCCACACAATCCCATCCAGTTGTCTTTCTGAATTTGATACTTACATTGGGTAGGTGGCAGCAGCCATATTGGCCCGTTGGGAGAATGCAGCAGGTGTCTGTATCCGGGCAGCTGGACTGATTACCTGGGCAGAGACTGTTCCGAGGTGAATCTGCAGAGGAGGTTCAGAGACAGGAATTTAAGGGGGTCGGATGCACTGCCTTGTCAGAAGGGGAATGAAGAACTGCTGTACTGAATGGGCAGCAACTCCAGGTCCACCCCATCCTTCACGCCACGTTCCGTACCCAACAGAACCGCTCGCCTGGTCGCTGGGAACTTCTTCCGAAGAGGGTGCTCCCCGGAGGCTGCAAAGCACCGCGCGTGTGGCAGGTCGCAAGTTGTGTTGTGTGGGCAGCAGTGGATCTTGTCTTCACAGCACAATGCCTTGGGAGAGAAAGAGGCGAGGAATGTGACAGCAAGCCCAAAATCCATTATTTCAACTAGTTGTTGTTTTTTATAATTTTAATGTTGCTGTTATATATTTGCTTTTCTTAGCTTATGGGTTCATGGTACGTTCAATATAATTTCATGTTGCTGTTATATATTTGCTTTTCTTAGCTTACGGGTTCATGGTACTTTCAATATTTAATTGTAAGCCACCCTGATCATGTATCCCAAAGATTGCGCTTTTATTATTGCCTTTTATACCCAAACAAGTTTCTAGTCTAGCATGGATGATGGGAGGTGTAGTCCAATGACCACGGATAACAGCCACGGCTTTCCCATCCCTGCCTGATTTGATTTGCTGCTTGCTTCACACACACACCTCAATTACCTGGTCCTATTTCTAAGTTATCTGCTCACAAGTACATCAGCACACACAGTATTTTTCCTTCAAGAAGCACCACCTCAAGCTTCTTAGCAGCTATATTACACAGACTCTTTTGCCAATGGCTTCAGAAAGTTCAAGAGCACTTGTGCCTTTGAGATGTTGAGTTCGTTAATGACTTTCTCTTGGGTTGTTGGTTTTTTTACATTTTTAAATATTTAGTTAGGTTTTTTAAGAGGTGTCAAGTTGCATCCCAGCATAATTACTTAAGGAGGAGCTTCGGTTCTGAAACACATCCAGCTATAATACTGCATTCAGCTATAATGAAACTCTCACAGATGTGGACTTTGGAGAACCCATTTCTGCTTTTTGCATTCTCTCACGAATTTGCCCCCTGGTTCTTTTTGAGTTTTTCTTTTCTTTTTGCACGACCTGGAGCCGTTCTATAGTGCACCTGCTCTCTTGCTGCATTGCAGAGACTCCTCCCCACCCCCCAGCTAGCCAATGGGTCTTGCTACCCCGTAAGACCCACTCTCCCCTCTGGGAATCTTCAGGGATTCAAGCCGCACAGACACACTTGGTCTCAATGGTACAAGGTGTGGCCCAGAAGTTGCTCCACAACCTCCTGATCAATACAAGAACTTAAAACCAAGTCAGACCCAAGGGAGTGAGGGATCTTGGGGCAACTTGGAAGAAGATCAACAAGGATTTCCTATTCTCAGTTGTTTAATAACAGCAGCAACCAAACTACACTCCCAGTACAACTGCTGAAGCGCAGAAAGTTGGGGCAGGTGACGAGGATTGTATTCTGTGGAGGGTGCCTCATTACGGTAGAAGGGGCACTGCCCCCCAACCTCACTTTTCCAGGGGGCAACTCTGGTTTATCTGCTTTCTCCTCCTCAGTCCCAATGCTGCCTTGCAGAACTCGCCAGAGAGCAAGATGGTGACTGAAGGAGACTGAGTTGGCTTCTCTTGGCGTTGGCTGTGGCGCCACCTGCTGTTGGGCTCCTTGTCTCCTGCCCTACCAGTCCCAAACATGCACCAGCCACCACTGAATTTTGTGTGTGTGGAAGGACTGGGACGCAGTTCGGTTCCGCCACTCACATTCCTGGGCTCAGAATTCTTTAATTGTTAAGTGCTGGCCTTTTGCGTCTGGTTCTGGCTGGCAGATCTTTGGGTTCTAATCAATAGCAAAGTAGAACGTGGGAGCCTGAAGTCCACCCGCCTCTGATCTCGACCACTATTGTCTACTCTGACAGACAGCAGTAAGTGCTCCGTCATGGCGCTGTGGCACCCGCAAGGTCTCAAGACAACTGCAGGTGCCTTTCAGAAGCCTCTGCTTTTCCATCAGATTGGCTTTTAGCGGTCAGGAAAAAGGCAAGCTAAAGATTTAATAATTTACGACGGGTTTTCAGATTGTTAGTCACCCAAAGGCTAGACATCAAATCAATTAATACCTTGATTTTTTGGGGGTAGGGGGACACTGTTCTCTGCAGCTTTTGCTTATACTAAGTGTTTTGTGAGTTGCGGAAGCATCTGCAGAACAGAACAGAACACTGGGTGGGGAATCCAGATCTCTCTTCACTTTAAAACCAAGTTCCTAGTCCCTTGGGCTGTACATATATGGTTGAAAGCGCACAGGAAACGTGTTAAAATCTCAGAAGCAAGAAAGGTGGCTGAGTGGGGTGCTAGGCCTTCAGTGTGATTTGCGATTACAAGAAAGCAAAAATGACACAAAGTGCTAGCAAGTGAAGAATTTTGTGTGCGTGTGTGTGTGTGTGTATAATATTGTGTGTGTATATATATATATATATATATATATATATATATATATATATATATATATAAACACCCACAAAAGGACAAATTATGCAAATGAAAGATGCTTGTATCATTTATAGACTGAAGAATTAAGCTTCTTTGGCACTGATTTTTATAGGCTAGTGATGCAGAAGGAAGATATCAAGGTGAAATGGCATTGCCAACAGGAACTGTACATTGTAATTGTTGGACATGACAATCTTTGGACCATCCTTGGACTTTACGGCAATAAAAACATATAGAAGCTTAACGGTAACATGATTATGTTATTGCCACCAGGAGCTTAAAAGATCCATCGCATCTTGGTCACTGTCTCTTCGAGCTCCTGCCATCGGGACGGAGATACAGGACGATGAAGACAAGAACGAGCCGTCTTAAGAACAGCTTCTCCAGAGCAATCTCGGCCCTGAATGGGAAGCCCGGACTTTGAAAGTCATCTAATCTTCCTTGCTGTATTATACTGTATTGTTTTAATTAGTGTTTTTATAGTTGTTTTGATTTTGTGTGGTGTGCCCTACCTGGGTGGATGGAGCAGCCAAGTAATTTCGTTGTCCCCGAGAGGGGGCAATGACAATAAAGATATTATTATTATTATTATTATTATTATTATTATTATTATTATTATTATAACTGTGCTTTGCAAATTTTTGACATGACAACTACAGTTTTATTATAGATAATGTTATGTTACTTTATAGCCAGTTACGTGTGTGTTGTGGTATTCTGAACATGAATTATGTAACGAGGCAATCGTGGCAATCGTGGCATTGCAGGGGTTGGAACAGATGACCTTTGGGGGTCCCAACTCTACAATTCCATCTGCCGGGCCCCCATACCTCGGGCATCGGGCAACACCCCCAGACTCCATCGGGCATCATACAACAAGTAGACTCATTTGGGCATTCCGATTCCCCATCTGGACACTGAACAGCACCGACTCTGGCAGGAAAAGTTGGAGCTAGAAGCCAAAAGCAACAGAAAATCCATGTTAAAAGTAAGTTCTAGCCGATTTTCGAAAAACATTCAGAGGAAGCCACTGGGATAGTTAGATAATTCTTCTTGCCAGGTTTTGCAGTTCATTGTTCCGGCTGTGACCACCCCTCTCTCCTTTCCATCACCCTGCCCCAAGGTACCTTCACTCTTAGAGCAGGATTTCCCGTCAGGACTGCAGCGGGAGCCAAGGGGGCAGCAATAGTGGCCGCCAGCACAGGAGATGCCCTGTAAGAGAGGAGGCGAACGTCAGGGAAAAAGACATTCAGCACAAGAGATGGGGGTGGTGATTGCAGGCTCAGAAGGAACCTGCCTTTGCCTGGACCACAGCAGGACGGGTATTTTCTAGGGAGAGGTGTTGCGGACTCAAGTCTGCCCATGAACTAGACAGGGAGGCATGGCAGGCATGTAGCTGGCTGCAGTCACTCAGTGGGATGCTCCCCTTCCATCCCTTTCCAGGACTACAGTCAGTTGCCATCCCCTCTTTCTGTGCTCAGTGCTCCACAGTGCTCAGGTTAAGCGAAGATCACAAGGTTGATTTAGAAGGTTGGTGGCTCACCTACTCAAAGGAGAGATTGACTGAAAAATCTTGCAGTCGTGGCTGGGGACAGGAAGAGATTTCGGAGAGGTTTCTGCTGCCTTCACAACTAAAAAGCACCCTACCCACAAACTCTGGCAGATACCTTTTTGAGATACTCAATAGGAAAATCATGTTTCTTCTCCTTTTTAACCACCCAGTTGGGAGTACAGTACATATGGAAACAGAGATCTATTAAGTGTTAGAACATCTGTTCTGAGATTTATTTCAGCACGGAGCACAAAAGGGAAGGAGGCAGGCGGAGACTACAAGGTGTGGGACACGGAGGCTGAAACTGTCCCTTTCGGCTATCCCGAAACAGTCCTGGAGGAAGACCTGCACCTTGCAGGAACACCCTCCCCTGTTCTCTTCTGTGTCTCACCTCTTTCCAGGGGCAGCAGGCCAAGTCATCGTCCGGAGTACGCAGGCAGGAGTATTCCGCTGGGCACACACGGCCGTCTAAGCACGTAACACCAGAGGGCTCCACCACCTGGTGGAGAGAGTTGTCTTGCGGAGGGAACATGCGCAGGGAGGCAGCTGTGAACTGAAAAAAGAAAGAAGAAGTGGGAAAGTGGGGAGCAGAACTGGCCCCGTGCAGATACCCACACAGACCCAAGACCTCCCTGGAAGAAACAGCTGATACAGAGCTGGGGGGGGCGGGGAGGTGTCACGTAGCTCAGTCAGTAGGACGTGAGACTCTTAATCTCAGGGTGGTGGGTTTGAGCCCCACGGGGGGCAAAAGATTCCAGCATTGCAGGGGGTTGGACCAGATAACTATCGAGGTCCCTTCCAACTCTACGATCCCATGATTCTAGGGTTCTACTCCATGTTAGAAACTCAGGTATATAAGCTTGGCTCCAAATGGCTCCTTAAATGAAGGTTGCAGTCACCAAATTGTAACGTCTAGTTGGAAGAGACCAGTATATATGAGAGCTGTCCCCTGGGATCAAGTGACTTTTCTTCTTTAAGTTCTCAAAGTTCTTAACCTAAGCTCAAGGTTATCATCTGAACTAGCCAGATGTTTAACTGAGAATCAGTCAGTCCACTGTTTGAAAAAATGAGACTTTAGAGCCCCAAAATGGCAACTGGACATTCCGTTTTGGCATCTGCGGCCTTGGTTTAAGGAGCCATTTGGTGCCTAGATTATATCTGAGTTTCTAACACTTCCAACAGCCCTGCCCTCCATGAATTTGTCTAATCTTCTTTTAAATCCAGTTTAAATTCTGATCCTATTCAGGTGTGCTATTGGTGCGCATGTGCCACAGACAGGTGGGGTGAGCCGGAACAGCAAGCTCAGTTCCACTGCCAAGTAAGTGGCAGGGAGCCATTTTACTTGTGGACTTTTACCTCCAGCCAGTGTTAGAAACTGGTACAGAAAACCTAGGCGCCAAATGGCTCCTGGGACCTGGGTTATAGGTGCCAAAACAGAATGTCTAGTCGCTATTTGGGGGGAGGAGGGTTGTCGGCAACACTTTTTATTTATTATTCTGATAAGCTTGAACTAATAATTCACATAAGAGACACATTGTTAATAGCACTTTTTTATCAGAAATTGTTAATACATGTTTAATCTGGTGTTTACAATATTGGTACCATAGTTCAGTTTTCAAAACACTCTACTCTTTACTGTTAAACTCCTTAACATATTGCCTATCCTTAATGTTTACTTCAAGGCTTCAAAGCACAATACATTTCAGTAATCCTTGAGTGCCAGCCAGGCGCAAAAAAAGGGCACCCAGACTTTTTGAGGTGTTTGCAAATGAATAATCTTTGTATTTGTTTTTCCTGTTGGGGCTTTTTTATGCTTCCTTTCATGTTTTAATTTGTACAGTGGTACCTCTGGTTACGTACTTAATTCGTTCCAGAGGTCCGTACTTAACCTGAAACTGTTCTTAACCTGAAGCACCACTTTAGCTAATGGGGCCTCCTGCTGCTGCCGCGCCGCTGGAGAACGATTTCTGTTCTCATCCTGAAGCAAAGTTCTTAACCTGAGGTACTATTTCTGGGTTAGCGGAGTCTGTAACCTGAAGCGTATGTAACCCAAGGTCCCACTGTATTTATGCATTAAACAAACATTTGTGCACCATTCTGGAATCTTTTTGATGTCCAGAAGTACTTTAAATAAACCATTGTTTACAAAGGGTGCATTTAATGGAAGGGGGGAAACAGCTCTGCCTTTACGAAGTTGGGAGTGGGACAAAGACTTGGCTTTTCACCTACTTGTGGAAGGTGCAAATCTAGTTCTCACCTGAGGCTGGTCACAGCAGGAATATCCATCTTCTCCAGAGAGCTTGCAACAAACGGAGGATCCCTTACAGCTATGGCCATCGGGGCATTGCAGAGAAGAAGCTGACCCTCCGAGCACCAGGCACACAAACAGCTGTACCCACCGCATCTTGGCCAAGAAGCTGAAAAGAGAAAGATGGAGAAAAGGACAGGTGTTGGTTAATTACAGGCAAGTCAATGTCTTCCAGCAGTCACGAAATTAAAAGACGCCTGCTTCTTGGGAGAAACGCAATGACAAACCTAGACAGCATCTTAAAAAGCAGAGACATCCCCTTGCCAACAAAGGTCTGTATAGTTAAAGCTATGGTTTTCCCATTAATGATGTATGGAAGTGAGAGCTGGACCATAAAGAAGGCTGATCGCCGAAGAATTGATGCTTTTGAATTATGGTGCTGAAGGAGACTCTTGAGAGTCCCATGGACGGCAAGAAGATCAAACCTATCCATTCTCAGGGAAATCAGCCCTGAGTGCTCACTGGAAGGACAGATTGTGAAGCTGAGGCTCCAATACTTTGGCCACCTCATGAGAAGAGAAGACTCCCTGGAAAAGACCCTGATGTTGGGAAGGATGGAGGGCAGAAGGAGAAGGGGACGAAAGAGGACGAGATGGTTGGACAGTGTTCTCGAATCTACCAGCTTGAGTTTGACCAAACTGCGGGAGGCAGTGGAAGACAGAAGTGCCTGGCATGCTCTGGTCCATGGGGTCGCAAAGAGTTGGACATGACTAAACAACAACCCATTGCGAAATATAGCCAGGCCTTTGGCCTTTAACTATCTGTGGCTTTTTAGAAGTGGGTGGGGTGTTTCTAATGTATTCCTCTTTCCTCTTGGTTTTAATGTATCTTCGGGGGATTACTGTCTGTTTGGTTATAAGTTGTTTTGGTGAGAAAATGGGTCAGCAATAAATCACAGGGAGTCAGTGAAGTTAACTCTTTATTCAAGGAAACAAGGTGGACCCAGGAGGCCAGGCCTAGTGGGCAGAGTGAATCATCCTGGTAGATCTTGCCCCTGTGAGGCAGTTGTGGGGAGTCCCTCTGCCTTCCCACTGTTGCCTAAGTCTCCTCCCCCCCTGGATCCAAGCAATCGGAGGCTCCTTCATCTTGCATGTCCTTGCTTCTCCCTCCTCATACCTCTTCTGGTCCTGGGAGACCAGGGAGGAGGGGAAGTAGTCTCAGCAGGAAGAGGGGTGGGGACAACGACAACAGCCCAGCTTTCTCACCAGCCTGACTTACCGTATTTTTCGCTCTATGGGACGCACTTTTCCCCCTCCAAAAATGAAGGGGAAATGTGTGTGCGTCCTATGGAGCGAATGCAGGCTTTCGCTGAAGCCTGGAGAGCGAGAGGGGTCGGTGCGCACAGACCCCTCTCGCTCTCCAGGCTTCAGGCAGCTATCCGCAAGCCTTCGGAGCACGGCGGGTGTTCCGCCAGGCTCCGAAGGCTTGCGGATAGCAGCCTGTTCTGGGGGTTGGGGTCGGGGAAGCTCGGGCTTTATTTCCCCCCCCTAAAAACTAGGTGCGCCCTATGGTCCGGTGCACCCTATGGAGCGAAAAATACGGTATCTCTGCCTCTCGCCCTCCATTGCTTCAGCTTCTGCCCCGAGTCTGGACTTCTCTCTGCCACTGACTCCCCCCGCTTCTTAAACCCTGTTGTCTCTTCAGCTTCCGACACCTCCTCCTCCCCGTCTTCAACTTCTTACCACTCATGGTCCTCCCACCACCCACCCCCAGGCTCTGAGCCTTCTTCCCCTGGGCAAGATAAAGTGACTGACAAATTTAATTAAATAATAATAACAAATGCCAAGAAGCAGACCCAGGCATAAACGAGAACATGTGCATCAAAAACGTGACCCAGAACTCTGACCTACTGGAGTATCACGTGACTCAGCTGGGTCATCAGCTGACTTTACTGACCCTCGTGTGACTCAGTCATTTTGTACAACATCATGTGAGCAAGCTCTGGGTGTGAACAGAGCCGATAATGGGAAGTTCTAGTCAACGCTGCATTGGGCCATAGAGTTGCCGGCTGCAGGCTAGAATTAAGGGCCTGGGCAGTTGCCACTGAGCTCCTACCGCTGCCCAAGAAGTCTTCAAAGCAAGCAAGGCCAACCCTACCATTAGGCAGAATGAGGTGATGACCTCAGATAGCAGATGCCAAGGGGCAGGGGGCAGCGATGAGGTGTTGGGAGCAGTTTGGATAAAAAAATCAATGATTTTAAAAAAATAAAATGCTTTTGGAGGAAAAACCTTTCTAAAGATAGTTTTCTATTTAAGTTACATTATAGTCCAAAGGCTATTCATCAGGAAATAAGGATTTGTTTTAAGTTTTTCATGTGCTAAAACTCAGTCTAATTTTTTAAAAAATTGTTTAACCACATCAGTTAACAAACATGGACACATATGCTATAATGTTATTGTTTTAGTTAAATAAATTGTTATTGAGGAAATGATTATTTTTCTCCTTCCAATAAAGTACAGCAGAAAAGTTGTCCAAATATACACACTTAACTTATTAAACCTCACAATAATTTCATCATTATCTATGTATTTCTAATAGTGTAACCAAATCAGTAACTTTTGATATAACTGCAAAAACTACTCTGAAAATTTACTATTCCAAAAATGAAACCTTTATCTTGTTGTAAATATTAAGATTATACCAGCAAGAATGAGTCTTTCTGTAAAAAGATGATTTAAATCAAGTCTTACTGACTAGTGCTTTAAATTGTGATTTAAATCGATTTGATTTAAATCAAATCCACCCTGGTTGGGAGTACAGAGCTGTGTGTACCCCATGGCCAACGCTGTACCTCCTGAGCTAGCCGAGTGCCCTCAGGTGAGGAGGATCTTGCTCTATTCCAGTGTTGAGGTAACTACCAGTCCAGCTACCTACTGCACACAGATTACATTGATTACATTGATATCCCACCAAGGAGCTCAACGTGGCCTACATGGTCTCCCCACTTTACCACCACCACAACCCTGAGCGGTAGGTTGGCTGAGAAAGAGTGACTGGCCCAAGGTCACCCGATGAGCTTCATGGCCGAGTGCGGATCTGAACCCTGGTCTCCCGGGCCCAAGTCCAACAGTCTGACCACTACGCCACACTGGAATGGCGCAACGCATGGGGATGTCTGCTTACCCTTCACCTCAGGCAGCAAAATACATTGGGCTAGACCAGTTGCCACAAACTACCACCAGGCCTAGCATCAGAAAATATGAATCCCGTCCCCAGTCCCTCTTCAGAAAAAGCATTGCTATGTTGCTGTTTTAATTTAAAAACAAAATAAAAAACTTTGTATTTTATAGGTAAAGGGACCCCCTGACCATTAGGTCCAGTCATGACCGACTCTGGGGTGGCGGCGCTCATCTCGCTTTATTGGCCGAGGGAGCCATTTTTTTTAATTCTGCATTTGCAGTCCAACCCTGAGGGGATCCTTGGCTGAAAGGTAGCATGACTGCAGGGGGTTAGACTAGATGAACCTTGGGGTCCCTTCCAAACTTTAGAATTCTATGACATAATATGCAATAGCTACCCATACTGAGTTTTAGAAAGGCTCTGCCTGCCTGAAGCAAGTGCCTCTTGTAAAGCTGGCCAGGTTAGGGGGTTTGGGGGTGGGTGCGCAGGTGGGTCTGCTGCTGCCCTGTTCTGCAGCATGTCCTCATCACTTTATTGCCACAGAAGTCCAAAATAGAGCCAAACTGGCAGCCGCAATCAGGAACTGAAATTTATGTGTCCCTGCAACCGAAATGGAAACTTTTGGTCTGCAGCTTCTGTGACTGACTGACTGACTCACACACACACACGCACACACAGAGAGAGAGAGAGAGAGAGAGTTGAAACAAAACTTTCATGAAACGAAACTTTCAGGGAGGAAGAAAAGGAGGAAGAACAAGCAGATTCCATAAAATGCATGAACTAGAGAGAGAGAGCGCAAGGCGCTAATTTTCAAGTTAGAAAGCACAGCATCTGAATTGACATGGGTTTCACCTGAACTTAAGCCTGCTCTGCACTCCAGTTCCAAAGTCAACTTCTACCCTTTCCAGCCTATAAAATGAACTTAGCCGCCAGGAATACAAAATCACAGTTCCCACCTCTATCCTCCGATTCACCTGATGCCAGCTTCATTTACCCACAAAAACCAGTTAACCGCAATAAAGCAGGAAGACCATTCCTTTCTCCAGAATCAGTAGTTTAGGAATTGTAGAATTAGGTGTTAAGTCTGCGATTTACAGATCTAAAGGTTTCTCAGATCAGCTTGCTAGCAGGAGGAGTCAATTAGCCAAAGGGACAACTAGGGTACTTTGCTAAACCTGAGGACAGCTAGTATCTAAAGTGTGCACAATGCAAGACTGTAGATTTGAGCAACAGCGGCTTGGGAGAAATATGCACTTTAATCTGGAGTAGTCAGTCCAGACCAGCTAAGCTTCATATTCATCATCATGGTGGGACACCCCAATCTCTTGGCTTCAGAAATCTGATGGGGTTTGCAAGAGAAGCCTGGTTTCTTCAGCAGTTGCTCCATAAAGGAGTCACGGTGTAAGTATAGGAGTCGTAACTCCCATCAGCCAAGTTCCACAACGGCTGGAGGTCTAGGGTTTTCCCCTCTGTCCCAGCTATAGAGGAACAGAAAGGATGAGAGAAAGAGAACAACACGTTCATTCAGAACCAGCTGACCTTGACGAGGCTGAACCTAGTTCCTTCTTTGCAATTATTAGTTCCCCAATTCATCTGCAGGTGTTGATGGACGGTTTTAAGTGCATGTTCATCATGTGGCACCCTGAAACAGGGTAATCAAAATCAAATATCCACATCATGTGAAAACCGTCCTCTGTGAATGCCTGTGCAAAAATCTTTTTGTCCACCTGCAAGAACCTTGCAACTGTGGCGCAGGCCCTCCTCCCCCAATCTATTCCACCCACGTTATAACGACAAATTAAAGCTGTTGGGATGCCGCACTTGCAAACAGCCACTGGGAAGAGGCAGATTGCTTGGATAACGTGATGCCCAGGGATGGGGCTGTGGTGGCGCTGTGGTCTAAACCACTGAGCCTCTTGGGCTTGCCGATCGGAAGGTCAGTGGTTCAAATCCACTCAACGGTGGTGAGCTTCCGTTGCTCTGTCCTAGCTTATGCCAACCTAGCAGTTCGAAAGCACGCCAGTGCAAGTAGATACATAGGTACTGCTGTGGCGGGAAGGCAAACAGCGTTTCCATGAGCTCCAGTTTCCGTCACGATGTTCAGTTGCGCCAGAAGCGGTTTAGTCATGCTGGCCACATGACCCGGAAAGCTGTCTGTGGACAAACGCCGGCTCCCTTGGCCTGAAAGCAAGATGAGCGTTGCAACCCCAGAGTCGCCGTTGACTGGACCTAACCGTCCAGGGGTCCCTTACCTTTTAAAGGTAAAGGTACCCCTGCCCGTACGGGCCAGTCTTGACAGACTCTACGGTTGTGCGCTCATCTCACTCTATAGGCCGGGAGCCAGCGCTGTCCGCAGACACTTCTGGGTCACGTGGCCAGCGTGACGAAGCTGCTCTGGCGAGCCAGAGCCGCACACGGAAACACCGTTTACCTTCCCGCTAGTAAGCGGTCCCTATTTATCTACTTGCACCCGGGGGTGCTTTCGGACTGCTAGCTTGGCAGGAGCTGGGACCGAGCAACGGGAGCGCACCCCGCCGCAGGGATTCGAACCGCCGACCATGCGATCGGCAAGTCTTAGGCACTGAGGTTTTACCCACAGCGCCACCCGCGTCCCCCCTTACCTTTTATGTGCAAATAAATATGAGCAGGAGCGGGCAGGTCAGATCTTTCTCAAAAAGATGTCCCGTTGATCTGACTTGTACTTTTTTTTTTGGCCACCACACACTCACAGAATCAGACCCTGAAAAAGAAGGAGTCATGGAAACCTGTGGCAGTGCTGGGGTGCAGTTGAAAAATGGGAGGAAATTCAGGCATACACATGGCTTGTTGACCAGCACCATTGTGAACAGACACACTTCCTCCTGCTATATAGCCCTAGGCTTCTCTTACAAAGCACGGAGAGCTGGTGCTCCTAAATATTACCAGGAAACAGTAAAGAAACAGCCCTCCTTCCCGAACCTGATGTGCCTCTTTCTCCTGTCTGCCCCCCCCCCCAACAAGCAAAAAGCCAATCCCTTGTGGAGCCAAACTTCCTTACATCTCAGAAATCACAACAGAAAGATGATCCGGCTGCAGTACAGATCTACACAAACTGCAGAAGCTATGTGCAGGCAATGTGATCTCGCAAGACATGTCGAAGCAATGTACACGGATGGATCAAATATCTGTTTGTTTTATGTGTTGCTTTTTCCACCAAATCCCTTGTTCTCTAGATACTCACAGCTCTTGTTGAGTAAACTTGTCTCCGTGTCTAAAAAGCGGGTGATCAAGAAATGGCAAAGTGGGAGATTCTCTTGTGGGCCAATTTATTATGCCAACACCTTCAGATCACCAAGGTTGTTCTAAAAAATGGATTCTCTCTTCTTTTTTTAATTATACCCCATGAAGGGTGTCAAAGCAGCAGTGCTCAAAGTGAAGGCACTGCAGTCCCTACTCACAGTTGAAGCCAGGGGACATATTCATAAGTAATAATTGTTTCAATTAAAAGGCATGGTAGTATACCCTTAAATTAGGCATACCAAGCCCCCATTAGGTCTTAACGCTGTACAGAATGTCAGTAGCTAAGCGACATCATTTCTCTTTCATAGCAAAATGATTTTTTGCCACTTAGCACATTGCGTTTCTGGGGCTGTTACAGGAAAGACTTGGAAAATGAAAGAGAAACTTAGACGGACAATTTTACTGCCGTAATCTTGCCAAGCCTGGAAAGGTCCAGGCACTCCCAGCTGTGTAGCTCCTTTAAGATAGTGCCAGGACCATAATAGCTCAAGGTTGGCCTCTCCCCATATGAACCAACACAGACCTTGAGATCATCACCTGAGGCCCTTATTTGTGTGCCTCGTCCACACGAGGTCCGGAGATTGTCTCCACATTTGTGAAAGCTCGCCTGGCGCCATCATTAGATATTTTTAGGTGCCAGGCCAAAACTTTCCTCAGTAACTGGGCCTTTAACCATCTGTGGCCTTTTAGAAGTGGGTGGGATGCTTTTAATGTATTTATTCCCCCTCTTGGTTTTAATAAGGGACACGGGTGGCACTGTGGGTTAAACCAGAGAGCCTAGGATGTGCTGATCAGAAGGTTGGCGGTTCAAATCCCCACGATGGGGTGAGCTCCTGTTGCTCGGTCCCTGCTCCTGCCAACCTAGCAGTTCGAAAGCACATCAAAGTGCAAGTAGATAAATAGGTACCGCTCCGGCAGGAAGGTAAAGGGCGTTTCCATGCGCTGCTCTGGTTTGCCAGAAGCGGCTTTGTCATGCTGGCCACATGACCCGGAAGCTGTACGCCGGCTCCCTCGGCCAATAAAGCGAGATGAGCGCCGCAACCCCCGAGTCAGCCACGACTGGACCTAATGGTCAGCGGTCCCTTTACCTTGGTTTTAATGAATCTATTTGGAATCCCGCCCCAACATCTATTTGGTTTTAAGTCACTTTGAGTTGCCCTGGGCAAGATAAAGTGACTAAGAAATTAAATAAATGAGCAAAAGTGCCGCTGGCATAACCAGATCATGCCTTGTTACAATCACTCCTAAGTATCGGAACGTTACACATAAGAAACATGTATCATGCAGGTACACCGAGCCAAGAAGTTCGGATTGGCTGCAGCTCATTCATTTTTGCCTCGTTCTTCAACCCCAAAGCATTCCTGGCTAACAGGACTAAGTATGACAACTACTCATCTCTCCCAAGATTTATAAAACAACAGAACAGTAAAAAGAAAAAAAGAAAAAAGTTAACTCTAGAGCCAGCCGGGACTTAAGTGAACAACATCCAAAAAAATCCTGGGCAAACAAAAAGGTCTCCACCTGGAGCCAAAGAGATGACAAAGTCCAAGTTTTATCCCTGAGAAGGTGAGCAAAAGGACTGAAAAAAGAGCAATTGCAGACCCTCCCCTACCTTGCCTCCACCAGCAGGGAGACCTAGTACAGATAAGGTGGGCCTCTGGGGAAGATCTCAACAACTGGGCATATCCATGCAGAAGGAAATGGTCTTTAAAGTCTGCTGACTCCAAACCAAAGAAGGTTTAAGCAGTGTTAAGCATTAGCCAAGAGCATTTTGCTCTTGGCTTTCGACCACTTGCGACCAGGCTCCAGGAAGACGTCTAACGTCTCCATTATCTGGAGGTGCCTGTCTGGAGATCATTGGATCTGGACTGTTTCCACAACACATCCTGTAGAATTCTATCAGTTATATTTTACCTGCACAAGGGGAATGAATTTCTGGAACCTGCCTGAGCAGGAGCTGTCGCCTTTAAGAAAAAAAGGTCGCAATATATGTGGACTTTTCTTCTTTTAAGTTTTCAAAGCTCTTAACCTAGCTCGTGGTTGCTATCTGAACTAGCCTGGTGTTTAATTGAGAATCAATCACAGTCAGTCCATCGTTTGAAAAAATTAAGACTTTAGAGTCACCCTACTGCAAAATGGGGGACACGGGTGGCACTGTGGGTTAAACCACAGAGCCTAGGACTTGCCAATCAGAAGGTCGGCGGTTCAAATCCCCACGATGGGGTGAGCTCCCGTTGCTCGGTCCCTGCTCCTGCCAACCTAGCAGTCCAAAAGCACATCAAAGTGCAAGTAGATAAATAGGTACTGCTCCGGCGGGAAGGTAAATGGCATTTCCGTGCGCTGCTCTGGTTCGCCAGAAGCAGCCTAGTCATGCTGGCCACATGACCCGGAAGCTGTACGCCGGCTCCCTTGGCCAATAAAGCGAGATGAGTGCCGCAACCCCAGAGTCGGTTTAAGGAGTTTCTAACACTGGTTCAAAGTCTCTAACACTGGTTTAAAAGTGTCAGGATTAGCACCAGGTAGCAAACACCGTGCTTCACCCAGTACCATACATCAACAGCCCCCCCCCTCTCTGGCAGACCTCCAGATATTTTGAAATACAGCTTAGCTTCTCAACATCTGAAGGGCACCGGGTTGGGGAAAGCTGCCCTGGAGAAACCCAAGCATCCACAGCCAAGCCAGTACTACAGAAAAGTTAGGGGGTGTAGTAACTGTTTGTGCATATTCCGCTGCAATGGCACAGTCACCTTTTCCACAAAAATCCCAGGGCATTGTGAGTTTGCCTGCGCTGAGTGTGAGACCACTATCCATCCAGCAACCATTATTCTCTCTCTGCAAAAACAGACTCCATGTGAGAAAACAAACAGGTTTCCCCTTAGAAGCACACAGGAAGCTCCTCATTTAGCCAAATGCTGCCTACACCAAGCGACAGCAGCTTTCCAGGGGTTCACAATAGGCTTCTCCCTGCCAGAGCTGGGGATTCAACCTGGAACCTTCTGCATGCAAAACTGAAGACCGATGCCAGACTGCAACGCTCTGGACTTGCCCTGTCTGCTTGAGATCTCAGCACGGGCACACCTACAGAACAAGAGGCGAAACACAGAACTCACAATGATCCAGACTCTGTAAGCAGGCAACACACGTTGACTTCAACCAGAAGAAAGCACACACACTGATTTTTGGGTTCAGTTTGTGAGGAAGTAAAAACCGAGTTGCGAAAAGGAAGTGCAACATAGTCTCTTGTACAATAACCACAAGAAGCCATAAACAGAGACAGGACAGCTACCTTCAGGGCGTAGGTTTTGAGGTCAACTTATATAGAATCACAGAATTGTAGAGTTGGACGGGATCCCCGAGGGTCATCTAGTCCAGCCCTCTGTAACGCAGGAATAATGTGCGGGGGGTTTTCAACAGCTGCACGGAAAAGGCCACTCTAGCCCAGCTCTACAGAGCACAGTGCAGCTGTTTTTAACCACTATGAGTGTAAGAACCAGGCCTAGCAACCAGCCCCACCTGACACAGCTCAGAATGATTGCTGCTGTTATTTATTTAGCAGAAAAAAAACCATCCTCTGGGGCTGATCCCTGGCTTTTAAAGCCGTTGTCAGAGCTGACAGGGCAGGACTTAATTATCGACAGCACTTGGCACTGAAGCGAAGACCCCAGGGTCAAATCCTGACTGTGTTTTTTGTTATTGTTTATTACATTTTCTATACTGCTCGTCACCCGAGGATCACAGGGCGGTTTACAATAGAAAAACACAAAAATACATTTGGTAACTTAGTAAGAAACCAAGCCTAATTCCACCCAGTTTAAAAGCCCATAGACTCTCTAATTAGCCAGAGGCCTGGGAGAAGAGGAATGTTTCTTCCTGGAGCCTAAATATATGTAATGAGGGCATCTGGTCAGCTTCTCTGCAATATATATTGCAAGGCGAGGAAGAAGGCGCACGACAGAGAGAAATGGTCAGTTTCCTATTAATCTGGGGGGAGGTGAAAGGAAAGGGAAAAAGAGAGCGGGGACAACGATGTTAAAAACGCAAAGGAGTTTGCACTGAGCCTAGTATTCCGTCTTCAACAGGGGTCAGCCTGACTGCTCTCAGGAAGCAATGCTGAAACAGCCAGCTCTCCCTTCCTGTATACTCACTCCCCAACCTCTTGCATGCGCAGCTGATAATAACCCTGGGGTGGGGACCCCTCTGCTGTTGCAGCAGGATCCCCCAAGGCACCGGGGCTTTCCAAATCAACTCACCCTTTGCACCAGCTTCGCCCCGCAATAAGACTGGCGCGGCAGGACCTTCGCTAGCCGGTTCCTTCCAGCCTCAAAAGCAAAACCCCGGGTGCAAGGCCACGCCTCCGGCTCTCCATGGAATTGGCCGAGCCGCTGTCCCTGCAATCTGTTTGGCCGCTTTTCCTTCCTTTCCCCCTTTTTGGTTGGCTGCTTTGCTATCGCGGGCCTTGCCCCCCCCCCGCCCCGCAGGTTGGGAGGCAGTCATATGATCTGTTGCTTAAGTCCATTTGCAAAACGCGCACATGACCCCGGCAGTTCGAATGCGGTTTTTTGCGCACGTGACGAGGCAGGGAAGGGAAGGTGTGGCTTTTTTAAAAAATATATTTTTTAATTTCATTTTTGCAGGCTGAACACCGGCTCAGGCTCGCCGGAACTTCTGGTTTTCCACGCCGGGGCTCAGCCCCGGAAGTGGTAACGAAGAAAGAGTGCCTCTGAGAGCGTGCCGATTGCTACCCTGCTTTCCCATCTTGTTGTTGTCTGTATGGCATATGCACAACGGCAGCGTTACTGCCGTGAAACACGTGTAAATTAGGCTTTAGGATCATAAAGGTCATTAGGATCATAAAAAGATTGGGCCTTACTAGGTCTTCCTAAGAGTCTCTTTAATCGTGCATGCTGTTTGCAGTACATTGTTACCAGTGGTGTAATTCATGTTCTATCACGCACAGGCGATATAACCAGCTGCATTGGCAAGTTTTACACACTACTGACTGAATAAGCCGCCGTTTCAAAAGTATTACTTGTAGGGAAGAGCTCTGGGTCCTCGCGCAAGAATCCAGATTAATGAAACACCCTTTGGACAATTATTAGGCAATTCCCTAATTCAGTTTTCAAGCGAGCATTGGAAGGCCATTCCCATCCCTGGGGTTCATCTGCTCCGCAGATCTTTAAATATATTCCTGGCAGGTTTTGGGGGCAAACTAATTTTTTGCTCCCCTTTCCTGTTATTTTCCTTGCTTCTAACAAAGAACTTCTGAAGTCGCCATTTAAAGTCAATAGGTGGGCGCACAACTGCAGGACCTCTAGAGGGCGCGTGAAGACGCTGCTTCACTCAGATTCCTATAGTCGGGCTACATCAGCAGCGTGTTCCCGTTAGCATGTAGAGGTTTGTCACATCAACCTGCACCCTTAACAAGAGTTATCGATGGTCTTCTGGACTAGCAGCCGCTTTCTCCCTGACCCCTGCTAATGTTCTGCGCGGAGGGGATTTGTATTTTATTTTATTGCAATGTACTATGGTGGAGCAATCCATCTCGTGGATCCCCTACTCCTGCAGGAGTCTCAGCTTAGCTGAGTTGGATATAGCTTATTTTTACTTTGAGAAGGGCAGAAAGAGCATCAGTAAACTGCCCCAGTCCCAGACTGTACTGCATTTTTTATGTTAGGAATTAGCACCCTTCTCTTCCACCTGAGGGTTTAGCCCTAAAATGACTAAACAGTGAAGTCCATGGGATAATGTTAAAATTAGAAAGTAGGCATGGATTAGAGAGTTCCATCTGAATTTCCTTTTTGCTTAGTTAAGGCTCTTTACCCCTACAGATCTGGCTATTATTGCAAGCAGTTCTGTGCCTTTGTGAAGCTTGGTGTTTTATGCAACTTTAAGTGGGTGCAGTTAGAGGACGAAGAGATTGCAGTTTACTTTGCAAATAATTTTAAAAGGGGAAAATGCTGTAAAGGGGTTCTGAGTCAATGTCATTTCTGAACAGCTCAGAGCTGCTTTCATGCCCATTTTGAGAGTGCATTTTGTGGGTGATTCCCCCCTTTTAATGACTCTTTGCATGCTGTGTTTTATGATTGTATAATTAGGGAATGAGCAATAAATGAGCTATCCTTCCATCGGCCCAGCTCCCCAATGTGCTTAGCATGCTGGCTGGGGGTACCAGGTCTCTGGAGCACCATAGCACATCTCAATGTCTGGGTAGATAATTCCCATGTTTTCATTTATAGGCCTTTTTTAAATCTCCACAGGGATGGCAGTGAGAGCTACCCAGAGAAATCAACAGAGAATTCCAGCTGCAGTCAATTACCAGGATGTCCACACTACAACAAAATGTAGCAGTAGAGAGAGGAGGTGCTTTCTCTAACTTCAGTCTTATTTTGTGGGCATTTTTTTAACCCAACTCATTGAAACCCTTAATCCGCTTGGACTACTGCAATGCGCTCTACGTGGGGCCACCTTTGAAGGTTACTCAGAAACTACAGCTAATCCTGAATGTGGCTGCCAGATGGGTGACTGGAAGCGGCCCCCGGGACCATATAACACCGGTCCTGAAAGACCTACATTGGCTCATTTCCGAGCACAATTCCAAGGGTTGGTGCTGACCTTTAAAGCCCTAAACGGCCTCAGCCCAGTATACCTGAAGGAGCGTTTCCACCCTCATCGTTCAGCCCGGACACTGAGGTCCAGGTCCGAGGGCCTTCTGGCGGTTCCCTCACTGCAAGAAGTGAAGCTTCAGGGAACCAGGCAGAGGGCCTTTTTGGTAGTCATGCCTGCCCTGCGGAATGCAGTCCCATCAGATGTCAAGGAAACAAACAACTATCTGACTACACAAGACTCCTGAAGGCAGCCCTGTATATGGAAGTTTTAAATGTTTGATGTCTTAATTTATTGGAAGTCGCCCAGAGTGGCTGGAGTAACCCACTCAGATGGGCAGAATACTACTACTACTACTATCTATATACTGTTATGGACATCTCTCAATTCCACCCTGGAAGGCAGCGGTTGGGGGAAATCTGCAGAAACCAGAAACTGACCCAAGTAAAATCTCAGCATTAATATAATCTCCCAGCAATCAGATGCAGCAGGCAGAACCAATGGCGTGTGTGTGTGTTTGGCAGATCAAGGGTGCAACTGCTTCAGGAGCAGGAGCCAGGGCATATGGGGCACGATCGAGATTGCAGCAAAAGTTCCAAAAGTGGACTAGCAGAACTACCGGCCTCCTTACCTGCAAACGACTCAAAATCCCCATCTTCCCTTACTGAGAAACACAACAGGACCTGTGACGATGGGAGTTGCCATTCGACATCTTGTGGGTCCATTTAATATTTAGCTTGAATTTCAATGTTGCACTGCATCCTGGACCCCAGCTCCTCACAAGACGTGCCATTCAGGGCTTGTGGGGAAAGGTTCTTCTCGTTGTCTGCCTTAAGCTTTCTTTTCTATCCTCCGTAAACTTACATGTGTTATATAAAGAGCTCGTGCTCGGGGGCTTGTGGTGTTGCAATATGGGAGGAAAGCTTTTGGGAGGAAGTCAGCTTGAGAAACCGTCTCTTCTTGCACTGTCAAAACACCCCACTATATTGCGTAGGGAGGGGAGGTACTTAATTTCATGTGATACCCCCATGTCTGCTGTCTTCAACAACTGGTAGGTCCTGGAAAGCCGCCATTGGAAACTCCAAGAGGGCAGGCAAGAACTTAAGAGCCTACTGGATTAAGCCAGTGGTCCATCATTTGTGTTCTCATGGTGGCCAAGATGCTTCTGTGGCCCCAGCAAACGGGACCTCAGTGCTACAACACCCTTCCCCACTTGTGAATCCCAGCAATGGGCATTTTGAGGTGTACCACCTCCAACAGTGGGGGGCAGAAGATAACCATAATCTTGCCCTCCACGTACCCGTCTAATCCTCTTTTGAAGCCATCCGAATTGATGGCCATTAGTGCCTCTTGTGGGAGCGGAGTTCATAAACTACATGAAGGACTTTCTTGTCCTTACCTTTGCCCGAAACCTTGGAAGAGCCAGTTGTCAGTCATCGTTGGGGGATGCAGTTAGATACTCAGTAGAAAGCAGCTTCCTTTGTTGACCCTTTAATTTTTTTAAAAAACTATTTGGTATATCCAGGACGTTCCTTTAAGCAGCAACCACCAGCTCAACGAGGATGGCTCAATTCTTGCCAATCTTACAGGCAATCGGGGCTACCACAGTTTATCAGAAGGGACAAAAAGCCGCAATGCAGTCTCAACTTCCAATGGCCAGCCATTTTCCTTCGCCAGTAGGCTATTCCACCCACCGGCCACCCCCAAAAACTGCCCCTCAGTATTTCATAGCTGCTGACATTGCTCAGCCCTCATTTGGGCTGGGTCTTGATGTTACTGCTTAGGTTTGTCTTCTGGATTCTTAGGCAAACCTCCAAATTCCTTTCCCAAGCCCATTGATATCTGCCTCGTTTTTCAGTGGTTGACTCCTATTTCTGTCAGCACTCAGCACCAGTTTGCTGGGGGGGGGGGGCTGAATTTCCCTTTGCATCTATTGTCGCTTCATGAATTCATGCATGGTGAGGTGGTAGAACATTCCAGTGGTCGCATTTGCAAGCATTTGAGTTCAAGCCCTGCAACCAGAGATGCGGCTGCTTGCTGTTTTGCAACAGGGAAACCTCAGCTGCCCTTGCCAAATGATACAACTACTTTAGCAAAGGCCTGTGGCCTAGTCCCGCCTCAAGCCCTGGACAAACTCTTTCCCTTATCTGGCTTCTTTGCTTCCAGCTTGCTTGCAGTTCCTCTGATCTTTTCTCTCTTGGGCAAACCAATTTTCCATTTCCCTCATGCTGTATTGGGAACGGTCCTTTGTCCTCCCTCCCCAATGCACAGAAAGGCGGTCGAAAGGCGTTGAGCACACTCTTTCTTCACAGCCACGCAGGCCAAAATGGCTTGGTAGGGAGTCCAAGAGAGAGCCTGACGCAACCCACTTTTTCTATCACCAGTCTTCTCATAAAATGGTAGCTCGCAAAGACTGTATTCTGCAGTACAAAAAAACGCTCTTGTACAGGCCAAAACATTTATACTATTTCACACTGAACAGTGCCCACTTTCTTTCCACTTATATCCCACACGAGGTTGCCATGTTCTTTTTCCCTCAGCGGGGTGCTCGCTCCCCAAAATGCTGCACAGCTCCCAGCAAATTCAACAGGTGAAGTTCTCTCAGCCAACAGGGAAGGATCTCAATATAAAATGTAAGAGCAGAGTCTCGCAAGCCCATCAGTAAATCCACATTGTCCCCGCCCCCCCACCCCCGTTTGTATGCGTCTGCTTTTGAATTAAGTCTAAACCTGCTCGCCTCTAGACTCAGCCGAGCTTAGTGGGGGAAGGATTTGCTGCCTAGGAAAGGAAACCACCACCATGCAATGAAACCTTGATAAATTCAGAGGGTTTATATATTAATACCATTCTAAAGAACAAGTATGAGGTTTCACCAGCAGCTGCCACCGAGTCTCCAGTTTTGCCAAGTTTGCCCAACTTTTTAATATATTTATATAATAATATTTTTTTAAAAAAACTCCAAAAAAAGGTTTTTCAACAAGAGAGTTCAGAGTCACCAGAGAAAGCAAAGGCATTCCCCCCAGTTAAAGATGCATCAGTGTCAGAGACCACCCTCACTTACCCAGCTTCCTTTATGTGCAAGGTATTTTTATTTCCAACTATAAAAAGGTAGTAGAAAACAGCACTGGACCAGGAAGGAGTAAGAGGTATCTGGTTCTGGGGGGTCCTGATAGTTTGTGGGGTGTGGCTCTGCCACTGCATTTAACTATATATAACTTCCTGTGGGTTTGACTACAGTGC
This sequence comes from Podarcis bocagei, assembly GCF_964188305.1. NCBI lineage: Eukaryota > Metazoa > Chordata > Lepidosauria > Squamata > Lacertidae > Podarcis > Podarcis bocagei. The sequence goes on along the minus strand of NC_138138.1, from coordinate 15,136,772 downwards.
CACCATCTTTGTATAGGGCTACATTTCTACAAGATGTGCATTGATCTGAGAGATACCTCAACGTCATGGCAACGGTAGCTTAGGACCAGCCACCTTGGAGACAGGTTTGCTGGTACTGATCAGGCTGCGCAAGGCGTGATCTAGGAGATGGAACAGACACAACCCCCTTGAAAACTGTGATAGTTGACACTTGAAATATGCAGTGCACTTGCAGCAATGTATGCTCTTTGACTGGCCATGAGGCTAAGAGTTTAAAAAAGGGGGGGGGGATTCCACAAAGTGGGGAGGGCAGGGAAATCCGTTATGGCTCAGTGGATTCTCTCTGTGCATTAAGCACCTACAGCCTGCAAAAAGCACTGCTGGCTTTCTTCTGCTCCTCCAATACTCATAGATATTGTCAAAGACAGTAATAGCTGGGGTGTGGAGCTGATTCACAGAAGATTATTTCCCCCCCCCCCCCACGGAAGGTATTAATGTGTACAAGTTGGGAAAGAGACATATGCATGACACATGGGATTTCTGCAGTTTTCAGTGCAGACTTCCATGCAGAAATCTTCATCTCATGCAAAACAGCTCCCGGTGGCTCCTGGTCCCCTCTCTGGAGAGTCTTTGCCGACAGCCACATCAAGGAACGGGGAGTTCCAGAGGTGACAGTTATCTCTAATGCGGTGGACCGGCAAAAGCGGGTGGGAGAGAAATCCTACAAACGTATGCTGTGGAAGAAGATAAAAGTAGAAATCGCCCAGGAACGGGAATTTAGAGAAAAAGAAAAGTTGCCCCCGCCCCCAGGGCAACAGTCTGAAAAGCCTGACTCAGGTAGGAGAAGGGTTTCATTAAGCTAGGGCTCAGCCCCAGAACCTGTTTTCATTGCTAAGGCTCAGCCCTGGAACAGGTGAACGGAGAACAAAGTGTTTCTGAGTGTATTTAAAGGGCCTCGCTATCTCGACCATGGAGTGACTCATCGCCTGTCCCCCAAAAAACTCCTCCCCAGGGATTTCAGCAGCTTCTAAGACATGGCGAGCAAGCCCTGGTGTTGTGGGGAAGGGGCTCCAGAAGGACAGGGTCTGCAGCTGGAATTGTGAAGCTTTATTAACTCTCTTCAGTGGGTGCTGAGGTCCGTCAGAAACAACAACCTTTCCCCTCTCTCCTCCCAAATGGTTTCTGACCTGTTGACTTCTCCGGCGGCCCTCTACTGTTTCAGAAGGGGTCAGGCCCGACTCATTGGTTTCAAAAGAAGCCCCCCCCCCCCAAGACACTTTTAGGTTTGCAGCCAACCACCCCACCCCTCCCCATTTGTCCCATATCCCCCCCCCCCCCGTTTCGCTGACAAAGCCTCAGGCTAGTGGTTCCTCTATCTCTTCCCCAAATAAAACCATCCCCTATCCCCTCAGTGGTCAACGAGGCCTCCAACGATGCGCTGCTGGGGGCTGCTGAGGAGGCACACGCTACGTATCCCCCCCCTCCAAATATATAAAGCATGATACAAACACTCCCCTCCATCGACGATGTAAGACACACACACATACACACACACCCCTCCATCGGTACACACAAACACCCCCAATTTGGTCCTGCTCTTTTATCTGGGAGATTGGTCACTGATGCTGCCATGTTGCTGGATGGGGCAGCTGCCCAGGCTGTCTCCGCTGACGGCTTAAGTCAGTTGGCAGCTGGGCTTGCGAGAGAGGCTGAGGGTGACTTTTTCCTTCTGCGCTCCCCCCCTGCCCCGCCCCATCCCCAAGCGCTCCCTGGCAGGAGAGAAGAGGGATTAGAGTGAAAGGAAGATTTGAGCAGATGGTCCGTCTGCAGTACCCTTCTGTGGACACCCAAGGTTTCATTCACAGCTGCCTGGGTGGGGAGGGGATGCGGTGGTGGTGGGGAGACGTTTGGGGCCAGAAGGCACTTGGAGGAGACCAAGGAGTTGCAGGCACAAAGGGGTGGGGTGGGGAGATGGGGGGCACAAAAGTGACTCCTCAAGGGAGTTTGTTTGGCAGCGAGGTTGGCCGCCACTGACATGCTTACCCACACGCACGCCGTGGCTCAGGCTCCCACCCGCCCCCTGACATACACGCATGCACACACATATGTACAGTTGCCACACGGGTGCCCCCACTCCCCAAACCCACCGCACTTGTCCGTGGTACTGTCGCCCAGGTGGTTGGGGGCACTGAGGCACGACAGGCAATGATGGGCATCAGCCTAGAGCTTTTGGGTGCTTGACCGACCCCCAACCAAACCATGCCACGGCTTGGAAAATCCACAGGACAATTTCTTTTTTTAAAGGAACAGTATGAATTGCCCACCCTGCCCCCAAGGAAAATGGGGGGGGTGAAGAGCCCCAGTAACGCCTTCCAGTTCACTTCCACTCCCAATAATGTCAGGGCAAGGAGCCAACGCTAGTTCTGGCCGTGCCAAGGCTGGGTGGGGATAAGGGGCTCTTGGAACCGGAGCCACACAGAACAAGGCCATGTCCACCTCCTGGGATTTGGCAGAAGGTCTCTCAGAGCAGCAAAACTTGCTTTGTCCCAGAAGTGGGCACACGCACACACATGGCAGTTCCTGTGCCCCACGTTGCTGCCTGGCTCACAGTGGCTGGTGTCGGTGGAAAAGGGTAAGAGGCCCAACTCGCTCAGCCTGTTGATGCAGCACTTCTTAACCTGCCTTGGGCAAGGCAAACTTATCGGGTGGTCGCGGGGCATGCTGGGAAAAAGAACACAGAGTACAGCTTGGCTGCAAGCCGCCTCTCGCTCCATCAGTCTGTCCTGTCAAAAGTCCGGGCGGTTCCTGTTCCACCAAGCATTTGACAAGATGGAGAGGGCAGGAAGTGGCACCAAGATTGCGTGCGGGAAGCCTGACCTCTGTGGTCCGGGCGATCTCCACTCCCCTCCCCCAACTGTGCAACGAGAGCGACCCATCCCCCCGCCCGCCTCCTCGCACGCACACTTCCGCCCGCTACTTCACGTTGAAGACCATGAGCGGGCGCTCTTCGCGTTTCTGCCAGGGGCTTTTCTTGTCCCCCTGGTCGTCCGTCCCTTCCGAGGGCTCGTTGCTGTCGTCCTCCGGGCTGGTCATGGAGTCGCGGCGCAGCTCGCTGTTGCTGTTGCTGCTGCGAGAGCTGTTTCCGCGGCTGCGCCCGCGCCGGGGGATTGTGGCCGCCCGGTGGTCGGCGTTCTCGTCCAGGAGGGGCGTCAGGGAGTTGTCCTCGGGGGAGCAGATGGCGGTGCGGCTCTCGCTGCTGCTCGGCTCCGTGTCGGCGTCGGCGAAGACCAGCTTGGAGTAAGCGGGCCCCATAGCGGGCGGCGCCAGGCGCTCCTCCTTCAGCCTCTTGGGGGGCTTGGCCTCGTTGACGTCCACCCCAGAGTCCAGGCTGGCATCGTTGCTGCGGCTCCTCTCGTTGCCCTGGAGGTCGATGTACGAGTGGCGGACTTGGGAGGACCGCCCGTCCAGGGACACAAACCAGGCGCGAGGGTGCTGTTTCACACCCAGCTCCAGCAGCTTCTTCTCCGTCAGGGCTTGTAGCTCCCCGTTCAGCTGGGCCATGGTGGACTCGTTCAGCAGCACCGGGATGGTGACGGAGCCGCTGACAGACTGTGTGTGGGGGCCCCAGCCCTTCCCCTCGGCCTCTTCCCCCGGGTGCTGCTGCAGCTGGAATTGCGGGTGCTGCAGCTGTTGCTGCAGGAAGGGCTGCTGCTGCCTCTGCTGCTGCTCCCCGGCCACAAACTGGTGAGGGATCCCCATGCCGCCCGGGTCCAGGTCCGGCTGGCTCTCGGAGCCCCCCGCAGGCTGGTCCGAGGGAGCCAGGCGCATGTAGTGGGCCGGGATGACCAGCGTCGGCATCACATTCCGGTACATGGAATCCTTCATGTGGTCGATGGATCCGCAGAAGATGAGCTGCCCGGGCTGGCTCAGGGAGGTGGGGCGAGCCAGGTGGTCCACGGACTGCGACATCATGAACTCGGGCGGCTTGGGCTCCCCTTTGTGGCCCCCGTAATGGTCGAAGGGAGGCGGGAGAGGCGGCGGCGACGGGGGCTCCTGCGAGTAGCCCTTGCTGTCGTGGCGCGCCTGCTTGCTCTTGTCCTCGGGGCGCTGGTGGGAATAGCCGCGCTTGTAGTCCTCGTGGAGAGGGGGCTCCAGGGCACCGGGCACATCCATGGAGCGGGCCGCCTTGAGGGAGTAGCCCTCCGCCACTTGAGCGTAGCTGTCCTTAAGGGCCCCCCGCTGGCTCAGAGTGTCCGCCATGGAGGCCTTGCTGGCGTGGCGGGCTTTCTGGTTGGACACTTGCTTGAAGAACTCTTCCCGGGAGCTCTCAAACTCCCGGGAGGAGGAGAAGGCCGACTTGAGGATGGGTGTGTGCACATCCGTGTCCCCGTTGGAAGAGGCCGTCTCCAGGTGGCTCGTGCAGATGAGGTTGATCTGGGACATGGAGGTGGCCTGGTCTTTCTTGGAGGCATCCAGAGCCCCAGAGAGTTGGAGCTTTCTGTGTTGTTGACGTGGCTTCAGGCACAGCCTCCTGGAAAGGGGGAAGAAGAAGAAGAAGAGTTTGGATTTGATATCCCGCTTTATCACTACCCGAAGGAGTCTCAAAGCGGCCAACATTCTCCTTTCCCTTCCTCTCCCACAACAAACACTCTGTGAGGTGAGTGGGGCCGAGAGACTTCAGAGAAGTGTGACTAGCCCCAGTTTCACCCAGCAGCTGCATGTGGAGGAGCGGAGATGTGAACCTGGTTCCCCAGATTACAAGTCTACCGCTCTTAACCACTACACCACACTGGCACTGGAAGAAGAAGAAGAAAATGTAGGTGCAGATAAATTCACAGGTAGCCATAGCAGAAGTGCTCTAGCTCAGGGGAGAGACATGTGCCTTGCACAGGGCAACATCAAACTCTAAAAACTTCCCTGAGCAGGGCTGCCTTCAGATGTCTTTTAAAAATCGCATAGCTGTTTATCTGCTTGACATCTGATGGGAGGGTGTTCCGCAGGGCAGACGCAGCTTCTGAGAAGGCCCTCTGCCTGGTTCCCTGTAACCTCGCAATGAACCACATTGTGATCTTCAGATGAAGGGCAGTATACAAATTTAGATACTAATAATTGGATGCTCCTGCCTTTTGGATGTAGGGTTGTGTGCTGTGGGGGTGTGAGAGGAGAATTTCCCAGATGATCTCTCAGCTCTTTCTGCCTATATAATTCTATAAAAGTAAAAGAGTGAATGGACTCTTAAAGAAGTTTAGAAGTCAAGGCATTCAGGGCCGAAGGAAATGAACCCTCTTCCCCGGGACACAAGCAAGCTGGGTTTGAGACCCACCAGTAGTCATGCAAAGCACTTAATTTCTAAAGTGAAAGGTGCTTGCTGGTACCTCTGGCTGAAATTTCCCTCCTCCCCATTCCCAGTTCAATGTGTGTCTGGATGCCTGTTCTCTGGGGTTCTGCTGTCCTCTTTTACTACACAGAAGTGTTCACTAGGGCATAGGGTTGGGTGACAAAGAGCAAAGGAGCAGAGCCTTGGGAGAGTGGGAGGGGAAAGGAATGGACCCATGACTAATCGGCCAGAGGCTGCCTGACATTTTGCAACAAAGTGCTTGCAACAGCTGTCAAATTCCTCAGGACTATTCCTGCAATCCTCAGCTCAGCTGCCTTTCCTCGTGCCTGGGCCCTACTAGAACAGATCATTTGCAAGAGGGCTCCAATTTGCAGTGCGGTTCCTTCCCACGAATAATAATGTTGGGGCGCAAGGTTCTATAATTCCAATTTTACTGATGGGGAACAGAGCCAGATTATGTTAGCGGTAGACTTGAACTCAGGTCTCCCGGATCCAAGATCTCTGAAGCATTCCAAGGACGTGTGTGTGTGTGTGTGTGTGTGTGTGTGTGTGTGTGTACAGTCATACCTTGGGTTAAAGTCACTTTGGGTTAAATCTTTTCAGGTTGCGTCCCGCGGCGACCCGGAAGTAACGGAACGGGTTTCGCCGCTCGTGCATGCACAGACGCTCAGAATGGCGTCATGCGCATGCGCAGATGCGGCGAATCACGACCCGCGCATGCACAGATGCGGGTTGCATTCTGCTCATGATGTGAACGGGCTCCGGAACAGATCCCATTCGCATCCAGAGATACCACTGTGTGTATGTGTATGTTTGTGTGTGTGTGTGTATGTACAGTGGTGCCCCGCAAGATGAATGCCTCGCAAGACGGAAAACTCGCTAGACGAAACGAAAACGTCTTGCAAGTTTGTTTCCTTTTTCTTAACACCGTTAATACAGTTGCAACTTGACTTCGAGGAGCAACTCACAGAACGCGGTGTGGTAGCCTTTTTTGAGGTTTTTGAAGACTTTGGTGATTTTTGAAGCTTTTCCAAAACTTCTTTTAAACTTTTAAAACTTTTTTTTTGGGGGGGGGTTGGATTTTGGGTTGGGGTGTTTGGAATTCAAGGACTTGGTGTTGGGGAGAGGTTTGCAAGAATCTGGAAGCTTGTGTGTTTTTTTCCTGCATTTTTATGATTTTCTGTGACCATTGGGCCACTCTGCTGTTTTTTTTAAAAAAATCTGGATTTGAATTTCTGTGTGGTGGGCGGCTGGGGGAACAGTTGGGGAGGGGGTTCTTCAGCAAGAAGCAAAGAGTGGAAGAGGAACCTTCTTCGAGTTGTCCCCCAGAGTCTTAGAAAATGTACACTTTGTTGATTTTTAAATTTTTTTCTGTCATGTTTAGAAACTTAATTTATTGTTCCTTCACTTTGCTTTGTTGATTTTTAAATGTTTTTCTGTCATGTTTAGAAACTTAATTTATTGTTCCTTCAATTTTTGAAATGCTCTTTACAGTATGTGTGACTTTAAAGAGCACTTAATAAACTCTTGTTGTAATAAATTTGGCTTTGTTTGGACTTTTTTTGACTATAGGAACGCATTAATTGAATTTCAATGCATTCCTATGGGATTTCGTGCTTCGCAAGACGAAAAATTCGCTAGACGAAAAAACTCGCGGAACGAATTAATTTCGTCTTGCGAGGCACCACTGTATATGTATATGTTCATCACCTACAACAAAACCTGCTTGGTGACACCCTTGGCAACTTGAGGCACTGACTCCCAACTTAGCTGAATTCCCTCACCCTTCCTGGTGAAAAAGGGAAAGGGGATTTCACCCCTCCCATACCCAAGAATCTCCTGATCATCTCCTGATGGTCTCTGCTGACTCTCCAGAGAGAAGGAGGCGTGTCCTGCCTATCTACTTATTCTGCCCAGCAACATATCTGTGTGTGTGAGAGAGAGTCAGTCAGTCAGTGTATCGGAGAAAGTGAGAGTGTTGGAGATCCTAGAGATAAGATTGCTGCTAAGAGCAGCTGCAGACTCTCAGTGTAGCATTGATTTATGCTTAGAATATTCAGCTCTGTATATAGTTTTGTATCATAGTTGTAGTTATAGAATAAAAGGAAGATATTCTACAGAGCTGCTCTCCGAGTGGTTTATACTCTGCAAGACTCTGCAAAACTCTGCTGCGCAACGACTGTATTATTGAGACAGTGAATCCGGTGCTCTCAGCTCTAAGCTGTGAGTCCACAGCACTGTGACCTGTTCCTGTGGGAAAGGAGGTCTCTGGCGGTGCTACCCAGCTCGCCTAGCCCAGTCGGGGTTGAGGTGCATGAGTCCAGTTGGTGCACTGGCTCTAGGGCGATGCTGACAAGAGAAACCTTCAGAAACCGCAGCTGTGAGCTGTATCTAAAGGGGTCGCTGGGGAGAAAAGGGGTTTGTCCTTGATCTCCTCTGATGCCTGAAACATTCCATCTGCCTCCCCGCTTCCATCTGCCTCCCCTACAGAGCCCCAGTAGCTGAAGTCCTTTTGCAGTTCCATTTGAGAAAGAAAGGTCCCTCAACTGGCGCCCGGTTCAAATGGCCCATTGGCTCAGATCCAGCCTGCGGGCTGCCAGTTCCCGACCCCCACAATACCCAGATGAAATGAAAGCAAAAATACAGTAAATAAGACCTTGCAGCGATAGGGAGGGTGAGCTTTAGAAAAATTAATGTGGTTTGAGAAGACAAGGCTGGAAGTGGGAAGTTGGGCAAGCAGCACTCACCTGCAGTAGTAGATAAGCAGGCAGAGCAGGATGAGGACCAGCAATGCCAGGGCACCCAGGATGGTGAGCAAGAAAATTGTGTGGTAGGTGGCAATGTCCTTTATGCCTCCAACTGCACTGGCCAGCCCTGCAACGAAGAGACCTCTTTAGGGGCTGACTTGAAGGTTTCCCTAAAGCATCTATGTTGGAAATGGGATGACGTACTAAATGGGGTTACCCTGGATCTGATCCAGCAGGGCATAAAGATGTAGCTAATTTGTGGGTGTTTTTTTAATCCCAACTTTATAAATTTCCAAACCAGGCACGGGGGCTCTTTAAAAGCTTGATTTAAAGTCATGCCTATAATTTTAAGGCAATTTTTCTAATTACTAAACATTTTGCGCGTGGCTTTCTTTTTATTAAAACATCAAAAGATGGGACTGATTAAAAATGCTCTGATTAGTGGAATATAATTTCAAGAAGATTTATATACGGGGCTTTTTTCCCAGCGGGAACTCGCTGGGACCTACCAGATGGGTGCCATTGAAATTGCAAGAGAACAAGGGAGGTGTTCATGGTGAGTTCCAGCACCTCTTTTCTAGAAAAATAGCACTGGATATCTACAAATATAAATATGAGCAGATTTATGCAGGGAGGGATTTATTCCCCATATTCATTTTGGTTCTCCCTAGATGCCCTTTCCCTTAATCCCAGACTTATTTCTATTGCATTTTTTCAGTTTTTATCATGCTTTTCTGAGCATGTCACCCACCCCAGCTATGGTTGCATTTATTCAGAGCTTGTTTGGCAACCACTCCACACAAACTGAGAGGCACTCATTTTTCAGGAATTCTTAATTCACAAGATACCACATTCCAAGCAAATTCCCACAGGTGTGCAGAGAATGTGCACTCCCGCTAACACAAGAGATCTGCTAGCACCTTCCTGGCTGGTTCTTCAGCAAAGTAATTAAGAATTTGGTGGTGATATTTTACCCGTTGTTGGAGATAGCATGGCAGCTGCCCAATAGCCCAGCTGTGGGGAGACAAACGTCCAGTAAAGCTGATTCCCTTCCTTGCGGATGAGGCCCGTCCCATTCCGAATCCACAGACCTGAGAGAAAGAAGAACTGCTGAATCAGAAGTAACCTGAAAGGCCATCTGGACCAAGCCCTTTCCCAGGTGAAGGGCTGGCCACTCACCAGCCCCATCCCTAACCTGCAAAACCTATAAAAGGTAAAGGACCCCTGGACAGTTAAGCCCAGTCAAAGGCTGGGGTTGCAGCGCTCATCTCGCTTTCAGTCTGAGGGAGCCGGAGTTTGTCCACAGACAGCTTTCTGGGGCATGTAGCCAGCAGGACTAAACCGCTTCTGGCACAATGGAACACTGTGATGGAAACCAGAGCGCATGGAAATGCCATTTACATTCCTGCCACAGCGGTACCTAATTATCTACTTGCACTAGTGTGCTTTCAAACTGCTAGGTTGGCATAAGCTAGGACAGAGCTATACAGCTAGGCTAGCAGGTGTGTGTGTGTGCGCGCGCGAGTGAGAGATAATGTAGATAGCACAGCAGGCCACATATTCTGTTGTGCAGAAGAAATGCGAAGGAGGAAGAGGCAACCTAGAGAACCAATGTGGTCCCAGGCATAGTTCTTGATTCCATGGCTCCCCCAGCCCCAATTGGGCACCTCAGGAACTTTCCCCCCAATTTCAGACAGGCCAGTGGATCCTCATGAACCCACCATGCGCTGCTACAGAGGTTTCAATAGAGCTCATTCCTTAGATGAGCCAAGAAGACCCAGGCAAATTGGAGCAAGCAGGGCACCGTAGAAACAAACAATGTCCATATAATCCCCTTCCTTTCAGCCACAAATGACAGGTGGTCCCAAACTGGAATCAAAAAGTGGGAGCAGAAATCCAGCCGTCAACTCAAAATGCTTTCAGCACCAGCAATAATAACCCCCTTATAAGAGCATAGCCCCCCCTCCCAACCAGTCTTCCATTTACAGATGTGGCATAATTCCTTCCCTACCCCTGGAGTCCTGCTAATGGACTTTTATAAGCACTTAGGTGGTTTTATGGCACTGCACGGCCACGGGTGACAGGGGAGTTGCTTGGGGTCTGGAAAGAGGCTGGCGCACCCCCTGCCACAAGACCCTTGTATACATCTGCAGGGTGCTTTCTCCGACAGAAGCAACACTGCTCTCTGCCTTGTGTGCCTGTGGAATGTGGCAAGAACTGAGCAGTTCGTATGTGTCTGCAGACCAGGAGGATCTTGCCCGCTCTCACCGCTCTTGAGGTCAAAGCGCCAGGCCGGCACGCTGGTGGCTGCTGCAGCGGCAGTGTCAGGCGGCAGCGGGATAGAGAGGTGGACGGAGCCAGAGAGCTGGATTTCTGTCCCGTTGCCAGTGAAGAGGTGGACGCTGACAGCGACGATGGGCACCAGTTCCAGCCATGTGCTGTTGGCTGCGAGGGGACAAAAGGGTTAGGAAAAGAGCTGCTTCTGCCTCCAGAGACATCCCAAGATACTTTAGTTCCCAAGGCAGAAAAAACTAAAGCCCCCCCCCATGCACCCCACCCAACCAGGTAGAGGGCCTTCTCGGTAGTGGCGCCCTCCCTGTGGAACGCCCTCCCACCAGATGTCAAAGAGAACAACAACTACCAGACTTTTAGAAGACATCTGAAGGCAGCCCTGTTTAGGGAAGCTATGTTTGATGTATTGCAGTGTTTTAGTATTTTTGGGAAGCCGCCCAGAGTGGCTGGGGAAGCCCAGCCAGATGGGCGGGGTATAAATAATAAATTATTATTATTATTAAAATGATCATAGAATCATAGCGTTGGAAGAGACCCCGCGGATCATCTAGTCCAACCCTATGCAATGCAAGAATATTCAGCAGTCCCATACAGGGATCGAACCTGTGGCTTTGGTGTCAACAGCAGTACGCTCTAACCAACTGAGCTGTCCAGTTGATAAAGCTATACAGTCGTACCTTGGTTTTTGAACAGCTTAGTTCTCAAACATTTTGGCTCCCGAACACCACAAACCCAGAAGCGACTGTTCCGGTTTGCGAACTATTCTTTTAAGCCGGACGCCCAACGGGGCTTCCGATTGGCTGCAGGAGCTTCCTGCAGCCAATCGGAAGCCGCGCTTTGGTTTCCGAACGTTTTGGAAGTCGAACTGACTTCTGGAATGGATTCCGTTCGACTTCCAAGGTATGACTGTACTAACAAACCTCTTCTTGTTAATTACTCGCCCTTCACCCTAAGGGCAGGTTGCAAAACACAACAGTATTAAAAACAGTTTGAAACAACTTAACAATCAGAAATGTAAGGTGGGTCAGAAAAACACACACCTCGTGTAACAAAATCCAGGGTAAAGAGGTGTGTGCCTTCAGCACTTGCCGGAAGCTGTATAATAAAAGTGCCGGATGAACTTCTGAGTTGAACAGCTTAGGGGCCGCCACAGATAAGGCCCTCTCCCAGGCCTCTGAGGGCAGAGGAACTACCACGAGGGCCCCTTTGTCCATCTCAGCACCCAAAAGGGTCTGCAACGAAGGAGGTGGTCTTTGAGGTTTTGAGGGCCTAAATAATTTTTAGGGCTTTACACACTCATGTGAGCACCTTGAACTGGGTCTGGAAATGAACTGGCCACTGATGCAGCTGCTGCTTTTTTAAAAAAAAGGACACTATGAGATCTAAACAGAACCCCAGCCAGAAATCTGGCGGCTGCAATCTGTTTGCTGCCCCCAAATCCACTGCTTTAAGGCAGAAAACTATCCCTCTGAGCAATCAAAGGGCTGCTTCTACAGCCTTCAACATTCCGTATCGCATCCTCACCATTTTTCACCCAGGATCTGGGCCCAGTCCCCTTACCGCTGCCGTTGCTTTCAGCCCCGATGAAAGATGGGAAGCCCCTCATATCCGGCCCACTGCTGGCGGCGGTCAGGGAGGCCGAGAGCTGGCTGTAGGTGGAGCTGCGGGGCAGGCGGGCGGATTTGCGCTGGAACTGAGCCCACGGCTGGCTCTTGGCCCCTGTAAGAATCAAGCATTTCAGCTGCCGGCCTACCGAGGCAGCACTCACACAGAAAACCGTGGGATGCAGCTCGGCCCGATCCTGCCCACAGTTTGTGACCTGAGATTATTGTGGACATGCGACCTGTCAAATGCAAGGAAGCATCCCCGAGCACGCGCATAGTGCTTTCTGCTCACCATTCAGGAAACAAGAGCCGCTGCCAGCAATATACAGTGGTACCTTGGTTTTCTAACGTCTCTGTTGACGAATGTTTCGGTTTTTGAACGCCGTAAACTCAGAAGTAAATGCTTTGGTTTCCGAACATGCCTTGGAAGTCAAATTTCTGAGGTGGCTACTGCTGAGTGCAAGAGCCTGTCAGCTGTTGAGTCCTGTGCAGTGGTTACATACATACTTATTCGTTCCGGAGGTCCGTTCTTAACCTGAAGCACCACTTTAGCTAATGGGGCCTCCTGCTGCTGCCGCGCCACCGGAGCATGATTTCTGTTCTCATCCTGAAGCAAAGTTCTTAACCCAAGGTAATATTTCTGGGTTAGCAGAGTCTGTAACCTGAAGCGTCTGTAACCTGAAGCGTATGTAACCCAAGGTACCACTGTACAGCATAAAGTTAAAGGGACCCCTGACCATTAGGTCCAGTCGTGGCCGACTCTGGGGTTGCGGCGCTCATCTCGCTTTATTCGCCGAGGGAGCCGGCGTACAGCTTCCGGGTCATGTGGCCAGCATGACTAAGCTGCTCCTGGTGAACCAGAGCAGTGCATGGAAACGCCGTGTACCTTCCCACCAGAGCGGTACCTGTTTATCTACTTGCACTTTGATGTGCTTTCAAACTGCTAGGTTGGCAGGAGCAGGGACCGAGCAACGGGAGCTCACCCCGTTGCAGGGATTCGAACTGCCAACCTTCTGATCGGCAAGTCCTAGGCTCTGTGGTTTGACCCACAACGCCACCCACGTCCCACTGTATAGCATAGGGCTGCTCAAATTCATGACAACACGTGGAATTTGAATCCTGTTGCGTTGCTCTGTATATATGCCAGTTTTTGTGAGTTTATATTGACTAATTCACCTTTTAAAAACGTATTTAGCCCTTGATAAGAGGATTCAGTATGCTGAGCAAACCATGCTCGACTCCTCCTCATGGATAACAGGAAGGCTAGAAATTATGAAAGGTGAGCAATATGAGAGTGACTTGCCTCATTTGGCAAGTTTATGGAGGCACCTCTCTTATCAAGCCCATTAGATCAGAGCAGAGGTCACTGGCCATCTCCCTCCAGGGACCTAGAGCACCCCCCACCCTAATTCTCTCACCCACCACTTCACAGCACAGCAATCCATCTCAATCCCAGACTCCTGACCAGCTCACACCTAACCCAGGGTCACCTCCTCAGCTCACTCGCTTATACCAGGGACGTCCAACTTCCAAGAGACTGCAGTCTACTCACACAATTAAAATCTGGCAGTGATCTACCCCTTTTTGGGGGGGTTCAGGTCAAAGTTGTTGGGCTTTTTTAAAGGGAAGAACCTCACATTTGGGGGCTGTTTCAGGTCTAAGTTGTTGAACTTTTTTGGGGGAGGAACGTCCCGTTTTTTAAAGGGTTCAGGTCAAAGCTGTTGAGCTTCTATTAGGGAAGTACAAGTACATCCCATTTTTGGGGGGAGGTTTTCAGGGCAAAGTTCTTAAGCTTGGGGATTAGGTCAAGTAAGTTATAAAAAGCCCCCACCAAGAGATGGCAAACGAGACAGTCAGCCTTGCTGCAAAAACTCCAACTTCCGCACTAGCGATCTAGAGGATGGGGCTGGATGGAGGAGCCAGCGATCTACCGCGATCTACCGAAACCTCCCGGGGATCGACCAGTAGATCATGATTGACCTGTTGGACATCCCTGGCTTATACAGTTCTAGCAAAGGCCCAGAGCACTGACCTTCCTACTTCCCTCCTCCCATCATCCAGCCCAGCTCAAAAAGTCCCTTGGACTGCAGACGTCTCTCCCAATTGCCCCCTGCGAACTGGCATGGTGCTGATGACTGCCTCCCCCCTGCAGGCCAGAGGCCTTGGAGGAGGTGCAGAGCTTGCACAGAGCAAGCCAATGTTTTCCTTCGTCTCCCCTAACCACCACTTACTTCCTAGTAGTGTGCACAGAGGGCAGCAATGTGCTCTGCAATTTTAAACAGGACCAACATCCCCTGCAGCCCAGAAGATGGCACTAGCAATTGTGTGGGATCCCCAATCCCCAGACAGCCAAGCTGGCTCCCCGGGTGCCGGCCACATGCCCTTCACTTTCTGACAAATGGAACGGAGGACTTACCTGGAGAGCCAAGGAGGATCTGTACCAGGTCATCATAGAGGATGAGTGTTGCAGGGCGCTCGGGGAGCAGATAGAGGCTGACGGAGGCATAGACTGCAAAGGGAAATTGTGGGAAGGAAGAGAGAGAGAAAGAATCAGACTTACTCAAAGTCTTTCTGTGCCTAGCAGCAAGTTTCCTGATAACTTCATGAAGTACCGTATTTTTCGCTCTATAGGACGAACCTGACCATAGGACGCACCTTGTTTTAGAGGCGGAGAACAAGAAAAATAAATTCTCCCCCTCTCTGCTCAGTGCCCCTTCAGCGAAGTGGCAGGAGAAACGGAGCCCCTTCCATTTCTCCTCCCGCTTCGCTGAAGGGGCGCTGCGCAGCTCTCTCTCTCTGCTGAAGCCGGGAGAGTCTTGCTTTCCTGGCTTCATCGAAAGCAACCCGAAGCCTCCAGAGCACCGTGGGACCTCCTGCTGCGCTCCGGAGGCTTCAGGTTCCTTTTGCTGAAGCCAGGAGAGTCTATCCCTGAAGTCTGGAGAGCGAGAGGGGTCAGTGCGCACTGACCCCCTCTCATTTTCCAGGCTTCAGCGAAAGCAACGCGAAGCCTCCGGAGCGTGGAGGGAGCGCTCCCCCTGCGCTTCAGAGGCTTCGTGTTGCTATCACTGAAGCCAAGGAGCCTGCATTCGCTCCATAAGACGTACACACATTTCCCCTTAATTTTTGGAGGGAAAAAGTGTGTCCTATAGAGTGAAAAATACGGTAGTCTGTCTTGGGGGTAAAAGCCCCTAGAAAGAGTTCTGTTGCAGGGTGGCAGGAGGTGCAGAAAAAGAAACGGAAAGAAAAAATTGGGTGTGCTCCTCTCTGATGTGATCGTTTGCAAAGACTCAGCCCAAACATCACACCAGTCTATGGCTTGCACTAATCCTAGTTTCGAACTCAAACACTTGAGCTTCCAGGTGTACAACTGGCAAACCACAGTTTAGAACTGTTTTTCTTCTTCGGTTATCTGTCAATACTCCACTCTCAAGGCAGAATAGCTTCCAAAGTACTAGTCATAGGTATTGTTTATTAATTTAAACATCACACCAAACCCGAGGGCTCGTCTACACTTCCGCTTGAAAGCATGGGTTATTTTCTGCTTGTTCCGTGCTTGCAGACAAGAGTCTGAATGGTTTTGCCCTTGCTTTCCCCAGGAAAACCCACCAAGGTAGAACCTCTACTTACAACCGCCTCCAAGTTGCGACCGTGGCAAACCCGGAAGTAAATACTGGGTTTGCCACAATTTGCACATGCGCAGAAGTGGCTGCCACCATCTGCACGTGCGCAGAAGCGCGCTGCCGCCAAATGCGCCTGCACACAATGGCGCTTCTACCAGCAACCTGGATCGACTTACGGACAGACCTCCGGAACTGATTACGTCTGTAAGTAGAGGTTCTACTGTATTTAGTGGCAAATCAGAGAAAACGTCAATCCAGAGAAAACCCAATTGATATTTGCTCCAATTCAAAAGTTAAGATTGGGTTTCCCTGGGGGAAAGCAGTGGGGCAGTGATGAGCCCTTAGTTAAATCAGCATCCTGCCTTTCATGGTGATTTACAGTTAACACAAACCATTGTTTCCAAACCCATTCTAGAAAGTGGTCTCCAATTGTGATTTGCTAGCCAAACACAAACTATTCAGACATCACATCAAACCATTATTTAGCTTCATTAATCAAGGCTTGGTGTCTGAACTGAGCCATTTTGCTTGTTCTCTCTTACGAACCACTCATTAGAGGAGTTTGCTTGCTCTTCCTCCTCCCCCCCTGCTAATTTATTATTAGTACTGGTCCATCATAAAGTGGGGTGGGGAGTTTAATGGAAATACTAATGGTGGAGTGGGAATACTGATAGTATACACAATGATTTCTGATTATCCTATCCCAAGATAGCAATTCCATCATGAGTCAGCGCAGCTGCAAAATCTGCTCATCTCCAGACCATAATTTAAAGATGGATTTGCAAACCCTGATTAAATCTAAACATGCTGTGAATAACCTCAGTGCAGATATAACGCTGCCCCACAAAAGAGAACTGAGAAACGGAAGGTGGAGAGGAAGAGAAGGAACAGGAGCAGGAGGAGGGGGAAGGCATGTATAAGGTACCCCTCATCTCTTAACCATGGTTCTCTTCCTACCTAGATGCTCCTTTTATGTTTCCACAAGGGGAAGCTTTTCCTCCACTTTCCCCTTCTCCAATGGGGTCTTTCAGGGCTCTTATTCTTGGACCTCTGCTATTCTTTTTCCCCCCACACACTGTCTCTGGATGACCTCATTAAATCCCACGGCTTTTGGTACCATCAAGACTGGGAGTGGGGAAACCGTAGCTTGACTACAACTCCCATCATGTCTGTCCACAGGCCATGCTGGTTGGGGCTGATGGGAGTCAGAGTGCAACAAGAGCTGGGGGACCACAGGTTCCCTGCCTCTGACTTGTACACTGAGGAAACCCAGCACTTTCTTTCTAGACCAGAACGGTCTCCCTCACCTCCAACTCCAGCTGCTTACGCTATCCTAGCCAATCTTTCCACTTGAATAGGTAAAGGGTAAAGGGGACCCCTGGCCACTAGGTCCAGTCGTGGCCGACTCTGGGGTTGTGGCACTCATCTCACTTTATTGGCCGAGGGAGCCGGCGTACAGCTTCTGGGTCATGTGGCCAGCATGACTAAGCCACTTCTGGCAAACCAGAGCAGCGCACGGAAACGCCATTTACCTTCCCGCCTATTTATCTACTTGCACTTTGAGGTGCTTTCGAACTGCTAGGTTGGCAGGAGCTGGGACTGAGCAACAGGAGCTCACCCCGTCCCAGGGATTCGAACCGCCGACCTTCTGATCGGCAAGTTAACCCACAGCGCCACCGCATCACTTCCACTTGAATACTTGGTTGTAATTTCATAAGCTCAAGACAAGACTTCTCATCTTTCCTCTAAAGTGTTCTTTGTACACTCTCCTTAGCCACTGACAGCATCACCGCTCACCTCATTGGATAGATACAAATCCTCCTCTTTCTCTCTCTCTCTCTCCTTATTCAGTCTATTGCCATGCTCTGCCTCTTCCTCCTTTACAACACTGGGGAAAATGTATCTGTCTCTCTCCATCCCGGTTCACCCCCTAGTCATCTCTCACCTGGCTACTCCAATTTCCTTGCATTATCTTACCTTGGTCCCCTTCACCTTTACCAAGTGTTCTGGGGCCAAAACAATTCACCCCTCTTGCTGCTCTGACCACATGGTAAAGGACCCCTGGACGGTTAAGTCCAGTCAAATGCGATTATGGGGTTGCGGTGATCATCTCGCTTTCAGGCCGAGGGAGCCAGCGTTTGTCCACAGACAGCTTTCCGGGTCATGCAGCCAAGCAAGACTAAACTGCAACGGGACACTGTGACGGAAACCAGAGCGCATGGAAACACCATTTACCTTCCCACCACAGCAGTACCTATTTATCTACTTGCACTGGCGTGCTTTTGAACTGCTAGGCTGGCAGGAGCTGGGAAAGAGCAACAAGAGCTCACCCCATCACAGGGATTCGAACTGCTGACCTTCTGATCAGCAAGTCCAAGAGGCTCAGTGGTTTAGACCACAGCGCCACCACTGCCCCATCCCTGGGCACCATGTTATCCAAGCAATCTGCCTCTTCCCAGTGGCTGTTTGCAAGTGCAGCATCCCAACAGCTTTCATTTGTCGTTATAACTTGGGTGGAATAGATTGAGGAAGGAGGGCCTGAGCCACAGTTGCAAGTTTCTTGCAGATGGACAAAAATATTTTTGCACAGGCATCCGTCACAGGGATTTGAACCGCCGACCTTCTGATCGGCAAGCCCACGAGGCTCAGTGGTTTGGACCACAGCACCACCTGCGTCCCACATCCCACCTTATACCCCTACACTTGGCTGCCTTGCTGTTTCTGGCCCCAGTGCAGGCTCTTTATTCAAAGCCCCCACCCCCCGTGGCTTTGCCCCCACCTCTTATCTCTTTGCTCTTACATTTCAATGCATCCCACCCTACCTGTGATCTTTGCTCTTCCAGCTCCTGATTCTCTCCCTTTCTTCCTTGCTGCCCCTTATGCCTGGAAGAGCCTCCCAGAGCATCTCTGCAATGCCAGCTTTTCTTCCTTCAAATCCTTTCTCAAAACCCACCTTTTCTAGATGCAATACTGTGCTGTAACTAATCATAACCACATGTAATTGATATATAAACACATGCTCTTCCCATTCATTCTGTCTGGATTTCCCAGCCATTCCTCTGTGGTTTCCCCTGTGTTGAATTACAAGATTGTTAAGCCCTTTGGGCAGGAGAAAGTCCTCTTATCCTCTGGAAATTATTGCTAACAACCACTGAAGCTGTTAGATTGAACTGAATCTCTTTGCAAGCGAAGAGTAAATTTGCAAGTCCACATAACAAAGCAGAGTAAAAACTTTTTAAGTCTACGTGGTTCATTCAGCCTCATAGCACGGCAATTTTAGAAAGCTTGATTTTTGTATTTAAAAAACAACAACACAGTTGCAGGAATAGGATCTGAACTAAAGTAAATATTATTATATTATTCACAGTTTTCATGGCTTTTATTGTGGGTCAAGTAGCAGTGATCAGGGAGGGAGAGATACATTTACCAGCTCAGTAGAGCACAAGGGGATGCGAGTGGCGCTGTGGGTTAAACCACAGAGCCTAGGACTTTGCGATCAGAAGGTTGGCAGTTCTAATCCCCACAACGGGGTGAGCACCCATTGCTCAGTCCCTGCTCCTGCCAACCTAGCAGTTCAAAAGCACGTCAAAGTGCAAGTAGATAAATAGGTACCACTCCAGCGGGAAGGTAAACAGTGTTTCCGTGCGCTGCTCTGGTTCACCAGAAGCAGCTTAGTCATGCTGGCCACATGATCCGGACCCTGTACGCCGGCTTCCTCAGCCAATAAAGCGAGATGAGCGCTGCAACCCCAGAGTCGGCCACGACTGGACCTAATGGTCAGGGGTCCCTTTACCTTTACTAGAGCACAAGACTTACTCTCAGGGTTGTGGGTTCAAGACCCATGTTGGGCAAAAGTTTCCTGCACTGCAGGGGGTTGGACTAGATGACCCTCGTGGTCCCTTCCAACTCTACAATTCCATGACAAGTTGGATGGTAGACTTCATGGAAATCGAGTTTCCTAGAAGGCAGAATTTCAACGTGTTCATCTTCAATAAATCTGTCAACCAGCTCTAACAAGTGTTCCCACAACTGCATCCTGGAGCAGCCAAGGCCTCCAGAGCCAAGACAAATGGCCAAAAACGAGGAAAACATGGAGGGTGCTAGACAGATGGCCCTGTCAGGCACATCTGGCAAGGCTTGTCACAGCCCGCCCTCTCCCTTTCTCACAAAGGATGGCAGCTAGAGCATAATTTGAGCCTAGGCTCAGCCTTACAATCTGGTTCAATCTGAGAGTTCAACCCTAAAACATGAGAAGTAGAAATAACTCTGAAATAACTCCGATTTCATCACTCTCCAGGGGAGACAGACCTAAGTGGTCCCTAACATGGCTTCTTGGAACCCCAGCGTATCCCAATTTACGACTCACGCACAATCTATGACACAGGAGTTTGAAGATGCGGGATCTTCCACAAAATCCTGCAGCGAAGAGTGCTCCGATTCAGCTTGCTGTGTCTTTTTCCAGGATAAACTATCCCACTCCATACTCCACCCGCCTGGGTTCCCCCCCCCCCCACTTCAACCATCAGTCATTGCTCTGTGGTCACTGAGGATGCACAGTTGTCAACAGCCTGAGTTGGAGTTTCCCGTACTTCTGCCAATCCCACGAGGGTTTCCTACGAGCCCTGTTAATGCCTTCCTGTGGGGCGGTGCATGGATAGTACCATTTTGGATACATAAGGCTCTGCAATTCTGAGAGCAAGTTTGTTGTTAGCCTATATAAGATGGTGAGAGGAGGGAGTAGCTTGCATGAAAACTGGATCCAAGAAAGCTGGTCTGGTGCAAACAGTTTTGAACTTTTAAGGTGTGTGGGGGGGAAGCAGTTCAGAAGCAAAACGTATAGCAACAATTAAAAAATAGATTTTTCTGGCATCATAATTTTACACTGTTCATTCTGAGCTGTAGAAAACTATTTTAAACTATTTTTTTTATAAAAAAAATGTTGATGAAGCAATAAACCAGGGGGAAAATAACACTTATGGCTTACTAATTATAATACCACGAACCTCATATTTCCTACATGTAAAATAAATGTGTATTCCCACCCCCCACAGAACTCTGAAGGGTTGTTATAATAATAATAATAATAATAATAATAATAATAATAATAATAATAATAATATAATAATAATAATAATAATAATAATAATAATAATAATAATAATAATAATAATAATAATAATTTATTATTTATACCCCACCCATCTGGCTGGGTTTCCCCAGCCACTCTGGGCGGCTCCCAACAGAATATTAAAAACACGATAAAACATCAAAAGTTAAAAACTTCCCTAAACAGGGCTGCCTTCAGATGTCTTCTAAAAGTCAGATAGTTGTTTTTCTCTTTGACATCTGGTGGGAGGGTGTTCCACAGGGCGGGCACCACTACCGAGAAGGCCCTCTGCCTAATTCCCTATAACTTGGCTTCTTGCAGTGAGGGAACCACCAGAAGACCCTCGGCGCTGGACCTCAGTGTCTGGGCAGAATGATGGGGGTGGAGACACTCCTTCAGACATCTGTTTGTCTCAGGAGTGTGTCTCCAGGGGCAAAGTCAAACGGCTGGAGAACCACAGCTCTTGCTGTGGCTGCAGAGACCAGTAACTCAAAACTGCTGCTTCCCGTGTTGCTTGAGTTGCTGGAAGGAGGCATACAAGATACTCTCCAACCATCTTAGCGACTCCACTTCGGATTTGTGTAGGGTTTACTCCTTAGCCTTTTCTCTTGAAGGGTACATACCGTATTTTTCGCTCTATAGGGCACACCGGACTATAGGGCGCACCTAGTTTTTAGGGGGGGAAATAAAGAGGGAAAAAATTATTTCCTCCCCCATCCCCAAAGAGCAAAGAAGCCAAGACAGCCAGCAGGATCCATCCCACTGGCTGTCTTGGCTTCCTCTTTAGCCACACACAACCTCTCTAGCCAGGAGAGGCTGTGTGCGGCTTTGGCAGAAACCAAGACAGCGAGCGGGATAGATCCCACTCGCTGTCTTGGCTTTGTTTTTAGCCGCGGGGCTGGGGCGGGGGAAGCCCGAGCTTCCCCCGACCCCAGAACAGGTCCGGGAGCGGCGGCAAGGTTGCGCACAGCCTTGCCGCCGCTCCTGGAGCTTGCGGGCTGGGGGAGCGCTCCGAAGGTTTGCTGATAGCTGCCTGAAGCCCAGAGAGTGCAGCGGGAGTTGGCACTGCGCTCCCCGGGCTTCGGGCTGCAGGCTGCTATCCGCAAGCCTTCGGAGCCCCGCGGGAACTCCCGCCGCGCTTAGAAGGCTTGTGGATAGCTGCCCGAAGCCTGGGGTGTGCAGCGGGAGTTGCCACTGCGCTCCCCGGGCTTCGGGCTGCTATCCACAAGCCTTCGGAGCCCAGCAGGAACTCCCGCCGCGCTCCGAAGGCTTGCAGATAGCTTCCTGAAGCCTGAAGAATGAGAGGGGTTGGTGCACACCGACCCCCTCGCTCTCCAGGCTTCAGCGAAAGCCTGCATTCGCTCCATAGGACGCACACACATTTCCCCTTCATTTTTGGAGGGGGAAAAGTGTGTCCTGTAGAGCGAAAAATACGGTACATAAATATCTAGTTTTAAAGATGTTAGAGGCCAATAAGAGGTTTGGCCTATAAACTCATGAGTGGATGTTTACTTAAAGTTTCCAAATTTGATGGCAAGAAGGAATTTTCACAGGGCTGACTGGCTAGTGGTTTCTGAGAGGGCTGGGAGCTGCAATCCCCTTTGGCATGTGACTTGAGCAATCTGAATTGCTTCCCTGAAATATTCCCTGAATCACGGTCGGCATCTCTGGCATGGTATGTTGATGAGCAACAGGAACTAGAACCCTGGGGAGAATGAAAAACGATGTTCGGGAAAGAACATCAAATGAAAAAAAAGAAAAAATAATTTCCTATACAGGGATGCCTTCAGACATCTAAACACTAAAGGTTGTAGTGTTACTTATCTCCTTGGGATGACATAACTCCATACCCTCCAACATTTCTCTGAGGAAAATAGGGGTGTCCTAAGGAAAAGCAGGACATTCCGGGATCAAATCAGAAACCAGGACGACTTCTGTAAATCCGGGACTGTCCCTGGAAAATAAGGACACTTGGAGGGACTGAGATATGTGAACTGGAAGCTAATCCAACCTGCTTCCGAAACAGTGTACATGCACTTTAATTCAAATTCCTGTTCTGGCCTTCTCCTGTGTCCAAATAGGTATGTAAACACAAGACATCTATATTTTTATGCATGTGTGTGTTGGTTGCCTCCTATTTCCTGCCTACAGGCAGAATTTATTGATAGTGTTATACGCCAGCTGTGACTTTCACTTCCAACCCCCAGGGTGGGTCAATGAGGTGACCTTATTACCAGCGCCAGTTAGTCTTTGCCAGTGCACACTAAGGGTTCACACATAATGCGTGTGCTTTGCTTCATTTGCAAGGGGGTGAGAGCTCCCCATCTTATTCTGCACACCCCAAATGGCTGAATTATTTCACTATAAATTATATCTCTCCCCCCCCCCGAAATAAGCTGCCCCATAGCAGAAGTACACTAGGAAGGAAATGTTGTATAGTGATTAAACTGTTGGTCTGGGAGATCAGGGTTCAAATCCCCACTCAGTCATGAAGCTTAATGGGTGATCTTGGAGTTATTCACAGCCTCTTAACCTACCACACAGGGTCGTTGTAGGAATTAACTAATGGGGGGGTGAACCAAGTACATGGAGAAAAAAGTGATCTATACATGCAATCTAGGGACGCAGGTGGCGCTGTGGGTTAAACCACAGAGCCTAGGACTTGCCAGAAGGTCGGCGATTTGAATCCCCACGACGGGGTGAGCTCCCATTGCTCGGTCCCTGCTCCTGTCAACCTAGCAGTTCGAAAGCACGTCAAAGTGCAAGTAGATAAATAGGTACCGCTCCAGCGGGAAGGTAAACAGCGTTTCCACGCGCTGCTCTGGTTGGCCATGACCCGGAAGCTGTACGCCGGCTCCCTCGGCCAATAAAGCGAGGTGAGCGCCGCAACCCCAGAGTCGGCCACAACTGGACCTAATGGTCAGGGATCCCTTTACCTTTATACATGCAATAAATAAGCTCTTCTGCTGGCCTGCTTAAGAAAGCCAGAAGGGCCAGCTTGATGGAGATGTCAGTCGCCAACCTAGCATCCAGAGATCTCCACGTGGTCGCAACTGGAGCCACCCCAGTCACACAACACGCCTGGCCAATTTCCAGCACTGAGATTAACCTTTGGTTAGATCCAGCAGTGCTCTTGTAAATGTTCTTGTGTACTGAACACACACTATGATATGAGAGTCGTGCATACCGAGTGCAATCTAGGCATGTGACACTGAGATGCTGGGTCCGTGCCATCATCCAAGTGAAATGACTCTTCTGTAAAATATTGAGAAGCACCACTATTCCACCGAGAAGGAGTGACCTCCTTCTACCTACCAAAGCAACACGTTTTCCTTTATTCCTACAGAAGTTACGTTGGTGAAAGCTGATAAAAGTTTGCATCCTTTGTGACCCCCCCACCCATGAAGTGCCCATCATGCACTGACAGCCCCCCCCCCAAAAAAATCAGTGGTATTCTAGCCACCCAGACTCTCTCCTAGCCATTGGGCACCGCAACTCACGTGGCAGCTTGTTGACGCGCCAAGGAACAGAGTTTGTAACAAAACCACGCTTGGAGGCTGTGACGATGACCCATGTGCCCAGGCGGTAGCTGATGGGAAGCATGCTGACACCCTCATGGTCGGTGGCGCCTGAAGCCAGAGATGTCTGGTTGCCATACACTTCCACGGCTGCCTGAGGCAGTGGGGACAGGTCGCCGTTCTCATACACCTGGACCTTGATGACCACCTCTGGAGGAAAAAGAGAGAATACAGAAAGGGTGTGTGAGGACAGCAAGCTTCCCCCAATGTTTTCCCCAACTCAAAAGTAACTTGTATGGTTTCCCAGTGGCCTTTCCCCTCCTTAGTTGGTATTCATGTTGCCATTTCATTTGAACAAAAGGTGTGGTTAGTTAAAACAACAAGGGGCATTCGGTTTCCTTTCCACCTCTAAGGCCTCCATGACCTTCCTGTAGCCACCCTATTTGGTCCATTGTCCTTAAGATGGATTGTCTCCTCGGCCCTCTTCCTATTTGGCTACCCAGCATATCATCTTTCGCTCATTTCTGCTCACAACACAGAACCCCTCCCGCTGTTCCTTTGCGTGCGAGGATTTCCTCTCCGGCAATCCAACTCCTCGCTTCCCTCACTGCAGCTGCCCCAGTTTCCACACTCTGTGTCTGGCATGCGCTCTTTGCTAGCCTGTGAATGCACAGGAACATCACAACCACTCAGGTAATGGTTTGTGTATATGTGAGTCACACAAGTGAAAAGCAGTGCTGTGGGCAACAGGATTCCACACATCTAGTTGCCAATGGCAACTGTCTCTCCTCCTCTGGTAACTTCCCTCCTCCATGCGCCCAGCACAGAATCTTCTCCCCTGAGTTATCTGCAAATTGAGGAAGGCTTAGGAGAGGGCTGTGGTATTTATTTTTTCCTGGGTTTGAAGAAGGGGGAAACCAGCAGGGTATCCTATAGAACCAACTCCTAAAGGCCAAGATCCCTTCATCTGCGTCGTTTCCCCCCCCCCCAACAGAATATGTTACGAGGCTGTCCCACCGAAGTTGATGGGCATTGCCATTCAAATGGTGTGTGTGCATCACATCTTGTGATAAGATTATGTGTGGTGGGGCTTACCTGCGCACCCCAATATGTTATTTTATTCAAGTTGCCACCTCTGACCCTCTCACACTGCTCAGGAACAAATAAGACCTCAGTTCTCCCCCAAGTCCTCTGTGTGACCACAATTCAAAGCAGGCTGGTAAATCATAGAATCATAAAGTTGGAAGGGACTCTGAGGGCAATCTAGTTCAGCCCCCTGCAATGCAGGAATTCTAGTTCGAATTCTAGTTGAAATATGAAGAATTCCTTATGCAAGTTATATTCCCATAGCAGAATGATGCAACTCAAAAGACCAAAAAAAAAAAGGGGGGGGATAACAGGCAGACATTAACATGCATTCTTATAGCCATCTGTTTATCCCAAATAAATGAAAGATCACTCCACAGTGATGGGAAACGTACTCTAGACACAGACAGTGAAAGTGGAGCAGTGCTAGCAAGAAGGGGGAGCAAAAATGGGATATCTCACTGAGCCGTTCAAGAATACTAAACCCTAGCAAAAGGTTTGTCTCACTGTATTTCCCGCTGTGCAATTCCCTGCAGCTCAAGCGGAGCTGGCTCCCATCACCCCAGTCCATTCCAACAATGTGCAAACTTGAGGATTGGTCACACATGGCAAAGATCTCTTCTGCTGGCTGCCTGCCTGACATATTCTCCTCACCCTGCGTGCAAACAGAAGAAGACCTCCGGACAGAGGGGCTGATTCAACTCCGCTTGGCTTTGGATGTAAGCTCCCTGGTGACCAGGAAGCTCCAGCTGGAGGGAGGCACAGGGCTGCTTCCTCTCTCCATCAACGGGCTGCCTGGAAGAAGGGCTGGGGGTAGGATTCCACGCAAAATCAAGGTGGAGCTGGGGTCAGTCATTGCTCACAAAGCGCATTCAGAGAGTAGCTGCTTGCAGGGGAAGAGGAAGCAGCTAGCACCCCTCAATTTGCACAGCTAGAATAACATTTGAAATACAGAGCGCGACTCCTTTGCACTTCCTGTTACCGCGTGACTTGGAAAAATCAAAGGCCATTGTGTAAAAAGACCCCACCAAAACAAAGCTATTTTTGACTTAATTTGAGTTAAAACATTTTGAGCTACCCTTGGGGGGAAACCAACTTATTGGACAGGGCACAGATGTACAGATCTCTGGTCCGGAGGACTAGAACACAGAGCAGATCAGGGGACAGACTCAAGCAGCTGCACTCCCAGTAGTTTTGGGCAATGTAAAATCAGACTAATCACCTAAGACAAATGGTAAAAAAAACACACAACCCCACAGCCCCTACAAACAAAACACACAGCATTTCTCCTTTCCCCTTGCTGTTCTGGCATCTGACCTGAAAACAGGCTGACTGGGAGGAGGAATGTTGTTTGGTTTCCTTTTGTGACCAGTGAGCAACCCAACTTTCAATAGGAGACAAAGGGCTCTGGAGGCCCAAATCCCCCAGCAACAGAAGTTCTGTAAAATGTTCCCCTTATAGGCACCTCATCTGCTCACTGCTATGTAGAAGACACAAAGGAATGGAAGGACTAGGTTGCGGTGCCTAAAGGAAAGGCTGTAAAAGCCAGAGCCCATTCTGCTGCTGTCCGCACTGGGAGCGAACATGGCTCTTTAGCTCCCTCTCTGCCAGTGGGAAGGGAGGGTGCAATAGATAGGAATAATAATAAATGTAATAGTAATAATAATAACTTATATGCTGCCCATTTGACTGCGGTTGCCCCAGCCACTCTGGGTGGCTTCCAACAAATTACCATATTTTTCGCTTTATAAGACGCACCAGACCACAAGTTTTTGGAGGAGGAAAACAAGAAAAAAAATATTCTGAATCTCAGAAGCCAGAACAGCAAGAGGGATCGCTGCGTAGTAAAAGCAGCAATCCCTCTTCCTGTTCTGGTTTCTGGGATAGCTGCGCAGCCTGCATTCGCTCCATAAGACGCACACACATTCCCCCTTACTTTTTAGAAGGGAAAAAGTGAGTCTTATAGAGCAAAAAATACGGTAAATCACAGTAAGACATCAAACATTAAAAACTTCCCTCTGCGGGGCTGCCTTCAGATGTCAGATACAGTGGTACCTCGGATTAAGAACTTAATTCGTTCTGGAGGTCTGTTCTTAACCTGAAACTGTTCTTAACCTGGGGTACCACCTTAGCTAATGGGGCCTCCCGCTGCCGCTGCGCGATTTCTGTTCTCATCCTGAAGCAAAATTCTTAACCTGAGGCACTATTTCTGGGTTAGCGGAGTCTGTAACCCAAAGTGTTTGTAACCCAAGGTACCACTGTAGTTGTTTATTTCCTTGACAACAGACGGGTGCTGCTACCAAGAAGCCCATGTTTCTGGAAATGGAGCCCCTGGAAAACTCCAAACATGAACTCTGTTTAAAACTGACCAGCCATGGTTCATACAGCAGCCTGTAGCAAGTTGCCTGCCATGCATCTCTGAGAAAATGCTGTGGGTTTTTTCTACCCATAGTACAGACACGGGGTCCCCACTCCACCCCCCCCAACTAAAAAAACCCTGATTATTTCCTGCCGTCCAAAGGCCCGTGCCCTCAGCAGTCAAACCAACCTCCCCCTTTTTGGATTGCGGTCCTGTCACCGTGGCAACGGCCTCATTTGTCCTACAAAGTACCCCCTCCTTCCAAGCTCCACTCAGGCCTAGAAAGCAAAGTGATGTGAATAACCTCCTTCCCATCGCTGGAGTTTGTTGCCATGGGGACCGTTGCACAGAGCAAGGCCTAGGCCCGCATCCTTCAGCAGGCCCATGGGTTACCATGGCGCTGGTGCTGGGGCCAGAACAGTGCCCCCTCCCAACAAATGCTCGGCTTGCCCTTTCACACACTTTTAACCATCTTGTTGTGCTCCAAACCAGGGTAGCGCTGATGGTGGCAAAAGGACGCAATTCCACCATGCTCCCTCGCCGTGCTTTTATTGCACATAGACGAGCGAAAAGGTTCTCTCTTTACAATGCACAATACTGACACCTCAAGGCTTTCTAAATAAGTGAATGCATATAGATACATGAATAAAAAAGAACATTTGGGAGTCAAAACCTCTCCCCGCTGTCCTCTTAAATTAAACAAAAACCCTTCCTATAGTCCTAGATAGAATCTATTTTCAATGCTGGGGTGGTTGGGCACTGGAATATGCGTAACTCACAAACCACTGCTACAACTAAGGCAGACAGAAATGGTTTTTTCCTCTGGACATGCGCAAAATTAATGACAGGGCTGGGCATGTATCATACAAAATAATAATGTCTCTGAGCATGCACAGAATTGTTTCTCTGACCAATAAAAAGGCCTATCAAGACTTCTACTTCTTCACTCTCATATGAGGGTTTGTTTGTTTATGGCAGAGCTTTCAGGTATGGCTTCCAGGCAGGTTTGAGTTCCTGGATCTCTCTCACTAGAAATTAAGCACAGGGGACCAGCCCTGGTCCGTGCATGCAGAATCCTGCATACTGAAGATGAGAGACTAGGTTATATCCACATTATGTTGCTAACGGGTTGCTGCATCTTCTGTGTGTGTGTTGTGCACCTTCATCCACACATGAGCACTTTCAGTTTAATGCCTCCAATATCTACCTTGAAATTTCCCAACCACACCGAGAAAGTGCTTCATGGGATATATTTGTCCAGAAACCTGAGGTCTATTATGGGCCTTTGTTTACCTGTGTGCACATGCGTTTCTTTTTTTAAAAAACACACTAAAGTAACAACCACAACTGGTTCAACAACTGTGGCCATTCCTGGACCAGGAAAGCCTTGCCAAAGTAGTTCATACATTGGTTAATTCAAGACTGAATTATTGCAATGTGCTCTATGTGGGGCTTCCCTCACACTTGACCCAGAAGCTGCGGTTAGTGTGTAACACAACTGCTGACAGGAGTGAGGCCTTGTCAGCGTATAATACCTGTGCTCAGAGAGCTGTACTGGTTGCCAATTTGCTACTGGGCCAGGTTCAAGGTGTTATGGTTGACATTTAAAGCCCTTGGCAGCTTTTGACCAGTGTATTTCCGAGATCACCTTACCCCACATGTGCCCAACTTGACCGCTTTGATTGGCAGAATTGATACTACTAAAGGGTGTCACATAATACGCATTCCGCATTTGTAGGAACCCAATTGTTTAAGTGTGGCAGCACCTACAATTTACAGCTCCCGCCCTATTGATATCAAGCAGGTGCCTTCAGTGTATTATTTTCGGTACAGATGCTTAGAAAAGATGCTTAGAAAAGATGGTGTGAATTTTAGTCTGTTTAGTATTTTAACGTCTTGTGTTTTGTAATTCCCCACGCCCAGTTTTATGGCTGTATCTTTTTGCAAACCACTTTGAAATTTTTTTTTGGGGGGGGGTTAACCATTAAGAGGTGTATAAATTTTATGAAATAAATAAAACAATAGTAGTGATTTTAAAAATAACACGAATGGTCCTTCAGAAACAACGGGTGGGAAAAGGCAGGCTAAAAGGGACTGATGGAAACAAAATGGAAGTCAGGAGAGATTGCAATTGTACAGCACGCAGCGAAATGTTACCACACGTTAAAAACAAAAACAACACAGAGAATGCGCTTCAGTGTGTCTGCAGCCAGGTAACGTGTGATTTTATATTGGATTTTCTTCCTTTATTGGATTATCAGTGGATTGGGACAATCTAAATTTAGTGGGAGGGAGGGAAGCGGCTACCATTTGGATGAAGATGTGTGGATGCCACAAAGGAAGACCAGTCAGCTTCAAATCTGCATTAAACTCCAGTGCGGACAAGCCCATGGAACACAGGAATCTGGTTTTATATATGCCTTAATGCTGTCAATAGTCCATCCACCACAGTACTGTTTTCAGCATTGCAGCAGCCCTCCAGGATTTCAGACAGGGGACAATCCCATTTTGACCTGGAGATGCTCAGCGATTGAACCTAGACCTTTTTGCATGCAAACCATGTACTCTGCGTCTGAACCATGGTCTTCCACTGTTTCAAAAAGAGTCCGAAGAGGTTTGAGGGAGGTTTTGCTTCCCGGAGTGTAGAAGCATTTCTTCTCTTTCCTTGTCGCCTCTGGCCAATCAAGTCTTGAAGGTTTCTGTGTAATTTTAAACTCCGAAAAATATTGTTTATTCAGTGGCGTAGCGTGGGGGGTGCAGGGGGGGCCAGCCGCACCGGGCGCAACATCTGGGGGTTAAGATTAGGGGGCGCAAATCCACGGTTTAGGGGGCGCAAATCCACGGGTTAGGGGGCACAAATTACTTGCCTTGCCCCGGGTGCTGACAACCCACGCTACGCCACTGTGTTTATTCGAAGCCAAAGAAGGCGGAGCCAAGCGCAGCAAGAGCAGTGACCCCACTTTCAACTCTCTTTAAAGTCTATAAATTGTCTCCTGTCTCAAACGGGCAGCACTGCGTCACGCAGCCACCCAAATTCAGGTCACCTCCTGACACATTGCCTGTCCATTATTGCCAAGCTGCCAACCTCTCCTGTGCTTTTTCCCTCCCGGCAGGGCATCGATTTTCTCTCCGATTCGCACAATCCTACACCTGCTTCTCCTAACCTTCTGCCCCACACGGTCTGCACTGTGTTCCAGGCCCACAGAGACAAATAGCTTTCCTCAGACCCTAAGCCCATATTGGTTGCTAGTTCAGTGTGTTATTACACCTTATGATGCTTCAATAGACTGATAATGATGAAGAGAAAGTCACCTCTGGAAGACATTGCTATAGTTTTAGGCTGCATGCAATACTATTAAAGCACATTCAATGCACATTCTTTCCCTCAAAGAATTCTGGGCACTGTAGTTTATGCCTGTGTTTGCAGCTCGGATATATAATCTAATTGCCAAATGGCACCTTAAACCTAGATATGATGGTCACCACAATGGAAATGTCTAGATGCCTTTTTGCAGTGGATTATCATCACCATCATCATCATCTCATTTCTATACCATTTTATATTTTAAAGAAGAAAGCTCAAAGCAGTTGACGGCACATTAAAACATCACACAATCCAAAACAAAACGAATTCAAGCTTTAAGAAAAGTATTTCAGATTCTTCCCTAAGTGACATTTTGTTTTCCCCGGTCGCCAGATCCAGAGATCTCTGTGCGGTCGCAATTGGAACTGTGCCAGTTGCAAAACACGCCTGGAGTCTGGCTAACAATGGTTTACCCCTCAGAGACCTACAATTCCTAGCAATCATCAATAAACTACAGCTCACATAATTCTTTTTTTTGGGGGGTGTATTTTGAGTGTGCTTTAAAGGTATAGCACATGGGTAGGCAAACTAAGGCCTGGGGGGCCAGATCTGGCCCAATTGTCTTCTAAATCCGGCCCGCGGACAGTCCAGGAATCAGTGTGTTTTCACATGAATAGAATGTGTCCTTTTATTTAAAATGCATCTCTGGGTTATTTGTGGGGCCTGCCTGGTGTTTTTACATGAGTAGAATGTGTGCTTTTTTAAAAAACACATCTCTGGGTTATTTGTGGGGCATAGGAATTCGTCCATTTTTATTTCTTTCAAAATATAGTCCGGCCCCCCACAAGGTCTGAGGGACAGTGGACCGGCCCCCTGCTAAAAAGGTTTGCTGACCCCTGGTATAGTATGTATGCAACTTGCATGTCAAGAGTTCTACTCCGGTCTGAATCCAACAATCCTTTTGTTACGGAAGCCAACGCTTTGCCAAGAGAGTGGAGCTTTTGTTTATTCCTGTGGCCAAACAAGACCGGAAAGAGAAAATGTTCTCTGGACTTTCCCAAGGCCATACAATGAGGACATAATCTGAGCCAAGGTGGAGCTCTCGGGCCTATTTTGAACGCCAGAGCTGGTACGCCATATATGTTGCTAGGTTGCCTCTAAGGATGTGCAGAGTGCCACTGTCCATCCCCACTAAATACACAAGACACAATTCCCCACTATCTGCATACATGTGTGGGATTAAGAAAGGAGGGATTCTTGATGAGAGCATTTAGCTACCAACCATGGTTTCAAAGGCTGGGAAGAAAAAAAAAGTTTAGATGGGAGTCACTCCAGATAGTGGAGGACCAACAGGAATGAAAAGGCTGCTGGCTCTATACTCCCATTACCTCAGGCACTTACATCACTGTTCTCTGTTTATGATGACAGTTTGGGCATTTTCATATACTATGATCATACACTAGCTTAGCAGCTCCCAAAGAAGCATGGAAACAGACCCACTTCAAGCAAGAAGAACTACCAATGAAAGAAGAATGGAGGATGAAACTGATGGACTATGCAGAATTAGATAAATTAACAGGAAGGATTCGAAACCTGCGGGACCAGAGATTCTCAGAAGGCTGGAGTAAATTTACGAAATATTTGAAAAGCAATTGTGATGAACAGATTACGCTAGTAGGTTTGCAAGAAGTTTTGTAAGGTGAATTATTTGAAATATTGCAAGAAAGATAATGAGGCGAATTATTAGTTAAGGATAATTAAAGGTAATATGAAATTAAGAAATGCATAATAAGTGATAAAGAACATAAAATCATCAGAAGTGTTGACGGAAGTCTAAAAATATTGTATAAGATGAGAAGTTATGTTGTATGACTGTTCGAACTGATATGTTAAAAAATTAACAAAAGTGTGTGTGTGTGTGTGTGTGTGTGTGTGTGTGAATAAAACTGACCCACTTCAAGGAGGATGGGGTGAAAATAAACGGGGGGGGGGAGAGAGACTTCAAGCAACTTTGCAAACTCAAAGTGCTCTATAGATCAGAACGATTAAGAACGACAAGCAGGGACATGCAACAAAAATCTTGCTGTGTCTCTTTAGCCCCCAACAATGAATCTTCTGCTCTGGGGCCCAGCCAACCTGGAAACAAAACCTTGTTTTGCTGTTCCAGGGCTTCCTTGAGGGCTTTTGAAATGGCGGACATTCCCTCAAAGCAGAACAAAGCTCCTTTTCCAGTCTGGCTGTACAAGTTCACTGAGACTGGGGATATATGTGGCAACGTTTTGTCGCGTCCCCCAGTTTGTTCCTAAATATCCCTTTGCTGTGCTGTACACGACTTTGTTGTTATGTAGCAGTTGGAGAAATGTTCCTACAGAACAGGCCAGGGAGTAAGAGGGAAGAAATGGGACCTGCTGCAACAAAATGGTGCAACCACCTGAGAGCTCCGATCAAGGAAGTGGAGACTTTAAAGAGCGGGGAGGGGATAAAGGGCACCTTGCCCCCAAACACACACACAATTACTCCAATCTTCCCCTCCTGAGCTATATACAGTGGTACCTCTGGTTACGTACTTAATTCGTTCCGGAGGTCCGTTCTTAACCTGGAACTGTTCTTAACCTGAGGTACCACTTTAGATAATGGGGCCTCCCGCTGCCGCCACCGCTGCACGATTTCTGTTCTCATCCTGAAGCAAAGTTCTTAACCCGAGGTACTATTTCTGGGTTAGCGGAGTCTGTAACCTGAAGCGTCTGTAACCTGAAGTGTCTGTAACCCGAGGTACCACTGTAGTGGTACCAGCCAAAGCACACCTGAACTTCTTGCACTGCTATAGCAGGCAGGACTCCTGGAGCATTAAAAAGGAGAGAAAACTGTACTTTGTCTTTCCTTTGTCCTGAAACATCCCTGTATAGCATAGATGGGAAGGGGTTTTTTAAACCTCACAGAAGGTAACTCGCTAACCTTATTCCCCCACCCCACCCTGCTCCATACTTACGACAAGCTGTCAGGGACTTGAGCAAGTCAATTCCTTCTTTACTCTAGCATTTTTTGGGGTGCGGGGTGGGCAATATTCTATTTTTCCACCACTGCCTACTTTATCTGATGAACTCACACAATCTGCCTCTGCCTGACCTGATTTATTTAGATCTCAACCCCCATCCGCCCCTTCCTCAGCTGCAACCAGAATTCTGTGGCCTTGTCAGGATTTTGTTGTTACTGCATTTTTTAATTTTAAAAGTTCTTTTTCTTTTAATTTACAACGCTGAATACTTCTGTGTGCCGAGAGAGACCGCAGAGGATATAAACCCCTTCCCATACTTTTGGGTGGCTTCCAACCCCTTGGGCTTTTGCTAATACCGTGGTACCTCGGGCTACAGGTTACAGACACTTCAGGTTACAGACTCGGCTAACCCAGAAATATTACCTCGGGTTAAGAATTTTGCTTCAGGATGAGAAAAGAAATTGTGCGGCAGCGGGAGGCCCCATTAGCTAAAGTGGTGCTTCAGGTTAAGAACGGACCTCCGGAACGAATTAAGTTCTTAACCCGAGGTACCACTGTAGCGGGAATGACGCTAACAAGCAGGGACCAACAACAAAATGTCGCAGCGCATTCCCAGCCCCCAGCCTGGGATTCTTAGTAATAATAGAGAGTTTGGTGTGAGAGGCCGAGACAGCACTCATCACTCTCTCAAGACAGCTATCGTCAAAGTTCCTAGGGAGGAAGTAATCGCCATCAAATGAGCTTGCAGTTTCCACAAATTATTTGCGTCTAGGACAAATACGTAATACATCGCAGGCTGCAATAGTCCCTGAGGTAAAAAAGAGTATTATTGAATCCAGGAGCATCCCCACCCCAAACTATGCAGCAGTTGGATTTTTGCAGCTGAGGAATGCTGTTGGATCCAGATGCTTTCCAGATGTCCCATTTTTCCACAACTATAAGCAAAATATTGTTGGCCAACGCTGGCCTGATGTCTTTTTCCAGGACAGGCTGTAGGGAAGCCAAATCCAGCGAAGGGTTGGGGGACGCTGACGTTCCCACACACCTTCAAGGAAGAGAGTGGGGTGCAAAAGAGCCAAGACAGGCTGCGAGAGGAGAAACAGCCAAGCGTTGCATTAACACACTAGCACTGCAGCAGCAGCAGCTGCTGTCCTGCAGGTTCAAAACTTGGCACTGTCCATCAGGCCTGATCTGTGCTTGGCCGGGGGTCTTCTTGGCCGGACCACACAAAAGCTACGTCCACAAAGCCGCTCCCCATTCACCACAGCAGAAGCAAAAGAGAGGTCTGGAGCAGGCCTGCACAATTTGTGACCCACAAATTAGCCCACGGAGAAACCCCACTCAACAGTTCTGCCAAAACCAGGCAAGCTCACACAGTCAACACAGCTGTGGGGCCTTCAAAATGTGTCCTTTTAATCTGCTTTTGGTTGTGTGGCACCCTGAGAGGATCCAGGCACAATTCTCCTGCCTCCAGCTTTTTCAGTTGTGAGATACCCTCTTTGGAGATGGAGAAGACCGGGCGGTTATTCCACACAAAAATTGGAGATTTTCAGAAATGAGCACAGCTACACTCCAGGCAATGGGGCAGCAAGCATCCTATGACCATCACATACCCTGTTTCCCCATCCCAGCTGCCTCATCCGCCAGAGGAAATCCTGCCAAATTTGCTTGCCGGTCAAGAATCCGGATACAGCACAGACCAAAGTTTCCTATCCAGTTCCTGGTTGGCTTTATCTGGCTGAAGGATCAGGGACCCTCTGCTAGGTTTTCTTCCCCTAGCCATGACTACTTCCCTCAAAATTGGATCAGCATCCATGGCAGGCTTCTCCAGACATGGATAATTTTTTGGGGTGGGGTGGGGAGGAAGGAGGATGTTCACATAATTTCATTTGGTCTCTACCTATTCTACTTAAACTTAATCCATGTCCCTACTTCTTTTCAACCTCTGCAGCCATTTCCTCTTCTTGTGCTCCATTCCATCCGAAACGCTCCAAATGGTTATGTCTTCACTACAGGCGTCCTATAGAAATTTAGAAAACTGCAAAACAAAACCGAGCTCCTGGCAAGTCCTCATCACCTCTGCAACTTGGGATCTGCAGCACAAGCCTTGAAAGGACAAGCACAAGCTCACATCAAAGCTAGCAGGATGATGTCAAGGAATCTTCATAGGTTCGTAGTTTTCAATTTGCTTTTGAGGATAGCATTGCTTGCCTCTACAACTACAGTGGCACCTCGGGTCACAGACGCTTCAGGTTACATACGCTTCAGGTTACAGATTCCGCTAACCCAGAAATAGTACCTCGGGTTAAGAACTTTGCTTCAGGATGAGAACAGAAATCACGCAGCAACAGCGGGAGGCCCCATTAGCTAAAGTGGTACATCAGGTTAAGAACAGTTTCAGGTTAAGAACGGACCTCCGGAACAAATTAAGTACTTAACCTGAGGTACCACTGTACTTTGCAGCTTTCGCAGTCTCTCAATGCACCCAGAACACTGTCTGATGAGGAATCACTGGGTGAATTTCAGTCTTGGGGATGTTGACAAACTTCAGTCTACCCTGTCTGTTTTCAGCCTTTGCCCATCGTGGTTTAGGGTATCTAGCAGTGGCAGTGATGCTTTTGAATTATGGTGCTGGAGGAGACTCTTGAGAGTCCCATGGACTGCAAGAAAATCAAACCTATCCATTCTGAAGGAAATCAGCCCTGAGTGCTCACTGGAAGGACAGATTGTGAAGCTGAGGCTCCAATACTTTGGGCCACCTCATGAGAAGAGAAGACTCCCTGGAAAAGACCTTGATATTGGTAAAGATGGAGGGCACAAGGAGAAGGGGATGACAGAGGATGAGATGGTTGGATAATGTTCTTGAAGCTACCAGCAGTGGCAGTGGAAGACAGGAGTGCCATGGGGTCACGAAGAGTCGGACACGACTAAACAACAACAAAAGCAGTGGCAGGTTGACCAGCTAGGTTCGAGAGCAAGGGTCTTTCAGATGTTATTGGACAATGGCTTGTACCATCATGGCCAACGGTGAAGAATTATGAGAGTTGTAGCCCAGTAAAATCTCGTTACTCCTCTCGAAGGCTTATAAATGGGAGGAAGCATTCTCCACTCCACATATGGAGACAGTTGTGTGGGCACTCCTGAAAAAATACCCATGCTGCACCTGGAGGATTGTGCCAACTCACCAATCTAATACCAGTCAACAATACAGTGGCACCTCAGGTTACAGACGCTTCAGGTTACAGACTCCGCTAACCCAGAAATAATACCTCGGGTTAAGAACTTTGCTTCAGGATGAGAATAGAAATCGTGCGGTGGCGGTGGGAGGCCCCATTACCTAAAGTGGTACCTCAGGTTAAGAACAGTTTCAGGTTAAGAACGGACCTCCAGAATGAATTAAGTTCTTAACCCGAGGTACCACTGTATACCCTTTCCAGGAAAAGGTACTCAAGAGTATAGTGACTGGACAACTCTGCCTTGTTGGGTGACACTGATCTTCACCCATATCTCTTTCATTACCAAACTGTCTGACAATAGCAAGTAGTATAAAACACTCTTCAATAATAAGAATACAGAGTCTGCTAGTGGAAACCAAGAGGCAAAAAGGTCTCTAGAAATACCGGTAGAATTCAGGGTGTTTTGAGGCTCTTTCTGTTCCAGAGTTCAAAATTTTGGCATAGGAGAGAAAAATCAGTTTTCCGTTTATTGGAAACCAAAGGAAAGATGATTTTAAAAAGTGATGGTGAAACTAGAGTTTGGTTTGAAGCCGCCTGATGAAGTTAAGCGTGTCTGAGTCCAGACACTGCCTGAATAGGGAGATCAGTCAGGATCGCCTGGCTCTGGGCTCCTTAGTGGGGGAAAACTGATGATGATGATAATAATAATAATAATAATTTGTTTCTTATACCCCGCCCATCTGACTGGGTTACCTCAGCCGCTTTGGGCGGCTTCCAACAAAAATTCAGGAGTTGACCCCTGAAGTAAACAGACATGACTAACTTAGGTTTATCAATATCAATGGGTCTACTCTAAGTTGGACTTAGTTGAGTACCACACAGTAAATTTAAAAAAAAATGAAGCAGAATCAGTTTGTTTATGATAAAAGAGGTGCTGGGTCTAAAAAACTTGTCTGGAAGATATCAGAGAAAAGAAACTGGCTGCCAGGAGTGATTTTGTTAGCAGGTAGGTAGAACTGTAGGCTCAAAGGCATGGAAGTTAGGCTGGCATGTGCCAAACGGACATATTCATTTTAAAAAGCAGCAACACAGTTTAGCCTAAAAGTAAGAAGCTGTGTCAGAAAGTAAAACAGCCTAAATTTTTAATGAGAAATTTATGCAAAAGCCAGAATGATTAAAATATGATGATAGATATATGGTAGATATAGATAGATATAAAGGGAATTAGTCAAATGCAAGGGAAAAACTTTAAAACTGGGACTGGCAATAATTATGTGAAAAGCTGTAATTTAATAAACACTCATAAATACAAAAAGGGATTGTTGTTGCTGAATCATTGCCATTTGTGAATTGCCACTTGCTTTGAGCACAACTGCTTTTGGAAAAGCATCACACATATTAAAAACTAAACTAAAAATGTTAGCAGGAACTTGCCAAATGCAAAAGGAGCACAGAACTCTGCCCATTGGTCTTTTTTTGTGTGTGCGGAGTGGGGCGAAACAAAAGAGGTGAAAGCAAAGGACTGGCAAAGTCACCAAATCAAGAACATTAGCATGTGTATGCACAGGTGAGCATTTCCTTTATAAACAGGGCTGGGCCACAGCATCTCGCCCAGATACCTTCTTCCCTGTGCTCCACACACACAAAGAGGCATGATGTGATTCGAGTTCAGGTTTGAGGAGGCAGAGCTCATTGGTCAAACTTGCCAGAGATGCTGCTGACATGTTAATTGGTGCATGGGGCAAGCAGCAGGTGAAAGGGTGGAGTCCTTCCCCCCCCCCCCCAATATGCAATGACAGTTCCAGGGAAGACAAGCAGTTTTCTGGAAACGTCAGAGTCTATTAGGTCTATAACGGAATAAAGCTGAAGAGGCAGATATCTCAGCACAGTGCACAGGGAGGGGTTCCCATTTCTCTTTACCACCACCCAACACACACACACACACACACGCAAACTGGGAAAGAAGGACTATCATTATTATTACGCATTACAATTTATATTACCCATCCTTCACCCTAAGGTCCCGGAGCTGGTCACAACAATTAAAGCACAACATGAATATTAAATTGCTAATATGCTCGCACCACCCAATTCTCCAGCTCCATCATCCAGAACAAACAGGCCCTCTGTCTCCACGCTGCCATATGGACCCAAGACACTAAACAAGAAGAGCGTGGAGTGTGGGATCCACTTGGCTACCCCTCAAGCCACAGATGGGGAGAGGTCCCTGTGCACCCTTCCTTCCCCCTCACCCCCACCCAGCCCTTCTCCAGGGTCCAGGAGGGAGGTGCCCCCCAACGGTACAGCGCTCCGTCGCAGCAACAGCTCAGAATCAAGGTCTCCAAGGCAAACGCCATGTTCCCAGCCAGGATGCCCTAAGGGAAGGTATGGCGCCAAGCCGGGGGTGGGGATGGGGAATTAAGTCGCATGGTGGCACTTGGGAAAATACATCTAAGGGGTGGGGGCAGAGTGAAACCGATAAACAGAAAAGGGCACTGCATAAGGAACTGGTAGACGGATTGTGTTAGAGGATGAATTATGCACCTCTGATAGGCCCTGTCCACACACGTCATGTGTGAAAGAGCCGCCACAGATCAAACACCACAAATGGGGAGATTTCTGGCTGTTTCAGACACAATGCCGCGCAAGGCAGGCAGGTCACACACACACCACAGGGCAGCTCACAAGCGACTGTGCATGCGTGTAGGAGCAGAGAGGTGTGTGTCTTTATGAAATGCACGAGATCAACAAGCAGAATGCAAGGCAGGCAGACAACAGGTACATCCGACAGAGGTCAAAAAGGATGTGCAGAGGGAGAAATGGGTGTGGACCGAGAGAGGCAATATTCTAGTC
Organism: Podarcis bocagei; assembly: GCF_964188305.1. Classification (NCBI taxonomy): domain Eukaryota; kingdom Metazoa; phylum Chordata; class Lepidosauria; order Squamata; family Lacertidae; genus Podarcis; species Podarcis bocagei. The sequence goes on along the minus strand of NC_138138.1, from coordinate 15,096,794 downwards.
AGATGGTATACAGACAGAAGCAGAGGGGGAGAAACACAGAGGGGGGGGGAGAGAGACGGTGGCTCAAGGATGGGGACCGCAGAGAGGCAGACAAAAGGTTCAGGGTGGGCAGCAGTAGAAGAAAAGACCCTGAAATAAACAGATTGCCATGTAAGGAGATGGCCAGCCAAAGGGATGGGAGGAGAAAGAGATGGTGCGAGCAGGGGGCTGGCAGATGGAAGGTGGAGGGAGCTCAAGGGCGCTGGGAACGGGCGTAAGAATAGACAAAAACCCTGCGCCCCCCCCCGCGCGCCCCCACCCCCAAAACCCTCCTTCCCCCCACCTCTTCACTGTCTATGAAAAGGAGGGATGGAGCCTTGGGGGGTCCCATCCCGGAGCCCAATATCGAGAGAGGGGAGCAATATTTAGGGGGGGGGGTTCTGTGCGTGATCGAGTGGAAGGAATCGACGCGGACCCACCCACCGCGTACCCCCCTCCCCAATTCCCGCTGCCCCACGGCGCATCGCTTACGCCGCCGTCCTGCAAGGTCTCGCCCATCTCCTTTTGGGGAACCAGCAGACCAGAGCCGAGGGGAAACCCACCCAAACCCACCCCCGACCATCTCCTGATCCAGAAAGGCGGAGGCGGGAGAAGCAGCCACATACACACACAATACACAAAAATTGGAGGGGGGGTTGAAATCCAGCTAAAGATGTGACTCCCTTTCCCACCCACCCACCCCCCACTTTTTCTGGAAATGCGCCACCGCGTGCCAACAGCTCTCGCACCCGCATAAATGGCACGGAGCAATAGCCCCCCCCACCCCAAACTGCCCCACCCACCCAGCCAGATCCCCGGTTCCCACCGCAGGAGGGGGGCTCCCTCGATTCACCCCCACCCCCCGCCCCGCCCCTACCCGCCTTCTGCATGCAAGACCCCCGCAGCCTTTTCCTTCCTCTCAGGCGCCCCCCGCGCGCCCACTCACCCTGCGGGCTGGGAGGCTCCCCGGGCTGCGCCTTGCCGCGAGCCGGCCAGCCGGGGCCGACCAGCAGCGGCAGCAGGAGGGCGAAGCGCATCGCCAGGGCCGGCGCCCGCAGCATTGTGGCCGCCCCCACCGGCTCCCCGCTACCCGGCCATGGCGCGCCCGAAGGAGCCTGGGCGGCAAGTCGGGCGCACTGGGCTGTGCGGGATCCGGTTACGCGGCGGCGGCGGCGATTGTGTCTCCTCGTCCCCGGCAGCCCCCTCCTGCCCGGCGGGGAGAAGCTGCGACTGCTCCACCTGCTGGAACAAGCCAGCACCACCGCCGCCCCCTCGGTCTCCTCTTCTTCCTCCGCCTCCTTCTTCTCGGGTGCTCCGCCTCAGTGGCGTAGCGTGGGTTGTCAGCACCCGGGGCAAGGCAAGTAATTTGCGCCCCCTAACCCGTGGATTTGCGCCCCCTAACCCGTGGATTTGCGCCCCCTAACCCTAACCCCCAGATGTTGCGCCCGGTGCAGCCGGCCCCCCCTGCACCCCCCACGCTACGCCACTGCTCCGCCTTTAGCTTACCTCACCCAGAAACTGTGTCCAATGCCAGGGAATAGTCCTGGGCAAGGGGGGGGGGATAAAAAAGTTCAGGGGAAGGGAGGGGGTGCACTGTGCCTCTGAGCATGTGCAGAACGTGAAGATTGTTCCAAGTAAGCCTCGCCCTCTCCGCAGGGCTCAAGAGGCGCCTATCTGTGGATTGGCTTCCCCTCTTCTGTTTCTTCTCCAAGGCTATTTTCTGGGTGTTCAAGGCGTCTTCAAATGCGGAGGATTGGTGGGTAGCGGGACTTAGCAGCTTTCTAAAATTGATGCTTTTGAATTATGGTGCCGGAGGAGACTCTTGAGAGTCCCATGGACTGCAAGAAGATCAAACCTCTCCATTCTTAAGGAAATCAGCCCTGAGTGCTCACTGGAAGGACAGATCCTGAAGCTGAGGCTCCAATACTTTGGCCACCTCATGAGAAGAGAAGACTCCCTGGAAAAGACCCTGATGTTGGGAAAGATGGAAGGCACAAGGAGAAGGGGACAACAGAGGACAAGATGGTTGGACAGTGTTCTCGAAGCTACCAGCATGAGTTTGACCAAACTGCGGGAGGCAGTGGAAGACAGGAGTGCCTGGCGTGCTCTGGTCCATGGGGTCACGAAGAGTCGGACACGACTAAACAACTAAACAACAATAAGATGCCAATAAGGGACGCGGGTGGTGCTGGTGGTTAAACCACAGAGCCTAGGACTTGCTGAACAGAAGGTCGGCAATTCAAATCCCCGCGACGGGGTGAGCTCCCATTGCTTGGTCCCTGCTCCTGCCAACCTAGCAGTTCGAAACCACGAAGTGCAAGCAGATAAATAGGTACCGCTCCGGCGGGAAGGTAAACGGCATTTCCGTGCGCTGCTCTGGTTCACCAGAAATGGCTTAGTCATGCTGGCCACATGACCCGGAAGCTGTACGCCGGCTCCCTCAGCCAATAAAGAGAGATGAGCGCCACGACCCCAGAGTCGGCCACGACTGGACCTAATGGTCAGGGGTCCCTTTACCTTTAAGATGCCAATGTGTACATTATTATAGAATCGTAGAATTGGAAGGGACCCCAAGGGTCATCTAGTCCAACCCCCTGCAATGCAGGAATCTCAGCTACAGCATCCATGACAGATTTCCATCCAACCTCTGCTGAAAACCCTCCAAGGAAGGAGAGTCCACAGCCCCCCACCCCCTTTTCAGATATTGGGGTATGTGGAGCCAACGTATTGAACATGCATGACCAGGGGAAAAAACCTCAAAATTACAATTCTTTGATGGCTCAAAGCTGTTTCTGTGTTTTAATTTGTTTTATGAGCAGAAGTCATATCGTTTTGCTTTCATATGTCCTACTCAAATATTAACAAATCCCAGTACACCTGGTCTGCCTGCTACATGCATTAAAGGGCAAGAAATGTTCTATATGCCTCCCCACACCTCAGAATGCCATCTCTCCCAGAATTAACAACAACGACAACAACAACAACAGGTCAATGTTCATTTGCATCTTGCCCATTCAAACAAAGGCTTCAAGCTTTAATCAACTAATTGGCACAACAAATAAAGAAAGGCTTAATCCCAGATTAGCAGCTTCCCCCACTCCCAAAATATATAGGGGTTGTCAGGAAGTAACAAGCAGGAGACTCAGAAATCTTGAAGGGCCCAGACTGATTTGTTGTTCAATTTACTGTACATCCGAAGCTAGCAGACAATTTGGCTTCTGCACTGAAACTATGGGGGGTTTCTTCTCTCTCTTCTAACAATGAAGAACAACAGGCAGGTGATGTGATTGCCTTCATTGCTCATGCATTTGGTTTTAGCTGCTGCTTCATAACGTTGTTAATTTTTTTGGTTCTTTGGTTGTGTATGTATAAATGCAGTGCTTTTTTATATATAGGGGGGTAAGGTGCCAACAAAGGTCCGTATAGTTAAAGCCATGGTTTTCCCAGTAGTGATGTATGGAAGAGAGAGCTGGAGCATAAAGAAGGCTGATCGCCGAAGAATTGATGCTTTTGAATTATGGTGCTAAAGGAGACTCTTGAGAGTCCCATGGACTGCAAGAAGATCAAACGCATCCATTCTTAAGGAAATCAGCCCTGAGTGCTCACTGGAAGGACAGATCGTGAAGCCGAGGTTCCAATATTTTGGCCACCTCATGAGAAGAGAAGACTCCCTGGAAAAGACCCTGATGTTGGGAAAGATGGAGGGCACAAGGAGAAGGGGACGACAGAGGACGAGATGGTTGGACAGTGTTCTCAAAGCTACCAGCATGAGTTTGACCAAACTGCGGGAGGCAGTGGAAGACAGGAGTGCCTGGCGTGCTCTGGTCCATGGGGTCACGAAGAGTCAGACACGACTAAACGACTAAACAACAACAAAAGGTGCCAGTAAACACCATAAAGTTGTTCACACACACACACACACACACACACACACACACACACACACACACACACACACACTTTGTTCACCGCTCTGGAATCTATTGGATGAAGGGTGGTATACAAGTGTTTGAAATAAATAAATGAATCCTTTAAAATGGATCCTGCACAATACTAATGGGTTTCCAACTACTGGTGAGACAATTATAGCTCCCATGTTACAGTAATTGAAATACAAAGCTGGTAGAAAAACATGGTAAAATAAAACCCCAAGAATTAAATGGTATATTTCGTTTATTAAACAGCAAAATGCATTTTACACTCAATGTATTATGTCCCATGCCTTCATTAGCCTCCGTATGAGCTCAGCAGATCCCAGGGTGTGGCGCTGCATGGAGCAATAGAATCACCCGCAGCCTTTTTTGCCCCTCCAGCTCCCCAACTTTGGGAATCAGCCCAAAATGGTTCTCCTCTCCTGCTGAAAATTTGGACTTGTTTGAAGCCACAAAGAGGAGATGAAAGGCAACGTTGCTAGTGCAAGAGGGACAATTCCAAGATCATCTTTGCATCTTGGAGGAAATGGTCACAACTGGGGAGCTGATCAGAAATGGGCACTGCTCCTTGATCATATGGAGTCTACAGATCATCTCTAGGAGAGTTCACATGCCTGTTAAGATTCACTCCTAAATAATAACTCTGAAGCGCCTGAATGGACCAGCCTCTTGTAGAATGACAAGGAAATGTGGCACATGATGAATGGCATGGACAAGCGCAAATATAATTTACAGTACGAAATTTTGAACAGAGTATAGGTGGCAATGGCATCCTTCTTCTGATTGCTTTCATGATGCATCAGGTATTTGGCATGTTTTATGTACAAGAAGATCAAACCTATCCATTCCGAAGGAAATCAGCCCTGAGTGCTCACTGGAAGGACAGATCGTGAAGCTGAGGCTCCAATACTTTGGCCACCTCATGAGAGGACAAGATGGTTGGACAGTGTTCTCAAAGCTACCAGCATGAGTTTGACCAAACTGCGGGAGGCAGTGGAAGACAGGAGTGCCTGGCGTGCTCTGGTCCATGGGGTCACGAAGAGTCGGACACAACTAAAAACAACTAAACAAATGTATATTAATGGAATTAATTCTGCACTTTTAAAAAGAGTGCTGGGGTTTTTTCCTCCCTACTTGTTTCTCCAAGCCCTATTTTTTCCACTTAAGAATTAGTGAGCTTTTGCTTTGTTTTTAATTTAATGGATGGCCCGTGTCTTCCAGTCAGGACCTTGTTTTTAAGGGTGAAGGAATCACTCTTCTGTGGCGCTAACCATGAATGTAGATACTGCCAACTGCAGGCATCTATTTAGCAAGAGAATGGGATGTGTGCAGAAGTATAGTTGAGGAAGGGTATTAAGTTGCGGAGCAAAGAAGAGGGGGGGGGTCCTCAGAAAAAGGGTCTAGCTGACATCTCCTTTGGAACAGGGAGGGATGGATCCAGGCAGAAATGAGATCACATTGGTGGGCGTGTGTTTGTGTGAGGATCACCCACTACTGCTCCTTCCCAGATGTCATTGGGACAATTGTCATTGGGACAATTGTTCCTCTTCCTCTGTGGGTGGTCGCTTCCTCTTGAAAAAGCCCGTCTATTAAAAAAAAGAAGAAATAGGCTTCTTTGAACTGGTGAAAGCCTTGATTGGGCTGCTGTTCTCAAAATAAACACATAAGGCACTCAGAAGTATGCTGGGGTTGGCTGATCTGATCAAAACAACAACAACAACAACTCCTATTTGGGGACTTCCCTGGCTTTTTTCCGGCCCACGTAGGACCAGTCTGGATAGTTGGCCTTGGTGAAGATTTGACGTTTTCATCCCCCAAAAGTTTTTGATTTGAGTTTCTAAAATGAGGCTGCATTTTAATGTTGTACTTTAATATTGTTTTTAAGTCATATTTTAATCAATTGTTTTTATACCTGGTGTTAGCCGTCCTGAGCCCGGTCTTGGCTGGGGACGGCAGGGTATAAATAAAAGTTGTTGTTGTTGTTGTTGTTGTTGTTGTTAACTCTCATGGAAGTTTTAGTTGAGATTCCCGCATTGCAGGGGGTTGGACTAGACACTTGGAAGTCGCTTCCAGTTTATAATTCTATGATTCTATATACCACTGCCTCCCCAATGAGGCATGTTAGTTACTGCGACATCCGACCTCCCATGAAGCCTCATTTTCTGCAGGGACCGGTGGTGCTCCTATTTTTGTTAAGCCCCAGCTAAAGCCAAAACCACTGGAATATTGGCACCCCATGTGGTTGGTCCACTTTGCGTCTAGGCCCAGAATTGCCTGCTCCGAGGTTTTGCTTACCTTCCAAAGAACAATAATGAAGATTGCAAGGAGGAAAAGTCCGACCACTATAGCTGCTATGATCCACCACACAGGAATATCCCTCTCGGCAGCCGGGTCCACCCACTCCACCAGAGTCTTAGTCTGGGTGGGGCAGGGGGGAAGGATAGGAAAGAGAAAGCCAATGTGAGCTGAACCCTCGTCTCCCTGATGCAACTGAAATAATGGAGGGGTTTTCATGCCCAAGTAAGTCTTTTATCCCCAACGCAGATAACAAAATGGATGAGCTCCTCTACCTTGGGCAGATTCAGGTGATTCTTGTAGGGTTGGCAAACACCAGTTATTTAACTGCCATTCAGGCTTCAGCCTTAAAGTTTGGAACTGGGTACTTTGTGAATTTAACTAGCAATTTAACTAGAATTTAACTAGTCTCAAATCTTCCATTCTTGGGCAAGGTGATTGAGCGAGTGGTTGCTGAACAACTCCAGGCACGCCTGGAAGAAGCGGACCATTTGGATCCCTTCCAATCGGGATTCAGGCCTCATCACGGGACGGAAACTGCCTTGGTCGCACTGGTTGATGATCTCCGGTGGGCTAGGGACAAAGGTGAGAGCTGTTTCCTAGTTCTGCTGGATCTCTCAGCGGCGTTTGATACCATCGACCATAACATCCTTCTGGACCGTCTTGAGGGGCTGGGAGCTGGGGGCACTGTTATACGGTGGTTCCGCTCCTTCCTCCTGGGCTGTGTTCAGAAAGTGGTGGTGGGGGATGAGTGTTCAGACCCCTGGGCTCTCACTTGTGGGGTGCCTCAGGGTTCTGTCCTCTCCCCCATGCTTTTCAACATCTACATGCAGCCGCTGGGAGAGATCATCAGGGGGTTTGGGCTGGGTGTTCATCAGTATGCAGATGATACCCAGCTCTACCTTTCTTTCAAATCAGAACCAGTGAAGGCGGTGACAGTCCTGTGTGAGTGTCTGGAGGCGGTTGGAGGATGGATGGCGGCAAACAGATTGAGATTGAATCCTGACAAGACAGAAGTACTGTTTCTGGGGGACAGGAGGCGGGCAGGTGTGGGGGATTCCCTGGTCCTGAATGGGGTAACTGTGCCCCTGAAGGACGAGGTGCGCAGCCTGGGAGTCATTTTGGACTCACAGCTGTCCATGGAGGCACAGGTTAAATCCGTGTCCAGGGCAGCTGTGTACCAGCTCCATCTGGTACGTAGGCTGAGACCCTATCTGCCCGCGGACTGCCTCGCCAGAGTGGTGCATGCTCTGGTTATCTCCCGCTTGGACTACTGCAATGCGCTCTACCTGGGGCTACCTTTGAAGGTGACCCGGAAACTACAACTAATCCAGAATGCAGCAGCCAGACTGGTGACTGGGAACGGCCGCCGAGACCATGTAACACCGGTCTTGAAAGACCTACATTGGCTCCCAGTACGTTTCCGAGCACAATTCAAAGTGTTGGTGCTGACCTTTAAAGCCCTAAACGGCCTCGGTCCAGTATACCTGAAGGAGCGTCTCCACCTCCATCGTTCTACCCGGACACTGAGGTCCAGCACCGAGGGCCTTCTGGCAGTTCCCTCCCTGCGAGAAGCCAAGTTACAGGGAACCAGGCAGAGGGCCTTCTTGGTAGTGGCGCCCTCCCTGTGGAACGCCCTCCCACCAGATGTCAGAGAGAACAACAACTACCAAACTTTTAGAAAACATCTGAAGGCAGCCCTGTTTAGGGAAGCTTTTAATGTTTGATGTATCATAGTATTTTAATATTCTTTTGGAAGCCGCCCAGAGTGGGCGGGGAAACCCAGCCAGATGGGCGGGGTATAAATAATAAATTATTATTATTATTATTATTATTATTATTATTATTATTATTATTATTATTATTATTATAGCATTTTGAGCCCATTTTAGATGCAGGTAAGATCCAGTGAAGGGACGCGGGCGGCACTGTGGGTTAAACCACAGAGCCTAGGACTTGCCGATCAGAATGCCGGCGGTTCGAATCCCCACGACGGGGTGAGCTCCCGTTGCTCGGTCCCTCTCCTGCCAACCTAGCAGTTCAAAAGCACATCAAAGTGCAAGTAGATAAATAGGTACCACTCCGGCAGGAAGGTAAACGGCGTTTCCGTGCGCTGCTCTGGTTCGCCAGAAGCGGCTTAGTCATGCTGGCCACATGACCCGGAAGCTGTACGCCGGCTCCCTCGGCCAGTAAAGCGAGATGAGCGCCGCAACCCCAGAGTCGGCCATGACTGGACCTAATGGTCAGGGGTCCCTTTACCGTAACCTATTCTTGAGCCACAGAAAACCACAAAAGGGGAAAGTGCTATTGTGCTCAGGTCCTGCTTGAGAACGGGATGCCGGTCCAGAGGGACCATTGGCCCTGATCCTGCAGGCCTGACGTTCTTCTGCAAAGCTGAGTTTCGGCTGCACCGATTCACTGACGTACCAGAGAGGATCCGCTTGGCAGAACATCCGGCTGAATGCGGTAGGGCATCCCTGAAGTGTTGAATCGGGCCTGAGACCGGATGAGGAGTTGCTCCTTCATGGGGTGCTGTGGTAGAAGAGACCATCATGGATTACCTGAGCCCTTATTATGGACCTGCCATCAGGGGCGAGCTTTGGTGACCTTTTGAAATACGGTGCCCTGTGCGAGGCCAAAACATAGCGCCCCCAAATGGCGCTGGCTTCCGGGTTGGGTGGTGGTGGTGGTGGTGTTTAGAGGTCTGCAACTCTTAGAAATAAGAACCTGGACTCAGACTATGCTTGCTAGATGAAGGGGTTTATTCTAGACTTCTTTCCTTGCTCAACCATGACACCCAGGCCACATTCACATGCTACATATAAACTGCTATGATACCACTTTAAATAACCATGGTTTCCCTTATATAATCCTAGTTTGTTAAGGGTGCTGAGAGTTGTAAGGAGATCCCTATTCCACTCACAAAGGTAGAGTTCCCAGAGTGATTTAACAGTCAATCCCTCTCCATAGAGAACTCTGGAAATTATAGCACGGGGGGGGGGGGCACAAACTACTGACGTGCTGCATGTGAAGGAAAAACTTAAACACGTTGCAGAGTTCCCAAAAATAGACCAGAGGCAATTAATATTTCATCCAGCAGAGCTTTACTGCTACTAAAGGAAAATGAGCATATTGGACACAAATCCAATACATTCAGGATTGGCACTGTCCATAAAAGATCCAGTTGCAGCAGACTTATCTTAAACTAACAAGAACTTATAATAAGACTAAACCTCAACACTATAGCATCCAGAACAGAACAACACACCAGAACAAAGAGCTAGAAAGATAAAGTAAGTGAAACCCCGGCTCCTTCTGGCCTGACTATTATAGTCAGCAGGACCTGGACAGAAAGATAACAGAACCAATTTAAACCAGCTGTACTCAGCTTCTCTGAAGGAATAACCCAAACATCAGAAACCTTCTGCCTGTTTCTTTCACATAGAAAGAAACCTTCCAGAACCCTCCTGAACTAAGCAGAACAGGAAAGATCTCTACACATCAGATCAATACTTTCTGTACTAAGAAATGCAAACTGACAACTACAGCTCCCATAATTCTTTGGGGGAAGCCGTGACTGTTTAAAGCGGTATCATAGTGCTTTAAACGTACAGAGTGAATGTTGCCACAGACTACCTCTCTTACTTTCTTCAAATACCTCCTCCAGATCCACCTTTGGTCACAAAATCTTTGGCTCCTCTCTCTCCAGTTACCATGCCCTGCTGTAACTCAGCCTAAGTACTTTACAGTCATACCTCGGGTTACAGACGCTTCAAGTTGCGTTTTTTCGGGTTACGGACCGCCGAAACTTGGAAGTACTGGAACGGGTTACTTCTGGGTTTTGGTGGTCGTGCATGTGCTGAAGCGCTAAATCACGCTTTGCGCATGCGCTGAAATGCCGAATCGCAACCCTCACATGCGCAGACGCGCCGCTGCAGGTTGCGAACGCTGCGGGTTGCGAACGTGATCCCGCACGGATCACGTTCGCAACCCAAGCGTCCACTGAATCACTGAAACAATCACATCATCGTTCCCTGTGTATCCTTGGCTCCCCTTCCCCTTCATCTCTTGTTTCCTCTGTGAAGAATGTTAGATTAGAAGTTCCTCGGGGCAAGGGGTTATTGAGGCTGGAGGAACATCGCCCAGCTGTGACGCGTTTGAGGGCAGCTCCCTGCAAGGCCCTTTCCACCTGGCCTAGGGGGCAAGCCCCACACTCACCAGCCCCACTGAAGAAGCTCCTCAAGAGGGCGGAGGAACATCACTTGGCTAATGTTTTATTGATTTATTGATTTAATATGTTGTAAACCACTTTGAGGTTTTTATTAAAAATATAAAGCTGTATAGAAATTAAATAAATCAAGCAAGCAAGCACCATTCATATGGATGGTGCCATATAAACAAATAAATAACAAATAAATGTTTGCCACTTCTTCATCATAATTGTGATCTTGTAAAAATGTATGCTACCCTTCATCTTGTCTGGATTACAGGAAGTTGTGCACTGATACAGATACAGATACAGATACAGATACAGATACAAATACAGTGGTGCCCCGCAAGACGAATGCCTTGCAAGACGAAAAATCCGCTAGACGAAAGGGTTTTCCGTTTTTCGATGCGCTTCGCAAGACAAAAAAGTCTTGCGAGTCTTGCGATTTCCCCCCCTTTCCCCCCTTTTTCTAAGCCGCTAAGCCGCTAATAGCCTTTTAGCCGCTAAGCTGCTAAGCCTTTAATAACTGCTAAGCCTTTAATAGCCGCTAAACCGCTAATAGCGCTAATCCGCTAAGCCGCTAATAGGGTTGCTTCGCAAGATGAAAAAACCGCTAGACGAAGAGACTCGCGGAACGGATTAATTTCGTCTTGCGAGGCACCACTGTACTGATACTGATACTGATACTGATCCTGATATAGAGATATAGAGATAGATATTGATACACACAGAGACACACACACACAGACAGACACACACACATATATTAAAAACATGCCCCCCAAAACAAATAGAATATTTCAAAGCAAAGTGTAAAATGAGAACAATTAAAATTTCCCAAAGGCACTGAAGTGCTTGCAATGTTGGAGCCAGGCAAGCCTCTCCAGAGAGGGGGTATTCCAAAATCAAGGCAGTCTTGTTTTCTAGGAAGGGAACTCTCCGCCTCCCCATCCCTTGCACAGAAGCTCCTTCCTTACCTCCAGGAAAGTCTGCAGCCACAGCACTGCATGGATGGTCACCATGGCTCCTTGCCCTTTCTCCAGAGTCCCCACTTGGCAGCAGATGACGGCACAGTCTTGGCTACTACAGTTCTGCAGGCAGGTTGGATCAAGAGAGTTGAGTTAATTTAAACTGATGGAGTTATTCAGCCTGCAGGATGTATATAACCTGTGGATATACACAGGGTGCAATCCTAACCTCAAGATACAAACTATGTGTATGTGTGGGTGTTTGTATGTGTGTGAAGTTATGGAATTCTGTTTCCCATTTCTTCATTGCTCAGTCTTCTACGTTTTCACATCAGTTTTTGAACTGGTTTCAGTCTTAATTAAAATTCATTAGCTTTCAAAGCAAATTTCTGCTAACATACACATTTTTTGCAGGCACGTTGACCTAGTATACATCATCATCATCATCATTATTATTATTTGCAAATCAAGTTCCCCTAATATACTGGATGCTCGTATGTCATTTATATACGCATTTCTATGCACACTTTACCTCTGATGTTTGCATTTTGGTAAACTACTCGGCTGGAGAATTGCACTGAAAAATCTGGGGAAGGGGGAATTCCAAAGGATGGTTGTGCTTCCGTTCATGCGTTGTCTTGGAAAGGGAAAATTAGGTAGGTTCGCCTTTAAAATGCGAACTGAATCATATTTTTGGCCCATTCCATGTCAAATGATATGCCTCTGCCAGGGGAAATTCAGGGCCATGGATATTGCTGGCAGACCTCCAGCAGAGGTGGTACATGCCAGAAACCACCCATTAAACTCAGTGGAGAGGAAGGGAGGGGGAGAAAACTGCCCACTCGGCCATGACAGATTATAGGATAATTCTGTACCAACTAGCATAAACTATTAGCAATATAGACACCTCTGGCAGGGAGACCATATGTTGGATGCCACAGGGTGTGTAGCATGTGACTAAACTATTCTGGCATCACATTATGCACACTTAGGCTGCGTACACACCATACAGTTAAAGCGCATGATTTTCCCAGAAGACTTCTGGGAACTGTAGTTTAAGGTGCTAGTTTAAGGGGTAAACTACAGTTCCCAAGATTCTTGGGGGAACTCGTGAGTTTTAAATGTATGGTAATAAGTGCCCCAATGGCATAGTGGGACCATAGAATTGTTCAGCTCAAGTTGAAAGTGTAAATTTAGTAACTATGACATTAAAGTATTGAAATTTTAAAACAATCAAGTTCCTAGATCTCTTGAGTGCAGAGGTGGTTTTCAGCTAGCTGTTTCAATCACACTATGCTGAACTGCTACCATATGAGGGCTTCTACATGAGCAGAATGCTTGCCTCATTCATTTTCAAAACAATTTTGCACAATAAGTCGCTCATCCCAAGTTTACAGATCGGACAACTGAGGATTAGCCCGAGTGATGAGAAGCAGGGATATATGAACCCAGATCCAGTGACAACCACTTCAAATGACACTATGAAGTCCATCCCATTTCCCAACAAGTCTCACCACCACAATGGGTTCCTGCAGTGCTGCTGAGTTCACATCCCGCCTCTCACGCAAGCGCCGTGGTTGGGCAGTCATATTGTAGCTGGGAGCAGTTGTGGGCTCCTGGACTTTCAGCTACGAGGGGAAAAATAGCATTCAGGTGAAAAGCAGGCAGCCATATTGAAGGGAAGTTTTTAATGTGTGACATTTTAATGTATTTTTAATCTTTGTTGGAAGCCGCCCAGAGTGGCTGGGGAAACCCAGCCAGATGGGTGGGTACAAATAATACAGTGGTACCTCGGGTTACATATGCTTCAGGTTACAGACTCCGCTAACCCAGAAATATTACCCCGGGTTAAGAACTTTGCTTCAGGATGAGAACAGAAATCATGCTCCGGCGGCGCGGTGGCAGCAGGAGGCCGCATTAGCTAAAGTGGTGCTTCAGGTTAAGAACAGTTTCAGGTTAAGAACGGACCTCTGGAATGAATTAAGTACTTAACCCGAAGTACCACTGCAAATTATTATTATATTATTATTATTAAGGCAGAAGCAGACCAGGAAAAAAGGCAACTGATAAGATAAAGGGGATGGGGCAACTCTCCTAGAAGGAAAGGTTGCAGCTTTTGGGACTTTAAACTAAAAAAAAGGAGATGATTTGATAAAGGTGTTCTCAGGCCCTCCATCCTTTGCTCTCCCCTTCCCAGAGGCTGCTCCTACCTTCAGAGGGTTGGTGTCATTTGTGGGTGAACAGGCGATGTTGCCTTCCGTGCTCACCCTTGCGATGTAAAGCAGGAAGCCTTCCCGGAAGTGGCTGGGGAAATCCACAAGAAGCTCAGCCCCAGATACAGTGCTAGGGCCAGCATTCTGCAACTTAGAGAAGGACAAGGAAGGAAGAGAGGTCAGCAATGGGGAAAACGTTGTCGGTTTGCATTTTTAGTACAGAAAGTATTGATCTGATGTGTAGATATCTTTCCTATTCTAATTAATTCAAGAGGGTTCTGGAAGCTTCTCTGTGTGAAAGAAGCAAACAGAAGGTTCGTGATGTTTGGGTTATTCCTTCAGAGAAGCTGACTGCAGCTGGCTTAAACTGGTTCTGTTATCTCTTTCTGTCAAAGTCATGCCGACTACAAAAATAGGCCAGAAGGAGCCTGGGTTTCACTTTCTCTTTCTATCTCTCTTCCTTCCGGTGTGGTGTTCTGTACATAGTATGCTTAGTGTTGAGGTTTAGACTTATAAGTTATTGTAAGTTTAAGTTAAGTTTGCTGCAACTGAATTTCTTATGGACAGTGCCAATCCTGAATGTATTGGATTTGTGACCATTATGCTCATTTGCCTTCAGCAGCAGTAAAGTTCTGCTGGATGAAATATTAATCACCTCTGGTTTATTTTTTTTTTTTGGGGGGGGAATTCTGCAACGTGTTTAAGTTTTTATTCTGCTAACTATACGCTGGAATCTGCTCTGGATCAATATTGAGAAGAATTCCACGACAGACATATCCACAGTGGCATGCCTTCCAACTTCCCCCCCAAAATAGCAGGATCACCACAAAAACCCTGAAGCCATCACGGCCTCTCAATTTTTCACACAGCGTTCCAAATTCCAAAGGGGTCTTTTCCCTTCAGTACAGCATTTCAACGTGTTACCGGAAGTTCAGATCCGTGCATCCCTCTAACACATTTCTTAGATCTATGCCTCCCGCCCTGCTCCCTTCCTCCTCATTCAATATGGCGTCACTTCCTGTTTTCATGAAAACAAGATCCAATTCACTTGAATGCCCCATAGAAAGTTTTTCACTGTTTCCCCACTCCCCAGTCCGTCAGTCTCCCCTAAAGAAAGTGGGGCATAGGGGGTGTGGCCTGTCCGCAAGGCCGCACCAGGGAATTGTGAGTGTTGACATTTCCATTCCACCTTAGGAACATACATGGGATTGTTACGTGTCACATGTCTGTTTACATTCCAGCACAGCTTGCTGGGAACTTCCGTTGTGTATAGCTTTTGCTTTTTGCTGTTTTCTCTGAGACAACATGAGAGAGAGAGACATGTTTCTTTGTCCTGATTTATGCTTAATAAATCTGTAGTTGTAGTATGCTTCCACAAGCCTCACGCCTATTCTGTGTGCAGAGTTCGATCTGCTGATAGTGTGCCCTGGCTGTGAAGTCCGGGTCACTGATTTACGTCGAAGCAGAGGTGATGGTCTTATCTAAGTTAAGTTTATTGTGCATAAAATGTTATGTATGCATGCATTGTATTTGAAAACTGATGTAACGGTTTGCATTAGGCAAATCCACTCACCCCTTTGGGTGGGGCGGCGTTCCGGGACAGAGGAAGCTTCATTGGAGCCCTTACGAGGGAATTGAAACTGCAATGCCCTTCCTGATAGGTGGAGGGGGTATAAGCCCCTGCCACGTATTAGGAACAGGATCCTAGCCTGCATCCTGGTTTGGCGAATAGGGTTGCAGGCTGGGACTTGGGCTGTGCCAGGGGGCGGAGTCAATGGAGCCGACAGTGGGCTTCCCTCGGATTCACCCTGTTACGTACTGAAGTTCTCACCCTGGGCCAGCAGGGGGATACTGTAGATAGTTATGCAAATAAGGGGTCGAAAGTGACATTCAGTGATTGGATAGTTTTAGAAAATTGTTACAGTTACATTGTACTGGAGCTCTATATAAGCAGGCTGACTGAACCCTTCAGTTCAGTTCTGTCCTGGCCTGTGAATAAACAAGAGCTGTTTGAAGAATCGCTGTGTCGTCTGATATGTTCACCCACAACTTAACAGTCTTCACAGCGGGACGGCTGGAAGGGAACGGCCCAGCAGGGGCTAGCCAGCTAGTCTCCTGGCCCTCTGCACGCCAACAGTGAGTGCCAAAGAGCAGCCATGACAGTCGCTTGACTCTGGCTTGCTTTGTTCAGCCACTGTATCTGTTACCATAAAGCACCAATGCTGCAGCAAGCAAAGGCTCCAGCAGCTCAGTCAGCTGCTTGTGGCTGGAAAGCCAGACAGGATGTTTGTGACTGTTGCCATGGGAACAAAGGGGCAGTCCATTCTGTACTGAGCACCGGATGTTAGCTCAGTGTGTGTGTCATATGACCTGTACTGGAAGTACAAGGGTGGAGTTTCTTCTTGCTGTTGTCGAGTGCAGACATGTTTCTCTGTACTGATATGAGAGACAGAAATAAAGGATGTAAATAGTTTTCTGTCTGCTTCTTTCCCCTCCCTGGGGGACACCAAAGGGGAGAGAGGGAGAACGGTGTGTTCCTCTCACACATCTGAGATGAATCGCCGGGACCTCGCCTGCTTATCAGCAGAGTGGAGACGCGGGGAGGTCGACAGGAATATCTGCCGGTGCCTACGCTGTGGCACATTCCTCTGACCCAGGCGGAATTCCAACAGTGGTAGCAGAGGATGGTTGCTGTTTTCTTCGATCCATCGGACATCTGCATGAGAGGCTGGTGAATTGTCCTCCTCTGCTCAATGGAAGCCTGATTTGAGAGGCTGATTCTCTGCAGCCAGAAGCTGACCAGAAGAAGCTGACAGCCAAGCCGATACCCAAGGTATGAGACTTTTTAGGGCTTAGAAGTGTGAATGCAGAATGATTCATTCACTGCTTCACGGAGAGCGTGTGTGGGAAAGCAGCTCCAACTTAGAAGAGGCCTGCATACCAGGCATTCTTGTGGTTTCCTGTCCGAGGAAAGGAATGCGCTGTTGCTAAGCAACGTCCTTCAGAAGGCTGTGCCTCAGAGAGGAGAAATGGAAAGTTACTCGAGAGGGCTGGACAGTCAGTTTATGCCTCAGAGAGGCGAAAACAAAGTTTTGTTATGACTAGGTCCTCACGAACTGCTGGAAGGGACTTTCCAACGCAGCCAGTGTCAGAGTTGCCAGGTGTCAAGAGAGTAAACAAGCCAGCTATTGGATTTTAGAGGCTTGTGTTTCAGAGTCAATGCAAGGACTCAAAATGGATGCTAAGAAGGGGGGAGGCTTGCCTTCTCCACCCCTCCTGACCAATGACAATTATTCATCTTGGTCTGTAAAGATGAAGGCCCTGCTGCAGAATCAGAGACTGTTTGGGGTGATTGAGAATCCCATCCCAGCAGCACCAACGCGTGCTTGGGAGTCACAGAATGTGAAGGCTAGGACTGCTATAATTCTGTGTGTCTCAGATGAGCAGCTTGTGCATATACAGCATTTGGAATTTGCGCAAGAGGTTTGGAACACGCTGCGTACAACGCATCAGAGAGATGCTGGTTCTTCAGCGTTGCTGTATTTTGAGAAGTTGACCAATCTGAGACTAGCGCCTGATGGAGATGTTCAAGCGCACCTGACAGAAATGAAGTTTCTGCGTCAACAGATGGTGGAACGCAATTTCCGTCTACAGGAGGAAGTGTTTTGCTTCATGATGATAAACAGCCTGAACCGGACTTACAAGGTTGTTGCCAGTCAGCTTGGTTCGCTACCTGCTCAGCAGCTAACCGCGGAAAGAGTGTGTGCCGTCGTCCTGAACGAACACGACAGACTTGCTGCACTGGAAGTGAAAGACAGAGGGAGGCAAGAACAGAGTTCAAATCTTCCCACTGCTGAATCTACCTCAGAGCATGCTACAGCATTGAGCGCTGTCCGATGCTATAATTGTGGACAGACTGGGCATCTACAGCGAAACTGTAGGAAGCCGCGACAGTCAAAAGGAGCCAAGAACAGCTCTACGAAGCCTGAGGCGTCAAGCAAAAGCCGTACCAAGTGCCAGATGAAACCTGCAAAGGTGATGATGGCGAAAGGAACCACGCCAGATGTTGGGAACGCATTCATAATCGATACCGGCGCCACGAAGCATCTCTGCCCACACAGAGAACTGTTTTCGACGTTGAAGAAGCAAAGCTTCACTGTGAAACAAGCCAACGGTCAAGAACTGGAAGCGACCGGAATTGGAACTGTGTATCTTGAGAGTCTGAACTTGACTATAAACGATGTTTACCTGGTTCCAGAACTGAAATTTAGTCTGCTGAGTGCTTCACAGATTGCAAAGAAGGGACTAAAACTGTACTATGATGCTAAAAGATGCAAGATCTATAAAGATGGAGAACTGTTTCTTACTGCCAAAGAGAAAGATGGACTGTATTTGTTGACTTTTGATCAAAGTGATTACATGAAATGTAATACTTCTGATTCTAACGAAATTTCTCTTGCAGGTGTGACCAGTGTGGACACCAGGAAGGTGGCCGAGAAGGTCCACAGAGCTTTTCAGCGGGTGTATGCTGATGTGATTGCTCCTCTAGAACCATCTAGAGGCGGTGCAAAATATTACCTTGTGTGTGTTGATTGTTACACTAATTATTCTTGGGTTTACTTGATGAAGAAACCGCAGGAAACTTTAGAAAAGTTTCAAGAGTTTTGTAACAAGGTTAAAAGTATGCATGATGCTAACATTGATTGTCTTTTCACAGATGACAAGCCAGTTTTTCTTTTACAGGATTTCCAGAGGTTCCTGCAGAAGAAAGGGATAAGACACAAACTTGCTAGTTCCGAAGAAGCATGGAAGAAATGTGTCTGTGTTAGGGTGAACAAAGAATTGCAAAAGGGGATGAATGCGCAATTGCTGAGTTCACATTTGCCACATGAATATTGGGCCGAGTCGCTAGCGTCCTATCTTCACGTGTGGTTGAGAAAAGTCTCAACAGATTTGGGATGTTCTCCTTTTGAGAAGCTGTTTAATAGAAAACCTTCTGTTGCCTATTTCAAGGTTTTCGGGTCTCATGTGAGAACAGAAGCTCCAAGTGGGGTAAAGAATGCCAGAGGCATCTTTGTGGGTTATGAAAAAGGTCTCTACAGAGTAATTTTGTCTGAATCTGGTCAGGTGATTCTCACAAAGTTTCTAGAGAGTGCTCCTGAACGGGAGAGAGTGATTGTTCACACTTTTCCCACAGATGATTCTGATGATGATGATGATGAGTTTGATCTTATTGAGTTCAGTGGTACTGATGATGATGACACTGATAGCTCAGACAGCTCAGTTGTCACAGTCATTGAGAGGAAATCTCAAATAATGACTAGACCCTCAGAAGAGGAGGATAAACCACTGATTAAGCTTAGTACTGGTTCTCCAGAGAGTTCAGAGGCTGAACCAGAAAGCAGAGAAGAGCAGCAGCTCTTAAGAAGGTCTGAGAGAGCAACGAAGGGTGTACCACCCAAGAGGTATTCAGAGGAGTTTGCTAACCTTGCATATGTTGCTGTTGTAAACGACCAAAGACAGATTGAAGCTGTGTCTAAGTCAGAGACAAAGGCACAACAGAGAGTTGTTAACCAAGGCAATGCGAAGTCACACAACCAGAGAGGTACATTGGTAAAACCAGTGGCGGGTAGTTCCAAGGGTGGAACTGAAACAACAGGGGAATGTTATAAGTATAACAACTGTTTGTTTTCTTCTCTGGATGACGCTTTGCTCGCAGCACGCATTGATACTTTAGGGGGAGTATGTTACCATAAAGCACCAATGCTGCAGCAAGCAAAGGCTCCAGCAGCTCAGTCAGCTGCTTGTGGCTGGAAAGCCAGACAGGATGTTTGTGACTGTTGCCATGGGAACAAAGGGGCAGTCCATTCTGTACTGAGCACCGGATGTTAGCTCAGTGTGTGTGTCATATGACCTGTACTGGAAGTACAAGGGTGGAGTTTCTTCTTGCTGTTGTCGAGTGCAGACATGTTTCTCTGTACTGATATGAGAGACAGAAATAAAGGATGTAAATAGTTTTCTGTCTGCTTCTTTCCCCTCCCTGGGGGACACCAAAGGGGAGAGAGGGAGAACGGTGTGTTCCTCTCACACATCTGAGATGAATCGCCGGGACCTCGCCTGCTTATCAGCAGAGTGGAGACGCGGGGAGGTCGACAGGAATATCTGCCGGTGCCTACGCTGTGGCACATTCCTCTGACCCAGGCGGAATTCCAACAGTATCTGCATCTCTGCCCCAGTCGCTAAGGGGAGGTAGGCAGGGTCGAGGGACACACTGATGAAGAATATGTCCCTATTTTCATCTGAGGAATACTGGAGTGGGTGCGGTGGGTTGGAGTGTTGTCTCTGCACCCCTGTGCATCCGGTTCCAACCTGTGTTTCTTTGTACCTGGTAAACATGTTCAACTCTTGGTCCGTAGTCATTTACGTCCTTGCTTGTGTTCTTATAGTCGCCAAAGGCCAGTGGGACCACAACGACATCTGGGGCAGACCTCCTGGGGAGGAGAGCATGGAGAGAGCAAGGATGAAAGTGATCCCCCCCCGTCATGGGACACATACACGCTTCCTCCTGAAGCAAAATGCCCTTCCCTACTGACATTCCCAGCAGCTCCACTCCACCGACACCTCCTGCCCACAAGGCCAAAGCAGCCGGATCAACCTTGTAGCAGAATCAGGTGGGAAAGCTTTCCCCCCACTGTTATCACATCAGGATGGCTTTGTATTTCTGTAGTAGCTGGTGGACACTGGGTGGAAGACAAGGAGCCCAACAGCAGGTGGCGCCAGAGCCAACAACAGGCAGAGCCAATTCGTTCAAGTTTTGTCCCTGGCCTTCTTCCTGTTGAGTTCTACAAGGGCAACACTGAGGGCTCGTCCACATTTGACCTGCGCATAGAAAGCACAAATCCAAGAGGTTTCCTGCATGCCCTATGTTTTCTATGCACAGATCTGAGTGGTTTTCTGTTTGCCCTGCCACTTTCCCCAGGAAAACCCACTCTCTGACACTGAATTGGAGCAAATGTCAATCCGCAGAAAACCTGACAGATGTTTGCTCCGATTCAGCAGCAAAGAGTGGGTTTTCCCAATGGAAAGCGGTGAGACGAGCAGAAGTGGGGATGAGCCCTGAGACTAAGGAAGAGAAAGCTGATATCGCTGGTCTGGTTGTAAATATGAAGGCAGGCAAGTGGGGGCTGGCTGGGGGACAAATGAGGTTGGTGGGGCAGTGCCCCATTTATCCTCATAGGTCAGTCTCCACTGGTTTACATATACATGCATCTCTCTCTGTGTGTGTACACACACACACACACACACACACACACACACACACACTGTTATGAGTTTGTGGAGTGCACGGACCCCCCTTCTAATTCCTGGGTGCCAGACACTGGATTTAGCACGTTAAAATGCAAGCCAGGAGCCAGCCTGGTATTGGAGTGTCTCTTTGCCAGAGGACAAATGCACCCTCAACTCAGAATTACCAGTAGTTAGAAAGACAATAAGTAGAGTTTTAGAGCTGGAAGGAGTTGTTTTTAGAATTTCAGTTGCTTAGGATATGAGCTGAAAGATAAAATAGTTGCAGTCTGTAAAACAAGGAAGCTCAGCAGAGGGACAGATGGCTGTGTTTGATTTCTTTTTGGATCCAGGATTGCAGCAATGGGAGAAATGCTGTGAACCCCTCCACCGTAGGCTCAGGTTGAATATATGTGTAAATAAACCATCTATCATAAAGACACCACAGGCCCTGTGTAAGCGCCTGGAACCCCTGGAATCTCACACCACTGAGAGACTGGGTGTCTTATGATATGTGGTCTATTTACACATATATACAAGCATGCAACAATATATAAACATATACACATATGCGTTAATACTAATACAGACAGAAATCCATCTACCTGCAAATCTCCCCTCATCCATGTGACTTACTCACCCCAGCAGTTCCATTCTTGCAGCAACCTTGACCGGCACCTGCAATTGTTCCACGGCGCTATTGGGGTTGTTGCTGTTCTTGCTGCAGGAGAAGGTGGGAGTTACTGAGTGAGTGCCACAAGAGTGTTTTCTCAAAGCCTGGAGTCCAGGCTTTGGACATGAAAAGTCTTGATATGGAAGAGGAACAGAGATGCAGCGATTTGGGAAAGCTGCCTGTAGTTTTCTGCCTTGCAGCAGTTTAAAGTGTTGGTGCTGACCCTTAAAACCCTAAACGGCCTTGACCTTGTATACCTGAAGGAGTGTCTCCACCCCCATCGCTCAGCCCAGACACTGAGGTCCAACTCCGAGGGCCTTCAGGCAGCTCCCTCACTGCGAGAAGTGAGGTTGCAGGGATCCAGGCAGAGGGCCTTCTTGGTAGTGGCGCCCGCCCTGTGGAACGCCCTCCCATCAGATGTCAAGGAAATAAACAACTATCTGACTTTTAGAAGACATCTGAAGGCAGCCCTGTATAGAGAATTTTTTAATGTTTGATGTTTTATTGTGTTTTTGATATTTTGTTGGGAGCTGCCCAGAGTGGCTGGGGAAACCACGTCAGATGGGTGGCTAACAACAACAACAACAATTTTATTTGTATGCCTCCCATCTGTCTGGGTTGCCCCAGCCACGCTGGGCAGCTCCCAGCAGAATAGTAAAAACACGATATAACATCAAACATTTAAAACTTCCTTCAGATGTCTTCTAAAAGTCAGATAGTTGTTTTTTTCCTTGACATCTGACGGGAGGAGCCCTGACTTGGGAAAATAGTTGGCAACTTCATATATACAAGACAGCTCCCCTTATATACCCTGCTAGATGGGTGGGGTATAAATAAATTATTATTATTATTAATATTATTATTATTACCGTTTTTTCGCTCTATAACACGCACCCGACCATAACACACATGTAGTTTTTAGAGGAGGAAAATCCGTAGGCATGCCACCCGTAGGCATTCCCTCCATAACACGCACAGACATTTCCCCTTACTTTTTAGGAGGAAAAAAATGAGTGTTGTGGTGCAAAAAATACGGTATATCTTTTTTTTGGGGGGGAGAGAATAACTAAACAGGGAAGGTGCCTGCTTATTTATTTAGAAAATTTCTCAATTGATTTTGGTTTTCAAAAGAACTCCAAAACAATATACAGTACTGGAAGGTTGCTGGCTGTGCCACAGATGGGCCTGTGAGTTTCCTGGTATGAGGACTTGGCTTCAGGGGTCCAGGAGAGTGGGGCAGCGTTGACTGTTACCTTCTTAGCTGCAGCATCAAAGTTATGTTATCACTGGCCTCTTCCAGCTGGCTGACACTTAGCTCCACATCTACCTGGATCTGTAAAAAAGGTGACAGACAGGGGGAGAGGTTGGATGTCTGTTGCATCCAAGAAAACTGTAAGCCTGAGTTTGGCACTGCTCTGGTTAAGAAATCAGCCACATACCGTGGTGTTGGATTTCATGGGGTTGCCAATTTCACAGGCCACCAAGCGGGTCTCGTTCTCCTTACGGGTGTTGCAAATCAACTTCTGCAGAGAAAGAGAGAGGGAGAGAGAGCACAGGTGACTTCACTGTCAGCCAGGTGAATGAGCAATATGAAAGGCTGGCAATGACCTGGAGAGTGTCCCTATTGTTGCAAATAGAAGAATTAGGCCTGGGCCACCAATCGGTATATTCATGACCACAGCCGAGCTACAAAACAAGGGTATTGGAGCCTTTTCTAACCCGCTCAGTCAGAATTTTGAGTTCTGAAAGGGCTGTACCATTCTGCAGAGGACCACTTTGTCCTTTCGGACCTCTTTCCTCCTTCTTTGGAAGTTAAAAGAGATAAGCTTTGGCAAGCAGGAAGCTGCCAGGCAGCCTAGAATCCTCAGAATTTGCAGGAATAGATGAAATATGAAATACCTTAATAATGTCTTAAGGACGCTTCTGTGAAGGGGGTGACTGAGAAGATGAAAATATGTACGCTGTATTTTGTGGCTTGGCTCAAAAGGACTATTGTGGCAAAACATATTGGTGTTTCGCAACTTTCTGACTAGTTGCAGGACCTTAGCCAGACCTAGCAGAGTACACGCAGAATCCACATAAGCAACTGGCGACTTGCTGCAGACAGGACAGACGAAGCAGGAACCAGGAACTTGTAGTTGGGTGTTTATTATATACAGTGGACTATTTACAGGAACAGAACACAGATCTTTAGCTAGCTCTCTCTGACACGACTCACAACTCCTACACTGACATACAGAACTCTGAACCTTTGAACTCTGAACTAACACATTCCAGTTAGTAGGCCATTAATTATCACTCCCTTGAGAGAGCTTGACCAATCAGGGAGTTGTCTCCATGTCTCTGTTATCACCAGGCAGACTTACTCCTTCAGATTGCCTTCTGGCTGTCTGCCAAACCTTAATTGACTCTGTGTGAGTAACTGCACGTACACAGTTTCCCAACAACTATAACTCAGCAGCGTGGACCAGCTACGAGTGAAAGGTCTTACCTGCCCATCGCTGTTAGCTGTCTGGAAGTAAGTTCCGTGTGGCAGCTCCACCACCAGCTCTGCCTCATAGGCTCCTTCACCAGAATTCATCGCCGTGGTCTGGAGGAGAAGCACATTCTCTGCCCCAATTAACAGGGACCCTTCGTTCCTGAGACACAACCGCATAGCAGGGGTGGGATGCAGGGAGAGAGACAGAGCTAAAGTTATAAGAAATGTCTTTTGCTGTGCATTAGGAAATCACTGTATGAAAAAGAGGGAGCTGCAAGATTTAGGTTGTATTTCATTGTCTCAGCTGAGCAATCATGACAGCTCACCCCGGGTGCCTCCAGGCTGTCACCATCTTGCAGGAGGGATCTTTAGGTTTGCAAAGTTAAAGCAGATTAAATACTCTCTTGGCCTGGTGCAGCAAATCCACTAGAAACAGACACAGAGAGAGGCTTTCTGCAGTTAGGAAAGTGATGGGGAAACGGTCTGAGAAGTGTGGGATGATGAGCGAACGATGAGTAGGAAGATGTGCAAACCGCCACGCAAGCAAATCAGGGTGAAGCAAATCATTGTCATATAACTGTCCTGCAGACAAACGAAATTGACTGCTCGCTTACACAAAGCATATGCTTTGTGTAAGAGGAGTATGATGAATGCTAAATAAGCAGGAGGTTTGAAGGAGCCCAAAATGAAACACAGTGAATGTAGCAGTAGTTTGTATCACACCATATAAATCTGCCCAGCCCTTCAGATCAGTATCAGAACTCCTATTCTTCCATTTCCCATTAAGGTCAACTAGAGTGGTGGGCACAAGAGACAGGGCCTTCTCAGTGGTGGCCCCATAACTGTAGATCTCTCTTCCAAGGGACATACATTTGGTCCCGTCAGTTCTGTCTTTTAAATGGGCCTTTAAAATAAAACCATGTGACCATCTTGAGATCCTTGGAAGATAAAGGTAGTATATAAATGTAATAAATAAAATAATGTCCAGAGAATTTTGCCTTCCCGCTGCCCTGGGCCACTACAGCCTCTCAGATACCACACTTCTATAATTAAAAGGACTGGGATTCCAGATTCAAGGGAGATCTGAACCCTGAACTTTCTCATTTTGGACGACAGCCCCAGGTTAGATCACCAGGACTAGCACTCTTGAGACTCAAGAAGAGACAGCTGTTGGTGCTTACGTGTGAGCGGAGAGTCGGAGGTCTGGGATGCAGATGTTGTCTTCTCCACAATCCACAATGATACGGGTCTGTGGGATGTAACAAACAGGCAGAGCTTTGACTGAGTGATGAACAATCCCAACCTGGAGCCTCAGCACTTTTCCTGCTCTTTACCGCTAAATCAGAACAAACAGCAGTCCACGGAAAATCTGAAACATGGTTTGTTCCAATTCAGCATTAAAGAGTGGGTTTTACTGGGGAAAACAGGGCTCAGATACAGAGCCTTAAAGCACCTAGAAAACATGGGGCAGGAAGGAAGTGTGGAAGAGCCCTGATGTGGGTTGGGAGTGATGTGTTCAAGCTCAACATAAAAGATTGCAGAAGGATCCCATTGCCCTGTAGCGCAGATGGGAAATCAACATGGTTATCTGTCATTCAGATACAGTGGTACCTCGGGTTACATACGCTTCAGGTTACATACACTTCAGGTTACAGACTCCGCTAACCCAGAAATGGTGCTTCAGGTTAAGAACTTTGCTTCAGGATGAGAACAGAAATCGTGCAGCAGTGGCGCAGTGGCAGCAGGAGGCCCCATTAGCTAAAGTGGTGCTTCAGGTTAAGAACAGTTTCAGGTAAGTACAGACCTCCGGAACAAATTAAGTACTTAACCCGAGGTACCACTGTAAACAATTTGATCTCTCTATAATTGTCTAACAGCATTAACCGTTGAGAGTGCTTAGGGGGATTAGAATCCTGAAAATATAAATGTCAGTGCTTATATCCACCCCCACCCCCACCCCTGGTTCTGGCTATCATGCTTTCAAAGCTCGAACTCAAGTCTTCAGCATTGTGAGGGAGAGGACTCCCTGAGCATGCGCAAAGGGCAATTCCTTACAATTTCATACACACAACCAGGCTCATATTCCTGGGATCAGGAAGCTTGTTTTCTGGCTCAGAGGATGCGATTCAAATTTAAGCATTTTAGCACTTGACTAAGTGACAATTTTGTTTATGTATTTGGGGCAGCTGCATATTGCAGAGGGTTGGACTAGATGATCCTCAGGGTCCCTTCCATCACTGCAATTCTGTTTGCTAGCTTATTTCAGCTTCAATAGGCTCCCAGGGGTGGCTTAAAATTACAAAAAAAAGCAAAGGAAGGAAATCAAAATACCAGAACACAAAAGAAATACAGAAGCAGACAGCGGCTTTAAAACAGTGGAATCAAAGTCCTACAATGCCAAAGCTTTGAGGCTGGTGAGGCATCTCACCTGATCCTGGACAATTGTTTGGCCAGACAGCACAGGCTTCATCTCCCCGTCTGCAGATGCCGATGCCAAACTGAAGTTGAAACTCACGACAATGGGACTCAGTTTGTCCTTGAAATCGGCCTCCTCCTGTGGGAGGCAGAGAAGTGGCTCAGAGATTCCCCCTAAGGCTAGCTCATCTTCTCACTTCAATTGTTCAAAGTGCAACAGCTCGGCATTAACAGGCATAAAATCTCCAGTTTGCCCAGATGCAGAAACGGAGCTCGCTGGAACTACTGCGTGTCACGCCGCACGACTATCGAAACGGCAAGGCACCTGCCAGAATTAAAGGCAGAAACGCCAGTGGCCACACCTGGAACATAGCTGTCAACCGTCCCTTATTTGGCGGGAAACTCGCTTATCCCAGCGCCGTGTCCCGCTGCTGTCCCTTATTGATGATGTCCCTTAAATTTCCCGGGTTTCATGCTCGCCCAGCTCGGGAGAGAAGCAGCGGCTCGGGGTCCTCCACCGAGAGAGAGAGCATGTGCACAAGCTGCCGCGTCTCCGTCTCTCCTTTTTCCCCCTCAGGGGCGCATCGTGAGGAGACAGGTGGCGGCGGGCGGGCAGGCAGCCCCTCTCTTGCAAGACTTCCGCCGCGCTGCCAGGGGAAGCTGGAGGCAGCAGCGGCAGTGGCGGCGACGGCTGAGGAGGTGGCCTGAGGGAGGAGGAAGAGGAGGGGATGGGGAGGGACGCAGAAGGGCGGCGCTTCAGCGGCGGCGGTGCTGCCGCAACTATCTCATGCCGGGCTTGCTGGCGGCGTGGGTGAGAGTCTCTCTCCCTCCCCCTCTCTTGGGCAGGGAAGGGCCGATGGAACTCCTCGCGCTAGGACGACGGCAGCCCCGACGTGCTGCTTAGCATACCCTCCAACCAGTGCAGCATCTTAATGTAGTGATTTCCCCCTCTGCATCCCTTTCATAACTCTTTCATAAATGCAAGAGCAGCACGGCTCCATCAGTGCCGGATTTATGTATAAGCCAAGCAAAATCCCTTATTTTGGCTGCTGATCCCTTATTTTCGAGGCTGCTGGTCCCTTATTTTCAAATCTGTAAGTTGACAGCTATGACCTGGAATGCCATCCCTACCTGGGGCCTGCAACATGGTTTGAATATGCAGACATACACTCGACGATAGCATGCATGATGCCCTCTTTGTGGGTGTGTTGGAAGAAAACACACTTGGGATTTTTTATTTTAAAAATTGGATGTTTTAAAAATTTCTCTCCAATGCTCACCTAGAAGTTGCGGGGCTGGTTCCTGCAACATCTGAAGCAGCAAAAAACTAACATAAAACAGCCACCTCTCTCACGCTTTGTGTGTGTGGTGCCAAGATGTCTTTCGAACGGCAGTTTCACAAGGGCCTGGTTTCCTTTTAGCTGAGGACACACTGTGAAGTCTACCTTTAGATATGAGGCAACTGACTCAAGGCGGCTGGTCTCACCTGCTTTGAAAGGGCAGCAAATGGCTAGTTGTTTGATTTATTAGGGTTGCATTTTTCCTGCCAGGAAGAGGCAAAATTACTTGGGCAGCCTTAAGGCCCTTTCATGCTTACCCAGAAAATCCAGATTTTCAGAGTTTGGTTGTAATCTGTGGGTTTGCTTTGACTTCAGCAGGGTAGCCCACATTTGCAGCAAAGCACCCTGAGCTGACCCTGGTCTTTGCAATATTTATTTACACCACGGAGGCAAATACATTCACATTATACCTTTAAAGCAGTCTTTGAAACTTATTTCCCACTGCAAAGAATTCTGGGCACCACAGTTTGCCTCTCAGGGAGTTATAATCCCAGCAACCCTTAACAAACCACAGTTCCCAGAATTCTTTGAGGTAGGGTGGATGTGCTTTGAAAGTATAGTTTGCAGCCTCCTTCAATAGGCAACACAGCCACTTACCCTACGTCAGATCCCAGGAAAGCAATTGCTTGGACCCCAGCAACTCACCCAGACGGCTGCCAGCCCAGCTGAAGCCACTGCTCTCTACCCTCTGACTGGCTGTCTCAATTTCAAACTGCAGAACTACGTCATA
Source organism: Podarcis bocagei (assembly GCF_964188305.1). Classification (NCBI taxonomy): domain Eukaryota; kingdom Metazoa; phylum Chordata; class Lepidosauria; order Squamata; family Lacertidae; genus Podarcis; species Podarcis bocagei. Next base: position 15,068,237 of record NC_138138.1, on the reverse strand, counting down.
TTCTTACACGCCACCATGCAAGGGTATTGCCCATCTGAAGGCAGCCCTGTTTAGGGAAGTTTTTAATATTTAATGCTGTACTGTTTTTAACACTCGATTGGGAGCCGCCCAGAGTGGCTGGGGAAACTCAGCCAGATGGCTGGGGTATTATTATTATTATTATTATTATTCATCTCACCTAATGCATCCTACTGGTGAACAGCCTATTAGAAAGCTGCCAGTTTGACAAAGGTTGCTTATCCAGCATCAGCACCAGGAACAATGACCTCACTCACACACATTCCATCTCCCAAGTTCCTCCCCTTTTCCCCTGGCATCACTGTAACAGGTGCAAGCATGGAGCTCCAATGATGGGGAGAGATGCTGGGGTTTCTGAGAGGAGCCTTGCCAGAAGCAAAGGTGGCAAGAATGCTCGGGAAGGATCTCCTGCCCCCAAAACAAGGAAATAATAACAACAACAACTATTATTATTATTATTATTATTATTATTATTATTATTATTATTATTATTATTATTATTATTATTTATACCCCGCCCATCTGGCTGGGCTTCCCCAGCCACTCTGGGTGGCTTCCAAAAATAAATAAATTAAAATACTGTAATACATCAAACATTAAAAGCTTCCCTAAACAGGAAAAGCCAATGAGTGTTCCCGTTTAGTTTCACAAGCCAGATTTGCAAAAAGTGGTAGGTCTGAGATCACCTTGCCATCAGGTCCCAGGGATGCCGGTATAGGTTGTGGCTGATCTCGCAATACAGAGGAGGGGGAACAATGCACTCTGTATGTACTCAGAAGCATCTTTCATTATGCTTCCTCTGCATTTCTGGGAGACCTGTTGTGCACTCATGGTGGCATGGGGGCATTTATACGTGACCTCCCTTTCAATACTATATGTGCCTGCCAAAGTTTCCAATCAGTGCATGCTTCCCTTCCAATTAGCACACGTCCCACAACTTCCTGCTGAAAACCGGTCACTTTTTATACCGCAAATGTTCCAGTTCTTCTTTTGTCCTGCTTTGTTGTCCTATAGGGCAAAGAGCGCCCCTCCAGATGGCAAGAAGGCCGTAACATGGGGGAAGCATCACAGAACAACGAACAAGAAGAAGAGGAGTTTGGATTTGATATCCCGCTTTATCACTACCCGAAGGAGTCTCAAAGCGGCTAACATTCTCCTTTCCCTTCCTCCCCCACAACAAACACTCTGTGAGGTGAGTGGGGCTGAGAGACTTCAGAGAAGTGTGACTAGCAGCTGCATGTGGAGGAGCAGGGAAGCGAACCCAGTTCACCAGATTACGAGTCCACTGCTCTTAACCACTACACCGCATTGGCTCTCAGAACAAAGCAGAATGAGGTGAGAACCGTCCAGTATAAATCTACTACTCCTAAGGCTTCCCCCTGCACACTTCCCAAAATATATGAAGTGCCATGCTTTGCCCATGTCTCATACCCGCAGGTAGGCATCAACATCTTGGCAGGTTTTGGGTTTCTCTCTTGACAGTTTCAGCAGGAATGTTTGGCTCGATTGGCTGGTCGGCTGCAGCAAGACCCGTCGCCCGTATTTCTGCTTCATGCGGTCCAGCTGCAGTTCGGCATTCAGGTCTAGCAGAATGGTGGTGGGGAGGGAATTAGCAGAAAGCAAACACAGCAGGTGATCGAGAGCGAGAAATGGTAACGTTAGGCAGACACACTTGTTATATTGTTTTACGGGTCTGTGAAACGCCATTTTTATATTTAAACCATCCTATCTAATTTAGCATTTGCTCTTAAATTTTTGTTGATTTCGTCCATGTATTGTTGATAATTTCTTACTGTCTCGTGTACACCTTTCAGATCCTTAAAAAAAAAAAAAAAGCAGTTTATAAATCCATGAATGGAAAATAAAATAAACAAACACAACCCGTGCTAATTTTGCACCCTTAGCTGGGATAGCAAAATAACACCTTTCCTACTCGCTGGATATCAATGTCAGGAGTTCAGCCTACATTCGAGTAGGACCCTGGCAGAGACACATCCCCGACTGACATGTTCCCTCTCTCCTGGTCAATCATTCGGGAGCTTGATAAGCTTTCTTCAGCCTGAACATCACAGTGACCAATGCCAACCGACACCGGCACACTTAGGGATCCGCAGAGTTTGCGCAGTTGTGTAACAGACCTCAGCAACTCAGCATTTTGGCTAATCTACTTTATTTACATATAAACACACACAGAGCTCTGCAACATGGCTCCCTCTTTCTCTAGCATCAGACAGCAAAGAGAAAAAGAACAAAGGACAATAGCTCCACTTCATGGAACACAGTAACACAAACATCCTGTCTCTGTCACTTCCCACTCTGTGGAGTTAAAACATATACCGCCATGTGATGGACAAAAATCCCATGACTGCAATCATGGATCAGGAATTCTAACAATCAAGAGGTCTGGAGCAAAACACTGTAGGGTTCCATCCACTTCCTAGCACACTGCTACTGGTGACTGCATACTTACCGTATCCACAGAAGCATGCAGCTGCAGCAATCGAGAAACTGTACTCCTTCATCAGCCAAATTCCTGGACTATGTCCCAACAACAATTTTTACAGACCAGCATGAGTGACTTCCCTCTTAGTGCGATAGTAGACACCTTTACTGCCGATTGTGTGAATGCAGCAGATTTTTATTTTCTCTGGAAATGTCTTGATGTGGAACGAAAAAACCTGGAAATCCTGCTGACCACTGCCTCCACCTCTGTAAAACCTATCATTCATAAACAGAGGCAAGCTAGCCTCCGAAACAGAAATATGGCTATTTTCTGTAAGTTTCATCCATTCTGCCAATCTCATTCTACCCAGTACTGCGGCAGCTTGACTACAAGACCTCCACCTCTTCCCACAGTCAAGGCAACACTCACCAACTTTCTGAGGAATCCTCTTTGCTGACACTTCGGCACATATCTGGATTTTGAAGCTGCATTGAAGAGAAGGAAGGCAATGAGGACTGTTTCACACATGATGTGGCTGATGAGTGTGCAATCGACTGGGAGCCAGCAACCAACTCTGCCTCCCTGAATGATCCTTGTTTGTTTGCAAACGTGTGCTGGCCACACTCTACACTTTTTTCGATGGACCCAGAAATAAGTAATTTGTGATTTCCCGCTCTGCTGGTTTAAAAGGGTTCCTCTTATGTTATATTTCCTCTCCCCACCCATGCCCAGTTGTGTTCTGAACTTTTTCTTTTTAGAGAAGATAGTTATTACTAGTTACCCAGTTGGAGAACAGCCTTTACCAAAGGTGTCATGGGCTTTGAAGACGCTCAAACTCAGGACGCAAGGGAGAAACATGTTAAGAGGAAGGTACGCTTGGCAAATCCACACCCTGATCAACTCCCGCCCGGAAACCAATGTCCCCACTGTGGAAGGACGTGTGGATCCAGAATTGGCCTCCACAGTCACTTATGGACTCATTGTTAAAACCGTGTTAAGGAAGACAATCTTACTCGGCTATGAGTGATCGCCAAAGAAGAAGAAGATTTTTAAATGAGGGGTAATTTCAATTATCATTTTGTTAAGGTTCCAAGAAGATCCCCGAAACCAATTTCCAAAAACAAACTACATCCTGCAAACAGGAAAACCAATGGCATACCTTGATTGTTTTTGACATGTCTCGTTGATTTTGAGCACAGAACCTAGGCTACAAAGGGATCTAGATTCAATGCCCTTCCCACCCGGCTCACCAGTTGACTTGTACTCCTGCTACCGTACACGATTTCTCCTCTGGGTTCAGTGCACCTGGCAGGACCATCTGGGCTTTGAGAAACATGACCGGCTGAGCTCTGAGAGGGACCAAAAACAAAAACCTAGTGAACAAGGGTAAGCAGGCAGGAAGTTCCAAGAGTGACAGGAGCATTTGCTGATTCCTTAGTCAAACAGCACTGGCAAAGTGTTGGTGACGAATGCACGAGACCTCAGTGCTGCAAAATCTACAGCTTCCGAGGAGCTTAGGACACCTTAAAACGTCAAAGCCCAGCCTGCCTTACCCTAACTTGACTTGCATCCTTGTACACAGGAGCTGGTCACCTTGCGGCCTGCTAAATGCCCAGCTTGGTCAAACAGGTGTTCCTGAGAGATGGTGCCATGTATATAGGGCAGCAAGCGAGAATGAGGTGGCTCATTCAAGGGAGAAGGAAACCTTTGGTCAGCTGAGGAGGTGGATTCAGTACGCAACAACAGGGTTGAGGAACCTGTAGCTCTGTGGTGTGCAGTTAGTGTTGGTGCTGACCTTTAAAGCCCTAAAAGGCCTCAGCCCAGTATACCTGAAGAAGCGTCTCCACCTCAATCATTCAGCCTGGACACTGAGGTCTAGCTCTGAGGGCCTTCTGGCGGTTCCCTCACTGTGAGAAGTGAAGCTACAGGGAACCAGACAGAGGGCCTTCTCAGTGGTGGTGCCTGCCCTGTGGAACGCCCTCCCATCAGATGTCAAGGAAATAAACAACTACAGTGGTACCTCGGGTAAGTGCTTAATTTATTCCGGAGGTCTGTTCTCAACCTGAAACTGTTCTTAACCTGAAGCACCACTTTAGCTAATGGGGCCTCCTGCTGCCGTAGCGCCGCCGGAACATGATTTGTGTTCTCATCCTGAAGCAAAGTTCTTAACCTGAAGCACTATTTCTGGGTGAGCAGAGTCTGTAGCCTGAAGCATATGTAACCCGAGGCACCACTGTATCTGACTTTTAGAAGACATCTGAAGGCAGCCCTGTTTAGGGAAGTTTTTAATGTTTGATATTTTACCGCTTTATTATTATTATTAATATTCTGTTGGGAGCCGCCCAGAGTGGCTGGGGAAACCCAGCCAGATGGGAGATGTATAAATACATTATTATTATTATTATTATTATTATTATTATTATTATTATTATTAGACTAGGGAGACTAGGCTAGTCCCCTAAATGTTCCCCTGTCACCTCCTTCCCAAAGCCTGGGAAGCTTCTGCCCGACTTAGGAAGGGAGGCGCGATGCTCACACACGCGATGTCGTGATGAGGAGCCGCCGCCCACCAATCGCTGGAGCCTCTGGCCCTAAATGTTCCTCTACGAGAAATGTCACTGCTCTAGCCCTCCAGATGTTGGGCTCCATTTCCCAACAGCCTCTGTCAGCATTAGAGTTGCAGTTCAACAGCATCTGATATATGCAACTGAAAATGAGCTAGTGACTGTCACCGACTCCCCTTCTTTCTGCCCACAGGGTAGATAAAATATGGCCACTTCTGCAGATGTCAAGGCATTATTATTATTATTATTATATTATATATTATATATTATATATTATATATTATATATTATATATTATATATTATATATTATATATTATATATTATATATTATATATTATATATTATATATTATATATTATATATTATATATTATATATTATTATGGTTAACAAGGAACTTTTTTGCCTGGTGCCTAAAGGTGTACAGTTTTAGCTTGGTCTTCGAATAGAATGTGTTCCAGCAGTCTGTTCGACTCCCGGAAACCAAGGCGTGGCTTCCGATTGGCTGCAGGAGCGTCCTGCAGCCAATCAGAAGCCACAGAAGCTGCGCCAGATGTTCAGCTCTGAAAATTGAAAACCGAAACACTCACTTCCAGGTTTCAGTCGTTCAGGAGCTGATTTGTTTGTGAGCCAAGGAGTTTAAGATCCAAGGTACAACTGTATCATGAAGGTGCCAGGCAAACTTCGCTGGGAGAGCATTCCACAGGTGGGGAGCCACTGCAGAGAAGGCCCTGTTCTCGTGTTGCCACCCTCTGAACCTCTCGAGGAGGAGGGCACACAAAGGAGGGCATGGAGTGAATCCTCAGGGTGATGCAGGTATAAAGATCTTTCTTCTGACAACCATCTTCCCCCACCTCTACCAAACTAGGGGAACGATCGTGGTTCCCTCTTAACCCTTTCAGTGCTGATTTGCTGAAGAGCTTGAAATGGAAGCACAGGGGTGTTGCTCCAAAAAGCAGGGCCTAAACTTGGAGGGGTGGGGGAGCATTTATAGGCAACAAGGTCTCCAGGGAAATCTCTTTCCACTGGTCTTGGGGCTCCATCGACCCACCTGTACACAGTCACTTTGCTGGCTCTGAAAGCTCCCACCAGCACATCTGTGAAGGGGAACAAGACAACCAAAAAAAGTTAGCAGTCCACCAATAGCTCAGTTGGTTAGAGCATGGTGCTGATAATGCCAAGGCTGCAGGTTTGATCCTTCTAAGGGACAGATGCATATTCCAGCACTGCAGGGGTTGGACTAAATGATCCTCAGGGTCCCTATCAACTCTACAATTCCATGATTCTACGATTCAGTGTTGCAGCATCTCACCAAGCTGCCTCGGGTTCCCAGTTCTGCTCACTCCACTGATGCGATTAGGAATTAAGTTCTACAAAACCCAAGCCAATTTTGCACCACCTGCTAATTAAAACAACCCTTGCAAAATTGAGACTTTTTTTATTCAAAAAATAAAACGATTTTCAGCTAGTATATGTTATGCTATCCAGATAGGATCACCCAATGAAAGAAGCAAATATAAAAGACAAGCTTTGTATCATGACAGCGGATTCCATGAACGGCAAGGCAATTAATAAACGTAAATACCGTATTTTTCGCCCTATAGGACGCACTTTTCCCCCTCCAAAAATGAAGGGGAAATGTGTGTGCATCTTATGGGTGAATGCAGGCTTTCGCTGAAGCCTGGAGAGCGAGAGGGGTCGGTGCGCACCGACCAAAAGGCTATGCCAGATGTCCTGTACCTAGAAGAAAAAAATGAGGCATATAATTACCGTATTTTACAGGACATCTGGCATAGCCTTTTGAAGAGTCAAAATTCTTTCACAAGTTAGGGCTTATCCACACTTTCCAGGTACGGTCCTTGGTTTTAAAGCTCAGTGCCCAAGCCCCCCCTTTTTTTTCTTGCTCTAGACCTTTTATTGTGAAAAGCTGCTCTTTGAAGCTCAATTGGAGCAAATGGAAATCTGCGGAAAACCCAGATTGACGTTTGCTCCGATCTAAATATTAAAGAGAGGGTTTTCGCAGGGAAAGAGCAGGGCAAAGTTCAAGTATGGAAAACCCTTATTTAATACAGGCGGCAACCCATTTGCATAGGGGTCCCGTTCCCAGCCCCCACAAACATAAGTGCCGTGCCCCACCCTCATTCCTCCTGCTTCTGGGACTGAAAGGATCTGTGCGTCAGCGATCGCGCGTCCGTTGGACATGCCTAAAATGGCCGTCGCCTGTGCAGGCAGTGCTAAAACCCAGTGGCTGCCTATTTCCGTTGTACGTTACCAGGGTAGCCATTTGCATCAATGTCCACAGCCCCGCGTATGGCAAAGCCAAACCCAGCCGGCCCAGAGAAGGGACTCTCAAGGATCTGGGTTGGCGATGAACTCAAGCCCTCATGGTGCCCACGGTAGATGTAAACACGGCCACCTCCATCTTGGCCGGCGAAGGGGGCTCCGATGGCTATGTCTGTGGAAGGAAAGAATGGGTTGGAATGTAAAGGCGACAGAACCAAATCGATAAGGTGAAGTCACCCATTTGGTCAGAAAGGATGGCGGGGAAACGGAGGGAAGCAGAGGAAAAGCCCATGACGCAGAAACAGGTCAGGCAGAAAAGGCGTCTGTGTGGTGGGGAAGGCAAAGGTCTCCCACACTCCCAGAAAAGGCAGGATTCAAATACCAGAAGGAGGACTGAGGCTTAAATTGAGGGTTTTCTGGGTACTCCCACATTTGGCTCTGGGGAGGATGTGAATTCTAACACAGCTCACTGGGTCTCTTTGTCTAACCCTCCTTGAGCATTTTTGCTTGGCTGGAATGCTTCTGAAAACGTTTCTTGCTTGCCTCCATGAGGAATGTGTAAGTGTGAGTAGGAACAAGGTTTTGTATCTACGCCCTTAGTATTTTATTATTATTATTTGTTAAATTTGTACACCACCCTATACCCAACTGGTCTCTGGGCAATTACCATATGTTTCGCTCTATAAGACGCACCAGACCACAAGACGCACCTAGTTTTTGGAGGAGGAAAACAAGAAAAAAAATATTCCGAATCCCAGAAGCCAGAACAGCAAGAGGGTTCTGGCTTCTGGGATAGCCACGCGAAGCCTCTTCAGGGCAACGGGATGAAGGCTCCCCCAAGAGCCATGCTCCCTTTAAAGAGCAAGCAGAGCGTGTGTGCGGCTCTTGGGGGCTTTTCCCCAAGGAGGGAGGACGGGACTGATGGGCTGCCCTTCTCCCTCCTCGGGGAAAAGTGCCCAAGAGCCGTACACACGCTCCACACAGCTCTTTAAAGGGAGCGCTGAGCAGAGCCTCCCGCCTGCATTCGCTCCATAAGACGCACACACATTCCCCCTTACTTTTTAGGAGGGGAAAGGTGCGTCTTATAGAGCAAAAAATACGGTGCCACATAAAATCACAATATCAAAACACAAAATGCGTAATACTGTATCTATGAGTAATACATTTCAGCAACTCTTAAGGAGTTTTTTTTTATAAATCACATTCATTTGCATTCTTCACATTATCTCTCTCTGTCTCTCCCTCTCTCCTATTTTGCTATCCTCCTCCCATCTCCTCCCTCAGCTACCGGGGCCTGCTGAGGGCAAACTTCTTCAACACAAACTTATCATTAACAGAATACAAGTCTGCTGTACAAAGGCAAAATCCACATCCATTGCTCCGCCCACTTTCACCTCTGGCCCTTGTCCTCTGTTGGCACGTGGCCCCTGGAAGGGATTGTGGCCCTCGGGTTAAAACGAAACACTCTCTGCCCATGCTATGGTGAGGAATGGGTTGTGATTGTAAGTGAAACTCTGACTGTCAACCTTGAGCACTCGATTGTGGGGTGAGGGAATGGAGAATAGGAAATTGGGGGTTAAGAGAGGGAGAAAAAGGAGGGTTGGCCTTCCATCCCATCCTTACCAGTGCATCCATCCTGGTCTATGTCGCCCAGGGAAGCAATGGCCATGCCAAAGCGACCGTAGACATCTGTGCCCGTCAGTCTCTGCCAGGGGGTGATATAAGCAGTGGGGGTCTTCTGCTGCAGGTATAAGTAAACTCTTCCCACTTCATAGAGTTTGCGGTCGGAGTGGCGTTCCATGAAGAGAGGGGCCCCCACCAGGATGTCATCTTTTCTAGTTGAGGGGGGAGAACAGAAAAGTTCCCTTAGAGCTCTGCTCAAGTCAGACTCCAGCGAGAGGTGCTGCTGCTTCTAGGTCCAGGGTGTCTGCATTATCCGATGTAATCCATTCTTTTAACCAACTCAGGCAGGCTGCTTCATAATAGATTTGCAGACCTGCCAGGTTTCTAAGCAGAAGTTGGAGACCATCTGGCATGGATGAACTAGTTGAGATTCCTGCATCACAGGGGGTTGGGCTGGATGACCTTTGGGGGGTCCCTCGCAAGTCTGCAGTTCTATGATTTTGGAGTTCACCCAAATACACTCACAGGGCTCAGTGACCCAGGCAGTAGGAACCAATTGATAGAATTTCTATGATGCTTTTCATTCAAATGAATCCCAAATCGGCTTGCAAACTATATATAGCAATAGCATAATAGAACATCACAACTGCAGAAGAACTTTATATGGGCTCTTGGGTACCCCATAAGGGGAAAGGATCACTTTTTTTACTTATATCAGGGTAAAACCTAAGCGTGTTTCTGCCAAGGCTGCAGGAGCAGCCAACTGACAAGAGATGGCAGCAGACTCCAAAAATGGGGACCTAGATCTCACGGGAAAGGAAACAGAGGTAAAGCATTGTCCTTCAATTAACTTTTTTGGGGGGAGTGGGGGTGTGCAAGCTTCTAGATTAAAACAGCACTCTTAATCAGAGGGCTTACTGGGGAGGATGCATGCTTCTGAGTTACTCTAAAATTGTGATCAGCACCAGTTTTACTGTATGACCATTTAAACTGGAGTGAGGGGCGGTTTGGGATAGCCACTCCAGCCCCCCACTCTCGCCTTTGCTTTAGCACATGGTACTTCTAAGGGGCCCAGGTCTGGTCCCATGAGCCGCCAGATGATGTCTGTTCTAAAGCAACCACATCCCAGTTAAGTATAAATCGGTTTAATTGGCACGGAAATGAAAAATGTATGTGTATTAATGAAGTTTTAAAATGGGAAATGGCTAAATTCTATGGCTGACTTTTGGCTAACATTTTCCACAGTAAGTTTCTGAAGGACTCTGAGCTGTAACTAGTTAATGATCACCTGTTGATTGTTTCTCTGTGCTGGGAGTGAACCTTTGACCATCCGATGAAGGTATTGAGTTGTAAATCTCCATTTTGAAGGGAGCTGCCTATTTAGTCTTTCTCAGAACAGGCAGAGAACAAAAGTATGTGATAATGATTCTCCAAAAAGAGTTGCATAGCCTTAGGCAGACTAAGGCAGTCTGGAATTGGGGAGAGAGACACCATTTTGATTTTGGGAGTTACCGGCATCTTCTATTTCTAAGATGCTGAGCCTGTTCCAGAGAGCACAAGACATCGTATGGATACAGTGGTACCTCGGGTTAAGAACTTAACTCGTTCTGGAGGTCCGTTCTTAACCTGAAACTGTTCTTAACCTGAGGTACCACTTTAGCTAATGGGGCCTCCCGTTGCCGCCACGCCACCGCCATGCAATTTCTGTTCTTATCCTGAAGCAAAGTTATTAACCCGAGGTACTATTTCTGGGTTAGTGGAGTCTGTAACCTGAAGCATCTGTAACCTGAGGTACCACTGTATTTGGGGTGTATCTTGGATGCTTATATCATGTTTTTAAAGAGTTATGCAAGCAAAAGTTTTAATAATATTTTTATGGGCCTGGAGGATTATTTCTTCCAAAAGGAATCTATTCTTATGATTCCAACACCTTCAAACTATGCGCTATTAATATCTGGAACAATAATTAATATCCCTCCCAGTGCACTGGGTTGTAATTTAAGCCTAGTGTTACGGTTCGGATCTGAGTGCAAGGGGGTGAGGTCTTCAACCTGAAGCCATATTTATAGCAGGGGGAAGATAGATTAAAACTCTGGCTGCATCTAGACACATGAGAAAGGAAATTCAGGAAAATGTGTTGAAAACCTCATAGCAAGAAATCACGAGTGAAAAAAGGGACTCCACAGCGCCATCTGGTGTCACAGTATTATAACAAATATAAAAAGCTTTTTCTTTACTAATGTTGCTGAGTCCTTACTTTGACCATCCACAAAGCTGTTCCAAATCCAAATCAACTGCCAACTGCAGTGCTAACTCCTGTGGCCTTACCCATCACCATTGATATCTGCAACTGCAACTGTGTGCCCAAAATAGGATGCCACCTGCAAGAGGTAAGAGGGTGAAAAACAATGTGCATCTCCCACTTTTATATTACAATAATAATAATAATAATAATAATAATAATAATAATAATAATAATAATCCTGGCACCCAGTAATAGTAAAGGCAACAACACAAAATAGCCAATCCATATATCTTAATAAGCAATACTGAAATGAGAGCGTATTAGAATCAAATAAGTGCAGATAAAAAGCAAATAAAAGCAAGAGGCATCCATTTCAACACACAATTCAATTTAAAAATGACAGATTAAATACAGTGGGGGGAAATAATCTCAAGAAGCCTTTATAAATAAAAAGGATGGGTTGCTGGCCAGCAGAAGGTCATCAAGGGCCAGCTGAGCCTCTCTCAGTAGGGAGCTCCCAAGTTTGGGTGCAGCCACTGAGAAGGCCCTGTGTCAGGTTTTATAATACCCCTTTGGCATTATGTCTGGCTGAGAAAAGCATGCCAGGGAAGAGGCAGGAGGGAAGGGAACCATGTTGCTCAAGGCTCTGTTACCTGCTCACTGGGGAGGGACCGCAGAAGATTGAAGGAACGCTTGAAGGTGAAAATTTGCACCTAGGATGGGGGACAGGGATAAGAGAGTCAGGGAGATTTCAAGGGTTAGTGAATCCCACCATATTTCTCAAGAAGGTGGAGGTAAGAAAGCAACCACCGCCCTCCATTGCTGAGAGTGATCACAGTGTGCTTGACAGGGCAGGGTAAGAATAGCACAGATGGAGCCCCAAATCAGGGTGGCATTGGGGCAGTGGCAAGCAAAGCCTACATGGTTGTGTCATAACTCTTCCCTATGACCCCCAGAACCTGCTTTCAATGCAAAGCAATATGCGAAATAATAACGGCAGAGTGGCACAGGGCTTATTTTTGGCACATTATTAGCACACACCCTGTCCTCTGAAGCTAGGTGCCACTGCTCTCAGCCCTAGAACATACAGTCATACCTCATGTTACGTTTGCTTCAGGTTGCACGTTTTCAGGTTGTGTCCCGCGGCGACCCGGAAGTACCGGAAAGGGTTAGTTCCGGGTTTCGCCGCTCGTGCATGCGCAGACATGCAAAATGACGTCGCGCGCATGTGCAGAAGCGGCGAATCGCAACCCGTGCATGCGCAGACACGCAGACGGGGGTTGCGTTCTTTTCAGGTTGCGAACGGGCCTCCGGAACGGATCCTGTTCGCAACCAGAGGTACCACTGTATACTGAAACAACAGTAAAGACAAGGGTGTCTCTCAGCATGCAGGGCTCTTTTGTTTCGGATTAGATGGAGGGCACAACACAAAGCATACAGGCCTGACGCCCCTGGAACCTCTTGTGTCTGGAATTCAGCACAGCCTGTGCACTTCTTTCCAGATGCGCAGAAGAAAAAATGTAGATCTCCTCCACAGGACTCACCGCTCCTTTTGTCAGGCTCTTGTTAGGAACGCCCACAACATACTCTGCAAAGAGAAGAGCCATCTCAGAGGTTGTGAATCACCCAGTAGGCTAAGTTCACAACACTCCAGTCATGAGGTTTGTGCTAAAGTGTCCTGAAGACTGAGCTATCTTAGTCTGGAACACTGTGGCCAAGAAGGGATGGCCCTAGCAACATCATAAAATCTTACTGATAACGTTAAAAGGTCCTGTATACCTGAAGGAGCATCTCCACCCCCATCGTTCAGCCCGGACACTGAGATCCAGTGCTGAGGGCCTTCTGGCAGTTCCCTCATTGAGAGAAGTGAGGCTACAGGGAACCAGGCAGAGGGACTTCTCAGTGGTGGCGCCCGCCCTGTGGAACACCCTCCCATCAGATGTCAAGGAGATAAACAACTACCTGACATTCAGAAGACATCTTAAGGCAGCCCTGTTCAGGGAAGTTTTTAATAGTTAACGCTGTACTGTTTTTAACACTTGATTGGGAGCCGCCCAGAGTGGCTGGGGAAACTCAGCCAGATGGGCGGGGTATAAATAATAAATTATTATTATTATAAAAGATAAAAGGCCCCTGCCCCACACTGTAGGCAAGGAACAGCATCGTTCTTCTGTTGCTCTGTACAGCAGCCTGGCAAAATACGTTAATTGTATAATTCCCATTTTACAGATGGGAAAGCTGGTGCTGGGAGACACTGATAGGACTAAAGTCACAAAGTCAGCCCATGACTAAGGCTTGAGGACACCCCATAAGGCACTCCCCCAAACAAATAGTTATGGGTTTAACCCTCACATACCTACAATTCCCAGTGCCCTTAGCAAACTACAGTTCCCAGGATTATGTTTGGGAAGTGTTGTGTACTGAAGTTCTCACCCTGGGCCAGCAGAGGGATACTGTAGATAGCTATGCAAATAAGGGATCGAAAGTGACGTTCAGTGATTGGGTAGTTTTAGAAAATTGTTACAGTTACGTTGTACTGGAGCTCTATATAAGCAGGCTGACTGAACACTTCAGTTCAGTTCTGTTCTGGCCTGTGAATAAACAAGAGCTGTTTGAAGAATCGCTGTGTCGTCTGATATGTTCACCCACAACTTAACAGGAGGGAGGGTAGGGAACTGTGCTTTAAATGTGTTTTAAATGTATACTGTCTGCAGTATGCAGCTGCAATTCAAATGCCTAGCAATAAGAGCCAGTCGTTTATGTTGAGCAAAGTTAAGCTTAACCAAGCCGCAAAGCCAGGGGTACCTACTGTACCCCTGTTGACCCTAGAGCTGAGCCAAAATTTCTGAAAAGAGTTAAAGGGAGGGCAGTTCTCCTGACTGCCCTCCAATTATTTCCCCTATTATGTAAATGGAAGCTCTCAGGTTTTCCCCACAATACCCTAAACAATGCTAGGATGTTGAGCAGGGGTCCTCAAAACTTTTTCAGCAGGGGCCTGGTCCACTGTGCCTCAGACCTTCTGGGGGGGCGGACTATATTTTTTTGGGGGGATGAACAAGGGACAACGAGCGGCATGCAAAAGGGCTCCAAAGAGGGACTGCTTTAAATGGCAGACGCTTGAGAGGGGCACTCAGCCAACTGCGGCTCCTGTGTCTTGCGAGCGGCAGGGGCTGGTGGCGGCGGAGGTACGATGAGTGGCACGTGAAAGGGCTCTGGAGAGGGGCTGGCACCAACAAAGCCCTGCCCCCTTCCTCCTCTAGGCAGGGCAGGGATAAGCCAGGAGGAGGGAGGGAGGAGGTGCCGCTGCCGCTGTGTGAGGAAGAGGCAGGGAGAGAGAGGGAAAGAATGCATGTGCTGGCGATCCACGTGTTGGCAATTCCCGGACAGTCCAGGGGCCGGATTTAGAAGGCAATTGGGCCTGATCTGGCCCGCGGACCTTAGTTTGCCAACCCATGATGTTGAGGATGCCAACATACAATTGCCACTTTCAGAAGCTAGGGTGGCTGGAGAGAATTAGGAGGGGGAAAGGAAGTAGCCTTGCCACTGCTAATGGTGATCCCCCACCTCCAAGGAACTACTCCCCCTGAGAATATTTGACATAATGGCTTCCTTTCCCTCCCCAATTTTGCCATTCATTCAAATGATGGAGAATTTCAGGAGATGACTTTTGCTCAGCTCCAGACCCCACCGTACTCCACCCCGAAAAACCACCCCCGGCAAAGACTCATTCCCTTACCTGGCGACTCAGGGTCCTCATTAAACTCCCCAAAAGCCACTGAATACCCTGCGTGGATGGGAGGATGAGAAGATTTAGTCATCTGGCAAAATCTCCAAAGCTAAGAAGGACTCGCTGTGCTCCTACCCATGAGCAGCAGAAGTAGAACCAAGTATGAAAAGTATGTATTAATATAGTATGTGTTAATATATGCAAGTCTGCTTAGTTTGCATGACTGACATACCGTATTTTTCATCCCATAGGACGCACCTAGTTTTTTGGGGGGGAATAAAGGGGAAAAAATTTCCCTTTATTTCCCCCCCAAACGCAGGTCGGGGAAACCGAACCAGGTCGAGGAACAGCGGGATGGCGGCGCTGCGCCTCCCTGCTGTCCTCCGAGCTTGTGGGGCTGGTCGATGTCTGCCCGGCGCGAGGGGCGCTCTGCATCAGGGCGCCTCGCCCGCCGGGCGGCAGGCTGCTATCCGCAGCATGGGGAGCCCTGCGGGGAACTCCTGCAAGGCTCCCCACGCTGCAGGTGTCTGCCCAGCGCGAGGGGCGCTCTGCTTCAGGGCGCCCCTCGCGCTGGGCGGCAGGCTCCTATCCGCAGCCTAGACATCCCTGCGGGACCTCCCGCAGGGCTGCCTAGGCTGCGGATGTGTTCCTGAAGCCTGGAGAGCGAGAGGGGTCGGTGCACACCGACCCCTCTCGCTCTCCAAGCTTCAGCAAAAGCCTGCATTCTCCCCATAGGACGCACCCATATTTCCCCTTCATTTTTGGAGGGGGAAAAGTGCGTCCTATAGGGCGAAAAATACGGTAGTTTAGATTTCTTTCCCCCCTTGGATAGAAAGTTCATCTTTTCTAGGGCACACTGGAAGCCCTGCCTTAGAGGCTCATCTGTAGACAATTCCTTCCACAAGGGCTAGTTCTGGACCAAAGGGCTTCCATGTGTGCAGTATTCATAACCTCAATAACAGTAGCATCAAAAGGGGGAAGATACAGGCATTCTCCCCCTTGCTGAGGCCTTAGAACAGTCTTTGTCAACTTTGAGATAAAGTCCAAAGAAAGAGATGGGCAGGAGATGTATGGGGCAGGGGAAGAGGGACGTCCCTCTGGGTCTCACCCACTTTTGGTGTGCAGCCCACAAAAGATTTCTCCCCAAGAGGATGTGGCTTGGGGGGTAAAAGGCTTCCTTGCATTCTTTCCTTAGTCTATTCCCAAACTCCTTTTAACTCCTCTTATAAGCTCTGCCTCTCCCTCAGCTCCTCCAGCGTTTGCAGATGAAAATGCATGTCCCCTTACCTCGATATTCATCGAAGTATATGGCGGTGAAAGCTGTGAGTTTCAGCTCATTCAGTGACCACAAAAGGGTATGTTTGGGAGGAGCACTTGCTAGGACCGTAGACAAATTGGATGAATAGATCAGCCCTGGAAGAGGAGCAAGGCAGAGGCATCAGTCCCTCGGCAAAGCTGGGACCACCTACATGAGGCAGCAGAGGCAGCAGGACGGACAATTTGTGCTCTTGTTCCCACAGGGTAAAGGTAAAGGGACCCCTGACCATTAGGTCCAGTCGTGGCCGACTCTGGGGTTGCAGCACTCATCTCGCTTTATTGGCTGAGGGAGCAGGCGTGCAGCTTCCGGGTCATGTGGCCAGCATGACTAAGCCGCTTCTGGCAAACCAGAGCAGCGCACGGAAATGCCGTTTACCTTCCCGTCGGAGCAGTACCTATTTATCTACTTGCACTTTGACGTGCTCTCGAACTGCAGGAGCCAGTAAAGAGAGATGAGCGCCGCAACCCCAGAGTCGGCCACGACTGGACCTAATGGTCAGGGGTCCCTTTACCTTTACCTATGTTGGAGTGACTGAGTTGAATAACATCCATATGTAGCAAACAGATGAAGAATTAGAAGTTTTGTATTTCCTTCCTTCCTTCCTTCCTTCCTTCCTTCCTTCCTTCCTTCCTTCCTTCCTTCCTTCTCTATTGTTCTATCCCCTTTCTTTGCTTTCTTTTTGTTTTCTTTTTATTTAAACGTTTTGATAAAAATATAATAGATGATAATCTTTCTATCCCTTTCCGCAAACTCTAAGAAAAATTATTTAAAAGGAGGAAGAACATATCCATCAGGGATTGTAGCTACTGATGGCCTTAACTGGCCTCCCCATATTCCTGGAGCTCTCAGTCTACAGCAGTGGCAGGGAGCCTGTGGCACTACAGATGCTTCTGGATTCGAACTCCCATCAACCTCCAGCCAACATGGCCAAGGGTCAGGGAAGATGGGAGGTGTAGTCCAACAACATCTGGAGAGTCCTTTGTCTGCTGCGGGGAAGGGAAGGGAATGAAAGCACTTACCTCCAAAGTAATATCCACCAGGAGCCCCAAGTAAAAGTCTCCCAGACTGTGGGGAGAAGAGAGGAGGTCAGAGTCACAAAATAACAGCCACACAAGACTAGAAGAAACCCTGTGAACAGCTGCCCACCACCCATGAGACCCAGAGGGTGGCACGCCAGCTCCACACACACTTCTACAAAACCAGAGAAGCAAACATCTGCCTCTATACGCCATGCAGAAAAAAGTTTTTGCTTTGCTCTGCACACCCAAGGACGACTTCTGTGTGACACCGAAGCTTGCGGTCAGCATTTTGGCAGCTGACTGCTTTACACAAAAAGGCACAGCCTCAATGTGTGTTGAACAAACCACCTATTTGCAACTCAGAAGACATCAGCAATTACCTGCTAACCTAAAACAATAGGCACAGCCTCTTTACAGCTGGTTTCCCCCCACTAAGCTATGTTGGCAATTCCAGTGATGACTAAGGCCCTGTTCACACCATACATTTAAAGCACTATGGTACCACTTTAAAGTGAGAGCTGGACCATAAAGAAGGCTGATCGCAGAAGAATGGATGCTTTTGAATTATGGTGCTGGAGGAGACTCTTGAGAGTCCCATGGACTGCAAGAAAATCAAACCTATCCATTCTGAAGGAAATCAGCCCTGAGTGCTCACTGGAAGGACAGATCGTGAAGCTGAGGCTCCAATACTTTGGCCACCTCATGAGAAGAGAAGACTCCCTGGAAAAGACCCTGATGTTGGGAAAGATGGAGGGCACAAGGAGAAGGGGACGAGAGAGGACAAGATGGTTGGACAGTGTTCTTGAAGCTACCAGCATGAGTTTGACCAAACTGCGGGAGGCAGTGGAAGACAGGAGTGCCTGGCGTGCTCTGGTCCATGGGGTCACGAAGAGTCGGACATGGCTAAACGACTAAACAACAACAACCACTTTAAAGAGTCATGGCTTCCCCCAAGTAATTCTGGGACTTGGTATTTGTTAAGGGTGCTGGGAGTTTTTGGGAGACCCCTACTCCCTTCACAGAGCTCCAGTTCTTTGTGAAGAGGGATTGGTTGTTAAATCACTCTGGAAATTGTGTCTCAGGTGTGGGGAGCCATGCTTCTTGGGGCCATGCCCCTCTCCCTCCCAAAACTCACCTCAGAGATGGCAGAGCTGAATCCAACCTCACAGTAGCGGTGGTCGTTTGCTGATTGAAGGCAAAGAAACAGAAAAGCCATGTAAATCAATTGGGCGACAGTGTGGGGAAGACCCCTCACATCAAGGATGGGGAGCCTGCGGCCCTCTGGACTTCAACTCCCATCAGCCCCTGCAAGCATTTCAAGAGGTCAAGGATGATGGGAATTGTAGTCCCGCGACCTTTGGAGCCCCACAACTCCCCTTTGTGCACATACCAGGACACCATACCCAAACACCGTTCCTCCTTCAACTTCGGACTGGGCTGCCTAAACATGGTCTTCTTACCACATTTATTTTCTTATCACTGGTATTGGTTATGCACATGTATATTTAACTTACCAAAACATGAATTGTAATCAGAAAACCTAAGTTAAATATACATTCACATCACCAATTACTTATCAACGTTTCATATCAAATTTCATATTATTAATTTAGTATAAATAATCTGGCCAGCCTTTTCCAAAACATCCCCCCCCCCATTTGATAAAAAATTGACATGTTAAGTTGGGCCTATACGCTTTATTATTAAAATTTGCACAAATGATTTGTAAAACAGTTTTTAACGGCTTATATTCCTACTGCCCCTGAGGACAAATTGTGCTGATTGTAGGTAGGTATCCCTAACGGAATAGCCTCCACTTGACATTGCAAGGCTCTGGTTTTTCAGAAGGACCCAAATATCTTTCTTCTAGAATGGGGAGGGATTGTTGTGACCATTGGGGCTTGAGTGAAGCCACACATGCTGTTTGTTTGCAATTGAGCGTGTAGGAGCATGGGGCAAACCACTCGACAGCCTTTTACACGAGGCCAGACATGGAATCTGAGCAGACTAGAGCGGTCTGAAAAGCAAAACAAGGGTGCCATTCATTCAAAGGCAAAGTTTTTGGGCAAAAATTCTGCACCCCCTCTCCTTAAGGCCTGGAGCTTCGGCTATTGCACATTCCCTGCCACCTGCATATTGCACTCACCATATCTTGTCAACTTGTAAACTGATTCCATTTGGATTTTGCGGCATGGCGAGAATTCAACAAAGCGCTGCAGGCCACTTGTGGCTAAGAAACAGCTGCCCGTGGGGGTCTTTGTGGCCTCCTCTTGGCCAGAAATGGCATTCCAGTGCTGGAGAGGGGCGCAAGCCTGGTAGGGTGAAAAACTGGGGTGAGCAGGATGTTGTATCAATGACAATCACACCCCTCCAGGAGGGACAACCTCGTAATTGCAGAGGATGGGTGGCTGTTCACCCTACTTATATTTATATTTAAAAGGCTATCAAAGGACTCTCTGACTTTTGAAGGTGTCCTCTGAAGGGCTGCTGTTTAAGGCTGAAAAATATTAAGGAGGGAGAGCAGGGGCCTTTAAGCTGCCCACCAACACTTAACATCTGGGCAGCAGACTGAACAAAGCAGACAGGTTTTTCTGGTCACAGGTCTTCTTCATTATAGTGAGACGTATTGCGTCTGTTGAAATTATCGTTAGCCGAGTCGCTTAAATAATGCGTCCAGAGAGAAAAAGTCTTGTTAACACTATACTAAGCAAAACCGAATTAAATAATGGTGCATAATTTGAGGAGAAAGGAACAGAGACGATTTGGCTTTCTTAGGTCAGCCCAAATTGCCTCAGAACTAACCAGCCAATCAGAGCATGTGCTCCCTCAGTGAAGATCATGCCACCCTGCCTGGTTGCTAAGCAACCCTTCCTCCCACCCTTTGGCTAGTTGACTAACTCTTAATCTAATTAGCCAGTTTTAACCCTTAGTTTATTAATAGGAAGAGCCCTGCTGTTGCTCTTCCAACAATTATAAGCCGATTCCAGGCGACCCGTTTATTGAGTATTCGTCCCGATTTGCCTGCACAAAGTTTGTGGGGATTCTGTACAACAACATCTATAGTTTATTGAGCGTTCCTTCTGGTTTGTTTGCAGCGAGGCTCGATTTAATTCCACCCCTTTCTGCTTCTGAAGCTTCTCTGAGACGGTCTGTTTATTGTACCCACCACGATGGTGTCTTTCCAGGTGCTCACAGAGGCTCCGAACCATTGTTTAGTCTTGAAGGTTTTCACAACCACACTGTGCAGCTGCTCAACCTCATCACCTGGCCAGCAGCAGCATAGGAGAAGGAAGAGAGGAGTCAGATTTGAAGGCAGAAGCTACTGACCCACCATATCACACACACCCCTCAGCCACATGCCATCCATGAGTAGCCAGTCTGACTGCAGGTTTGTACATGCAGGCAAGTTGCCATTAGCTCTTTCCTCACACCTCATCAGATGCCCACCTCCAAGTAGCTCCGATTTCTCCCAGGCCCACCTCAAGTTCATGACTCAGCCGGGATCTCATCCTTGGCCCCCGATTTTCTCACCCCCAAATCTCACATGGCTCCCCACCACAAGCATAATTTTCCATCTCCTTGTGGGATAATAATAATAATAATAATAATAATAATAATAATAATAATAATAATAATAATAATTTGTATTTATACCCCGCCCTCCCCAGCCAAGGCTGGGCTCAGGGTGGCTAACTAGCAATAATAAAAACAAGTTGAATTAATACAACTTAAAAACAAGATTAAAATACAACATTAGAATACTGAAACATTAAAATATTAAAATACAGCCTCATCACAGGAGGAGAAAGAAAAAAGAAAAAAGAAAGTGGGGAAGGGAATCAAATTGGCTCCAAGCCAAAGGCCAGGCGCAACACCTCTGTCTTACAGGCCCTGCGGAAAGAAATCAGATCCTGCAGGGCCCTGGTCTCATGAGGCAGAGCGTTCCACCAGGCCGGAGCCAGTGTTGAAAAGGCCCTGGCTCTGGTTGAAGCCAATCTAACTTCCTTAGGGCTCAGGACCACTAGGGTGTTGCTATTTATGGCGCTTGAGGTTCTCCTTGGGGCATACTGGGAGAGGTGGTTGCGTAGGTACGAGGGTCCTGGCCGTGAAGGTTTGTAGGGGATGGATCTTGCAGGGCAAGTTCAGAGTGGTGGCAGTAGCCACACATGTGTAAGACAGGCATGCATGATGCACTGTCACTGGGGTTGCTCGCTGATCTCACGAAAGCTGCGTGAACCATCCCTGTACATGACAACATTGCCTTTATCTGTGATCACAACTCCTACCTGCCTCAGTTTAAACTGAGGTTGCAGTTGCAGATGTTAGCCACACCCACACATACCGTGATTCCATGAAGAGTTTCCTCCTCATATTGGGACTGCCTCACACATGCGCATGCCCTACAAGTGCTACTGATGCTGGCAGTGAGACCAGTGCTTGGAATGTTCAGTTGAACATCACTGAAATGCAAGACATCTCTGAAAATGGTTGCCAGGTGAATTAAGTTCATTTGGGGTAATGACTCCTAGTCCATATTTATCTTCATTCCTGCTCGGCCACCCCCATACATAAAAGGGGGCCTGGACTCTTAGCTTTCACGTAAAAGAGTAAATCATTCAGAAATCTATTAAGAAAGTTGGATAGCCAAAGCATGGAGGCAACATTCTAAGGCTTATTAGGCACATACAGAGGCACTGCTCATTAAGGATTCTTAGGCAGGAAATTTAAGGACTATTTGAATAAATATTGTAATATACAAAATTAGAAATTACTTGAAAGAAACAAATAGGCCTAGGATTAAACTAAGTTATAATTAAATAAATGGGATTTAGAATATTAAGAAATGTGAACAAGATGGACTATAATTGGAAATTGTTTTAGTTCAATAATGATATTGGAAAGCTGTTACTTTCAACTACAAGGAAACTCAGAAGGGAGGGACTAGAGGAAGTCAACCAAGATGTTTCAAAGGTTGGATTTGTAAAGAATTAAGTTTGTTGTTATTTTTTATCTGTTTATTGTTCCTTTTTTTGTTCATTGATGTATTTTTCTTTTTTCTGTTTTTGTGTGTTATTCTGCTTTGTGATTTTTGTTATTATCCAATAAATTTAAATAAATAACAAAATAAATTTTGTTATTATCCAATAATATTTTGTTTTAAAAAAAGGATGCTTAGGCATTTAACACTGCTGCTAAGTAATCAGATGGAAGGAATGTGAGGCATTTCCTGCATCTTCCCAGTCCCTGCTGAACAGATTAGTTCTTTTTTTGACAGGAGCAGCTTGCAACAAGAAATACAGGTAAAGAAACAAAGTGAATGATGCCTCGCACCATTGTGGATGGCACAAGTTAAACAAGGTAACCTTTTCTACTATGGATACACAATTATGGGCAAATCTTCACCTGTTGACATTTTGAGTGAGACTGCCCTTTCCTGCTTGTATAGACCCTCTAATGACCCCAAAATCATGGGGGATCACTCACCTTTGGTATCAAACGGAATGGGGGTGCAGGCACTGCCACCAGGCGCCCAGGGACACAGATAGACAGCACCCGCCTCCGTCACACCAGTCTGCGAGCTGTTGGCCTGTGGGGCCCCAACCACCACATTCATGCTAGGGTGGAAAAAAAGGTCAGTCTGGGACTGGTAGGATACAAGGCAGGGAGCCAGCAGCAGGTGGAGCCAGTGACAGGCAGAGCTAACTACAGGTACACCTCATCCCTGCTTCCAGTTTCCTTTCTCTGGCCCTCTTCACCTTCCCTACTAGGGACAGAATCACAAATGTTTGTGCACAGCGGCCTCATGTGGCAAACCACCAGTTGGAAGAATCTCCCTGCTAGGAATGTTTTACAAGCCTCTGCAGTAGCCAGGGCTGCTCAGGGTCTTGCACTAGTCCTTTGCTTGGGCACGTACACTTACGGAACCACAAATCTAGCTCCAACCCGCCAATTTTTTTAAAGTAACTGGATGTGTGAATTTCTGATTGAAAAATAACCAGGTTCAACCTCCTGAAACTGAACTTACTTTCTCACTTAGGAAAGGCTTTTATTTTGCAAGGAAATAACTTGTTGCCATCAACATGCACCAGATCTGCTGTATTTAAAAAGCCACACATACCAGCAGCCGTTGTTAACATTCTGTGGCAGAGATGAAGAACCTATGGCTCTTCAGTTATTCTGGGACTACAACTCCCATCATCCCTGATCAATGGTCACGCCAGCTTGCAAATTATGATTGAACAAATGCTGTTCCTATTGCCTCATCTTGGGCAAACTGCTAAATCCCCCCCCCCGCCCAATTACTGAATTTTAAGAATGACCAGCCCTTCCCTTTTCACCCTTTCCATGCTGCTCCTGATGCATCTGTTTGAAGACGGGATATCTCTGGCTGCCAGATGTTAATATTAGGATGAGTATTGTGCTGCATCCGGGAATAGTGAATTTATTGCGCCCTCTCCCCCCGTCCAGCAGTGACACAGCCTTGGCACTCTTGAACTAGTACAACCCCTGCCCCAGGCCTTTGTTTAGACTCCTGCTGTAGAGCTCTGTAAAGGGTAAAGGGACCCCTGACCATTAGGTCCAGTTGTGGCCGACGTACAGCTTCCGGGTCATGTGGCCAGCATGACTAAGCCGCTTCTGGCGAACCAGAGAAGCACACGGAAACACCGTTTACCTTCCCACCAGAGTGGTACCTATTTATCTACTTGCACCTTGATGTGCTTTCGAACTGCTAGGTTGGCAGGAGCTGGGACCGAGCAACGGGAGCTCACCCCGTTGCGGGGATTTGAATGGCCGACCTTCTGATTGGCAAGCCCTAGGCTGTGGTTTAACCCACAGCGCCACCTATGTCCCTGTAGAGCTCTGTAGACCTTGTCTAATATACCATTTAAGTATGAACACCTGCATAGTGCCTGCACCCAGTCAAGGTTCAATGGATAATAGCCTCATGCACTGCTGTCGTGCATCTTGCCAGCCAAATAGGCTGTTGGCCTTTCCCAAGACATCTGTTGTCATCTTCCAAGTCCCCGTTGTCCACCTCCTGAGGTCCTGTTAGTGCACCATTCCCTCCCGCCATGCCCAGTGCTGTCCTACCTGCCTTTACTGTCCCGGTAGAAATCCAAGGCAAACCCAAAATAGCTTCCGTTGGGCCCAGAGTACACTGTTGGTGAACTTGCATCCAAGTTCAGGGTCCATACTGAGGAACAGAGGAGCAAGAACCCCACCAGACAGCGCAAGAGGGGGGTAAGCAGACCCATGGAATGACCTCCTTCTGCCATCACCAGCATCTCCCTCCTCTTCCCACTCCAAATGCTGAGTGTTTTCCCATTAACGCTGTCTCTTCTGTGCTCATAATAGTGACCACGGACATGACACATTTCCTCAAGCTTTTCCTCCCCTGCTGAAGCCTCTTCAGCTGAAGATGATAACATTTATCAGAAGTCTCTCAGGAATTTCCCAACAGGAACACCCTGGGTGTGTGCAGCGATGACCACTTGGAACAGTGATGTTTGCCAGCAGTAACAGGCAGGATCAACCATTGACAAGACGGCTCTGGGGAACCACCACTGCCATTTCCAGGCTAGTGTGCACAAGTATGAGCTGTGGTCTTCCATACACGACTCCCAACCCCACCTGTCCTTGGGGCATAGAGATCAGAAACACGTGAGACGAGACAGACCCTCAGGAAGTGCTCTGAAAGCTCCTGTTCCTAGTCTGGAATGCTTTGAGATTTGCTACAGTCACACAGTGGTAAGGGCAAACATTTTTACTGGATCCTGCAGGGTTCTTAAAGTGCAGTTATGAGTCAGAGCCGTTTTCAAGCACCAGGGCTCAATGCGTTGCAACATATGATTAGAAACGTATGCGGAGCTTTGAGAGTTGGGTTCCAGGAAAGTGTTTTCAAAGAGTGGGTGCAATCCAGAAACTTGCAAGATACCAGTTCAGAATGTACAGCAAACCCTCCAACTACCATTAAACATCCTGAAATGATTTACCGTATTTTTCGCTCTATAAGATGCACCAGACCATAAGACGCACCTAGTTTTTGGAGGAGGAAAACAAGAAAAAAAAATATTCTGAATCTCAGAAGCCAGAACAAGAGGGATCGCTGTGCAGCGAAAGCAGCAATCCCTCTTGCTGTTCTGGCTTCGGGGATAGCTGTGCAGCCTGCATTCGCTCCGTAAGACGCACACACATTTCCCCTTGCTTTTTAGGAGGGGAAAAGTGAGTCTTATAGAGCAAAAAATACGGTAAGTTTACAGGGCAGGAAGGCTACAAAGACCCAGCTACAAAGCCTTTTTCCCACTGGATGCACTGAAGCAGGGGCCAGCAACCTTTTTCATCCCTCAAACCATATGGTGGGCTGGACTATATTTGGGGCGGGGGGAATGAACGAATTCCTATGCCCCAGAGATGCATTTTAAATAAAAGCACACATTCTACTCCTGTAAAAACACCAGGCAGGCCCCACAAACCCAGAGATGCATTTTAAATAAAAGGACACATTCTACTCATGTAAAAACATGCTGATTCCCGGACCGTCTGTGGGCTGGCTTGAGAAGGTGATTGGGCCGCATCCAGCCCATGCGCCTTAGGTTGCCTACCCCTGCACTGGAGCATTCAGGAAATCCCATTTTCTATCCCACTCGCATGTAGGAATGTTTTATCAGCCAAGCACAGTCGCCCCCTCCCTGACCGCAGGGGAAACCAGCACAGGCCTTATCAGGAAACATAAGCAAAAGAAACCGCATGGTGGTTGTTTAGAGGGAAAAGTGAGAATGGGTGACATGGCCACAGGGGTGAGTTCACCCTTTGAACCAATTTCTTAATTCGTCAGCGAAACTAGGCTCCGTTTGCAATGTTCTCCAATGCACACACTTCCTGGCTTTGCTTCCTGCACTGTGCTACCAGCTATGGCGGCACACAGCTCCTGTTTCTCCTATACATCAAATTCAGTTGAGGCAATGGAAGTGCTGAACCATTATCTGGGCTCCATAAGGCCAGTGAATTAAAGCTTGATCCAGACAACGTAGAAGTGCTACGTGTGGTTCTTTTATTCCCAGTGGTGTCTACCTGCTACAGATGGAGTAATCAGATTTGCAGCCCAGGCAGGAGCACTCAATGATTCTGCTTTGCCATAGAAGGCTCAGGTGGCTTCCATGGAATAGACTGCCTTCTACTAGCTGGCAGGCAATTTCAAGCCCTTCTAGGAAGACAGCTTTGCTGCAGTTATCCACTCCTCAAACCTGGGCAGAGCATGTAGTTAGTTCGGGGTAACTTGCTAGTTTGTGAATTTGGACTTGTTGCTGGTGGAATCTCTCAACTTGTCCTTAAGCAGCTGCCACGGCTCCTTACCAGTTTCCAGGCTGAATTCAAAGTGCAGCTGATGTCCTTCATGCTTGGGATTTGAACAAGTTTGGAAAGTGCTTGGAAAACTGCCTGATTCTTGTCTCTGCTTCCCTGCCCTGAGCTCAACTTCACAGGCTCTTCTCAAACTGCTACTCCGGTGAAGCAGCAGGCGGCACTCAAGGAAGAGGGCCTTCTTCGTGGTGGCACTCCCATCTGTGGAACACTCCCCAGGGAAGCTTGCCTGATGCCTGCTACATAATGTCCTTCTGATGGCAAGCAAAAGGCCTCATTTTCCTAAGTTTAAAAAGAATAAATCCTGAAATAGAAATTGATGCATACTGCATTATTTTGTATTTTATTAAATATTTTTGATATATGTATTTTTAATTCTTATATTGAAGGGCAAGTGTGTAAGTGTATTTAATAAAACATTTGAGCTGGTGAGCAAGAGGGACCATGAGGACAGGAAGATCTTGCCCCACTGCTGGGACATGATTAATCTTGAATACCAATGTGCAAATCAGGATGATGTTCTCTGCGACTTAACTCTTTTCCTGCTTCCGAGACCACCTCAGCTAACACACACAGGGCCACCCCAATGTTACTGAATGTGTCCTGCAAGCATTCAGTGAGGATCAGGAGACGAGGGTTCCAGAATCTCAGAAATGTGGATTTGGGCTGCATCAATTCAATGAGCTAATTGCTCGCTAGAACATGGTACAATCTTGGGAGTGGCAAATTGAGGGAAGATGGATCATAGCAACAAGGGAATCTTAAAACGGTTGAAGACAGATAGGGATGTTCCCCCCCCCCCCCAGCAAAAGAAACATGATACAGTGGTACCTTAGTTTACGAACTTAATCTGTTCCGGAAGTCCGTTCTTAAACCAAAGCGTTCTTAAACCAAGGTGTGCTTTCCCATAGCAGTGGGGGACTCAATTTACAAATGGAACACACTCAACAGGAAGCAGAACATGTTCTGTTTCCAAGGCAAAGTTCACAAACCAAACTTCCAGGTTTGCAGTGTTCTTAATCCAAGTTGTTCATAAACTAAGCTGTTCTTAAACCAAGGTACCACTGTACATGGCATGAAGCTAGGAGGACCAAAGAGAATAAAGGGGATGGGAAGATCAGTAGGTGCTCTGTGCAAACAGCGAATAAATGCGGGGCCATAAATAGGGGTGACGGCAGTGGGAAGAGTCACAACATGAGGACTAACAAATTGACTCTGACCCTTTGGGAAACAAGTACACACACGCTTTCCCCCAAATTACTAGTTTATTAGAAAGTTTATTTTCCTCATTTTTACAGCATGTATATATATTTATATATATACTTTTTATGTGACAAAAGTTAAATATAGCCTGCCGATACTGAAGTAATAGTGCGTTCTCTTTTGTGGTAAGCACTCTTGTGGAAGTCCAGTCTCTTCCTCCCTGCTGGGGCGCTGCGCCTCCCGTCTGAACCTCAAGGGAATGAAGCACTGAGAAATTAATACTGTTACTTCTTGAATTATCTACAGCCACTACCAAGAACCAAGTCCCTTTGTCACAGCAGCAGTTTCCAGTGCTTGTCTCGTTGTAGCCAAGGGTAAGGAAGCTTAAAAGCAGTCCATAGTCTTGCCATTTCAGGGCAGCAGCCAGCAGTGGTTATTTCTGAATTTCTGAAAATGGAGGCCGCACCTCAGGATATACAAGCAAGTAGCGCGCCCTTTGGGTCTGGACACGTGTCCCAAAACAGCCGCTGCTTTGCAGGATCTCGGCCTCCTTTTGCACTCAGCAAAAGAACCTTGAGATTCCGGGAGCCCCCGCTTCCTAGTTCACTTTGGGGCTGCAACCTGGGGAGCGGCAACTGGGTGATGACTTTTCAAGGGGCAGCTGTGAGGAAAGGGCATCCCATAAAAGAAAACCCGGGGGGGGGGGAGGGATTCGGAACGAAAACACACCACTCAAAACCTCTCCAAAACATAAAAAGGCACATATTTGAAAGAGCCTTAACACACGCACACACACCCATCCACACCTAGAAGCTATGTTGTTGCTGCAATGACTCAAAACAAGTGGTTGAATCCCAGGGAAAATAGCTGGGCTCTCAGGTGTTGTTTTTTTTGGTGGGTCCAATCTATTCCTGCGACCAGAAAGCGACTGTTTGCTTTGCCAAACAAACGGACTGTTTCTCTCAAACTTAAGGGGCCTGGCTACCGACTGAAGCACACAGCGAATGACACCTCAGCTGCCTCACAAACCTGCCTTTTCACAGAAATTACCAGAGATGTCATTACACAGGATGGACTTTGATAGCTATGGAACAAAGGAGTCCAGATCACTGCTCCTTTGTTTATTTCCAAACCCTGTGACATTTTCTCCTATAAAATGAAAGTCTTTTTTTATGGTACATTTTTAAAAAAATGAGCTCAATTAAAATATACATGCTTGAAATCATTTTGTGCCCTAGCCATAACTAGAAGCATTGAACCTTTGACAAGAATTTCCTTTCCAACTACGTTAAAATGTATAGATAACTAAAGCCACCTGAACGAGTACCACTCAAAGAACAGGCTGTAAAAAATGTTATTGCGGTATACTATCAATATGGAACATTTGTCAGAGGAGCTACAAAAAGCAGCATTGACATGTACAGAGTTCAGTGCAATTTCTTAAATTCTTTTTTTTCTTCTTCTTCTGGAAAAAAAAAATCATAAGTTAATAAGGAACCATCAATATTACAGAGGAAAAGAGTACAAGTTACAGAGTCATGTTCAGGATGTTCACAGGACTCCAGTACAACATATTGCTTCAAGGACTGATCAAGGAATTGCTCTCTGCTCTCTCAGCAGCGCGGTAAAGGGTGTGTAGAAAGGAGAGCACTGCCAAGCTGGTCTGGGGGTGGAAACTGGTCATTGAAAAGCAACTTCCCAGTTTGTGGTGCTCAGTGGGGGCTGCTGAACATGGTTCCCCGAATAGGAGCTGGAGAGAGGGGAGAGGGCAACAGCGGAGATGGATCAAGTGCTGAGTATTTCTTGGTTCTGTTGCTCGGCTTAAGCTTTAAGGTGGATTCAAATCACTAACTTTCACGCTTTATACTTGATATCGATGCCCAAATAAGATAGATGTGTATACCCACTTTAGGTCTTCAGAGTGGGTA
This sequence comes from Podarcis bocagei, assembly GCF_964188305.1. Classification (NCBI taxonomy): domain Eukaryota; kingdom Metazoa; phylum Chordata; class Lepidosauria; order Squamata; family Lacertidae; genus Podarcis; species Podarcis bocagei. The sequence goes on along the minus strand of NC_138138.1, from coordinate 15,038,505 downwards.
GTAAATGATTTATAATACGTGAACTGGAAATTAAAAAGGGCTGCATTTGCTAAAGGACTGCACATCCCTGAAGAAGCCACCTCCCTGGGAGCACGAGCCCTTGAATATCCTGACAAGCAAACCACCAGCAGCACAGCTCTCCCATCTTTCACAGGCCTGTTCACTCGAGCCTCCCTGCCTCTGCCCAATCCTCCCCCTTCTTGGGCTGTTCTCAGGTCCAGAGACAGCCACCGCCTTCCCGAGAACGAGAGACTGATGCACACGCAAGAGACAGACAGACATGCCCCTGTCCTCTCTTTCCCCTAACCCTCCCCTCCCCGATAGAGGCTGCCTCTCTCGTTCTTTCATGTGCCATGGCTGGGAGGGTGCTGCAAATCCTGTCCTGAGAAAATGGGGTGCAGGAGAGGGTGGAGGTGCAACGCCGTGGCAGCCGCTGTCGCTGGCCGGGGTGCCAGGAGGGTCGGGTAGAGGGCGGCGTGGTGGACGGGGTGGAAAGTGAAAGGACCCGGGTGGATGGCAGAAGCGGGGATGATATGGATGGGGTGGCTGGCCAGGAAGGTGGCGGGGTGCCCAGGGATGATGGAGTGGGTCAAGTGGGACAAGGAGATGGGGGTCAAGTGGGGCTGAGGGATATGGTGCACTTGAGCAAGAGGTTGGGGGTGAGGGTGGGGGTGGATGCCAATGGCTGCGGCCGCGGCGGCAGCGTGGTGCTGCAGAATGGCGTGCTGCACGGTGGTGATGGAGGTGGCTGCGGCTGCGGCTGGCTGCTGGATGTGGATGGGCTGCAAGGCAGGAGCCGTGGCTGGAGCCAGGGCAGCCGAGGCTGGGAATGCCTTGACCTGCTTGGCCAGGAGCTGCTGCTGGATGTGCTGCTGGGCGGCCTGCTGGAGCTTGCTGTACTTCTCCATCTCCTCCGGGGTGAAGGTGATGGGCTGGCTTTCCAGCGGCGCCAGGGAAGAGTCTTCGCTGCCTTCCGGCTCCCCGCTGATGCTCGGCTCTGCGCTGTGTGGGACGTAGCTGGGGAAGGGCTCCACTTCGGGGGCCAGCGGCACCATCCTGCCTTCGAGGGAGACGGGCTGGGCGCTGCCGTCCAGAGGCTCGGCGGCTTCGCTTTCCGCGGGGGCAGGGAACGGGTGCGGCACGGGCAGGTCGCCGGGTCCAAAGTGTTCCGGGAGGGCTGGCGGCTCAAGGGGCAAGGGAGCCATCTCCACGCCCGCTTCTTCTGGCTTCTGATCTCCCAGAAGGCTCTCCTGTGTCTCCATCACCAGGGTTTCGTCCACTGTGGGTTGGCTTGCTGCAGCTGCCTCCCCGCCATCGTGGGGGGTTTCGTCGAGCTCGGACAGCTCCAGCTCCTCCCCGGTCCCCAGTCCTAACCCAGACTCCTCACACTGCTTGGCGTTTGGCTTCCGGACTGTGGGCAGCTTCCCGATCAAGGGAAGGACTGGCTTGTTGCCTAGGGAGGGAGGGAGCTTAGGGCCAAAGTAGCCTTGCGGAGGATCTTTCAGCTTGATCCCAACCTTGTGAGGCCCTGAGGGGGAGTCCTCACTGCCGCTGGGCTTCTTCTCCACCTTCCTGGACTGAACTTTTTCCAGGAGGAGCTTAGCCGTGGCGGAGTTCTTCTCCTCGGAGCTGCAGTTGCTCCCCAGGCTGGAGTTGCCGCTGTTTTGGGAGAGGCTGCTGGTGGTCCCTGTCGCTTCATCGCCTCTCGCTTCCTCCTTCCTCGCGGGCCCTTCCCCTGGTCTGCCTCTGAAGTAGTGGGGGGACTGGGAGCGGTAGATCTTTGAGCGGATAAAGTCTCGCCGTGCGGATCTCCTCTCCCCAGGGCTTTCGTGGCCACGGGACCCCTTCCTGGAGAGAGACCGCTGGGACAGGCTCCTGGCACTCCGGCTGCGCTCCCGGCTGTAGCTCCTGCTCCGTTTCCAGCTGTGCCCGGTCCGGCTGCGGCTCCGCCGCTTACCCCGGCTGTGGCTACAGCTGCTGCTGCGCGTCCTGCCCCGGCTTCTCGTCCTCGACCTCCCCCTGGTGTGGGTTCGGCTGCGGCTCCGGGATCTGCTCCTGCTCAGGCTGTAGTCGTCTTCCGAAGAGGAGTATTTGTGCCGTTTCGACCTGCGCTTGGAACTGGCGTAGTCAGAATCGTCCTCCGAGTCGTGGGAGCGCTTGGTGCGGCTCCGGGAGCGGTCGCTGTAGTCACTGTAGCTGTCTTCCGAGTAGCTGCGCCGCCGGCTGTACCGGCTGTTGTCCGAGGAGGCATACGAACTCGTTGAGTAGGACCTCTGGGATGACCTTCGGGAGGAATGCCGATGCCCTGACCGGGAGCGGCTTCGGGAACAGTTGCTGCCAGAGTCGTAATCGTCACTGTATTGCGAAGCAGACTTCTGCCGGAAGTGCTTGTGGCAGGAGTCCTCGTCGCTCTCGTAGCCACCGCTGCTCTGCCGGCCTCTGTGGCCCGAGTGGGCAGAGGTGGAGGCCCGCCTCTTGGCGGTGGATGACGCCTGCTGCGGGTCCCCTTTGGGTTTTTTGCCACCGTGATCTTGGGAAGAGGTGCCGCCGTCCTCTTTCTTGTTGCCGCTTTCTTCGGTGGAAAGAGACTTCCGCTGAGAGTCTTGAGCGCACCACTTTCTTTTCTTGAGGTGGCCAGTTTCGTCGGCCCCTTGCGTCCGCTCCAGCTCCGTGGCAAAGGACGGCTTGCTCTTTTTGTGTTTGTGTTTCTTCCGCTTCTTGGATTTCTCTTCTGCCAGGTCCCCATCCCTGCTTTTGTCTTCTGCCTCGCCTTTGCGCCTGCGTTTGTGTTTCGTGGACTTCTTGTGCTTCTTCTTCTTCTTGTGCTTGTGGGATTTCCCCACTTTGTCCTTGCGGCCAACAAGGCTGCCTTTGCTGCTGTCTTCTGGCCCCTCGCCCTTGCCAGCCAACACAGGATTGGACTCCTGCTTGCTGCAGACAGACAGGGACTTGCTCTCCGGCACTGCTGTGGAGGTGCCCGCAGGAGCGCCCACCTCTTTGCTCTTGCTGCCCTCTTCAGCAGATGGTGCTTTCTCCTTGGGAAGGCTGCTTGCAGCTTTCTGTTTCTCTGCCCCTTTAGCTTTAATGTCTTTGTTGCGGGACAGCTTAAAGTCAAAATACAAGGGATTGCAGCTGTACGACACAGAGGGCTCTGCTTTGGTGAAGATCAGCAGTTCTGAAGGCCACTGGAGGGTGGTGCTCTCGTCTTTACTGAGCACTGGGAAGAAAGGTCCTGTCAAATGCTTAGGCCCGTCTGTGCCTTCTTTACTGGTTGACGCAAGCTGAGGAAGCTCTTTGGTGACCTCGGACTCCACAGAACCGCTTCCCTTAAGTGGCTTGCCTTCCTGCCCGCCTGCCTCTTCTGGAGGGTCTTTAACTTCAGTTTTGCTGCCTTTGCTGGAAGGACTCGGTTCCTTCTGGTGGGTGGCACACTCTACTGCCGTCACCTTCTCACCATTCTTTGCCGCTTTGGGTTTTGGGGAGTTGCTCTGCTTCCTTTCGTGAGCCATTTTCTTGCTCATGGCTTCTGCTTCGACTTGCTCCGTGGCCTTCATAAACAGCAGGAACTGGAAGTTCGGCTTCACCTTGCAGTGAGCAGGCGGGATGTAGTGGTAATACTCTGGCTCTAGTGCCATCGGGCCGTCGTCTCGCTTCATCTTTTTCAGCTTTGACAGGGTGGTGTTTAGACCTTCCTTCTCATGCGCTTGCTCCTCTTCGTCGCCTTTGCTGTCAGGGCTGTTTGTCCCCTCGACCTCCCCAAATTTCCCCAAGGCTCCAGGATCGGGCTGGGCTTTCTCATCCGCTTTGACTTCGTCATCGGGAGAACTGGACTCATCAACGTGGTCTTTGAAGACGGAGGCAATTGACTCTAGTTTCACTGGGGCTTTTTTGGCAAATGAGAAAGACACGCCTATCTTCAGAGGGTTAACCCCTGAGCTGATGGTTTGCGGTACCTGGACAGGCACCTGCCCAAGCCCGATGTTGCTACTAGTTTGCCCAGTGGCACAAACAAGAGCCTTGTCTGTGGTCATACTGGCAACTGGCCCAGGAGCTGGTGAAAAAGAGCAGCAACTGCTGGGAGCTACTGAATCGACGTCATCCTCTCCTCCTTCCTCATCTACTGCCACAGTAGTGGTTCTAAACATCGGCCCGCTTCCTGGAGCACTGGGGGATTGAAATGGGACAGGGGTAAAGGGGAGGGAGAAACAATAGTTAGATACTGCTTAACATTAACATCTTCACCTTTATCTCTTACCCATGCCTATTCAACCTCTCACTAATTTCCTGGAATTGCTTTGAAAGCTAACGGTATGTCCAGGAACAAAGTTTTAATCTACACTTCCACTGTATTGTATGCAGAATAATTCATGTGCTCCAACCAGCACACCCTTGACAGAATTCAATTATTTGTGAATTATTATTTTTTTAAAAGGTGCCTTAAGATTCAAGCCTTCCTGGTTATATAGAAGAATCAAGACAAAGCATCGCAAGGTTCTGATGTACACAAGTAAGGGCTGCCTCATCCATTTCAGGCCTGAAGCTTTTCCCAACTCACATCCTGTTCATTAGAGCAGTTAGTTCAATTAAATCTGTCTCCCTCCACTCACATGACACATACACTGCCCTTCCAAAATCTGTTCCTGGTGAAGATGGGGAATGAGGAATTGAATTTGCAGACTGGCCACTGATGAGCTAAGCATTCCTCATTTGGGGGGGGAGAGAGAATAAATTATGTTTTACAAAAATCTGAAGAACAACTTCTTGCTATCCAGTCCATTTAAAACAGCCTGAATAAAAGGGGAAGTCAACTGTATGTTTAACCTAACTAACTTGCTGGCACAAGGAGCCCATTCACTTACCATTCAGGTTGCTTCCTCTGCTCAGCCAACTCGTGGAGACGACGGAGGGCTTTCTCCTGCTTCCTCTCATCTTTCCGGGATCTCGAGGAAACATTGCGAGCAAACTCCCTTTGCTTGAGATCCTTCAACCTCTGTAGCAAAGCAAGAGAAAAGGAAAATAGAAGGGAATAAGATGGAACGGTGAACCTTTTCAAGTTTTGCTAAAGAGTTTCCCAGCTGGCCATCCTTAACCCATTCCGCATCATTTGACCAGGGGTGGGTAGCCAGCAGCTCTCCTAATCTTGTTGGAATTCAACTCACAGCAGCCCCAGCCAGCATGGCCATTGGGGATGATGGGAGCTGTAATCCAGCAGCATCTGGAGAGCCATAGGTTTCCCACCTGTGCACTAGACAATTTAGAGGCGCTCCCTGAACTCACTGATATAGAGCACATCCTTTCCATGTAGAAGGTCCCAGATGCAGTCCCTGGCATCTCCAGATAAGAGGGCTTGGAAAGATCTCTGCCCAAGACCCTGGACACTCTAAGTAGACAATACTGAGCTAGATAGTTCAGTGGCCTGACTTAATAGCAGACCATATAGTCACAGGGTGGGCTCCCTAAAAGTCTCCAAAGAGTAGCCATTTTAGAGTGTAAGCAAGAAGCATTGAAGCACTTCCGAGAGAGGATTAAGAGAGGAAGAAGATACTATATTTAGGTATACAAGAGCGGTAGGGAGGAACAGTTCTATCTCCCTATACAATCCAGGATGCTTAGAATTGCAGGTTCCTTTTCAGAGGAAAACTGGCGGAAAAGGCTTAAGAGCTAAATTTGTTAACCAACCTGGCTGCGAAATCCCAGTGACTGAGCAAAGACTGGGAGCCGGGTGCTCTTGCTACAGCAAGCATTGAAACCCATCTGATTGTGTCTGGTGACACAGCAATTGTTTAAATACTGCAATTGTTTTTAGGCTTAGCATATCTCAAATTGTGCTCTTTGCAGCCACAGCTACCCGCCCCCTCCCACGCGCATCCATCCACAGCAGAAAGCAGGAAGAAATTAACACAAAGTTTTGCCCCAGCAACTAAATGCATCAGGTGAAGAATACGCCCTTAGAAAGAATCGGCTTATATGGACTTGTCCCCAGCCACAATATGGAAGCTGCGGCTTTGGCACAGAACTCTCGAGTTTTTGCCCCTAGCCCAGAGCAGACTTGAGTCTAGCATTACTCCGCTGAAAATGGACACCACTTTGAATGAGATGAGATGATGTAGGGAGGGGAAGTGATGGGTTCTCAAAAACTAGTAAGACATCATTGAATGGGGTTATGGTTTCACTGAACTGAGAGTGGAAGAAGAGGAGCGGAATGCATAGCTACGTTCTCAGACATGCACACAGAAAGACAGAGCTACAGACACTAGTAGGAAAAAAAACTCACTCTTATGATCTGGCCTCCATAATATGCTTTCATTATATCAGTTGACAATATCATATCATGAGTGGGGGGGGGGAGGTAAAAAAAAATACATGAGAGCAGAAGAGAGAGAGAAAGAAAAAAAGGGCAACCATTACTAACATCAATGCTCAGAATATCTGCAAGCTTATTCTATTGGATATGGAACTGGTTCACAGCTAAGAAGGCACAGAGGAACAGGACTCTCATCAAGTAGGATAATACTAATAACTTTGCCAGGACATATAAGCTGGGGTGGGTCACTACATAGTCAAACACTGGTTCTACGAGGCTGCCTTGAGCGGAGAAGAGGAGAGAAAACACAAAACAAGTAAGTATCCTTGGAATGTGAAAGGAGCAGCATTTATAGCTGGGACATGGAATCTGGGGCCCTCCAGATGTTGCTATTAATGGTATTTATGTTAGAGTACAATTCCTATAGTTGCTGGCCATGCGGGCTGGGACTGATGGAGCTTGGTAGTCCAACAACATCTGACAGGCCATAGGTTCCCCAGCCCTGATTTAAAGGAAAGGTGAAGCTGGGGGAGAAGCCTTGAGAGAACCAAATGGCTTTCAAGTACCGTACATCTATGAAAGTCTGAAATTTCATAAACCGGATCCCTCCATAAAGAACCATTTCCAAGGTTCTTTGGAAGCATTCATGGAACCAGTTTCATTTTGGAATGAATCCTGCATGAAACACTGGTCTCCTTCAACCCCTTGCATGAACCACTCTTGTAATGTTCAGTTGAAAATGTTCAACATAAGGGTGGTATATAAATAGCATATGCAAAAACCTCTAAATGAGTATGCAAAAGACCTCTAGATTTACCTTCCCCTGTTGCACCCACAGGATCCACAGATGGGTCAAATCCTGTTCATGCCCATCTTAAGAATACACACAGCTGGGAAAACCAAGTCTTCACAAGAATGAACAAAAGCACCAGCAGCGTGGGAAGACAGCACCAAAATTCACAGATTCCCCCAGCAGCGGGAAGGATCTTGGAGCAAGCCCCGTGTGCATGATAGAGCTCTGCTATTAAAGAAAATTATAGCCCACTTTAATGATGGGCCGTAAGGATGCCTCTTGCTTAGCACTTTGACAAGTGTGGGGAACAAAGAGTACAACAAGTTGGGCTCATCTGTAGTGGTTTGGCATGAGCTGCAATATGATTATAGTGCTGCATTTATTAGACTGGATGACAGGAAAGGTGGGGTTTTTGCTCGTTTGTTTTGTTTTTGCAGAGGCTTGCTTTGTGTTTCGAATTTGCAGGAGCAGTAAGACACAAATTCATGTAAGACACAAATTCGAATTTGCAGTAAGACACAAATTTACATCCCTTGGCATAGTGCACTTTTAATACATGCAAGAGGGTAGTAGAGTTAGCAGAGGCATGCACATTCTCAGTGAACGCCTTGCAATTTGCACCAAGAAAGCCGATTTTAGAAACCTGCATTTATGATGTCCTGCTAGTCCTGCTAGTCAGTGAAAAGGGCAGGTACTCAGCCATGGAGGTTCTACCACCTGATCCCCTGAATTCTGGCTCAGACACCATTGCTTCTGCTGCCAAGGCACCCTGCAGCAGAAACATCTATATTCTTAAATTTTTTCATCTGCACTCCACTTTAATCTGGAATTATGCATTTTACTTGCGTTCATTGACACAAGTAAAGAATTGCCGCCAGCCATTAAATGTGAGGGAAGTCACCCATGGTGGTTAAAGGCTGTTGCACTTTACAATAATCCACAAATGGAACAGCCATGTGGGCTCTAGCCTGCCCAGTTAGAGGGGCAGAAGGCATGCACATCCACTAATCTGGCATGTTTCTTTGGTCTTCACCACTAGTTTTATTTCCCTTGCTGCCCTCGGCCAATAAAGCAAGATGAGCGCTGCAACCCCAGAGTCGGCCACGACTGGACCTAATGGTCAGGGGTCCTTTTACCTTTAAAGCAAATTGCAGAAAGCAAAACCAACAATAGGCATGCAATATAAGTACACTTGGAGGCAGGTTGAGTAAGGCATCCAGGTCTTTTTGCTTCAGCTGAATATAAATTGCACTGGCACATCGACAGAGAGAGCTTGTGTTCCCCTTTGCTCTGGCAAGTTCCCTCTACCACCCCAGCTTCCGGTGAAGCATGCAAAAGTAGGGGTGGGCGTCTTCCCTCCCCTTCACAAAATGTCCTGTTCAGGAGGCCTCTAAAGTGCTTTAGCAGCAAATGCACAGGAATAGCTGAGTCCCAGTAGAGGGAGTAGAGGACTGCAGGGAGATTTGCCTGCCAATTCAGTCTGCACCTAAGGGCTTTTCTGAGACTTGCCAGATAAGCAAAACAAGCAGACCTAGGGCAAGAGGATTCCTTTCAAGCAGGCCTAATGGCCTGTTTAGCTTGTTAAATTGTTTGTTCGAGGATCAGATCAGAAAATGGAGCTATCATCATCCCCTGGCTCCAGGGAATCTCATGAAGCCGGGAATAACAAATTACAAAAATCATACTTGGCTCTCACTTTTTAAAAAGCTCACTCAATTCCCACAGAAGCCGACCTTCTAGAAAGAAGGGGCAGAGAAAGTAGAAATATGTGTGAGGCATGATTCTCCCAACCTTCAGGGAGTTGGGTGTTGCTGATGTGTAGCGATTCTCTCCCTGCCCCCCCAATCCACCACTAAGCTTTCTCTTTCTTAGCATTTTGATAAATGGATAAAAATGGAGTTTTCAGCATCCACTTTATAAGTGATCTGTAATGTTTTCTACTATCTTCTTTTTAATGCTTTTGTGTTTCACTCTTTAGTCTTGTTATTTATTGCTATATTCATGGTTTTCTTTTACAGTGGACGCTCAGGTTGTGAATGTGATCCGTGCGGGATGCACATCCGCAACCCACTGCCTCCGCAACCCGCAGCGGCGCACCTGCGCGGGTTGTGATTTGGTGCATCTGCGCATGCACGACTGCTGAAACCCAGAAGTAACCCGTTCCGGTACTTCTGGGTTTCAGTTGTCTGCAACTAAAAAAAAAAAAAGGCAACCTGAAGGGTCTATACCCCGAGGTATGACTGTATAAGCTACCTGGGGGGGATTAAGTGTGGTAATTACTGTATAAACAATTTGCTGCCTGAAACTAAGAGAAAGGACTGCTTTTGCAAACTCCCAAGAGCAGTGAATGCGCTCTCTCTCTCTCTCTCTCTCTCTCTCTCTCTCTCTCTCTCTCTCACACACACACACACACACACAGCTGAAAAATATGATGCTCCAAGGCTGCTCAGGACAAAGCTTTGCAGATGTAACCATAGCTGCTACTTTGGATGTCTAGGCTGTGGCAGCATGCAAGCTTGCTGAAGAGGAAGCTCCACTGAACTCAGGAGGACATGCTGTTGAGTAAAGAAGCATAGATTCAGGCAGTAAATGGGCAGACAGAGATTTGCTGGTAAGCAAAGGGGCCTGCTGGACCCATTAGACAAAGACACAAGTGACATGCAAAGCATACTGTGCTGCCTTTTCTTCCCCTGCAGAGCAAGCCAGAGGCTTAGCAGTGAATGCTCTCTGCAGCCAAGACGGGAGTTTGCTTTTCATCCCCATCCCAGATTTTTGTGAACTGGGCAGACACATCTCCCCACCCCCCACCCCATTTGCTGAAGTAGAGAAAGAGCCACTCACATGCCATTTATGGCTCCTGCTTGCCTCAGCCCATGCAGATGCCAAACTGAGCTCCTCAAAGCCATACATATCCAACTGGTCGTTGTGAGAGCTTTTTAGAGAAACTTCACAACCATGTCAGCTGCTGCGTGCTCTTAAAACCATAATGTATTTTCTGGAGGTTTAATTAAACTAAGAGACCATGTGCTTTATAGGAAACCAAACAAATGAAAAAGTATTTTTAACTTCTGCTTGGTAAAAACTGTAAAATGGCTTAGTTTGCACACAAAAGAAAAGTCATTTACTTGGGTACTTGGACTACTAGTCTACGTACACTTACTGGAGAATAAACCCTACTGAGCTCAGTGCTACTAAATTTCAAATAAACCTGGATTTATTATGCATCTCAATACAACTCACAAACCATTTAAGGTGTAATCCTATTTCTGACGAAGGAAAACCCACTAAAATTATGGTAAGATTGGGCTTTGGAGCTAACCTCAGGACAATGATTATCCAGGAAGTTTAGCCACAATTTGCAGAAACCTGATTTCATATGTTTAGTGCAGAAGATAACACCCAAATTAATAACACATGCTCTCATTCTGATTAAACTGGTATCTGCTTTGAAAATGTTGAGTTCTGCCAGAGTTGGCTGGCAGAAAACAGTAGGATGACTGCTGGACCCAAGCTGAAATTGTGAAACCCTGACAGTAGCTAGCTCATTATTAACCACAAGTGAGTTATCTGAAGTCATCTGAAGAAGTATGCATGCACTCAGAAGCTTTTACCAAAAACAAACTTAGTTGGTCTCTAAGGTGCTACCAGACCTTTTAAAAAAAAAATTTAAAAATATATTTCCACAAGTCAGTTGTGCGTCTCAAGTGAAATATAGGGCGCTCCTGCACATTAGGAAGCAGAGTCCTTAAATAGTTGTCTCATTTATACCCAAACTTCCTCCAAGGTATGCAAGTTCCCTCATCTGCTCTTCACAACAGCCCACTAATATAAGACATGCAAACTAGGGAGTTTCATTGCTAAGTAGGCATTATAAACTTCGTTCTACACATTATCTAGCAGCATCAACAGTCTGGCTCCCACTAAGCACTGTACATCACATGTTGGGTAAGCCAAGGGGGGGGGCACCACCTCATCCCTCTTGGCACATTTGGCTAAAGATCACGCCCCGCCCCACCCTGCTCGCCCTCAATACTGGCACAAAGGGACTACAGATAATTTTTAGCTTCTCAACAGTGACCAAAGCAGCCTTGGCATTTCTTCACAGAATCTTCCCAATTGTTTGATCCAGCAATGTTGTTGACATTCCCTGCCTCGTGCAGTGGCCTCGGCATATTTGAAGGCTGACATGATGCATGCTGAGACGCATTTCTTCCTCCTTCTTACTCGAGGGAGTTCCATGGTTTGGCTCTGTATGTGGGAGTGCCTGGCGGAGCATGCCTAAGTCACATGAATGCACACACTTGTTGTGATGTGAGCACAGAATCGGAAAGCCTGCGGATGAAGGGGCTCTTTCAGAGGTCGGCTGGCTTCCATTTCCTTCCTCTGGCAGTGCTGCTCTTTGTGGGCAATGCATTGCGTGGGCACTTAAGCAATTTCTGAATCAATTGCTGTAAGAAGTGACCCCAAACAACACCAAAGGTGACACCGGGTAGCATTTTATGTCTACAGAAGAGCTATCAAAGCAACAGAGGAGCAAAACCACGAACACAAAATGTGTTGGAGGTGTCAAGAGTTCTGCTCAAAAGCAAGCCTGTATGCGCAGCCATATGATGCGGGGGACAACTTCCACTTGCAAAAATATTTCTGCTCATTATAGCATGCTAGCAAGGACGATCTGGCCCACAAAATCTAATGGAGCATCGGAAACAAGTGGAATGCAGTTTCTAATCTTCTCAGACTGCTCTGCTTTCAAGTTTAGGGTGTTATTTGAGGACTAGAGAGGAAAATGTGGGGAAGCTACATTCCCATCTTTGCTCTCTTACTGAGCCTTGTTTCAAATGGAAGTGAGAATCAGAGCCTGCAGACACTCGACAAGAAATTCTCCTACAATAAAAGCTAAAGGTAAAGGGACCCCTGACCATTAGGTCCAGTCATGACGGACTCTGGGGTTGCGGTGCTCATCTCGCTTTACTGGCCGAGGGAGCCGGCGTACAGCTTCCGGGCCATGTGGCCAGCATGACTAAGCCACTTCTGGCGAACCAGAGCAGCGCACGGAAACACTGTTTACCTTCCCGCCGGAGTGGTACCTATTTGCACTTTGACGTGCTTTCAAACTGCTAGGTTGGCAGGAGCAGAGACCGAGCAACAGGAGCTCACCCCATCGTGGGGATTCGAACCGCTGACCTTCCGATCAGCAAGTCCTAGGCTCTGTGGTTTAACCCACAGTGCCACCCGTGTCCCTTAAAAAGCTAAAGGTAGTTACTGTATTATGTATTATGAAACCTGACCCCCATGCTAACACACAAAACTTTGATGACCGAGCAAATATATGTGCTTTATTTTTTTATAATAAACTTCATTTGATTAATAAACAAACCTTTCAGCAGGTTTAAAGCAGCATAAGGTTTCAGGGCCAGCTACGAGGTCTGCAATTCACCTATTGCTGGTCTGACACAATACATAAGGCTCAGTCTCAATGTAGAGTGATCCTGCCGAGAAAGGTGCTGGGGACTAAACTGATGAAAAGTTATTTGTTTTGTTCTCCGCTGCTGAAATGTGTGTCTGTTGATGCTTAGGCAGAGATCATCTAAAAGGTTGAGATCGGTGCTTGAATCATAGAGCAGAACAGGCCTGGCTTTCGTAGCATGTTTTAAGAAGACTACAGTGGAGCCACAATTTGGTTACAATTGTAGGGAGTACGAGGTGGGGCCTTTGCATTAAATTAAGGGCCTCTATACCTTCTCCTCCTCACTGTTCCCATTTGAACACTGATTTGGAGTGACACTGAGCCCTTGGTTCGTGACTGATTTAGTTTCCCTAATATGAATCAGTCACCCAAATGTACTGAGGGAGAAATTAGAAACCTTTACGGCACCAACGGAGCAGCAATAATTGTCATGCAATTTGTAAAAACCCTTGGCACCAAGAAAATATCAAAGGGCAACATTCAGTAGTGATAGCAGTGAGGTCTGATGGTGAACTGAAGGAACTAGCAGCAAAGTGGGCGGACTGAGATATGAAAGCAAGCAAACTACATGGTGTTGTGGAGAAGGAGGAGGATTCTGGCATGGGAGGCTACCCAAAACTTACAGGAATGAATGAAGGTGTTGACAGTCCAGAACTGGTACCAAGCCAGCATCCCTTTTTGGTACTGTAGAGTCCTCCTATCAATATGGTTTAAAAATGGGTGAATGAAAGATTCTTTGAGCAGGATTGCTCCTATTTCCTTCCCACACACCCCACTCCCTCGAGCAAGCTCTGGACACTGACCTGAATGAGTAAAATGAAGCAGTTTCTTTTCCCGGTGGTGACATGCAGTGTTTTCCCATTATAGGGGTGCGACACAGAAAGAGGAACCTCAGTCGCTACTCAACTTTCTGCTCAACTTCAGATCATTCTTACAGTCCCAGCACCCAGGACTCTCCTAAAACTGTCCTATGCTCCTCCAAAAGGAAGGATCCCACAGCTTGAGTTAATTTTAAATAACAGCAATTCAGTGGCCAATAAGTAGGTGCAAAGTGTAGTTCTTTTTATGCCCCATTATTTTGAGAGGCCACAGGAAAAAATGCACCACAATCTGGTTCCCAGCCTGTCGCCATGAGAACAGCAAACTGGGACCAGGTGGTTCCAACACACAATCCTCATCACTAGAGGGTCCTGTCTTTAACCACCTTTTACCACAGTCATTCCTTTCTTTAAACTTCAAATAAAGAAAATTCCAAGGTCTCCTTGGGCAGCTTGTACTAGTGCTGAACAGCTCAAATAGCTGAAGATGTGATTCCTAAAGTTTAATTCCTTCCTGAAGAGTAACAACCATGTCTTCTCTACCTGGTCATGACTTTTCGGGGGGGGGGTGTGACAGTGACATGGATAACGATGCCGCGTTTAGGGGAAGGAACACTATCAGTGAAGGAGCAATGAAGTAGGGTGGTGTGGGTTCAAGAGGCATGGGAAGAATAGTGGGGTGGGAATGGAGAAGAAAGCCGAGGGTGAGAATTCAACTGAGCTGGCAGGAATGCAGTTAGAGCAAAAGGACTGCAAGTAAATTGACAATTTTTCGAAAGCCCTGATCTAATAAAAAATATTCTAAAGAAAGAATCTCAAGAGCCACAGGAGACTAGGGAAGGAAAAGCAGCTAAGGGAAGTAGAAGGAGGAAATACATCAAGAGGGAAGCTTTCCAACATGTTATAAGCTTCCCCAATCAAGGCATAATAATGTAGATTCCTTTCCTTTTTTCTTTTTTTAAGTGTTGTTGTGAAGGCAAGCTAGCAAGCCACATAGGACCAACATCTAAATTGCCTGTGCCTGATTTATTTCAAACACAAGGTCAGCTTAACTCACTAATAACCCAAGTCATTTCTTCATGTTCCAAGAGGGGATTTGCTCAGGTCTTGACTTGGCTTCCTTGACAGATTCATCAACAATGAATCCCAAAGTTAAGTGTGTGTATATAAGTGACCATGCATTCCTTCCATAGGCAAAGGTGAAGCTAAGAGGTTGTTGGCTGACATCCACCGCTGAAGTGGACTACTTGCAGGGTCATGAAAAAAAGGTTCTGCGGCAGCAGATCTCCAACTGAACGCTGGTGAAATGCTGCAGTTCAAATTAAATCTTGGCACAGATCATGGCGGGGGGGAGAGGGGGAGGATGCACATGGCTGGAGGAAGAGATGAAAAATGTAAGCCATGAGCAACTCAGAGATGGAGTGAAATAACAAATCCTCTCACTGACCTGAATTTACCTTTTGACCCAGCATGCTTTCGAACCGATCTTCAGCTCAGCTAACTAAAGGACAAGTGAAGCTGCTTCTCTCTATTTCAGGGGTGGGGACTGGATCAGGCAGGCACGAGGGCCAAGTCAGTAGCTTCCACCTTCCTCACAGTCCATGTCTGACTAGTGGGTTGAGTCACCCACTTGCCCATCAACCGACATCACTATTATATTAGGTGACTTCAATTCACAAGGGCCTTCAGAAACACATTTCAAAGCATGATCTTGAGCCAATGATCTGAAAGGGGCTTTGAAAGGCACCACTGATTAGCCCCTTTTGGCTGAGCCAGGTATTTCCCTGCTCCACACCTGACGTTTTATATGACATCAGGTGAATGGCAGGTACAGTCTGGCAGTCCTCATTAAGCCTGCGGACTTGAGGTTTCTCATCCCTGCTCTATTTTAAGAAAGGTGTGAAGCAAAAATGCCTTGAAGCACAAATGCTTTCCTTCTTGAACTGTGAAAAAAAGCAAAAGGTAGACACTGAGTTTCCTGATTTCCAGACACAATCTCCCCAATGAACAGCCCCTAGTTGGAACACTTTCTGGTGCTCTAAAGATTAGGCTTATATTAGCATACATAACCACCATGATCTCATTTTTTTAATGGTTATGCTCTGTACTCCTAAGCTTCAAGAATTCTGATACAACTCAAAGTGTGCTTTCAGCAGTTAGCATATTTGTTGGCAAAATAGGTTTACAATCTCATTTCCTGTTTTCCTTTCATTGTGACATCTGTATAATTTTGCCCCAAATGACATGAGGGGCTTCTCTCTCACTCCACAAGAGAAGGGTGATGCTGCCACCGGACCAATATGGGGTGATTAAGCAGGACTGTGTCATACTCTCACTTTACAAGGTTTCCTACCGATACACACACAGTACTCGCTGGCTCCAACCTTACTGGCAATCTTAGCCGTTTCCTCCAATGCTTGTCTATTCCCAAGAACTATTGATTATGTGTTTTTTTTAAATCTGAATTTTCAAACCTGAAGCACCTATCTTATGAATATTATCCCCCTCCTTTATTGAAATTCAAAGCAGCTAACAGAAGTTAAAGCCTACGCAAAATCAATATTGAATTAAAAGCTGTAACACTTCAAAACCACAGAAAACAACAAAACAATAAAAGCAACGAGGTCAGATTGACTGATGTATCACCCCACTCCCCAAGCCTCAGTTTTGGGACCTGATTGCATTGACATAAGTAGGGGTTGCCAACCTTTTTGGGCCCATGTGCGAGAGTGTTGTGAGCACCACCCTGCCACCTCTCCATCCCTTTCCCTGTGCTAGACAAAACAGAAAGAGCAAAGGTACATGCATGTGGGTCTCTCTACTATTCCAAGGTGTCCGGGTAAGTATGAGATCTAACAGAATTAAAAACAGATCCACTTGAGTATGTCTGATTTTACACAGCGCCCCCTTAAAACCCACTAAATTAAAGCTTCCAGTAGCAAACTGCACCGTAGCAAACTGCACAGTAAAAAGAACTGAATGTATGATTTTCACAGTTTAGCCAATGGAGGCAGGTATGACCTGCAATTTGATGATTGTTGGGGGAAGAGGAAACATGAAGAAAACATGCAATTCTAAGAAGACCCATTTTTCTGAATCTGACACAGGCATGTGTGAATCCCTGCACACGCCTTCTCTCGCACAAATTTATGCTCCCCCCCATCCACCCCCCTTGGCACCACACCTTATCTTTCCTTGCACCTCTGTTTTCTTCCTCCTTTCCCTTCTAACATCTCTGTTGCTCTGCTCTCTGCTGCTCAAATGCCAAACTGAACTTTGAAAAACACAAGGAGTTGAAAGGGGAAATAGGAAAGACTCTCAGAGGCCTCATGGGCACCAGGTCAAGCTCTCAAGGGTGTCGGTGATCTCATGGGCCTCATGTTGATAATCCTAGCCTTAGAACATGGATGCTTCTGAGCATGCCCAGAATTCAGATCACTCCACAAAGTGAGATCACAGTCTTCCACAGTCTCACATTTAGGTTTACACAGGTCAGAGGAGCTTCAAAGGTAACTTGAGCCCCTTCACCTGCTTTTTACATTTTATATCTACTACAAAAATCAGGCAAACGTGATTTAAAAGACCTGGCCGGTAAATGAGGATCATTCTGCCCGTTACAGTTTGCCAAAAATATCAAAATGGCACTAATGATCTATCTTTCTATTGTGTAATGTTGTCCATTCTACATTATCAAAAGCTTCCAACTGTTTACTTCCTACATTAGATGTGAAAGCCTTCGAGCCTGACATATTTACACAAAATCTACAACTATATCAATTTCCATAACTCTAAATCCTGCCCCCCCCACACACACTTTAAGCTATAACCTACTACCAAAGTCCAAAACAGATGCTGTCTTAATTTCCTTCCAAGCCAGGACAAAAAATTAACACTTGATGCTAGGATTACGTTCAGCTGCAATCATTCACTAAACCATGGGGCATCAAGGCAGACTGTGGGGAAGATGACGGCAAAGCAGACAACAGAAAATAAAGTCACTGTATGGATAAAACTACTGCCTCTCCCCACAGGAAGATGATCAAATCACATAAGACAATAGGCTGCCCATTTACCTGTTTGTGAGCATGGTCATAGGAATTGATGTGGTTGTCAAACTCTTGATGCTTCTGATACTGCTTATCACAGAGCTCACAGTAAAAATTTGCTCGAAGGTCCTCAAGGGCCTTGGCAATCGCCTTTTCTTTGTCCACATAATCCTGTAACAGCAGACAGAATCTATTACACTTTGTTTAACTAGCGCAGCAACAACAAAATGGTCAGGAAAGGTCTAGAAAGCATTAAAAAGGCCTACTGGCAACAGTCTATTTAGCCGCTACTTTTCAATTCACTGTTTAGGCTATACAGTAGTACTTCTGGTTACGTAACCCTCTGGATCCGTAAACTTTGGGATGCGAAAGCAGCAAACGCAGAAGTATTTTACAGGGTTTTGCTGCGTGTGCATGCACAGAAGCGGTCCTCAGGTTGCGGAAACCTCTGGATCCGACCGGACCTCCGGAACGGATCCCGTCCGCAACCGGAGGTACCACTGTACTGGTTTTTTAAGCCGCTAGTTGCCATAGGAATGCAGAATCCAAGAGGCCTCTACCACTTCCAGGCACAAAGGGTCCCTGAGGCTACACCTCCTGCTACCAGGAAAGATCATCATGGCAAGGGGGAGACCAACCTGGCCCCATTTATCGGCCAGAGAAGGAGCAGCTGCAGGGAGTTTGTTCCCTTCCCAAGTAGAAGAAGAAGAAGAAGAAGAAGAAGAAGAAGAAGAAGAAGAAGAAGAAGAAGAGTTTGGATTTGATATCCCGCTTTATCACTACCCGAAGGAGTCTCAAAGTGGCTAACATTCTCCTTTCCCTTCCTCCCCCACAACAAACACTCTGTGAGGTGAGTGAGGCTGAGAGACTTCACAGAAGTGTGACTGGCCCAAGGTCACCCAGCAGCTGCATGTGGAGGAGCGGGGAATCGAACCTGGTTCACCAGATTACAAGTCCACCGCTCTTAACCACTACACCACACTGGCTCTCAGGAAAATGTGTCAGTTACCTGCGACTGAAGAACTGAAGGGAAGCACAGGCTCTGGCCTCTGCCATCAGCCATGTGATCTAGGGCCACTAGAAGGCTTCCCAGAAGGAATTGGCTATTAAGTTTAATAGTTGAAACTGGGTGGACCTGAAACGCATTCTGCTAGTACAGTGCCTTTGCAAGAATTCCAGCAACCAGTCAATGGTCCACTAATGGATCTTGTCCCTTGACGGGTTTATAAAGTTCATGACTTGTGCATGTGTGATCAAATGAGTCCGCACAAAGACGTTTCATCCGCAGCAGAGGGAATTCATTTGGGTACCTTGTACTTCTGTCTCAGTTCTTCGGTGTCTTCCTTCTCCACTTCCAAGACCCGCCTCCGTTCTGTGGCGTCTTCGGCATAATCAAGCTAATCAACAAAAGCAGAGAGAGATCAGTCAGCCATGCATGCACACTGAGCATTACCCAACCAGAGAAAACGTCACATGTAGCAAACATGCAACTGATTCCTCTCCAATGTGAGTCTGCTCGTCCCCACAGTGAGAACAAAATACAAAACAATTAGCTAATTATTTCCATGCTGGCGAACCCCCAGTAGGGACACCAGATGCTAAGTAATAGATTTTTGTTTCAAGGAAATTAGTTTTATTTATTTGATTAAGCAAGATTTATACACCATTTAAGAAAAAAAATCTCTAAGCATGAAGGTGCACAAAACTAGGAGCCCGGCATTAAGGTTTCAATAGGATCAAAAAGAAAAAAGAAAAAGAGGAGGGCAGTTCCCCCCCACAATACTGCCAAGCTTAATCCCTAAAAAAGAAAGCAACATTCAAAATTTATGCCAACCCAGTCTAAGAAATGACTGCATTGTTTTATTCAGAGCCTATTCTGTCTACTCTGGCTGACAGAGACTCTCCGAGGTCTCAAGCAGAAATTTTTCCTAGTCCTGGAGAGCCTTTTAACTGGAGGTGCCAAGAAGAGATCCTGGAAACCTCAGCACACAAAGCTAGAGTCCCTTCCTGACTATACTGACTCTGAACTTTTGGAAATCCCAAATTTAATTATTATAACTGATAGCTACTAACAATAGCAGCATGAAACCACCATCCATCTGTCTGGTCCCTTTTAAAGCCTTCTAAATGAACAGGATTCACCACATCTAGCAGAAACTGACGCCACGTACTTCTGAATTTCCATGAATCTGCCGGCAATTCCAATGGATGGCCCCGGCTCATGTTTTGAGAAGACAACTGTAGCAATTGTAAGGCACTGCGCTAGAGACTGTATGATATTTAATTATAGTTTTACACACATAGAATCATAGAATCATAGAGTTGGAAGAGACCACAAGGGCCATCGAGTCCAGCCCCCTGCCAAGCAGGAAACACCATCAGAGCACTCCTGACATATGGTTGTCAAGCCTTTGCTTAAAGACCTCCAAAGAAGGAGACTCCACCACACTCCTTGGCAGCAAATTCCACTGTCGAACAGCTCTTACATGTCATGGACTACCAGAGTGAAGCTTGCGGACCACAGTTTGGGAACTTCTGGTAGGATGTTTGGCATCAGCTACAAAGCAGAGAAGTCACCACTACTTCTCCAGTGTGCTCAGCAATCAAAATACGCTGCATTCTTCCGACATCAGTTCATTAGGTTACTTTCTTAAATTTGGCGAGTTTTGCTCACATCATCAACAGCATTAACTGAGTAACCTTTCCCACGGCACAAGTGTGGGGCAGTTTTGTACTTTTTAGGGGATAAGCAAACTTTTGTGCACAAGAATAGTAACAGACCCAATTAATATGTTTGTTAAATGTTCAATTACTATTTTAATCAGCTGATTGAAGGCTAATATACAACTTTCTTTCCAGGAAAAGAAAAGTGGAGGAGGAGTCATCTGTGTTCTCAATGTCAAGTCATTCAAGATATTCAAAATCTTGAAAAAGCACCCCCTCCCCCAAGGAGCTCCATATGTACAGAGGCACTGCATTTTTATTATTGTATAAAGCATCTCTATAGCCCTCCTTGCCGACAAAGGTCAGTTTAGTTAAAGCTATGGTTTTCCCAGTAGTGATGTATGGAAGTGAGAGTTGGACTATAAGAAGGCTGACTGCCAAATAATTGATGCTTTTGAATTATGGTGCTGGAGGAGACTCTTGAGAGTCCCATGGACGGCAAGAAGATCAAACCTATCCATTCTGAAGGAAATCAGCCCTGAGTGCTCACTGGAAGGACAGATCCTGAAGCTGAGGCTCCAATACTTTGGCCACCTCATGAGAAGAGAAGACTCCCTGGAAAAGACCCTGATGTTGGGAAAGATTGAGGGCACAAGGAGAAGGAGACAACAGAGAACAAGATGGTGGGACAGTGTTCTTGAAGCTACCAGCATGAGTTTGACCAAGCTGCAGGAGGCAGTGGAAGACAGGAGTGCCTGGCGTGCTCTGGTCCATGGGGTCATGAAGAGTCGGACACGACTAAACGACCGAACAACAACAACAACAACACATACTGTACACTGAATGGTAGATCACTTACCTCCATTTCCATCCGTCCCATGCCCATGACATCATATTTGACGACAATCGGGATGGGATCTGTCCTTCCTGCAAGAGAAGAAAACCGGTTAGGGGTGTGTTGGGTGGGGTGGGGAGAATGATCAGCCTCTGGTGAGTCGCTTTGTACACATTGGGTTTGGGTTGGTTAGAGATCTTGCCTTGGAGTGCAGAGACCAGAAAGCTACAGAGAACCAAACACAAGCCATTCTCACAGCTTACAATCACAAGCCCACACATTTCGGGCGCCAGACCTGTTCTGCTTTTAGCCCTTGCTGCCGGCAGCTCTCAGCCCAGATATTCTAGCAACTTTACAGTGAGATCAAACACCCTCACACTGGAAGATAAAATAATTCTGGGCATGGAGGAAGAACACAAAAGAGAGATTCAGGTGATGAAACAGAATACTAGGTATTCCTCAATGATCTTGGCTGAAGATCAGAAATGTTCTAGTTAATAAAAATGCACTAATGCCCAGCAAGTCTAGCTTTACAAACAAAATACTGAATAGGAAGATAGAATTCTTCCCTCTGCAATGTTAAGCTTTAAGACTTTCAACCAAAAAATGGGCCTCCTGGATTCTGCCACTCTGGGTGTCCTATTCTTTACTTGTAAGCTGTGAAAAGGACTAGTTGCGAAGAAAACTGACTTTGAAACTAATCAAACTATGCTGAAGATTCCGTACGTATTTTTAATTCACTCATAACCAGCCAAACAAAGCAAAATGGGGCAGACGAGCACTTTGACTATCACAGCCTTTGGGGGGGGTGTTTATTTTTACATCACAACATGCGCTGTGAGTTGTGATGTAAGGCCACTGGAAAAAAGGAGTTACTTACCTTATCCGGTGCATACCTTGAGTGAAAAAACAGAACGTTTACTTCCCTTATTATCTGTCTTGGGGGGATCGGTGTCAATAATATACTCTCTTTGTTATACACACAAATACACATATTATTATACCCTTGGGCCAAAAGATGTCCAAGCTTGAGTTGTGCCAAAATAAGGAGACCAGATTGTCAAAACCAATCCACATGGCACAAGAGGTATTGCTTTAGAGAACCCATGTCTCAAAAAGTTGGCTATCAACACCTTTTGACTTTTTAGAGCTAGTGTAGTCCAGCTGACAGAGGGCTGCACTTAAGAGACCTGGGTTCACATCTCACCTCTGTCAAAGGACTCGGGTGGCCTTGCCTCTGCTCCTTATCTCTGAGGTATGAATTGTGGCCTTCCTCACAAGATCATTGTGAGGGTTTTTTTTTGAAGTGTTCTTTGCACTTGAAGTGCCATCAAAGCAAAGACAAACCAATTCCAGACTCTCCCAGACATAAATTTAACTTGGGAATGAATATCAGCATGGTTCCAAACCAAACAAGTGTCTTACACAGAAGAACCATTTTCAACATATTTATAATTTGGAATGTGGGACTGAAAGATTCAAATCTAGAAAAAACTGGTCTCTCCAATAGCATTTTCCACCAATGTAGCTTTTATATAGGTATATGCACATTTTCAGTAAAAAGGGGGGTGGGGAGGGGATTTTATGCCCAATGGTATAAGAAGCAGTGACTGCAATTTTGAGCAAAAGGACCAAATTCATGATAGCTTATTAAAAACTATACACATTTCCCTACCCCCAAAAATGTTTGTTTTGTTTTCTTCAAGAGTTGTGATAGTTGTATCCAAGTTTGTGATTGTGACGGGCTCCTTCATAATATGAAGAATGTATCAGTACTTTTGCTTTCTAAGGCAGTCAAAGTTTTTAGTTTTTCAATTAGCTAGAAAATTGCCGTAGCAACTGCTAACAACACCCACCACATGTTGGGAGAAGGGAGGCGGGAAATCAAGTTTGGACAATATTAGAAATTTGATATTTGAAGTGATTCTCCACAAATTTTTGGCAGCTCTAACACAAACATCCCTTCTGAGCATTAACCCCTCAATGAACAAGGATCAGACACGAAAGAGTGCATGAAGAAATGGAAAGGAAAAAAAGGGAAATGAAAAGACCAAGCAGAAAAGATGAAGGCTACAACAGAGAAAAGTAAGCCTAACATATTTGGTGCTCTGATGACAAAAAAAGAAGTAAATTCAGTCTGAAAATTAAAAATTACCACTAAGTTTACCATCACCACAACAAGTCCCGGATCATTATGCTGTAAAAAAGAAACACCATTTGTTAGGCAGGAAACTGTCAGGGACAGAAAACAGGCCTATGGGGCAGGGGGGATGTGTAGGGGGAAGGAATGAACGTGGCGCCTAAGACTTCCTGCCCGCCCGCCCACCCCACCCTTCTTGAAACTGGGAACAAGCTGCAACTCTGGTTTACAAAGTTTTTTTTTTTTGTAAATTGACGACGAGAACATGTCCCCTGATGTTGTTCGACTACAACTCCCATCATCCCTGAGCACTGGTCCTGCTGGCTAGGGATGATGGGAGCTGTAGTCCACAATCATCTGGGCATCAAAGGTTGAGAAAGGCTAATCTAGATCCCCCATGAGCTTTAGGGTGAAGGTATGAAACATGAAGCCTCTTAATCTATGGGATGGCGCCATTTAGTATCTAGACTGGTGCTGGAAGAAGAGGAGCCTGGCTTCGTGCCCCCCTGCATGAAGTCTCATAGAATGGGGGGCAGACTATTACTTCACAAAAGGAAAAACTAGTATGTCAGTGAAAATATTATATGTTTCAACTTATTTCCCCTGACATATTAGTTTTCTATGGTGAGGGCATGTTGGGGGGTGTTATGAAGCATTCAATCACATGTTTCCACCTGGATGACATTTGCCACTTAAGGGGCAAGTTAAATGAGAGGTGGAAGATCTAATTTTCCAACTTGTTAAGTTGTTCAGCCAGGAGAGTGTGGGACACTTCATAAGAATGATGATGAACGATGGACAGAGTGGGGGGGGGAGAGTTAAATTTCCCCGCCACCCACACCAATATCACAATCGATTGTATGCATTTCCCAGCAGGACCAGCAGGCCAGAGGTGGCTGATTTATACTGGGAAAACAATGCATGAGAGAAGAAATTAAACTGATCCAATTCTCTAGTTAGCCGCTATGGCAACTTGAGAATCTGGATAGACTCGGAACATGTGTCACAAAACAAGAACGCAGCTAGCTGTAGCAGTTTCCTTGTAAGAACGTTTGACAACTTCCACCATGGCCCCTGCTCCATACCCCAATGTAAAGTCATCCTTTCCTTTCCAGAATTCAAATATAAGGGCAAAGGCCGTCAACTCTACACACCTGTCACTAAATGTATTAATTACACTGCCAAACTGAAGCACAATTTATTCAATTACATTAAAATTTATGTGCTGTTTTGGGGGCAAAAAAAAAGAGTCCCCCAAGAGCTGCTTACATCATTATTATTTTAAGTTATTTTAAGACAAGAAACTGAATGAAATAAGCTGCAAAAAATAAATAGAAATAAATTACAGAAGAGACATCAAGCATCTGCAACAAAAAGCCAGATAATAAGGGAGTATGTCCTTCAATGCACCCTGGACCCAAACCATTTATGGCTTTGAAGGTGATAACCAGCACTTTAAAAATGGGGCTCAGAAATAAACCAGGAACCAGTATAGATCAAAGAGTGCTAAAATATCATGCTCTGAATGGGAGGCCTCATCAGCAGCTTAGGAGCAACATTCTGCATCAGCTGCCAGTTCTGAGACAAACTGCAGTTGTCTAAGCTGAACATGAGCAAATGTGTGACAGTGGCTGTATCTGCCTTCTCCAGGAAAAGGCCAATGGTGGTACACCGTCTTAAGCTATGCAGAAGCACTTCTGACTATTGCCAAATGGAGCCAAGGAGAAAAGCCGGGCTCAGAAGCACTTTCAAACTGCAAACCTGAGCCCTTCGAAGGGAGTGCCTCCCCTCCAAAAACAGGTCAAACACACAATCTTTCTCGCTGACCAAGATAATTTTGTCTTGTTTGGGTTTTCAGGTTGTTAGACTACACTCTGCTCCCAGGCACCAGTTTAGGATTTCAACTGCCTTCATAGAAGATCCCAGTATTTGAGTTACATGTCATCCACATACAAACAACCCCACGCTCTAATTCTCTGGACAATCCCCCTCCCCGTTGTTTCATTCCAATGACAATCAGGATGGAAGGCGGGGAACATGACAACCCAATGGCCAAGGATCACCTTCTGAAACCAGCACTCCAAGAAGGACCAGAAACAGCACAAATCACTGCCCTCCCCAGGACCTGACTGGCCAGGTAATCCTGAAAAATACCATGGCTGATGGCCTGAAAGGTCCAAGAGAACATAGGTGTGCTCCCTAGTCCAGCACAGGCTGTCCACCAATGCAGTCTCAGTCTCTGGGTCCAGAAACCAGAATGAGATGTCTCGACGTGATCTGTATCATCCAATAACTTTTATCTGCCTTTGCCAAATTAGCCCACAGTTGAATGGTTTGTTTCCCCCTGGTTCCAGAATCACCTTTCTGAAAAAGCAGAATCTATACTTCTTGGTATAGTGAGGCAAAGTATTTCCAGGGCTGCAGTGTTAAGAAACAGAGTGATGCTTCATGTCCTAAGGATAGCTGAGTTGGTTGGAGTGTGGTGCTGATAACACTAAGGTTGCAGTTTCGATACCTGTATGGTACAGCTGCATATTCGGGTTGGACTGGGTGATCCTCAGAATCCAATCCAACTTCTATGAAAGGGAGCACCTGACTCTAACAGGTACCACTTGGAAGGAGATTCGTATTGCTTCATTAGGAGGGATGCTGCAGACTGATCTCATCACTAACGGCAAGCTCTCCAATAGAGAACGTTAATTGATTGATTCAGGCAAAGCAATTAATAGTTAAAAGCTGTTAACAACTTCTTCCATTTATGTGTGAAAGAGACCATTTCAGTCTTATTTGTAAGAAGAATAAGTTGTTCTTAAAACGCTTAACTTCTAAGATGTGAGCAATGCTTGGCGAAATCTCACTTAGCAAAAATGGAAGGGGGGAGGAAAGCAGATGGTGTGTTCATGCCTTCTTTGGGGAGACATTTTTCCAAGGAGCTCAGAGCTGCATATAATGAAATACCCAGGCTGTCTTCCTTTCCCCTCAAGGTGCTGGCCAGACAATAAGTTGCCTTTAGGCTAGAGATGTTAAATTTCAGATGAGCCAGAAGGTCAAAACGCTCACTTAATAAATATGTCCAGAGGCAACACACACATTTTTGCATCACCAATAGCAGAGAGCGTGTTTAGAAATATCCCAGCCCTCATCATTCAAGCAATATTTCCACGTACTGCCTGCCAAAATCCTTTCAACAGCACTAGCACCAATCTTCCCTTGTCAACTCCCCCTTTATCGTCTAAGCCCCTTCCCCATTTGCCATTGCTTAAGCCTCAAAATCCCTTCAAGTATCTTGCCAACAAATTTCCACATCATCCAAGCGCTATAAATAAAATTCATTTGAATAAGTATGTGTCACTTTGGGGGCCTTAAAAAGGGTCCCCAAAGCAGCTGAAATAAAAATACATTAAATTTTATTTTCTACTAACTAAATAGGCTACTACCATCTATATTGCATTCCTCTCCCTCCCTCTCTTCCTTATTTCTCTTCTGGGGTGGAGGAAAATCAAAGACTATAGAAGATTCTGCCTCTCTTTAGTCAAGTTGTTTGGAAGTTCTGACATAGCAGAGCTTGGGAGAAGGGAAGGGGCTTACTGATTCTTACGGCAAGAAGAGAAACTACTAGCCTGCAGAAGAAGTTGCTCCTGCCCAACCCCTTTTAAAATGAAAACCAAGATAGCTTTTTAAACAATGTACATGGTATTTTTACGGCTTGATATTCTACAGCTTAAATACTCCACATACACCCCATGCCATCTGCAGACCCGTGACAGAAACACATGTTTGGTTTTTTTTGAAATATTTTATTAAGTTTTCAAACACAAGATAAAAAGTGAACACACAAAATCCCTTCACCAAAAAAATAACAAGCATAAACAACAAATACAAATACACCAACATACAATGTAGGGAAAAAAAGAAATGAAAAACCCAATTGTTCAAAACATTTTTTATATAACTAACTGGACTTCCTCACATCTCCCTAACCCTGCGTTCTTTGTAATAAAAAAATACCAGCAAATTATTACCTTGTTTCATGCCTTATTTTGTACTTTTCAAGTGTTATATTTCTAAATTTAAAGTCAACTTATTTGTACCTTAAATTAAACATAATATTTCTTTAAATTTCAACCTTTTCTTACTTATAACTTAGTTTTCTGTATCTCAAATTCAAGTTACTGGAGCCATATTTTTCTAAATCGTGCAATTTCTTAACATTCATACAGCTTATATTGTTTTTGTAAATAGTCCTTAAATTTTTTCCAGTCCTCTTCCATTGTTTCTTCTCCCAAATCTCGGATTCTGCCAGTCATTTCAGCCAGGACAGAAACACATGCTTAACCTTTTTTTTTTTTTTTAAAGGAGGAACTCCAAGTTGCATTCCTCATACAGCACCTGCCTTAAGCTTTGCAAATATCTGAAAGATAATCTAGCAAGACATGTGGAGGTGGAGAAAGAAAGCAGGCTGTGTGAAGGCTCTGGGTCAGTCCCAGCAGGTGTCCGTTCTCTGAGTTCTCACATTTCCTTGGGATTTAAAGAAACAGAAGTGCTTTTTGAACATTAAAACTTTGCATTAGAAAAAAAAGAGCAGGGCTATTATTTACTTATTCATTCAACTTATACACTGCCCTATACCTGGAGGTCTCAGGGCGGTTCACAACAAGACCACAACCTATAAAATCAAACCAAAAGCAATTCCCCCCCCCCAAAAAAAGCCACATTCTAAAAGGGTGTTGGATGTCAATAAGATCAACCAAAGGCCTATGTTTTCAGTTGCTGTGCAGTAAGGACCAATGCACTGTATGCTGCGTAGCAAAGCCCTGAGTTGCAGAAATCCCTCTCTCTCTTTGTTCCAGGCAAGACCAGTGACATCATGCAAGGTCCAGGGACTAAGGTCCAGGGACACTATGATTTGCCCAGCACTGGCCTGAGCACCAAGTGTAGGACTCTAAGGCACTGATACTGCAGGATAAAGTGGTACCTCAGGTTAAGTACTTAATTCGTTCCAGCGGCCCATTCTTAATCTGAAACTGTTCTTAACCTGAAGCACCACTTTAGCTAATGGGGCCTCCTGCTGCCGGCGTGCCACCGGAGCCCGATTTCTGTTCTCATCCTGAAGCAAAGTTCTTAACCTGAAGCACTATTTCTGGGTTAGCAGAGTCTGTAACCTGAAGCGTATGTAACCCGAGGTACCACTGTACTATAATTCTTAGGCAATAAAGAGCTGGGAATGGATGTCTGAGCCTGACAAAAGCCCCTTCCTGCTGCAGGTTGTTGGAGGGGGGTGGGTGCTAATATAGAAAATACATGCATATAACCAGATATGCATCTTGGCTTACAAATAATAAAAAAAGCATTTTTGCTAGCAGCATTGAGTGTTGGAAGGAGCTCTGAAATGAGATAGCCAGTGGGGGTGGGGTGGGATTTGCAATTAAAAAAAATAAATGGTGTGTGTATTGTACTGGATCCAACATGTATGTGCACCCGCACACCTTCTCTCTCCTGACTCTTGCAGCAGCACACTTTCTTCCCTTAGTTTCTCTGTTTTCCTCCGCACAGTCTCCCAGACTTCTTTCCTTTCCTTTCTATCCTCTTGGCTTCTCCACTTTCTGTTCAAGAGCTCTTACACAGAGCTGTAAAAGGAGCAGAAAGGAGTAGTTTGTTTGGTTTCCTGCTTCAGCTGCTAGGTACTTTTCAGGGAGAAGGGCAGTGCTCCCCCCCCAAAAAAAAATGTTTAGGGGGGTACTCTCATTTTGACACCAGAAAATCACGATTTTATAGTTCAAATCGGGGAAAATAAATACAGTAAATGGACAAAAGTACAAAGATTCACAAAATGTTTAGGGGGTATGCATATCCATGTGTACGGCCCCCCCCCAAAAAAAGGAGCACTGGAGAAGGGTAACATTTGTGATCTCATGATTAATGGGAGGGAGATCTCAGAGGCTTAATGGCCCAAGTTTAGTGTTACAAGGATGAGCCAATGCATGCTCCAAGCTCACATGCTCTGCCCTCCCTCTCTTGCTCTGGCTCTGTCATGGCCATGAGAAAGGGAGGGAAGCATGTGCTAATAGTATTGATTAATCACAGTTTAGCATTATGTGCAGGGACGTGGGTGGCGCTGTGGTCTAAACCACTGAGCCTAGGGCTTGCCAATCAGAAGGTCGGCAATTTGAATCCCCGTGACGGGGTGAGCTCCCATTGTTCAGTCCCAGCTCCTGCCCACCTAGCAGTTCGAAAGCACACCAGTGCAAATAGATAAATAGGTACCGCTCCGGCGGGAAGGCAAACGGCGTTTCCATGAGCTACTCTGGTTTCGGTGTTCCGTTGTGCCAGAAGCTTAGTCATACTGGTCACATGACTCAGAAAAACTGTCTGCAGACAAATGTCGGCTCCCTCGGCCAGTAAAGTGAGATGAGCGCCGCAAACCCAGAGTCATCCGCGACTGGACTTAACGGTCGGGGTCCCTTTACCTTTTTTAGCATTATGTGCAAACCCAAACTATGTTGTTGTTTAGTCGTTTAGTCGTGTCTGACTCTTTGTGACTTCTGTTTCTTTAAATCCCAAGGAAATGTGAGAACTCAGAGAAAGGACACCTGCTGGGACTGACCCAGAGGCTTCACACAGCCTGCTTTCTTTCTCCACCTCCACATGTCTTGCTAGATCAGGGGTCTGCAACCTTTAAGACAAAAAGAGCCACTTGGACCCGTTTCCGAAGAAAAAAAAACTGGGAGCCGCAAAACCATTGCGACATTTAAATATATCTCCGGAACCGCGATCTGACAGCGGGTGGGAAGGTGGCGTCGGGATGGTGCGTGACTAACGCACGCACCGCCCCCATGTGACATCACAGCCGGTACAGCGCCCGCCACAGTGGGGAGTGTCGGGGCGCACAATGCGCCTCCTCCCCTCGCTAGTATCCGCCCCGGAGCCGCAGCAAAGGTGTAAAAGAGCCACATGCGGCTCCGGAGCCGCGGGTTGCTGACCCCTGTGCTAGATGGTCCTTCAACAGCAACTAAGCTGGATGTTTAGCCATGAGCATGCACAGAAAGATGTGTGCAGACAGACCGTTTCAGAACTGCTTCAGTGACGTATGAGAACATCGCAGATTTAAAATACTTTATTTAAAAAACAAACAAGCCATATGAGCAAAAGAGCCTCTTATGGGAATATTTGGGAACTGGTTATCCAGAGTCTGTGAATATGTGCATCCTGCTGAACTGATTCTAAAGCATGCCCCGTTAGCGTCTGCCAACTTTTTACGGAACCAAGGAAACTTGCTCCAACTGCTAGAACCCTAGTTACAAAGTTTCACTAAATCTACCCAAAAGTCACATTCCGCATTTCTACAATGCTTTTAGTTGCAGGGATAGCTATCCTGGTTTCCTCCAGATATTGTTGGGCTTCAACTTCTATCAGCCCCGGATAGCATGGCCAATGGTCAGTGACAATAGGAGATCTAATCCAGCAATATCAGGATGGCACCCATGCTTTGAATAGAGTGTTGTAGAAATAATTATAATAACTAATATTATTAATTAAATTTCTATACCGCTCTTCATCTAAGGATCACAGGGTAGTTAACAATATGGAAACACAAAAATACATAACATACTAACACACACAAAATACACCCTCGCACTTCAAAAGCTCATAAATTGTTTAATTAGCCAAAGGCCTGGGAGAAGATATTTTTACTTGGTGCCTAAAATTATGGAACAAAGGCGCCGAGTGAATTAGGGCTAAGTCACACCCACACTGCCGAGTCAGAGTTATGGAAGATTACAGATGGCAGTTGGGTGAGCTTATGGTCAAGGTGATTCAGGGAATCCTCAGCTCATACCCTTTAGCTATCATACTACACCAGCTCCATCTTGCCTTAGCTGAACACACTGCTTGTAGACCTATCTTCAACAAAAGGGCGTTAACAGTGCCCTCTTGGGGTTCTTTCAAACTTCTGAAAAGGGTGACTTTCCTTGCAGTGTAGCAAAGTCTTTTCAAGGGAGAGGTTCAATCTCCAGGGGTTGTAACTAGATGATAATAATAATAATAATAATAATAATAATAATAATAATAATAATAATAATAATAATAATAATATACCCCATCCATCTGGCTGAGTTTAACCAGCCACTCTGGGCGGCTCGCAATCAAGTTTTAAAAACAATATAGCATTAAATATTAAAAACTTCCCTAAACAGGGCTGTCTTCAGATGTCTTTTAAAAATAAGATAGCTGCTTATTTCCTTGACATCTGATGGGAGGGCGTTCCACAGGGCGGGCGCCACTACCGACAAGTCCCTCTCTCTGGTTCCCTGTAACCTCACTTCTCGCAATGAGGGAACTGCCAGAAGGCCCTTGGTGCTGGATCTCAGGGAAAAAAGCAAGACATTGTCCTTGGATGCTTCACATATACAGTGGTAGCTCTGGTTATGAACTTAATTTGTTCCGGAGGTCCATTCTTAACCTGAAACCGTTCTTAACCTGAGGTACCACTTTAGCTAATGGGGCCTCCCGCTGTCGCCGCGCCACCGGCACACGATTTCTGCTCTCATCCTGAGGTAAAGTTCTTAACCCGAGGTACTACTTCTGGGTTAGCGGAGTCTGTAACCTGAGGTGTTTGTAACCCGAGGTACCACTGTACTTTCCAGGTTATATAGCTCAGCCCGAATATGGCCTGTCACCTCTTTTCCCATGCACACAGACACAAAAGTGTATGGGCAAAAGTGTAATTTTTCAAAAACATTGCCCCCATGTTAACAATGGCCCATACCAATGCAGACACAGCTTTTCCAGAAGCAGCAGAGAATCAATATTCATAAGGACAATGGGGAAGTCGCAAAAGGCCAGATAAAAACAGGGATTGGGGTGGCCAAGGTTCCTCAACCCTGAACAATTATGATGAAAGCTGTAATTTGACTTCCAGTGTGGCAATCTCTGCCTTCTCTTGCTGGCAATAAAATGCTACAAGTACTTGGTCATACTGGAATCCTCATTTATGCAGCTAGCTTCATTTTTAGTTTGTTTCTTTCTGCTTTGTTCTCCTGTTGAATATATTCATGTGATCTTTTGCTTTCATTGTCTATTCCTGCCACCTTCCTTTCCTGTACCAGTACAACTATTATTGCATGCATTGGTTTCACTATGAATAATTTACCTCCTCCTTGCTGTCTTCCAACATCTGGTCCCAGATATGAAAGCATATGCCAGTCACGCTCCTTTCTGCACAACTGGTTTTATAAGCCAAGAGGTACAACAAAATATCAGGCTGACTTATAGCAGGCTCCTCACAAGTAGCTCTCTGCTCTTCAGGAATGGAATACTTCTCCTTTTTCACAAAGGATTTTCACCTTGAGGTGTATACATCTCAAACAATACCTGGCCAAAAACATCTAGATTTCTTTCTGTATTTAAAATATGGCAGCATATACATTGTTCTTGGCTGTGCCACATTCATCTTGACAGGAAGGAAAGTTCCATCTATATTATTGATAATATAATATAATATAATATAATATAATATAATATAATATAATATAATATAATATAATATAATATAATATAATATAATATAATATAATATAATTTTCAACTTGTCAGTTGCCTAACACTGTAACCTCTAGGTGACGTACAATAAAAAGTTAACACAAGTAAATGTAATATTGATTATACGGTAGGTGATTATAATACAACTAATAATCAGTAAACACAAATGAAAGCCAACTGTCCATTTATAGGGAACAAGATAATAACATATATTGAAACAGATTGATTATTATTGTTATTAGCCTGGGAGAAAATAAAGATCTTCACCAGGTGTCAGAATAGCATTAATGCAGGAGCCAGATGAGTTGGGGAACGCATTCTACAAAGCAGTGGGTCACCACTGAAAACCCTCTCACTGCCACCCTTTGCACCTCAGAAGGAGGAGGGCTTCTGTACATGCTCTTAAGACCTGGGTAGTACCTAGTGCAAAGAAGTGTTACATCAGGTAACAGGGCCCTAAGCTGTGTAAGCTTTAGTTTATAACAGGGAGGCCCAAATTTTCACATCAAGTGGGCCGCAAGAGTACTTTAATACAGAACTCACGGGCCACACACTGCCTTGTCGACTGGGGGCGAGGAGTGAAGCCAAAATTTGAAGATCCTCCAGCCCCCACACTGGCTTCCCAAAGCCGGCTAAACAAGGTGTTGGACTTTGGGAAGGAGGCATGAAGATCTGAAAGAATCCTAGACCCTCCCACCTCCTTCCAGAAGCTGGGAAAGCACCAAGTAGGCTTTGGGAAGGAGGTAGGAGGACTCTGGGTCCCTGTCAGAGCCCTCATGCCTCCTTCCCAAAGCCCAACACTACACTTTCCTCGGCCCAGTATACCTGAAGGAGCATCTCCACCCCCATCGTTCTGCCCGGACGCTGAGGGCGGTTCCCTCATTGCGAGAAGCAAAGCTACAGGAAACCAGGCAGAAGGCCTTCTTGGTAGTGGCGCCCGCCCTGTGGAACGCCCTCCCATCAGATGTCAAAGAGATAAATAACTATCTGACATTCAGAAGACATCTTAAGTCAGCCCTGTTCAGGGAAGTTTTTAATGTGTGACATCTTAGTGTATTTTTTGTTTTTGTGGAAGCCGCCCAGAGTGGCTGGGGAAACCCAGCCAGATGGGCGGGGTACAAATAAATTATTATTATTATTATTATTATTATTATTATTATTATTATTATTATTATTATTTGGGAAGGTAGTGTGAGGGCTCAGGGAGAATGTCGAATGTTCCTGAAGACTGCCCAAAAAAGATATTGAGGGCCACACATTGGACCACCCTGGTTTAGAGGTTAAAACCAGCACTCAGGCTGGCCTGGAAACAAATTGGAAGCCATCACAAGCAGGCAAGGATTGGCATAATATGGTCAGAATGCCCTGTCCCTGTTAATAACCTCATCACTACATCATGCTGTAACTGAAGTTTCTAAACTGTGTTCAAAAGCAGCTCCACACACAACAACACATTGCACGAATTCCAGGCAGACGTTTACTAGACCACAGACCACAAAAGCCAGGCTATCTACATCAAGATAGGCTAGTCACCCAGATCTGTCTTAAAGCTCGTAAAAGACACATAGCACCAAGGCCATTTGTAGCTTCTGTGATATAATGGACCCAGGAGAGCCCCCAAGCTATGGACCAGGTCCTTTAGCAGAAGTGCAACCGTCTCCAGAACAGGTTGGATACCTCTCATACATGAGTTAATTGGTAATAAACTATATCACTGATGGTTGGAAGGTAGTAGAGAGCAGGTTTGGGCCGATCTTGTCTGGCCTGTCTGTAGCACTATCAAAAGGCAGACCAACCAGGTTATCTAAGTGGACATTCATGCTGTAGGCACAAGTCAAGCATAGACAAGGGACATTTTAGGGAAATAACGAAAGCCACAATAGTAGGATGGGAAGAAGCAGAGACTGAGTAGCAGCTCAGAGACAATGATTTCAGAAGAGACCTCACTTGTACCTCCCAACCAACCAGCTGAAAATAAGGATTAATTTATCTGCCCCTTCTAAAGAAACAAAATGCCTTCCTTGTGGGAAGACTCTGAAGGGGTCATGTGATCCCCAAGCAAACCTAGGTCAGTAGCCCAGAGGACGACCCTAAGCAGGGTCTGTGTACAGTGGTACCTCAGGTTAAGAACTTAGTTCGTTCCGGAGGTCCGTACTTAACCTGAAACTGTTCTTAACCTGAGGTACCACTTTAGCTAATAGGGCCTCCCACTGCCGCCGTGCAATTTCTGTTCTCATCCTGAAGCAAAGTTCTTGACCCGAAGTACTATTTCTGGATTAACGGAGTCTGTAACCTGAAGCGTCTGTAACCCGAGGTACCATTGTACAGCCTTTTGCAAAGGCCTGCTCTTTAGGAATGCAACTTCAGCCACCCATAGCACATTCTCAACCACAAGCAACACTTCTGGTTGAGCCATGCCCTTATAGAGTTCAAATAATCAACACTTTCCGCTTTGGGGGTGGGAATCAGCTGCCTATTAAACTTGTACAAAATCAAGATACTATGCTCTCTAGATAACCATTTTGCTACATCTTCACTAACAAGGACAAAGTGTTGCTAAGCAGCTGAAGTGGCTCCATTCCGCTTTTCAGAAAAGGTTGAATCACTGTTCTTGTATAGAACACTGTAACACAAGAGGACAAAGAAGCCACTCTGAAATATGCTTGGAGGAAAAATGTACCCATCCTCTTACAATGACTACCCAAGCTGCCCACCATCTTTGGAAACGGTGGAGTGATCTGGGGAAAGTGGTCTGGAAACAATGCTTGCTTAGCATTGTTTCACCCACTCTAATGCAACTCAATAACTTTTTAAGCACAGTATTGTACTTGCCATTACACTGTTACAGGAGCAGAACTGAGTATTTTAGCTTAACACTGACCAAAATCAGTGGCTGCAGTTGAATATAATGATCACAGTTTATTATCTAAACCCAGAAAAAGCATTTACTGAAACAAGCCAATTTTAAGCCATCGTTTATTAAATTGGTTTGTTTCAGTAATCCATAGTTAAGACTAGTCACAGTTTGCCCAGGTTCAGATAAAACACTAAACCATGGTTAACTGCAGCAAACGCTTGTTCTCTCCTCCATCTGGCTATGCCTATGGCTTGTTCACATAACAATAAAACAAACTTTGTTATTATCAGATGCAGCCATTAAGTGGGATAGGATGAAGAACAAACATTTTCTCAAGAGGCAGTTCAACAGTGGTCCTTTTCTGCACCAGACCATGCGTGAAAACACTGATGAAATCCCTCTTGACCTAACTCATTGAGCTTTTTAAAATGACCCATGTTTAAAAGTCCACCCTATAAACATTGTTGCTGTTAAAATTTATATCCTGCATTTCAGCATCTAGGTCTCAAAGCAGCTTACAACGATAAAAATATGCAAAATTTAGAAGAAATTAAACCCCATAAATTTAAACAAAGAACATCAGAAAATTGTACGACATCAGAGAAGCGTTCATGATGCAAAGGCTTCCTGAAATACTGTAAAGTGATTTTAACCAGTCACCTGAAATTCAGCAGGGACAGTGCTTGAGTTCTGATGGGAGTTCCAGAGTTGGGCCCACAACACTGAAGTCATAATCTCGTTGATATGAGTTGCACTTCTGGTCCATGGATGGCCACCAAGCTCCATCAGATGACCTCAGTGATCAATTTGGCATATACAGGGAAAGGCATTCTGGGCCTAAGTTATTCAGGGCTCTGTACACTAGCAGAAAAACCTTGAACCTGGCCTGGTTGCAGATGGGAAGCCAGTGCAAGTATTTTAACACCAGTGAGCCAAAATTAAGATTGCATTACATATAACCAAACATGAAAAGAGAAAAGGGGACTTTCCATTTAAAGGAAGGAAAATGCATCTGGAGTACCACCCTTAAGAAAAACACACAGGAATATGAAGCATTCTTTCTGTTGGTACACTCAGTAGACAACAGCAGCTTAGTTCTCCAGGCTACCATCACCATTTCAAATGCACACACTCAGGTTGCTAAAAAGGAATGTAGGGTAACACCATGATGTGTACTACACCTGCTTTAGATATGAGGGGTGTACAGATGATACCAGAAACCCAAGCATTCCCAAGCACGTCTGCAAAACATAAAGCATTTCACCACCATTAATGGTAGAAAGGCTTCCTGTCTCTAACTAGTGGGAGCCTTCAGATCAATAATTACTGAGTATCACTGGCAATTTACCTCCAGTTTATTGTACGAGTTTGTATACTTGACGAGTAGCAGCTGAATCCAGCAATCATTTTGAGCTTTCCAGAAGCAACTGGTAAAGAAGCAAGCATGGACAGCCTTAGAGTTTAGAGTTTGGTCCTCTAGAACAGATACAGCTAGTCAAAATGCACTTTTCAACTGGGGACATTTCCTATTCAATGCAGAGGAATATGGGATAGTAATTCATTGTCTGCTCAACATGGAGCAGAGAGGAACATTAATTTAATCTTCACTCAAGTGACAACCTACACACAGGGAACAGGAGGAGTATTTAATTGCTAAAATGAAGGTGGAAGGAGAAGACTGGTATTTGAATAGGAAGTGCAGATTCACCCCAAATTGAAGTGCTTGGGTATCTCTCCCTCTGCTCCTGATTGATAGGTGATTTTGTTTCAGCCTCAGCACTCAGAAAATATACAGAATCTTAACAAGAACAGAGGTGTGCGAGAATTAAATTTTAATTTGGGAGAGGGAGAAATGGAGATATCATGGTTGTCCTTTGCTGCCAATGTTACATTTTTACCTCCTAGCTCTCCGCACAGGACTGAATACATTTAAATTCCTCTGGCATCAGTATCAAATGCCTTGATATTCTGACAACCAGATGTGTAGATAGGAGTATCAAAGTCAGTGGAGTGCATCTAAGTAGAGTTTATACTGTGTTAGCAGAGAATTGGTAGCTGCTGCTAAATCCCAATGAGAGTTGCAAGACTGCCATACCCATGGCAACCTCTGAATAGTCATCCATCTCAGCTCTCTGCCTTTAACTAGGAGATTGTGTAAAGCCAGCAAACATGCACAGGTTTTTTGGGGGGTGGGGGGCGGGGATTCAAGCTACCCTGAACTGCAGCCTGTCTCTCTTGTTCATTTCAAAACCCATGCACTGGATTTCAAGAACTACACCAACATTTCTAATGTGGGGCTTTGGTGCAATTGGCAATGTACCGCCCATGCCAATCCTGCAAGTGTGCTCTGGAATGTGCAGAGTGTTCCCTGGACACACTTATTCAGCACAATCCCACACTCTCAAATACCTGCACCCAGGAAGGCCTAGCTATATGGGTGAGCTGGAAGGAGGAAGTTGACAAGAGACAGTCCAGCTGCATCTATGACAGTACTTCTCTGCCAACCACTCTAGGTGAGGACAGTGGGGGCCGCAATAATTACGATTAAACCAGTTTGATTCCCCTCACCCTCTGTATTTACATAAGACACCAGTGTGGCGATGTTTTGTTTTACAAACGGAATTTAGAAAAGCTATTTGATTCTTCAGTCAGAGTTGTCTCTCTCTAGGCATCTTGATAAAATGGCTCTGCTGTATACATCGTACCATAGGAAGCTGACACAGAATGTAATTATTTCAAGAGCGCGTCTATAGATTAATCAAACCAGTATTTCAAACCAATATTAACAATCATTCCACTCAACTAGTCTCATTTGCTAGGGGTTGTGGTGCTGCAGCTATGCTGCAGTCCAAAGATGCTGCAGTGTGCTGTTTACTGACCATTATAAAGCCTCTCTACACACAGGCCTTTGAGACAGACTGGGCTGAACAGGCCGACTGAATGAACAAGCAGGCAGCAAGAGTATTCTTCTCATACAAGTGGCCATTCAAAAAACACACAAGGAGATTGTTCAAAGCCTTGCAGGAAATGGCAGAAAGTTCCCAGAATGCACCGGTGGAGGAAAAAAATGTCTGCGGGCAGCAACCCCCTTCCCCTCACCTCTTGATTGGCCAGGACACTATTCCTTGGCCCTACAACAACTGGAATTTATGGGAGTGCTCTTCACTCTTTCAACATTCCACAAGAGGCTGGGTGTGGTGATAAGAGGACTAAGTTCAATTGATCCTCATTATGCCAGAATTTTAAATATGCCTTCTAGGCACAGCTCCAGTGCAGGAGCTCAGAATATTCTTTTCAAGACAAAGGGAGCTGCAGTTCACACCTCCAATGATGTATAAATAGTGGAAGTTAATAGAATAGCTTTGAACTGGAGCTTTCAATAGCAGGGGGAAAGGCACAAAACTGAAATCTGAAAAAAACAAACATTCATTTGTTTTATGATGTAGAGGTAAAGGTAAAGGGACCCCTGACCATTAGGTCCAGTCGCGGATGACTCTGGGGTTGCAGCGTTCATCTCGCTTTATTGGCTGAGGGAGCCGGTGTACAGCTTTCGGGTCATGTGGCCAGCATGACTAGCCACTTCTGGTGAACCAGAGCAGTGCACGGAAATGCCATTTACCTTCCTGCCGGAGCGGTACCTATTTATCTACTTGCACTTCGTGCTTTCGAACTGCTAGGATGGCAGGAGCAGGGACCGAGCAATGGGAGCTCACCCTGTTGCAGGGATTCGAACTGCCGACCTTCTAATCGGCAAGCCCTAGACTCTGTGGTTTAACCCACAGCGCCACCCACGTCCCTTGATGATGTAGAGAGAATGGTGCAAACCAGCAGTTCTCACACTGTGGGGTGCCTGCCATGACACATGTTTATATGAGTGTGTGTGTGTTTGTGCGTGTGCATGCACAGAAGGAGATCCTATACAAAAAAATACCAGAGGGACATCTCTCCTAGCTTAGCATTTATAAACATGGAAGGCGCAGAGGGACTGAACACGTGACAGCTTTTGACCACAACAGTCTTCTGCCTCTTCCCTTCTTCCCTGGATGTTTCAGAATGAAATCTGGAATACCCTATTTTGGTTCTCTTGCAAAACCAACACAGGATTATTGTTATTATTTATTAAATTTGTATACCACCCTCCACCCAAAGATCACAGGGCGGTTCACAACAGAAAAATAAGAATAAAAAATATGTAACGAAACAAACAACAAACCAATAATGCTCCTCCTAAACACACATTTAAAAAGGCACATAATGTTAGTTAATCAGCCAAAGATCTGTTTCACCTGGCACATAAAAATATGCAATGAAGGCGCCAGGCAAGATTCCACAAATGGGGAGCCCCACAGAAAAGGCCTCAGATGATGGTTGCAGGGTCTGGGTAGGTTCAAATGGAGAGAGGCGGCCCTTGAGGTATTTTGCAGTCCTGAGCTGTTCAGGGCTTTATAGGTCAAAACCAGCACTTTGAAATGGACCCAGAAACTATTTGGCAGCCTGTGCTGTTGGTCCAGGATCAACGTAATAACGCTCAAACCATCTTACTCTGGTGAGCAACCTGGCTGCTGAATCCTGCACCAGCTAAAGTTTCTGATCCATTTTCAGAGGCAGCCCTACGTATGTGTTGCGGTAATCTAATTAGAGGTTACTGAAGCATAGACAACCACTATCTCTGTCCAGGTGGGCACAGCTGGGCCACCAGCCAATGCTGCGGGAAGGTGCTCTGCACCACTGAGGCCACTTGAGCCTCAAGCAACAACAAAGGATCCAGGCGTACCCCCGAGCGATGTCCCCGCTCCTTCAGAGGGAGTGTAACCCCATCAAGAGCAGGCAACCTCCCATTCAGTCCACGCACATCACAGCTGGTTGCAGTACAGTTAGCGTGTATGTGAAGATTCTGCACCTTAGCATGCAGCAGTCCAGAAAGAGGCCATGCTGAAAATGTTTGATGGGAAAATAGCTTAAATCAGGGGTCCCCAGTCTTTCTGGGCCTGGGGGCACATGAGGACATCATGTCACCATACAAATACCCATTTCACAAAAGAAAAACTGGTCATGCTTAGAACAGAGGTCAGCAAACTTTTTCTACAGGGGGCCAGTCCACTGTCCCTTAGACCTTGTGGGGGGGGGCGGACTATATATTTTTTTGGGGGGGGGGGAAATGAACGAATTCCTATGCCCCACAAATAACCCAGAGATGCATTTTAAATAAAAGGACACATTCTACTCATGTAAAAACACGCTGATACCCGGACCGTCCGCGGGCCAGATTGAGAAGGCAATTGGGCCACATCCGGACCCTGGGCCTTAGTTTACCTACCCATGGCTTAGAATCTGCTCCCATCCCCGCACCCCCAGCAAAGAAACCAAGCAGAATATCTACACCAAAAAAACACCCAACTAAAACAAAAGACAAAAATAAACCACAACCAACATCCCTGCCAACCAACTGTTGTGAAAAAGACTGGGAGAGACACAAGAGCTTGCCGGGCAGCAGGGAGTGGGGGTCTGATGGTGCCCTGGGAACCATATTGAGGAACACAAGGTTAAATCAAACTGTAGCTCTGCAGATGAAAGTCAAACATATTTTGAAACTGGAGCCAGTCTCCCCAGAACTCAAGAAAATTAGCACGTACATCCCTCTCAAATCATATTATGTCCTTCACACCCCATTTAACATCTTACACAATTTAAACTTTACTTGTAAACTGGACTACAAGAAGAACTGCGCCCCCCCCCCCCGTTTTTATCTGAATAGGGGCCCTTTCGTGGTGTGTGTCATCAAATGAATATTGAAAGTTCTCATGGTTTGGCTTGCAGAAAACAGTATAAAGGACAGCACTGAATACTTTGTTTGGACTGTTCATGTACTCGACCTGGAGTATCAGCTTGCATAGAAGGATCAATTAAATGAATACAAGTGTATTCCTGCATTACCCTCTGTGGTGCATTCCACATAGTGATTCCTCGTAAAATGAACAAACACACACACACACATACACACACGCTGGCCAGGCAGTGAGCATAGGGAGTTTGATGGCAATACTCCCATTATGCAACTTTCCAAAAGAGAACTCCTAACAGTGAGCTAAACCAAATAACCAGTATGACAATGCAGTAATTCTTAGGTTCCAACAGCTGCCTGAATTCTGCTTCCAGGAAGAAAACAAAACTTGTCTCTTTATTCCTCTGGCTGCCTACATCACACTCTGCAAATGACTCACTGAGTCTCCAGTTTGGAATTGAAAAGTTGGTTACCCAACACAGCACCCCAGAGCTCAAATGCGGTAAAACTCTCATATCAGTTATTCTCTCATATGAATTTTTTTAAAGTCCAAATTAAAAGGTTACAACAGGAAAAGGAAGGAATTAGAAACTGTCAAACACTAGTCAAATCAAGACATTTAACCTCTCAACAAGCAACCTGACTAAATTAAAGCGAACGTCTTTTACATCCTCTTTGTCTCAAGTTTCAAATCACATTGTTCTGGGACACACACACACACATACCATCTCAGCAAAAGAACCATTTTCTGGCTAGTTGAGACAGTTCATATCTTCTTCTTTCTTTGTTTTTTGGTTGTGCCTTCATCTGCAAACCAAAATCATGGTGGTACTATGGTCAGCTATCAAGAGGACAGCGTACAAATTTCTCTAAGTTGACTCCAACTGTACTGTCTTCCTTGCTTTCAGTCTGCGTTAAATAAAAACTACATTTCACAGAACAAACCCAATACTAGACCTGTGAGTATTAAGAGAAACTGAGTGCAATATGAGAAACATAAAACTCAATGGGTACAATCAGAGGGCTGAGGGAAGGGGAGGAATCTAGAAATGTAAGCAGAAGTAAAATGAGCATTTTAAACAAATCAGATTTCTTACTTACCCTGGAGAGATTTCCCCAAGCCCTGGCCCAGCTTCCAGCCATGCTTCTGTAGCAAGCGGTGTCCAATATTATCCTGACAGACAGAACAGAGAAACAAACCAAAAATATTCCAATAATATATTCTTCTCTTCCACAGAAGCACATTATGAACAAGACATTTTTCTACATATATGCATGCAAAAGAAATAAAATAAAAACTACTTACGAGCAATATATGCCCAGTAAAAGGGAAAAGATATTTACATAATAAAAAATAATTAACAAAAACAAAAAAAAAAACAAAAAACACCTGCTGGCAAGATTTTTCCACAGGAACAGGGTTTCAGGGAGGGTCATCACACTTTCTGATGGTGTGCTGGGCAACTTTTGTGCATAACAAGGGGAGGGGAAGCAATGGGGGAGAAAATAAAAAAATGACATTTAAAAAGCATAAAATCAAGCTACTTTATACAATCATATCCATCACCTAGAGAGCACCACTTGATTTGTGCAAAGAAAAACTAACGGATGTGCTTAGTCTG
The DNA here is from genome assembly GCF_964188305.1 of Podarcis bocagei. Lineage (NCBI taxonomy): Eukaryota > Metazoa > Chordata > Lepidosauria > Squamata > Lacertidae > Podarcis > Podarcis bocagei. The sequence goes on along the minus strand of NC_138138.1, from coordinate 14,995,637 downwards.
CTTTTTTCTTTTTTTTAAACTTGTTTGTGTGTCAGACTTTAAAGAGTCCAAGTTAAGTTGTTAAGTGTCAGACTTGCCCCCACCACTAGAAACCAAAACACAATCAGAGCAAAATCCAGGCTAGACTTGATTGGGTTTTCTTTAAAAATAAAAATAAATCAATTATAATATATATATTATATAACAAGAGATATATAATATACATATATGTGTATATAGATATATATATTAGCATGCAGCCAATTGTTAAACTGAAAATATACAGTGAGGTTAGTAAAAAAAATACAAAACAAATTGAAAATATTAACCGATTAAAAGGAATTTAAAATATAAAATAAAATGAGCTCAAGCACAAACTGGGTGATGCATTTCACATGTAAGCTAACAGAAGTACTAAGATGTTAGAATGGAACAGGCCTAGCAACAGGTTAAAACAGCAAGGAACCATTAGTGCATGTAGGGAGAAAACACAACAAGCATAATGTCTCATCTTTTGAAAAGAAAATCAAAATGGTCAAAAATTAATGTAGGCGGAGGGGAAAGTACTGCAGCAATTCAGTGTCAGCTATTTGCACAACAGTTAAAGAAAATAAAAAGGTTTTCTCCTACGGTTAAGTGCTGCATTTATAACAAGGAAAGCCCTGGGGCTCAGGCGTATCTAAGGAGTTTGCTTGGATACCTGGGGGATTACTTTAGAAGCAAAGTTGAGAGGAAGCGGCATTCATCATTTGTCCAGAGCTATTCCTTGGCAACTAGGAAACAGTGGAAGAATTAAAATCCCACAAATCCCACATAATCTAGGGCAGGGGTGGGAACTCTCTCACCATTGGGCCAATCCTGGCTGACCAGGGTGTCCAATATGGCCTGCGAAGCCATTTCCCTCAAGCCACGCCCACCTGCTGCTATCAGCAGGCAGCAGGACTGAATCCCCACTCAGCTGATGAGCAGGAATTATAGCTCTTTGCAGAAGTGCTGTTTGAAACAGTTCACAATTCTCCTTTAAGCAAGCAGGAAGGGTAGGTGGTAACGCCTCGCCCACAGCAAAGCAGCAGCACAAGCTGTTTCAAACAGCACTTTTACAAAGCGCTTTAACGAAGTCGTCACAATTAAAGGCAGGCTTAAGGTAAGGTTACCAGACACCCCCCCCCCCATGAATCCGGGGACACTTTTCAACTTTAATGGATTTTGTATGGGGACTGATTTGTCAACCCGGGGACTGTCCCCGGGAAACGGGGATGTCTGGTAACCTTAGCTTGAGGAAGGCTCACATTTCAGCCTTCAGAGTTCAGAATGAGAGCACAGGGACGTCTTGAAGCCTCTGTCAAGTCTCCTCACACTCCCCTTTCAGGCGCTTACAGGAGGGAGAGTGGGGAGACTTGAGGGGAGAACACTTTCATTGCACGCTCCTCTTTAAAACTCCTAATCGAGTGTTTAAATGGGTGGGAGGAGGCTTGCAGAACTGCACAAGGGATTTTTTTTTTACAGGTGGGCAATGCTGTCTCCCTGTCCATCACATGTCATCATAATGACATCACAGGACTGACAGGTGGACAGCGTTGCCCATCTGTCAAATATGGTCACTGAGAATGATCCTGATGAGGATCTGATCCATGAAGCCACCTCTGATCTAGGATAAACATAATTAAGGTGGAGCTAGATGTTCCTAGGGAAACACAAGATTCCCAATCCTATGTAATGTCAATATGAGGGAGAGGGGCTTGAAGGGAACAATTTGTGGGTGTTTAACCCTTCCAAGGCAAGACTCCTTTGCTAGTCCCTCCCACAAATGTATTTTATTTTAATTACCGAGTTTTCCCCAGCTAGGCTCCAAAACTAGAAGCAAACCCAGCTAAGAGAAAAATGGCTATATGAAGGAAGAGAGGGCACAGACCAAGCATCCCTCTTCACCCTTACCATCATCTCCTGACACAGATTTGGGAATATCCACATGTTGAGGTAACATTTAGCTCCACCTTCAAAGTTTCAGCTCAAACTTAGGCACTGAAATTTGTCTCTTTTTCCAGAAGAAACTTTCCAGATAACCTGCTTCATTCATTATGGAGCTGAGCCAATTGTTCAAATTCAGAGCTTCAGGACTTACAAAATTCTTACAGGAAAAAAGGGCACATCGATGAAGTGATTTTCAGAGCACTTTAGAAAATGGCTCCTTTGTAGTCACCAAAAGTGTCTTGTGGGACTTTACTGTTTCACTGAAATTTTTAAAACAGATTTGAGCACAATGGCTCAAACCTTTTCTGAAAAGATGAGAAGCCCTCCTTTGTTTCATATAACGAAGCTACTGCCAAATTCTGGCAGAGGCAAAAACAAAAAGGGAAATAAGTATTAACAAAACCCCACCAAAATTTTATTGTCTTATCTTTTACAATCCTCAAGCCATTTAAATTTACGCATAAGCCATGAAAACCCCTGGGAATTTGGGCAATAACCAATAGCAGGCAGAATGATGGGGCAGTGGCACTCAACTGACCTCCTGACAACTGAGTTGCTGCTTAGAGGGATGGGTGAAGCAGTGAGGTCAGCACAGTAGAAAAAGTTGGAGTGGAACCATTCTGGCCTGGTGTATTTGCATGACCCAACCTCCCTGCTTCTCTCCTTCCCAGTAAGCTGCAGCAACTCAGGAAGTCAGCTGAATGGTGCTGCCCCACCACAATGTCCATGGGTGGCCATAGCTCAATGATCGAACACATGATTTGCATATACAAGATCCCAGGGGTCTCAGACAGTAGGGCTGAAAAAGAGTTCTCTGCCTGAATCTTTGGCGAGTACATGCCAGTTAAGAGTAAGGTAAAGGTAAAGGGACCCCTGACCATTCGGTCCAGACGTGGCCGACTCTGGGGTTGTGGCGCTCATCTCGCTTTATTGGCCGAGGGAGCCGGCGACAGCTTCCGGGTCATGTGGCCAGCATGACTAAGCCGCTCCTGGAGAACCAGAGCAGCGCACGGAAACGCCGTTTACCTTCCCGCCGGAGTGGTACCTATTTATCTACTTGCACTTTGACGTGCTTTCGAACTGCTAGGTTGGCAGGAGCAGGGACTGAGCAACGGGAGCTCACCCCGTCATGGGGATTCGAACCACCGACCTTCTGATCAGCAAGTCCTAGGCTCTGTGGTTTAACCCACAGCGCCACCCGCGTCCCATACAGTTAAGGGTAGATGATACTTAATTAGCTGGACCAATGATATGATCCAGCACAAGGCAGCTTCATACGTGAGTGTAGGGGGTATGTTCATGTGTATTTTAAGTGGCAATCCTATCCACACCTGAGTAAGAGTCCCACTAAACTGCATGGGGCTTACTTTTGCATAGACATGTACAGAACTCCGCTGTCAGTGTGGTGATAGTTAATGGGCACTTGGTTTTGTTCAATAACAGTGGGACCTGCAGCATATCCTCAGTCCCTAACAGGAGCGCTCCTGTTCAGGGTTCCAGCCAGCCACACCTTTCCTGGATACACTATTAGGAGCCAGAGAAAACAAATTAAAACCCCTCTTTCCCTGGTTTTCCATTTGTTTTTCAACTGGCACTCATTTTTTGGTCAACTGAGCATGCTCAATCCTAATTGGGCCTTACATGGCTGGGGGTTAGCTCGTTTGGAGTATGTTTTAGATTTTTTTGTGTTCCTGAAAACTTGTGATTCCTTCTATATACCCATACCACTGTGCTTGGCTCTATTTCTGTCAACAGATTGTTCAGGGTGGGGTGGAATATGTAGCTGTGATAATAATTTTTTTAAAAAACCTTTTCCGTGGCTTTTAATATGGAAAAATGCAGCAAAGATGGGGAAGGTTATTCAATAAAAAATGTCAACATCAGACTGGCAAGAAGTTCTGACAGAAAAACAGCTGTGCTTGTACTCCCACTCCTGCAAAAGGAAACAGCTACCGCCCAGATGAGACATTGTGCTCCATGTGTTGTGTTATGAATGCACTAAAAAGAAACAGACAAATGAAGCTGTTATGCTATTTCCAAAAGCGGTGCAGGTGGAGTGAAAGCATTTCCATACGAACCTGGCTTTAAAAACTGGGCTGTCAAAAGAACAGTTAAATGTAACACAAAGTAAGAAACTGTCCAACCAACTAATGGTAATTTGTTTTTGTTTTTAATTCGTTTGCTTTGTTTTCAATTCACTGCTTGCAAGTAATGTACTTATTAAAGAAGAATGAAAGCATAAAATAAATACAAGACCAGCTGGGAGTTTTAAGAGCGCTGTGACTGACACAGTGAAGGGCGGGAGGAGAAACAAACGTTAGAGGGGGACATGGGGAAGGAGGGAAAAAAACCTGAGGAGGGTTATACACATTAGCACCACACTTACCAAGCCACTCAAGAGGGTGAGCACCTTTCAATATATGGAAAGGTAAAGCTTCGAGCCTGTCATCATCCCCATGCTCAACATATAGTCCTCTTCTCTTCCAAATAATGTCAAATGCTCAACGTATGAGGCACCAAAGCAGTGTGGTTAGCTGCTTTCTCAGCCGTCACCTTCCCCATTTTTTCTCCTTCAATGCCACTGCCAATGGGAGTGGTTTGAAGGCAACTTCTTCTTAAGATTTATGGAGAGGCTTCTGCCATGTGTGAGGTCAACCAACAGGAAAGGTTGGGTAGCCTTCCAGAAGCCCATTATAGCAGAATGATCACCCTGGTTTGTTCAAGGAGTAAATCAGGGGCTAACCAATGAGCAGCAATGAAATATCAAACTGGACCAGCCAGTGATTTTGAGATGATCCACAAGCATTCGGGTGTCATACTCCTCCTCATTGGATATAATGATCATTCAGGAATGGTAACAACAGAGGCATAACCCTTTCCTCGGAAAAGGCTGTATGTAGAGCTGCTTAATGAGGCTGTGATGAGTGGTGTGTCCATGAGTAGTTTGACATTTAAGGAAAGAAAGAAGAGAAGGTGAATAGAGTCCACGTCAAATTTGTCCCCAAAAGGCCCCTGTCCCACCCGACAAAGACTGACAGGTATCGCTATCTCTTGAGTGGCTCCATAAGGGATGCTGACTGTGTATCAAAGAACCCATAAGCAGGAAGACTAGGTGCTACAAAGGGTGATCCCATGCAAAACAGGAGATAACGGGAAAGGAAAGAAAAAGATCCCCCAAAACAAGAACCTAGAGCTTACTGCATATGACACAATGAAGGCAAGAGAGAACAGTCCAAGAGTAGTGCTACACCATTCAGCTTCTCTAGAAAGCACAGTATTTATAGTGCTCAGCAACGCACAGGCTGCTGCTAAATGTCAAATTGGCAGCCGTGTCAAGTTACATACTTTGGAACCAGGGGAGTCCACAGATCGGTATAGATATGCAATGTGACAAAACTCAAGTCTCATCAGAGTGTGCTTGGAATAAGTTAACTTTGGCCAGCATCAACTCGCCTGCAGCTCTCAATGGCCCTAAGACACAGATTAATAATATGCACAGTGGCATCTTTGTTGGTGAGGGTAGAGAGGAAGGGGATAGAACTAGAAAGAAAGCAGGCCTTAAGGCAACCTTGCTTCCCATCCAAAATGGTGAGAAGCTGTTTTCCTTTTGTGACACATCAATGGGACAGAAACGGTATGGTTTGTCTAATTATTCTGGGCCTCTTACTGCCTTCCTCCCCCATGTATGTATTGCTGTGATCGAATAAACACTAAGTGCACAGAAAATTGGAACTGTAGCCAAGAAAAGTATTTGGACAAGTTTTGACAATTCTAACAAGTTTTCTCCACTCTGTTGTTTTCTACATGACCACCTTTGGGCTGCAACTCCTATGGCACATCAGCAGGACAGCAGGTAAGCCAGGACAGGCTACACCTACTGGACTTAACAGGAGATTTTTAACTTTAAGGACAGGGATGGAAGGAAGGTTGGAGGCAGTCCCCTGCTTTCTGCAAGAAAGTGGGAGATGATAGGGACTGCTGTAGTAGTTCTTTCTAGATCTGAGGACACCATTGTCGTGCAGGCAAATTCAGCCTCCTCTCTTGAGTGGCTATCTTCAAAAGGAACCCTATGGATGTCTGCAAACTACTCCCAGGAAAACCATAGATGTCATGAGAGACGTTGTGTGGGGTTGTACTCCAGCTCCAACTACAGGAGGAAACCTCAAGAAAAGTAGCCAGACCAGATAAGCCAGAATAGTATGTAGTACTGTCTCACTCTTAAGGAATTTCCATGTCACACTTCCTTGACTCTGTTGCAGAAGATCACCATCTTGCTCCCGTCTTCCAACCTGACAAGAACTGGCTCCAACACTCTTCCACCCACCTCAACTATCTCTGATTCATGATGGACATGTTCTAATGTTTCAATACCTGGTCCTTCAAAGCAATTTAAGTGTGCAATTAATTTTTCTGTTTTTGTCTAATTAATCGCCGCCATCAAACTTCTGAGGTTACGACACCTGATACCGTACCAACAGAAGATGGAAATGACATGCCCAAAGATATTTAGAGATGAGTCAAGGTCCCATGGGGACGTGGGTGGCGCTGTGGGTTAAAGCCTCAGCGCCTAGGACTTGCCGATCGAAAGGTCGGCGGTTCGAATCCCCGCGGCGGGGTGCGCTCCCGTCGCTCGGTCCCAGCGCCTGCCAACCTAGCAGTTCGAAAGCACCCTCGGGTGCAAGTAGATAAATAGGGACCGCTTACTAGTGGGAAGGTAAACGGCGTTCCGTGTGCTGCGCTGGCTCGCCAGATGCAGCTTGTCACGCTGGCCACGTGACCTGGAAGTGTCTGCAGACAGCGCTGGCTCCCGGCCTATAGAGTGAGATGAGCGCACAACCCTAGAGTCTGGCAAGACTGGCCCGTACGGGCAGGGGTACCTTTACCTTTACCTTTACCAAGGTCCCATGAACCCCCAAAACTCTAATGAGAATGCCCCCAAAGAGGGATTCATTACACATGGCAATAACTGTTAAAGAAAAGAGCTGAACTAGTTTATTTTTTGGCCTGCTGGCTACATGATGGAGGCTATAGCAGTGTTGAAGTGTGTGGGGCTGAAACACTAGCCTGAGATAGAGCAGCTGGGGAGAAAAGCATCCCCAGTGAGGGAGAATGTTGACATTTTCTATTCTGGCCACCAGTTGCTGAAGAATTATGTAAACAGCATCATGTTCTTTACCAATGCAAAGATCTGTAGACTCCCAAACCAAGTTTATTCCAGTCACTATCAAGTTCCATGTTGTAGCAATACAGGTAAGAATCTCCTCAATAGATAATGCTGCAGAGTCACATGTGAATTCAGCTGTGTTCCCAAGCAAAGCCATTCCCCAGAGTTTTCCAGGAGTATCCCTTGGGCTTTATATAGCTTCCAAAACCAAGAGATCTCAACAGCTCTTTAAATCCACTTATGTTTTAGAAGGCTTTACTTACTACCGTTAAGCCCTTATGGTAAATCCACTTTACGTTTCCAGCTGAAAATTGGGTTTTATTTGCTGCTGGAAAGAAAAAAAATCAGTTTTCAACATTGAATGGTAAAAGGAAATGTTCTGTGTTATATTGCTTCCCAAGGGTGAGCAGAAATGCTTTAAGCACTGTGTTTTTAAATGTTAGCAACAATGACTGCTATCAGAGCACATTCCGGCACTAAGCCTTTCAAAGTGTTTCACTTTTCCTGATATACACTCACAGCTGTTCTAGTCATGCTGGAAAATAAACTTCCCAAAACACGGTCCGTAGCTGTTGAGAGTCCATTGGACAAACATCTTCCCTAATCATGTACTTTGAGAGACTAAAAGTTTCCGCTTCGTTGATCTAACCAGTATATATATATATATATTTTTTAAAAAAACAACCTGAATAAAGCCTGAGCGTTCAACAATCTAAGCCAGTGGTTCCCAAAATGGGAATCTCTCTTGTATCACTCTCTAGAGAGCAGAGAGATTATCCAGGGGGTCGCTAAGAGGCAAGAGGGCAGCTGAAGGCGCTGGAGGTATAAATGAAAAGCTGGTATCACTAGATCAAGTTGATGAATTAATTAAATAAAACAGCTTTGGGGGGCGTTTGAATAAATATGTAATTGTTACTGTTTTGAATTTTACTGAGTTATTATCTTCCTTAGCGGGTCACGCAAACCACTATTCTGAATAAGGCTTTGTATGGGGTAGGGGGCACTGGGGGTGAGTTTATGAAACCAAGGGGGCAGTGGCCCACAATTGTTTGGGAACTATTGATCTAGGCTCTCTGGAAATTTTAAAGCTATTTTAGTTATTTGAATAAGTCTGTGAGTGGACAGTACATTTAAAAAAATTAACTGCATATCTTATTGCCTCCTTTTGCAATTAGGGTTGCCACTCATGCTCACATATTGCCAACTATTTAATGAAACTAAGAATGCCACTGCGTAGGTGACAGCTTACTATTTTCTTTCTTTATGGAAACATTTGCCAGAAAGGGCTAGCTGTCCCCCTATTAGGGCAAACCTAACAGCACAGCAAGTCTTCTCCAATTGGCCACCTGCTATAACTGCTGTTGGCACCTCCAAGTCAGAACAAGAACACAAGCAGTCATAAGTGACAAAGGTTGCTACCTAGGACTGCCCACGACTCCATTTTGCTGGAAGTACCAAGAAATATCACCTCCATGTGACTTGGCTGTCTGCTTTGCCACACTCTTGTGAGGGATAAGATTCGCGTATACAAAAACAGTTACTGCTGAAAGAGCTGAAGACACATTAGACTGCTGCAATGGCACATCAGCTTATGGAGATGGAGAGTTCGGGAAAACTAAAATCTTTCTTGCTGTTCTAATAAAGTTAATGCATTTGAGGTACTTGACTTATTTGACAATATACAGCCAGATGATGGACTAAATCTTTTCTCTCCAGTCAAACATTCAGTCCTATTTGAAATACAAGTTTGCCTTAAGACACCTCCCGCACTTGTGGGGGTTCCACCTGGTGGACATGGGAATTCTTTAAGATTCCATGGTGGCCCTGGCCTCCTATTCCCAGCCAAACCGAGTCCACATCATGTTATGACACTGGACAAAAAGCTTTGCTCCAAGAGATAGGTGATGCAACACCTAAAATGGAAATCTGGGTATTTAAACTGGGCAAAGAAAATAATAAGTTTGGATAGGAATTAAAACACCAGCATGATAATAACAAGTGGAGGTGGGCTGTGACTTCCATGACCTGGATCTAAACTGCTCTTCATCAGGTAACTTGCTTAAACTATTTATTGAGGTTTTCTCCTGTAAATCTGATTTAAGTTTAATTAAGGATAACAAACTGAACCCAGGCTGAGTGAGCGGCACTTAGTTCCCTCTGAAATCAACAGGCCTTTAAGTCAACCCACAACTAGCATGCCCCGTTGATTTCTAAGAGCTACCTGAGTTCAACTAAACTAACATGGCTCTAACCGAGGTGGGGGAGGGGGAAGAATTACAGATTGTTGCACAAAAAACATCAAGGTGAAAGCATTTTGCACCTTGAAAGGACCACATGCTGATTTTAAACTCTCCACTAACATGGGCGGGAGGGTGTTCAACATTTTTTTAAAAAAACAACAACTTTGGGGCATGTTGCTTAGAAAAATAAGACACTGGTTCATTCTGTAGATCTGTGGTCCAGAAGCAAACATTGAGGCACTGGAGATTTTTCCACAGCTGCTGTACACATTGCAATGCAATCAATGAGACAGGTCTCTGGTGATAACAGGAAAGCCCCAGTTTCTTAGCTATGAAAGGGGATGGGGTTTCATGGGCTCACAGTCCCTTTCTGGCATAGGCAGAGAAGGGAACCCTGTGAGCATGAATGACTATGGAACACAGCGTCATTTGTCTTATTACGAACATCGCCAGCATGGCACGCAATACTGTTCCATGACATTTGCAAAGAGGGAAGCTGGCTTCGCATTTCAATTGGGGTGTGCATGTACACACAAACAACGCTGAATAATTCAAGAGAGTCAAATGCAACTGCATCACCACTATCCTTCCCACCCCCCTCTGCAGCATTATTTCATGTGTCATCAGTGACCGCCATGCCTAATTCTAGCATCATGCCAGCACAATAAGACAGTAGATACTGAATGCAGTGTTCACTGGACCAGAAGAACAGAAATAAGAAATGGGGGAGGGGGGAGAGGAGAAAGGAGGAGAGGAAACCCTAGAAAAGAAATTAAAAATGCAGACCGTGCAAATACAAACCAGGTCATGGCTGCTTAGCTAATTTGGGCCAACTGCTGTGGAAGAAAAAACGTCGAACACCCCAAGTTGTGTAAATTTCTGTGAACATCTCAACACGCACACAAATACTCACACACAAACACCAATCTACTACACAGGAAAGCAAATATATGTATATTGCTTCGTTCCTAACACTATTTTTTAATGAGGTTTTTAGTGCTCCTAAATTGGACTCCAGAGAGCCTACAGCCAGTAGTCTCTGTATACAAAGCATTCACAGGGCTGGATTAACTTCACAGGTGAGGTTCCTACTGATCAGGGTGAAAGCCGCGTGGGCTGATCTGCAAAGAGCAACACCGTGTAGAAAGAGAGCAAAATAAGAACATGTAGGAAAGGGCAAGGAGCAAGTGCTGTGTTCTGACAAGGGCCGACTGCAAGCACTGGAATGCTGATGGGGGTCAATTTGCTTTGTCACTCTTGACATTATTACCATACAAAGGTCAATATGCCCTTATTCCACACCTGCAAAGAACAGTTTTTAGACAAACTGCCTTTGCAACTTTGGAGAACACAAAAGAAGAGTAACATCCTGAGGATTCATAGGTTCCAAGGCTCTTAAGGCAGATTCCAGGACCCAATGATCTTACATGTGGGGTCGTAGGAATTGTTCAACCAATATGTTTCCCTTGTTTGTGTTTGGCACAGGAAACCTACTCAACTCATGCACAGCTTCTTGATGTGGGATTGGTTTAACATTACTCAAGTTACAGAGAGGGCTTGCTCACCTTCTGAACTGCTACTTTAGGGGTGGCCAGCAGGTGCGCAACAGTCTCAACTACCATGCTTGCTTACACTACAGCTCATCCCGCAGGGTAAAACTGCAAGGGTGATTATGAATTGAGGTGGGGGAGAGAGGTGGAGCCTTGTCGTGCTCTGCACTGCCTTAGAGACTGCTCAAAAGAAGAGATCAGAAGGCAAAAGGCATCTCAGGCTCCTCAAAGAGTAAACACCAAGGAAGGACGTGGCATAAAATTCAGAGGATGGAGCAGGACAGAAAGTTGTAAAGGGGTCAGACATAATTCTTTTAATCCAGCCCTGAAAATGCTGGGGGGTTGTTTTGTTTTCATTTCCACAGCCTTATCCATAATACTTTATATGTATCCATCACATCTTTTTTTAAACTGCAACTCCAATGACATTACAGCCCAACACAAATATTAAATAATGAAGCTCAAAGGGGCATTTAGGCAGCTGAACTACAGCTGTTCCATGGTGCGGGGGGAGAACACACAAATGTGGTATGATTAAGAGAGTTCAAAAACCTGACATGTTTAAAAGGAAAAGCAAGCCAAGTGGCTCTTCTCTTTCCTGACTGTAGTCTCTCGCCAGGAAATCCAGGTGGAAGGAGATTTGCACCAATATTTTTATTAATGCCATAGGCAGTTTTAAAAAGAATCCTATGCAACCTATTTTTACTAAATTCTTCTTAATGCTGCCCTCTTTGCTCTACAGTCTTCTTCCTTGTGCCAAAGAAAATGTGAACTAAGGAAGAGCAAAATATATTTTACTCCTCAATATCCACTCGGGCCATAAAAGAGGTGTTTTAGCACAATATTGTTTAGCACAATCAGCTGCTATAAATTATTTCAATTTGAGGTGAGATAGCTTTTTCTTCTCATTTCAGATTAGATTGATTAGTGACTTGCCTCATTTTTAACGTTAACATAAGACATGCAAATATACTAGAACACATCCCTGAGTTCCTTAATCTAAATGTAAGATCTGAACTTGGCTAGTGGAGCTGCACTTGCTCGGGGCTTGAGAATGAAAACTGATTTCTTACCGATTCTATAGGCTTGTCTAAGGACGCCTGTTCAATCTCCAAGTGGCCTTCTTCATACTGATCAAAGTGATTACCCTGCAAGAGAAGAACAAAATGTTGTTTTCACCATAAAGCACAAACAGTTCTGCATGGTTTGGTGCTAGAAGTTTATAATCAATTGAGGCCCAGACATACAGAACCTCCTTCCTTAGCTGATCATGCTATATTTCTGTATTTGCTCTATGTTATATATACCGTATTTTTCGCTCTATAAGATGCACCAGACCATAAGATGCACCTAGTTTTTGGAGGAGGAAAACAAGAAAAAAAATATTCTGAATCTCAGAAGCCAGAACAACAAGAGGGATCGCTGCGCAGCGAAAGCAGCGATCCCTCTTGCTGTTCTGGCTTCTGGGATAGCTGCGCAGCCTGCATTCGCTCCATAAGACGCACACACATTTCCCCTTACTTTTTAAGAGGGAAAAAGTGAGTCTTATAGAGCAAAAAATATGCTATTCTGCGGGATGCGGGTGGCGCTGTGGTCTAAACCAGTGTCTAGGGCTTGCCGATTAGAAGGTCAGCGATTCGAATCCCGCAACGGGGTGAGCTCCCGTTGTTGGGTTCCTGCTCCTGCCAACCTAGCAGTTCGAAAGCACGTCAAAATGCAAGTAGATAAATAGGTACTGCTCTGGCGGGAAGGTAAACGGCGTTTCCGTGCGCTGCTCTGGTTCACCAGAAGTGGCTTAGTCATGCTGGCCACATGACCCGGAAGCTGTACACCGGCTCCCTCCGCCAATAAAGCGAGATGAGCACCGCAATTCCAGAGTCATTCGTGACTGGACCTAATGGTCAGGGGTCCCTTTACCTTTTACATATATTCCATATAGGGTATATATATCCTATATGGAATCAATGGAGATGGACAAGGAAGGGGTCATGGGCATCATTTTCAGTGGGGATTGGGGGTGATGACTTGATGGTAGAGCACCCAGACATTTTCAGAATTATTCTAGATCCTCAGAAAAAGCACAGCCATGGCTTCTAAACTAATTTGCCTTGATACTGACGTAATGAAGAGCCTGCAACATTTCAAGCCATTTCAACTGCAGCTTTTATTGGATATTAAATGTCCTGAGATCACCTGACATTTCAATATTAGCTGCTCAAGAGCAAAACAGACAGCTCAATATCAGCTGAAGATGTACCATATGTTCAGAATAGTAAGGCTATATTATGCTTTTAGGCAATTTTTCTCCCAGAAAATAGGCAAACTGAGCACTTTTAATGGGCAAGCTTCTTTTTGTTCAAGCTCCAAGATGGAGAGAGGTTTAAAAAAAACCCCAAAAGCTTGCATGCACTTTTTTTAAAAAAGCAGAGTTATTTCACCATCTGTGAACTTAGAGTTCCAAGTTAAGAACAGAACCTTGCACCTTTTCTTTTTTTAAAAAAGGAACAAGGTTCCTAGTATTTTAGATCCACAGAAAAAGCTTTGGGGAAATGTGTGCACCATGACCATGGCAATCTCAAAAACTGGAGGAGGTTGGGGTGGAAAAGAATAGTCATACCTCAGGTTACAGCCGCTTCAGGTTGTGTTTTTTCGGGTTACAGACCGCCAAAACCCGGAAGTACCGGAACGGGTTGCTTCCGGGTTTCGGTGATTGCGCATGCGCAGAAGCACCGAACTGCAACCCACGTGTGCACAGACGCGGGTTGCGAACGTTGCAGGCTGCGAACGTGCATCCCACACAGATCACGTTTGCAACCCGACCGTCCACTGTATTGAGCAAGCCTGCTGGTATTTTCTGTGCGGCAGGGGGACACCATTTTCAGCAGTTTCCTATCAATAACTGAGTCCCTGTGATCCTTTCATCCTTAAACTGCTGGTGGTTCTTTAAGATTAGAGGTCAAAGGTTGCTCTTTAGGCCAGTGTTTCCCAACCGGTGTTCCGCGGCACACGAGTGTGCCGTGAGACATCGGCTGGTGTGCCGCGAGATGCCTGGAGGGAGTCGGGCGAGTCGGGCGGCGGCGGCGAGGAGAGGCCGCGCCTCCTGCTGCTGCCTGGCGCTCCTCCTCGCAGCCGGCAGCGCTGCCTGGGCGCCTCCGTGCGACTCTGCCTCGCTGGGTTTGGTCTCCCAGCAGAGACGGGTCACACGCGCACCTCCCTCCCTCCCTCAGCCTGCGCGGAGAGAGAGCCAGAGAGAGGCATCGCTCCTGCGCGGCGGGAGAGGGAGCAGCCGGAGCGATGCCCCAAACGAAGGCATGGGACCGGAGGGGAAATCCTCTCCGAGGAGGATTGAGCGCAGCTGAGAGAAGCCTTTCGAGGAGCTGCCGTGTCCCCTGGAAACCCCCTTCCCAGCTCTGCCTGCCTACCTGCCCAAAGCTTGGAGGTTCCCCGGCAAGGGGGAGGGGAAAAACTTTCACTTTTGTGCGTCCCTCCCGGCGTGACGCTGCGCGCTGACGTCACGGGGCGGGGCTTTAATGGTGGTGTGCCGCGAGATTTTTTTTCAGTAAGCAGGTGTGCCGTTGCCCAAAAACGTTTGGGAAACACTGCTTTAGGCAACCACCACCATGCAACTCTCTTTAACACTGGCCTGTTTTCTTCCTCACAAAGGTGCTATCAGTGTTGTTCTATGGAAACACAGAATAATGCTACAGGCACTTTTGCCCATCCCATCCCATCTCCCTCCTTTCTTTTGAGCATGCATGGGAGAGAAGAGTAGTTGAAACCCAAGCCAAGTGAAAAGAGGTCTAAATACCCCTTGAACCTTTATTTTACCATACTTGTTTATTTGACATTGCAGCAGGTGGATAGGCAGAGTAGAGTAGAAAAAATATAGCACAGTAGCTTCTATGAGGTTTTGCCCCACGCACGTTATCACGGTTGACAAATCTGTAATATATAATCTTTAACATTAATCTAAATTTGAGGGTGGAATCAAGCATCTGAGTTTCTATTCAGGTAACACGTAAGGCCATCTTCTGTCTCCACTAGTTCCCAAAAACTTACACAAGAGAACCAGCAGCCTATTACATGTATCTTAATGACTGTACCCAGAAAAGTAAGCAAAACCCTCATGATGCAGAAGGGTTTGGAGGTGTTTGCAGAAAAGTTTGATTATTCAAGAGCGTTCATATTACAGTCTGGTAACTGTGGATAAATGCTGCTCCCATGCAATTCTGGATCTTAGAACTAGGATTTGAGGGAAATTTAGGGCAAAATAACAGCACAAAAAACCAGAACGTTGCACCACAGCTCCAAAAAGGCTTTCACTGGTAACCAAGTACACTGTGAGATTATCTTTGTCCACAAAGGGTCAAGCTAAATGGCTCAGTTGGCCTGTTTATCACGTTTAACTGCCAAAATCCCAGACAACAAAGGCAAGAATCAGCCTACGTGACAGGCCCCTCGAAGTTATTTCCAAAATAAATGAAGCACAACATGCTTTTTGCTTTGTGGTGTAAATGCATTCTGCAAATTTAAGCAATGCAGCTGCAGGTTCAGCTCCAAAAGTAACAAGACCAGACCAACCCTCTAGCCATAAACATCTGGCTATTAAATCTACTCTGCTGCCAACCTATCAAGCACGCAAAAACGCTGAAATTTACAAATGGAATCATTCCTGCTTTTGACTGCTTTATACCAGAAAGGACAGGCACTTAAAATGTACAATACTTGACCACAACAAGCCTGCTCATTAGTACACGAAGTCTGTGTATGCACAGAAAAACAAAGGGACAAGAGACCTGGAAAATGGAAATGGACAGCTACCTAGAGAACTGGCACAACTGCCTTTACTAGCACCCTTCTCCTTCCTAGAAGCAGGCCTCATGCCAGTTAGGTACTTTCAGCTCCTTTCTGACACGAAGCATTAGCAGAGGCTGGGGAGAAGCAGCAAACAGCAGCAGCATCACCCCTCTGCTTCTGTTCAAGGTTTCCACCTCCCTTCCAAGCCTAGAGCTGTGATTTTATTAACAGGAAGACATGCAGAACATAAAAAATGTAATGCATATCTTGAAGGAAAAGCCCCAGAAAGGGACTTTCAAATTCTTACAGACACCAGACTCAAACTTTCAAAAGTCTAAACCAGTGTTTCCCAACCTTTTTTGGGAAAAGGCACACTTGTTTGATGAAAAAAATCTCGAGGCACACCACCATTACAGCCCCGTGACGTCAGCGCGCAGCGTCACGCCGGGAGGGATGCACGAAAGTGTAAGTTTCAATTTTTTCCCCTCCCCCTTGCCGGGGAACCTCCAAGCTTCGGGGGTGGGGAGGCAGCAAAGCGAGGGACTGAGGGACTCCTCCAACGACAAGGGTTGGGGAAGAAGAGAAAGGGCTATTCCGCTCCAGTCCTTTCTGAAGGAGCTGAGGGTGGGGGTCCTCCGGCGCCTTCGGCGAAACGGCGCCGGCCCAGAGCGCTTCTAGGAGGCTGCCTTTGTGCGCGACGTAAAGCCCTCTTTCCCTCCCTCCAGCCCCGTGTCACCTGTGGAAAAGGGGGCTGGATCCAGTGACGCAACTCGGAAAACTGTTAGGGAAGCCAGAGCAGGAAAGTGAGTGGGGGGCGGCAGCGCCACTTTAACCCACGTTTCCTTTTTGAAAGAGAAACTTAAGACTAGATGACCCTTGGGACCCCTGCCAACTCTACAGTTCTATGGCCCTTTGTGGAGGGGGGCAGCACCTGGAAAGACGGGCTAGGGGATAATTGGGGCGGCCGCCTTAGGCACACCAGAAGCGAAGCACGTCCTGAGCTACAAAAACAAACCCAATTCCTGCCTCGTTTTTTGCAGTTTCTGCAAAGCGAGGGAGTCTCCCCCGCCTCCATTCCTCGGTGCCTCCTCCTCCCCCTGCTCCCCACTACGGGTCTCCCCTGCACTTGGCCAGGCCGCCTCGCCCTTCTTCCTTTCCCAGAGCAGTGGCTCAGAGCGCCTCCTTGCACCGCAGGTACACTCCGTGGGGAGGGGAGGGAGCGGAAGCCCAAACCAGCCCCCAACCCGCTTAGTCCGACCCCTCAAACCTTCCCAAAATAAGAACTCTGCGTTCTACAACGTCACCCCCCAGCGGGGCCCCCTTTATTCCCGGTGAGAGGGGGGCGGCGGAGGGAAAAAGCTGCTTCCCACACTTACCCGCCGCCATCTTGACTTCCCACAATGAGCCGGATGCGGCGCCTAAGCTCCCTGCCGTCGCTTCTCCGCCTCCTCTACTTTGCACAAGGCTTCAGAGTCGCCGGCCGATTCATCCATCGGCCGCTCTTTCAAGCCCACTCGGAGGAGGAATGAGTCGAAAGAGCCAGAGACGCAGCCGCAGTGGAAGCCCCGTCCCTCCCTTCCAGTCTCGGGGCGGGGCAGAGGCCACCAGGCTGGCAAGCAGAGCGCCAAGAGCGAGGAAGCTGATGCAACGCGGAGGCATACCCCGGCTGGCGTGTGTTTCCCAACCTTTTTTGGACTCGCCCGCCTCCCTCCAGGCAACATCTCGCGGCACACCAGGCAACATCTCGCGGCACACTAGTGTGCCGCGGAACACCAGTTGGGAAACACTGGTCTAAACAACATAGACACCTGGGATTATGCCAATCCTGCTTCTCGCAGCATGCCATGCAATAAAATTGCAGGCATCTCTTTCCTCCATTTCTGTTTCTGTAGTTAAATGTGAGAAACCAGATGTGAGTACCATCTTGCTCTGCTCATATGTTGGTCCCTGGACTAGAGTATGCAGGCTAATAGGGACCAGAAAGTCTTAAACTGCATTGCATTGATCTTCTAATCCAGGGGTCAGCAAACTTTTTCAACAGGGAGCCAGTCCACTGTCCCTAAGACCTTGTGGGAGGCCGGACTATATTTTTTTTTTGGGGGGGGGAATGAACAAATTCCTATGCCCCACAAATAACCCAGAGATGCATTTTTAATAAAAGGACACATTCCACTCATGTAAAAACACGCTGATTCCCAGACCATCCGTGGGTCGGATTTAGAAGGCGACTGGGCCGGATTTGGCCCCCGGGCCTCAGTTTACCTACCCATGTTCTAATCTTAGGGATCAGAAAACTGATTGAAGAAAGCTCTACAATGAAGGCCAATGGATTTGCTCTGTTTCTGCATTAGCATTTGGAGAGCTCCCTTAGTAGGCATCTTGCTTCTCATGTAGTTTATGAAGAATAATCAGAGCCAACCAAGCTAAGATGCTGCTGGGACGTGGAAAAGGTCCTCTAAATAATGTCTCTCTACGCAACAAAGCTCAACTCATTTTCTATTTATCTTCTAAAGTCGCAATGTGAAGGGCACATGACTTAAGAACACCCATCTCTAATCATGTACAGTGGTGCCTCGCAAGACGAAATTAATTCGTTCCGCAAGTTTTTTCTTCTTGCGAGTTTTTCGTCTTGCGAAGCACGGTTTCCCATAGGAATGCATTGAAAATCAATTAATGCGTTCCTATGGAAACCGGTTGCCAGGCTGGCGGTGCGGAGAAGGGCTTTTCTCCCCACCGCAAGCCTTCAGGACAGGTACGGGAACAGAGGGGAAGGGGCGCAGTGCTTCTCCTCTGTTCCCGGGGCTTGCGGTGGGAGGAGGGTTTTTCCTCCCCACCGCCAACATTCAGAACAGCATTCTGAATGTTGGGGGTGGGAAGGAAAACCCTCCTCCCACCGCAAGTCTTCAGGACAGCCATCCGAAGGCTGGTGCGGGGAGAAGGTCTCTCCGCCCCACCGCCAGGCTTCGGAGCAGCCTTCCGAAGGCTGGCGGTGGGGCGGAGAGCCCTCCTCCCGCCGCCAGCCTTCGGAGCATCCTTCCGAAGCCTGGCGGCGGGAGGAGGTCTCTCCGCCCCACCGCCAGGCTTCGGAGCAGCCTTCTGAAGGCTGGCGGTGGGGCGGAGAGACCTCCTCCCGCCGCCAGGCTTCGGAGCAGCCTTCCGAAGGCTGGCAGTGGGGCGGAGAGACCTCCTCCCGCCGCCAGGCTTCGGAGCAGCTTTCCGAAGGCTGGCGGTGGGGCGGACAGACCTCCTCCCGCTGCCAGCCTTCAGAGCATCCTTCCGAAGCCTGGTGGCGGGAGGAGGTCTCTCCGCCCCCCTGCCAGGCTTCGGAGCAGCCTTCCGAAGGCTGGCGGCGGGAGGAGGTCTCTCCGCCCCACCGCCAGCCTTCGGAGGAGGTCCGAGGACAGTGGGGAAGATGCGCTGCGCTTCCCTGCTGTCCCGGAGATTTCCCTATGGGCTTTCGTCTTGCGAAGGAAGCCCATAGGGAAATTCGTTTTGCGAAGCGCCTCCAAAACGGAAAACCCTTTCGTCTAGCGGGTTTTCCGTCTTGCGAGGCATTCGTCTTGCGGGGCACCACTGTACCTCTAATAATGTAAGGAGGAAGAAGTGCAGAAGAGGTCTTTCTTCCTTATCCTCCAGGTTCTTTAACCTTAGAGCAGGCATAGGCAAACTCGGCCCTCCAGATGTTTTGGGACTACAGCTCCCATCATCCCTGACCACTGGTCCTCTTAGCTAGGGATGATGGGAGTTGTAGTCCCAAAACATCTGGAGGGCCAAGTTTGCCTATGCCTGCCTTAGAGTGCCAGCTACTTTAAAACCAGCACAGCACTACAGAAGGTCCTGCCTGGTCCCAAAGATCCATGAAACTTAATTCTGTGGGTCCAAAGAGGCTCCACATATGTTCTTCTTGAACAGCAGCTACTCAAACAACCCCTGAAACTTCTGCATGGGTTTCTGATATGGTGTGAGGGTCAATTATTCAAAGAAATCTAGTTGGAAGCTCCACCATGCTAAAGCAAGCACTTGCCTGGGCTTGAGCTGCTCTGAGTGCTGACAGCACATGCCCAACTAACCCCCCACCCCACCAGAGAACTGGTCTGTGAAATGGATGTTAGTCAGCCATTCTAAATGCCACTGGCAGCCTCCCTACTTTCAGACTGTAATTACATTTCTAGGGTACTTCAACATTTGAAGATGCTCACTTCAATTCAACAAAAACAACTCAGTGAATAGGTTGGGAGCCAAATGCAAACTTAAAAGTGCCCATTTTCATGTATATTTATTTAGGAGAAGCTAATAATTTACCTTTCAAATGCACTGACTGTTTAAATTAGAAAATGATCCAGAATGTTTTCAAAGGAAGAGATTCTCTCAAGGGCAGAAATCAGCATTATAATTAAGCTGTTGTAAAAGCCAGGAGATTTTCTTTTGTCTGCTGGAACAGGGAAGCATGCTCAGCTGTTCCACCAAGGTCTTGATTCCCCCCCCCCCCTGGAGTAAGGCAAAGGCAGGAAAGATGTCCACTGCACAAAGGAACATCCCTTATTTGAAGAAATTGTTCCTTCATTCATTACATTACAGTTTCCACAGAACTGAACGCGTCTCTACATTATGCATGCTAGCACTGTACATCTACAATACAGACTCTTGCATGGAAAGATCTCTAAGGCAAAATCAAATAGTTGCTATCAAACTATGAGAATCAAGCTATTAATTCCCCCCAAAGCTCCAGTTCTACATGAAAATCCTCAAGGAGCTGGAAAAAAATGAAACCCTGGAAGATTCATGAACTCAACAGTGTTTTGATTCTATTCAGAAAACTTCATTATATTCTAACATGGGAGTACTTGTAAATGATAGAGGAGAAATGTAATACT
The DNA here is from genome assembly GCF_964188305.1 of Podarcis bocagei. NCBI lineage: Eukaryota > Metazoa > Chordata > Lepidosauria > Squamata > Lacertidae > Podarcis > Podarcis bocagei. The sequence continues at coordinate 14,975,062 of NC_138138.1, read as the reverse complement.
GCTTTAATTAGATACATCAAGTTTTCTACATCGTATATCATATACAGTGACCATTCCCTCTCCTTTGGGGGGGTGTCTAAATTCTTTAAGGCACCCTCTCTCTTTCCTATCTATCACATCAATCTATTAAGTGAGACATCACAGAAGTTGTTTCCTACAGAAACCGTCTTGTACCCCTTAGAAGCAGAAAGCTTTACGCTTGAAGCAAACAGCAAGTTCAAATGAGCTATGACTAGACAATGCACCCCCAGAGCTAACTCACATTTGAAATTTCACAGCGATTGCTGTGAGGAACATAGTATAAAAAGGAGATACGTGTCTCCAACAAGCAGTGGAAAGCTGCCGGAAACTCATGGGCAACTGTGGCAGCCAAGTACACACATGCCTTGTGTTCCTGGGTATTTGGGAATGCCTATCTCCCCTCCACGTTTACCATGGCATACACCATTCAAACAGTGGCGTACAAAGCACAAATTGCTACAGGAGAAGAGAGCCTTGTCTGCAGTGGGAGCAACATGAACTTAGCATACTTGCAAAGACCACATGCCTGTTTGTGGCTTAAGACAAGGTACAGCTGCTTTTACAGAACATGCTTATTAATAGTGTTACGCAGGCTAATCTTCTGGGAGGAGCTTGGCAATGGGGTGGGGGTGGGGACTTAATTCTCCAGCTTCGCTGCATCCTCGTTGAACCACCCAGCAGACGTTTTAGAGCAGTGAGAGGACTTCTTAAACCACAGAGAGGTCGTCTGGAAACTTGGCAGTGCCAAGTTCTGTAAACCACCTTGAGGGCAAAGACTTTGACATCCAGTCCAAACACAAAGCCACAGCTTCTAGTGGAGGTGTTAAGGAACTGTTTGTTCAGAATTCCTAGGATGTTTCAGCTAGCATGGCCTGATGGTGCAGCATGCATGTCTGCAGGAGTTAGGCCAAGGGTCCCCAACCTGCGGCCCATGGGCCAGAAGCAACCCACAGAGGCCGTTTAACCGGCCCACAACCCGCCCTGAACCGAGCCACCCGCTTGGTGAGTCCCCGCGCACTGCACTAAACCAGCACAGGGTGGTGCGGGGACTCTCTTCCACGGCTCCAGAAATCGCTTCTGCGCATGCCCAGACGCCGGAAATCGCATCTGCGCATGTCCGCAGTGCTGGAAATCGCTTCTGCGCATGCCCAGACACCAGAAATCGCTTCTGCGCAGGCACGATTTTCAGCATCTGGGCATGGGCAGAAGCAATTTCCGGTGCTGCAGACATGCGCAGATGCGATTTCTGGCATCGCACTGCGCCGGTCCAGCCCATGGAGGATCTCTGTGGGAGTAATCCAGCCCATGCCCAGTAAGCCTTGCCAACTGCTGCGTTAGGCCAACCACATGCCCTCTCAATCCATCTTTGCTACCAAGATCTAGCAGAGAGGTACTGATTGAGTTGTTCTAGGGTACAGGGTCATCAGCATGACACCAGCAGATACAGAGGGACCCACAGGAGCCTTCTCTAGTGCCCACAAACTCCGGGTTGGCTTTCTGTGAAAACCTTTCATCACTCGGGCTTTTGGAAAGTAATTACAGTTGTACCTCTGGTTGCGAATGGGATCCGTTCCAGAGGCCCATTCACAACATGAAAAGAGAACAATCCACAGCGGTGTGTCTGTGCGCACGCAGGTTGTGATGTGCTGCTTCTGCACATGCGCACGATGTTGTTTTGCACATCTGCGCATGCGCGAGCGGCGAAAGCCAGAAGTAACCCTTTCCGGTACTTTCGGGTTGCCGTGGGACGTAACCTGAAAGAATGTAACATGAAGCGGAGGTAACATGAGGTATGACTGTAATCGTCTTGCTCACACTGCTACTTTGTAAGTTATGCTGTTACATTATTATTATTTAATTGTGCCGTATATATAATACTCTATTGTTCACTCCTCTGTACTCCAATTGTGAGAAAGGGCAAGAAACAAGTACAGTGAAACCTTGGCTTTTGAACGTAGTCTGTTCCGAAAGTCCGTCTAACTTCCAAAATGTTCAAAAACTGAAAATCAAAGGGCTGTTGGCAAAGTGAATGGAGAAAATTGAGAAACGCACCTTGGAAGCTGTTTGACTTCTGAGGCACGTTTGAAAATGAAAGCGTTCACTTCTGGGTTTTTGGCATTCGGCTTCCGAAACGTTCAGCAGCCGAGATGTTCAAAAACTGAGGTTCCACTGTACAATAAAACAAACAAATAAACATATGCTTTGCATGGAAAAGGCTGCAGGTTCAATACTGGGATCTCCAGGTAGCGCTGGAAAAGTTTCCTGTTTGAAATCCTGGAGAACCAATGTTCCTAAGACAATACTGAACCAGATGGCCCATATAAAGCCAGGGCAGCGTGGAACTGCCCACCCTCAAGTAATCTTACATCACCATGAAATCAAACCATGTGAGCAAATGCTCAGGGATTTGCAGGTAGGCAAACAGCAGACTGGTAGAAGATGCAGGCACTACTTCCTCTGCCCAGGAAGTTTAAACTTGATTTAAAACTTATTTAAAGCAACCTTTTCACTGGTTGTAAATCAAGCCATCCTGTTTGACAAGGCAAAGAAAAAGAAAAAAAAGCTAAAATATTCCAAGCATTAATTTAGTAGAACTGTAACAGAGACTTGCATTCACAGCACAAACGAGGTTAATAAACTGCTCTCAACAATGGAGAGACTTAACAATCATTTTTTTGCTTTTATCTCAGAAGCCCAGGGATCATCAAACAATTACCATTTTTGTAGAAAAGTAAACACTGCATACTTAGCAAACCAATAAACCGAACTTTAACTCTGGATCATCTTATCTACAACATCCCTTTTCCACATCAAAGCATCCTGTATGTAAGGATAGCTGAAGGAGGCCAAGTGTATCTGATATATATCTGTGCAAACATCTCTTGAAAGCCTCCACCAAAATATTGCACTGCTTTCTTGGGCAGCTTTTGGAACAACAGCAACACACTGTTAACATGTTCAGTTTATCATCCACTAAAGCCTCAAAGCTGTTCCTGAAAGAGCAAGAAAGCTGCTGAACCATCTTACTTAGAGCCTTTCAACAAGAGTTATGCTTATCAAGGGCATTTTTAGGCAAGTCTCATTTCATATCACAGGAAAGGGACCATGATACATGATCCACTGGGTCTCAGCAACCTGTCTCTTGACAAGTTATACTTCTAAAACCTAGCCTAGACCAGAATTTCCCAACCTTTTTCTGATTGCGGCCCCCTCCCAACCTTGTTTCCTTCCTGTGCCCCCCTACGGATGTAGCCGGGGGGGTCAGGGGGCAGCTGCCCCCCCAAATAAGTAGAAATCAATACAAATCAGAGGTTCTGTCCCCCACCAAAAAAACTACCCCCAAAAAAACAACAATCCTGGCTACGCCATATTTCAAAAAGTGATTTTAAGCTTTTTTAGCTGTTTTCGCTGCTTTTTCTATCGCATTCCCATACATCCAGGTTTTCCCTGACCAGGCCAGTAAATCCCACACATGGTATAACTGTTAATCAACTATACTACTTCAGACTGTGGGTGGAAGATTGCCTGTGATCAATATGCAAAAATACCTTTGTTTGGCCACTGACATCTGGTACTCTGACTCTTGCATGCTTGCCCCAGTATTGGAGCCTGGTGCATCTCTCCTATCTGTCATTTACACTTACCTATTATTTTCCTGACAGAACAGCCAAAGAATATTTGGACACTTCACAGAGTAAACAAGAGCCAGTGATTAAGTAGAATGAAACGAAAGTCAGATGAGAATCATCACATTAAAATTGTATCTTTTTTATTTTAAAACATCAGTTCTATTATGTGCCTACTGACAATAAAATAAATTGGTTTAAGTGATATCTGTATGTAATATAAATATATTTAACTTTGTGTTAAAAATATTTTCTAATACATTTGTGCATACTGCATTCAGGCATCGGTTAAACCAAATTCTTAAAATCTCACTTTCACAGCAAAAGTGAGAGATGTGAGAGAATGTACAAAAGGCAAGAAAACATGGCTTTTTAAGTCTCAATTTTATAAATGGCAGTAGATCATGTATCATATTTCTTATGGTACAAATTTAGTACAAATACATTACAATTTAGACTTGTCTAACACCTCTTGGACATTAACTTTTCGTGTCATAAAAGGACACTGTTCTGCTCTGCAGCTACTAGCCATTGCTTCCTGAGTGTTCTGGACACTTATGTCTTCAAGCAAGTGATCTTGCTTTGTGACACTGCATGAGCAGATAGATTTCTCTTTGGTGTGCTTCATTTTACAAACACTCCCCCCTAAGCAAATATGAGGCATGCAGGCTGCACAATCAAAGGCAGTGACATATGGTCCTGGGAAGTGGAAAGGCTCTGTTTAGTCGCAGGGATGGTTTTTTAAAATTAAAAAAAATCTTACAAAATTATCCTACTGTTCCTCAACGGAGCCCAAGGCAGTGAGCATGATTCTCCTGTGTCCTTGGCAAATGACAAGGAAAGTACCACAACACCAGTGTTAGAAACTGGGACAGGAATGCTAGGAGCCATGTGGCTCCTGGGACCTAGGGTGTGGGTGCCAAAACGAAATGGCTAATAATTTCAGATGCCTTCCCTATAAACAACAAAGTGAAACTCTCTTTGATATATTCTTCTCCCTGGTGCTCAACTGAAGACAGTGTGTACATCCACTAAAGGAGCAACAAGATTCTGTTCAACCTGGCACGTCTCTACGCCAAGACAAAAGTGTAGTGGGCCGTTATCCAAGAGATGATGTTTGCAGATGACGCAGCCTTGACAGCACACTGAGGAAGCTCTACAGCAGGGGTAGGCAACCTAAGGCCCATGGGCCACAAGCGGCCCACAGGGGTCGTTTAACCGGCCCATGAGCCGCCCCAAACCGAGCTGCCTGCGCAGGGACTCGCTTCCGCGATGCCAGAAATCATGACTGCGCATGCGAAGACACCGAAAAACATGTTTGCACAGACACAGGCGCCGTAAATCAAGGGCGCACATGCTCATGCGCACACACAATCCAGCTCACAGAGGGATCTCCGCTGGAGTGAACCAGCCCAGGTGAGGTAAACCTTGCCGACTGCTGCTCTACAGAGACTCAACTGTTTTGCCCAAGCCTGCATGGAGTCTGGTCTTACCATCAGCCTGGGTCAGAACGTTGCCATCACTCCACACATCAGCAATGGTGACCACATGCTTGAGGTGGTAGGCGTTTTTGTCTACCTGGGCTCCACCATAACCAGCAACCTCTCCAATAATGCTGAGCTGGACAAGCATATGTGAAAGGCAGCTATGGCAATAGCTCACCTCTCCAAAAGGGTATGGGAAAATATGATACCAGTGACGAACACCAAAATGAAGGTCTACCAGGCTTGCGTGTTGAGCACGCTGCTTTATGGAAGTGACCCACTGGCAACTAACAATTGTCAGGCGCGACACCTCAACGCCTTCCACATGCGCTGCATCAGGAAGGTTTTTGACATCCCATGGCAGCACAGAGTTTCAAACATATGTGTGCTCTCCCAAGCCCACATTCCCAGCATGAATGCGTTCCTGTCTCAGCGACATCTATGCTGGCTTAGTCATGTCCACAGAATGGAAGATGGAAGGATCCTCAAGGACATGCTCTGTTGGGAGCTGGCTTCAGGCAGCAGTCCTGTTGGCAGACCAACTCTGCATTAGAAAGATATCTGCAAACGTGACATGAAGGCTGGCAACATGAACACCACCTTGTGGGAATCCTTTGCAGACGACCATAGTGCCTGGTGACAGCCAGGCTGTGTATCCACAGAGGCCAGAGGAATGACCACTAGGAGGAGCACAGAAAGAAGAAACGCCATGGTACACCTTCATCGGCACAACTGGACACCTTCATCTGCCCCAGCTGCAACAAAACATCTCTCTCCCATATCAGTCTCTACAGACACAGCAGTTGCTGTACCTCTCCGACAGTTTGACTTTACCCTTGAAGGTGCATTCTTCCACTGTCTCCCGAGACAGATGGATGCCAACCAACTATTGGTAGGTAGTTTATTAGTCTATGGAGGCACGTACTTTAGAGAATTACATGGTGTAATTTGCCACATCAACCTGTCTGCACAGCAAGATCTTCCTCAGAGGCTCTTCTCTGGGTGCACTTGCAATCCAAAATAAGGTAGGCAGCAATAGAGAGATGTGGTTACCCCTTTGTGAAATTTTCACTCCAGGGAGGCTCACTGTTCATATATCCACTGGTGTACATGGTTCTCCCTCCCATTTAATTCTCAGAAAAATCCTATGACAGGTAATCCAGCACCTTTTTTGGTCTGGAGGGATTAGAACCCAAGTCTAGTCTGAAACTCAAGCCAACATATTAGCTCCTTTAGAAATGTATTTTTAAAGTGTCTTTCAGGTATACTAGTACCATTTTATCTTCCTAGGCTTTTAACCTTTGATTTGTGCTTTTATTTCTGTTGTGACTGTTCTTAGTACACTGGAACTTCTACTCATGTACGGAATCTGTTCCAGAGGTCCGTTTGTGAGTCGATCCGGGTTGCTGGGAGAAGCGCCATTCTGCGCATGCACATTCGGCAGCAGCGCTGTTCTGCGCATGCGCAGATAGCAACAGCCACTTCTGCACATATGCACTTGGCAGAAGCCACTTCTGCGCATGCACGAATCACAGCAAACCCGGTATTTACTTCCAGGTTTGCTGTGGTCGCGAGTCGGATTGTTCACGAGTAGGGGTGGTGGTAAGTCAATGTTCTACTGTACTGCCTCTTTTACTGTTGCAATTTTTAAAAAATTAATTACCACTACTTTATTGCATTTTATGAATTGTTGTAACCCACCCTAGAAATTTTTGAAAGGTGTTATGTGTTAAATTAGAAAACTCTTATATCCTCTTCAGCCATTAAGTTCTCTATGAATAAATTCTATTGTTTCACCATTCCTTTCCCCCAAAAAACCACTGTGAAAAGCACCTGGAAATCTCTTTAGAAGCAGCCTGCTACACAGTGGCGACTAAACTCAGATTTTCATCTGAACCCCACCCTCTCCTGCCACTGTCAGCAGCCTTTCCTCCATTCTCAACCACTGTGGCTTCTGCCTACCTTCCTTTCCCACATCTAAGAAGCCAAAAACTTCCCTCCTTTTCAGAATCTCCACAGCCTGCTCTTTGCACTCTGAATCCCTAGTCAACAGACCATCACCTCCTGTTTAGTCTCTTCTTCCATGGGCATCTTGCCTTCTAGCTGTACTGTACCTCCCTATTTTATTCTTGAGGTTCATCTTTAGCCTCTGTGCTCCTCACTTGGGTTTCTGATTTTGCTCTACAGCAGCTTCAATTCTTCATGAAGCTTTCCTGGCATTATCCACTCCCTTCAGCCTGTGAAAATCCAGCTTGTGTTGGCTCCCTTTGTTTCCTTCTCCCACGCCCACCTCTGTGTCTTTCTACTATCCTACACAGTGCCTATACACAATGTTGACACAGTTCCTCTTCCTTTGCAAAGCCTTCCTTAAGCCACCCTCACCTCACTTCACTCTCCTAGCCCATCCTCACTGCTCAATAATCAAAGCCTGTCTCTGCCTCTCTTCCCTGCAAACGTTATTGCCTTGCCTATTAGACGGAGCTGAAAGCCCTTCAGTGGGAACTGGTTGTTTTTAAATTCTATACAGCCCTTAAAACATGGCTTCACAAATGCATGGAAGAGGGGGTGGACAGCAAGAAAAGAGCTGGAACAAATGAGACAGTCATAACATAGCAGAAGAAACATGGGAGCTACAGCAGGAGGTATCACTGATGGAGAGGCAATCTGCTTGCTCCGCACCTGTCCCCTTCAGTCAGTTTCTTTGTCTTTGCATACAATAAAGGTGGAGTGGGGAATGATTGCCCTACATTTCAAATCTGCACTACAGCAGCATTATGTGAGCTTCAAAGAGTTTTGCAGCTTGACCTACTCAAAATGAGGCTTGGGTACCCTTAAAGATGGGGTTATAGAGGAAAAATCTTATCCAAGAAAGCAGCAAGATTCTCCTACAATCCTAAATCTGTCAAGATTTACTGTGGCTTGTGTGTGTGTGTGTGTGTGTGTGTGTGTGTGTGTGTGTGTCCCTCCCATTGTCTAACAGCGCTGCATAAAAAAATAACGGTAGCCTCAGGAATACAATCTTCATTCCGTTACGTTATCTGGGAGGAAACAAATAATGAGCAATCAGTTTCGGTTTAAGGCTGCAGCAGGAGGCAGCTTTCCTTTCTGCTGTTATTACACATTCTGTCTCTACAGTTTGATCAATGGAATAAGGCAGAATGAGGCCTGACACTGCAGTAAGAGGAATCCCTTGCAAGTCATTTGTGCATGAAACCTGCAAGCACAGAGAAAACTGTGCAACCCAAGAGCTCAGTTTGGGGATGCCGCTCCCAATGCACAGCCTGAATGTAAAAGTGCAAACTGTTTTGATGTTTATAGTCAAAGGTATAGGACAACTGCTGCCCTCCCCCAAAGCATAGGGGGATCTGGAACCCAGCAAGAGACATAAAAGGCTGAGAGGAAGCATCATAGTCTAGGCAGGAAAAGCTCAGTAAGTCCAACTGAGCCACATACAGACAGAATCTGGAGGGCAGGGGAAGTCAGCTTGCTGCTGAAGGTTCGATCCAGTTATTAGTGGAGATGAGATGCTGAAGGCTTGTCCGTATGAGAGCTTATGTTGAATCAATAACCCCGGAACTGTTTTTGGCTTGATCTTTCTTTAAACAATTCAGAGATCATGCCAAGGCTTCTGCAAGTTCAGAGCAAGGAGATTAACTGAAAAAATCTTACTCTGCTTACTAAAGTGAACAGCTGTGGGGCTAGTACCTTTTGTAGGTGGAGCTCAGTGATTCTTAGAGAAGCTACGGATCCTGAAAGAAAGCTAGCAAGGGTGTGTGTTTGAAGCACCCTGGAATTTCTGGTTGCTTAGGCAAGAATTGTTCTGAAGACAGCAGGCCCTGGATCGGTAAACAGGCCCTGAGTATACAAAGGATAGCAAGTGTGTACTTATGAATTACAATGAAAAATGGCCCTGAGCTGAAGGTGAAAAAAGGACTTAGAATCATAGAATCTTAGAGTTGGAAGGGACCCCAAGGGTCATCTAGTCCAACCCCCTGGAATGCAGGAACCTCAGCTAAAGCATCCATGACAGATGGCCATCCAACCGCTGTTTAAAAACTTCCAAGGAAGGAGGGTCCACCACTTCTCGTGGGAGTCTGTTCCACGGCTGAACAGGTCTTACTGTCAGAAAGTTTTTCCAAATGTTTAGTCGGAATCTCCTTTCTTGCAACTTGAAGGCATTGGTTCAAGTCCCACCCTCCAGAGCAGGAAAAAACAAGCATGCTCCCTTAAGATATTTGAAGATGGCTATCATATCTGCTCTCAGTCTCCTCTTTTCCAGGCTAAACATTCCCAACTCCTTCAAGCGCTCCTAGTAAGGCTTAGTTTCCAGACCCTTGATGATCATCTTGGTTGCCCTCCTCTGCACACCTTCCAGCTTGTCAACATCCTTCTTAAATTGTGGTGCCCAGAACTGGACACAGGATTCCGTGTGGTCTGACTAAGGCAGAATACAGTGGTACTGTTACTTCCCTTGATCTGGACACTATACTTCTGTTGATGAAGCCTAGAATAGCATTAGCTTTTTTTGCTGCTGCATCACACTGTTGACTCATGTTAAGCTTGTGGTCCATCAAGACCCCTAGATCCTTTTCACATGTACTGCTAGTAAGCCAGGTGTCCCCATCCTATATTTGTGTATCTGGTTCTTCCTGCCTAAGTGAAGAGCGGGCCTCAAGTTGCTGCACCTTCTCTTCCAGCATGACAACCAGCTTGCACTTGCTACAAGTGTACTGTTGCTTGTTCTCTGGCAGAATGACAAACATGCCACAGGTGTTACAGGTCACTGCAGCAGCTCCCTTGCCCTCCATGTCTCTGGTCCTTTGCACACCAAGAGACAGAACTCTGGGCCTTCCCCTTAAACGTCCTTGCAAACGCCCCTGTATGTGAGCTCTGGTTGCAAGATCCCAGGATCTGAACTGAGCTAAGCTTGACTACTGCTGGTTGCTAACTCCTCCCTCAGCCTGGCTTCCTCTGAGCTGTAACTCCTCCCCCCCCTCAGATCCTGTGTTCCCACATAGCAATCAGCCACACATACCCTCAGGCTCCAAAAGACACAAGCTCATATTTAAATATACCTTCCTGAAGAAACCAGAGGCCTTTCTCCTGGGCATGGTCGGCCAAATGGTGCCAAAGAAGGATGGAACTTTTTTTATGTATGCAACAACAGCAGCAAGAATACTTATTGCGAAGTATTGGAAGACACAAGATTTACCCACCCGGGAAGAATGGCAGATGAAGTTGATGGACTATATGGAACTGGCGGAAATGACTGGCAGAATCCGAGACCAGGGAGAAGAGTCGGTGGAAGAAGACTGGAAAAAGTTTAAAGACTATTTACAGAAATACTGTAAAATTAATGAATGTTAGAAAAATGTTGGAATGAAGTTATATGGCTTTAGTAGAAATGTTATAAGGAACTAAGTATAAATAGATTAATAGAGTATTAAAGGAAAAAATAAGGTTAGAATGTGTCAAGATAATTATAGGATAGAAAACAGAGGAAGATGGAAAGGAATTGCTGAAACAATTAACAGAAGTGGAATACAAAAAGGGAGGTGTGAGGAGGTCATTGAAATAAGTGAATGAAAGATAAAATATTGAAATTGTTTGATGTGTTTTAAATGGTTTTTGTTTTGTTTTGTTAGTTTAATGTGCTAGTGTTATGTAGTGTCTTTGTATTGTCTTGTATTGTCTTTTTTTTGTGTGTGTGTGTTTAAATTGTTGGAAAAGTAATAAATATTATTTTTTAAAAAAAAACCCAAAAGACACAAGCTCACTCTCTTCAGTCTCCTCCAGCAATCCTTGTCCCTGTTTGCAAGGTCCCAGGATCTGCACTGAGCTGAGTTTTACTTGGGTGGAGGCAAGTTTGAGAATCCTTGAAAGAGGTAGGATGGATACAGCTTTTTTAACACAGAGATGAATTTAACTCTTTTAATCATCTGGTGTTATCCAGAACCACTCTTAAGCATTCACACAGGAGTGCCCAATCCGGTTCTTTAACAGATAGTCAATGGGGTCACATTCATCTCCTCTAGAGTTTGGTTCTCTTACAGAAGAAAAGAGATTCCAGGGAAGGACCAACTTCCTTTGTGGGTAAAGCTTCCCTGTTGAAGGCAACTCACATTTGCCGGGTCACCTGTAGGATGTTTGCTAGCCTGCTTTTGACTCAGTGACCCAGTTTATGTTGTGATTATATAGTTTCTGAAATCAAGGTTACATGATCTGTGGGTTGTGCCAGCATATTTCCAAACTTGGAGACTCTTGAGAGTCCCATGGACTGCAAGAAGATCAAACCTATCCATTCTGAAGGAAATCAGCCCTGAGTGCTCACTGGAAGAACAGATCCTGAAACTGAGGCTCCAATATTTATGGCCACCTCATGAGAAGAGAAGACTCCTTGGAAAAGACCCTGATGTTGGGAAAGATGGAGGGCACAAGGAGAAGGGGACGACAGAGGACGAGATGGTTAGACAGTGTTCTCAAAGCTACCAGCATGAGTTTGAGCAAACTGCGGGAGGCAGTGGAAGACAGGAGTGCCTGGCGTGCTCTGGTCCATGGGGTCACAAAGAGTCGGACACGACTAAACAACAACAAATTTCCAAACTTGCTGGCCTAAAGGGATTTTTCACCCGCGATTTGCTCATGATACAAATGAAATACCCCATTCCCTTTTAGGCACTAATCATCAACTTGGTACATGAGGGCAGGTGGGCTAGTAAGTTTTGTTGCCTTCTTTTGTAAAGGTCACAAACATGTTTTTAAGAAGAGAAAGACTAGAAGAAGTTAGTTTTTAGGTGGTAAACATTTTCAGACTAGGCAACAGACTTTGCAACAGATTACAACGCTGTAACCCAGAAAGCTATTCAGAATTGATGGTAATGCCTCGCAGACTCTGCAGAAACATCTGGCATGCATGACAAAAACAGACAAATTAAACACATTATTTCCACGCTATCTATGTAGTTGCAGGGTGAATTTAAGGTAGGAATATAATGGGAGGAAGGCAGACTTTCTTCTACAAGGTCCTAATACAAGCTGTTGCAATATTCTAGCAATATTCCTGGAATCTCACTATGATTAATATTTTGCTTTACTGTTATTATATAGAGCCATCGGTATAGTAGGTGCTTTAAACAATAAAATAAGCAAAAGCAGTAGACCCCTCAAACAAGGAGCTTACCTCCTCAATTTTAACGTTAAGGAAAAGCAAAATGATAAAGATGGGGGTAACAAGGCAGGAATATTAATAAATTTTGTTACATATACAATGCATGAAGAATTTGCAGGAGAAAAACACAGAACCAAGTAAGTTTCTGGTGATTATCCAGACACAGGAAAAAGTAAAGTAGAAAGGACAGGTAGTAGGAGACCTTTTGTGTAGCTTAGGGTGGAAAAATGAAGGTCAAGAACAGAACTATGAAGAGACACAGGCAGGCTATAGAAAAGTTTAAGCTTCCTATAAAGGCATACAAATAACTTTAAATAGTTCGAATCATTAAAATTTTTCTCTATGCATTAGCGTACCTTACAAACATATATTGCAAAACCTTATCAGAAACATAATTCACCATAATAAATGCAATGCTTAGAAGACCCAACACATATGACTGAAACAAGATCCTAAATCTTCGATTTCAAATACACTATACAGTACTCAGTTTTTCAACGCCTCTTTCTTTATCCTGACAATATTTATTAAATTTGATCATATACTGTATACCACATCCCAAATTCCAAACAACCAATTTGTCACTGAGGGTAGATTCTCTCCCCACCTGTTTACTTATAGTGAACAATCGTTCTAGTAACCACTAGAGGAAATTAACAGGAAACAGGGAGGGAGGGAGGGAATAGTAGTAGTATTACTGAAAGTTGCTTAACAGATAAAACCATATTACAATAGGTCACTGGCAGTTCATATATAAAGATGATTCGGCGAATGCTTTGTGCACCTTAGACTATACAGTATCATTTTGGTGATGAGCCAACTTCAGTGGCTCCCTGTCCATTTGAGGCCGAATGCACAGTGCTGTTGTTGACCTTTAAAGCCTTTTACGACTTGAGACCAGAGTACCTGAAAGATTAATGTGTGGAGACTAGCCAAGTCAGCTCTGTTCTGCCTCCATAGCCAGAGGCAGTAATGCTTCTGAATACCCGTGGCTGGAAGTCACAGGAAGGGAGTGTTCTTGGGCTGCTTACCAGTTTCCTACAGGCATTTAGTTGGCCTGATCCAGCAGGCTGTTCCTATGTACCAACCTAGGCCATAAAATCATCTTTTGAAGACCTTTTTAGGGTGCCCTGCCAAGAGATGAGGTATGACAGGGGGACACTGGGGAAAGGACCTTCTCAGTGGTGGCACCTCAGCTACAGAATGCCTTCATCAGGGAGGCTTGTCTGGCACTTATCATTGCTTATCTATATCTTTCTCTATATTTTTAATGATATAGTGGTATTATAAATTAATTAAATAAACTAAATATGTTATTTTAGTGCCAAGAAGATACCTTTTTATTTTTATAAGCCTTTTAATCTGCTCTAGTCAGTTTTATCTTTGCAACTTTTGGGGGGGGCTGCTTTTAACTGTTATTGGTCTACCTTACAGTTTTGGTTTTTTGGTTTTTATTCTTGTTGTAATCCACCCTGCAAATTTAGTTATAAGGGAGCCATGTATATGCCTTAAGTATATTACATTCCTTTGTCGGCAAGGTGACAACTAAACAACAAAAATATTACATTCCTAACATTAACGACTGAGGATCATCATGAATTTAAAAACTTATATAACATTATTGTTTGTTTGTTTGTTTTACAAGAGAGTCTTAACTCAGTCATCCTCTGATGCCTCTTCCGTTATTATCACCACAACTTGTGTCCCTGTACCATCTCTCCATTAAGCATGAATTTGCACACACAGAGCTTCTGCTTAAAGATTTCGTGAGAACTGGCTAACTAAAGATAATTAAATGCTTTAACACACCCACTCAAATCCTTGCCACATTAAGTACAATGGGATCTTCTATTAGAATAAGCGACACATCTTTTGCAACGTTTGTACAGCTTGATAAATATAAATGGTGTTTCTTTTGCTTTCTCAAAACAAAAACACAATGCTGTGGTTCTCTTTTGAGAAAACACAGAGAACCCATCTAAGGGAACCAGTTAAAAAGCAGGCATGACTGGAAAGTAAAAAGGTAAAGGTAAAGGGACCCCTGACCGTTAGGTCCAGTCGCGGACGACTCTGGGGTTGCGGCGGTCATCTTGCTTTATTGCCCGAGGGAGCCGGCGTACAGCTTCCAGGTCATGTGACCAGCATGACCAAGCCGCTTCTGGCGAACCAGAGCAGCACATGGAAATGCCGTTTACCTTCCCACCACAGCGGTACCTATTTATCTACTTGCACTTTGACATGCTTTCGAACTGCTAGGTTGGCAGGAGCAGGGAGCTCACCCCATCGCGGGATTCGAACCACCGACCTTCCGATCGGCAAGCCCTAGGCTCTGTGGTTTAGACCACAGCGTCACCCGCGTCCCTATGACTGGAAGTAACCTGGGGTAAATAAGCTCCAACTAGAATTACGAGGCCATTAAAGCCTCATGAAGTAGAGCAATTCAAGAGAGAATATTTTTTTTGAGGGGACTTCCAAGACAATTTGACCATTACATCATACCACAGAAGTGGCAAAATAGCTACCTAAAAGATTAATATGAGGATGCAGTATACTCCAATCCAGTATACAGCCCCTTAAGTATACTACTTCCATCACTATACTATATTTCAAAGAGAGCAATCCCTCAGACTACTGGATCTACAAGACCAGAGTCAAATTTCTAATCAGCAGTTAATTATGTGGACCCTGTCAAGTCACGATCCTTCTGTTACTTTCCAAATTAAGTGCTTTATAAGTTCCTCTGTTTGCCTCTAGCAAGAACTAACCCTATACCTTGATGGTGTTTTCAAAAGTTAACTGTTTAATTGAAACTACTTCTTTAAAAAGCTTACCAGCATCCTACAATCCTGTGCAGCATCTCCCCTATGGAGGACAGATAAGAGGGGTGGGGATGGGGGGTTAAAGAAATAACCATTCAACTTGAGGATAAACATGGCTTCTTCAGATCTAAAACAAGTTCAGACGCTCCTACTGCTGCAGAAAGGACTTCAAAAATGACTTCTGCATAGGCAGACCTTGCATGCCAGCCCCCATCAGACATCTTATTTCACAATTATCTATGCTAAACTGTATTTTCCATGCACTGTCCCAGTTACCTTGAATATCCCTAAATCCCTCTTAATCGGGTTGCTAGAATGACTGCTATTTTCATATAGCACTAAAAAAGGAGCTGAAATCTAACAAAGCAAAACAAAAACACACACACACAAACCAACAATATTGTGCATCAGTCAGAATCTATCCGCTGACCCAAATTTTCTGTTAACCAGCATATGCAGCTGTAATGCAGTACTTTTGAGGCTGCAAAAGGGTTTGTTTTCATCCAGATTAACAGAAAGCCACCACCCCAATATTTATGCCTTATTCAATGCTTTTCCACAGTGCTAGTATGCTATAGCAAAGACGCCCAAACTTAGCAAATGCCAACTAGTTTTAAGAGGCATAAATCTGAACGGTGCAAATGGACAACGTAAGTTTGCATATGAATGTTTATTTCCAAAGGAACAGATTGTGTTTACTTTAAGCTTTTGCAGCCTATCAAGAAGTAATTTGCAAGGAAGGCCTCTGTCGAGACACCTGTCTAATATTATGCAACATGCATAATTATGATTTTCCTATCAAATTAGGCCATCACCATGAGACTCAGTGACCATAACCATCTGGAACACCCATCTAAAGATCAGCCACTACTACTAAAGCATACCAAACACAGTATCCTCAGTAAGTCCAGTAACTGACAATCTAAGCTACCCCTCTGTCCCCACACTTTCCCCTTTGGGGCTGGCAGGAGAGCGACAAAAATCACAAGGAGAATCCTGAAGTTCCCATAGAACTTCACTCTCTCCAATTTCAGTGGATACAACTGGAAATTATACCTCAAAATTGCCTGTTCAATTATCGTCTAGCCAGAAAAAAATAAACAACAGCCAAAATAAAAAGAGGTGCACGCAATCCTTCATCCAGATACCTGCAGGGCAGGGGTGGTATTGAACAGAGCTCTGACAGCTGGGGCTTGCTTCCCCATCCTCATTGTTCCTCTGTGTCAAGAAAGCAAGAGTCAGGTAAAAAAAAAAAAAAAAAGGAGAGTTGTCCTCTTAATGTAAAGAGATATGACCTCCCCCACTTGACCAGTCAATATGGCCAGGGCCTTATTTTTCTATCATGTGTCGCACAATCTCAATGTTTCATTTTCTGTACTACCATTCTACCTCCTCAAAATAAAAAAGGAGACCCTTAGACAAGACACCCAAAGCACCCACCAAAGACAAAAAACAGATGTTCATATTTACATGAAACTTATGTGTGAGCAGAAAGGTATCAAAACTCCCATAGTTGAGCTAGGGCACCACACACACACAAACACACCATATATATCCCTATCTACAGGAGGGAGTTACACAATAAAGAGCAGTAACTGCCTGAAGACGCTCATTATTCTAGACCACCTTTTTTTTGTCCTCGGAGAGTGACAAGGAGGGGAAGGACGGGAGCATCGTAAACTCGGTAATCCTAGGGCTGGAGAGTGGGGGGCGGGGAACAAAATAGGTACTTTCAAATTAACCTCCGATATTAAAAGTCGGGGGAAGGCGGCGGAGTAAGACGTGGCTGATCCTCCCTCGAAGCCCCCCCAAAGACCTGTTTTCTTCCCCGGATCTCCTATGGCAACGGATAGGAACGGCAAAACAGGGAGTCGCCTCGCCTTCCTTGCTGCTGCTGCTGGTGGAGGAGCAACACAAGGGAGCGCATCCCTCGCCATCCCACCCAAATCCTTGAAGGAGCCCCAGATTGGAGGAAAACCAGCCTGGGGAGAGGGGGGAAACCCCAGCCAGCCCCACCGCACCTGGCTGGGAGAATGGCGGGCGGGGGGGCAGGGGAATACTCGGGAAGAGCCAAAGGGGCAGGATTCGCACACATATCTCAACACCCAAACAAGTTTTTTTTGGGGGGGCAGATGAAGGACCCCCTATTAGGGCGAGGCCTCAGCAAACCTAAGCTGGGGGAGGGGGTAATAAGGGGGAAATTGGGGGGAGGCTTCGCCACTTCCCGAGGAGTCAAGGAAGAAGAGGGATTCAAAGAGGCCAAGAGCCGGCTTCCCCTCTCTCTCTCTCTCTCTCTCTCGCCGCCGCCGGACATCGGTTACCTGGAAGTCCCTGTCCTCGTTGAAGCGGGAGAACCTGTCCGCCATTTTGCCTCGGTTCGCCTCTACCTTAGTCAGGAGACTGCGACGAAGGAAACGGGGGCCGTACGCCGCTCGACGTGCGCGCGCCCGCCCGACGGCGGGTCTCGTTTCGCTTTGTGCGCGCGCGCGCGCGCAGAGAGAAAGAACAAGAGACGCCTCAGAGAGTAAAAGGCTTAAGCGGTGGCTCTCGACTTCCGGGTTCTCTTCGGCCGCCTATGGAGGCAAGCCGGGATTTGAGCGGAGGTGGAAGTGGCTGCAAAGGAGCTTCTTCTCGTTCTAACTCGGGTCTCGTTCCGAGTAAGGGAATTTAATTTAATTTAATTTTTTTTAAGCGCAGCAGGCAACAAGTCAACAATGCGCCAGTTGTTTTTTTGCACGCGGCTGGATGCCGCGTTTGCACTGCGAGGAGGATTTAAATAGATTGGCCTTTGCTGCAACCTCGGGGGTGTTTTGTGATTTCCGGCCGAAAGAGCTTCAGCCCCACATGGCTGACCTACAACAGAAGCGGTGGTCTGACTTGCAGGGCTGTGGTATCCCCCGAAGTCTGCAGCACTATAACGTCAGCAGAAAAATAGAGCAGTTTCCTGGGGCTGGCAGGGTGTTTATATCTTTTTTAAAAATTACAATTTAGAATACTCATTTAAGCATCCTTAAAATATCAATGACTTCCCTTCTCTTTCCATGGTTCATTTTGCATATCATAAATCCCCGCATATTTTACATAAACGAAACCATTCAGTATTCCATTATTACATCCATCAAAACGTCTTTACACTGTTGGGTTTATCTTAATGCTGCCAACCTTTTCAAGTGTACACAATTTCCCCCCATGTATTCAATAAACATTTTCCAATCTTCTGTAAACATGTTCTTCTCTTATTCTATAAGTCTGCAAGCTGCGCATATTCCATCAGCTTAAATTGCCATTCTTTTTTTAGCTGGGACCTCACGCGTCCATTGCAGGGTGTGTGTTTTTTAATATTTAAAATTCCATAAAATTGCTTTTTATCTTGAGCTGGAAAGGAAACTCATGTCCAGTTATGCTGCCTTTGTCGGGGGGGTGGGGGTGGATGCAGGCAATCACCCAGTTGTAGTAGCTACGCTTAAATCCTGGGTTTTATCATTCGTTTAATTCATAATTGAGTACGGCTCGGGTCCAAGCTATCTGAAAGGCTCTGTTCCCTTCATACAAACCTGACCTGTTTTGAGAATTTCGGGAGGAGGCCCTTCTCTCGCTCCTGCCATCGTCACAGGGACACTTGGTGGGGACGCAGGAGAGGGCCTTGGTGGTGGCTGCTCCCAGACAACATGGGAACGCCTTCCCTAGAGAACTTAGACTGGTTCCCTCCTTGTTGTTCTTCTGCCAGTGGGTGAAGATCTTGTTCCACCAGGCTTTTGGAAACTCACTGTTTTAATGAAACAGCCGGCACCGTGTGGTCTTTATTGTAACTTTCTGTATGTCTTAATTCCATTATGGTTAAAAATAATAATAATAATAATTTATTATTTATACCCCGGCCACTCTGGGCGGCTTCCAACAGAACACCAAGATACAATAACCTATTAAATATTAAAAGCTTCCCTAAACAGGGCTGCCTTCAGATGTCCTCTAAAAGTCTGGTAGTTGTTTTTCTCTTTGACATCTGGTGGGAGGGCGTTCCACAGGGCGGGTGCCACTACCGAGAAGGCCCTCTGCCTGGTTCCCTGTAACTTGGCTTCTCGCAGCGAGGGAACCGCCAGAAGGCCCTCGGCACTGGAGCTCAGTGTCCGGGCAGAACGATGGAGGTGGTTTATATATGTTTTTAATTATTACCCCTCCCCTTATATTTCTAAAGTGTTCTTATTTTATCTGAACGCCACCTTAAGTCCCTGTCAGGGAAAATATAATATATATAGATCAATATATAATAATAATTTTAATGAGCAGCTCATTGATCTGATTTCTTTTTCTTTTAAAAGACTTCAAAATACCCCTGGAGGTTCTTTTGTTGTTGTTGTTTTAAAAAAGTTCTCTAATATACTCCTCTATGAATCAAACCCAACACCACAGACTTCAGAAATCTAATCGGGCCTGAGAATCACGACAGCTAGGACTGTGTGTGTGGCTTTTCGCCCAGCTCCTAATTCCCAGTTTTCCCGCTAGTTGCTCGCAACACATTAAACCATGGGTGGGCAAACTAAGGCCCAGGGGCCGGATCCAGCCCAATGGCCCTGCTGGGGCAACGGTGTGCATGCCCACAGAGAGGGCTCTGAGTGCGCTCTCTGGCACGTGTGCCATAGGTTCGCCACCACTGTCCTATTTGATTCAGTGGGGCTTATTTCCAGCTAAGCAGGGCTAGGACTGCAGGCTGCACCCCCCCGAACATAGCAGGGCTTGTGGGTAGAATGAAACATTTTCTATCCTGTCTTAAAATATTATTACATGTCCCTCGGTTCTCTGAGTGTGAGAATGACAGGGGCGCAGTTGTACGCATGAGACCATACCTCATGTTACGTTTGCTTCAGGTTGAGCGGTTCAGGTTGCGTCCCGCGGCGACCCAGAAGTACCGGAAATGGTTACTTCCGGGTTTTGCCGCATACGCAGACGCGCAAAATGACGTCATACACAGAAACTGCAAATCGAGACACGCAGACGCGGATTGCGTTCTGCTCATGTTGCGAACGGACCTCTGGAACGGATCCCATTTGCAGCCAGAGGTACCACTGTACAGTTTTATTAGGTTAGAGTGAGTTATTTAATTTCTATACTGCTTAATATATTAGAAATGTCTCTAAGCAGTGTACAAAGAACTGAAACAACCAACAACTTAAAATACCCAGTTACATATACTTTTTTAAAAAAATCCAGTTACATATACAGTGGTACCTCAGGTTACATACGCTTCAGGTTACATATGTTTCAGGTTACAGGCTCCGCTAACCCAGAAACAGTGCTTCAGGTTAAGAATTTTGCTTCAGGATGAGAACAGAAATCGTGCTCTGGCGGTGTGGTGGCAGCAGGAGGCCCCATTAGCTAAAGTGGTGCTTCAGGTTAAGAACAGTTTCAGGTTAAGAACAGACCTCCGGAACGAATTAAGTACAGTACTTAACCCGAGGTACCACTGTAGACATGTTACCTTAATGCAAAGTGCCTAATATATATTAATAAATAATATCAATTCATTTTCTTTCTGACACATCCTCCCTCTCAGCCTCCAGGTTCTCACTCAGGGTCCAAACAAACTCTCGGCTCACCCACAAAAGTCTCACAATGAGAATAGTTTTTGGTCTCAGCGGACATCACCCTAATCTTTAGACTTGCTTTTTATGAGCAGGGCCAAGATGGATGCTACTTCCTTTAGGCTGCTCATAGCTGTGTCCCATTCAGCTGCGCTCTGCACACCCATTTCCAAGTACAGCTGGTTTGTTGAGTTTCCCTGGGGGTCCAAAGGATGGGGAAAGAGCCCCCCATGACTCACAGCTCTTTCTTCACCCTCTGTCCTCTCTTCCTCCTCTGGCTGCTTTTTTCACTTATATTCTGAAGGTTCACACAGCTTAGACACAATGTGTGTAGAAGACAATAACAACAACATCATAAGCAACACTGTGGAAGCATCTGCCATGGTTCCTCATTGTTCAGTATTGACTTTGTGAAGAAAAAGAACTTTGGTTATCTAGACTGTATGGGCTTTGCTTTTATAAACTGTACTGTATTGTACTATGAAGAAATATAATACAGTATCTTGCATCTCTGCTGGGGTTATGGATGTGGATACACTGAAGACCAGGTGGAGCTGAGGATTAAAACCTTCCTTGAATGTGTTTTGCAAGCCAGTACCCAGAGGCTATATCTGCCAGTGACTTGCCTTTTGAGAGTTAGATCAAGGGGGACAAAGGAAGTACAGTACAGGAGAAGGGTGTCAGAGAACAGAGGATGGGTAGAAGTCTGTAGCCTATGGGAATGTGGAGAGAGAGGAAGAGAGTGTGCAGGGTTTAATTTTTCCTTTGGTTTGATTTCCTGTTGGTGGGTTCAGGTGGTTTTTCTATCTATTCTATAACATAAAACTCTTTCCCTAAAAACTCTTTATTCTATCAATTTAGAAAACTCTTCTCTCTCTCTCTCTCTCTCTCTCTCTCTCTCTCTCTCTCTCTCTCTCTGTGTGTGTGTGTGTGTGTGTGTGTTGCTTTAAAAAATGTTTAGGGGTACTCTAATTTTGACTCAAGAAAATCACCAATTTATAGTTCAAATTGGGAAAAATCAATACAGTAAATGGACAAAAGTACAAAGATTCACAAAATGTTTAGGGGTATCTGTACCCCTGCATCCCCCCAGAAAAATACACACACACACATACACACCACCCATCTGTTGACTGGGTTGCCTCAGCCACTCTGGGTGGCTTCCAACATAATATATAGAAACACAACAGCAGCAGCAGAACAGCCACAAATCAAAACATCCCAGTACAGGGCTGCCTTCATATGTCTACAGAAGATTGTAGAATTATTTATGTCCTTGACATCTGGCAGGAGGGCGTTCCACAGTGCACGCACGACTACGGGAATCCAAGGTAGATCTTTCAGAACCCTTTTCCTAGAAACTCCTTAATTCTATCAATTTAGCAAACTTTTATCTATGTTCCACTAAAACCTTGCGGCCTCCATGTATATACCACCCATGTCTTAAGCCACATTCTACACTAAGGTAAAGGGACCCCTGACCATTAGGTCTAGTTGTGACCGACTCTGGGGTTGCGGCACTCATCTCGCTTTATTGGCCGAGGGAGCCGGCGTACAGCTTCCGGGTCATGTGGCCAGCATGACTAAGCTGCTTCTGGCGAACCAGAGCAGCACATGGAAACACCATTTACCTTCCCGCCGGAGCGGTACCTATTTATCTACTTGCACTTTGACGTGCTTTCGAACTGCTACACTAGTTTAGTCCAAATAAGGCAGAGGTAATGTCAGGAAGCACAGCTGACTAGTGGCTGATGGGAGAAATATCCGTTCTTGACAGAGTCATGCCCCCTCCCTTGGGGATCAGGACCACCGCACTGCAGGGGCCAGGAGGGCTCACATTGCTCCTGGATGCCCAGGTAGCGGCTGTGGTCTGGGATGGGTTTTCTCAACTTCAGTTTGCATGGCAACTGCTCCTGCTGCAGGAAGACAGGGATCAGCTACTGTCATTCATGCTTTGGTGACTTCTGGATTAGATTACTTTAATGAGCTTTATGTGCAGCTGCCCTTGAAGATGTTCTGGAAACTTCAGCTGGTTCAGAATATGGTTGCTCAGCTGCTGACAAGCCTAAGCTGTCACAAATGTATAATGCCTGTTCTAAACTTCCAGCTCAATTTAAGGTGTTGATCTTGAACTTTTAAAGTCCTAAACCAGGGGTGAGAAGTCTTTTTCGGGCCAAGAACTGCATTACCCTAGTGGAGAGCTGTGGGGGTCTGTCTTCCAGGTAGATGCGGGTGGTGCTGTGGGTTAAACCACAGAGCCTAGGACTTGCCGATCAGAAGGTCAGCGGTTCAAATCCCCGCAACAGGGTGAGCTCCCGTTGCTTGGTCCCTGCTCCTGCCAATCTAGCAGTTCGAAAGCACGTCAAAGTGCAAGTAGATAAATAGGTACCACTCCGGTGGGAAGGTAGACGGCATTTCCGTGTGCTGCTCTGGTTCTCCAGAAGCGGCTTAGTCATGCAGGCCACATGACCCGGAAGCTGTACGCTGGCTCCCTCGGCCAATAAAGCAAGATGAGCGCCGCAACCCCAGAGTTGGTCACAACTGGACCTAATGGTCAGGGGTCCCTTTACCTTTACCTTTACATTCCAGTAGTCATAGAATTGCAGAGTTGGAAGGGACCCAAAAATCATTTAGTCCAACCCCTGCCAAGGCCAGACCCTAAAGTGGACAGGGCCTGCCCCAGTCCCAATCACAACTTTAACTTACCATATACACTTGCACACAACCACACATGCACAGAGGCATACAGCCTTAGAAACAAGGTCATATGCTCAATTATTAGTAACGCCACTCAAATTTCGCCTTCCGTTTTCTCTCTAGACTTTTTTGTGTACAAACTATGAAGCAACAGCAGCTCAGAACCTATTATCTATCCTGACTGTGCAAAAAAATGAAACAAACTGAGTGATCCCAGCAGAAGAAAGCAAATAAGGTAAATGCACAACTGAACAAGCCTTGCCTTAAAGGTAAAGGGTAAAGGGACCCCTGACCATTAGGTCCAGTCGTGACCAACTCTGGGGTTGCGGCGCTCATCTCGCTTTATTGGCCGAGGGAGCCGGCGTACAGCTTCCGGGTCATGTTGAAAGGAGACCCAGAGGGCATGATGAAATCTGTCTATTGTCATGTCCACCCACCACAAGTCATAGGTTCTCCCATGCCTGCCCCAGATTATCTGAGGGAACACCTTCTCTGACATATACCTCTCCATTCTTTGAGGTCTAGTACTGAGACTTTGGGTGGATGCCTTCCTAAACAGAGGTTAGATTATCCTCAACAGTTAATGAAAAGGCACCCATTTTTTGCCAAATCAAGCATATGTAAGCATAATTATATTCTTACATATTGCAACCACAGTACCTCTCTGTCCTCTTTTCATATTTTTAAATATAATGAGTTGGATCCAGACTATCTTAACTAGTACAGTGGGACACATTATTCACCACTAGCTTATCACAGTGATTTCAGTGAGTCCTAATTGAGACTAACTGAGGCTATGTACACATTACTGGCTTAAAATGCAGAGAGGTTGTTAGTTGCGCCTCAGACTAAGAGATGCCAGGGATCAAAACTGGGGCCTCCACCACCGCCGCTCTACCACTGAGCTACATTTACACTGAGCCTCTTGGGCTTGCCGATCAGAAGGTTGGCGGTTCAAATCCGCTCAACGGTGGTGAGCTCCCATTGCTCTGTCCCAGCTCCTGCCAGCCTAGCAGTTCAAAAGCACACCAGTGCAAGTAGATAAATAGGTACCGCTCTGGCGGGAAGGTAAACAGTGTTTCTGTGCACTCTGACACTCGTCACGGTGTCCTGTTGCGTCAGAAATGGTTTAGCCATGTTGGCCACATGACCCGGAAAGCTGTCTATGGACAAATGCCGGCTCCCTCGGCCTGAAAGCGAGATGAGCACTGCAACCCCATAGTTGCCTTTGACTGGATTTAACCATCCAGGGATCCTTTATCTTACCTTACACCTTACCTTACACACTGTCCACACCAGATAGGGGCCAGGGGTGTCATCACCTGATGTGCATCATCTCCTGCCTGGTTTCCCCACACCTGAACCCCCCCCCCCAAAAAATCCTTTGTTAATGAAGCTGTCTTACATTTTGAAACTGGGTGGGTTTGAGAGAAAACACATCAGTATTTATTGAGGAAATACAGGATACATATGGATTGTAGCTGACGTCATGTGTATAAGACTTCAAACAGCAGCGGTGGGAACGCACTGGAGCCAGAGTAAATGGGAATATGTACACAGCCTTAGTCTGGATCCAGTTCAAAACTTTCATGAATGTGGGTTCTTGTATATTATGTGGTGAAACTCAACACATTGGAGCAACATGCCTGCTTTAAGAGTAAATTTGTGTGGGTGACTCTTCCACCTGCTGGCCTTGTACGGAACATATTTTCCGTACGCACAGCAGAGGACTCTCCATAATCAGCCACACAAAGACAAAATCTGGAGGGCTTAATCTATAGCATTGCTTTGGCGCCCCCTGCAGCAGTGTGGCAGCTGGGGTCACGCCACCCTCTAGCCCAGGCTTCCTCAACCTCGGCCCTCCTGATGTTTTTGGCCTACAACTCTCATGATCCCTAGCTAGCAGGACCAGTGGTCAGGGATGCTGGGAATTGTAGTCCCAAAACATCTGGAGGACCGAGGTTGAGGAAGCCTGCTATAACCACTTCTGATAAATGTATGATTAGTTCTTTGTTGTGTAAATGTAGGTTACTGTCGTCAAAAATATATAGGAGCGCTAACTGGGATGTAGGAACAGTGCGATAGTGTGAGATTTTATCTCCCTAAATACCAGAGACCAAAATGGTTGCACTTGGTCACCTCCCCACCAAAGGCAATAACAGGACCATTTCCGAACAACCTCTCCAACATCTAGGGGATGTAAATGGGTCTATCCTTATAGAGGTCTAATAGACACCCTATTTCAAGCCAACCATTTCCAAATACTTGATTCCATCAAATGGGTACACTACCACCTCCCACTGGACGCGGGTGGTGCTGTGGGTTAAACCACAGAGCCTAGGACTTGCTGATCAGAAGGTCGGCGGTTCGAATCCCCGCAACGGGGTGAGCTCCCGTTGCTCGGTCCCTGCTCCTGCCAACCTAGCAGTTCGAAAGCACGTCAAAGTGCAAGTAGATAAATAGGTACCGCTCCAGCGGGAAGGTAGACGGCATTTCCATGCGCTGCTCTGGTTCACCAGAAGCAGCTTAGTCATGCTGGCCACATGACCTGGAAGCTGTATGCCGGCTCCCTCGGCCAATAAAGCGAGATGAGCGCTACAACCCCAGAGTAGGTCATGACTGGACCTAATGGTCAGGGGTCCCTTTACCTTTACCCCTGTATCCACTAGGATTTCTTTTGGGAATTTGTATTTTTTAATTTGTGACATGACAGATGACGAGAGCCTCTATCTAAAGAATGACAGCTGGTTTTAAGAACAGGAGCAATTTAGAAATAGGAGCCTCTGAAAAATTCGGTGAATAAGACAAAAGCCACACCTGGGAGAGCCCCCCAAAGTCTGCTCACTTGCCCTGATTGAGGATGGATTTTTCATAATCACAGACACCCACTTGAGCGATCCTAAAACTTGAACTTCGCATGGAATAGCTCGGTTGGTTTAGATCAGGCATAGGCAAACTCGGCCCTCCAGATGTTTTGAGACTACAACTCCCATCATCCCTCGCTAACAGGACCAGTGGTCAGGGATGATGGGAATTGTAGTCTCAAAACATCTGGAGGGCCGAGTTTGCCTATGCCTGGTTTAGAATAGTGGGGCTGATAACGCCAAGGTTGCAGGCTCAATCCCCATTTGGGACAGCTGCATGTTCCTGCAATGTAGGGGGTTTGTGTTAAGTTGTGGGTGAACATATCAGACGACACAGTGATTCTTCAAACAGCTCTTGTTTATTCACAGGCCAGAACAGAACTGAACCAGCCAGCCTGCTTATATAGAGCTCCACTACAACGCAACAGTAGCAACTTTCTGTAACTATCCAATCACTGAACGTCACTTTCAATCCCTTTTTTGCATATGTGGACCTGAGTGAAAACTATCTACAGTATCCCCCTGCTGGCCCAGGGTGAGAACTTCAGTACATAACAGTTCGACTGGATGATCCTCAACTCTATGATTCTATGAATTTCTATGAATTATGAACAAGAGTTAGACTCCACCTCTTGAACCTTCCTTTGCTCTGCTTTGCAGATTCGGTTGTGTTCTCTACCAGACAGCAATGAAGAAGCATGTTTGTATGCCTGCAGTAAGAAGTAAGAGTTTCTTTATTCTTCAGTTATTATGACGAGTAGAACAGGACTGGGTGCTTGTTGCTGAAGGCTGAAATATAGAAGTGACCTGATTTTTTTTTTTTTTAACCCTGTTACCCTTAACTCTTTTAAAGCACTCAACATTTCCCCCCTTCTTTTTCTTTAGTATCTGATGGCAAAGGAGGGAAACAGCCCTAGAGGAGTAGAATCTCTGCTGTGAGCACTACAGTCCTGTTCAGGGAAGTTTTTAATGGTTGATGTTCTACTGTATCTCTAATATTTTGTTGGGAGCCGCCCAGAGTGGCTGGGGCAACGTGGTCAGATGGGTGGCATATAAATAATAAACTTATTATTAATAATAATACGGTTAGTTGGATGGTTGGCCAACTACATGGTAACTCAGGCCTAATTTCTGATCTTTTGAGTGTGTGCAGCTCAGCATGAGGTCTTTGCAAAGTTTTTTTTTTGGGGGGGGAATAAATCTTTATTAAACAATCAACATTAACTTACACAACAACAATACAATATATTCATCACACAACACAAATCTTACTACATACACTTACTTTACAGAAGAGAAAAAAGAAAAGGATAAAAGATTAAAGTAAATAAAACAAACTACCGATTATTCTCATTGTACTATTTCTGATTTTGTTATTATACACACATTGCCTTATTGTTGCTTTTTGCTTTCCCAAGTCTTATCCAGGATATTCTATTGCTTATCACCTTTATATTGCAAGAATCGTTCAAGGTCTGCCAGGAGATTTTTGTTATCACAATAATTTTTCAAATACTTTTTAAATGCTATCCATTCTTTATTAACCTTCTGCATCAGATATCCTCTAGCTCTCCCTGTCATCTTTGCCTGTTGTATGTATTCTATCATTTTTACCTGCCATTTGGTTTTCATGGGGATCTTTTCACTTTTCCAGTTCTTTGATAGCAGAATCCTGTCTGATGTTGTTGCATACATGAAGAGAGGTCTGACATTTTACTTAAATTCTGTTGATATTATTCCTAACAGGAAGGCCTCCGGTCTTTGCAGAGTTTATGCGCAGAAAAATAAACCCAGTAACCAGCAAAAAAAAAAAAAAAGAAAGAAAGAAAAGAAAAGAAAAGAATCCATTTGCTTTCCACCCACTTTTGTGTTGGGGTGATGTAACCCGAAGCACAGTGATGTATGGAAGTGAGAGCTGGACCATAAAGAAGGCTGATCGCCAAAGAATGGATGCTTTTGAATTCTGGTGCTGGAGGAGTCTCTTGAGAGTCCCATGGACTGCAAGAAGATCAAACGTATCCATTCTTAAGGAAATCAGCCCTGAGTGCTCACTGGAAGGACAGATCCTGAAGCTGAGGCTCCAATACTTTGGCCACCTCATGAGAAGAGAAGACTCCCTGGAAAAGACCCTGATGTTGGGAAAGATGGAGGGCACAAGGAGAAGGGGACGACAGAGGACAAGATGGATGGATAGTGTTCTCAAAGCTACCAGCCTGAGTTTGACCAAACTGCGGGAGGCAGTGGAAGACAGGAGTGCCTGGCATGTTCTGGTCCATGGGGTCACGAAGAGTCGGACACGACTAAACGACTAAACAACAGCCCTAAGCATGCCTCAGTTCTAGTTTGCATTGCAATCTGCTTCAAGCTTCCTTCTCCTGCCTTTTCACCCTTTGGCATTAACCACCAGAGGGCTGTGTTCACCCATCTTGGAAAAAATGCATAAACCGACTCTTGATAGCCCACTGCCAATTTCAAACTGTATGAGGGCACACTGGTGTGCTCAAGAGAGCGGCCTGAACAAATCTCCCTCTCTTTGGAGAGTTTGCAGAGGCAAAGTTTGCTGGCTGGTTCAGTGCACAGATTCTAAGGATCAGTAAAAACAGCAAAGAAGGAGACAGACAGATGTGACTCATCGGGCACAATTCAGTGAGAAACTTCCTTGCTGAAATGAGCAGAGAGTTAGGTCATCTAATTTTAACCTTTTTTGTGCTGTGCAAACCCTGGATTTTGGAATTCTTTCTTTCTTTCTTTCTTTCTTTCTTTCCTTCCTTCTTTTTTTTTTGGGGGGGGGGGTTATTGAATCTAATTTTTGCTATTTATTAAGAGTGTTACAGCTGTGGGTTTTTAAAGCATTGTAGTCCATCGGTAAGTAATGGACCAGTATTCTATGCCTTTTAGAGCTGCACAAGAATTAAAATTACAAAAATGTGGCAATAGGGAAAGCTTATTGATGTATGACTGTGTTAATGGCACAGAGCTGCTTATTATTATTATTATTATTATTATTATTATTATTATTATTATTATTATTATTATCAGTTGGCAACTCTAAGCTCCTTGTCCTAAGCCAGGATATCCTATCTCAAAGCATCTCCAAAAGATGTTTACATAACCATCAATGGATCCCATAAATCAACTTGCAGACTTGAAGCAGAGCTCTCCCTCCTCCCCCCTTTTCCTTACATGGTATTACTCATTTGCTGTGGCGGATTCGTTTCAGATGTCTTAATACTGCTGGGAAAGCGAGATCCTTCCTCTGCTGTTACTGTCACTGCTAATGAAATTGTCATGTGGAAGATGGTTGCAAAGGGATGGGGAGGTGACAAGGGTTGGAGACACCCCCCCCCCATGGTTCTCAAGACACCATTGTCAGTGACACAATTACCCCACCTTCTGTGATACTTTATTTTCAAAGTCACTGTTAGAGAATCTCAGCAGAGTACAGCAGCCTCCCCCCCATCTCTCCTTAATGTGCTAATTAGCACCTGGTAATGATTGCCTCTGGGACACGGGTGGCGCTGTGGTCTAAACCACAGAGCCTTCGGCTTGCCGATCAGAAGGTTGGCAGTTCGAATCCCCACAACGGGGTGAGCTCCCGTTGCTCGGTCCCTGCTCCTGCCCACCTAGCAGTTTGAAAGCACGTCAAAGTGCAAGTAGATAAATAGGTACCATTTCCATGTGCTGCTCTGGTTTGTCAGATGCGGCTTAGTCATGCTGGCCACATGACCCAGAAGGTGCTCCCTCGGCCAGTAAAGTGAGATGAGCGCCGCAACCCCAGAGTCGTCCGTGACTGGACCTAACGGTCAGCGGTCCCTTTACCTTTTAATGATTGCCTCTAAACTTGGGAAGATCCATTTTTAGTTAACCCTGACCAACAGCTGTTCCTGGACTTGTCTTTTTGCAGATTTCAGAAGATCCGTTTTTTAGTTTGTTGTTGTTGTTTAGTCGTTTAGTTGTGTCCAACTCTTCATGACCCCATGGACCAGAGCACACCAGGCACTCCTGTCTTCCACTGCCTCCTGCAGTTTGGTCAAACTTATGTTGGTAGCTTCAAGAACACTGTCCAACCATCTCGTCCTCTGTCGTTCCCTTCTCCTTGTGCCCTCCATCTTTCCCAACACCAGGGTCTTTTCCAGGGTGTCTCTCTTCTCATGAGGTGACCAAAGTATTAGAGCTTCAGCTTCACGATCTGAAGTGAGCACTCAGGGCTGATTTCCTTCAGAATGGATTGGTTTGATCTTCTTGCAGACCATGGGACTCTCAAGAGTCTCCTCCAGCACCATAATTCAAAAGCATCAATTCTTCGGCGATCAGCCTTCTTTATAGTCCAGCTCTCACTTCCACACATCACTACTGGGAAAACCACAGCATTAACTATACGGACCTTTGTTGGCAAGGGGATGTCTCTGCTTTTTAAGATGCTGTCTAGGTTTGTCATCGCTTTTCTCCCAAGAAGCAGGCGTCTTTTAATTTCGTGGCTGCTGTCACCATCTGCAATGATCATGGAGCCCAAGAAAGTAAAATCCTAACTCATAGCTGTTCCTGGATTTGCTGTTCTTGGACTGGGACTGCAGTCAAGGACACTTACTTTGCATCAGAAAAGATTATGCCCCACCAACCTCATTCTGCTCTCAGCCAATCCCCAGCTACCTGCCTCCTTCCTTCCTTCCTTCCCTCCTTCCTTCCTTTCTTGGATGTTGGCTTCCTCCTCCTTAAGTCTCAGTGCTGCCTTGTGGAACTCAGCAGAGAAGAGGATGGAGTCAAAACATCATGGATGCTTTAGTTGAGATTCCTGCATTGCAGGGGGTTGGACTAGATGACCCGGGGGGCACCTTCCAGCTCTACAATTCTATGATTCCGTGAAAAGTAGAATTGAGTTGGCTCTGCCTGCCATTGGCTCTGGCGCCCCCTACTGTTGGGCTCCTTGCCTTCCACCCAAAGGGACCAGCCACCAGCACATTCAGCCTCTACTGTGCTTGCCTTGTGTTTTGCTGTCATTTTTTCTTACCTCTCCTGCCCTTGGCCCCAACGGTGGGGCAGCTGTTGACAACAACGGCAATTGTTTTAATTTTTAAGGTGTAAAGTTGTCAACAAAGGTGCAGAGGACAGAAGATACAACAGATGTCTGCTCCTCCCTGGGCCGCCTGCATTCTGCCCACTCCACCACAGTTTTGGTTGCTTTGCAGACTAGTAATAATAATGATAATGATAATGGTGGTGGTGGTGGTGGTGATGATGATGATGATGATGATAATAATAATAATAATAATAATAATAATAATAATAATAATAATAATATATTTATATGCCATCCATCTGATGACTGGATTGCCCCAGCCCCTCTGGGTGGCTTCCAACAATTGATAAAACCACAGTAAAACATCGAACATTATAAGCTGCCCGTATACAAGGCTGCCTGAAGATGTCTTCTAAAAGTCCAGCCTAGGAGTGACAGTAGTGGCTGCTCCTTGCAGTGAGCAAGCAGTGCAAAGCAGCCAGCTGTGCTCTGCTTCTTTGGAGGCAGTGTGTGTGTGTGGGGGGGAGTCCCATCTACCCAAGAAGCAAGGGGTCAAATTCCTCACCCACCCAGAGCACAGGTAGATGGTGGCAGCTGCTGCCCTGAGCAGGTAGGCCCTTCTGGGATGTTGGCACCCGTCCAGAGACACCAAGCACCCTAACTATTTTCTCAGGGCTTGATCTGCCTACATTTTAATCTACTTTAAAGCAGGCTATATGGGGGTTGGGGTTCTTATTTTATCAAAGCAAGCAGTCCTGGCAGCAATCATCCCCATCATACATGTAAAGCATGTGGCGCACTCACAAAGAATCATGGGAACTGTAGTATGTTAAGGGTGCTGGGAACTGTAGCACAGTGAGGGATAAATTCCCAGGATCCTTTGGGGGAAGCTATGTGCTTTAAATGTGTGTTTTGGCATGGTATGGGCGTGACCTAGATTGCTTTTCGAAGCTGCTGTTTGCCCAAAGGGACGACACAAGAGTTGTTGAGCTTCTTTGGGCCATAGTTCTCTAAAAAGACGTTGTTTTTGAGCTATATTTAAAGAAAATTTGCCAAAATATAGACTTACGACATGAGTTGCCATACGTCTGGATTTCCCTGGACATTTCAGCAATTCCCCCCCAGACACTGTTTCCGACTGCCATATTCCGGCTATGTCCAGGAAATTCCAGACATTTGGCAGCCCTAGTTTAATGCCCCACCCCCCGATGCTCCTATTAAATTCAAACACTTTCCTGTTTTGAGGTCAAAATTTAAAGAAGAGATCCAAACATGGGTTTCTTACCTCATCTGTGTGCTCCTAAACTTCA
This sequence comes from Podarcis bocagei, assembly GCF_964188305.1. Taxonomy (NCBI): domain Eukaryota; kingdom Metazoa; phylum Chordata; class Lepidosauria; order Squamata; family Lacertidae; genus Podarcis; species Podarcis bocagei. The sequence continues at coordinate 14,942,477 of NC_138138.1, read as the reverse complement.
GTAACCGCCCTTTCTGCAATAACTGGCCTACTTGACAGGGCTGCTGTCATAGCAATCTCAAGATCATATAAGTTAAATGCTTTGAATGCTTTAAATTGCTCTAAAAATGATGGTGATTGCTGCAATATTATTATGAGAGTGAACTTTCTGGAACTGGGTGGCACTGGGATCTAGCATGAATATACACTATATGTAAATTGCAAGGAACCCCTTTCTTTGGCTGAAGAACAATTTATCAGGCAATTCAGCTCTGTCACCTGTGGTGGCTTGGCTCAAGATTGCAGACTTTTATCACACCGCATGTGTTAATTAGCTGACCATTTGGGGGATGTTTGTGTTATCACCAACACTGCCTTGTTAATTGGTCGCTGTAATTATTATTCCGCCTTTAGGTAATTGACAGAGTCTCTTCTTTTTTACATTTAATTTCCCTTTGACCTCATCCCCCTACCCTAACACCCCACAACTGTGTATATTATGGTCTATCCTGGCCTGAGATCTTGGGGAATGTCTCTGCTGGTGATACGCACTGCACAGAAGTACTACTAACTGTGCATTCAGTGTATGGGGCCCAATCCTTTGGCATTCCCTCCCCAGTAAGCTTAGATCGTCACCCTCCTTGCTGAACTTCAGGCACGAGTAAGAATTTTTTTGTTATAGCAGGCATTTTTAGGTAGTGTTTGTATTATTGTCCCCCTCTTCTGTAGATTGTTTTTATGCACACCACTTAGAATAATTAATCAGCACCTAAATATCTTGAATAAAAACAAATATTTTATATGCTTGCCAATTTAGGGTTACATTTCATGTATCCGATGAAAGGATCTGTGGTCCACTGAAGCCGACACCATAATCAATTGTCGTCCCACTGCCACAAGACACTTTGGGAGGGAAGGTTCAGCTAGGTTTTGCCATAATGGATTAGGTGCCAGGTAATTAAGAAGGGAACATAGGTACACAGGAAGTTGATTTATGTATACCAAGATCACTGATCCCCCTAGTTCAGTATTGTCTATCCTGGTATGCAGCCCTTCGCCAGGATTTCAGACGGGTTTCCACGCCAGCCTGATTTGCAGGCTCCTGACAGGACAGCTCAGTCAGTAGAGCATGAGACACCGATTCTCAGGGTAGTGGGTTCAAGCCCCACATTGGGGGAAGAAAACAAAAGATTCTTGTATCGCAGGGGGTTGAACGATCCTTGGGATCCCTTCCAACTCTACGATTCTATGAACCTGGGGTCTCCTGCCTGCGAAACAGATGCTCTACCCCTGGGCTCCTGCCCTTTCCCCCTCAATCCTGCCAGGCAATTCTTGTCTGGTTTGTTTGGCTCTTTTTCTCCTAATTGCCCGTTTATTTTACAAGCTGCCTGGAGCTTTAGAAAAGCGACATAAAAAGGCTTCGCGCAAGCCAGCGCGTTTCCCAGGGTTTTTTTTAATTTATCATTTACTCTCAGCTCCGAGAAAACACACCAATCTTTGCAGTTAAAGAGGGATCCCCAGAATCCCCCCCGAGCAAGGATCCCGTCCCTGGCCACAACATGGAGAAGCATGCTCTCGCTTCCTTCTTTTCCTCCCCAAAATCGAGAGCCCGCCACCAACGGCCTGGGCCTCGAGCTTTTCCCTGCGAACAAAGGAGGGGCGAGAGAAGGGGGGCGTCCCGCCCGGAGGGCTCCAATCCGGGCAGGCAGGCAGGGAGCGAGGGCCGGGGACGACTTCCACGTCCCCTCGCGAAGAGCTTCCCTTCGGATGTGGCGCGCCGCGGGGCGCGCTTGCTAGCCGTGCGCCAGGGGCCGCTGCGCCGGGTGGCTGCAGGCTGTGAAGCGCAGGGCCGGCTGCGCAAAGCCCCTTCCTCCTTCTCCTCCTGCTCGGCTGCCTTGGCGGGGCTCTCCCCTCCTTCCTTCCCTCTCTCCTCCTGCCTCTCCCCGAAGGGCCCCTCCTAATCCCTCGCTCGCCGCAGCGGGAGGCCTTAAGCTGCCTATTCAGGCCCTTTCCTCGGCGCGCTCTGGCTCTCGGCGCTTTCAATGGCTCTCCCTGGCAGGAGACGTGTTGGACAAGTGGAGGGATCCGTCCCCCGCCAGCAAGGTCAAGGTGCGCTTAAAGGCAGCTCCTTCCCTCGGCGGGGCGGCGGGCGCCGATGGGCCAGGTTGGAGGGCTGCGCCGGGGAACAATGCCGTCGCTTGTTCCCACCGCCAGAAGCCTCCCTTCTCTCTCTCTCTCTCCCCATCGGCCCCCTAGGATGGATCCAGACCCGCCAGCCTTTCCGGCACCCAGAGAGGGGGGCCATAGGAGCCAAATCCTACGGGTCAGGGTCCCTCTGGCACCCCCAATAAAATATTTGAACACCCCCCCAAAGTCGATGGGCCATTCAAATGGTGTGCGTCAGGGGTGCCAACTTGAATAAAATATCGGGGGGCAGGCAAGCCCTGCCCCACGTAATCACATGACGGGGTGCACCCACACTACTTGAATGGCAATGCCTCTCAACTTTTTGGGGGGAGGGTCCAGACCCCTCAAATACAGTGGGCGCTCGGGTTGCAAACGTGATCCATGCGGGATGCACGTTCGCAACCTGCATGTGTGGGTTGCGATTCGGCGCTTCTGCGCATGCGCGACCGCTTAAACCTGGAAGTAACCCTTTCCGGTACTTCTGGGTTTTGGTGGTCCGCAACCCGAAAAAATGCAACCTGAAGCGGCTGTAACTCGAGGTATGATATGACTGTATTTTACTGGGCGGGCAAAGGGACCTTGGCCCCAGGAGTGGGCTCCTATGGCGTGCGTGGATCGCATCTTGTGGTCTCCCCCCCCCCCAATATTTTATTCAAGTCGGCACCCTTGCTCTTGCCTCCAAACCACGACTTTGCAGGCTTGCTAGGGCAATAATCAGCAGCCCTTTCCAGCCAGGTCTCTTTGGTTTTAAGGGCTAGCTGCTAGCAGGGGCAGTGAGGCGATGAGGGAGAGAGAGCCAGGGGTTGGCATCCTGCCGCTGAGAAAGGCACAGGAGCCTTGGCAGGAAGAAAAGTGGCAACATTTGTTGGCCAGCGCCAGGCTATTTTGTGCCTTTGTTGTTGTTTAGTCGTTTAGCCATGTCCGACTCTTTGTGACCCCATGGACCAGAGCACGCCAGGCACTCCTGTCTTCCACTGCCTCCCACAGTTTGGTCAAACTCATGCTGGTAGCTTCAAGAACACTCTCCAACCATCTCGTCCTCTGTCGTCCCCTTCTCCTTGTGCCCTCCCATAGGCAAGGCTAACTAGTTCCACACACCCACACAACATTGCTAACAATTAGAGTGTATGAGTTTCTTCAGAACTGGTAACATTATTCAAAATATAAAATGAAAGTAAATTATAACCAGAAATTTATAAGACATCAAAAAACGAATCTGCATAAAACTGCCTTTCAAAGGTCAGTACTGCGCCTCTCTGAGGTCTGTGCCTAGTTGGCCTAATGATGGCACCGACCCTGCTAGTTGGTAAAGAAGGGTATATTGCAGAGGTCAGCAACCGAAGGCCCTTGGGCTGCTTCTGGCCCATGAGCTTCCTGGAACTGGCCCACGGCCACTCTGTGGATCGGTGTGGGGAGTCAGTGCTTTTTTTAATGGCACCATTTTTTTTCTCGCCGCAGGAACCGACATCCGGGTCAGAAGAGCACTGGAAATAGTGTGCGCGCATACACACAGGCGCTCCTCCGACCAAGAAGAACGCCGGAAATAGCTTGAGCGCACACACGGGCGCGCATGCTCCGGCCCACCGGAGCCGCAGCGGCTTGAGGACAGGAAAGGGCACGACTGGGCAGCTCTGTAGGTTTTTAAGCCCTCCGTTTTTAAAACAGAAAACAGCTGGTTTATTTCATCTTACTCAGATTGCTACAACTTGTTTTGATTTAGGAGACTTTTGCATTGTGCCACAAAAGGAATACAAGTGCGTGCATTGTTATCATCTTGTGACAAGTCACCTGGGTTCTGGACCCTCTGCTACGCGCCATCAAGATCAAAGGTTGTATTACCTGAACCAGACAAGAACTGCCTGAAAAATGAGGCCTCTTGGATGGATTTGCCATGCTACCAAGTTGTTTCTGCTTTAAAGCAGTAAGGCTGCCTCTCCCCACCCCTATATTCCTGGCTGCTACAGGGGGTAGCCCTCCTGTTAGTTTGCAATTTGGGGGCGTGTGGCAACCCCATCATGGAACACTGGTCCCCCCCCCCTCGGTGGTATGCTAGGGGGGTGAAATATTCTGCACATTTCAAGCAGGATTCAAGCTCAGTGTAGCCTCCCAAGTGGGACCAGGCATTTCATGAGGCTGCCCGAAGGAAAGGCCTCATCTCCTCCCTCTCTGGCGCGCATGCCTGCCGATACCTAGCAAAGCAAAGCATGTAATGTGAAGCCGTGTGCTCTTCCGTTTCCCTGCACCACCCTGTCGCAGCGTGACGGCATTGCGCTCTGCATGTTTTACTAGGCGTGCTGAGGAGGATGAGATCCAGGGCCCATTGCTTTCAGTGGCCATCGTGTCTCCCTTTCTGGCCCAAAGCAATTCTTCCCACAGATCCTGTATCTTGTGTCAAGCTGATGGGCTCTTGGGTTTCGACAGCAGAGGCGTACCTAGACTCCCTTGCACTCTAAGCAAAGAGCAGGAGCGCCAACTTAAATAAAATATGGGGGGGGGGAGGAAGGTAAGCCCCACCCTACGTAATCACATGATATGGTGCAGGCACAACATTTGAATAACAATGCTTATCAACTTTGGGGGTGGCCCCCTTAAATATTTTATGGGGGAAAGCCGCCTCAGCCCCTAGGAGTTGGCTTCTGTGGCAAGGAGCTGTTCCTGCACACACACCCATCCCTTGTACCCTGGGCAAGGAGATGTATTGGTGCCCCCCAATCCTTTGCAAGGGACGCGGGTGGCGCTGTGGGTTAAACCACAGAGCCAGGACTTGTCAATCAGAAGGTCGGCGGTTCGAATCCTTGTGACGGGGTGAGCTCCCATTGCTCGGTCCCTGGTCCTGCCAACCTAGCAGTTCGAAAGCACACAAGTGGAAGTAGATAAATAGGTACCGCTCCGGCGGGAAGGTAAACGGCGTTTCCGTGCGCTGCTCTGGTTCACCAGAAGCGGCTTAGTCATGCTGGCCACATGACCCGGAAGCTGTACGCCGGCTCCCTCGGCCAATAAAGCGAGATGAGGACCGCAACCCCAGAGTCGGCCACGACTGGACCTAATGGTCAGGGGTCCTTTACCTTTAATCCTTCGCAACGGCCCATGCCTACAACCAAATTCCTCCGCCGAGGCTGTGCGTCTCATCTGGCCAACCAGAGGAGCGGACCAGGGAGTGTGCAGACAAAGAGACGGGCTTCTAGCCACAGTGGAGAGGCACAATTTTTGCACATGCAACCCAGCCTGCTCCCTTTGAGGGAGCCAAGCGGACTGATGCCTAGATATGCCCCTGTTTTAACAATAATACTTTATGTAACCTAGTCAAATGTCCACAGCACTTCCCACGAGCCGTATAAAGTTAGACCACTACTGTATTGTTACCCCACGCTTCCCCATAACAGTGGCTGACATTGGAGTCTCCAATTTCAGTGGCACCCTGCGTGCCGCAAAGAAATCAGCGCCCCTCTCGCCTCTCAGCCCCCATTTGAAATAAAAGTTGCGGCGCCCCTGAGACTCCACACCCAGAGTGACCGGATCGGTCGCGCTCCCCTAAAACTGCCTCTGCCCATGCTACAGATTTGGGTGGGTGGACTGAGGTTGAGGAACTGTAACTATTGCCATCTCCACTTGCTCCTGCTTCGCTAGCTGGTGCACAGAATCTCCTCCCCTCGCAGGGGACATCAGAGCAGAATACCCTCCACAAGTCAGAAAAGCAGCAGCAAGCAAGATCACTGCTCTTCTGTAAATTGAACAGGAACTCCCTTTTCCTTGCAGCAGGCCAGTGGGGTGAGGTGTAGAGCATAGGTAGGCAAACTAAGGCCCGGGGGCCGGATCCAGCCCAATTGCCTTCTAAATCTGGCCCGCGGACAGTCCAGAAATCAGCATGTTTTTACATGAGTAGAATGTGTCCTTTTATTTAGAATGCATCTCTGGATTATTTGTGGGGCATAGGAATTTGTTCATATTTTTTCTCCAAAATATAGTCCGGCCCCCCACAAGGTCTGAGGGACAGTGGACCGGCCCCCTGTTGAAAAAGTTTGCTGACCCCTGGCTTAGAGTGTCGGACTAAGACCTGGCAAACCACGGTTCAGATCCCCACACTTAACCATGAAACTCCCTGGGTGACCTTGAGCCAGTCATTACCTGTCAACTGAGCCTACCTCACAGGGGTATTGTGGTGAGAAGGGGGAAAACCACATATACCACCTTGAGCTCCCTGGAGAAAAAGGTGGGATAGGAATGCAATGCAATAAGAAAGAACCAGTTGCGGGTTTTGCCAAAGCATAGAGCTCTAGAAAAATTGTGCTACCATTGATTTCATTTTGCTTCTTTATGTGCCTTGCCCCATATATACAGTATGCCCACTCAACTGTGTTGATCCGTGGAACTGGCACTGTTAACAAGTGCCGCATGATTCTCATCCCGCAGTCGTAATAAATCAATATTTTTAATGTGGCAGCATCTGCACTTTGGAACTCCCTACCTATTGACAATTGCTGTACTCTTTTCAATGCCTGCTTAAAACATTTTTGCTCAGGCAAGCCATACTGATGATCTCTTTCTACTGTTTTCTTTTCTTTATTGCTTTCAGCCGTTTTTTCCCAAATTGATCGTTTTCATATGTTCTGGAATCCACACAGAGGTTTTTACATACTATTGGAAAGGTTGTGTCCATTTTTGTGAGGTAAACAAATAAATGCCCCCGTTTACTTGTGAAAGGGAGCCGAACGAGAAGTAGAGCAAAGTTTGTGTTTGCGAGACCCTCGTATTGTGGGGCGAGGGGAGTCATAGCAACGGGAACATGCGAGTGGAAAAGGATGTATTATTTTTTAGTTTCCTCCCCTTTGCTCGCTCAAGGCGTCCAAACTTAATACTGAGGTTGTGAGCCCTTTGGGGAGAGAGATGGATATGGATGAAATTGTGAGCCTGCACCCCTGGGATAGGGCGGGGTGCAAATATTGTCATGGCTGCTGGCCACAGCATTCCTCTGTGAAGGGTCTTGCTTGTTAATGACTACCAGGACGACTGGTAGATGTTTAGGAAGTAGTTTGGAGATCTCTTTCTTGAGCATTCTGAATAGGAGAGCTATCGGCTTGAAAGGTGACTCACCCCCTTCCCCCAGCTAAGAAGGGAAGGGGGGGGTGTAATTTGCGTGTGAGCGTATGTGTGTGTTGAGAGAGAGAGAGAAGGAACAAAAAGAAACAGCTTGGAACAGAAACAGAGAGCCCAGAGCCAGCAGAGAGTTTGATGAATACTGGAAAGCGGGGGTGGAGGAGGAATTTGTTCCGTCTGTTTTTTGCAGCTCAAGATCCAGTTCAACAGTCCCAAACCTTGCTTGCGGATCGGAATGCAGCTTGTGACTGGGCGTTGCACTAATCCAGATTCTGCAACGGCGTGTCGGGGGGGGGGGGAGTGTGCCTATTCTGCGGTTGAAATGCAAAATTTTACGGGAAAGAAGCTTGGAAAAGGATGTATTTGGGGGAAAGGCGTACAATAACGTGTAAAATTTAAATGCAAACTTTTTGTCTATTCTTTAAAAAACACACACATGCAAAACAGAAATGGAACAGACCTGTGATTGAGTGCCAGCAAAAAAATGAAAGTGGACGGATTTAGGCTGGATCTAGACACGGCAAAGAAGCGATTCAGTTAAAGGCAGTGTTGCAAACTCATACAGAGAAATCTGGTAAGGAAAGACGGGACTCCACAACGCCATCTGGTGTCACCGTGTTATATCGCATATAAGGTAAAGGGACCCCTGACCATTAGCCAACTGGGGTTGCGGCGCTCATCTCGCTTTATTGGCTGAGGGAGCCAGCGTACAGCTTCCGGGTCATGTGGGCAGCATGACTAAGCCTCTTCTGGCGAACCAGAGCAGCGCACGGAAACACCATTTACCTTCCCACCGGAGTGGTACCTATTTATCTACTTGCACTTTGTGCTTTCGAACCGCTAGATGGGCAGGAGCAGGGACTGAGCAACGGGAGCTCACCCCGTCATGGGGATTCGAACCACCGACCTTCTGATTGGCAAGTCCTAGGCTCTGCGGTTTAACCCACAGCGCCACCCACGTCCCATTATATCGCATATACAACACATATAAAACACACTTTCTTTACCAATCTAGCTGAGTCCCGGGGTCTGATCTATCCATCCCGACTGGAAACATCTGCATGTTCAGGGGACCTTTTTCCAAAGTCTGGATAAGAGGTAGCGAAACTGCTGCACAATCGGAGCGTGTTGTATGCTGCTTGCCTCTGCTTATGGTCTACTTGTAAATATACCAAATATTACAAACTCATAACTGACCGATGCTCTCTCTTCCAGAGGAAGCCAAACCTGGCTAGCAGTGCCCCTTGGAATTTTTCACCTGTTGGGGAGGTGTGGAGCACAAAACAGTACTCAGTGCCGGCCCACTCATGAGACAAGGTGAGATGACTGCCTCAAGTTGCAGGATCCACAGGGGCAGCAGGTCCCAGTGTAGATCTTTATTCTCCCCCACCTTGTTCCTGATATAGATCGTCACTCACCCGTTCTTCCTGGCAGAGGGGGGGTGTGCCATTTTTTGGTTCGCCTCGGGTGCCAAAATGTATTGAGTTGGCTCTGACAATACTGTATAACATAGGTTTTCAACCTTTTTGAGTCCACGGCTCCCTTGACCAATGACATTATTTCTGTGCCACCCCAACCATCATTCAAGACACCCCAGTGTGCCACAGCACACTGGTTAAAAACCACTGCTGTCTAAGTAAATAGCGGCTTGTCTAGTGAGCTTATTCCTGAAGTAAGAACCGGACGGGGGACTTTTTTCTTCCTCGGAACCACTAGACTGGACCTTGGGTCCTGGCCCCTCACTTGCCTGTCCCTGCCTTCTGTGGATCTGAAGCTGGTGACCAGTTTCCCAACTGGACCAGCCGTAGCTGCCACATGAGCAGCGGAGACAAGTATATGACATATGGGTGACAATGGGTGCTGTGTGGCTCTGGCGATAGGGACACCATGGTATGGTTCACAGGCCCCCAGTGCCTCATGAGAGGCAGAAGCCTAAGACAGAAATTGACAACATGTGGTCCTCCAGGTCTTGCTTAACTCCCAAGCCCGTTGACCATGCTGGTCAGTATTATGGGTGCTAGGAGTTTGACAACATCTGAAAACAGGTTCAGCATCCCTGCTGTATAGGATGGAAGGAAAGGGCAGAGGCAAAGCTCACCCGGCGACTGCAGGCACATTTAAAGCATATGGCTTCCTCCAAAGAATCATGGGAGAAGCATAGTTTATCCCTCACTAGGGCCAGGCAATGTCATCGCGACCAGCCAATCATTGCGACAAAGGGGTACGTCACGGTGTTGAAAAGTAGAGAGAGGAACGAGCTGCATTGGCTGCAGCCCCCCAAGGTGCCAGGGTGAAACCTCATTGTGCTCCCTTGGTGCACAGCTTGTTCCACTGGGCACCAGCGGCAAAGGGAGTCCGTCCGCTGCCAGTACCTGTCGTGTGAAGGGAGTCAGGCACAGGTAAGCCCTACCTGTGATATGCTGCCAGGTGATGGCACCGTTGCACTCTGGCTCCCAAACCACTCCTGGGCGATGGTAACGTTTCGCCAGTTACCCTCAAGTCAGTGATAAATGCTGGCGAAGCAACCCTTAGTTCAGCTTTCTGTATGCGTGACCACACCATTGTGATCACTTGCTACTGCACCAGCCCCAACTCCCAAGCCACCAGCCAGCTGCCCTGCAAGGGAAAAGCTGCTACCTCGTTCTTGGTGCGTGAGAAGGGGGTGGCGGCCTTTCCTATATGCGTTGCTCCCCCTGCCCATCATTGCCAGGCTGGCGATGCCAAGTATGTAATGGCAACACAGCCTCTCCTATTCATTTCCATAGCAATGATACTCTTCCCTCCCTCCTCTTGCCGGCAGGACTCAGCTAGCCAGGCCTTTTGTGGCTGGTTTTAATTAAAAGGCTCTTAAGTGTGAGACAAAGGCAAAGCTGAAGGGGTCTGTGCAGGGGGGAAACGGGGAGGGGGGCTCCCCTATTCTCTATTCTTCCAGCCTGGTATGCAACCACTAACCCTAACCCCCACCCCAAACCGTCCGGCATCAACACCACCCACCTAGGGCAGGACAGTTGGGAGCAGTCTTGCGCCTAGCTGTTGCGGTGCAACTGGCGGAGAGGGGAGGGAAAGAGAAGGGAAGATAGAAAGAATTATGCTTTGATACACATCCTCCCATATGAACCCAGCCCAAATTTCCGCGTGAACTAAATAGCCCCTCCCTACCACTTCACTGGGTGAGGAAAGTCTTTTAAGATTTTCTACAGCGAGAATCGCAGGCAGATCTACAAGATACGTTTAAATGAACATTTAAAGCATGTGTGATTCCCCCCAAAGAATCATGGGAACTGTAGTTTCCCTCTAACAGAGCTGCGATTTCTAGCACCTGACCAAACTATATATCCCAGGATTCTTGCGGGGGGGGGGGGCAAATGCTTATGTGCTATAAAAATGCATTGGCTATGATTTAGTGTGGCTCTGCAGGGATGCTGCAGTGTCAAAGAATTATGCATGTCAATATTCCCCTTCTCTGCACAGCACCAAGTTACACACTGGGTCAAAAATCCCCCCCCACTTTTTTTTTTTTAAAAAAAGAGGGCTCCAACAGGCTTACCTTCTTCCCCAATAGCAATGCCCTCCAACCTCCAAAAATAGTTTTTGTCCAGCGTATGATCATAGCTGTCAACCTTCCCTTTTTTTGCGGGAAATTCCCTTATTCCATCGCCGTTTCCCGCTGCTATCCCGGATTGTTAGATATCCCGTAGACTGTCCCCAGGACAGGGGAGGCTGCTGATCCCTTATTTTCAAATCTGAAAGTTGACAGCTATGTGTATGATCTGGTAAAAAGTTACAACCTGTTCAACACGACACTTGTAATATCTTTATCTGGTTCTCCTGTTGCAATCAATGGGACTTAGAAAGGGCCTGGCCTTGGCTGAACTCTGCTTTAAATTTTATACACACAAAAACGGTCTCTGTTGCCTATCTACATTTTTGCAGTGCACAGCTAGCTTTCCCCACTCTAAAGGGATACGCAGAATGAAGAAGATCAGCCTCCTCTGCGTCCCCATCCCCAGCTATTGCTATGTAAAACCCGGGCAGGAGGGGGAGGGATTTATGGAAGTATCGTGCAAAGGCTGAAATATGACTGGGGTGTGCTTTGAAGTTTGATGAACTGAGCAAAGAAACCTTTACGCCCAGTATTTAGCTTGGGGAATAGGTTGTGTCAACAGAGGGGCGAGGGGTGGTGGTGGGAGGAATTGACATGGTAGACTTGGAAGGGGCTGGCGACTCTGGCTTGATGGATGGGGAGCTCCGGCAACGCAACACCTCCCATGTCTTGATAAGCAAGGGTGTGAACCTTGGTGGGGGCAGGGAAGGGAGGCCACTGCAGCTGGCCTGGCTTTCTTTCTCAGATAAGACACAGATTCCTTGAGATGCAACTTCCCGCTCTGCCATAAAGCTTAGTTTAACCTGGCGCCTCTTCTGCTTTCAGTGCCAAGGTATAATATATATTATATATATATGGTGGTGCTGCGGGTTAAACCACAGAGCCTAGGGCTTGCCGATCAGAAGGTCGGTGATTCGAATCCCCGCGACGGGGTGAGCTCCCATTGCTTGGTCCCTGCTCCTGCTAATCTAGCAGTTCAAAAGCACATCAAAGTGCAAGTAGATAAATAGGTACCGCTCCGGCGGGAAGGTAAACGGCGTTTCTATGCGCTGCTCTGGTTTGCCAGAAGTGGCTTGTCATGCTGGCCACATGACCTGGAAGCTGTAAGCCGGCTCCCTCGGCCAGTAAAGCAAGATGAGCGCCACAAACCCAGAGTCGGCCACGACTGGACCTAATGGTCAGGGGTCCCTTTACCTTTACATATGCAAAACAATAATAAAAAACAGAGTGTGTTAAAGCATGTGCAGAGTGTTGTTTCCCTGCCCACTCCCGCGTCCAATGGGACTTTGTGCCAGGTCAGTGTGCATGGGATTGCTCTGTGTTCCTATGAACATATCCTCTAGATTCAGTCTGGAAACTAACTCATTTGGCAGAAGACTCAAGCTGCAGGGCTTGATTACAGCAAGAACTGCTCAGTGTCAGGCCCCTGGATGTGTTTTAGGAAGCAGGGTCAGGCCCAGGAATTTCCCATTCTTGTCGTGTTATTATCCCTCCAATAGAACTTCAAGGCAATACTGTGCACTGAACAGATAATTGAAAATGACAGTTCCCGCTGGACGATTCGCAATCTAAAACATGCAACGTGCGGGGGAAAGAAGTTAAAGCAGCAAATTCTCAAGTGCAGGCACAAAGCTGGGTGAAAGTGGGAACCACAGTGGTAAATACTGGTAGAAGTATACTTGTGAATTATATATCTTCAAGTGGAGCCTGCAACAAAATGTTGCAGTGTGGACTAGTGTTCCTGTTCCGGATGCCAGCCAGCTAGCCATACCATCTTCCAGGGCACCCCATTCCATTGCCCCCCTTCCAATTTCTCCATTCCTTCCCTGTCCCTCAATTCTTAGTTGTCATTCTGTGGCCGCTAAGCGTGCTCAGTCTTCCTTCAACTGTCTTGGAGCTTCCTCTTCCCTTAGATTCTCCCCACCCACCCACTTAAAAAAATTGCTGTACAGTGGTACCTCGGGTTAAGTACTTAATTCATTCCGGAGGTCTGTAGTTAACCTGAAACTGTTCTTAACCCGAAGCACCACTTTAGCTAATGGGGCCTCCCGCTGCTGCTGCGCCGCCGGAGCACAATTTCTGTTCTCATCCTGAAGCAAAGTTCTTAACCTGAAGCACTATTTCTGGGTTAGCGGAGTCTGTAACCTGAAGCGTATGTAACCCGAGGTACAACTGTACTTCTGCGATCCTTTGCATTTCTCCATGGCTATCTGACGACTTCCCTCTGTATAGAGAAGCTCTTTTTAAAAAACGAGAAAAGGAAAACATCATAGAATCATGGAATTGTAGAGCTGGAATCAACCCTGAGGATCATCTATCTAGTCCAACCCACTGCAATGCAGGGATATGCAGCTGTCCCATACAGAGATTGAAATTGCAACCTTGGCATTATCAGCACCATGCTCTAACCAACTGAGCTATTCATGATATACATGAGTGCTTCTGAACCCACTTTTGCTGCCGAGTACCTAAACCACTGAGCCTAGGGCTTGCTGATCGGAAGGTCGTTTGGTCCCAGCTCCTGCCAACCTAGCAGTTCGAAAGCACATCAAAGTGCAAGTAGATAAATAGGTACCACTCCGGCGGGAAGGTAAACGGCGTTTCCGTGCGCTGCTCTGGTTTCGCCAGAAGCGGCTTAGTCATGCTGGCCACATGACCCGGAAAAACTGTCTGCAGACAAACGCCAGTAAAGCGAGATGAGCGCCGCAACCCCAGAGTCATTCGCGACTGGACTTAACTGTCAGGGGTCATTTACCTTTACCTATTTACCTAGAAGCAGAGCAGCCAGCTCTCATACTTTCAGGAGTAGAGTGGAATCCTACCGCTGCCTCTTTCAAGCTAGATACAAGAGTTATGCAATACCCCGTAATGCAATAGGCAGAGAGGGGAGTAGAAAAGAACGTAAGGCAGCAGGTTGGTGTTGCTGCCCCAGGGTGGGGAATATACAGCTAATTAGTTTCCGTGCTGCAAATCTCTTACATGGGATAAAATTTGTCACAGCGTCCCGGAAGATCCCTCACCCTATAAATAGCTTGTCCCCTTCGGCATTTTTCTCATCACATGCAAGCTTGAGACGGGTGGAGGTGAATGGAAGCACCCAGGAGAGGGTCCAAGACCAGCTCAGCCGTCTCCAAGCCCACCTGCAGTCTCTTTTAGCCTCCCCCCTTGCAATATAGCTTTCCCATGGGAAGCAGGGAATAGTTTCTGTTTGGTACCCTTTGCCAAAACCGACGGCAGGCTCCTCGACTTGGGTTCCCTGTGACTTGGCCGTAGAGATCGGAGAGAAAATGAATCTTGCAGCAAAGCACACAGGCACACTACAGAGTCATGCGGGAAAGGATATTTATCTGGTCTTGGACCTCTCATTGCTGACCCACATCCAGGTTGCTAGGTACAGCCAATACAAATTCCCCAACAAATGCAACCCTTCATTTGCAGTAGCTATCATGTGACCACACTTCCTTGCAGACAGCTGTACAAACGTGAGACAAACCTGCTAGATTCGGTCCAGAGTCTAGTTCTCAATGTGGCCAACAAGGTACCTGCAGGAAACCTGAAACAGTGGCAGACCTTGGGTCTCAAATTTCAGTGGTGCCAAAATTCAGTGCCCCCTGCTTCTCGCGCTCCATTCTACATCATAGGTGCAGTGTCCCTTGCAGCACCCCAAAGCTCCGCACCCAGTGTGCCCCAAACCACGTGCTCTCCCCTAAATCCGCCTCTGCCCAGACAAGAGCACTCTCCACCATCTTGCCTTGGTAATGGATTGGATGAGAATCAGTAAAGTGAAGCACAATCTGCATAAGACTGAGGCCCCCTTAGAGGGTGGTTTCCAAGATCAGATGGATGGGAGGTTGCCTCTGGAGGAGCGGGTACACAGTTTGGGAGGTACTTCTGAATCAATTGCTAATTGCTGTTGCTTGAGGCTAAGGTGGCCTTGGTGGTGCAGAGTGCCTTCCATATGAATGAATGAATGAATGAATGAATTTTATTAATACGGTCACAGACCAGCGTCAACACACACAATATCACAGATCATAAAAAAATCTCAGAAATACAAAGGACAATATGTATATAACAAAGATTTAAATATAAAAATTAAAATTAATTATTAGCGTGCTCCCTGTAGTTAACATTTAGGGGTTTGGTCATTATGGGATACCACTTGCTTCCTGCGATTAATTGCAGACACACAGAATTTGGCTACATTTAATGTAGTCTAGGGATTCCTGTCCTCTAGCAGTAGTTTTAAACTATGGTGTTCCGATTCTTTCCTGGACTTTTGCAAAACAGGTGTAATAAAAGTCAAACGTATATCCTCATAAAGACGGCAACGTAATAGTACGTGAAGGGCAGTTTCAACTTCCAACGAGCCACAAGGGCAGACCCGTGCTGTATATGGTTTACCCTCTAATCTGCCCTGGAGTAAGGCAGAAGGGAGAACGTTGAATCTGGCGAGGGTAAAAGACCGTCTGTAACCTTCCATCAGATTCAGCTGGTGGCCCAGCTATACCCTTAACTTCTGTTGTATATGATCTGGTAACCTCTAGGTTAGATCACTGCAAAGTGTTATATGTGAGGCTACCTCTGAAGACGGTTCGGAAACTTCAGCTGGTGCAGAATTCAACAACCAATAGGTTTTGAGCATATAACGGCAATCTTAGCCCGACTGCACTCGCTGCCAATTAGTTTCCAGGTCCAATTCAACAACTTGGTTTTGACCTATGAAGTCTTAAACAGCTCAGGACTGCAGTACATCAGGTACCGTCTCTCCCCATATGAACCGACCCAGACTCTGCAACCATCATCTGAAGCCCTTCTTCGTCTGCTTCCTCCGCAAGAATTGGCCTTTTCTGTGGTGGTTCCCTTTTGTGGAATGCTCTCCCCATGGAGGCTTGCCTGGCGAATTCACGCGACAGGGTGTGCTCCCATTGCTCTGCCCCAGCTACTGCCAACCTAGCAGTTTGAAAGCATCCCAACGCAAGTTGATAAATAGGTACCGCTGCGGCAGGAAGGTAAACAGCATTTCCGTGCACTCTGGCACTTGTCATGGTGTCCTGTTGTGCCAGAAGCGGTTTAGCCATGCTGGCCACATGACCTGGAAAGCTGTCTGTGGACAAACACCAGCTCCCTCGGCCTGAAAGCAAGATGAGCACCGCAACCCCATAGTCGCCTTTGACTGGACTTAATTGTCCTTTACCTTTACCTTACCCTATATAATAATAATAATAATAATAATAATAATAATAATAATAATAATAATGTAAAGGTAAAAGTAAAGTGCTCCAGGACTTTAAGTCCAGTCAAACTTCTGGTGCAACAGGACACTGTGACGGAAACCAGAGCGCACAGAAACGCCGTTTACCTCCCCGCTGCGGTACCTATTTATCTACTTGCACTGGCGTGCTTTCAGATTGCTAAGTTGGCAGAAGCTGGGACAGAGCAACGGGAGCTCACCCAGTCGCGGGGATTTGAACCGCTGACCTTCTGATTGGCATGCCCAAGAGGCTCAGTGGTTTAGACTACAGTGCCACCTATTTTCATTGGAGAAATGTTGGAGGTTGTAGAGTTTTGTTCCCTCCTCTTTTTAGTAGCAGCAGCAGCAAATTGGCCAAGATGGTGGACTCCTTGAATTTGCTTCAGACGGAGGGGCAGACTCTTCTCCCCTTCCTCTTCTTGCAAAGTGGCTGTCCCTCTTCTACAGAAGCGGCTGCTGCATCACTGCCAGTGCCACCCCTCCTGCTCCTTGGATGGGTGAGGATTCCAGCCAGATCTAGCCTGACAAGCACAGCTGCGGGATCTGTAGCCCGGCTACTATCTCCTTGGCTTTCCGTTGTGCAGCCCCCCATGCTGGGTCATATGAGGGCCCTCAGCTGTTCTCGCTGAGTGGAGACAGCAACTGGGGTGGGGTGCGGGGAGGCCGGGACGCAAACATTTCATTAACCGAG
The DNA here is from genome assembly GCF_964188305.1 of Podarcis bocagei. Classification (NCBI taxonomy): domain Eukaryota; kingdom Metazoa; phylum Chordata; class Lepidosauria; order Squamata; family Lacertidae; genus Podarcis; species Podarcis bocagei. The sequence goes on along the minus strand of NC_138138.1, from coordinate 14,925,669 downwards.
CGCATGGCATTTAATCTCCCTGAATGAGTCACGGTCTCGGGAGCCAAAGCTGGAGCCAGTTTTGCCCCTTGCTCCTCCCCTCCAAGAGTGACACTGCATCAAGGGTTCTCAAATGATGTCAGCCAACCTCTGCAGGAAGCACCGGGTTAGCCTCCCACTCCCACTGGTGCAAGTACAACGCAGCCAAAACAACAGTGTCAAAAATGCATTCATTTAGCAATCTAGTCCCTGTTTAAGTTCTATACTCCTGCTCCTTGGCATCTCTGACTCTTTCTGTTCCCCAAGCGCTCCAGTCTCCTTTCTTCCCTGCATCCTTGCAGAGCACCCTACTGACTGCTAAAATCTGACATGATCTGTTCTTTCTAAGGCAACTAATTCTCTGCAGAGACCGTCTTCCCATCATTCCATGGTGGACTCTTGCCCCTCAGCAGTTAGACTGTTTGTGAACATTCTGTGACTTACAATGGATGTGTCTTGGGAAAAGATGGATTCAGCTCTTAGCTGCTGCTGCTGCTTTAACTTCCTCTGTCCCCCAAGTACCCAAAGCTATCATCCGTTTCCTTCCTGTCAATTGCATATAGGTCCTATGTAAGGTTTCCTCCTCGTTCCGACTTCTCTTTTCTGTAGCTTCTTCCCTAGCTCCTTCAGCTTTCCCTAGCTCCTTCCCTTCCTCTTCAGCTTTATGGCTCCTTTGCCCCTCGTTCCCTCTACTCAGTGGCGTAGCGTGGGGGGTGCAGGGGGGGCCGGCCGCACCGGGCACAACATCTGGGCGTTAGGGTTAGGGGGCGCAAATCCACGGGTTAGGGGGCGCAAATTACTTGCCTTGCCCCGGGTGCTGACAACCCACGCTATGCCACTGCCTCTACTTCCTGCTTTTCACCCCACTACCTGACACCCCACTACTTCCTTAGCCCCCTCAAAACAACAGCTTTTGCTATTTATGGTAAAAATGTGTGCCTGCGACGGCTTTTGACGAACTTCAAACAGCAGCATCGTGTGCTTGCAACACCATGAGGCGGATTACATTTCTGGCACACCTCTACAAAATGATGCACAAATAATGCAACCCCATGCAGACACTGACTAAGATTCTATAGAGAGGACTGGAAAGAGGAGGTGTGACTCCGGATGCGAGCCCATGAAATAGAAGCAAGGTGTGAATCATCTTCTTTTCCGACACCCAGCATAAAATGCTGAAACTAATTTGCAGCGAATATGACTATTTGCCTAGTGTATAGAGGGTTTCAAAGAACTGAAGTGAATAGGAAATAGCTTACATCATGAGTGAGCTGGAGGCATACCCATGCTCAACATTTATGAATAGCACAAATATGTTTTCCCAACATAGCATATGACTGACCTGGAAAACTCAAAGCCACGTGATTTGCAGACAGCAATGTCTATAAAACTGCTTTAAGGAAACTATAACCAATAAAAGATATGTCATCAGATGTATTGGAGAGGGCATCCTGCTCAGTCTTTTGCAAGAGCTCGGTTCAACTGCAATTCATTTAAAGCACATTCTGCAAGAGCTGGGCTGCTCCCAGCAAAAGCCCAGGTTTCTGGAAATCAACAAGTTAAGACACACTTTGCAATGAGGTTCCTCCACTGGAAGCATAAAACTTACTGCTGTGCCTTAGAATATAGTAAGAGATGTGCCTGCATGTCTTTAAAACACTGAGAAGCAGGAGCTGAATCAATGCATCTGGCAAATCCAGCCTAAGACGACTTCCTGGTTCTGCACTATGGACATGCAACATGAATGAGGAGCAGGGAATGATATCTAACGAGAAATCTGCTAGGATGATGGCCTTTTTCTCTTAGCAAAGAGTTCCAGCCCAACAACACAGATGCAAAGATGCGTGCCTTATAATTTCCAGATCAGGAAAAGTCGTTTTGTGCATGTTCAGAGGCTCGCCATCTGACTAGCTTTTTCAGGGAAGTACTATCCAAGCCTGATACTGAAAACAGGTCTGAGGTTGAGTCCCGTGGCTCAAATTCCATACTGCTTAGAGGCACTTCTCCTTCCATTATCACCACACACGTTCCAGAGGTCACATACTTGTGCTGAGCCCTGGTTAGTCCTCACTGAGTATTCTGGGGTGGGTTGAAGGGCTGGAACAATGAGACAGTTTTAGGCAACAGGCAACTTGATTCCCTGCTAAAGGAAAGGTAGCATCTATGGTTGACGCCCATTGCTCTGGCAGCAGACTTTCTGAGTTTTCAACAACTTGCATGAGAGGTAGAAGTTCAACTAGTTAAGGATTTACTGACGGTGCTGGAGGCAACCCAGGGATGTAAACTGCTGGTCCTGCTGAATTTCTGCCTGTCTTTCAGCTGTTTTAGGCGAAGGAACTTAAAACAAAACCAAAAAAAACAGGCCTCTTGCATTGCAGCAGGGAATTGGCACAAAGCGTTTCCCTCACAGTTCTTGCTGGTGGCGTCTGCTAGCAAGTACCGTTTAGATGTACATGCATAAGATCCAGTTAATGCCTTCTGCTTCTGGTCCTCTGATTATGGGGGTAGGGGGAGATCTCTCGCTCTCATTCTGCTGCCAAGTGTTAGGTTAGGAAAAGCCGATTGACTAGCTGGTGGGCAAGAGGGTCATAAATCAAATTTTGTCTTGAAGGGTCAAGTTATTCCCCTCCGCCCCAGCCCCAGGTCTTTGATTCCAGGAGCCCCTCTCTCCACCCCCCACCCCACCCCACAGCTACGAACAGCGCGATGGTTTCAATTACGCCCTGAAAGGCAGAGAGGGGGCCTCTTTTCAAGGCAGGCTGGCCTTCCCCTACTCTCAACAAAAGCTTAAGTTACAGGAAAAGGAGAGAGAGAGGGAAAGAAGTTAGAAAAGAAAAAAACAGGCCAGGGTAGAGAAGGGGGAAGGAGGGAAAGAAAGAAAAAAGCAAGCAGGGGGGTTGGGTCAGGGAGAAAATCCCAAAAGAAAAAGAAGAAGAAAGAACAATGGAGAGAAAACTTAGAGGGAGGGGGGAGAAGCAGGATAGAAAAGGCCCTGGTGTTGGGTGCAAATTTCGGACTAGGAGAGAGAAACAGGCCCATTCTTTCCTGAGGACTTTCTGCTGGAGTTTTTATTCAGGACACGTCAAAACTACAGGACAATTTGATGTTATTTATGACCGAGTCTCGGGGTGCAGACAAGACCGGCCCTGTCTCGAAATAAGCATGGTGGTAGAATTAAATCCATCTACAGGCAAGGTTTACAAATCACCCAGTTCCCCCAAGCAGCCTGTTTCTGCTCCCCCCTCCCCTCAAAATCAAAATTTGGCAGGAAGGCAGCCCGAATTCTTTGCTGCGGAACAGTGTGTGAAAATTCATAATGCACATTGAGTATATTTGCTTATTTCGCACAATGTATTTAATTTGCTTCTGCTCAACACAGGGAAGGCAAAGAGCTCTGGCTGCCCCTTGAAGGGCTGCTCCCTGGAAATCATTCTTTTGGGGTCTTGCCAGTGAGATTCACCCGTCTTGTACACAGGCACTGTATACCTCTGCAGCCTTAGAAGCTGCAGAGATGTTTCGTTTTGCTTTTAAAATGAACGCAGAAATTCTTAAGAAGTATAATTCTGTTGCCAGCACTGATTTTTGCACTTGCATTGGGTGGTTTTGAAATGGTGGAATATGTACAGTTCTAGGTCAGGGTTACCAACCCTTGAAAATACAATGTTCTGGCACGTTGGCAGGGCCTGAGGACACAGCCCAGCAGGTCACTAGGTAAACCCCAATCATAGAATCAAGGGTGGAAAGGATAGCAAACACTCTGTTCATCTTTCTAAGGTGTGCAGTTATAGCAGGGACCTTTGTATGGTACTGCTTGGTGATATCAGACTACTATAGCGCAAACCAACACAATCCATGCTACAACTCTTGTCGCAAGAGAAATGAAAGCACATATACAGCAGACAAGCCAGGTACAGTGGTGCCCCGCAAGACGAATGCCTCGCAAGACGGAAAACTCGCTAGACGAAAGAGTTTTCCGTTTTGGAGGTGCTTCGCAAAATGAATTTCCTATGGGCTTGCTTCGCAAGACGACAATGTCTTGCGAGTTCCTGCTGGTTTTTTTTCCTCCCCCCCCCCTTTTTCTAAGCCGCTAAGCCGCTTATCAGCTGATCCGATCAGCAGATAAGCCGCTAAAAGCCGCTAATAGCGCTAATCCGCTAATCCGTCAATGGGCTTGCTTCGCAAGACGAAAAAACCGCTAGACGAAGAGAATCACAGAACGGATTCTTTTCGTCTTGCGAGGCACCACTGTATATGTATCTCACACATATATGCACATGGAACATATACAGTGTTCAGAAGACATCAGACATTCACCCATTTTACAGATAGGGAACTCTGGGGCTTAAGAGTCTCCAGTCTCAAGGGCAACCACGAAATCCATCGCACAAAACTCTCACCCTCTGAGCAGGTCACTCAAGAAAGCAAGCCGAGACACAGAGCCAGCATCTCCAATAGGTCCACCCTAGGGTGTGTGTCTAAAAGTAGGTACAGCGGTACCTCGGGTTACAGACACTTTGGGTTACAGACGCTTTGGGTTACAAACTCCGCTAACCAGGAAGTGGTTGCTTCAGGTTAAGAACTTTGCCCCAGGATAAGAACAGAAATCGTGCACCAGCGGCGCAACGGCAGCAGGAGGCCCCATTAGCAAAAGCACGCCTCAGGTTAAGAACCGTTTCAGGTTAAGAACGGACCTCTGGAACGAATTAAGTTCTTAACCCGAGGTACCATTGTTGTGAACTCACGTGCATTGTTCTCGCACACCTGCCCAACAGTTGAGAATAAGGCGGTGCATGCATAGGCATGCGGAAGTTGAATAGGCACACGGGGTAGGAGGAGCCAGGCATGCAGGTTGAGAGCCAATGAAGTAGCCACACTGGCCTCTATGCAAATGTGGTGAAGCGAGTGCAAAGAAGCCTGACGACAACCTAGTGCAAAAATAATATAGAGGGATATGGAAAAGGAATTAAGCACCCAGAAAACATGTATCCCTTTCATAGATGGGATAGAGGGCTTATCCCCTTACCATTCCTCTGCTCTTTCCAGGCATGGTCCATGCTTTAAAGCTCCATGTCTGCCTGCCCCCCCTTTCTTTTTGCTCCTGAGCTTTCTCCACAACCCCCCCCCCCACTATTTAGCATCCAAGTAGAGCAACTATCAATCAGCAGAAAACCTCCATCGTTCTACCCGGACACTGAGGTCCAGCACCGAGGGCCTTCTGGCAGTTCCCTCACTGCGAGAAGCCAAGTTACAGGGAACCAGGCAGAGGGCCTTCTCGGTAGTGGCGCCCTCCCTGTGGAACACCCTCCCACCAGATGTCAAAGAGAACAACAACTACCAGACTTTTAGAAGACATCTGAAGGCAGCCCTCTTTAGGGAAGCTTTTAATGTTTGATGTATCACAGTATTTTAAAATTCTTTTGGAAGCCGCCCAGAGTGGCTGGGGAAGCCCAGCCAGATGGGCGGGGTATAAATAATAAATTATTATTATTATTATTAACCTGAGCTGTTGCTCCGGTTGGGTGCTAAAGAGTCGCTTTTCATGGGGAAAGTTCTGGGGCAACTCCCCCCCCCTACTTTCAGACACAGAGCTTTTAAGCGCAGACCTGTACCTGGGAAGAATGGCGCGAAAGGTAAGTGTGGATAAGCTGAAAAACAACTTGCCCAGGGAGGCTGAAAAACAGCTTGCCCAAACAAGCAAGTGACCCCAACCAACAACCCGGAAAAACCCACTGAGGTGGGCACACAAAGAGAGGCAGACACACAGAGAACAAAAGGAGGGCACAGTTTCTAAGAAAACGTGGAAGAGAATAGCTTGCCCGTACATGTTGCCTCCTATCTCAGGTTCTACCAATGCTAGAAGCTTAAGTCACATTCACACCATACATTTAAAACACTGTGGTACCACTTTCCCTGTCACAGAGGTACAGTTCCCATAATGCTCTGACAACTGAACCCTCTTCACTGAGGATTGTAGATCTGTGAGAGGGACAGGGGTGAAGTAGCTCAGAAAGAGTGACTGGGCCAAAGTCACTCAGAGCACATCATGGCAGTGTGGTGTGTTGGTCAGAGTGTTGGACTAGGGCAGTGTTTCCCAACCACTGTTCCGCGGCACACTAGTGTGCCGCGAGATGTTGCCTGGTGTGCCGCGAGATGTTGCCTGGAGGGAGGCGGGCGAGTTGGGCAGCGAGAGGCGGGGCGGCGGCGGCGAGGAGAGGCCGCCCAGCGCGGGGCTCTCGCCGTCTGCCTGCCTGGCTGCCTGCGAACTCGGCGGGCAGCGCCTCCGTCCGCAGCGCCCGCCTCGCGGCTCTCATTCCCTGCCCCTGCCAAAGCTCACCCAGCCAAGCCGCGCTCTCCTTCCTGCCTCGCTTTGCTGCCTCCTCCCCCCGTGACGCTGAGCGCTGACATCACGGGGCTGTAATGGTGGTGTGCCTCAAGATTTTTTTCATCAAACAAGTGTGCCTTTGCCCAAAAAAGGTTGGGAAACACTGGACTAGGGTTTGAATCCCCACTCAGCCACATAGCTCACTGGGTGACTTCAGGCTAGTCACTTCCTCCCAACCCAACCTACCTCACAGAGGTTAAAATGGGGTACCACCTCGAGCTCCTTGGAGGAAAGGTGGCATCTTGACGTAATATTAAACCAAATGACTGAGTGGGGGGATTTGAATCTTGGTCTCTCACAGCCTGGTGCAACAGTCACTGTTACATCAAACGTCCTCAGGAATGCAAACAAGGCAGGAAGAGAGGATTTGGGGAAATGACTCTGCCCACAGTGCTCAGAGATGCTGTTCCTCTAAGACAGTGGTGTCCAAACTTTTTTCAGAGGGCCAGATTTGATGAAGTGAAGGGCCAACCAAAGCGCCAGATTAAACCAACCAGCGGGCAGGATTAGGCCCCCAAAGTGGAGGCCTAACAAAAACTGCAATGCACACTGTATGGACTGCACATTCAATTCTGGATTAATACAGTACTTAAGTATTAACACAACTTGAATTGTTTGAATTATTTACAAGTTTACTATTTTAAAACATTAATTTTTTTTATTCATTCAGTAAAACCATTCTTTGGAAGAAAAGAGCAAGCTACAAAAGGGATGATCAAATAAAGGCATGTACAACTTCCCGCAGTTCCAGCACACAAGATGTAGTCCTGGAGGAATGTTCTATAGTGACACCGTCCTATCCAGTACCAAGAGCAGTGTATCTTACTACAATAATAATAATAATAATAATAATAATAATAATAATAATAATAATAATAATAATAATAATTTATTATTTGTACCCCGCCCATCTGGTTGGGTTTCCCCAGCCACTCTGGGCGGCTTCCATAGAAACCAAAAATACAGTAAAATATCACAGATTAAAAACTTCCCTGAACAGGGCTGCCTTAAGATGTCTTCTAAATGTCAGGTAGTTATTTATCGCTTTGACATCTGATGGGAGGGCGTTCCACAGGGCGGGCGCCACTACCGAGAAGGCCCTCTGCCTGGTTCTCTGTAGCTTTGCTTCTCGCAATGAGGGAACCGCCAGAAGGCCCTTGGAGCTGGACCTCAGCGTCCGGGCAGAATGATGGGGGTGGAGACGCTCCTTCAGGTATACTGGGCCGAGGCCGTTTAGGGCTTTAAAGGTCAACACCAGCACTTTGAATTGTGCTCGGAAACGTACTGGGAGCCAATGTAGGTCTTTCAAGACCGGTGTTATGTGGTCTCGGCGGCCGCCCCCAGTCACCAGTCTAGCTGCTGCATTCTGGATTAGTTGTTGTTTCCGAGTCACCTTCAAAGGTAGCCCCACGTAGAGCGCATTGCAGTAGTCCAAGCGGGAGATAACCAGAGCATGCACCACTCTGGTGAGACAGTCCGCGGGCAGGTAGGGTCTCAGCCTGCGTACTAGATGGAGTTGGTAGACAGCTGCCCTGGATACAGAATTGAGCTGCGCCTCCATGGACAGCTGTGAGTCCAAAATTACTCCCAGGCTGCGCACCTGGTCCTTCAGGGGCACAGTTACCCTATTCAGGACCAGGGAGTCCTCCACACCAGCCCGCCCCCTGTCCCCCAAAAACAGTACTTCTGTTTTCCAGGCCCCAGGCAACATGGAGCGTGTGTTCTTGGATACAGGCATCTCTGTGTGAATGCTGAGAGATGAGAAAGCACAACTTGGGGGTCAGAGACATGGCTCTGCAGAAGGTCCCCAACTAGCCATCATTCAAAGAATCTTGTGCTTTTAAAGAGTCAGGAAAAACAAAACCTGCATATATTCTGTGACGGAAGCTCTTTCACATAATGTGAACTAGTCGCCAGATGTAATCTGGCATAAATGCTGGAAGGTAAGACTTTGCACCTTGTTGAACTGGGGACAGCTTTGGTTGTAGATACAAGCTAAAAGCAAAAGGGATGCCCCATGCTGTCAGGAAAGTTTGGGGAAGGGTCATAGCTCAGGAGTAGAGCATCTGTATGAAATCCTGCAGGGCTACTGCTAATATTGAGCTAGATTGCTAGATGGAGCAAACGTGGCTCAGCATAAGGCAGCTTCCTATGTTCCTAAAGCGGGCAATAATGGACATGTGCAAAATACTACTGGCATGTCAACCCAGGAAAATAAAAAGTCATGAACATGCCTTACTGAGCTTAAAATGTAGTATTTCGGAAGATACAAAGAATCATGCAAGCTATGCTTACCAGTGATGGTATCATACAAGAGTAGCAAAGCATTTTCCAACAGTCCAATAGATGAAGACAAATCATATGCCTTCAAATGTAGCATCAGAAAAGCCCCTGGGGGGGGGGGATTCCAAATAGCTTGAAACAAAGCAGGCAATAGGATCTGAGGGAGCCAGGAGAATTCTGGCCCCGGGTCAATTGCTCCAGGGACGAAAGCCCAGCTCTGAGCTGCCTATCTGAGAAAACTTGGAAAGTATGTCTGAGGGAGGGAAGGAAGATAGCAGAAAGGGGAAGGGATTCCTTTTTATGCTTTTAAAAAAGGGTCAAGTTGCGGGGAGAAAAATGGCCCCAGATAAAAGGCCCTGGGTCAGGCATGAGAGAGCTAAGAGGGGTTTTGAAATATGACAGAGGAAGAATTACAACGGCCAGGAGATAAGATGCTGAGGGTAAGCGGAGATGGCAGGAGGGGGAGGAGGAGGGAAGAGAGGAGGTTAAGTTGGCAGCGGAGAAGGGGAGAGAGATAAGGGAAGAAAGGGTTAGGGTCAGTTGTTCAGAAAGAAAGGCCACCTCGTGTCAGGAAGGCAGATGGCTTGGTCCTGTTACACATACCACATTCCCCCAAAGCGCAAGGTGGGGGTGGGGAGAAAAGATTCCTTGCAGCAAGAAGGGGAGGGAAAAACAGTATTTTTTGGGTGGTGGCAGTCAAACACACACACACACACACACACACACACACACACACACGAGAAAGGTAGCCTCCCCACAAGGCAGTGATGGCCACCATCTTGGGTGGCTTTAAAAGAGGATTAGACAAATTCGTGGAGGTTAAGGCTACCCGTGGGTGCTAGCCAGGACAGCTGTGTTCTCCCTGTCAGAGGCAGTACCGTGGTACCTCAGGTTACATACGCTTCAGGTTACATACGCTTCAGGTTGCACACTCCACTAACCCAGAAATAGTGCTTCAGGTTAAGAACTTTGCTTCAGGATGAGAACAGCAATTGTGCTCCGGCGGTGCAGCAGTAGCAGGAGGCCCCATTAGCTAAAGTGGTGCTTCAGGTTAAGAACAGTTTCAAGTTAAGAACGGACCTCCGGAACGAATTAAACACCATATTTTTCGCTCTATAAGACGCACCAGACCACAAGACGCACCTAGTTTTTGGAGAAGGAAAACAAGAAAAAAAATATTCAGAAGCCAGAATAGCAAGAGGGATCGCTGCGCAGTGAAAGCAGCAATCTCTCTTGCTGTTCTGGCTTCTGGGATAGCTGCGCAGCCTGCATTCGCTCCATAAGACGCACACACATTTCCCCTTACTTTTTAGGAGGGAAAAAGTGAGTCTTATAGAGCAAAAAATACGGTACTTAACCTGAGGTACCACTGTATTTTATAATGCCAGTCACCGGAAATTGCTGGTGAGTGAATTGAACTGTTGCACCCATGTTCTGCTTGCCTGCTTCCCGTTGGCCCCTGTGAGAACAGGGTCTGGACCAGATGGGCCCTTGGCCTGATCCTGCAGGACTCTTCTTATGTGCGATGTACAGATTGAGTCAGGTAGTAGATGACTAGGCCATCGATTGTCCTATGTCGGAATGTAGGGCACAGAGGATGTGACCCTCTTTAATTCTCCTTGACCTCTTGGTGGCTTTCAGTAGGATGAGCTATGGTATCCTTAGGGACCAGCTTCACTGCAATGACTGTGGGATGGGTTTTAATGGGTAGGAGAGGATACCTTAATTGCAATTTATCACTCCCGGTACCCATGTGTGAGAGCGGAACAGTTTTTAAAATCCCATCCTTTGTCAGCAAAATTAAAAGCCTAAGAATCAGGCTGCAAAACTCTGTTTTGAGCAAGTCCAGTTAACAAAGTACTCTTGGCTTCCCCCTTCCTACCCAGCCTAATAAAGAATCAGGGAACAACTTGGGAAGTAAGTTAAAAAAATATAATTTACTTATAATCGTACACTGGTTCGCAGTAATGGCAGCAGTAAAAACTATGCAGGCAAAATACCTCTATTTACAGTATAACCAGCTTCAGGCATGCATACCCTCCAACATTTCTCTGATGAAAATAGGGACGTCCCATTCCATAATGATAATTTTACTATTTGTACCCCACATATCTTACTGGATTGCCCCAGCCACTCTGGGCAGCTGCCAACATAAATAAAAACATAACAAAACATTTAACATTTTTTAAAAAAACTTCCCTATACAGGATTGCCTTCAGATAGCTCAGGGGTCGGAAAACTCCATACCATCCAACATTTCTCCAATGAAACTTGGGACATCCTAAGGAAAAGTGGGGCATTCTGGGATCAAATAAGAAACCAGGACGGCTTCTCTAAATCAGGGACGTCCCTGGAAAATAGGGACACTTGGGAGGGTGTGGGCAAGTTGGATCAAGTGGAGGCATGTTTGAATCCAACGCTGGTCAAAGGGAGAGAGAGAGACGAACAGGAAGTACTATATGCTCCTTTCTCTCTAGAAGAGGCAGGGGAAATGACATCACACAGAGCTCTCTCTACCAATTGTATTTCTATTGACTGAGTATCTGCCTATCAGCAGTACAGCTCTATGGACTTAGCCCCTTCTCATTGTCTTGCCCACCTCCAGGCCTGTGGATGCAGCAATGGCCCTGCTGTTCCATGAAGGGGTGGTGGTGTACGACACCCTAAATTCAAGTTATTTGCAGTGAAATCCTAACCACAGATGCTCAGAAATAAGTCCTTTTGAATTCCCAGGTAAGTGGACTGCAGCTTGACTCTGGTTCCAAACCAGTGTCTTAAGTTTATCTTAAGGAACAATTTAAGGAGATTATGTAGTTAATGACTAGCCAGCCTTGCTTGATGATTTCATCTTTCTGTAATGTGAAAATAAACAAAGTTAAAGCATTTCAGTAGAATAAAATAAGACTTCCACACCTTTTCAGTGTCACTTCATCCCAACGTATACAAGAACATGTAAATTTGATGCAGGATTTAAAATAAGTATCAAACAGTTGTTTTAATAAATGGTGTTTTCTCCCAGTCCAGCATTCCTTTCCTACCAGAACTGACATAGAAATAAAATTTGCACCCACCCAGCACATCCCATAAGTATGGGAGGATCCCAACATACAATTATAATCAATTAAAATGTAATGAACTTTGCTTTAAGATCTGCTTGTGAATGGCCCCTACATGTTGCATAATTAAGACCTCCTCTGCCAATCCTCAATTTCTCCCTCTCCCAAACAAACTCTCACAACAACATGTTAAAGAATGTTCTTGCTTTGAGGTGCCATTAAAGAAAAGGGGACCATAATGCATTTCTTTGTTCGTGAAAAGGGGCAATTATAAACAAGGAGCAACCTAGCTATTAAAGGGGTCCCTTTAAGAGGTCTCCCAGCTCACAGAAAGATGGAGGCTTTCAGCTTAGGTGGGGGAGGGAGGAGAGACACTTTCAAGAGGATCTTTATCTCTTTGGGTGGGGGAAATCTCTGTATAATTATTACTGGACCAGCCGATCTCTTTAAAATACATTTGGGAGCTGCACAGAATCCTTCTGTAGACTTTTGCATTCCCCCAAGAGGGAGCAGAGGACTCCGCTGGGTAACCATCGGTCTGGCTGTGCAATGCTTGTGAGTGCTCTCAGCATATTTGGAATGGGGTGTGGGTGTGTCTCCCTTTGCTGCTGCTCTCACTGTTGCATCTTACGCTGTGTACACATTACCAGCTTAGAAGGCAGCTAGGTCATTATTCTTCTCAATTCCAATCGAAGCTGGTTTGGGGGGTGGGGGGACACATCAAAGCGCAGTAAAAGAAACTATGGATGGCGGCTACCGTCGTACGTACATTGCTTCCCCAAACCAGCAGTGGAAACACACTGGGTGCAGAGTAAATGGGAATGCAAACACAGCCTTAAGTCTTTCCCTTTGCTTTCCTCGCTGCCTGTTTTTGGCCCACCAGTACTGCAAACATTTACTGGTACACAGTGGCGTAGCGTGGGGGGTGCAGGGGGGGCCGTCCGCACCGGGCACAACATCTGGGGGTTAGGGTTAGGGGGCGCAAATCCACGGGTTAGGGGGCGCAAATCCACGAGTTAGGGGGCACAAATTACTTGCCTTGCCCCGGGTGCTGACAACCCATGCTACGCCACTGCCGGTACACTGTGATTTACGGGTGTGTGTGTGTGTGTGTGTGAGAGAGAGAGAGAGAGAGAGAGAGAGAGAGAGAGAACAGAAGGATTCCTTTGCTGGAAAAGACCAAAGCGCCATCTCAGCCAATATATGCTATCTTTCATTTATTTATTACACATCTATCTCCCCCTTTCATCTAAGGCGCTCAAGGTGGTTGACATAGTTCTTCTCTTTCCTCATTTTATGTTCACAAAAAGAGGGCTCAGGTAGGCTAGGCTGAGAGACTGTGACTGCTCCAGGCCAGGGTCACCCTGTGAGCTTCATGGCTGGGTGGGGACTTAGACTCTGATCTTCTGGGTCCCAGTCCAACATCACACTAGCTCTTTCCTTGTTACTTCTATTAAGGAATGACTGCCGCTTGATGGCAGGGCACGGGTTCAACCCCCACCTGCTACAAAAAGAGCTGGGGAAGACCCCCTTCTGGAATTCTGGAGAGCTGATGCTAATCAGTGTAGATAAGACTAAGTTAGATGGATGAAGGTATAAGACAGACTCTTATGTTCCTATCTGATCTGATAATCAAAGGTATACTGCCTTGGACCATAGAAATTCTGTTCAGAGTGATCATGACTTAACAGCTGTTGATCCTCCTCTCCATCGTGGGTTCCACTTGGCTTTCGCGGTCCCTCTGTCAAGATGTCTAATCTGTGTTTAAAAAGCTATTCCCAGCATCCTGGAGAAGCAAATTCCATGAATTAATTAGGCGTTGTACTTCCTCTCCTTCTGAGGAGTCAGCATAGACAAAACTGATAAATGTTTTTAATACTGTTTCTTAGACTGTTGTAAGCCTCCCTGGGACTTCATGGCGAAAGGCAGTTAAGAAATCTAGATGATGATGATGATAATGATGATGAAGCCACCAGCAGGCATACCATTTCCTGTCACAGTGTGGCAAGGATGGGAGAACTTATACTTAATTGGTTCAGATGGTGTCATCTTAAGCCATCATTTGTTATATAGCTGTATCCGTAGATTACGGTATGTCAGTTCTCTATGTGCTTTGGAGACCAGAGATGTAACTCGCTTGCTCATCCCCATACATCTTGGGTCCTCTGAAACTTCTCATTAGCAATGCCCCTGCTGGCAGGCCTGTGATGGGCATGGAGTCGGACAACGGGGACTTCTCGTCTAGTGGCTGATGAACCCCGGGGTGCTGATGGAGTAGGTCAAGGTGCGGATTACTGTGGCCAATGCACAGGAGCTGCTGCAGAGGATGATGGGAAAATGTTTCCTGAAGTGTATTAGAAAACCTCAACAACTCAACAACTCCGAGCAGAAATGTGTTCTGATGTGCATGGACCGCTGCATGGATGCCTGGAACACCGTCTCACGGGCCTACAACTCCCGGATGCAGAGGTGCTTTTGGGCTTTTGGGGTGGACATACTGCTTCATTTGCAATTAGTGCATGTACCATAGCTTCCTGTTGAAATCCTGTAACTTCACACAACAGATCTTCCGGGGTGGGGTGTTGTTGTTTGGTGCCACATCGCACAAGGATGCCCCTCCAGATGGCAATAAGGCTGTAACATTGCGGAAGCACCACAGAACAGCTCATAAAGGGAAACGTGTGAACCGTCCATTATATATCCAGCATGAATGCGCTATTATTGTGTCATTAATATGTTGCAGAATGCACTCTCAAAAAAACACCAGCAGTCTGGAGGGGCTTTCAGTATTTTGTGGGAGGGATTCAGTGGCACACCAGAACTGTAGGCTTGCGCATTTAAAATGAATTCAAAGCACTCTGGCCCTAGTGCAGCAAATCCACTTGTAAAAAACATAAGGACTTTTTGCAGTTTGACAGGTGAAGGGGAAATGCCTTGAAAAGTGTGGGATGAACTAATGGCTATGCGGAAGATGCTGGAACACCCTGGAAGCATTTGTTGAGGGCCAGATATAATCTAACTTCCATGTAAGCTTTGTACAAGCAAATAGGTCATCTGGAGGGGCCCTACATTTTCCCTTGTGGGTCCATATTAAGCCAAAGTACTTGACTATAATCTAACTTATTTCCATCAAAGCTAAATTGGTTTGCATCTAAGTCCTTTAGCTTAGCTATGAATTGGGCTGCTGTCCAGCTATTCTGCAAATGTAATATTTGGAATTCATGGGGTGCTTCCAGTGTGTCACTATTTTGGGGTGGGATTCAATTGCATACAGGAAAATTCAGACCGCACATTTAAACTGAATGAGAGGTCCTGTGCAACAGACTCTTCCCAAAAAGATCTGGGATTTTCTGTAGTAAGGGAAGTGATGGTAAAATGTACTGGAATTGTGGGATAATGCTTGGTTAGACATGACATCCTCTAACCTCCCCTGCAAACAGATCCATAATGAATCGCCGTTAAATAGCTAATATTATCCAATCTCCCTGCAAACAAATAAGGATGAATGGTTCCTGTGTTGTAGGGGGTAGGACTAGATGACCCTTGAGGTCCCTTCCAACTCTGCAATTCTACGATTCTATGAATGGTCAATAAACAGATTGTCTGGAAGCTCCTGTAGATTCAGAGCCCTTCCAATGCCAGAAAATTCAGCTCTCTGCCTTAAATGCAGGCTCACCCACCAAACTACAGACCAGATCAGTCTTTCATGCACCAGGAATGGAGAGCAATTGCCCATCAGAATGGGGACTGCAGAGTAAATGCCATCAGATGATCTGAGCAAGTGAATCGGTCCACACACTTATAGAGGAAAATCATAACTTCCAAAAGTCCCAGGTTTTGGGGGAGAAAGGGAGGAAGTCTTTTGGTCCCCTGAACTAGGATAAGCAGGAGCCAAATACAGCCACTAGATCTTTTCAATATAATTTGGGGGGGGGGGAGGCTGCAACATGGCACCTTCCACCATCTAGAATCACAGGTGGCATTCCACATGCTGATGCTCCAGCTTCCATCGGCCAGTGTGACAAATGATCAGGGTTGATGGGAGCTGTCCTCAAGCAACATCTGGAGGACCCGGGGGTCCCCATTACTGCTCTAGATTTTGCTCTGAGCCCAAGAAGGGAAGGCAACCTCACCTCCCTCCCAAGACTGAGTACAATCAGACATTGTGTTGGGAGAATATTCCTTTCCAACAAGGTCATGCATCAGGTCTAAACTGAAGGGCTCACTCCCACACCTTGTTCCCAACTTAGTGATATATAGAGCAACAATGTATAAGCAAATACAGTGGTACCTCGGGTTAAGAACTTAATTCGTTCCGGAGGTCCGTTCTTAACCTGAAACTGTTCTTAACCTGAGGTACTATTTCTGGGTTAGCGGAGTCTGTAACCTGAAGCGTCTGTAACCTGAGGTACCACTGTAATACAGACAAGGCTGCCTCTGAGCACCAGCAAAGAGCATTAATTGCCTCCAACTTCCCAAACACCAGGCACAACTTCTGGGTGAAATGGGCTGGCTTGAGGTGGTCTCAACCATTTTTTTAAAAAATGTTAATAATGAAATACAGTACCCAGGAAGCATGGACTTTCATGAACTTTTTCCCCATCTCTTGTGTGGAAGTGTGTGGAACTGTGGAACTGGAGGCAGGGAGATTGGCGAGAAAGAAGAGGCAACAGGATGTGGGGATAAGCATGCAACTCACTCCGGCAGTTTTCTGTGTGTTTTGACTGGAAATTGTTTGCAGAGAAGGGAGAGGCGGCGCTCTGCACTTTGCCTATTAAGAATCGGAAAGTGGGGGGGGGGCGAGTAGTTGTGCTGCCCGCACAACCAAGATAATCTGCCTGCTAATAATTATAATTGTGGCGGGAGGTGAATAATCATAATCGAAGGTAAATTATTTCTCCTTAAAAGCAGCCACAGGCTCGTGACTGAGCAGGCGCGGGGGGAGGCGGAGAGAGGAGAGGTTTTTGGCATCCGATTCGTGATCTCGTTAATTTTTTTCCCCTTCCGCGATTGACCAATCCTGGGAAGGGAGGGAGGGGGGAGGAGGGCTGGTCCCTGATTTTGAATCTGATTGGGCGAGAGGAAATTTTGGGAAGGGGCTTAGGCAGCCAAGGTCTCTTTGATGGCGCTGGGAAGGGGGAAAAGGAAGAGAGGGGGCCGGACTGGAATTGATTAAGTTGGGAGGAGAAAGAGGAGAAGGCTGGGCGAAGCGCAGCTCAGCCCGGGGGCCCTCCTTTGAAACGGACTAATTGGGGAGCGAAGACACAAAGGGACGCGAAAGGCGCTCGGAGAGACGCACAGCAAGGAAGTTTCCCGCTGGGTGAGTGGATCTCCCAGGCGGATCCCCCCTCTTCACACCCCCTCCCGCAGAAAACCAACTCGGAAACTTTTGCCAGGACCCGTGTCCCCCGAGGGAGTGACAGATCCCAGCTCGTCCTGGGGAGGAGACGAGGCGATCGGGTGTCGGTGAGAACCGAGGGGGGGAGAGAGCCACCATGCGCCTTGCCGACGCGTCCTTGGCTCGCTGCCTGGCGCCGCCGCTGTTGCTGCTGCTGCTGGGCTCCTGCCGGGCCCAGTTCCATGGGGAGAAGGGCATTTCGATCCCCGACCACGGCTTCTGCCAGCCGATCTCCATCCCTCTGTGCACCGACATTGCCTACAACCAGACGATCATGCCCAACTTGCTGGGGCACACGAGCCAAGAGGACGCTGGTTTGGAGGTGCACCAGTTCTACCCGCTGGTGAAAGTGCAGTGCTCGCCGGAGCTCAAGTTCTTCCTGTGCTCCATGTACGCGCCCGTGTGCACCGTCCTGGAGCAGGCCATCCCGCCGTGCCGCTCCATCTGCGAGCGGGCGCGCCAGGGCTGCGAGGCCCTCATGAACAAGTTCGGCTTCCAGTGGCCCGAGCGGCTGCGCTGCGAGAACTTCCCCCGCCACGGCGCGGAGCAGATCTGCGTGGGGCAAAACCACTCGGAGGAAGGCGGCTCGCCCGCGCTGCTCACCAGCGCCACCCCCATCGCCGGTCAAGGCACGGTGGGCCACCCCCGCTACGCCACCCTGGAGCACCCCTTCCACTGCCCCCGCGTGCTCAAGGTGCCCAGCTACCTCAACTACAAGTTCCTGGGCGAGAAGGACTGTGCTGCGCCCTGCGAGCCGGCCAAGCCCGACGGGCACATGTTCTTCAACCAGGAGGAGATCCGCTTTGCCCGCATCTGGATCCTCATCTGGTCGGTGCTGTGCTGCGCCTCCACCTTCTTCACCGTCACCACCTACCTGGTGGACATGCAGCGCTTCCGCTACCCGGAGAGGCCCATCATCTTCCTCTCCGGCTGCTACACCATGGTGTCCGTGGCGTACATCGCCGGCTTCGTGCTGGAGGAGCGGGTGGTGTGCAACGAGCGCTTCCAGGACGACGGCTACCGCACGGTGGTGCAGGGCACCAAGAAGGAAGGCTGCACCATCCTCTTCATGATGCTCTACTTCTTCAGCATGGCCAGCTCCATCTGGTGGGTCATCCTCTCCCTTACCTGGTTCCTGGCGGCCGGCATGAAGTGGGGCCACGAGGCCATCGAGGCCAACTCTCAGTACTTCCACTTGGCCGCCTGGGCCGTGCCGGCCGTCAAGACCATCACCATCCTGGCCATGGGGCAGATTGACGGGGACCTGCTCAGCGGCGTGTGCTTCGTGGGCCTCAACAACATCGACCCCCTGCGTGGCTTCGTGCTTGCGCCGCTCTTCGTCTACCTCTTCATCGGCACCTCCTTCCTGCTGGCGGGCTTCGTCTCCCTCTTCCGCATCCGGACCATCATGAAGCACGGAGGCACCAAGACGGAGAAGCTGGAGCGCCTGATGGTGCGCATCGGCGTCTTCAGCGTGCTCTACACCGTCCCAGCCACCATCGTCATCGCCTGCTACTTCTACGAGCAGGCCTTCCGCGAGCACTGGGAGCGCAGCTGGATCAGCCAGAACTGCAAGAGCTTGGCCATCCCCTGCCCGCTCCAGTACACCCCACGGATGAACCCCGACTTCACCGTCTACATGATCAAGTATCTCATGACGCTCATCGTGGGCATCACCTCGGGGTTCTGGATCTGGTCGGGGAAAACCCTGCACTCCTGGAGGAAATTCTATACCAGGCTAACTAACAGCAAGCACGGGGAGACGACCGTTTGAAAAGGGGGATATCGAGAGGTGGGGGAAGGAGAGACAGACTTGGTTTGCAGGCCCCAAACTTTGAAACAATTGTGGGGGGAAAACAGGGGGGCCCCACCCTGGATGTGCTCTATGGGTGGTATGGGTTGTTTTTTTTTTTGTTTTTTTTTTTTTTTTGCAGGGAGGGGGAGCCTCTCTCTGGAATTTGGGAAGTCCTGTTGCACAGAGCCGAGACCTTCCTTTTGAGACCTTCCTTTTGACAATCTCGAGAGAAAACACGGAGGCACGGGAGGAAAAGAACAAGGGAGAGAGACCGAAGTATTTAAAACTGTCTCCTTTTAATTAAAACTTTTTTTTTTTGCTTTAGGTTTTTATTAACTATTAAAGGGTGTCTTTTGTAATTAAAATTGTAAATAGCATTTGTAAATTTAATTATATATTTCTATTTAAAAAAAAGAGCGAGAGAGAATGCCAGCAAGGACCCAGAAACATAGGGAGAGGGTCAAAGAAAGGAAATGGTCACCATATTCTTCTCCCCCCCCCTTCTTTGGGTACTATATATATTTTCCCCCTTTGCCTTTGCCATACCATCATCACCCCTCCCTCTCCATGGAGCCACGAGGACTGCCTGCTGTTTGGGTTGGCCCCTTAATAGGACATTCTCGCTTAAACTTTTCTGAAGAGCCAGGCTTGGAATTGCTCCCCCACCCCCTGCAAAAACACATTGCCCACCAACTCCCCTTTGGAGACTACAGCTTTTTTGGTACGGTTCCAGGAAGACTTCTCCCATCTCTCTCATTTTTTCCTCTCCGCTTCTGAAGGTTTGCAAGTAACTTTCTGCATCTATGAAAACACAGTGCCGGTGGGGGTGGGATGTGAGTCCTTTGCTGAAAATTGGGCCCTGGCTGTGCGGATCTCCTTATGGTGATTTCTGCTAAAGAAAGAAATCTGCTGCAAGAAAAGGGTTCCCCTTTCCCTCCTGCCTTAAGCTGCAGAGTTCTTTTTTCTGTTGCATTTGTACATTTCTATTCCCCCCCTCCCTTTAGATGTTTTGTACAAAAGGTGTCTTTTTAAAAACTACATTTCCTGTATTAAACAGACTTGTTCTTTGCAAATTCAGTTTTGAGTTTTTTTCAGAAACAGCAGCAGCTTCAAAAGCAATCTGTTGGCGAGATGTCCCTCAGTCAAATTCTATAAAGCAGTTAAATGCTGCAATGCATACTTCACAGACCAGCACACAATGCCTGCTTGCCAAAGGGATGGATCTGTTTTTTTCTTAAAGAAAGAACCTTTTTAGAAAGGGACACTGGAAAGTGCTTGATGACATTTTATAAAGTTTTCAAGGAGAATCCCTCAATATAGATAGATAGATAGATAGATAGATAGATAGATAGATAGATAGATATAGATATTGACAAGGCATTTATTAAACTTTTGAGAACTGGTACCTTACGTTACCAGAAATTTTGCAGAGAGAGAAATTTATATTTTGACTCAATTTTTTGTCTTTTTTTTTTTGGTGGGGGTATGCTATTACTCCTTCCCCACCTCCCTTGCCGGCTCTCAAAAAAAGTCAAAAATATTTGGACAGGTTCTTAAGTGACTTTATGAGGAAGTATCAGGTTTGTGTTTTTTGTTCAGTAAAAGAGTGGTGTGTCTGGTGGAAATGTTGTAGCATTCACGGCATTAACTAATTTGTTTGGAAGTAAGTTCTGCTGATTTTTTTGATAGAATGGATTTCCAAAAATGTTTGTGAGACCACAGCCCAAGGCTTCCACTGAAATCTATGTGCGTTGATGCACGTGTTAGAATTCGTAATCAAACAGCACTTTGTAGAAAAAAAAGGATGACCATGTGCAGATAATCATATGTGACAATTGCCTACACATGCATTTTGCTGAATGTTATGTAACCTCTTGAAAGATTTAATTGCCACCTCATTGTTCTCTTTCCCGCTCCAAGTAAATCTATTAGGGGTTCCGGTGCCCTTTGTCATAACAGTGAAAACATACATATAACAGCAGCCCAATCTTTTGAGCTTTTTGCCCAGAAATAAGTCCCACTAAGTTCAGTGGTTCTTGCACTGAAGTAAACTGCAGCCTAAATTTCAGTTCTCTCAAGCGGAAAATTAATTCCTGTATTTTAAAAACAGTTAACGTCTTTTTTAAAAGCTTCTGATGAATTACTTAAATGTCTTTGCCTCCCGCCAATCATTATCCCTCTTTTAAATTTCTAAATGGAATTCTGTTGATTTGGCAACACTCAAAATTCAGTCCTAGCTACACACATATACACAAAAGGTCGTTTTTGTATTTAAAGTAAGCTCCTAAAAAGGCTTTATAGAAGTCACTCTGATCCTAACCAGAAATCAGCTAGAAAATTCCACCCATGCTTGTGAGATGATAACACCTCTGGTAATATATCTCTTTAAGGCAGAAGCAGTACGCTAAAGGGTAAAACTTGGAAGTGGGGAGGAGAATCCCACTGTCACTAGCACATATATTCAAAAAAGGGGGGGCATGAAATAAAACTTTCCACCTTCAATTCAGTTTAATTTCTCAGTGGCAGGAGGGAGCACATCATCCCCACCCAAATCCTTTCCCAGCTTTTTGTGGTAGAATTGTGACTCTGAAAGAGTTGTTGCTGCTGTTTCCTTGTGTCACTTAGTTGCTTTTTAAAAGGTAATGGATAGAAATAAATAGTTTTGCATTTTCTTTTGCACCAAAATGTTCCTGGAGGAAGCAACTTACTGGTCCTGCAGATTATGGGACTGGTGTGTATACCAAAAAAGATGGGGGGGGCAGAGAGAGAGAGTTGTAAAGCATTGCAGCAAGGAATGGGGTGGGAAAGAAAGAGAGAGAAAGAGTGCACAACTTTGCATTCCACATTTTAAGCCTCCTTAACAGAACGAGGGTGGAAAAGAGAGCCTCCAGAACGCACCCACCCACCCCCAGACACACGCATCCTCTTCCATCAGAGAAGCGAGTGTGGTTTAAAGCCAAAAGTCAGAGGGCCACTAAAGCAAACCAGATGGACGTTTGGAAGGCTGCAAACATGTGTCCAGTATCAAAGCAATCCAGCTAGATAGAGGAGGAGCAAATTCCATCTGGTCTAATTTAAAAAAAGAAGTTGAATGGGATTTTCCTCTTGGTGTTTGAATGCGGCCTGCCAGGGAGCATGCCAGCCCCGCTACCACCCCCTTGTCGCCACTTAAGAGTGGCTCTTTTGCTACTCCCACTGGATTTTTTTTTTCAACGACAACTGGTGATTTGGGAAGTTAAAAAAAAGGGAGAGAGAGAAAGAGAAATGGAGTTCTTTCTACTGACTCTGAAATTTACAAGAGGGGGAAAATGGACTTGGAGCTTTCGGCGACAAATGGCCTTTTAAACTTTCTCTTTTCTTGAACAGAAGAAGTGTGTGAACTTTCTCTCTCTGCCACACACCCCCTTGCCGCCACTTTATTTATGTGACCCAGTTTTGGAATTCCTCCTTCCTTTCCAGGTGACTTCAGTGACACAAGAGCACAGCTCTCGAGTCGGCCACAGTGTCATCACCAACTGCTACCCCATGGGATTGAGCCCTTAGTTCTGCTGCCAGGGCCTCTTTTCTGTTTTGTTTTTGTTTTGTTTGGTAAGAATCGCATTTGCCGAAAGTTTTTCTGCATGGCTCATATTCCAGCATTCTCTCCCCCACCCCCCACCCCGCTCCAACTCTCAGACCTGTCTTATGAATCTTGCAAAAGCACCAACAGATGGATCTCATTAGTTTCCTCTTTTTTGGCAAAGGTACCTCAGCCGCTCGCCCCACACAAGAAGGGACTACACCCAAACTTTTTGCGCCCCGCTTTCTGAGCTCTGTGGACAGAACGACGTGCAACGTGGACCCGAGGCAGGGAGTGGAGAGCGGCCTTCCTCTGCCAAGGAATGCCGAGGACAGGAGTTTAACTCTCTCCCCCTCTCCCCATTTTGTTCTTAATTTAATCCTTCTGGTTTTGTAAGCCTAGAAAAACAAGACCATCTAATGTCAAGACAGTTTATATCAGGCGGGTGCCTCTGTGTGTATGTGTGTGTGTTTTAACAAAAGGCCTGAAAACTTTTCTTTTCTTCCCCCCCCCCTTTCCACCCCCCTCTTCCCCTGGCCTCTTGCTAAGTGCATACATAACTTGGAGCTCAGCAGAAACCCTCTCCCAACCTCTCCTTGCTCACCCTAACCATTTTTTGCTTGCAATTCCAATTTGGGGGTGCTGAATCTGTTGGAAGTAAAAGTTTGCTACCCTACACTCAGAAAGGGCATAGCCTTTGCCAAATTCCCCACCTTGCTTTAAAAACCCATTTCACATTCTCTCTCTGTCTCTCTCTGTGGAATGATCACTCCCTCCCATGCCCCCAAAAGGAGTTGCACAGGACATTTGTGTGTTCCCACTTAAAGTTGACACATGGGCTTTGAAATGGAGATTTGTCCCTCAGCAGAGCAGCAGCCTGCTTAACACATTAAGAATCCCAGCTGCCAGGGGGAAGGGAGAAAAGGGGAGAGGTTTGATCTGCACTGGGTGGATTCCTCTCTTCTCTCTTCCTCCACCCCCCCCCCCCAAATGTAAGACAAGAGTGTGGGGCTGTTTGTGCAATAAACTGCTACAGACCTGGAGCTATTTGGAAGAGGGGGGGGCGGTGGAATATGAAATTCCTTTGCAGCAGACGGGAAGGCTGTCCAGTCGTGCAGACAAAAAAGCCCTTCTTTAAATGACTCACAGTTGCAAAGAGTCAACCAGAGCTGTTTAACGAAAGAACACGAAGGAGGGGTTGGCGAGCAACTGGATTCCCAGCCAGGCTTCTGTTCCAACTCCCATCAAGATGGGCTTTCTGGTTATTGGAGCAGTTGTCGTGCCTTAAATGTGCCTCCATATCCTCTGCAATGCCTTTATCCTGCAAAGCCTCCTCTGCATGCAGACCCTTATGAGGCTGTTTATAGGGTACTGTGCAGTTTTGCCAAAAAAACTCTGGCAGGGAACTAACAGAGGGAGGGGGGAGAGACAAATCCCATTTCCCAAAAATCCTAGTACCGTCCAGAATGTGACTCACTGCAACTAACAGCAAGCCACACTAACTTTCTCCTATAGAGTCTTGATCCAGGGGTGAAGCCCTTTGATCAGTCTTCAGTGCTGGGGTTCCACCATGGAATGTATCTTAATCCCTCAAACACCCAAACCCTTTATACAGCCAATCGATTGCTGCCAGTGAGGGCCTCCTGCAGATACCAGCTTATCAGGAGGTCCTTTAAGGTTGTGGTCTATTAGGTGCCTACTTAAAAACTTTCCTCTTTGAACAACAAGACTTTTAAACCAATATATTTCCCCGTCTGCAAGTACATTGGAATCGTTCTTGAAAATGTTCTTTAATACATTCTCATTGTTTTATTGCTTGATGTTTGCCATCCTGGCCAGCTTTGGAAGGAAGGGTGCAATATACATTTAACAAATAAGTAATATGGGATGAAGACAGGCATAACATAAAAAGGTAGCTCAAGAGAATGTCGCTGTACCTGGGTTTCAATGGAAATCACCAATATGCATAGCAGTGAATTGGCTCAGTGTCAGATTTGGCCCTTTCCCCTATGCTTCAGTTGGCATGTCCATACTTTAATTTTTTTTTTTTAAATCACATGAATATTCATGTGTGTAGGCTTGTGTGAGCATTCATTGCCTTAATTATGCAATGACAACAAAGAAACTTATTTTTACATGTGCGAAACTGCTTGAGGGAGTTGGGTAGGGGGTGGTTTCCTGGTGGCATCACAGCAGGGGGCAGGGCAGAGGACAGGACAGAAACAGCATCATGCAAGCAGCTGGTTTCAGTTTCAAACCTGTTCAGAGCTTGGCCCTGGAGAGGAACAGATGTGTTTCGATTGAAGGCTGAATGTTACTTCCTTGTCACCCAAAGAAGAGCACCTTCTCACTCACAACACTGAGTAACCATAACCAGTCTCCAAATCTAGGATTGCAAAGGAGGGATAGGAAGATCTTAGGCT
Source organism: Podarcis bocagei (assembly GCF_964188305.1). NCBI lineage: Eukaryota > Metazoa > Chordata > Lepidosauria > Squamata > Lacertidae > Podarcis > Podarcis bocagei. Next base: position 14,900,755 of record NC_138138.1, on the reverse strand, counting down.
TGCAGAATCTACTTGGGTTTTTTTACTAGAATGCCAAGATCCACCAAGTTGGGTGCAAAAGACATAGAATTGAATAATTCTCTGTCCGAGGGTTTATTCTGAGTACCTAATTGAAACCGAGCTCATAGTTCTTTCACACAAAAATCTGCTATTTTCTGTGCACATCCAAACTTCCCTGATTACTTTTTTCCAATCTATCCCTCCCTGCCCTACTCTCTTCATTTAAGCAGTATAATTACTAGTAAGGCAAGATAAAGGTAAAGGACCCCTGGACAGTTAAGTCCAGTCAAAAGTGACTGGGGTGTGGAGCTCATCTCGCTTCAGGCTGAGGGAGCCGGCATTTGTCCACAGACAGCTTTCCGGGTCATGTGGCCAGCAGGACTAAACCGCTTCTTGCGCAACGGGACACCATGACAGAAGCCAGAGCACACAGAAACGCCGCTTAGCTTCTCGCCGCCACGGTACCTATCTGTACTGGTGTGCTTTTGAACTGCTAGGCTGCCAGAAGCTGGGACAGAGTGACGGGAGCTCACCACCATCACATCCCTATAATTATTAGTAGATCTTGGTCTACCTTCTACCACCACCACCCAGGTCCCCACCAACCCAAGCTTAAAGGAAGATATAAGCATCCATGCTTCTTCTATAGAAACTGACTTCTGGTGTAGTTTTCTTCAGCACTTGCAAGCTCCTTTGATCCCCAAAGCCCCATCCCTTCAAAAAGTTAAGACAAGAAAGCTACATGGGGCATTTTAATGCCTGTGCTTGTTTGGGAAAGGTGTGTTGACAAATTAACGTGGGCAATTCCTGTCCTATCCTCAAGTTACATTTACAGGTTCAAATTGGATGATTCCTAAAAGCCTTTGCTGGGAGTGGCTGGAATTAACATGGGTCCAGCAATAACCCTGCATTAGTAAAATAATGGTTCTAGATTAGTATAATGTGTTGTTCGTGGGGCTACTGTCGCGCCTCGTTTGGAAGATGCAGACAGTGCAGCATGCAGCTGCTTACTGAGGCCCTCAGTTTTGCACATAACTACACAGATGTTGGAAGATCTGCACTAACTGCCTTTTAGGTTCTGAGCCGGATTTAATTTTTTGTGGTTCATGTTTTAAACCCTAAACTACTTAAGATATTTATTCTTATATTAAGTGGTATATAATTTTTAGAAATGAATTAATATCTGCCAAAACAAGGAGGAAAACTGGGAAGATTGAGAGGGAATATTGGGAGGGAGGGAGGGAGGGAGGGAGGGAGGGAAGGAAGGAAGGAAGGAAGGAAGGAAGGAAGGAAGGAAGGAAGCCTAGTCAGAATTCTGGACTCACAGGCTGGTCCTACCTGGTATGTAATGATTTATTGATTATAAGATTAATGACCATGGCTTTCTAATCCATGTGTATTGCTCAAGACATCTCACAATAGTTCAAATCACAATAATAAAATACAGCAACAATTATAACAGAGCTGGCCTGGGGTTGGCAGATGAAACATGTCCTTCAGTAAAAGTATTTTAATCTGACAAATGAAAAGCCTGCTAAAATGAAAATATATTCACAACTGATGGAAGGCAACCAGAAAGGAGGCCAACTCTGGTGCCAACACTGAGAAAGCCCTAGCCCTCGTCCCAACCAAACTTGTGCTGACCATGGATGAGACACAGTGAAGGGCTCCACTACTTGATCTTAATGAATAGGCAATGATAATGTTTACATCTGCCACAGGGAACCTCAGATGACTGGACTCTACCCTCACAGCCACAATGGAGGCCTGGATTCTAACCCTTCAGCCAATCACAGCACATGAACAACATGATATGAGACATAGCCAAGGAACAACATTACCATTTTGATCTATTTTCTTGCTTATGAACTTCAGAACACAACAGGTGGTAACTTGGCAGGGAGTTCACCGCTGAGAGGGCACACTGCACAAAAGTCCCAAGGTTCACAATGAAATCATTGCCAACACTTGTCTTCTCAGCAACCTTTCAGGTACTCTACCTCAGGACTTTGGATGCCCAACAGGCATCACAACTCTGCAGCTACAACTGGAGCTGCAAGGCTGTTGGAAAGAAAGGGAGGGGAGACCACACTTCAAAGCTCCCATCCCTTTCCCCAACACCTCCAAATCTTCCAAAAAAGGGGGTGGGAGTCCCCAGATCGCAAAACACCCAGGCCCACAGAGTGTCTCCCATTCCCTACAGGGAAATGGCATGTACTGTTTTATCCACCCTCCATATACTCATTGTAGCAGTAACCCCCTTAAGGAGAGGACACAGATAAATATGTACCATACAAAACAGGGGTTGCTGTTGACTTGAGTGGATCACAGGCAATATTGTGTCGGGAAAATAACCAGCAGATACTGGCAATTTTCCTGAATGATGATGGGACAGCACAACCTGATGGGATGAAGGAAGCTGAAAGGCATCCTGGGGGCAGGACAGTCCACTCCCTTTAACTCAAGTTCATGGGCCACAAATATGCTCCTTTTTGCCTTCTGAAGTTATTGTTACCAGCTTAACCCCTCAAAAGGGACTCTTGGCTTTGCAAAGGTCATATTCAGGTCTCTCCAGGAGTGCATCTCCTGTTTCATCTACCCTTTGACTTTCCCACTGAGCTACCCTCTGAGCTTGCTTTTGTAGCTACCGTTCTTCTTATGCAAGTAGTGGCTTTCTCGCAGCCTCCACCCCCACTCTCCTGCAAAATGCTGGCCCCAAAACACACAAAGGCGGCAATACACGTTTTGTGGGCAGTGCTGTGGAGTCTGTCTGCATAGAGGCACTGTTCTTACTACAGGGCTCCAAGGACGCCTCCAAGTTCTTCAAATAGCCCTTCAACTACTATGACATGGAGATGGCGCAGTAGTTTCATTTTGGCTTCCTCCTTGGGTGTTGTGTGGAGGGTATTGTGTGCATTGGATTAAGAGTGATGGCATGGCATGGTGGCTGCCTGGCATAGCAAGAGCCGAAGATCACCCAGTACTTTCCATTGCAATGTTTTACATCTAAGCTGCAGGTTTTTGTCAACTTGTACATTGTAATCTTACCTAGATCACTGTTAAAGGTAAAGGTACCCCTGACCGTTAGGTCCAGTCGCGGACTACTCTGGGGTTGCACGCTCATTTCTCTCTATAGGCCGAGGGAGCTAGCGTTTGTCTGCGGACAGCTTCCGGGTCATGTGGCCAGCATGACTATGCTGCTTCTGGCGAACCAGAGCAGCGCACGGAAATGCTGTTTACCTTCCCACCAGAGTGGTACCTATTATTTACTTGCACTCTGACATGCTTTTGAACTGCTAGGTGGGCAGGAGCTGGGACCAAGCAATGGGAGCTCACCCCGTCACGAGGATTCGAACCGCCAACCTTCTGATCGGCAAGCCCTAGGCTCTGTGGTTTAGACAGCACCACTCATGTCCCTACAGCGCCACTCGCATCCTTACTGTTACTGTTATCCTCTTATAAAGCTTAGCTTGATCACCTCAACCTCATCTCTTGTACAGGATTGTATTTTAAGCCAGCAATGGACCACTTGCTAATTATATCATATTCTTGGGATTTATATGCAGAGCAACTGAGCTTTTACAAGCAGCTCTGATAGTAGCACTTGTAAACATTGTTCTGCAGAGGTCTTGCAAAGTGTTCTGGGTTGCTCTAAAGGTCGTTTTTTTCTGCAGTCCATTTCATTAATCTCACTCCTAGCCATATTGCTCAGGACAACACAATTAAATGTCAAAGACTCATCAGCAAAGATGAACAGTCCTACACCAAGAACCATTTCAGAAATATCACATAAGATGGAGGCTATGAGTAATCTTTCAGCAGTGTTAGAAATCGTGGCAGTTCAATACTGAAATGCTTAGTCTTTGTTCCCTGTGTCCCCAGTCCCTTGTGACATTTTGTATGGTCTGCAAATCACAAAAGACAGAAATTTTGTATTTTTAAAAAGCTGGGATTCTGGGCATCGTGAATCCAGAAAACAGGAGATCAACCTTAATTGTGTACCCACAGGCTAGAAAAAAACAGACAGGAGAACTGCCTTTGCTTCGAGGAGGAGATAGAAGAGGGACCTCTCTCTCCTCTGCTTTGCCATTCAATCTTTCTAAATCACTTGGGTTTTGTCAGATTCCGTTTCATTGAAATTTGCTAAGCAATGTTATAACAAACCGACTTCGCAAATGCTGAGTTTAGCTGAACAAAGTGAAACATTTTGCCAGGTAGCTTCTCTGCAAGTACACAGGCACCTCCCCAGTTGTGCATGGTCAGCACATGTGTGACCGCTTACATGTGTGCCATTTTCGGCACCAAAATGGGGTGGGGGCAGAACAGGGACAGAAAGAGATGGAACCAGCTTGTGCAGGAACCCCCGTGTAAGTGGGGGATCCTCCTGGATAAAAATATGCTTTAGGAAATCCAGGGGCAAAACTAGGCTTTATTTCACTTGGGTCAAAGACCCAGTTTGGCACGCCCCCTCCCATGCGCATTTACGTACACAAAGACACACACAGAGGCTGGGAGCCTCAATGGTGCCCCTCTGGGGGCTTCACCTGGGGAAAACAACCTGCCTAGCCCATAGCTACAGCACTTGTAAGGCACCATTTCTGGTAAACTCTGCTAGGCCTGAGATGCTGAATCATTCAAATAAGTCTCAAAAGCTAACCAGGAGACATACACATGTATGAATAAAGACCGTAAGTTACAATTTATCCTTAAAGCATTACAATGACCAATATCTTAATGACTTTCCTTTAGCATAGAAATACAAGTGGAATGATTGCAGATAGAGAGTTTGGTCTGGCAGCATCAAACTTCCCCACATCCCCTTGCCATGGATGACCCCTTAGGAAACTGAGGGCTCTCTTAAACCTTTGGGGGATTTTCCTGAAGTCAAAGCCACAAGGAACTACCTCAGAAGATAGAATCATAGAATGGAAGGCACCCTGAGGATCATCTGGCCCAACCCTCTGACTGAATCAGCGCAGAATCAGCGCAGAACTGGAATAATATGATATATCCTGTTGGTTCCAGGCACAAGTCTAACTGCCACATTCTAGACAGGGGGGCTAATCTGTGCCCCCCCCCAAATGTTGTTCAACTACAGCTTCCAGCACTCCTGACAGTTGGTCATACTGGCTCAGGCTGTTGGGAGTTGTAGCTCAGCAACACCTGGAAGGCCGCAAATTAACCATCCCTATTCAGCAGAAGTTTCTATACTGTCTTCATGCCCCAGTGTAGAGTGAATTACAGTAATCTATCAGAAGGTTGGCAGTTCGAATCCCTGCAACGGAGTGAGCTCCCGTTGCTCGGCCCCTGCTCCTGCCAACCTAGCAGTTCGAAAGCACTTCAAAGTGCAAGTAGATAAATAGGTACCGCTGTGGCGGGAAGGTAAATGGCGTTTCCATGCGCTGCTCTGGTTCGCCAGAAGTGACTTAGTCATGCTGGCCACATGACCTGGAAGCTGTATGCCAGCTCCCTCGGCCAATAAAGCGAGATGAGTGCCGTAACCCCCAAGTCGGCCACGACTGGACCTAATGGTCAGGGGTCCCTTTACCTTTACCTTTATGGGACGATGGGAGTTAGTATTATTTATTACATTTATATCCCACCTTTTGTCCCAGGAGCTCAAGGTGGCAAACATGATGTTCCCTATGTTATTCTCACCATCAAAGGAAGGGGCTAGGTTTGGGTTAGTTCACCCAGGGATTTTCATGGCTGAATGGGGACAGAAGTTGCTCCTGGCCTCCAGTGCCACCTGCACATCCATAATCAAGGATGGAGTACCCCTAAACTGTGAGGCTGTTTCTTCAAGGGAAGGGCAGACCCATTCAGAACAGGTTGAATATCTTCCCCAGTTCCTCTGAACCACCAAAACAACAGCTGCTTTCATCACATCCAAGTTACGTTTCACTTAGTTCAACCTCTTCCGTTTCAAAATGGCCTCCAGGCACCGGTTCATAACTTCCACTGTCTCATTCCACCCCGTGCCAGATTAGATCATGCAACAGCTCTAGTGTTGGGTGTGACTCCTATGTTGATGGCAACACAGTCCAGATCTCCATTTGACCTCAACTGGAAGTTTCATGTAGATTTCAACAAGTGATGGGGACAGGATGGAGTCTTCTGGAGATGTATGTGTCAAAGGCCATGGGCTAGAGCAGAGTCCCCCAGCACCACCTTCAGAGATTTGCACTTTAGGAAGGATTGTAGCCACCACAAACTGGTAGCCCCCCAAAACTCAAGCCTGCCAGGCGGCCCAGAAGGATACCACAGCATCAAAAGCTGTAAGAAGTCCAAAACAAGCAGCAGAGGTGCACACCTTCCCATCTATCTCCTGGTGCAAGTAATTTTTATTTGCAGTATATAAGTATTTGTATACTGCCATTCATTTAAAAAAATCAAAGTGATTTACAACAATCATACAATAAAAACTGTGTATAAATGTAAAAACAGAAGTCAGCTAACTTCTACAGGAATGCGTTTTCTTAATTGCCTGCATAAGCTTGGCGGAACAGAAGAGTTTTCAGCAGGCATTTAAAGATTGAAACTGAAGGCACCGACTGAATCTCTATTGGCAGAGCATCCCACAGGACTGGACCGATGACACTAAAGGCTCAGTTTCTTGTTGCTGTCAGATGAGCCTTGCTAACTCGGTAGACAACCAACAACGATTGTGAAGATTATCTCAGTGACTGAGTCAAAATATAAGGGTTAGGTGATCCCTATGGTGCCCTGGACCTAAGGGCTTTAGAAATACTTGAATCTTGATTGGTAGTAGTTGGGCAGCCAGTGTGGCTATTTTAACAATGGTGTCATATGTGCAGATTTGTGCCCCCATCAACAATCTGGCCCCCACATTTTGTACCAGATGGAGCTTCTGAATCAGGCTCAAGGGCAGCCCCCCACAGAGCACATTGCAGTAATCCAGCCTTGAGGATACAAATGCATGGACTGCAGTGGTCAGGTTTTGCCTGTCTAGGAATGGCTGTAGCTGACCAAACCAAACCAAACCACAGAGGACACTTGGGCCTCTATGACAGAGATGCATCCAAGAGTAGTCCCAAGCTATGCATCTGCTCCTTCAGAGGGAGTGTGACAGGTAACTTTCCCATCTTCCAGAAATGGGAACCACCGACCCAAAGAGCCTCCACCTCCCAGATTCCAAGCACAGTTTATTGGTGCTTATCCAGTCATCTACCAGGGTGACCTGTTAGGCCGTACTGTTGGCAGCCCCTAGCCACACGCCAAGCCCTGAGTTGAGGTGAAGTCCTACATGCTTACCTAGAAAGGCCTTGATCCAGCAGTGGCAGGGAGGCACACCATGGGTGTAGGGCTTTGATGTGTGGCTTTAATTTTTTCCTCAGAGGGGCATGTCAAAAAAGAGGGCAAGCAGCCAGGCACAAATGCCTGCCTGCCTCTTCTTTGCCAGACGGAGGCAAGGTGGCTTTGCTTTGATGTGAACTAATTACCCCTGCTCTGTTGTTTCAGCTGGCTCAGTTTGGCTCAGTTCTGGGAGAAGTCAATTAAAGGGCCCAGCCTAACTGCCACCCACCCCCTTGCACCATGTCACCCATCCCCCCCCCGCCACCTCCATCGCCCAACTCAACATGTTCCCAAGGCCTGCCAAGCAGCCGGAAAGGTCCCATTCGTTCCATGTTTGGCCATTCTGGCACAAGCCAGGTGCTGGAAAAGAAGAGGGGCAAGATGAGGGGAAATCCAGCTGGTTTGGAGTTCAGCTGACTGGATGTTTCTGCTAATGTATGCTAATTGCAACCTTGGCGGAGGGCGTGCAGGGGGTGTTTGTAATTTTCAAGGGAGTATGTGTGTGTGTGTATATGTATAAGCAATCAAGGTATTCAGCTGAATGCTGCAGCCCCAAAAGTGCAGTAGAGCAGAAAGCACTGGACAATGCAAACATCACCAAGGTTTGAAAACCTACCCTTTAGAACCCTTCCAGTCCCTCTGGCCGTGGGAAGAAGTGGGCTGCGGATTATCTGTTTCTCTTGAAGAAAAGTGCCTGGAAAGCGTTTAGGAAGGAGAGAGAGTTGCTAGCATCTCCAGTATACCGCTACAATCCAAAGTAGGAGAGAGACAGGTCTTGGCTCTTATAACTCTACCTCCTCCACTCACATTCATCCTGGCTCTTCAGAGTTCCCCTGCTAGCCGCAGTGCTCCAGGCACACCATAAATCAGGCCTGAGGCCTGCCCTGGATGCAGTGGCGTAGCGTGGGTTGTCAGCACCCGGGGCAAGGCAAGTAATTTGCGCCCCCTAACCCATGGATTTGCGCCCCCTAACCCTAACCCCCAGATGTTGCGCCCGGTCCCCCCTGCACCCCCCACGCTACGCCACTGCCTGGATGCATCACACCAACAATAGCACTGCTGTTCAATGCAATTTCTGAAAGAGGGAGATTGTGAAGCCTATGTTGAAACTGGGGATAGGACAGAAGAGAACAGAGAAAGTGACAACCTCACCTGCCATATTTTCCCCCTGCCTTCCATTAAACCAGGGGTGTGGAATCCCCTTCTACCCAAGGACACCCAAGACTGCCTGTCAGTGGTCTGTGGAGCCAGAGGGGAACATGGGTGGGACTAGAGGGAAAAGTGGGTGCAGCAATGGACATGGCTCTTTCCTTTGTATAGTAGGCTACATTCCTGCCACAGAAAAAGCCAGATGTTTCTATACAAACACACACACCACACTTCTTCCTCCAGGCAAGCAACAGGCATCATTATGCTTCAAGGATGCACTGCAACCCAGCAAAGACTCTTGAGGATGTTCCGTGAGAGAGCTAATGAAGGAGCCAGTGAGTGGTGTGCCCTGAGGGAAAGGGGCATGGCTTGGGGATAGAAAATGCCTGTGAAGAGTGCAGAAAGGACTGGAAGAAGCCACATTTGGCTCCTGCACCTGAGCTTTCTATGCCCTGCATGAAACCTTCCTGTCCAAGTGAAAACCTGAGGCTCAGCTTCAGTCCCTATTTATAATATAGGGATAGTCATCATGTTAACTCACTTCCTTGTGAGACGTATTCAGGAGAAGAAAAGGCTTCAAAAGTAAACCGTACACAAGTAGAAGCCTTAAGATGGTTCAATGGGGCCTTGTACACCTCCTTTCGGCAACTCCTGCAGCCAAGCTGGTGCCAAATGTATTGCTCTGCTTTCCTTTGGACCCCATCACTGAAGCCCAGAGACGGATCTGGTCGCCAGGAAAGCCCAGGACCTCCATACACACTGCCCAGGCTTGCACCCCAGTGGAGGTCACTTCAGTACTGCTAATGTAGCAAAAACAACACGGGAGGCAGCATTCGCTAGTTATGAGTCTCTGCCGCCACAGCAAGCACTGTGATTCTCCAGCAGCCTGACTTCACCCCCAGAGGTGCAATCCATTGTCTCTAAAGACAGAGGGATGCCAACAATAATCATCATGACCAATCTTAAATGGTTGTTGGAAGGATTGACAACAAAATAACGTATGTGTGTGGATTGTTTTGAACACCCAAAAACACTATAGAAATACTGTTAATGTTATACAAATGCAACAGTGCAAATGTGTTGTGGGCCATGATGTTGAGTTCATCTGCATGGAGGCATTGTTCTTGCAGGCTAATATCTTTCTCTGGGGATCTTTATCTGAGTTGTCCAAACAGCCCTCTAACTGCTTTGCCAGTTTCATTTTGGCTGCCTCCTTGGGTGTTGAGTGTGAGTATGTGTGTGCGCGCGTGCGCAATGGGGAAGAGTGATGTCACGGCATGGTGACTGCCTGGCATAGCAAGAGCAGGAGATCACCCAATATTTTCCATTGCCATGCTTTAAACAGCAAAGTAGTTCATAATGGTATGATTCAAGGCTGACGAATAGATTTAAATCCTTATAATTCCGACACACATTTCTTTTCCAGTGGCTACAAATGGGCTAACTAGGAGCAAATTAAAGAAATGCTGGGGAAATTGAGCAGTCACTCTGGTCTCTGGTCTTGGAAGCAGAAATTGCAGGGTTATAGATATGAGAGCTCTGGAGCAATTCAGATTTAGAAAAGTTAACTACAGAGGGGTCCTTCAAAGCTTGCAGAGCAAATGACCTTGCAACATGCTTAGCTTTTTATGAGCTGTTAATTGCCAATAGCATTATTTAGAACATCTTAATGAAGATGGTTCTGACCATAAACAAACAGGTAATTGGGACAGAGGAGACAAGGCAGGAGCGAAGGGAACAAATTGGTTCAAAACTGCTACCTCCAATTTCAACTAGATAGCTTGACAGGCCTGGATGTGGGCAGATGCATTTATCTGTAATCCTGCATATCTGTGAGTAAAATAAATGCAAGTGAATGAGCCCACAAGCATAGCTAAGAACCAACCTTGTAAACTATTAGAAAGTTGAACTAGGGATCTGGGTTCAAGCCTCACCATACGTAAAACGGGAAAAGCACCATCACCCTGAATCAACGGGAAAAGCACCATCACCCTGAATCAACGGGGGCACCATACGTAAAACGGGAAAAGCAGCATCACCCTGAATCAACAGGGGCACCATACGTAAAACGGGAAAAGCACCATCACTCTGAATCAACGGGGAGCACCCAAAGGGTGCTCATCAATGGTTCCTCTTCATCCTGGAGAAGAGTGACTAGTGGGGTGCCACAGGGTTCTGTCTTGGGCCCGGTCTTATTCAACATCTTTATCAACGACTTGGATGATGGACTCAAGGGCATCCTGATCAAATTTGCAGATGACACCAAACTGGGGGGTGGGGTGGCTAACACCCCAGAGGACAGGATCACACTTCAAAACGACCTTGACAGATTAGAGAACTGGGCAAAAACAAACAAGATGAACTTTAACAGGGAGAAATGTAAAGTATTGCACTTGGGCAAAAAAAATGAGAGGCACAAATACAAGATGGGGGACACCTGGCTTGAGAGCAGTACATGTGAAAAGGATCTAGGAGTCTTGGTTGACCACAAACTTGACATGAGCCAACAGTGTGACGCGGCAGCTAAAAAAAACAATGCAATTCTGGGCTGCATCAATAGGAGTATAGCATCTAGATCAAGGGAAGTAATAGTGCCACTGTATTCTGCTCTGGTCAGACCTCACCTGGAGTACTGTGTCTAGTTCTGGGCACCACAGTTCAAGAAGGACACTGACAAACTGGAACGTGTCCAGAGGAGGGCAACCAAAATGGTCAAAGGCCTGGAAACGATGCCTTATGAGGAACAGCTAAGGGAGCTGGGCATGTTTAGCCTGGAGAAGAGGAGGTTAAGGGGTGATATGATAGCCATGTTCAAATATATAAAAGGATGTCATATAGAGGAGGGAAAAAGGTTGTTTTCTGCTGCTCCAGAGAAGCGGACACGGAGCAATGGATCCAAACTACAAGAAATAAGATTCCACCTAAACATTAGGAAGAACTTCCTGACAGTAAGAGCTGTTCGACAGTGGAATTTGCTGCCAAGGAGTGTGGTGGAGTCTCCTTCTTTGGAGGTCTTTAAGTAGAGGCTTGACAACCATATGTCAGGAGTGCTCTGATGGTGTTTCCTGCTTGGCAGGGGGTTGAACTCGATGGCCTTTGTGGTCTATTCCAACTCTATGATTCTATGATTCTAGTCTATGATTTCAAGACAACCTGTTTACTGAACATTTATCCTGATTAATTTGCATTGAGATTAGATGATGTTGCCAGCTTAATGTGCATTCGTTCTTCCTTGTTTGCGCGGAAGTTAGATGCTGTTGTATCCAAAGCAAGTGTTATCTCACATTTCCCAGTGCACTTTTCCAAAACACCTTCCTTATTGCCCAAAGTCCAAGCTTTCAGGGAAATAAGTTTGTTGCACAAGACCTCCCACCCAACTATAACTTTGTAACCAGAATTAGCCAGTGTGCGTTTGAAATTTACCAAAAAAGAGCACATGGAAGCACCCAAATGTTGTGGAGAGAATGTGCACACACAAAGGTTGCAACTGGTAAATGGAAAGGCATCTATAAACAAAGCAATACTTTAGTAACCACCTCTCTCGGACACCCTTGACTTTATCTTCCAGGTAACGATTCTGAGCAGCAAAGGCCCCCACATAGCCATTCTTGATGTCTGCCCCACAGCTGTGGAGCCTCCTTCCCCTGGAAGCTTCAATACAGCTATTATTTGGGCTGGCTTTTAACATCAGGATGAGCGGGTGTTGAACAATTTCAATCTATTTTCATACAGTGCATTTTGAATCAGATAGGATTTAAGTGGGACTCCCCCCTGCACCCTTGAGACTAGGAAGGGAGTAACAAAAAGACATCCTGCTGCTCTACAGAGTGTGAAGACACTCTGATTGTCAGCAGAGATACATAGAGAAATCTGGCGTCTCCAAGGAAAAGGTCATGACCGATAACAAAAGGGCAAGAGGCCGGTTCTGCCCCACAGCCAGAGATCCTATTTCCAGGGATGGGGGAACTTGAAACAAGCCTGTTTGCTGCCCTCCCATCACCTAGGAATAATCAGGACAGGGGGCGGCTGTGTCAACAAATTATCAACCCCAGGACTAGGGAGGGTAATAAAGAATGAAACAGGCTGGACAGCAGAGAGGTACAATCTGCAGTCTGCGGTCCCCCACAAAGCCTGAAATAACTTGTCTGCTCAGCCTCAGATGATGGGAGGTTTAGTTATCTGACTAAAGCACACACAAAGAATGGCATAGACCAGGACTCATCTGAAGGGAAGATTCCCTGCCAGACCATGTTTCAAATACCAGAGATTTCCAGCCCCAGACTACATTTGAGGGGGATATCGATGTCCACCTGCAATATGGCCTAGAGTCTAATGAGATGGGCTTACATCTGGGGCTGGGGGTGTTTGGGCTTATCCACACCTGGGGCTGGGAGTGTTTGGGCGTATCCACACTTACCTTTTGCTCTGCTCTTTCCAGGCTCAGGCCCACAATTTAAAGTTCAGTGTTCAAGCATTTTGTTTTTCTGTTTTTGCCCTGGAGCTTTCACTGCAAAAACCTGCTCTTTAGTGCTCAGTCAGAGCAAACATCGATTCAGATTTTCCATGGATTGCTGCTTGCTCTGGGTGGGCTTTAAAGAGCAGGTTTTCACAAAAAAAGCTCTGGAGAAAAAGAAAAGGGTACGCAGACATGGAGCTTTAAGGAGTGGACTATATCTGGAAAAAGCAGAGGAAAGGTACAGTGGTGCCCCGCAAGACGAACGCCTCGCAAGACGGAAAACCCGCTAGACGAAAGGGTTTTCCGTTTTGGAGGCGCTTCGCAAAACGAATTTCCCTATGGGCTTCCTTCGCAAGACGAAAGCCCATAGGGAAATCTCCGGGACAGCGGGGAAGCGCAGCTCCTCCGAAGGCTGGCGGTGGGGCGGAAAGCCCTTCTCCCCGCGCCAGGCTTCGGAAGGCTCCTCCAAAGGCTGGCGGTGGGGCGGAAAGCCCTTCTCCCCGCGCCAGCCTTCGGAAGGCTCCTCCGAAGGCTGGTGGTGGGGAGAAAAGCCCTTCTCCCCGCGCCAGCCTTCGGAAGGCTGCTCCGAAGGCTGGCGGTGGGGTGGAAAGCCCTTCTCCCCACGCCAGCCTTCAGATGGCTGTCCTGAAGACTTGCGGTGGGAGGAGGGTTTTCCTTCCCACCGCCAACATTCAGAATGCTGTTCTGAATGTTGGCGGTGGGGAGGAAAAACCCTCCTCCCACCGCAAGCCCCGGGAACAGAGGAGAAGCACTGCGCCCCTTCCCCTCTGTTCCCGTACCTGTCCTGAAGGCTTGCGGTGGGGAGAAAAGCCCTTCTCAGCACCGCCAGCCTGGCAAGCGGTTTCCATAGGAACACATTAATTGATTTTCAATGCATTCCTATGGGAAACCATGCTTCGCAAGACGAAAAACTCGCAAGAAGAAAAAACTTGCGGAACGAATTAATTTCGTCTTGCGAGGCACCACTTTAAGTGTAGATAAGCCCTTTGTTTCAGTTGCTGGGCTGTATACTCATTTCCATTTACTCTGCATCTAGGGCACTCCCACCACCGGTCTCGGAAGTGGTATACCCATCATGTTAGACAGAATTCATTTTTTAAAAAAATAATATTTATTACTTTTCCAACAATTTAAACACACACAAAAAAGACAATACAATACAATACAAAGACACTACATAACACTAACACATTAAACTAACAAAACAAAACAAAAACCGTTTAAAACACATCAAACAATTTCAATATCTTATCTTTCATTCACTTGTTTCAACGGCCTCCTCACACCTCCCTTTTTGTATTCCACTTCTGTTAATTGTTTCAGCAATTCCTTTCCATCTTCCTCTGTTTTCTATCCTATAATTATCTTGACACATTCTAACCTTATTTTTTCCTTTAATACTCTATTAATCTATTTATACTTAGTTCCTTATAACATTTCTACTAAAACCATATAACTTCATTCCCAACATTTTTCTAGCATTCATTTATTTTACAGTATTTCTGTAAATAGTCTTTAAACTTTTTCCAGTCTTCTTCCACCGACTCTTCTCCCTGGTCTCGGATTCTGCCAGTCATTTCCGCCAGTTCCATATAGTGCACCAACTTCATCTGCCATTCTTCCCGAGTGGGTAAATCTTGTGTCTTCCAATACTTCGCAATAAGTATTCTTGCTGCTGTTGTTGCATACATAAAAAAAGTTCTATCCTTCTTTGGCACCATTTGGCCGACCATGCCCAGGAGAAAGGCCTCTGGTTTCTTCAGGAAAGTATATTTAAATATCTTTTTCATTTCGTTATAAATCATCTCCCAGAATGTCTTAATCCTTGGGCATGTCCACCAAAGGTGAAAGAAGGTACCTTCAGTCTCATTACATTTCCAACATTTATTGTCGGGCAAATGGTAAATTTTTGCAAGCTTGACTGGCGTCATGTACCACCTATAAATCATTTTCATTAAATTTTCTCTTAAGGCATTACATGCCGTAAATTTCATACCTGTGGTCCATAACTGTTCCCAGTCAGCCATCATTATGTTATGTCCAACATCTTGTGCCCATTTAATCATAGCTGATTTCACCATTTCATCCTGAGTGTTCCATTTCAACAGCAAGTTATACATTCTTGACAAATTCTTGATTTTTGGATCTAGCAATTCTGTTTCCAATTTTGATTTTTCCACCTGGAAACCAACTTTTTTGTCCAAATTGTATGCCTCCATTATTTGGTAATAATGGAGCCAATCTCACACTTTGTTTTTCAATTTTTCAAAGCTCTGCAATTTTATTCTGTCTCCGTCTTGTTCCAGAATTTCCCAATATTTCGGCCATTTAGCCTCCATATTGAGTTTTTTCTGTGCCTTCGCTTCCATTGGTGACAATTCATACCTACTCTGTCATTGCTTAGGAAAAACTGCATTTTGAGGCACCCCCCAAAAAAAACCCCCAGCTTCAATCCAAATGAAGAAAAAGATAAACCTGGCTGCATTTTAAGTTGGTGATGCACTTTAGGAAGGCTGCCTCAAGGATGATCTAATCCCAATCCTGCAATGATGCAGAAAACCCGCAGCTAGAGCATTCAATATCCCCATAGACAGTGGCTCATGCTGTCAGAAGGTTCTCCCTAACATTTTAATCTATAGCCCCTTTTCTTGAATTTTGAACCCATTGGACCAGATCCTACCCTCTGAAGCATCAGAAAACAAATGTGCTCCATCATCTATGTGAAATCCCTTCAGATATTTGAGAAACGATATCACAGTACCTCTAAGGCATGCATTCATTTTGAACTAAAGGACAGCACGCCAGCAAAGGGATATGACAGGGAGACCGTGTGGACTGCATACACACCAGACCTTTAAAGCACATTCAAAGCAAGTTCTGGGCCCTGTAGTTTACCCCTCACAGAGTTACAGTTCTCAGCAATCCTTAACAAGTGACAGTACCCAGAATTATTTGAAGGAAAGAATGCACTTCAAATGTGCTATAAGGTGTTATGATGATATACTTTATGGCATGCAGCCCATAAATCAGATGATAGGGTACATAGCATGGGGGTGACACAACTGAACAGATACACAAACAACCTCCTCGGGTGTAGAGAACCAAAGCACAGTTGTTCCAGCCTGCATAAGTTGGTAATGACCTGAGTAAATTGTGCTGTAGCTATTTCCTTCTCTATGGATCATCTTGACTCTTAAGGAATAAATTATCATGACAGCTTTAATCCGTTCCCCCCCCCGCAGCCCCCCCCCCGCAGCCCATGCAGCCCTCTATGAGCAATCAGTTTAGACCTCTGGCAAGAATAATCTGTTCTGCACCTGACAGGCTTCTTGGGGGTGAGGGCCCAAACCATCCCCCTTGGCATAGGGCAGGCGAGGGGAAATTTTGGCCCTCTAGATGTGGCTGAACTACAACTTCCATCAGCTCTAGCAAGCATGGCCAATGGGCAGAGATGATGGCAGTTGTAGTTCAACAACATCTGGAGGGCCAAAGGTTCCCCACACCTGGGATAGGGTCTCCATGCTTGAGGTCAGGTGGTTGGCAGGACTATATATTGCACATATATTTAGCTGCCTGAAGGAATAGACAAGATGGTTCCCCTACCCACTATCAATTCCACATGCAGAAACCAACTGGCCTGGCAGCTGAATATTACTTCAATGATATTGATGGGAAAGCATCCTCCACTACACCTGAGAGCATTAAGGTAAAAGGTAAAGGACCCCTGGACGGTTAAGTCCAATCAAAGGCGACTATGGGATTGAGGCACTCATCTCGCGTTCAGACCAAGGGAGCCAGCATTTGTCTGCAGACAGCTTTCCGGGTCATGTGGCCAGCATGACTAAACCACTTCTGGCACAACGGAACACCATGACGGAAACCAGAGTACAAGGAAACGCCATTTTCTTTCCCGTCGCAGCAGTACCTATTTATCTACTTGCACTGGCATGGTTTTGAACGGCTAGGTTGGCAGGAGCTGGGAATGAGCAACAGGAGCTCACTCTGTTGCGGGGATTCAAACTGCCAACCTTCTGACTGGCAAGCCCAAGAGGCTCAGTGGTTTAGACCACAGTGCCACCCACTTAGGGGATGCAAGGCACCCGTATGGCACACAGAAGGGAACAGGGCAGGATGGTGGTGACTGCCCCAGCTGTCTTACCACCAGCCATCATCTTCTGCCTGAAGTAGCCACCTCAATCTGTCTAATGGTAGAGCTGGTCCTGGTGGCTGGACAAGGTGACCTGTTGGTTTCTTTTCCAATGTAACATTTCACAAATTTCCTTTTCTCTCTTTCTAGGCTTCACTCCTACCCTAGCATCCCTTTCTTTCCTCCAGCTACCCTCCCTCTCCCTTAATTACTTTCCCCCACTTTCCACTGTACCCCCTTAGTGCCAAGCCAGCTATGACAAGAACAACAGCAAGGGAGAGGGAAGGAGGGAAAAGGCCTATAGAACAAAGCCCTTGTGAGAGGGGGGCGATTTCCTCTCTTCAAACAACTCCAGATGCTGAGACACACACTGAGCCAACAGCTGAGGCTTGAAATGGATGGAAGTGTGTGCGTTGTGGGGGGGGGCGGTTGGAGAGAGGGGGAGAGATGCATGCGTAAAAATAAAAGAATAATGAGAGCAGGAAAAGGAAATAAATGCAACAACAAACTAAACGAAATGAGAGTGGGGGAAAGTTTCGCAAGGGGGTAAAAAACAAAGCTATCAAGCAAAGGGAACCAGAAAAACAAAAGAAGCAGATCAAGAAAAGAGAATGAGAGAGCAAGGCAGCAAAAGGGGGGGGGGCTGCCGAGGGGGGGAACATAAGCAGCAATTAGGCAAGGGAGAGAGAGAGAGAGAAACGTGGTTCTATGTATAGAAAGGAGTGATTGATGAGTGCCCAGCATTGGAATATGTGTCTACATTCCACAACATTTTCCTGAGGCTAGGAGAAGCCCGGAGGGAAGAAGGGAGGAGGCTGTGGTGTAGCTCTCTGAGAAACATTTACAGTATGAGCGAAGTCTGGACTGCAAGATGAACTGCAAGCAGGCACACATAGCTTGCACACCATACCCAACTGCAAAACCACACAGCACAGAGCAGAGCACACCATGGAAACACCTAAAGCTCCCAGGGACACATGTGAGCCACAGAGCACAAAAAGTTGCGTGGATGTGACAAGAATCCTGCTGAACCTCAAACTTCTTTGTTATTCTTACTGCATTTTTCATGTTAAATTGCAAGCCAGTCTGGCCTGAAGCTGGTGGTGTATAAACGTAAGCTCACTAATGAAAGCTAAAGCGACTCTACAGAAAGCCCAAATTCTCTGTGCCGACAAGCCAAATTCTGCATTTGTTAGCAACCGAGCCAAGAAAACCAAAACTGGTTACCTAAACATTTGTCTTAGGTTGTGTACACACCATACATTTGAAGCACATGACTTCTCCTAAAGAATCCTGGGAACTGTGGTTTCTTACGAGTGCTATATCTTTGTGAGGGGTAAAGTTCCCAGGATTCTTTGGAAGAAGTCACATGCTTTAAATGTGCTTTAATTGTATGATGTATATGCAGATTTAGAATCATTATTCAAAGATAGGATAGGCAACCCTGCACATTTTAGATGGCGCTGTTATAGTGTAGCTTACATCTCTGTACTTAGGTTTCTATGTTCACCCAGCAGCAACATCAAAAGTAAAAAAGGTAAAGGATCCCTGGGTGGTTAAGTCCAGTCAAAGGTGACTATAGGGTTGCGGCGCTCATCTCGCTTTTAGGCTGAGGGAGCCGGTGTTCGTCTGCAGACAGCTTTCCAGGTCATGTGGCCAGCAGAACTAAAACGCTATTGGTGCAACAGAACACCGTGACGGAAGCCAGAGCGCACGGAAACGCCGTTTGCCTTCCCGTCACAGCAGTACCTATTTATCTACTTGCACTGGCATGCTTTTGAACTGCTAGGTTGGCGGGAGCTGGGACAACAGTAGTGGCAGCAGGGAGAAAGAGGAAAGTAAGAGCGGCATGCACACACACACACACACACACACACACACACACACAGCTTTGGAGCTCCATGGAAATAGGCACCACTGCTGCTGAAACAGAACTGGCATTATGGGGATGTAGAGTATGTGCAAAGAAGAGCAGCAAAAATTTGGACTCCATCACCAAAACTTTGATAACATTCAGGTTAGTTGAATGTTATCAAAGTTATCAATGGATGCCCAATGCCCAGGAAATGACTGTTCTGGGAGGGGAGAACCATTCCGGAGAAAGGGACATGACTTTCTTTCTCCACCTCCCCTTTCCTCGGCTGGGGATGAGGTCATCAAGCTGTCTGCATACAGAAACAAAGACTCTGGAGAAAGGCAGAGAACTTCCATATATATACTCAGCCAAACGCAAATATTAAAAAACCTTATTCCAAAGAAAACTGGACTCAGGTTAAGTGCTTCACCCCTGAAACGTGACCACTTGGAGAATTGAGGAGAGTCCAACTAAACTACTGAGTGTGTTTTGCTTGTTACATCCTGTGGTCTCCACCATGCAAGACGATCTGTGTCAGGCGGCCACCTTCATCCCACCCAAAATGTTTTCTGCTTGGGGGTTCAGCAGGTAATGTGAGCATCTACCCCTTGCCTCTTCACCCTCCTTACCTCTTTGCTTCCCTCTCCTCCTCCACCCCAGCTAGCTTCCACACATTTCTCGGCACTCAGTAAGAATCTATTTGAAAGCTGCTCAAGTCCCTGGACGAATTCCAGAAGAGACATGGAGATTTGCTGGCTGTGAGTAGCTCTGAAAGGGAAGGTGGGGGATGGGTGGGAGAAGGGGAGCAGCAAGGTAAATGAAGCCAAACCTCATGGCTGAGGTAGTTTATAGGCCAGACTCCCCTTTCTACCATCTATCGAAGGATGGAGAGGAGGGGCTGTGGCTCAGTGGAAAAGCACAAGCTTTGCATGCAAAAACCTCCCAGGTTCAATTACTCCAGGTAGGCTGGGAAACAGTCCAGTCTGGAAACCTGGAGAGCTGCTAGGGCTGGCCTAAGGCACTTTGCTGCTTGAGGTAAAGGACAAGATGGCATATACTCTAATTTCCATATACAGAAGCCAGTCAGACTGGCAAATGAATCTTACATGGAAACTAGCAACAGGACAGCATCATCCACTGCATCTGAGGCCAGCAGGCTAGTTTAGGGGGTACAGGGCAAATTGCGCATGCTATACACAGCCCTGTCCTCCATAATTTCGTAACCACTTCCGACCCCTGCTATCTGCCACCTAAAGCAGCTGTCTCGCTCTGCCTAGAGATGGCGCTGAGAGCCTTGCCAGGATAGATCAGGGGTAGGGAATATTTTCACTCTGGAGGACTGGACCTTGAAGTCCTCTACCCTCGGTGGGCCATTTCGACAGGGATGCCCACCTGTCAATCATACCATGGTGTCAGGTGACCATTTTTTCCCCATTTTGCAGCACAGCTTGAGTTTAAAGTGTCCTACAAAGGAAGATCCTGGCCAATACAGGTAGGACCAAGCAGCTGGCAGCAGATGCAAACCCTATTGGGTCTGGTTCCACATGGGAGTTCGCAATCAGAAAGTCTGGAAGCAGCTGATCCTAGCAGGGCCTGAAGTAACTGCAGATTGGTTGAAAGTCACATTTTCAGCAGGGATCAGCTCTACTCAGGAGCTTGGATTAGAAGACCTGGGCTTGGATTTGGTGTCATACAGGCGGTGACCATTTTGTGTGCGTTCAATTGACACATGACCCCCAACACACAGGTCCTTTTGGACCCGGAAAAGGGCAGAATGTGGGTGGGATGGGGCATAACGGGGGCAGGGTGGAGTGTAACAGGGTGGAGAAAGCTTGAACGGAACCCCCGTGCAAAATGGTTGCCACCTGTGTTTAAAAGTCACTGGATATAAGCCTTGCTTGCCAAGAAACAACTGGAAGTGCATTACAATGCTCCTTACTGTTTCTTCGCATCAACAATCTTACCTGCTTCACACTTGATGCCATGTATGCTATGTGTAGGGTAGGTGGGTGTGACTTGGTGGAAGGACCCTCGTGGGCCAAAGTAGGACTACCAATTTGATTAGGCTTGCAGGCTGGAGGTTGCCCACCATGGAGACAGACAAAACAGAGATACTGTAGTTGGACCAATAGACGGACATGGTAGAAGGCAGCTTAGTTCCTCCGCTCCTATGAAGTATGGCAACTCCAGTGACAAGAAAAGACTAGGAATCTTCCAGAGGGGTTAAATGAGGGAAGGGCTATGGGGCAAAAGCAGTGCTTAATTCCAAAAATTTGAGAAGCCAGGGCTCCAGCAGGGCTAAGCATTACACACCCAAATTCCAGTTGTATATGAGGAAAGGGAGGAGTCCTTAGCTTTGCAGTGAGGAGGGAGAGAGAGACTCTGTACTATATAAACACTTTTCTTTATTTCAACATCACAGATAGCAAGACTGAACACCGTGACTGAAGAAAGCTGCAGGTCAAACTCTCTCTCCATCAGGATGAGTGGGGAATGGGAAAGAAACCACTCTGCCCATGCTCAGAGGCACTCATTTTACATTTCTCACAGGGCTGAGCTTTGGTACTGAAAACAGGTTCAAATTGGGCCCTATCCCAACACCACCATGACACAGACCTCAAAAGCAGAGGTTAGCGGGAACTCCCTTGTGAGTCAGGTGGCCTGAATGGGGCTGTTGCATTGCCAGCCACAGAGGCATTTTTTTCACACTTGCAACATAAAGTGAAAATTGTTGGAGATCTTTCTTTTCTTTTTGCAAAGCACACCCTGAGATGGAGCCTGGAGACTGCAAAATGGAATTTGCTGCCTGAAGCAGCTTATTTATGTTGTTTCATGGGAAGGCTGAGCCAGGGGGACTGAGATGTTGCAGGACCACTGCCTGTCTTAGGGAGATAAACCAGGCCCAGTTAAAACACGTGCACTGCTTAAAAAAAACCAACCAGTAAGTAGCAGCTGCTGTGGAGGCAGTCAGGTTTGTGATTGCAGCGCATGGTGGTAGAGAAGGATTCTGTCATTTTCCTGCCCCAGTCCCAGTAAAAAAATCACCTTACTGACGCTGCTATTTACATTGTGAAGCGAAGACGCTCCCATTGGCATCAGTGTCAAACTACGGCCAGAGAGACGCAAACCAGGGCTTTGCCCCATTTATGCTGTGGAATCACTGGCTAGGTTACCTGTTTGCCTCAGTTTCCCTTTCACTAAAGGGTGACCTGGCTATTCAGGGCTGTGCTGAGGATAAGTGCAATCGAGTGTTCTTATTTTTTTGCAGAGCTGTTGCACATGTTAAAAAAGCAGAAAAAGAAATGAGTATTCGCAGCTCAGGGTGCTCCTTAATATCACACATTACCCTGATGCACCTTAACTTTAACTATCAGTGCTATCATTCTATTCTTCCCCCACTTTATTGCGGTTGCTTATTGACCAATTTATGGTATCTGTCTCCCTCCACCCAGTCTTGGAATCACAGAGCTCCTGACTGCAGTGCCAAGCGTACCATTAGAAGAAGCAGTAGCAGACGCTACTCCTGCCCTCATCCCTACAGTGCCACCTGCTGGAAGAGGTCAGAAACGAAGCAGCATGGGTGACGTTGCCCCGTGTCCCATTTGGTCATATAAGACCTGGTAGTGAAAACTTTCCCGCCTCCTGTTTGTAACATTTTTAGGAGTCAGAAAGAGACTTTGCTCCCTTTTCCAAACCCTCCCCAAAGACTTTAGGGAGCAGCCAGAGGCCCAATCAGCTCGCAGACAGTGGTTTGGCAAGCGTGAGGCCCAGGTCCACTTTCCCAGCATGCACTTCTTCCTCCCATGGGTTCTCACCTTAAGCAAAACAATGCCCTAATGGAAAGCGAACCTCTCCAGGCTTACAGACTTGGTGGAGGGAAGTTCCGGAGCAGCTGTCACCGAATTTGGGGGAGGGGGAGGGTGGAATTTGCCTTGGTTTGGGAGGGAGGAGGCTCCCGGAGACAGGGCCGGCTATGAATTCTGGGAATGTTTATGCAGCTGCAGTCTATTAAGGAGGAGGGATCCTTTCCTTTTATTAATCCCAGCCTTACAGCTCAAAAGGAGCCTCCTAAAGGCAGGCGTGTGTGCGCTCGCTCGCTCACTCACTCACGTGTGCAAATAGGTGCACAGTGACTTCAAGGATATCTCTGGGGAACACATTGCGCTTGCTAATACTTCCAGCTAGCCAATGCATCATTTCTGGAGCGAGGGGCGTCAGGGCTTTGTCCTCTTAATTCAATATGTGCCCTGGATGGACTACTTGTGGTAATGTGTTAGGGAGGGAAAGCACTTTGCACATGCTCAGAGCCATTATTTTTTTACATATCAAGGTGTGCATTTTTAAAAAGAATTAAGGTACCTGGGGTTAAAAAGGACGCGGGTAGTGCTGTGGGTTAAACCACAGAGCCTAGGACTTGCCGATCAGAAGGTTGGCGGTTTCAAATCCCCGCGACGGGGTGAGCTCCCGTTGCTCGGTCCCAGCTCCTGCCAACCTAGCAGTTCGAAAGCACGTCAAAGTGCAAGTAGATAAATAGGTACCACTCTGGCAGGAAGATAAACGGCGTTTCCGTGTGCTGCTCTGGTTCGCCAGAAGTGGCTTAGTCATGCTGGCCACATGACCCGGAAGCTGTACGCCGGCTCCCTCGGCCAGTAAAGCGAGATGAGCGCCACAACCCCAGAGTCAGCCACGACTGGACCTAATGGTCAGGGGTCCCTTTACCTTTACCTACCTGGGGTTAAACTCAATTTAAGCCATAAGCCCAAAGCTGGTTTTCCTAGAACCAGCCGTCCAGACTTAGAGTAAGATGAAAAGGCTGAAAACCTCGTTTCAGACAACCACCACTGTGCTTTCCCCTGCAAATGTCAGAATGAGAAACATCCGCACCTTCTGACACGTTCACAGGATGTGTTTCAGCTCCAAAGCCAACACAGAGTCCTGTGCTCACAGCTCAGGCCATCCACACACGACAGAGTCAGCCGAGATGTGCCCCAGACATGCCTACAGTCAAAGTCCAAGCAGCAGGTTGCAGGGACCCTCCCTGCCTTGCCTGCTGCCAGGGCATGCCCTTCGCAGATGCCTCAGCAGGGTCTAAGTCTTGCACACTGCTGCTTTTACATCCCTCTGACTTCCCACGTGGAGCTCAGCTGCTGTACAAACACAATCCCTCTCTCTCTGTAATCCTTCAGCCCTCGTTGGGCGTAGAGGTCCTTTAAAGGCATGCTGTGTCAGGAATAGGGCTGTTGGTGTTCCACAGTCATAGAGTGTCGGTGTGGCACACAGAATTCAGCATGCAGAAAATCTCAGAGCCAGGCTAAATGGGACTCAGGAGTTCCATGATACTGATCTTCTGCACTCATTTAAAAAATGGACAGCAGCCCTGTCTGTGTGTGTGCATGTGCACATGTGAGTCTGAGATTCATATCAGAACTGTGGCACTGGGGAAGAAGGGATTTAACTCTTTCCCTCCATGCTATTTTCCAGATGAAAACTATAGAGTACCTCTCACTTGCTGGATGATCACCTTGTTGTGGTGCGTGGGCTTGCATGTTCCTATAATCCTTGTGAGTGAAGCTGTCGGAAATTTGGTCTTGTAGATACACTAATACATTTACAATATATAATACAACATTTTAGTGTATTTTTGGTCTCTGTAGAAGCCGCCCAGAGTGGCTGGGGAAACCCAGCCAGATGGGCGGGGTACAAATAATAAATAATAATAATAATAATAATTACTTGGCCAAAGTGAGTTCAATCCACTGTACTGACTTGATAAAAGGGATTATTCTACGAAAGACTCAAAGATGCTTCCTGATTAAGCACCAGTCCCCAACAGAGCACTGGTGATTTGTGTGGTCTTCTGTATCCACTAAAAGCGGCATCACACCAAAATTTCACAATAGGAGCTATCTGCATCACATGAAGCCACCTCTTTTATAAAAAGACCAGCACACAAATATAAAGCCAGGGAGAATAATATATAAAAATCGTGTTATGGAGGTAGACTGCATTTGCCTGTCAGGCAGTTCTGCAGTAGAATGTCTCTGTGTTTTGTGCCAATAGGATGGGACACCTATTGAAACCAATAGGATATGTACCTCTAAAACAGAGATTGGTTGCCCCATTTGTCTGAAATCCCACCCCAAGGCAGCCATTTGAGGATAACATTTCAGCTAAGCAACATGCATGAAAGGGTGGCACCATGGATCTTCTTCAACTATAAAGGTTTGTGAATCAAATGAAACCATCTATATATATTTCTCACTAATTTTGGCCTCAAAGTTACACATGTTCTCTTAATTACACCTTTAAGGTCTGAACCTTGAGAAGTCCAGCTGGCACATCTGCTTGATTGCTTTTGGGGGCTGCCCTCTTTGGAATAACCAAGGATTTGTCCTGTGAGTCTTGGTGAACTTCTTCATGGATCACTATGGTTTGAGGCAGTGGTTTTCATCCAGCGTTCTGTGGCACGCTGAGGTGCCTTGAATTATGGTCAGGGTGCCAAAGTAACACTGGCCTCTGTCCTTCCTTCCCTCCCTTTTCTGATGGCCCTCTCACGTCTCTGCCTCCCAAAGGCTTGCTCAGTTATTTGTTGCAGTAGCCCTGGCTACAAGTTCCCCAGGCGAATGGTGCCTCTGGGGCTGGCCAGGGGGTGCTGGTTGCCAGGAGCTGAGGTGGCTTCCAAGTAAGTAAGGGAGGGAGCGAGGGAGCCCAGCCAGCCAATCTGCCAGCCCTTGCTGTTGAGAATGTATGGACAAGTCCCAGGCCCCTGTGGGGCAGTGTGAAGAGGCACCTCTCTTTGGGGCGGGGGGGGGGGCAGCTCAGAGACCAAGAGTGATCAAAAAAGGATGATAGGCTGCCAGCTCTGCAGGCAAGGGGTGACATAACCAGCCCCTGAGCCCCACAGGGGCAGAAAGAATGTAGTTGGTCAAGGACTCAAAAAGGTTGACAACCTCTTGTTGGAGGTCTGAGTTTCCAGGTGGAGATGGCCACAGCTAGGAAGGAGGATTGTAGAGCAGCCTATATCAGAGGAAGCTACCAGACCAGCTAACTCCATAAACTGGTGTGTATGCAAGATGGAAAGTTGAGAGAAACTGCATGTTCCCTGTCTTTATTTTTCAAGTAGGATACCAAAGTCTAGATAACTGAAGATAAGGATTATGTTTATGGAAACCTGCCATCGCAGATGGTTACACTGATTAGACGACCCTTAGGGCAACTTTGAACCATTGTGGTGCAGCTGTTAACTGGCTAATGTGCTTCACTCAAGCTGTGGTTTCATCTCAGAAGCCTATCAACTATACTTCACTATCCTTTGGTTAATAAAGGCCCTCTATAAACCTAACATGCAATTATTCTATCAGTGTAATGACCTAGACTAGGCAGGCCGTTTCACCATTAAACACCAACCCAATACACCTTGTTCAAATTCTGGCTTTCCCATTTTAATAAGTGCCCTGTGGATAGAGACACTGCGCCATAAAGTGCAAAGAGGCACGCCCACCCTGCTACACTTGGTTGTATAAATTCCTCCTTCGCAGTAAACATGATTGAATAAACTCCACAGAGAAAGCTCGTTTTGCACGAAAAGTCCCTCAATGCTTTGCAGGGGGGAAGGGAAGGCAATTGATAACAGCAGGTGAAGAGTGAAAACTTCAACTGTGCAACACAGGTGAGAGAATTAATACGGGAGCCAACAATGGAAACTCGAAGTGGTGGCTTGTATCACTTTCAGCAGTGGTATTTGCTCAAAAATGGGCAAACTGGGAACAGGAAATGCATAACAGGACCACATATATTATAAAGCATCTCTGGTTTCTGGGTAAAAAAGTATTTTATTTATATATGAAGCAAATAGTTTCAAGTTTTCTCGCGCACACAATTTTTCTTGAGACACAGAGCCCTCTCCATTCCAATTATAACATTTCCTAACTTTCATGATTACAAACATTGATTCCTCACTGTATTCTTCTAAGACTGTAATCCATGCACACTTACATGAGAATAAACTCAACTGAACTCAATTAAGGCTCACCCACACTTCAGCAGATGCCCAAGTGATTTTCAGCTTGTCCCATGCCTATAAAACATGAGTCCGAGCAGTTTTCTGTTTGCTCTGCTGGCTTCCCCAGGAAAGCCTGCTATTTAGCGCTGAATTATTAGAGCAAATGTCAATCCATGAATTGATGTTTGCTCCAGCTGAGTGGTAAAGATCACACTTTCCCAGGGGAAAGTGGTGGGACAATACTAGAATAGAATAGAATAGAATAGAATAGAATAGAATAGAATAGAATAGAATAATAGAATAGAATAGAATCACAGAGTTGGAAGGGACCCTGATGATCATCTAGTCCTGCTTCCTGCAATGGAATATGCAGCTGTCCCTTAAGGTGATCGAACCTACAACCTTGGCATTATCAGCACAACGCTCTAACCAACTGAGCTACAGATGAGCCCTGAGACTCAATCACTCTGGAGTAAGCATTCATTGGGTCAGGCTTGATAAAGACAGTTTGGTCTTCAGTCATCTGTAATGCAAACAGCAGTACCAATAATTGACTGAACAATCTTACAAATAGTGGTTACCATTTCAGAATGCTGCCCTGCTCTTCTAAGCTTTAAGAGGCTAGCCTGAGGTAGAGTTCCCATCAAAGAAAAGGGCAGAAGCTATAATAAATACTAATAATAATTCCAAAAGATATAACATCATTTCCTGTACAATTTTTTCCTTGCTCCTCCCTTTTCTCTGGATGTTTCCAGCAAAGTTAGACTAAGAAAACATTTTCATTCTAACATTGCAAACTGCTAACCTGAACCATGAGAAATAGAAGCTGCATTCAGAATTCCAGAAATCTAGCAGAATCTAAGTTTAGAGCTCACTTCCATGTTAACTGCTTCCAGATAAAATCCATTTGCATCCCTGTAAAACCAAAAAATGGTGGGACAAAATTTGGGAAAGTATTCCAGCTCTTCATATGGATGGATCTTGGGGGAACAGAAGTGCACGTGCACATAAAGGAGGGGTGGCAACATGTCTGATGACATCTGCTGTTGTGTCACAACACACCCACTGGTGTGAAGGAAATTCAGTGTGAAATGGGGGTATATCAATAAAAAATCCACATGCAACAGGCAATGGAGAATAAAAGGAACTTTAGAGACTGGGACAGAAGCACTAGCATTATAACCAAGAAAACGAACACAATAATTGCCATGTCTAAATACAACCTGCACACACTTAAAATAAAAGTTATAAACAAACTCTGCCCACTTGTTTTCAGTCTGGAATCTCTACTAGCTCCAATCAGCAAAGATAAGATTAGTGGTACCTACCCTAAATGCTTCTTCAGAGTGGCTTGTCCAGCTTCCTGCTTGTCCACATCTTCAGAATTTGCATTAATGATCCAAACAGCAGTAAACTTTAAATGCCTGCCTGAGCCACATCCTTCTGAGTTCACTCAGTCCTGTCAAGAGAGGAGGAGAGACATGAGTTGCGAGGGGCAGTTTCCATGACATCCATGGTGAATGCGTTTGTGGATTGCTGTTCAGGAAGGGCGATTTGGAGGAGCACAGATTGCACGGCCCCTAAGCCCCTTTTCAGAGGTTCAAAGAATATGCAAGAGCATAATTGCACAAAGTATGTAGTGAACATGAGGACACGCACACCAGCTAGGACCACAGCATTCCCAGCCACTGTTGGGCTAAGTGTATTTAAAAAACCTCTCCAAGATCGCAGGGTAACACAGGGTTCTCAGACCAGGGCAGGGGCTTGGAAGCATGTTCAGCCGGTTGTGCATACAAATGCCATCCAGACCTTTCCACTCAACATGGGAAGATCTGGCATGGAGCAGTGAGGATTAAGATATCACAGGCATTGGTCCCCTTGCACATGCACCCCCAACCTTCTACACATTTTATGCCCTTACACATTCTTTGAACACCTGAACGGGACTCTAGTTTTGAGCACTTCACTTCTGAATCAAACTGGCTGGCAGCAGCACAGATTGGTGGATAAATATAACTTGGGAGGAAGAGACCTTCAGGATGTCCTCCTTGAATTCTTGCTAGCCTGGTCAAAATGGCTTACTCCTAAGGCTACAGAAAGTACTTCTGCTTCGTTTTTTAAATAGCAGCTAAGGCTGCTTGGGTGAGCAAGCAGAAGCAATGCAGTTGTGGATCACAAAAAGCCTGCCACACACTCAACAACTGTCCCTCACTTTTATGGCATCCTGGAGACATATTTGGAAGAATTATTTACTTCTTGCTTTCTTATTGTAAAGATTAATAGTAGCCTGGTGTGTGTAGGGAAATCAGAGTGGCAATGCAGGACAGAAAGAGAGATGTTAACCTCCCCTCTTGCAACTCTACTGCCAGTTACAGCTGAAACTCCACCACCTAAAACTGCTCTTTGCCGCATATGGGAAAACAAATAGGTATCTATATGATGCGTTTATGATTTCCCCTGCAGGACAAATACTTTGAACGTACATATGTATTTAATTTATTGGTGGTTTTCTACAAAGTAACTTGCACAAATAAAATTCCAAAACACAATACAAAATGATTTTTAAAAAATCAAATATAAAACCAGCAGGGTGATCAGACCTTAAGAAGTACCTCCCTTCATCTGCTTCTCTCCACCCTCCCCCTGCCCCCAATGTAGCCTTGAACACCAAAGAGTAACTCAGGAAGAGACAATCAACTGCTGCAGAGATTCTTGGTGCAATGGGTCAGCATGTCTGGCTGTTAACCAGGTTGGTGCAGTGGCGTAGCATGAGTTGTCAGCACCCGGGGCAAGGCAAGTAATTTGCGCCCCCTAACCTGTGGATTTGCGCCCCCTAACCCGTGGATTTGCGCCCCCTAACCCTAACCCCCAGATGTTGCGCCCAGTGCGGTCGGCCCCCCCTGCACCCCCCACGCTACGCCACTGTGTTGGTGGTTGGAGTCCACCCAGCGATGGCTGTGGGCAGGATTCCTGCATTGCAGGGGGTTGGACTAGATGACCCTCGGGGTCCCTTCCAACTCTACAGTTCTATGATTCTTAACATACAAATGCCCAGGAGGAGAGACATGTCTTTGTCTGATGCCAAAGTTGGTAGTATCTGCACAGCATTTTCAGGGGCAGTTTTTAAATCAGAAATATGGTAACGGTGGAAAGTGGTAAGCCCTCTCTCTACAGTGTCATGTTCACAATCCAAATCCTTCACTGGATATGACTACTAAAAGGTTTTTTTAATTACTGTGGAAGATATTGGTCACACATCTCCCAAGTCTTGTCTTGTTATGGCATAAGGCTCTGTTCAGACAACACATTTTCAGAGATGTGAAGCGTCATGGCATACAGAAGATGTTATTTTGTCTGTTGCACAACTGTCACCAGCAATTTCTTTTCCTGGGCCTTGATAGGAACCTACTAAATCTTGAAATACAATTCACAGGACTGCTCCACAGCAGTCTTGCAATCTCTACAGCAGCTTGAGGGAGATAATTTATAGTAGGACAATGGTATGGGCAGAAAGGGTTAAATACTTCCAGCTGTCCTAGCCAAATTAGCACCCCCAACTCTCTTTGACAGTATGTCATAAAAAACAAAAAGATAAAAATGGCATCAATAGAAATGAAAGAACAAATCGTAGATATATGAATTATCTGAAAACATCAACAGTACCTTTGAAAGAACCTCGACACAGAGAAGAATTTAAAAAAGTACTTCTGAGCCGAGCAGAACACTCTGCAATGTTAGCAAGAACAAGAGAAAATGATGTTGGAAACAGCTGGGGAAAAGGAGGGGAAACAGTAGCTCAGACTTGGCAGAGGTAAGTTTGAGACAATGGGCACTCATCCAAGGAGAGATAGCAGAGACTGGGGCCAAGTGATGAAGGGTAAAGATCGGGTAAAGAATGTGGAGTTGTAGGTCCTTGGCATAAAGGTGGTATTGAAGACCAGATGAATGGATAATGGAACCAAGAGGGAGATTATGAAGAGGGAAAAAGAAGAGGAGTGATCCCTGGGGAACTTCTACAGAAAGAAGAAAAAGGGGGAAAGTAGGACCATTCAAATACACTTTAAAAAACCAAAAACATAACCATTAAGAAATACATGACAAAATGGTACTCTGAAAAGCCGAGAGAAGTGAATGGTGAGAAGGCTCGAGTGAGATTCAAAATAAATAGTACAGACAAAAGATCCTTAGCTCTTGCTGTGAAACAGTCATTCATAGTATATATCCTTATGGTCACTTGCACAATACTCATTTGAGGTAGACCACTCTAACTCCTATTTTCAGCTATGTGAAGCAGAGTCACCGTATGAGTCTGACTTGCTCAAGGCCACCAAGAGATGAAATCTGAACTCAGGTACCAAGGATGAGTCCAGCTCTTCCATCTGATCAACTGCACTAGCTTCATAGCAGTAGCCAGGAGCTGCAGTTGCTTCTTTGCCCTCAGTCCATCAATGTCAGGATGTAAAGTGACAGAGGGCAGAAAAGGTGCCTCTGTTGCTTAGGGTCTTGGCAATAATTAGAGAGGGGCTGGGGAAAAGCACTTCCTCTCCAGTTATCTCCCATGATGGCTGAAGAATGAAAGGCTGAGGATGGCCCCGGGGAAGACTCACCTTGAACACACAAATATTACAAAGCACTTGGCATCCATTCCAAAGGTGCTCAACCTTCAGAGACAGATAGACAGCCAAATCGCCCATCTTAGGCCAAACTACATTAAGTGAAACAGCAGATGTTGGAACACAGTACGTGGGAGAGCGGGGGTTAAACCTTTTATCCCACACCACAGTCCTGATAACTGTGTCTACCTCTCAAGCTGTTGTTTGATGTGTGAAGAAAGTTAACTTCAGGAATCCTGATGAGAGCTCTGTTTTAAGGGAGACGATTCTGTGTGGTCCACAAAGCTGACTTCTCCCAGGTAAAACAGGGTTGTTTCAGTGAGTGGAATGGCAGGTGTCACTGATGTACAGAACATCCAAAAGGGAGCTGATGGTCATAGAGCTAAATACCCCTCCAACAGACTTTCAAGTAAGAATCTCTAATGAAAAATGGAACGTGCGGGGGGGGGGGGTACTTTTAAAACTGTTTCAGCCCAATTAAGAGAATCCTTTGAAACTCTTACATAGGTGGCCTCTTCCCCCTTGTGAATTCACCCCACATGATACCAGCAGCAACATCAACCTGTTGAAGGGGATGTGGGGAGACTGGATTTTACACATGTACCGTATTTTTCGCTCTATAACACGCACCCGACCATAACACGCACGTAGTTTTTAGAGGAGGAAAATCCGTAGGCATGCCACCCATAGGCATTCCCTCCATAACACGCACAGACATTTCCCCTTACTTTTTAGGAGGAAAAAAGTGAGTGTTATGGTGCAAAAAATACGGTATGTGGTGGCTTTGCAAATTTGTTTACCCATTTTGGGTTTTGTTATTTAAAGAATTGAGTTTAACATACAAAACGGATCTACAACCTTCCCCTCAACTTGCTTTATTTGGAATAAATGACATGCCTGCTCCACCTATTGCTCACAAAGAACTTTAAACGTTCCTCCTTGTGGCAACACATATGGAAATAGCCATGCGATGGCGTAGTGCCTTGGACTTGAAAATTGAAGCATGATACCCCAGAACATGGACAATAGCCCTGGCTGAAAAGCTGATGCGTAAGATTCGTGAGACCAAAGGGAATTCTAAACCACATTTTCTATAATGTGTGATAACAGTTTTGGATTATATGTATCAATATGATTGTGTTTATAATGCCCTGAGAGCTCATGT
The DNA here is from genome assembly GCF_964188305.1 of Podarcis bocagei. Classification (NCBI taxonomy): domain Eukaryota; kingdom Metazoa; phylum Chordata; class Lepidosauria; order Squamata; family Lacertidae; genus Podarcis; species Podarcis bocagei. Next base: position 14,868,030 of record NC_138138.1, on the reverse strand, counting down.
TACTATGTGGAAATATTTTTTGGACTGAACTTTAAGAATTTGATTTGATGTTTTTAAGCAACATGGTTGATGTGTTGTGAGTTATGTTGTTTTATTCTGATGTGAAAAAATAAAATAAAAATGTTTTTCCCCAAAAAATCTATACCCCTCCATCATGCACTGATCTGCTGCCTGCACCATTACCTATGAAGGTAATGATGAGCGCAAAAAAGACCAAACTACACATATACATAGCTATCAGCGTTTCCCTTTTTTAAGGGAAATTCCCTTATTCTGAATAGGATTCCTTGCAAGAAAAGGGAAAAGTTGACAGCTATGCACGTATACAATCTAAGGTGCAACACTGGCACAGAAATTTGTTCTAATTTCTTTCAAAATGGAAACTCAAACCATCAGCATGTTGGTAATAATATGTAGCATTTACATATTTGTACATATAAATATGCTTCTCCGTGCATCTGTTGTTTCTTTTTGAAACATTTATACAGTGCACTTTCCATGTTTGTTTATTTTTATACCACTCTTCGGTTATATTCCCAGGATAGTTTACAAAGAGAATAAAACAATTAAAATGTATATACAAAACAACGTAAAATAAAACAAGTAAAAGCCACAAAATCATAAATGAAACATACCACAGGACTAAGACTGCATCTAAAAAGCTTGGGGAAAATAAAAAGGACTTTGCCTAATGCTGAAAGGGAAAAATCATGAGAAGTGCTCTACACACAAACTGTGTTCAGGCATTTGTCAGAACACTCAAGGTCTTAAAGCAAGGGGAGGGGTGTACCTGTGTCTCGTGCCGACATCTTTGCATTGAACTGGCAGGATGAAGGGGAGGAGAAAGAGAATCCCGACACGAGGGGTGTAGAAGGGAATGGGACACACCGGGGCAAACAGGGGGTGGAGAAGGAAGTACTCACAGGATGACAGAGGATGGCAAGGGGTTGGAGGTCAAGGTACAGGAACCAGAGCAGCAGAACCCATCACAAGAGGAGCCTGTCTCCACAAATGCAGTGGGCTCTGAGGTGTAGGGAGCAATGGGAAAGGCACTCTAGGAGGCTGAGGCATACAAGGTTGCAGAGCCCAAGCTCCCTAGCTGGCTAGGTGGGGCTCGCTGGCTCCAGGTGTGATTCCTCAGCTGGAGAAGGCTTGGGATAGGTGAGGGTCACATGCCTCATCAAGCCCAGATGCTGCAACCAGCATGCCAAGTACAAAAGGGAAGCAGAACTGAGGTGCTATGGATGCTCTACTGCCCATGTTGATGGACCTCTATGGGGCTGTGATTTGGGTTTCATGCGGGACTGTATTCTGACTGCTGGACTTCAGACTTGGCTAGACGCTGGATGTGTTTCCTGGACTGGGTTTGTATGGCTTGACCCCTGGACTTGGACTTGACACACTAACTTGCTGCCAGGTAGGCCAGGGGTTCAGGACCATCTTAAGCTGGTTTTTAAGAGGCTTCTGTTGAACATGCTTAGAAACTTTCCAATGGCATATTTCAGGTTCTTTGGGGGGTGGGGGTGGGGTATGGGTTAGGGTGAGAATTAGCTACATCATTTACCTATGCAGATCTTCAAAACGCTTAACATGATTTGGGATGCTTCTAAATTGCAACCACCTCTGGGATGGCTCACTACAGCTGTTTAACAACCGATTAGGCCACTACTATACATAAAAGTCTGCCATGAGCGGGATTGGGCAGCCCACTGAAACTCCAGGAGCAATTTAGGGGAAATGATTATAACAATTTGTCTGGCATTTGTCCAAGGCATCCTCAAAGCCAACGAAAATGCCAGGGGGGGGGGTTAATGAATGCAAATGATTAGGACCTTGGCTCTGTGCCTTACCCTAATGATGTTCAGTTTAACAAATCACTGGATGCAGTTCTTGGTGCCATCAATAATAAATTGAGTTTTTTCTTTTCTTTTCTTTATCACCCCTGCTCACCCCTCATATCTTGCCTTATTGTCATTTAGATCATCTTTTTTGTCTCCTTTTGCTTCTGTGCAATCCGCAGCGCCATAAACTAAGATAAACAACATAGAATTTTTTTAAATGACAACAGCATGTGACCCTGAACACAGGGTAGGTCATTCATAAATTCTGATTGAAAATCAGGAGAAGCTTATTGAATAATTAAAGCTGCATAATTCTGAAACAGTCTTTTTGCAACAGCCTTCCCCAGCACTCCAGATGCTGGAATCTGGCTCTGATCATCCCCAGCCAGCGGAGCCAATGGACAGGGATGGTGCAGGCTGTAGTGCTGGGGGGCACCAGGTTGGGGAAGGCTGATCAGGCAGATTTGTGGAAGCAAAGCATCTGACTGGATTCATGACAAAGCTCTCCATGTTGGCTGGGGCTGATGGCAGTCTAAAAACACCTGGAGGGCCACAGATTCCCCACCTGCATTCAGAGACGTACCTAGGCTCCCTTGTGCCCTTGGCAAGGAGCTGTATTGGCGCCACCTCTCCCTTGCGCAATGGTCAACACCAGTGACCAGATTCCTCTGCCGAGGCACCCAGAAGAACCTGTGCACCTTGCCCAGCTACCCAGAGCAGTGGAGGAGTGGCCCAGGCAGCGTGCAGACAGGTGGGTGGGCTTCTAGCCATTCCAGGCCAGAGTGGAGAGGTGCCATTTTTTGCTCCCCACTTGGGCTTGCGCGCTTGGTGGGCCAACCTGGTCAACCCCTAGGTACGTCCCTGCATGCATTAAGCAATCATGGCACCGATAGATCTAGCCTTCATGCCCTAGTTAATAATAATAATAATTTATTATTTATACCCCACCCATCTGGCTGGGTTTCCCCAGCCACTCTGGACGGCTTCCAACAAAATATTAAAATACAATAGCGCGTCAAACATTAAAAGCTTCCCTCAACAGGGCTGCCTTCAGATGTCTTCTAAAAGTCTGGTAGTTGTTGTTCTCTTTGACATCTGGTGGGAGGGCATTCTACAGGGTGGGTGTCACTACCGAGAAGATCCTCTGCCTGGTTCCCTGTAACTTGGCTTCTCGCAGCGAGGGAACTGCCAGAAGGCCCTTGGCACTGGACCTCAGTATACGGGCGGAACGATGGGGGTGGAGACACTTCTTCAGGTATACTGGACTGAGGCCGTTTAGGGCTTTAAAGGTCAGCATCAACACTTTGAATTGTGCCTGGAAACGTACTGGGAGCCAATGTTGGTCTTTCAAGACCGGTGTTATGTGGTCTCGGCAGCCGCTCCCAGTCACCAGTCTAGCAGCCACATTCTGGATTAGTTGTAGTTTCTGTGTCACCTTCAAAGGTAGCCCCACATGGAGCACATTGCAGTAGTCTAAGCGAGAGATAACTAGAGCATGCACCACTCTGGAAAGACAGTCTGCAGGCAGGTAGGGTCTCGGCCTGCGTACCACAAGGAGCTGGTAAACAGCTGCCCTGGACACAGAACTGACCTGCACCTCCATGGACAGCTGCGAGTCCAAAATGACTCCCAGGCTGAGCATCTGGTCCTTCAGGGGCACAGTTACCCCATTCAGGACCATGGAGTCCTCCACACCTGCCCGCCTCCTGTCCCCCCAAAACAGTACTTCTGCCTTGTCAGGATTCAACCTCAATCTGTCAGCCGCCATCCATTCTCCAATCGCCTCCAGACACTCACATTGGACCTTCACTGCCTTCACTGGTTCTGATTTGAAAGAGAGGTAGAGCTGGGTATCATCCGCATACTGATGAACACCCAGCCCAAACCCCCTGATGATCTCTCCCAGAGGCTGCATGTAGATGTTAAAAAGCATGGGGGAGAGGACAGAACCCTGAGGCACCCCACAAGTGTGAGCCTAGGGATCCGAACACTTATCCCCCCTCCACTTTCTGAACACGGCCCAGGAGGAAGGAGATTCAACTCATTTGTCTGTGCTTCACCTTGCCTGCCTCCTCCCTCCCAGTATTCCAAGCCTTTTTGACAGAAAGCTTTTTCAACCAAATATGCCAGTTGCTGGCCCAGCCGTGCTTGCCATACATTAATCAAGCCAGCTCTGTTTTCTTTCTTGATAACAAGGCCATCCCCTCTCCCCTTTGCCTTCCTGGCTCAAGGATTTCTCAGGAACTGGGCTGTCAGAAGAAGCCCTTTCAAAGGCACACCAGAAGGTTTCTCTTTCATCTGCCTGTCTCCAGGGCCCTGCCCTCACTCCCTGGTGCAGAGAATGAACTGAAAGACTTTCTATCTTCCCCAGGCACCTCTTCATAACTTCCTCTTTCTCATTCCCACCTTCCTTTTCCCATAGTAATGCACAGGCTTCAGGGAGTACGTGAGCCGGACACAAAAGGAAATAACTTCCCCAACGCAATAAAATAAAATCAGATGCAAAATTGTGTATGCGTTTATGTGCATTTTTCTGGGCAGGGAGGTCACCAGCTTTCATAATATTCTCAAAGCCTGACCCAAAGAAAGGACCACTGCTTTAAATTCTCCATGAACCCACACTTTGGGAACTTTCCACCCACGCTAGTTCTGCTCAGCACTAGGCTAGACTGCCAGAAGTTTAGCAAGCATATTTAGGCAGGGGCAAAACTAGGTTTTATTTCACCCGGGTCAAAGACCCAGCTTGGCAACCCCCCCCATGCACATTTGCATACACTTACATACACAGGCTGGCAGCTTCAATGGCCTGGGGGCAAAAAACCCAGCTAGCCCCCTTGTAGCTATAGAACTGGTTGGGAGCAAAGGCAAATTTGCAAATAAACCAACAAGAATCAGTAGCCCATAAAAATTTTTTCTGGCCCATAGCGCCCACACGCTTATAATCTAAAAGACCTTTCATGAAACCTTGGTCCTATCCTATTCGTGGATAGAAAATTGGAGGGATTGTTTCACCAAATTTCTCCACAGGGAGTAGAACAGGGGTCAGCAACCTTTTTCAGACGTGGGCCAGTCCACCGTCCCTCAGACCATGTGGTGGGCCAGACAATTGGGGGGGGATGAACGAATTCCTATGGCCCACAAATAACCCAGAGATGCATTTTGAATAAAAGCACACATTCTACTCATGAAAAAACACCAGGCAGACCCCACAAATAACTCAAGAGATGCATTTTAAATAAAAGGACACATTCTACTCATGTAAAAACACACTAATTCCTGGACCGTCCATGGGCCGGATTGAGAAGGCGCATCCGGCCCCCAGGCCTTAGGTTGCCTACCCCTGGAGTAGAATGTCTCCAACAATACTTGGGGGTGGGATTCACCATTAGCAGCAGTAGCACAGCTTCCTCCCTCCCCCAACTTTTTTGTTGTGTGTGTGCATGCACACAGACATGTGTGCCGTCACTGCAAGTGGTAGTAGGAGCAGTAACTGTGCTGGAAGCCTTGCCACCATATTCCATCCTCCACACTGTCCCAGACTTGGTGTCATTCCAAGGTATCACAAGGTAGGGTGGGGAAGAGAAAGGAAAAAATGTGAGAAAACTATGCAAACTTGCCTTTTTCTAGGAAGGTGGGTGAAACAAAGAAAAACGTATCCTGAGGAATTTCAGTTCAGAAATGTTGAACTCAACAGGGTTTATTTTCCAGTAGGCATGCATACATGGCCTGCTTCAGAACTGGTCTTTGGTGCCAAGGTTCATTCTTGCTATAATAAAGACTGGACTGCCTTTCAGCCAGAGTAAGGCCTATCACTTGCCACAATCTGCCCCCCAATGGCTTCATTCTCACCAAGGCAGTAAACCCGTGTCAGGGCTTTAGAAAAAGAGCCTGTTTATTTTCCTGTAGGTAGGGTAGAAGCCTTTCCTTGCATTATTTTATTTTCATTTGTTAACGTTAAGTAGCACTATTCCACTGGAAGACATTAACAAACAAAAAATGAGAAGAAATCAGTAATTAATGCCTCCTTACCACTGCAGGAACGGAACTCGGTTTTCGAAAGTCTCAGCTGCCGAACATTTTGGAAGCCGAATGCCGAAAACCCGGAAGTGAATGCTTCCATTTTTGAATGCGCCTCAGAAGCTGAACGGCTTCCGAGGCATGTTTATAAATTTTCCCCATTGAACTTGCTGACAGCCCTTTGATCCTTGGTTTCCGAACGTTTTGGAAGTCGAATGGACTTCCAGAACGGATTACGTTCAAAAACGGAGGTTCCACTGTACTTGGACAATTTAAAGAGGCTATTCAAGGAAGAATTCATCACTAATTCCCTTCGCCATCAATAGGCAGCAATAAACTAGTCACTATCAGAAAAGGGGAACATTTAATTAAAGGCACAGGAGCCCTGGAAGCCAAAATAGTGTGTTGCTAGCTCACAAAGGGAGCGGGTGGCGCTGTGGGTTAAACCACAGAGCCTAGGACTTGTCGATCAGAAGGGCGGTGGTTCAAATCCCCACGACGGGGTGAGCTCCTGTTGCTCGGTCCCTGCTCCTGCCAACCTAGCAGTTCAAAAGCACGTCAAAGTGCAAGTAGATAAATAGGTACTGCTCCGGCGGGAAGGTAAACGGTGTTTCCGTGCGCTGCTCTGGTTCGCCAGAAGCAGCTTAGTCATGCTGGCCACATGACTCAGAAGCTGTACGCCGGCTCCCTCGGCCAATAAAGCGAGATGAGCGCCACAACCCCAGAGTCGGTCACGACTGGACCTAATGGTCAGGAGTCCCTTTACCTTTACCTAGCTCCCAATGGAGCTGCAGTTGCTCTCATTGGGTAGAGGGAATCATTTTAAAAACAGTGAAGGAAACATAGTAAACACTGGGTTGTAACAATCTTAACAATTTTGCTTTCCAGATTCTCCATAAAAATGGGAAAAAGGATGGCAATTGCAGAAAAAAGGGCTAGTGTCAAAGTAACTTGCATTTCCAAGCGCATATAAGTTTCACCTATTGAGCTGCATGAAAAGTGCCACCACTGCTGAATTCCCACCACAATCAACCTCAAGAAAGCATTCTCAACTAACTAACTTTCACAGATCAGGAAAAAATTAAGAGAATTGTAATGTGGTTAATGGAAGGAAGCTATAGAAAGCAAATAGTTTTCCTGCAGTTATGTATTCAGCCACATGTGCAAGAATGTTATTTCCCCAAAAATGGAAGAAGAGGTTCTGACGGGAGAAGAGTAGATACAGAAGTTAATGGACTATGCAGAAATGACAAAACTTACCAGGATAATTAGAAATCAAGATTTTAAAAAATTAAGAAAATAATGGAAATGGTTTATTGAGTATTTACAAACAAACTGTAAACAGATTAAGATATTGGCAGGATTAATGTAAAAACCTGCAGTTTCAATATATATCTGATATATACGGGAATAGATATAAAAGAATATGTTGAGATAATTTGGTGTATGCAGGAAGATGAAAAAAGAACCACAGAAAGAGGGGGAAGGGAGTCGGAGTTTGAAATGTTAAAATTATGATTGAATAATTGTTGTAATAGATATAACTGAAAATTGAAAATAAAAAATAAAATAAATAAAAGTTTTCCTGCAGAAAATCAAACCTTGCCCTAAAAAGGAGCACAAATTTTAATTAATAAAGCAAGTGGAAACATTTTAGAGGTGCCTCTTGCTAAAAACATGGGTCGGGCAGGAGATCCAGGGCCCACTGCAAAAACCTGGGGTGCAGGCACCCTGGTCCATCCCATAGCAACACCCCTGGATTCTGGGAGTGATCATATAGGTTAGAAAGGCTCGCTTGGCAGGGGAGAAGCTTTGGGAAGGGCTGATGTTCAGCCAGGGCTCGGGCCTGGAAGTCGTTTTCAAGACCAGTGCTCCGTTCTGAAACACACCAGGCAATTAGGAAGGAGAGACCCTCTGGGAATGTTTAACATTAACTTCTTGACCACTGAGCAAACACAACTTGCTCTCGTACACGCATCTTGGATGTGAAGGGGAAAGGCTTCCAGGCCAGGAAGTGCAACTCCCAGGACAGGCTTCGGCCCAGGTACTGATGACGCTAGAAGTGAAGCAATAGGCACTAGACACATCTGTTCACTGTGGTGGGTCTCCATGGCTGATCCCCAAGTTCTCTCCCGCAAGCCAGGAACCCCAGTCCTAAAAAGCCCAACCCTTTAACCAGATGCAGCCCTGCAAACTTGAGGCACTGTGAGGTCGGCAGCCGAGGAAAACCCATATGTGAACTTTTGTCCGATCCTTGCTCCTAGTTATTCCTGGCTGTCCCGCCCATCCCTGTCTCAGCAGCACTGTGAGTCAGACGGGATGGAACAGCTTGCCCTCCCATGGGATGCCTGATGCCTGCCAAGGGTAGGGAGAATGTGGCGTTTTACAAGCTGCTTGCTCCAAGACTACAAAGAGGGTGCATTCCTGCATATGCTCTTATCACTTGAAGCACTGTTACTGAGGAGGAAGACTTAAGCAAAACCAAAGAAGGGAAGCCTGAGAAATGCACAGACGAAATAGCCATAGTTACCCAATGGAACAAACCAAAGGCCTGTTTACATGATTAGAAGTCCTGGGATAGCCACTTTTGAACTCTGGGAATATATTTACATGCTCTAGGAGCGAGGATGAAATAGCTTGGAAGAGTGTCAGTGATGACCCTTAGGATCCCCTCTTTCATTCCAGGGTAAGTGACCACGAGAACAAGAGGAGTGTGGTTGTCTCTGGTGGGGAGCCTTGACAATCCCCCAGAGAAATACTGTGACCTGTGATTGAATGACTCTGTAAGATAAGACAGGGCAGGAGTGTGGCCTAGCTACTCACAAATTTATTTCTGACATTTGTATTATCTCTTTCCTCCAATGAGCTTAGGTCAGTGTTTCCTGCAGGTCTCCCATTCGGCAGCTGAGCAGATTCAGACCTGCTTGGCTTTATTTTAAGTGTTTGCTTATTAAATTTGTATTCATTCGTAGATCTCAGGGTGGTATAACCCCCCCCCCCCCAATATAACAAACACAAAATACACAACAGAAATAAGAGGAACAAACAAATCAATAATACACCCCCCCCGCGCAACACATTTAATAGTGTACCAGGTGTTAATCAGCCAAAGGCCTGGTTGAAGAGGAATGTTTTTGCCCAGCGCCTAAAGGTGTACAAATGAAGGTGCCAGCCGAGCCTCCCTGGGGAAAGCATTCCAAAATCGGGGAGGCACTGCTTTCTAATCCTAGATGGCATGGGAAATGCACTCCATACGTAGTAGCTAGAACCACTTTCTTCTTGGGTATTACACATTACATTCCTGGCCCAAACTTGGCAGTGAAAACAGGCTCCAAAGTTAAGCTACAGCTCAACTTAAGCCAGAGCTCTGTGCATGCTTAGGGACCATTTGTTATGACTACTGCTGCTTTACACAACCATGATGAGTGTAGGGCAGGAGTGAGGAGCCTCAGGCTCAGGGGCCAAAAGTGGCCCTCAAGGCCTCCCTCTCCGGCCCTTGGGAATTTCCCCAGACCACACTTCCTCTCCCCAGCCTCTCTTAAATATTTTTGATGGGCTAGAATTTGCCCTTAAACTATGATAACGCCTCCGACCTGCCCAGATGAAGCAATGCATGTATGCGGGTGTGCATAGGAACCGCTGACTCGGTTGTAAGGCCTACTAAATAAAGTAAAGGATCGCATCTGTTTCCCACCCCTTCTGCTTCTCACCCTACCCTCTACTGGCATGTGCTCAAGATTGCCCATGAGACATTGCAGGCTGAAACAGCTTCCCTCCCCTCTGGTGCAGAGGGGCAAGCTAACAGTCTGCTCGCCACAAGTTGCCTAGAGAAAACTGCCATCCTGTGTGTCATCGGTTTTTCTAAGTTGCAGCCTTATAATCAGTGGCCCTGCGCTTCCACCTCCAGCCACGCATGTGGATGGTGTCCGTCTGCAGCTGAACACCTTTCTGATCACTCCATCTACCCATCCTTCCGACACTTTGGCAGACTTCTGAGATCAAGCCAGAAGAAGAAGAAGAAGAAGAAAAAGAAGCAAGCCAATGTGAAGCTGAGAGGGGTGTAGGTCAGGAGTGGGGAAGTGGGGGAGGCGGAGGCATAACGTGGCCTGGACACAGAAGTCTTTGTGGAGATTTCCAAGCATTCCGTTTGAAAACACTTCATATATCAAGTGCAAGTCCCTTCTCTTGGTACAGGCAAAACGAATCAAAGGGGGCCATGGGCCAGCTGAATGGGGGTGGCGGGGGAGGAGCAAGGATTATTGGCTCCCTCCCACCCTCCTCCTTCACTTCCACCTACCCACCTCCTCCTGCCTGTCACAGAACACCCTTTGTTGTAACTTGCTACACGCTTGCCACGAAAAAAGGTGGCGAAGGCGGCAATCTTTACGCATTGTTCCACCAAAGTCAACAAGATACGTGCAGGCATATTATAGCTTCATCCTGAGGAGTAGAGGGGTTCATTTGCCATCAAAGCCTTTGCAAGGGCCACAGCTCTCAAACACTCAATCCGGTCGGCAAAGGGGGAACGATTTGTTATCAGGACCTCTTTGGTTGTTTGCTAAATGCTGGTGCTAAGCACGGTTCTTAGGAAAAAGTTGGACCTCTGATTGCACCTTCTTAGTAACATCAGAGATAACCTTTGTGGCAAAGGGAGAAAGAGAAACTCAGGTTTTGTGTCAGGCTGGTTTTGCAAATAAGTGCAAATTAATGTATCAGTCCAATTAGAGACGGAAGAACTGATAGTTGCAGATTTTCTCAGTTTCTTCTATTTCCAGACTTAAATTCAGTTCTCCACATTTCTGCCTTGATTTGTGAATTTTTTTTAAAAGACGTCATCATGAAAATTCATCGGCGTTTTAGCGCAAATTTCTCCTTATAGACTTTTGTATGCTATTCTGCCTCATGTACACGGTTCCCCCCCAAGCAATTTCCCCTAATATAATGCAGAAAAAGAGAAGTGAGCAAAATAACATCTGGCAACCCTGCTGGAACAGGCCAGTGGCCTGCCTGGTCCAGCACCCTGTTCTCACAGTGGCCTCCCAGATGGCTATGGGAAAACCACAAACAGGACCAGAGCACAAGAGATGAACCCCATTCAGCCTTCCTGGGGTTTCCAACAACTAGTATTCAGAAGCATTACTGCCTCTGACCTAGCTGCATTCAAAGTCTGTAATGCGTACACTGCACACCGAAGCTATGCTCCGATGAGTCCTCCTGCAACACTTGAAGGAGCATGGAGAAGAATACCATGTTCTAAGAGGGCACTATTATAGCCAGCTGTATCTATCTGGGAAGACAAAAGAAGCTATTTGAAATCCTAGAATCACCTGTAATGTCTGCCACTGGATCCTGCCACTGATGCTTTTGTTTTTTAAAATCTTCTGGGGTAGTTTGTCCACCTTTGGTCCCCACCCTGCACTCAGCTTTCACCTGATTTTAAGGCTGCCACTTAGCAGAAAGGTAGTATTATGCATGGCATCAACCAACATAGTTATGTGTGTGCTGAATAAGGTGAATGCAAAAGTGGTGGGTGGAGGGGGAAAGCTAAACTCTTCCCTCACAACCCACCAGCTTTGCTCTTTTCCCCCATCACCTGAAGCCAGAAATAAGCTAGACTAGGAAGAAAGAAGGCCATGGGATGAGGATGGCGATAGGTATAAGAGATGGGCAAGTGGAGGGCTAAAGGCTCATCCAGACTTCCTTTTTGTGTAGTGTTTTTTGGCACAGGTCTGCATTCTGAAGCTTCGTGTCCGAGCGTTTTTCTTTTTGCCCCAGTGCTTTCCCCAAGAAAACCCGCTTTTTACTGCTGAAAAGAAAATTCCACAGAAAACCTGAATTGTCGTTTGTTCTGATTCAGCACAAAGAGCAGATTTTCCTAGGGAAAACGGGGTGGGGGGGTGGGGAATGTGAACTGGGAAAGCGCAGACCTCTGCCTAGAAAGCACAGGGCAAAAGATATGTGTGGATGAGCCCCCAGTTAATGTTCCCACCTGATACGTCTCCCCTGAAATACAAAGAGCCCCACTAGATCAGGCCACAGTCCCACCTAATCCAGCATCCTGTTGTCAGTGGCCACCCAGATGCCTATAAGAAGCCTGCAAGGACATGTCTGTTAACCCCACTCTCCTCACTTGCGAGTTCCAGCAACTAGTATTCAGAGGCCTTCATCCACATTCCCAAATTAAGCAAACATAAGGTTGGGAAATCAGCCCTGAGTGCTCACTGGAAGGACAGATCCTGAAGCTGAGGCTCCAATACTTTGGCCACCTCATGAGAAGAGAAGACTCCCTGGAAAAGACCCTGATGCTGGGAAAGATGGAGGGCACAAGGAGAAGGGGACGACAGAGGACGAGATGGTTGGATAGTGTTCGCGAAGCTACCAGCATGAGTTTGACCAAACTGCGGGAGGCAGTGGAAGACAGGAATGCCTGGCGTGCTCTGGTCCATGGGGTCACGAAGAGTCGGACACGACTAAACGACTAAACAACAACAACAACGTTGGGAACCTGTAACCCAGGCATTGCTATGCACAAACCTGGCACAATTTCTAAACAACAACCAAGCAAAGACTAAGCATGCCCCCAACCCAATGTAAAAAACAGCCTACTCAACCATTACAGGAAAAGAAAAAACAAACGTAGTTTGGACAGTAGACTGCATGCAGAGCTTATGCTGTACCAAGTACAGCAATGCATGGGGCCCACGATAAAAGATGATGTTATGAAAGAAAATGTACTGGAATTGCATTAGTGTGGGCACAGCTTTACAAGAACTGACGTTAGCTAGCTTGGGGCCAGGCCAGACATTATTTGCAATGCTTGAGCCTTGACATACACGAACCAAGCCTGATAGGGCCCAGTAAGGAAATGTTTCCCAGTGAAACAGGTCAGTTGAAGGTATGTGGTTTTTTTGGTTCAAAATACTAAAATGGCCACAATAGCAGGAGTCGGAATCAGAGGGTCCAGTATTCTGTTAAGAGTAGAGTCCAAGGCAGAATCTAAGCGATAGCCCAAAAAGCTGCTCAAAATTGACCGGCCATTTACACATCCCCCTCCCTGCCAAAAAAGAAAACACATCACCAAAAAAAGAAAAAGAGGAAATAGGTTTGTATAAAATGTGTGCTGATTTATATGTGTAGATGCAAGTGCATAATTACTATAATTTAAATAGGAATGCAATATATCTAACCATGGAGAGAAAGAATCTGACCAGGTGGTCTGTGGGACTGCTCAGGCTGCTGTGCAAGGGCTCAGTATTTATGGTCAACCTGAAGGTCCCTCCTCTCCCTTCTCATGGTTCTTTATCCATAAAGTGGACCTGGATTGGACAGTTGAGGTCTGCCCTCTGTAAAGTAAGGCATGTGAGCTCTCTAGTTTAAAGGAAGATGGTGCCTCAAGAGGATACACTCTTAAGTGCATAGGGCAGGCAAGTTGAAAGTCTGTTTGGGGGGCTTAATCTGGCCCGCTGGTCAGTTCAATCCAGCCCCTGTGACAGATTATTTCCTGGGGTAAAATCCTAAAAAAACCTCAACAACTTCAACCCTAAAAAAAACCTCCACAACAACTCCAATCCTAAAAAAACAACTTTTGGGTAAAATCATAAAAAAAGCTCAACAACTTCAATCCTAAAAAAAGGTTTACAGCCTTGGTCGGCCCTTTGGTCAGCTGTTCATCAAATCTGGCCCCCTTTGAGAAAAGTTTGGACACCTCTGGCATAGGGAAAAGTTCAGATAATGAAGGAAGAGAAAAAGGGGAGAAAGGGACCATGTGTCTGTACCAACCAATCAAAGGTAAGTTTGAACCTCTTTAACAAGATGCAAGTTCTCATAGGCAGTGTGCAGGGGGGCAATGGAGGAAGCTATATTGTACAGTAGTCTCATGCTCTCCTCTGTAGATGCAGCTGGTCCGAACCCACTTATGGAAGTGGGGGGGGGGGTGTCACTGTGGATAACTTACTAAGGCAGCTCATGTTGCTGCAGTGACCACAAAATCCAGCAGAACTTTAAAATTTTACGTTAGGAAAAGGCTCTGAAATAGGAATAGACGATAACAAATCCCCTTGAAAAGCAATGTGGAATCTGTACTGAATCCTCCCTTTTGTCCATGGTGTAGGGGGAGGGAGGGAGGGAATCTTATAAACTCCAGTGAAGTCCACTGCACACACACCACATATCAAATGGTATTCCCCTCACAGACACACCTCCTCCCTTCTCAGCCTAGGTAATTGGAGACAGAGCGTTGGCCTCTGGGCTGAGTGGAGGATCCTTTGTTCCCCTTTCTGGGGCCTTGTTTTTCTGCCTCTTGTGAGGCTAATCCAGTAAGAGACAGACACATAGACACATGGAGCCTTGCTCCAGAGCTTACTGGCTAAACGTATAGTCAACACTGAAAAATTACCTAACAATGAGCTGGAGTGGGCAAGCACATTAAAGCTTTTGCACTCGGGCATTTTAAGCTCAGGCCACTGGAAGCCAAGACTGAACAAAAAGAAATGGAAACCCAACTGCAGCTTTGGCTCATTTATTGTGCATTCCCTCTGAAATTTCCTGCCAATCAGACTTCTCATGTATAATGTGATCTGTAGATCCCACTTGGCCAAGCCCTGCAAGATCCCCATTTTTCTGCACAGAGTGGGTCCTCGTGGGTTTTCATTCACAGAACGCAGAGCAGTGGAGCTGCTTTCAGTACACCGCACCCTGGTGCATATGGACTTAACAGGTGCTTCAGTCCTTAAGCACAGGGAGCGTCTGCAAGGATATGGCTCACATGAGATTCTTGTATTTTCAGCTTTCATTTGAAAGAAAAATAATAATGGGAAAACAACTAGCTAATATATTGGAAGAGAATAAGGAAAAGTGTGCAGAGAGTATTGTACCCTAATGGACAGTAGGAAGCAAACCGGCTCCCACCATACAGTGTTATGATAAATGACTGCAAAAGTAATGGGATAGCTGACAAGCATTAGAGATTTGTGTGAATAATACAATTATTATTTTTTGTATCATTTTATTAGGTTATTACTTTTTCTGGTTGTTCTCTTTCATTTTCTACAACCCCAGAATCTCAGTGTACTATCTCTCACTATACATTTTTGAGTATTGCAGTTACTGTATTCACACATCATCTCTACCCCATTCATGGAGGAATTGCTAAATATGGGGCACCCAGGCCTAGGGATTGGGGTGTTACCCTAAAAGCTGAGCACAATCTAGAAAAAATGTGTGTGTGGTTCCAAGTGCCCATGAGGGCTTTGGTCTTGCGTTTCTTAAACTGCACCACTGTGTTCTATGTGTTACTTTTCAAGAGCAGTTTTTATAAGACATGGTGAGGTCTGATATTCCAAAAGAAAAAGGCAGAATTTGCTGAAGCATCTTAAGCTGTTCCCTGTTTTGTGGACAACACACACTGACACAAGGATGCATACACCACATTCCAAGAGCATATACTGCTTGTGTCAGAGTTAAATGATTGTTTGAAATGCTAAACATCATATCAGCTGCCTGAAAACTGTGTATGTGAAGGGGATTTGGATTGTGGGTATGTGCAACCTCCCTTCCGCTACTTTCAAATCTTGCAAGATGAACCACAGACTGTCTGAGACACACATGCCAAAAAAGCAAATATATTTTCTTTGGCATCAAAGTGGTGAGTGAGAAGGGAAGCCATACTTGTGATCAGATCAAAACTGCTTGTTTAGAGCTGGGGAAATATGGCTTGAAAGTCTGGGGGCTGCACCAGAGTGATGTAAGGATTTGAGACCCAACCAATCTCACTAAAACGTCAGATTGTACGCTGGAAAGAGATGCAAAGAGCAACATAACATAATATAAAATAAAAGTAAAATCTCAGGAGATGCAGGGAGTGCAAAAATGCTTGGAACACATTCAGTGGAGTTTAGCCAGAGCATCCCAAGGTACAAGGAGGTGAACTGCAAAAAGAAGAAAAATGGGAGGAGCCAGGCAGGCTGTAGGCTCTAGGGTCCGAGGCCAACCAGTGTGTGTGTGTGTGTGTGTGTACACGTATTAGGGAGTGGGAGTGTTGAAAGCATCAGATATGGCAAAGACAGTTAATTCAATGGCTGAGTTTTTCTGACTCTACCACATTCGTATTGTTATAGCTGAGGCACTTCAGTCAGCGAATATTAAAAACTAATAAACGGTGGTATTTAGATAATGTTTGAGATATGAAGGGAAAATACAAGCTGCAGATCTGTGCCAGACAAGGAATTCATGGGCTAGCTTATGCAAACCAGCCTGGCCAAGTACAGAGCCACTGAAAAACAATGGGGAACTGAGCCAGTGAGGACCACTGGCAATGAAAAAAGCTGTCCTTCCCACCCTCATCCCAATCAGTGGACAGAGATGGGCGAATTGGCAGGTTGCCAAGGTGAGGCAGGGGCATGATGTCAAAGGAAGATCTGTCCTTTTTGAAATATAATGGTTTGTTGGGAAGGAATGGGGCAGAATTCTATGGGCTGCTACGGAGGCAATAAGCAGGAAGAAAGAGGTGGTGTGTAGGATAGCTCTGAATGCAGTGACAGGTGGCAGGAAAGGACAAGCTATTCCTAAGAATGCTATAAACTACATTTCCTTCATGTACACTCAGATTGTACATATATGTTAACAAACGATATTTTTAAAGACACTGCTGACTCCGCTGCGCCTTATTTCTCCCCAGGATCACAATACCTCAAGGACAGTCTCTCCCCAAATGAACTAACCCAGACCATGGGACCCAAGGTCCTTCTTTGTGGTGCCCCCTCCAAAAGAGGTCTGGAGTGTGGCAACACAAGAACAGGTCTTTTCTTCAGTGGCTCCCCAGGGGATGCTGTCCCCAGGGAGGCTCGCCTGGTGCCTTCATTACATATCTTTAGGCACCAGGCAAAAACGTTTCTCTATAACCGGGTCTTTGGCTGATTAAACAATCCATGGTTGTTTTTTTAATGTCTTTGTGGGAGAAGGGTCATTGGTTTGTTTTTGTGATATATTTTGTGTTCTCATTTTGGAACTTTATGTTGTGAACCTCCCTGTGATCTTCGGATGATGGGCAGTATAATCAATCAATAACAACCTGTTACCATGTCCATGGGGGGAGAGGGCAAACGGCTAAGAATACATGCAGCTGGGTGGTTAAGAATGCATGTGGGCAGGTGAAATTAATGCAGAGCAACCTATAAAGGTATTAAATACAGGTATTATTCATATGTGTAAATCCATTTAATTGTATGAAATAATTATAAAGTGCATTATACAATATGTACTCAGTTATTCCAGTGCTTTTGCCAAAACATGTGAAGCCAGGAGCAGGTTGACTTCTTACTGAGGAATCAGGTAGAAGACAGACTGTACTATCTTCCTTGTATATCCACAAGCTCCAATGAAAGCTAAACATTCAGAAAAGGAGCCTAGAATGATAAGTTAGTGAAGCATGCAGGCTAACATACTTACCTCAGATTGGCTTTTAAAGAATAGTCTCTTTTTGGTTACTTGTCATCCCCAAAGGTAACAAAGGCTGTGCGCACAGTAACCCACTTGTAGCACAAGTGTAAATTTTTCTCCATCTGGAATCATTCATGTTCATCCTCAACATGCTGCTTTATCAATCTAAAATGATTCTAGATCCTGCCATCCAGGAGTGGGTGTGGTTACTTGATACACATTTGAAGCCCCTTCCCTTGATGAAGCTATCCACACCTTTTCCTCCCTACAAATATCCCAGAAGAACAAAGAAGGAGGTGGTGATTGCTGTTTTGGTATATGCACACCCACAATGCCATTACACAAATGTGGATACACACACCCCTCTGTCAGGAATGCTTACATCTATTTTCAAATAGATGCACTACAGGGTAATGCAGACTTAATCTGCAATGAGCTTTTATTTTCTGAATGAAACTAGTTTCCCAAGAAGTGCTTTTCAGCAGCAAAAACATGCAGTAGATCTAGATTGTGTGTGGACTACATAGAAAAAACAAGTACTTCATTTCCATTGATTTGATTCTAGAATACTATGTGTGTCCTAAGCCCCCTCCCAAAAAGCCCACTAAGTACTGAGCATGCTCAGTAGCCACAGAATGTTTAATGTCACTCAAAAGAAAAAGAAAATGGAAAAATGGGAGTGAGGAGTGAAAAGGCCTGCTTGGACTCCTTGTTTCTTATAGTATCCTGAGAGAGGGCATGGTTGAGAAAAACACTTCTGCTGTAAGGTGAGGATATACAGCAACATTTTATGGTAGGTCCCACTTAATTTCAAAGTTCACCCCACAGGAAATTAGATAGCCCAACCTCTCCTGATAGGGGCTGAGTAGGAGAACGCTGAAACCTTCTATGCGGCTTCACAGCATACAAACCCTCCCTCCTCCCCACACAGAACCTGCTATAATGATGACCATTTTTGCTAGTGAAATAATTGCAGATTATATCCTTTTTTTCTTTTCTTTTTTACCCCATGGCAACTTATTGAGTTGATTGAAATCATATGCTTAGAGCCATGCAATTGTAATTATTCCCAACTTGCCCTGGTAGGATTTAGATATACGTAAGTAAATCTAGGATCCTGACCCCAATGCTTAAATCCCTTGTCTTTGTTCTTGTCCCAATATTGGCAGATGAAATGAGTGCCTGTTCTAATCAAGGTTGTTGTTGTTGTTGTTTTTAAAAAACCTTTCTTTCGCCCACCCATGACTCATACTCTGATTCTAGATACATTTGCTCAGCAGTAGGTCCTGCTTAACACAATGAAACTTATGGGGGGGGGGGAGTGTGCAAAC
Organism: Podarcis bocagei; assembly: GCF_964188305.1. NCBI lineage: Eukaryota > Metazoa > Chordata > Lepidosauria > Squamata > Lacertidae > Podarcis > Podarcis bocagei. The sequence continues at coordinate 14,849,405 of NC_138138.1, read as the reverse complement.
GACTTCTTTGTTAATCTTCTTTTCCTAAGGCTAAGCATACCTCTTTCCATTCCAGCTTTCCTTGCTTTTCTTTACAGTTGTTTTCTCAGTTCTTCCTAGTGCCAATGTCCCTCTGGGACTGCAAACTTGGTTCCAATTCTGAGGCCTAGAGAATAAGAGAACAGGTGAATTGTCTGTCTGTTACTGATTGAACCAAAGTCTGTAGGTATAGGGTACAGCACAAGTATTTCAGTTCTACAGATAAGCATTTCTTGAAAATGCGCAGCTCTCTTGTGTCAGCAAAATGTGGCTCGGATACTTTTGTACCTGCGTGAAAGGGGGAAGAGAAATTTCCGGAGAGGAGCTCCAGGTGTTGTGTAAAGAAAAGGGAAAAGTTCCCATTACTGGTAGACAATGATCATGCTATTGCCATCCACACCTTAAGAGTCTTTCAGACTAGACTGCTGCAATGAGATTTATGGAGGGTTGCTTTTGAAGTTGGTCTGGGAAATGCAGATAGTATAAAACATCAGCACCCATCTGCTGACAGGTATGGTTAAGCTAGGTAATAACCTATAACACCTGTTCTGAAAACTTTGTAATGGTTACAGGTTGTATCTGGGTCCACTTAAATATTATCATCTATCAGGAACATCGTCTCTTCTGCAGTGTCTCCCGGAACTGTGATAGTGTGATAACATGCTTCCCTGAAAAACCCACTGGTGTTCTTCCTTAGCCTCTCCAAACTTTTGGAAGTTGGGTGTTTTCTTATTGTTGTTTTTGTAAGTTATTTTAGTTAGTGTTTTATTTCATTTTGTTTTATTTTTATACTTTGGATTTTTGGCAACCACCCTGAGCTCTGTTGTTCTTAAAATCTAGAAATACTGGTAATAAACAGAAGGAAAAAACCTGGACAGCACATTCTGCCACTCTGTCTTTGGAACATGACTAAGGACTATCAGTTTGCATAATCTGCCTAAAACTCTGAAGCAGGGTGGGAAGCCCGTTCTTTTGCAGTTGGGAAGTCTACAATACTTTTGGATTTAACTGGTAAAACTTGGTTGTGGACTAACTGAGCCACGTTGTCTCAAACTAGCAACACCATTTCTGGATCAATTTGTACATATTTTATAGGGTAGGCAGTGTTATTTTCACATCCATTTACAAAATATTTTTGTGAGGAAGTGGGGAGGAGTAAGAGGATTTGGGGGCAGCCAAGTTGAGTATGAATGTGTGTGTAAGTACATCTAATTCTGCATTGATTAGGCCTTAAATTTGGGTTTGAGAACTTCAATGCTCTATACTGTGGCAAAACCAGAAAAACTGGGAAAACCTAGCCAACTCCCAACTGAGGCTCACAGAAAATTCCTATACTGATGATTTAAAAAAGGATTGGACACAAATCTAGACTCAAGCACTAAAATTTGCCTTTGCTTCTAGCACCATCTGCTGTCTGTTCTGATTCCCAGCCTGTACAGTATATACTTCACATATTTTTAACTGTTTCCCCCATGTTTCAAGAGAATATTAATTGAAACATATGCATAACAATAGTTAAAATCAGTTTTAACAAATGACAGATGACTAACGGAGGTTAGTCAGGATGCTATGCAAGTTTACGACACTATCTAAGTGGTGATCCTATCACAGTTATATGTCTAAGTGGTGACAGGATCACTCATGAGTCCCCTTGCACAAGTAAATGCAAAATATGTGTTGGTAAACTCTAGGAAACTTGATTATGGTGCACTTTATGTAGGATTGCCATTCAGGGTTTCCCCCCCAAAAAATCCAGTTTGTACAGAATGCACCAGTTAGGCTACTAACTTGGACTAGTTACACTGAACTTACCTTGCCAGTTCTTAAAAAGCTACACTGGTTGCTGCTCTGTTTCTGGACACAATTCTACTCTGTGCTGGTAAAGGTAAAGGGACCCCTGACCATTAGGCCCAGTCGTGGCCGACTCTGGGGTTGTGGCGCTCATCTCGCTTTACTGGCCGAGGGAGCAGGCGTACAGCTTCCGGGTCATGTGGCCAGCATGACTAAGCCGCTTCTGGCGAACCAGAGCAGCGCACGGAAACGCCGTTTACCTTCCCGCCGGAGCAGTACCTATTTATCTACTTGCATTTTTTTGTGCTTTTGAACTACTAGGTTGGCAGGAGCAGGGGCCGAGCAACGGGAGCTCACCCTGTTGCGGGGATTCGAACCGCCGACCTTCTGATCGGTACTTGCCTATAAAGCCCTAAGTGGCTTGAGATCTGGGTTCCTAAAAGGACTACAATATAATGTCTAATTTCAGGGCTGGGTGGGGGAGGACACCAGAGACACCAAGGAAGACATCTGCAGGCACATGTGCCCCTGTGGGTATCATGCTGGTCAGAAATTCAGATACAATTGCATATACCGTATTTTTCGCTCTATAAGACGCACCAGATCACAAGACACACCTAGTTTTTGGAGGAGGAAAACAAGAAAAATAATATTCTGAATCTCAGAAGCCAGAACAGCAAGAGGGATCGCTGTGCAGCGAAAGCAGCAATCCCTCTTGCTGTTCTGGCTTCTGGGATAGCTGTGCACCCTGCATTCGCTCCATAAGATGCACACACATTTCCCCTTACTTTTTAGGAGAGAAAACGTGAGTCTTATAGAGCAAAAAATACGGTACTTCAGAACAGCACATAGGGCTCCATCCATGCTACAGGATAGAGATACTGGTGCCTTAGAAAGAGTCGATACTGTACATATCTGTGCCAAATCCCACTTGAGCCCTGAAGGGGTTAATATATACAGTGGTACCTTGGGTTACATACGCTTCAGGTTACATACCCTTCAGGTTACAGACTCCACTAACCCAGAAATAGTGCTTCAGTTTAAGAACTTTGCTTCAGGATAAAAACAGAAATCGGGCTCCGGCGGCACGGCGGCAGCAGGAGGCCCCATAGGCTAAAGTGGTTCTTCAGGTTAAGAACAGTTTCAGGTTAAGAACGGACCTCCAGAATGAATTAAGTACTTAACCCGAAGTACCACTGTACTCCACCATCACAAGCAACATTTCCATTAGACAACAGTCAACCAGCTACAAATCCACCTAACAGTTACCTCATCCAGCCTTTAATTTACCAGCTTCTCTGCAAGAATATCATGGGGGAATTACTAAACTCAAGATACACTATGTCTACAGCATTCCCCTAATCCACTAAGCCTGTAACTCTATCAAAAAAAGAAATGAGATTTGTCTTGCATGACTTGTTTTTGAGAAACCCATGCTGGGTCTTAGTAACCACAGCATCCTTTTCTAAGTGCTCACACACAGACAGAATGTTTTATTATCTGCAGTGGATGATGGCATCATGGGGCCTGGCAGTGACAAACCAGGAACAAGGCCTTGGGTCACAGTAGCTAGCTTGAAGATGTTGACCCAGTATATGGCAGCTGTGGAAAAGGCAAATTCTGTGCTAGGGGTTATTAGGAAAAGAATTGAAAGTAAAACTGCCATGTTATATAAATCTGTATCACAACTGCATTTGAAATACTGTGTATGATTCTCAACACCTCACCTCAAACAGGATATTGGAGGGTTGGAAAAGGTATAGAAATGGGCAACCAAAATGATGGAGAAACTTCCCTATGAGAAAAGGTAGCGGCATTTGGGATTTTTTCAGTTCAGAGAAAAAGCGAGTAAGAGGTGACACGAATGAAGTTTATGTGTGGAAGGTGTTAGTTTTTTTGCCTTCTTTCATAACATTAGACCCTAGCAAAACTGAATGTCAGGACAGATATAATAAAGTACTAGCACTTCTTCACACAGTGCATAAACTACGGAACTCGCTCCCACATGAGGACAGTGACGGAGGATTAGGATAAAGCTATTCGTGGTTACTGGCCATAACAACTGTATTCTATGCCCAAGGTCTGAGGCAGTATCCTTCCGAATACTGGAAACCACGGTAGGGGAGAGTGCTGATGCGCTCAGGTCCCACTTGCGGGGTTCCCATGGGCATCTGGTTGTGAGAACAGGATGCTGGACTAATTGGGCCACTAGCCTGACCCAGCAAGCCTCTCTTAGGTTTTTATGTGACTCGTCTCTGGCCCTGTGGAGACCCCTAAAATGGTCAAGGTGCAGTGGGACTTTCCCCATATCAAATCCTGCACACAGTGTATATGCAACATCTTTCCTTTTCACATTTATTTTTATTTTGGGGTGGGGTGGGGAGGAGAATATAGGGCTGAATCTTAGTAGCCCAAGCGAAATCTCTCGTTTGCCCGCAGGCACAAGCACTGCACCACAGCCCTGCTCCTGCCTCAGTCCTTCTAACAGTTCCCCTTCCCCATGCTACGCATTCACCAGCTGTGGGTTTACCTCAGGTGTTTTTTGTTTGTTTTTTTGTTCCGTTCTTTAGAGTGACTGGGGAAACTCAGCCAGATGGGAGGGGTATAAATAATAAATAATAATAATAATAATAATAATAATAATAATAATAATAATAATTATTATTATTATTATTATTATTATTTTATTATTATATTTAAAATTCAGTTTTTAAGTCTACCCGCTTCTCTCTCTCAATCCCACCACATATTTCCTCAAGCTGCTTCCCCCTCACACTCCTAGCCCCCTCTATTTTTTTCGAGCGGGAAAAGGCTTGAAGCTTCTACTCCAACCGCCTTTTTGCTTATCACCGGGTGAACAAACCACTTTCCCGGCTTCTCATTGGGCAGGCGGCGACGCGTCCAATCGCGCGCCAGGTGTCCCTCGGTCCGCTGAATGGGGTAGGCGGAAAAGGGCAAAAAACAATGGAGAGGTTGCGATTGGACGCGCGGGCTGCCCAATGCGCAAAGAAGCCGGCGCCGATCTGGGGGTTTGGAGGAGGAGGAGGTGGTGGTGTGCCCTATATGAACATGGGATTGGCCCACCTCTACGGAGACGGACGTCGGCAACCGCCAGTTAACGCGAGCAGGGGGAGGGGAGGCGTGCTGGAATCACACTTTTGCCTCGGGCTCGCCCTCTATTGGTGGCCCAGAGCTCCATACCCTCGTGGTTAAATGTCTTGAGACCTGAGGGAGGAGGAGGCGGGCCTACGGGGGAGGAGAAAAGGGAGCGGAGGGAGGAAGGTCGGCGCCTTATTGGCCGCCCGGCTTCGGGTGCTGGCCAATCGCGCGGTGGAGGGAGAACCTCGGCGGGCCCCTTCTCTGCCACCCGGCCGTCCCCTCCCCTCCCCCCTCCCTGTCAGGCTTGGTAACGGCTGCCTTGGCTGTTCTCGCAGCGCCGTCAGAGCCAGTCTGGGCTGCAGGGTGAAGGGAGCTACCACGCCCCCCTGCGCGGTCATGGCGGGGGCAGCGCGACGCCCCTCTTTGGCCCCTGGTTTCCCTTGAAGAGGGGGCGGGTGTGTGTGGAGTGAGAGGCGCCCTTAAACCTGTGTAGGGAAGGGGATGGAGGTGAGGGGGTGGCCGAGCGGAGGGAGAGCAAGCGGCGGGGGTTGCTCTCTCTAGGGCGGGTAGGTTGAGGGGTGCGGGTCGCTGAGGGGGGAGAAGGGCCCAAGGGAGCCGCTGAGGGGGCGAGGAGTTGAGGCGCGGGGGGCGCTGTCGAAAGAGTAAGGGGTCTTGAAACGGGTGGGGGCTGCGTCTGGTGGGCTCCCCCTCCCCAGAGAGTGGGAAAGCAGCTCTTCCGAGTTAGGTCTGAATAGGAAGGTGGAGGGGGGGGTGGAAAGGGGTCGTCGGAAGGGGAGAGACGAGGAGAAACGGGTGTCGCGGGCTGAGGAAGCAAGGCGGGAGTGCAGAGGAATTTGGGGAAGCGGACGACTCGACAAGTTCGGCGTGGCCCTGGGATACCAGAACCGGGACACCCGGTTGTGTGGAACCAACTGTTGGCCAAGCCGTGTGTTTATTTTATTTTATTTTCACATCACACTTTCCCCCCTCATCTGCCTGCCATTTCTCAGTTGTTCCTCGGCAGAGAAATGATTGTGATTTCCTTCAGAACAGCGACACCTGTTTGGCTCTCAGTCGGCTTAGTTCCCGAAAAGCAGAACTTGAGAGAGTCAAAGGCACCTGTGTAGTTTCTCCCCTTGGCTTTCTCATATATATATGATTGCAGATCAGGCCTCGTTGATACTTTGGAGAAATGGGGAGGGGTGTCTATGTAATAGACTGGTTCTCTCAAACTCAGCATAATAATGCAGTGTGTAGGCAATCCGAAGGGGTGTGTGTGTTGGTATCTGTAAAACAAACAATTTAGATGTAGGTTAATTTGTCTTTCCACTTTTTTTGTCTCAGCCCAAAGTAGCATTCAGAGGCACCAGCCGCTATTTGAATAGTGCAGAGTCCAGTGGAAGACTGACGGATGTGTTCAATAACGTTATCATGACAGGTTGCAGCTCCTTCTATGATTGCTACAAATTGCAGGTTCAGTCAGTTTTTTATCAACTTGAGATAATTTTCTTTTAGAAATACATTAGAGAGTTTTCATAATAAAGCATTATGTAGCATTACACTATTAGCATGGTTCGATTTGATTTTACTGGCCTGATAATAAACACTGTATTTGAAATGCATTAGAGCTGCTTCTCATGTGATTTCTGTCCTTGAGTAATAACAGGGTACTATAAATTAAAGTAAGTATCATGTTGGGGCGGGGACGACGACACGCTCTTTATATGTTACTCTAGTTCTGTGGTATCCAAACTCCCATCCTCCAGGGCAACTTGAAAATTCCTCAGATTCTTGGCAGGCTACAATTATTTTTATGCCTGTTGTAGAAATTGCAGTACATTGTACTTGATTCTGTAGAATTTTTAATTTTTACCTTTATTGCTCCTTTTAGTTCTTATATATTGTATTTGATTCATTGTATTATAATTTAAAGTCCGTCAGATTCAAATTGTAGTCCAGTAAAATACAATATAAGAAATAAAAGAAGAAATAAAAATACAATTAAAAATCAGTATGGAGTGGCTATGTCATCTTCCACCTTCAGCCACAAATTCAGACACGCTGCAGACCACCTGAATGCAGCTTGCAGACCACAGTTTGGGAACTCCTGCTGTACTCATAATGCTCATTTCCTTATCATCTGTGTCGTACGATGATATCCAGGAGGGCAGCGGTCTATAGTCAGTCTCCTGTCATATCCAGAAGAACTTGGAAGGAATGAGACTACATGAAATACTTACCCTTCTAATGTGTTACATTTCAACACTCACTTCTAAGTACACGATAACTCATTATAGTTGAACTTTAAGTTAAACATATTTGAAAACTTGGGTGAAAAAGCATATGCCCATGTTTGAATGGCAGTTAACTCTATTAATGTGCAAGTTCTCCAAGGAGTTCCAGAGTGGTGTGTATGGGCTTTCAAGCTGTTCTGAAAGGTAAAGAGTTCCTTTTTTCCCCAAACACTGCTTGGGCGTCTAATAGAAGTATCCAATGTTTTCAGTGAATAGTGGACTTACTTTCTTTTAAATTATCTTCACACCCGCAATTGCTGTATTAGTGTGGTGCCATGTCCTCTAGTTTGATGAGCTGATGTGCTGATGCAGCCCTATAGATTGATGATCCAGGTTCAGAAGTAGTGTTTGACTGAATACCTGTTTCTGGGACAACAGTGTGGCAGGGCTGTTTCTTTCTTGCTCTGTTAACTAGATGGTCATTTAGTTTGAGCTAATTTGAGCTAGTAGGGTACCTCTTACTTTCTTGTAGAGCTACATCAACTGCCCTAGTAAGCTACCTATTGTATGGAGTGTTAGACAAATACAAATTGTGATATAGAGAGGAAGGTTCATACTTCTCCATACCATGAATGGCTAGCAGTGTACAAACACAAAAGGGCTTTCTCTGGCAGTACCTCATCTCTGAAACCCTTCTGAGGAAGAACCAGGCATACTTTTTGCAAGGCTATGTTCAGGAAGAATTTGAATAATTTTTTATTTCTTAAGATCATTGGAAGGGGATAGGTATATATAGGCACTGTGGTTTCTATAACTAATCCTTAATTATTGAAAATTGTCTCAATGGATTTTATGTTGTTAGCTGCCTTCAGTACTCTTCAGGAAGAATAGATGGGGAATAAATTTAATTAATAAATAGCCCCATCTTTCAGTGAGAGAGTAGTACACAATATCTTAACTCCCTTCTGACTGCATCTGCAAATAAAATAATATATTCTTTAAAAATAAAATTTCTGAATAGCTAACTATCTTCCATTTGCTTCTCAGCTAAGCATCCAGTTCTGATAGATAATTTACAGGCATCCTAACTTTTAATGGGATTTAAAAGAAAGGTTTAGCAAATTCAGTTTAACACTTGCATATTAAAAGTTACTACTTATCAGATTGTCCATAATGAATTTGTGCAACCATAGCTGCTTCAAACATTTTCGTATTCTCACTTAGCCATGAATTGTCTAGCTCAGGTGGGCAGAAGGTAGATTACTATCTTCTGAAAGGTCTTGGAGTAATCTACTCCAAGTATAGTAGTTTGGCAAGTATATCTGATTCTCACTTGTTTAACAAATAAAGAAAGCTTGTGTGAGGGAAATGAGGGATTTTTAATGGAAAAGTAATGTAAACTTAGTTCTGATAGGAAAAAAAAAGATTTAAAAGCCTGAAGTAAAACCTGCTTTAGGTCTTATACAAGTCTTGTCTCTTTAGCTCCTTAGCAGTTGGTATTGGTTGTTAGACTTGATGCTAGAATATAGAACTAGAAAATATTTCAAATTCATTTTTCCAAACATTAAAGAGAATTGTAAAATATTTTGTTCATTAAAAGTACTGTATAAATGATAATATATGTGAATGAACAGCCATGGAAACTGAACAAGCAATCATTTCACCAATTAAAATTCAATGCATAAGGCATAACTCAGTTTTCATTTTCAGGTATCACAGTGCACTTATAAGCTTATATTTCCCATGGAGACAGAAAGTGTTGTATACCACATAGGCTTAGGCATGCAGCATTACACACATTACTCTATTGCTGGATGTTTTCCCTGGACATCACACTTTCGTGCATCCAGTATACAAAATTGGATTAGGATTACTTCATTGGGGTCATATGATGAACACATCGCTTTGACATACTTTATTCATTTACACAAGTAAAACTGATTGCACACTAGGTTATTTAGTAATAAATGAAATCCAAATAGAATTCCCCATAGTACAAAGTGTTGTATAATAAAATTTAGCCCAGCAAGTATAATTATCTTCCACTATGCAAAATCCTGCTGAATTGTGTTAAGTTTCAACAACAAATTCCCTTTAACTGGGAGAAGTAATAACGTACTCCTACCTCAGAGATTAATTTGGAAACAAATTTTATTTAGTGTTGTTTACTGGTTTTCTTAGAAACTAAAAAACAGAAGTATGTTAAATTAGGGAACATTATCTCTGGAACTGTGGGGGGAAATACTCTCAAGGGTTTTAAAGCAAAATGTAGCTATATTTGTGGTTGCTATTATATACCTTTGCTGTAGCCTATTTCAGATCAGTAAAAGTCCCCGCCCCCCTACCCGTCAAAGTGGCTGAGTAATCTCTCTTTAGTGTGTCGTGATGTGGCTCCTTTGCAGTAGTCGTGGGGACGACTAGTACTGTCTGGAATCAATTAGCTGAACTTGATGGCCTTTGGTCCTTTCCAACCAATTTATTCTCAATTTAGGAAATTAATTATGAAATTAATGCATTAAAATTAATATTTTTAATATTAATTTTCTCTTCTTGAATTTAAAATACAGAGTGAAGAGAATGTAGACTTACGGCAGACTTACAGTACTTCAATTTCTACAGCTTCTGAATGTTCAAACCACGCTGATTCATCTCTTTTCTATGTCCCATGGTCTACATATGCAGATGATATTAAACAACCCCCTAGTTCTCAGATTAGTGTAAAGAACAGGTACATAATTTAACTGTTATATGACTAGGAAGAGAAAATTGTATGGTAAATAGTTTGCTTATTTTCATTGCATTAATTGCTAGTTTCTACAGGACTGAAGGGTACAAATTGACAATACATGTCCAAAAAACATGTGTTTTTTGGAGAGAATTTGTGAATGGTGGGTTTTTATTTTTCATGTTCAGAATCCATCTTGACTCTATAGTTGGTGTCAGAATTGAGTTCTTTTCAGGTCAGGCTAGCAACTCAGAAGTTTTTTTGCTTTTTGATGTAGAATGCAGCTATGCTCACTTTCTTTAATTTATATTGCTTTGATTTGTTCCATATATTGTCAGGCATCAGCCACTTCATTCTGTTCTTACCACCTATTTATAGCATATGAGAATGAGCAACCCCTCTGAAGCTTTCCTGATTGGGTCTGGGTGGGTGTGGAAATCCTGAGCCAAACTTAGAACTCAGAAAGGTGTTATTATACCCTCTTCTATACCCCAACCTCACTCCCCCTGCCCAAGTCATTGGCAGGAGCAGCAGAGGGAGTTGAAAAGAAATACTTCTTTCCTTTTCTCACCCCCCTCAGTCTAATAGAAAATGGATTTGTGGCTGTAGTTATTTCAAGAGCTCCTGCAGTTGCATGAACTGTAAGAACTGCATCTTCCATAGTTCACTGCACCCCATCACACTTGGTATAATCTACTGCACCACATCAGTGAGGGCAAAAGAAGAGGGGAGCAAGCGAGTGAGGGAAGAGAAAATTTATTTGTGCTTCTGTTGTTTTTCCACTGATGGGGGAAGGAAGAATGTGGGAAGGAAGGGTAATGTTCAGAGTGCGTAGCAGGGATGGCTTTAGGGTGTGGAGAGGAGTGGCAGATTTTTATTTGAGTGGGAGAGGAAGTTCGGAGTATGTAAAATAGGTGTTAGGAACCTTTGGCCCTCTAGATATTGCTGAACTACAACTTCTAGCAAGCATGGCCAATGGCAATGAATGATTGGAGTTAGAGAGCTGAAGTTTCTCCACACTTGCTATAAAACATACCTTTCCTTTTGAGGTGGGTTTTCCAGTGCCCTGAAATATTCTTCTGAGCCTGGCTTGGGAGAAATTTGCCAGCACCACTAGAACTGGGTTAGTGTACGGCATATGTCAAAGGATAGAGGTGTGATTTAGATGATCTTGAGATCCTGGTATAGCCCATTGAATCTATGGATCCTTTATTTGGAAACTTTCCCAGTGTTTCATTCTTCCATGGAAATTTTCTATTTCATATATTTATTAGCAACAATGAATGGGAGCCAAATGCAAATATTGTGCAAATACAATATTAGGCAAAGTTGGTAATTTCACATTTCTAGCTTTGTTTATTAAAGTAAAATAAACATGGCCAGTAAGATCAGTCTAGGGCATAAGAAAATTGATACAAATTACCTGAGTTCAAAATCTTGTGTTAAACCACACCACTGTTTATCAGTTGATTTACTTACAACATAGTAACATCATTTTTCTTCCTGCTGTCTAAAATCTTACAAGAGATTGTTTAGCTGGGCTGCCTCAACTTGAAGTGGGGAAGCTGGTTCACCAGGCTTTTACTTTTAGCTCACCATGGTCTTTTTGGCAAGCTATGCCTACCTGCTCCATACATGACATCAGGTGTGAGGCAGGTAAGGGCAGGGCTTCAAAGGAACAATTGGGAGCTTAAAATGAGTTGCCAATTGTTCCTTTGCTACAGCAAGACATGCTTTTACTGCCCATTAGCTGATGGGTGGCAGAGGCAGCCTTGCTCCAAGAGGGTTAAGCAGTTCTAAACCGCTGAAAAACACAGGTGGGTGGGACCTCCAGTTTATCAGCAGTTTCAATGGAAACCATTTCTCCATCCCTATACTGCTTCTTTGACTTCTGACAACCAGAGGTTCAAGGAGCAGTGTGGGGCTGTTTGAAAGCTCCTTTGCAAGCAGCCCCACTCTGCTGTTTGAACCTCCTGTTTTGAGAGGTTCATGTAGCAGCATGGAGCTATTTACAGACTTTCAAACAGTCCTGTACTGTGCTTTGAAGTCAAAGCTCATTGTCACCTGATATCACGATGATGGGTGACTGAAAGGTTGGTGGACCTGCTCACTTGTCAGATTTGGCCCGGCAGGGGTAGGGAGATAAGGATCTGACCTGCCAACCAGAAAAAGTTTCCCACACCTGTCCTTGGGGTTTGCCTGCAGCAGGGATGAACACATTGTATGTGGTTCAAGTCTGCATGCAGTCAAATATGCGCAGTCTGCATGTGAGGCGGATAAGTTAAATTATTGAATCATTTGTATATTCCACTCATCGACAGGTTTAACATGCTGTCATTCATAATAGTCTGCGGGAATTCTGAACCGCAGGCTCTCATAATATGTCTGGGTGTATAATGTACTATAAATAATCTGAACAAAAAAAGAACTTGTTGGGCTTCAAGTCAACATGATGGTTGTGACGTGGGTCTTTGACAGCTTGGGAAGCAGCACAGTCAAGAGGTTAAAGGGATTTTGATTTTCTTCCCCCTTTTGTAGATGGTGAAATGTCTCAGTGGTCTACATTCAGCCTTTACATTCCATGCTAGCTCTCAAACAATCTGTTAATGTGTGAGATCTTTGTGGAACACAGGCAGTTCTAAAAGCTGCAGTTCCAGGATATTGTTGATTTTTTTGGTGGCAAATGTTATAGCTAGAAATAATAGAAATGTAAATATGAATATAGGCAGACATTCTTAGCAAATACTTAACCTACTTTTCTCACCCCACTTAGGATTCAAACAGAAAGAAATGACTATGGCAGTGAAACAGACTTATATGGACTTGTGTCTAACATCTTGGAAGAACAAGATAAATCTCAGCCATATTTTGCTGACGGGTTGGTAATATATTCAACATAGGATAGTAATTTCCTACACATCTACTCACTTTTCCCAACTGCTCTTGTTCCACTGAGAATATCCTGCATCTGCCATCAGTGGAAGCTTGTAATTTCTGCTGCCATTATCAAGAAGGCAGTAATGCATATTAACCTGAATCTTACATTTTTTATTAGTGTATTTGTGGTTTTGGCAAGTACTTTAAACAGCTTATTACACATCATTCATATATAAAGATGTGCATTAAATAAGTGGTATGCCAACTACATGCAGACCTCAAGTATCGGTTTTGAAACCCCCCCCCCAAAAAAAAAAAAAGTTTAGTGTGATCCAGCTTGATACATGTCTCTGGCTTTCACAGTCTTCATTTGTAATTATACCAATAGCTCTGACAACACACTGGCCATGGGACATACCAAAAGTAAAAACAAAGATTAGTATAATAGGTTAAAATCTATGTAAGGAATTGCGCAACTGTTTATGTTTCGTTCTTGTAGGGCGTGCGCCTCCAACTTAAAATCAGTATGGCCTGTGAGCACAACCCGATTTACAGACCACCCTGACCTGCTGTCAGAAACAAAGAGGCCAATAGATGGAGCCATCCCTCAACAGACTTTTTATGGTGGAGAAACTTTGCCCGTGTCTGACAAACAGTATATGCATGCTGGTCCTGTAGCATTGCAACAGAAAGTGGATGACCTTTACCATGGGCTCACTAACATCGACATTGATGAGCAATGGCTGTACCCTTCCAGGAATGATCATGTCAGCTGTTATAATATTCAGAACAATGAGAATGCAAAGACACCACAGTTTCAAGACTATTCATATGTGAAAACATGTTTTGCCCCACAAACCAGTCTTTTAGAAGCAATAAAAGAATCAGGAGCAGATACTTATGCTTATGGAAGGGATAAGGTAGGTCCTAAAGGACATGATGCACAGGTGCACCAAAAGAGAGCTGAGATGCTTCTTTCACAATTTAGTAGATATGGTGAAAGTGCAGATTATTGTAGATACCTGGATTATTCTCATCCAAATAAAACAAAGCATAATAAAAATGCAAATTATAGTGTTCAAGAGAGTAAAAAATTACCAAGTGGAACACCCGAGTTACCAGCTTTAGATACTGATAATTATAGCAAACTTTTTCAAAATAAACCAGCTGTCCAGAAGAAAATGGAAGATGTCTCTTCAGAACAGCAGAATTTTACATTTCAAAAGACTACCGGACTCATGTCAGAAAAGCAGTTTGTGAATGAAAATTCATTTACCCCTGACTTTGGTTTAAAATCAGATTTTGCCCTCAAATCTCACACAGCTGTTTCGGGGAGTGGTGATTTTGCAAATGCTACAGAAAATTCAGAATATTTCAAATCACTGAATATCTTATCAACAAACCCAGTAACTTCTTCATCAGGCACAAATCTAAGGCCAACATGGATCAACATACAGACTAAAAACAGTTCCTCCATCCCTATTCGGAATCAAAGCACCTTGATAAAGTTGAATAATCATTTAACTGCTGGTTCAAAAGGTTCCAATCATTCTTATGATTTTTCTCAGTTGCCATCAAGCAATGCAACTTTAAGCAATAATTTGTTGCTCCAGAAATATTGCCAAGAAAACCCCACAGTATTTTCCGGTTTTGATTTCAATGATAGCAACGCTGGAGACAGAGTTCAGTCTGCCGGTCATACAGAAGGACTGGGTAAGGTAACAGAAGAAAGTCTTTTTGAGTCCATGATTGACAAAAAAATCAAACCAAATGGTTTTTGTGATAACTATACGCAGCAATATGGGATCATTGAAAATGTGAACAAGCACAATTTTCAAGTTAAATCACAGAATGGACATTATGATGCTGAGGACGGACAAAAACATCTAGATGGACTGTCACAGAATACTTACCAAGATTTACTGGAGTCTCAAGGTCACTTCAGTAGTCACAGGCAAGGAAGTGGAGACAATATTGTCAGTAACCGTGTGAACCGCACTCAGGCTTCTTGCTTTTCAAACAATTTCATGATGGGTGACTTGAGGCACAGTCCAAGTGTTCCACAGCTTAATTCAAACAGATTTCCTTTGAAATCTACCCATCCTTTTGGGCATTCTGTCATTCCCCTGATGGATTCTTATGATTTGTTCTCCTATGATGATTTAAGCCACTTGTACCCTTATTTTAATGATATGATGTACGGAGACAATTCTTTCACAGGCTTCATGCCAACATTTGGATTTCAAAGACCAGTGAAAACTAGGAGTGGGTCAGCCAGTGAACTTCATATTAGGTTGGAAGAATGTTATGAACAATGGAGAGCTTTGGAGAAAGAACGGAAAAAGGTAAGAAGAAACATGCATATCAGAAGGGAGTACAAAACGGGGAGTAGATACAGCAGTGAACAGAATCTTTGAAATTACTTAATAAGTATATTGAGTAGTTTCAAATATTCTGTTCACTACTGTATCTAAGAAACAGAAGGATTAGGCTAAGCTTATAGGAACAGCTTTCTTATCAATGCCTAGGACCAGGGACATGGAACAGGTTTGGGCTGCTCAGTCTTCTGTCCTGATCAATTGGAAATTGCTGGCACAGTTGTTTAAACCAGTACTACTTTAGAGAAGGGACGCGGGTGGCGCTGTGGGTAAAACCTCAGTTCCTAGGACTTGCCGATCGCATGGTCGGCGGTTTGAATCCCCGCGGTGGGGTGAGCTCCCGTCTTTCGTTCCCAGCTCCTGCCCACCTAGCAGTTCGAAAGCACCCCTAAGTGCAAGTAGATAAATAGGTACCGCTTTATAGCGGGAAGGTAAACGGTGTTTCCGTGTGCTGCGCTGGTGCTGGCTTGCCAGAGCAGCTTCGTAACGCTGGCCACGTGACCCGGAAGTGTCTCCGGACAGCGCTGGCCCCCGGCCTCTTAAGTGAGATGGGCGCACAACCCTAGAGTCAGACACGACTGGCCCGTACGGGCAGGGGTACCTTTACCTTTACCTTTACTTTAGAGAGGTCAGGGTCTTGTTTAACTGTTCGGTAATCTGATCCTGGTTAAAACAGCCTCAAGCTTGTCAGAAAACATAAATGTAGTGCAGGTCCAAGAACTGATAGCTTTGATTGCTGCAAAACCTTTTTGTGGACCACTTGAATGGAATTTGCAGGCAAGAGGCAATTTACGGTAGTTTCTAGCCTCTAAAGCCCAATAAAAAATAAAAAAAATACTTCTGACAGTTTTCCTAACATTCCACAATTCTATTCTAGCAGCCTCCTTTGAGCACATATTCCTGCATTTTTTTTGCAACATAGTAGCATTTTAGAATGTCACTTGTGCTTGCTGGAGCTAAATCCTTTACTTAGCTGTATGATGCAGCTTTGATTGCCAGTTAAAAGACCTACTGTATTGGCCCGGATACAGTATAAGCCTCACCAGAATATAAACTGCTCCCTTAAAATTCTGCAGGCACTCACATCACACCTGTTCTGTTTTACCGTATATCTGTTTCAGCAGTGATACCATAAAAGCCAATTTTTGTAAGGTCGCAAATTTAAGCCACACGTTAACTTTTCACAGTCAGAATTTGTAAAAAAAGAGGCTTATACTCAGGCCAATATGGTATATACATAATGAATATTCTAAATTGTTGTGATACGTTTTTAGTTCTAACACTGTTCCAATATAATTGGTGTTTGGAAGTTAAAATAATGAACATTAAAATATGCCCGTTTTACTTTTTGAAGGCTCTGAATGTAATTTAGGGTCTGTTAAAATTAGTAGGAAAGCCTTCACACTGACCAATGTAGATCTAAATTGTACCCTTTCTACAGAATGCTGCATAATTCTTATTCTCTGCAGGGAGCATGGCAACATTTAGTTAGTTATTTTGCAATACTTTGGGTAACAATATTTATGTTTTGTTTTCAGTTTGCTACCTCAGCTGCAGGTGTGTTTTGCTTCTTGAGATCTTGAATTATTCTAGTCCAGCTCAACACCCTTTGTCAAATTAGAAATAGGATGCTGAGTTTTGCAAATATGTGCTATAGGTTACTACAATATTTTTTATTTTCAGGAGTTTGGGTTTGGCTTCACAACTGAGATGTCACTAATGGCTGTGTTTCAAGTAGATACCCTCATCATTTGTATCCCAAAAGAAGAATAAATCAAGTTTCCTATAATATACTCCCCATACTTTACCGTCTTTAACATGACAGATTAATTGTATCTTTTCCAGACTGAATCAGCTCTTGCCAAGAATTACCCTGGGAAGAAAGTGTCTAGTACTAACAACACTCCAATTCCAAGACTGACATCAAATCCATCCAGAGTTGATCGCTTAATTGTGGATCAGTTACGAGAACAAGCCAGAGTGAGTTATTTGATGTCAAAATACCAAATTTTGACTAGTTTGGACCCTTCACGCCCAAGACCTTATCAGCCTCTTCTGCTCCCCAAACTGGCATAAGTATGCCTCTAATTCTGTCTCCCCTGAACATCGGAATTGTGATGCTAGATGTTCCAAACACAAAACATATATGGTTGTTGGAGGGTATCCGCATACGGGTTGTTCCTCCCAATTGTTCCAGTTGGGAGGACAATGCAAGATAGTTTTGTGTACTCCATTCTGTGTGAGGCAGAGCCAGTCCTAATTCCAGTTCTATCTGTCTACAATTTACAAAACCTTGGCAGAGGCAACAGATTAAAAAAAGGAGACATTTTGTCTGCTTCTTGGCTTCAGACCCCTACTAGACTGGTCTTCACAGCGTAGGAAACCCCAGCAGTGCCTTCCCTGATCCTCGAGCCCTTTGGGAAGCAGAAAGGTTAGAAAGGCAACGCACTCCAAAGTCGGACCATTTCATCCATTCCTGAAAATTGGAACAAATCACACAAAATGAAATGAAAACACAGGGCCAAACTACATGTGTGCAAATGGAAGCTCAATGGCTTCTTCTTTGCTTTGCTCCAAAAGCTGCTTGAGAAATGGCAAGGAGGAGGCACTTAAACCTGTCTCCATCTCAAATTACCTCTCTAAGTGAAATATGACAACCTTAATGGGGCTGAAGTTCCAGGCAAGTTGGGAGACGTGATGTACTAGATCAGAGGGCATCAGAGATGTCCTGTTTCAGTCTTGTAAAGCAAGGATTGGATTAGTACCCAGTGCACATGAACTCACATCTTACAGCAGGCTGCACACAAGAATACCTGCACATTCAACTGTAGAAAAGGTGTTTGGTTGTAGGGAGTGTGAACTGGAAAAAAGGGAGAAAAGTTCAAAAAGTTGGGGAAATGATTATGTAGTTTGGTTCATAGTCTTCTGACCTACTTTGGATTACTTGATTAGCAACGCAGCGCTTATCTTCTGAAAAGTCATTTCATAGGGAAATCTGGTCATTTTTCACCATGCATTTCTTTTGAGGTCCTGATCCAAAATGGGTTATCAAAACTTTTCCTTTGCTTTCCTGGCCAAACCTCCTGGCACTGTCCTTTCTGAAGCTGTCAGTGTAGTTCTTAATCTGTTTTCTGTAGGTTCCCACAGCCAACCTGGTAAACCTCCTATAGCCTAGTCTCCTTCCCTTGCCCCCAATCAAATCCATATGTTCCTTCGTTGAGTTAAACCAGATATATTTCTTTGCCTTAGAACTGCATGGCTTTGCTGGCATGAAAATGTGGTTCTCTCATGTAAAAAAACCCGATAATTTAACAGAATTCATTGGGAGCTGGGATTTTTTCCTTCCTTGGTGAATTTAGTTTTGATTGATATATACATACAGGCAACTCAAAAGTTCAACAAAGGGCAAGGATGTAGCAATTCAGAAGTATGCCTTGAATTTATGCTATTTGAATTTTAGTGCTTGCTGTACTTTGGGGAAGAACTTGGTTGTGCCTTGCTGGATTCAAGAGGGTAATTAGCAGTGAAGGCTGATACATTAGAGCACGCCCATCAGTCTTGATTTCTCCAGGCCCACCTGCCTTCTCATTTACAAGCAGTTCCAGAGGGTGGCTGTGGCTATCTGCTTCCCCCTTAGCTTCAGTTTTCCCTTAGTTGGTGCCACCTCCATTTGGTGTTGCGCCCCTTTTAAAGCAGAGGTTGTATGGCCATCTGTCAGGGGTGCTTAGTTGCAATTCCTGCTGCATTGCAGGGGGTTGGACTAGATGACCTTTGGTAACACCTTCCAACTCTACATTTCTATGATTCCCACCCTACAAGTCTCAGTGACCATCTACCACCACTGGTGATAAAGTTTGTAGCTTAAGAAACATGGTTTTATATTTATGCATTGCGCCTTGATAAACTGACAATTAAAAAAAAATCAGTAAAGCAATGCATTATAATTTCCTAGAACTAACCTTTAACTAAACCACTGGTGTACAGCTGAATTAAACTTCAGTATTACATTATGGCTTTGGTTCTAAATACCCATTAGAATTGTCTAAGACTACAGTATGTTGTTAAAGTGAATTAGGAATCAGCCTTTTCAGTGCCAGGATAGCATTACTTAGGAACCCTATATAGGTTTATGTTAAGATTATTTTGAAATCAACAGGGTTCAAAACTTTAGCTTCTCATTTGCATCAGATGACCTTGAAACGCTTAGATTAAAAACCCCATCTTGCTATATGACTTGGGGATCTGCTCTTTGAGAAACACAAGACCAAAAGCTAGTTACATGGTTCTGATTTAAATGAGATGTTTGTAGCTGTGGATTTATAGACAGACATCAACAGACCTCATAAGAACTGCTTTATAGGAAGGAAGAGAACTATGAAAGAATTTAAATTGCTGTTCTTTAATATTTGCAGGTTGTGACTCTGCTGGGAAAAATGGAACGCCTGCGAAGTTCTCCTCTTCATGCTAACATCTCTACTGCTCTTGACAAGCACCTGGAAGCAATTCACATTGTGCAGTCCCGTAGAAAGGATGAAATTGTCAATGCTTCACATCGGCAAAGACAAGGAGCTCCCAGATGTCAAGATGATAGAGGTGCACTTTTCTTTTAATATTTGTTCTCCCAGTTTCTCTGCCTGGAGCCGTTTTAGGGCTTTTGTCCCAAATAAGAGAGGCATGTTTAATATTTGTTTGAAAGTTACACACCTAGCAAAGAGTAAGCACATTGTGTACTAAATAACAATTTCCAAAGTAGTATTAGATTCAGTAGGATTTCACCAAGGCTGCTTTGGAGTACAGTGGTACCTCGGGTTAAGTACTTAATTCATTCCGGAGGTCCGTACTTAACCTGAAACTGTTCTTAACCTGAAGCACCACTTTAGCTAATGGGACCTCCTGCTGCTGCCACGCCGCCGGAGCACAATTTCTCTTCTCATCCTGAAGCAAAGTTCTTAAGCTGAAGCATTATTTCTGAGTTAGCGGAGTCTGTAACCTGAAGCGTATGTAACCCGAGGTACCACTGTAAATGATTTGAGCACTACAATCCAAGAATTGCTGTGCAAGCAAGTTCTTTTGACTATGGTGTATTGACTGCTAAATCAGCTTACTGCCATATACTGCAAGTCTCCCCTGGCACTTTTGGGTTTTCATTACAGTGCTAAACATTGGTACAAGGTTCAGAGTTGAGATGCCAGATTACTTGATGCAATGAATCCAGAATGTCTTCTGGAATTAAGGAGTGGTATTCCATCATGTACGTTGGTTCTTCTTTTGTGCTGTTCTTTTTTACCCAGGGGTCAGCAACCTTTTTCAGCCATGGGCCGGTCCACCGTCCCTCAGACCATGTGGTGGGCTGGACTATATTTTAAGGGGGTAAATGAACGAATTCCTATGCCCCACAAATAACCCAGAGATGCATTTTAAATAAAAGCACACATTCTACTCATGTAAAAACATGCTGATTCCCAGACCGTCCGCAGGCCGGATTGAGAAGGCAATTGGGCCACATCCGGCCCACGGGCCTTAGGTTGCCTACCCGTTTTTACCCACCATCTGAAACAGTGGTAATGGGAACACTCTGAATTATGTTAGTGGAATGCAGAAAAAAAACACCCCACCACTCTTTCTTAAGGAGAATTAGGAGACCCAAACTCCTTTAAGGAGCAAGAACTTGTACTCACAGATGTCTTCTGCACTCACTACTTACAAGGGACGTCATGGAGAATTTAGTCTCTAGGCCCTGCCAATAGTAGGATTTTCCAGCCTTTCATCATCCCTAAGAGTTGTTTATCCTTTATAAGACAACTATCAGTTATTGTTTACATGACTTGTAGGGAAAGCTGCTTCATTCATATTATGCTTGACTGATTAGCTCAGAAATCTTTATCTCCTTGAATATCTCTTGCAAATGGATTATTGAAATAATGGGAGGTATGCAAAAACACAAATGTGAGTTTACCTGTTTAGCTGTTCATTTTTGCTTCACTGAGTCTTTGAAGAAGTTCCTTGTGGATTGTGTTCTTTAGGGGGAGAATGTGTATTTGGCATTCATAATTTGCATACCTTGCATTTCTACCACTGTTCAAACTGACAGGAATTACTCTTGTACAACAGCCAGTAAATGCAGCAAAACATTAATGCAGTTTTCTGTGCTAAAGTACACAATTTTGAACACTTCAGAAGAGTAGCAACATCAAATATTGTTTCCCCCCCATCTCAGATGTTTTTGCTCTTGCGCTGGCCATTAAAGAGATGTGCACAGCAACACGCAAAGCTCGCACTACGCTGTGGTGTGCTCTTCAGATGACCTTGCCAAAAACAACCCCGACAACTGGAACAACGGAGGTGGAAAAAGCCTTACATGAGCTAGTCCTACCTGAAGATAAGACCTATGAACAGATGAATAGTGGCAACCCTGCGATCCAGAGGGGAGAAACAAAAAAACATTGAGGAAAAAATAGAGATAATAGATATGGATGTATTATAGCACTGTACTAAATATTGTAAATGAACTTTTAAAGCTTTCCTTCCAAATTAAAAGTAAAGAGATATGTGAACTGAAGTTTGCTTATCCTAAACCCAGCAGCTACCTGCTGAGTAGCTGTTAACGCAACCAAGAAGCCTTTGATGTTATCAGAATCAATATATTGACTGGGCAGATCTAACGTTATGTTAAATAAATCAGAAAGTTTTAAACTGCCAAAGTAGAACTTAAATCCATTCTACAGTGCAGGCATATGCAATGATCATTCTGCCTGTGTGATACAGTTCTTTTAGATTTCGTTAGTAATTCTGTTTTCAAATAATGAATTTGAATTACTGTCACATGTTACTGTGTGCAGTCTAGTAACAGATAAGTTTTGATTGTGATAGAAAAAGAATTGTTCTCTTTAGACAATGAGTACCTGGAAACAGGAAGGAAACAAAGCTAAACATACCCAGTATGAATGTTAAATGAAAATATTTAAAAATACTTATTTATGAATTTGAAATCTTAAGAATCTAAAAGAAATTGACCAGATTTTCTTAAATTAGTGATATTATATAAAGCCATTATCTAACCATGCATGTTAGGGAACATTAAAAAAAACTTGCAAAAATCATTTGTACCTATTTTAAATAATATCAATATTATCTGTTAAAAGTATTTAAATGTGATCAAAATTACATTTATATAATTGAGCCTTTAGCAGTTGCACTGCAGCTGAAATAATGAATATTTTAACACCCTTGGTTTACTATTTTTAAAGAGGGTATCAAGAAGTTTTGAAGTGCACTTTCTTTGACGTTAACTCTTTAGCCAGTTCGGTTTGAGATTGTTTGGTGTATATTTTGTTTTCTTAGTTTGCTTCTGCATACTTTAGCACTGTTGAATGCTTGGTTTTTTTTTCTTAATATCTGATCTTTTTATTGTATGTGAGTAATTTATTCAATTAGCATGTTATTATGTGGCTCAGGAGATCTTGGGTTTTAACAATCTAGCATGAAGATAAATACATAATGTCTGGATAAAATTTACTTCTCTACCCTTGGTTAGGTACACAGATATTTTAAACATCTGTGTTCTTCCAACTTTTAGAAATCCCGGTATGCTAAAAAGTGTAATCAAACTACAAATTGCCTTTAGATGATGTAAGGGACTGATTGAGATTGCAGGAGAAACTGTAGGGGACCATTTTGATCATTGATACGACTTTCCATGCTGCCCACATAAACTTCATAAGGCAGCAGACTCATACCACCATACCATAGTAGCCACAAAGATGGGTTGAGTTTTGACATTGATACGTTACATGTTATGAAAATAAATATTGTACTATCTTTACTCTCGCCTAATAAACTGGCTTTTTGTTGAAAAGAATGCTACAATTTCTACATTTGTGTTCCTGTCTTTGGAAGTAATTCAGGCTCTTGCTATCGAGTTTTATGTCAAGCCTGAGGCCTCCATAGCAGATCATGTCCCTCTCTGTTTTATCATTATTTCCAAGACTGACCGTGAGTCACCACAATTATAGAATGCCTTCCCTTTTAAACAACTTGACAAATGTCTGAGCAACTTTTAGAAACCATGCAAGCCATTTCTTATGAAGATGTAGGTGCTGAGGTTAAGCAGGCATTCTGGAAGACTGGTGGCTACAACTGTCGATCTGCACCTAAATTATAGACAGCTGCATACTAGAACACAAGGCAATACTTTCCACTTCATTTTTTGAAGTAAAATTTATAAGCTTCCAGAAGTCTGAAAGTCACATTAGAAAGAACTTCAAATCCGTAAGGCAGAATGCCCTCTGTAAATATCACCCATGAGATGCCTGGGCAGGCTTTTATGGGCTACACCTACAAAGACACGTGAATGCCATCTATTAGTTGTCAGATATTAAGTGCCTTCTCTACTGTATATGGGATGCGGGTGGCACTGTGGGTTAAACCACAGAGCCTAGGACTTGCCAATCAGAAGGTCGGGGTTTGAATCCCCGCGACGGGGTGAACTTCTGTTTCTCGGTCCCTGCTCCTGCCAACCTAGCAGTTCGAAAGCACGTCAAAGTGCAAGTAGATAAATAGGTACCGTTCCGGCGGGAAGGTAAACGGCATTTCCATGCGCTGCTCTGGTTCACCAGAAGCGGCTTAGTCGTGCTGGCCACATGACCCAGAAGCTGTACGCCAGCTCCCTCGGCCAATAAAGTGAGATGAGCGCCGCAATCCCAGAGTCGGTCATGACTGGATCTAATGGTCAGGGGTCCCTTTACCTTTTACTACTGTATATATGGCCCACCTTTAGTTATTGATACAATAATGTGTAACACCCTAGAATCCACCTGAGATGAGTCTTCCATTTTTCCTTCCAACTCCTTGTTCAAACTTAATCCATCTACCGAAAGCAGTTTCGTTCCCTTGGCAATAAACAGCTTTCTAGCAGCTTTCTAGAAATGAAATCATCCTTGATAGCGCAAACACATACCAAAGATGGAGGGAGGTCCATGATGGTCCTGTTTTCAGAGGGCTCAATAGGTGCCTCATGAACAAGACATGATGTCCTTGGTGCCTCATACCTCAAGGACAGCCTTCGCCTTGTATGAACTGACCCAGACACTATGGTCATCACGTGAGGCCCTTCTTTGTGTGCCTCCTTCATGGGAGGTCTAGAGGGCGGCAACAAGAGAGTGGGCCTTTTCTGTGTTGGTTCCATTTGTAGAATGCTCTCCCTAGGAAGGCTCGCCTGGTGCCTTCATTACATTACATTAGGTGCCAGGTGAAAACATTCCTTTTCTCCCAGGACTTTGGCTAATAAAACAATATGTTCTTTTAAATGGGGGGAGGGTAGTGGTTAATTTTTGTTCTTGGTTTTATTATGAATTTTCTCATTTTGTATTTTCATGTTGTGAACCGCCCTGTGATCTTTGGGCAGTATATAAATTTAATTAATTAATTAAAAGACAGAATGTGACCTTGGCAAACCAAGATTATGAGGTTCTTTTAACTACTAGGCGATTTGCTCCATTTCCCTGGTCCCAGCCAGGCTCTCTCTTTTTCGTTCCCACCCAGGGCTACATTGTGCCAGGGTTTAGCTCAGGAACCTGTTTTCTCAAGTCTGATGGCAGATGTTCCTCCTTTTCCTTCACTGAAAATCCCAGGTCCCTTTTTTCCCATCAGCTTCAGAATTCTTCCACAGAGCTCTCAAAGAAAAAAAGACTAGCCTGATAAAAAGTCTGAATGAGGCAGATTTTTCCTCTTTAAGATGGAAAGGGAAGCAGCACCACTAAGATCCTCCAGTTTAAACTTAGTCATATACCCTTCACCTGGACTCATTCTCCTGCTTGTTCTGCCATTGTCCTTCGGGTACCGGCATCTGGACTAGAACTGTGCAATATCTTGATATACTGTCCAAAACCATTTTGAGTCTGTATCATGTTAACGGTTTCATTGTTTTTGACCTGGCAATATATTGTGAATCATGGTGTGTCTGCACACTATGCAGAAATCACCATGTGGGAGAAACAGTGAAGCCAGCCAATGCCTCTGTGTAGCTCCATCCTTATTTCAGACATTGTGATATATCGCAATGTTGAAAACCAAATATTGCCCAGCCCTAATCTGGACACTCTGGCCCTTAGCTTCACTATCTTCCAAGAGTAAGGTAAAGGTAAAGGACCCCTGGATGGTTAAGCCAAGTCAAAGGTGACTATGGGGTGCAGCGCTCATCTTGCTTTCAGGCCAAGCGAGCCGGCATTTGTCCATAGACAGTTTTCCGGGTCTTGTGGCTAGCATGACTAAACTGCTTTTGGCACAACGAAACACCGTGATGGATCCACACAGCTCTCCCTTTCACTGGGAATTTTAACCCTGGCAAACTATCCTTTCTTACAGACTCTGGGCTGTGAGCAATCTGTTACAAACAGCTTTGGTCCCTATGTCCCTCTATTCCAGCTCAGCTTTACTGCAGTATATGACAAAGAGCTAAGGATTCAAACATGTCAAGCGCTAATAAAATTCACAGAACTTTACTTAGATGGCAATAATACAACCTTGTTGAAGTTTACAGAGATTTACTAGCCCAGCCCCAAATGAGAAGAAAAAGAAACAAAAATTAGGTGACACTTGGCTGCAGAAGATTCTGGGTGCTGTACTAGGCTCTTAATTCAACTTCATAAAGGGTGTTGCCTCTCCCTGGCATACATACGTAGGAAACTGGGTTTCATTCACAGTTCCACCAACCAAAAGCAACCTTTGGCTAGAGTGAATATATAAAGGGGTTTCCAAATACTTCCCTCAACCATACAGTTTCCCCATATGTAGTTAATAAAAATAGAAAGTGACGAGGGGAGGGGGAAGGCAGCCACCACACAGTTCTTTGGTTACAGATGTTGGCCACGACCACTGAGCCCAACAGATTGGACAACAAAAATGTGTGTGTAGTTTTCTTTCAGTGCTTCAGAGGACTCCCTTCACCCCTCCCCACAGTCCTTGCCTAGGACAGATTTGCAGCTTTGAAAGCCAACACACACCAAAGTGTTTGAAAGGATTCTTTCCTATGAGCACTCTGCGTCTGTATGCATGCTGTGCCATATAACAGAGGGAAGGGGAGGGAAGAAAAGAGAAGAGTCCAGCTGTAGTTCCATGCTACCGCTTCCTCTCGCCTTTCTGTGTTCTCTTCTTCTCTTTCTCCTTACGTTCTTGCTTAGCCAACTTGTCCTTCTCCCGCTGGAGTTTGTCTTGCTCCTTCTTCCGATGCGACTCGTCCCGCAGGTGCTCTCTTTCCAGCTTCCGGGCATTCATAACGGCTTCCAGGTTTGTGTTTCTGAACAGAGCTGACAAGGAGGGAGTTGAGGAGAATTCTTCCTGCGACTGGCACATCAAAACAACTAACCAAAGCTGGTTCACGGAAAGATTTAGACCAGGGGTCAGCAAACTTTTTCTGCAGGGGGCCAGCCCACTGTCACTAAGACCTTGTGGGGGGCTGGACTATATTTTTTTGGGGGGGGTAAATCCCCCCCACGACTCTCCCCTCCCTTCTCCACAGCACCGGACGAGCCCCGATGGATGCTTACCTGTGCCATGCGAGCGGCAGGGACTGGCGGCACAGAGGGACGATGAGCAGCATGAAACGGCTGGCTCCAGAGGGGCTGCTCTGCTTTAAATAGCGCTCAGCCAACCGCAGCACCTGTGCCTTGCGAATGGCGGCAGCAGGACAATAAGCGGCGCAAAAGGGCTTGCTCCAGAGAGGGGCTGCTTAAAATGGTGCTCAGCTAACCGTGGCTCAACAAACCCAGCCCCCTTCCTCCTCTAGGCAGGGCGGGGAGAAGCCAGGAGGAGGGAGCGAGGAGGCGCTGCCGTGGTGTAGGGGGGGGCGGGAATTGCACAGCCCAAACGATCAGAATCCCCATGCCGATCCACGTGGCGATTCCCGGACCGTCCACGGGCCGGATCCAGAAGGCAATTGGGCCGAATCCGGCCCCCAGGCCTTAGTTTGCTAACCCATGATTTAGTGTCTGGGATCCCTGCATTCAATTCCCACATTTTCCTCATCTATACCCTTGATTTCCATTGACTTTATCTCAACCAACCTCACTTGTATTGAGAGGTAATACAATGAAAACTATACAGTGGCACCTCTGGTTGCGAAAGGGATCCGTTCCGGAGGCCCATTCACAACATGAAAGGAATGCAACCCACAGCAGCGTGCCTGCGCACACGTAGGTTGCGATTCACTGCTTCTGCGCATTATGTCATTTTGCGCATGTGTGAGTGGCGAAACCCGGAAGTAACCCTTTCCGGTACTTCCGGGTTGCCGCAGGACGCAACCTGAAAAAATGTTACATGAAGCAAACGTAACAAGAGGTATGACTGTATAGCAACTTGGAAATTAGGAAGTGCTATATAAATTACCTGTAATATTTGTCGTATGAGCTACAGTAACCCGGCCAATTTAGCTTACAAGAAACACATGAAACCAAGCTAGACCAGCATCCGACTACTGGCAGATTTTTTCCTATAACAGCAGATATAAAACGACTCCATAACTCACCATCTACAGCTTGCAACCCAATCACCACCCAGTAAGATTGTTTCATCTTTGCCTTCTCAAGATTTCCTTCCAGAGATTCCATACTATATACAATTGCTACCCCCTCAGACCCAGTATTCCCTGCTAATTACTACCCCACTTTTGTTCTCAAATAAGTCAACATTCCCCATCTCACATTACTAATAATATTGTGGCCTCAGAATACCCTATTTGTAAGGATACATTTTTCGGAACTGACGGTCACTGCTGCTGCCCCAGGATCATCTTCGCCATCTGCTTCAGTGCGCCGAGTTAAGGGCATTTGGTCACTAATTAGGATTTGGGTGATAAGGAATGCTGTGGTGGGAGGGATGCTCTGGTGACGACACAGCATGACCACAACCCCAAAAAAAGGACTGTGAAGCCGTATAAGACACTGAAATCTGATTCCCCATTGCCAGAATATTCTGAAGACATTTGAGGAGTATGGCAAGAAGGAGATATCCAACCTCTGCTGCTTCTCAGAAGCTGACAATCAGATTCCTAGCCATCGCAGCTCATAGGCAACAATAAACCTGCCGTTCATGATTGTGTCTAGTCCATTTTGAAAGCCATCTGTACTTGCACTCATCTCAAAGCAATTTTTTCTGGTAGTTTGCCTGACCAGTCCGCACTAGTTGGATATGTGACAATCACAGGCTGCCAATGTAATGGTGCGTACTGCAATGAAATAAAAACCTATTTTCCATCTGATGGACTGCCGTTGTTGAAATCTGTTTTGATTTAAGGCACAGTTTCAGATCTCTTATTAACCTTCATTAACCCATAATACACACACTGACCCACAGTGAATCTTCTTACAGTCCAAGGCAGAGAACTTTACTATAAATATGCATGTACAGTGGAACCTTGGTTCTCGAACTTAATCCATTTCAGAAGTCCATTTGACTCCCAAAATGTTCAAAAACCAAGGTGCGGCTTCCGATTGGCACAGGCAACCCGGAAACAATAGCCGACAGCCGCATCAGGTGTTCAGCTCCCAACAAAAGCTCGAAAACCAGAACACTTACTTCCAGGTTTTCGGCATTTGGGAGCCGATTTGTTTGTCAACTAAGCCCTTTGAGAACCAAGGTTCCACTGTATACTGTAATTTCCTGTAAACTAAGTTCATGGGGCAGGGCAGGCTATAAACACCTCAAGGGTCTCTCTCCACAGGAACAACACCAGGCAAAAACATTTCTCTTCATACAGACCTTTGGCTGACTGACATCCAATGGTCTTTTAAAATGTGTTGGGGAGGAGGAGGTTTATTGGGTTGTGCATATATATATATATATTCTGTGTTTTTACATTGTGATTTTATGTTGTGACCTCCCTGAGACCTGCGGGCATAGGGAAGTACAGTGGTACCTCTGGTTACATACTTAATTCATTCCAGAGGTCCGTTCTTAACCTAAAACTGTTCTTAACCTGAAGCACCACTTTAGCTAATGGGGCCTCCTGCTGCTGCCGCGCCGCCGGAGCACGATTTCTGTTCTCATCCTGAAGCAAAGTTCTTAACCTGAAGCACTATTTCTGGCTTAGCGGAGTCTGTAACCTGAGGCGTATGTAAACTGAAGCATATGTAACCAGAGGTACCACTGTATACTAACTAACTAACTAACTAACTAACTAACTAACAAATAATAATAATAATAATAGAGGGGGAAAGGAACCCATAGACTCCAGCCCCAGAGTTAATGGATCAGCCAGCCAGAGTGTAGATTCAACATGATTTGGGAATTTGCAGCACAAAGGATATTCCTCATCATCTGTCACCTCAGCATACTGTGCCAGGAGGGCAGCCTTCTGTAGTGTCTCTTCCTTGGCGACCTCTTTGGGCTTCACCACGATTTGTGCCTGCTTTTCAATTATGTTAGCTATAGCTTGGATCTCATCTGGGAAGGAAAGGGGACAAAGCAAGGGTAAAGAAAGAGAAGTCCATGATCACCTTTCAACAACAACAACAACAACAACAACATTTATACCCTGCCCACCTGGCTGGGTTTCCCCAGCCACTCTGGGCGGCTCCCAACAGAATATTAAAAACACGATAAAACATCAAACGTTAAAAACTTCCCTAAAAAGGGCTGCCTTCAGATGTCTTCTAAAAGTTAGATAGTTGTTTATTTCCTTGACATCTGATGGGAGGGTGTTCCACAGGGCGGGTGCCACTACCAAGAAGGCCCTCTGCCTGGTTCCCTGTAGCTTCACTTCTCACAGCGTGGGAACCGGCAGAAGGTCCTTGGAGCTGGACCTCAGTGTCCAGGCTGAACGATGGGGATAGAGACGCTCCTTCAGGTATACCGGACCGAGGCTGTTTAGGGCTTTAAAGGTCAGCACCAACACTTTGAATTGTGCTTGGAAATGTACATAGGTGAGCTGAGTCCTATTTGAATCTCACCCTTGTGGGCTTATGTTCTGTAGTTACAGCACAGCCAAGATACTGGAGAGGAACAGCTTGTGGACAGTTTTCATGTGCTATTTTGAGCACAAGGCGAATAACGTTTGGAATCAACATCAAAACAGTTTGGTATTTTAAGCAGGCCCCTAAAATAACTTCTCACCCAACTCATCCCAAATTGCTTGCCCGAAATGCATTTTTCAAATCTTGCATCACTTCCAGAAGATATTCAAGCTCTGATGACACATGGAAGGCAGCATAAAATGCTGCTTTGAGCTGAACACAGAAATCATGAAAGATGAAGGTCAGACCCAAGTCATTTTAAGAACACTAGGCATATTCCTACTACTCTTAAATAATTTGATTTTTAAAAATATGTAAACATTACATCCATATGTATTTATACGCAAGTGTTGTACATACAAGCGTTCATAATATATTAGTGTTTAAATTTGTCATTTTACACACGTGAAATCAAGACCATCTTTGTATTTCCTTAGCTTGTAGATTAAAAGAGGAGCCTATTGATCAGGCAGCACATTACAGTATTTTACATGATTAAGGAAACATATCACAGGACTGCATATTGCATTA
Organism: Podarcis bocagei; assembly: GCF_964188305.1. Classification (NCBI taxonomy): domain Eukaryota; kingdom Metazoa; phylum Chordata; class Lepidosauria; order Squamata; family Lacertidae; genus Podarcis; species Podarcis bocagei. The sequence continues at coordinate 14,818,747 of NC_138138.1, read as the reverse complement.
CTAGCATTGCTCCTATTATCTGTGTAATAATTCTCCAGTAACGTTAAATGTTTTCCCACCACAAGTGGCTCAAGTCTCCTGTTGCTGCTTTGCAGTACCAACATCTGCTTTCTGTATCATACATCTTTTGTATTTTCGAAGGCAAAAACCAATGTTCTGTTATAGCCAGACCTATGGAAAAATATCAAACTTTTATCAGACAGATAAACCTATTAACTTCTCGATAACTAATAAACCTTTCTGCCATTTATTCACAGAAGGCTGAAAAATTCTTCTTAAGAGAGGTTTCAGAATGAGACAGGTTTAACAGTGGTTAAGAAAGTCAAGTACTTGGGGATTAATATGACAGCAAAAATGGGAATTTATTTAAAGATTATTATGAAAAATGCTGGGTTGAAGTGAAAAAAGATTTAGAAATTTGGTCAAATTTGAAGCTTTCACTGCTAGGCCGTATTGCTGCGATAAAAATGAATGTATTGCCTAGAATGTTGTTTTTGTTTCAAACATTGCAAATTGTGGACAAAATGGACTGTTTTAAGAAGTGGCAGAGAGATATTTCCAGATTTGTCTGGCAGGGCAAGAAGCCTAGAATAAAATTTAAAATACTAACAGATGCAAAGGAATGAGGTGGATTTGCCCTGCTAGACTTGAAACTTTACTATGAATCAGCAGCTTTTTGCTGGTTGAAAGAATGGCTGCTTCTTGAAAACGCTGACATTTTGGACTTAGAAGGTTTTAACAATGTATTTGGATGGCATGCATATTTATGGTATGATAAGGTCAAAGCGCATAAGGCATTTAAAAACCATATTGTCAGGAAAGCATTGTTTAATGTTTGGATAAGATACAAGGACTTATTGGAAAATAAAACCCCAAGGTGGCTGTCACCGATTGAAGCGAAAGCTCTGAAAAAGCTCAATATAGAGGTCAAATGGCCGAAATATTGGGAAATTTTGGAACAAGATGGAGATAGATTGAAATTGCAGAGTTTTGGAAAACTAAAAAACAAAGTGCTTCATTATTATCAGATAATGGAGGCATACAATTTGGACAAAAAAATCGGCTTCCAGGTGGAAAAATCATAATTGGAAACAGAATTGTTAGAACCCAAAACTAAGACTTTGTCAAAGATGTATAACTTGCTGTTGAAATGGAATACTCAGGATGAAACGGTGAAATCTGCAATGATCAAATGGGCACAAGATATTGGACATAATATAATGATGGATGACTGGGAACAGTTAAGGAACACAGGTATGAAGTTTACGGCATGTAATGCCTTAAGAGAGAATATTATGAAAATGATATACAGGTGGTACATGACCCCAGTCAAGCTTGCAAAAATCTATCATTTGCCCGATAATAAATGTTGGAAATGTAAAGAAACTGAAGGTACATTCTTTCACCTTTGGTGGACGTGCCCAAGGATTAAGGCTTTCTGGGAAATGATATATAATGAACTGAAAAAGGTATTTAAATATACCTTCTTGAAGAAACCAGAGGCCTTTCTCCTGGGCATAGTCGGCCAATCGGTGTTAAAGGAGGACAGAATTTTCTTTATGTATGCTACAACAGCAGCAAGAATACTCATCGCAAAGTATTGGAAGACACAAGATCTACCCACTTTGGAAGAATGGCGGATGAAAGTGATGGACTACATGGAATTGGTGGAAATGACTGGTAGAATCCGAGACCAGGGAGAAGAGTCGGTGGAAGAAGATTGGAAGAAATTTAAAGATTATTTACAGAAATATTGCAAAATTAATGAATGTTAGAATGATGTTTGAAGTTAAGTGGTTTCTAGCTGTAATGATATAAAATAATATGGAAAATTGGATCTCTAAATAGGTAAAAATTTAATGTTACAATATATTAAGATTAAAGATCAGGATAATAAGGAGGGAAAGAAATTGCTGAATTAATTAATTGAATTGGAACACAAAAAAGGGAGGTATGAGGAGGTCAGGGAAACAAGGATATGAATGTAAGATATGGAAAGATTGATTTTTTATATTTTTCCCCTTTTTTCTGTAAGTGTACTTACTTTTTTATTCTGTATTTTTCTTGTATTTTTATTTTTGTCTTTTACTTTTGTATTTCTTGTTTTTATGTAATTCCTCTTTCTGAAACGTTAATAAATATTTTATTTTAAAAAAAAGAAAAATCCTTCTTAAGTCTATTGTTTATAATCATGTAGGTCTCAAGTACTCTTGGTTTAGTTGTACTGCTATAGTTTTGAATTTATGTTTTAATATTTTATTTTATATATACACTGTTTTTACTGCAAGCTGCCCAGATGTGTTATGGAGTGGTATATGGGTGCCACCAAAAAATAATAATAAAAAATTATAGGAAATGCATGCAATATAGAATAGGGGGTAATTTTTCCTTTAATCTGTAATTGTTCTTCAGATTTATTTTATTTTACTTATTTGTTTTATTTATCCTGTCCTTCCTTGCAAAGGAGCTGAGGCAGACAAACAATAAAGCGTTTTTAAAAATTATTATAAACAATTCCAATAAAGGTGCAGGCTGAGAAAGATCTCAATTTAAAAAGCTTGTTGGATAGAGGAAGGGCTTCAGTAGGTGCTGAAAAGCCAACAGAGACGGTGCTCGTCTAATATTCAAGGGGAGGGAATTCCAAAGGGCAGATGCCACAACACTAAAGGCCCAATTCCTACATTGTGCAGAGCAAGATCTCCTGACAAGATAGTGTGTGCAAGAGATCCTCACCTGCAGAGTGGAAACAATTTTTCTAAAAAGCTTCCGTTATTGTTCCAGGGAACAGATGCCTGACAGATCAAGGGGGAGGGAAATAGGAAACAACAAATAGGGTAAGGGCAGAAATGGGAGAGAAAACTTTAAAGTTTTGATCCAATAAGTCGAAAGCCATGCAGAAAGCATCCAGCAACAACTCCAGTGATGCCAAAAGGAATGTGAAATACCTTCTTTCTTTTCATTACTTCCATCATTTTGGGCCTTTGACCACCTTTCAACTATTTCTCTGCAAACTTCTTGTAGTACATCTTCATCCTGATTAAAAGAAAAGACGCCTGTCAGTGGAAGAAAAAGGCTTGTCCATCACAAAGACACAGGAAGGGACAACTTGGGAGGCTTGGAATGCCAAACCTAGACCTGCCCCCTGGCCAATTTTTTTTTTAAGCCCTCATAGCCCTCCCAGAATTTAACCAAGGTGTAGCAAAAAGTTTAGCTTAGTTGTTTTTGTTTTTATTATGTATTTTGTGTTTTTTAATATTGTAATTTTATGTTGTGAACCGCCCTGAGATCTGCAGGTATAGGGTGGTATACAAATTGAATAAATAAATAAGAGAGATTGATACACTTTAAAGCAGGCTTCCTCAACCTCGGCCCTCCAGATGTTTTTGGCCTACAACTCCCATTATCCCTAGCTAGCAGGACCAGTGGTCGGGGATGATGGGAATTGTAGTCTCAAAACATCTGGAGGGCCGAGGTTGAAGAAGCCTGCTTTAAAGCTACTTTGCTCTTTTTTTTTTTTTACTTTGTACAACACGTGCCTGTAACATGTTTATATTTGCATGGTATGCTATGCCCGAGTGCAGGTAAAGAGACTAATTCACAGAGCGAAACACTCTTCAGGTCCACAGACTGATGACTGTTGTGGTAATACAAAATACGAGATCTTTGCTCTCTCTCTCTCTGAAGCATGATGGGAGTTACAACTCATGGAGACAATTATCTGATAAAAGAAAATGGCTGGCATTCACAGTCTACCAACCTGGTCCTATGAGATGAATGAAGTGGGGAACCTCCCAATTACGCAAGGAGCCTCAATGAGTACAGGTCCTCCATGTTTCAGAAGCTCACCCTTCAACCCACAGGGGGCCGAGGAAACACAACAAGAGAGTGGACAGGACTCACCACCACAGTCCCATGAATAAATAGAACACCTGGGGAGGGCTATTATCTCTTTGGAACCCTTACGACAACCGTGCAAGGTAGATCGGCATTGTCCCCACATTGCAGATACGGGTGGAGGGGGAGCTGGTTGCGGGAGGCTTAAAAAGGATACCAACATACCAACCAAGTTCATGACAAGAAGCTAGATCAGGACCAGGACCAGGGTGTTGAAATTTCTGCATTGCAGGGGGGTTGGACTAGATGACCCTCGGAACCCCTTCAAACTGTACAATGATTATATGAGCCTTTTTAGCCAAGACTCATTGCATGGGGCTACCTTTGAAGAAGGGACGTGGGTGGCGCTGTGGTCTAAACCACAGAGCCTAGGCCTTGCCGATCAGAAGGTTGGTGGTTCGAATCCCCGCGATGGAGTGAGCTCCCGTTGCTCGGTCCCTGCTCCTGCCAACCTAGCAACTTCAAAGTGAAGTAGATAAATAGGTACCTCTCCGGTGGGAAGGTAAATGGTGTTTCCGTGCGCTGCTCTGGATCGCCAGAAGCGGCTTAGTCATGCTGGCCACATGACCCGGAAGCTGTACGCTGGCTGCCTCGGCCAATAAAGCAAGATGAGCGCCGCAACCCAGAGTCGTCCGTGACTGGATGTAACAGTCAGGGATCCCTTTACCTTTACCTTTGAAGGTAACCCGGAAACTACAATTAATCCAGAATGTGGCAGCTAGACTGCTAACTGTGAGTGGCTACCCATACCATTTTACACCTGTCCTGTATGTTTCCGAGCACAATTAAGTGATGGTGCTGACCTTTAAAGCCCTAAACGGCCTCAGTCCTGTATACCTGAAGCATCCTCTCCACCTCCATCGTTCAGCCCAGATACTGAGGTCCAGCTCCAAGGGCCTTCTGGTGGTTCCGTCACTGTGAGAAGTGAAGCTACAGGGAACCGGGCAGTAGTGGCACCCACCCTGTGGAACACCCTCCCATCTGATGTCAATGAGATAAACAACTATCTGACTTTTAGAAGACATCTGAAGGCAGCCCTGTTTAGGGAAGTTTTTTAATGTTTGATGTTTTATCGTGTTTTTAATATTCTGTTGGGAGCCGCCCAGAGTGGCTGGGGAAACCCAGCCAGATGGGCAGGCTATAAATTATTATAATATTGACTGAGATCCCCCACCCCGCAAAAAAACCCCACAGCTCAACTAGTTCTGTCTGGTTCAAGTTGACTTATGCTTTTAATGCTTGATGTTTTATCGTGCTTTTAATATTTTGCTGGGAGTCGCCCAGAGTGGCTGGAGAGGCCCAGTCAGATGAGCGGGGTATAAATAAATTTATTATTATAATAAATTTATTATTTATTATTATTATAGGGTTGCGAATGTGATCCTTGCGGGAGGCATGTTCGCAACCCGTAGCGTTCGCAACCAGGTTGCGATTCGGCACTTCTGCACATGAGTGATTTTGTGGGTCTGCACATGCGCGAGCGCCGAAACCCAGAAGGAACCTGTTCCGGTACTTCCCGGTTTGGCGTGGTGCGCAACCCGAAAACGCGCAACCTGAAGTGTCTGTAACTCGAGGTATAACTGTATTATTTATTATTATTATTATTATTATTATTACTATTTTATATACAGAGACCTTTCGGCGCCTGGGGCAAGATGTGCCACCGACACAGATGGGGTCCAGCCCCCTGGTGGGGTGGGAGGTGCATGCCACCCAAAACAGTTGCTTCCCTGGCATGCCAGCCACATGAAGGCAGAAAGCTAGCTCGGGGGGCTAGACTGCTGCACTTTTCTAGGCACCTTTCGACCACCCCTCACAACTGGCCGCCCGAGGCAGCTGCCCCCATGGCAGGACCGGGCCTGTGGGGAGGAATCGAACCCACTCCTCGCTACCCAGATCAGCTCCCTCCCTCAGAAGTCACTCACGGGAGAACCTGGCTTCCAGGGGCGAAATAAGCTCCAGAACAGAGAGGCGGCACCCGCGACTGCCCGGGTCGCCTCGGCCCCCTTTCCCCCTCGGTTTCTCCCCTCGCGCTGCAATGCGGTGGGTGTCGCGCTCACCTGCTCCCCCGCCGCCAGCGCCCCCGCCAGCCCTTCCAGCCGCTCGGCGTCGCACTCGGCCTCGCGCAGCACGCCCCGTATGTACCCGCCGTACACGTCCCCGTCGAGACCCAGTGCAGCCAGGCGCCCCTCCAGCCACGGCTCGAACGCGCAGGGCGCCGCCATCTTGGCTCGCCACCAACCCTGGGGAGGAGGAGGAGGAGGAAGCGCGCCTGCGCGAAGGCGGCGGAAGCTGCGCATGGGCAGTACGGGCCAGCTCTCCCTTAACCGCCTCCTCAGGAGGTTTGCAGAAAGGGCTGGGGCGACGCCCGCGAAGAGCCGGTTTCTCTGTCAGGGCGCGCGGGACAAAAACAATGGCAAAAGAAACCAGCCCGTGTCGCTTCTTGCCGAGGGCGGTGAGAGAAAAAGAAGCGCGTTGCTGGGAATTCGCGACTCGATATGTCACGGAGTTCATTCAGACGTGCTCGGAAAACCCGAGAGTTGCCCAAGTTGCTGCCATTCTGCGTGTCAGCGCAATACTCAAGTGCAGACCCTCGTTTCGCTCCATGGGATACTTGCCCCCCAAGGAAGCGCCCCTTTGGTTGGGATTTAGCGAGAAACCCGCCTTGCAAACCGCCTCGGTGAAATGCTTTGGACAGATCCTGCTGCTTTCAGAGCGATCCTTGCTCGACGGTGCGCTCTCTCCCCTTGGAGGTTTTGAAGTAAGAGTTTTTTAGATGTGATGGATGATCTAGCTGAGATTCCTGCACATGCAAGGGGTTGGAGTAGGTAATCCTTGGGATCCCAACTCCACAATTCTTTGCAGAGGGTTTTGCCATTTGGAGCCACAGAGAAAGTGTGCTCCAGCCCTTTGTCCTGACAGCCCTGGAATTCCTCATTTTTCCAGGATAAACATTGCCCTGGAAAGACTTACCTTTCCAGACATAACGCACCTCGCACCGTCCCAGTCACTCACCTGTTAACATGCTCCAGTTGGTCAATGTCCTCCTTAAATCGGGGCATCCAGAACATGGGTGTAGCCGGGGGGGGCAGCTGCCCCCTAAATCAAGTAAATAAATAAAAATACTTAACTGACTAATTGTGTTGCAGATAACCCAGTTCTGCCCACCCAACCCAAGCCTGGCCTCCAAAAAATAAATCCTGGCTACGCCCATGATCCTGAACTAGTCAGTGTAAATGATCCTCATGGTTTCCTCACAGTTTCCACTGTGGAAGGATGTGTGGATCCAGAATTGGCCTCCACAGTCACTTACGGACTCACTGGTAAGACTGTGTTCATGGAAGACAATCTTACTTGGCTACGAGTGATCGCCAAAGAAGAAGAAGAAGAAGAAGAAGAAGAATGGAACTCATGTATACACTGTACCTTTAGAGCACATTTGAAGGACACTATTTCCCCAAATAATTATAGACACTATAGTTTGTTACAGGTTGCTGGGAATTGTAACTGATGGGTAAATAATGCCCAGGATTCTTGGAGGGAAACGATGTGTTTTGAATGTACATTAAAGGTACAGTATAGTGTTTTCACAAGCATAGACTGCATTAGCTTCTGGATTCTTTTCACATGATCAGCCACCACCACCCATTTTTTAAAAAAGACCAGCATTTACTCACCACCAGTCTCCTGGCATCTGTCCCATTCTGAAATATCACTGTCAGTAGCTCTGAAATACAGTAAAGGATATCAATACAGTAAAACATCAAGCCAGCAGAGAAGGCAGTTTAAAACTGGCCTCAATAGTCAGGAAACACCTAAGAAGAAAATTAAGTTTTTATGAGGGGAACATACTGTCAAGGAGGAACAAGTTCTTAAAAATCCCCCATCCAAATTCAAATGGCAGGTCAAATTCAAATAGCTGTTCAATTTTTCTTATATTTACTTTAAAATACTAAAAACATCAGACAGCTACAATGCAAGATTCAAGTAGCACGTCAAATGTATGGTGTTCAGCACAGGCGAGTGAAACCAATCTGTCTTTATAGCAACTGTAGGAGTCTGGCAACTAACCAGCCACCTGCCTCTGCTAGTCAATCGATTCCTGATGCATACCCCTGTTTGAGCCCACCGTATTTCAGATGTGTTTGTTCCACAAAACAGGTGCCATTGGAAGCCCCTTTAACACCCTGTATGTGCTGTAAAATAAAAATGTTCAGAAGTCATTAAATATATATATATACTTGGAAAGATAGTGCTACACAGAATCAATGCTACACACACACACACACACACACACACACACACACACACAACTTAAAAAATGATTGCTTTGGGGTTTCCAGTATTCATTGCAACTGTAGTCTAGGCTGGAAGGAAAAAACCCTGCTTGCTCTCCTAAATGAACCTGTCATTAATTGACAAACAAAATGCCTAGTAAGCTGTCTTCAACCCTTGTCATGTTGACACCTTTCCATTCATTCTGAATAATTCAGACATCCGGGAGGGTAAGAAAGAAATTGGCCTGCCCAGAGTGATGCTGAATGCAATGTCTGTACTCAGATTACTATGTAGAAAGCAAACACTCCATATCATTTGGTGTAGATGAGTTACCCTAAAGCACCTTAACCCTCAGAGTTCTCAGTCTTGCACTTTTGGGTGGCATGATTGATAGAAAACCATCGCTTGCAGCTTTTCCCACCGTGGGATTGCAGTGATGATGAGGAAAGGCACCCACACACCTATGACAGTTACAGAATCCTGATTCCCCCACCCCCAACCTCAGTAATCTACATCAGGGTTGCCAACCAGCCAAACAAAATTAGCTTGGCCTACTCTTCTGTCCATGATTAATAACTGCTGCACAACATACTTCTCTTAAATGGACAGTCAGACTGGAAGGGATCCTGAGGGTCATCTAGTCTAACCCTCTTCTGGTGCATCATCTTTAAACTGGGCTTCAAGTTTGGGCAAAGCCAGGATTTATTGGGGGGGGGGGAGGACCTCAGTTAAGTGATATATATATATATGTATGTATGAATGACGTGGGTGGCGCTGTGGTCTAAACCACAGAGCCTAGGACTGGCCGATCCGAAGGTCAGCAGTTCGAATCCTGGCGACAGGGGGAGCTCCCGTTGTTCTGTCCCAGCTCCTGCCCACCTAGCAGTTCGAAAGCACGTCAAGTGCAAGTAGATAAATAGGTACCGCTCCGGTGGGAAGGTAAACGGCATTTCCATACGCTGCTCTGGTTCGCCAGAGCTCGCCACATGACCCAGAATCTGTCTGTGGACAAACGCCGGCTCCCTTGGTCTATAGAGCGAGATGAGCGTGCAACCGTAGAGTCGTCTGTGACTGGACCTAATGGTCAGGGGTACATTTACATATATGTGTGTGTGTGTGTGCGCGCGTGTGTGCGTGTGTATATATATATATATATATACACACACACACACAGTGGTACCTCGGGTTAAGAACTTAATTCGTTCTGGAGGTCCGTTCTTAACCTGAAACTGTTCTTAACCTGAGGTACCACTTTAGCTAATGGGGCCTCCTGTTGCTGATATATATATGGGGGCAGCTGCCCCTCCTGCCCTCCTTTGGCTACACCCATGGCTTCAAGTGGACAGTCCTTTCAAAAGAGGACTGGTTCATGTAAATCAGGATACATCAGCACCCCACCCTTGTGCCATGTGAGCCCATGGTTTTTTAACAGAGCCCGAAGCAGCTGACTTTCAGCCTCATAACCAATAAATCCATTGAGCTCCCAGTTAGTGGGTGGGAGAGCATAGCTGCAGCATAGGATATATAGCCTGTTTTATGAAGTAACCATGAATAACAAGGAAATCAGAGGCAGAGAGGTGGTGTTGAGTGAACCTCTCCGTCGCCTTTCACTTGAAACCGCGCTCTTGTTCCGTTTCCCAATGCATAACGCGACCCGAATTGCATCTGGAGGAGTTTCCTATGTAAGCCTCCCCCTCTCAAGCCCCTCCCTCTCCCCTCAGTTTTGCCCTTCCCGGCCGCCGTAGCTCACAAACTCTTTAACAACTATAGCTATTGGCAGGAAATTTAAACTTGGTTCATTGGCAGTTTCGGGAAAACAAGGTCTTAAATTCATGGGCGGATGAAAGTTTTGCATGTAAGTAAAAGGTTCGGTTTTTAAGGAATGCTGGCTGAGGATCCCATCCCACTGATGGGATCTGCTTAAAGCCTTTTACTCAATTGCATGTTTTTGGTCTCGTGAACGTGTTTGTTCACACATTATTGCTAAATAGCCTTCGCTATGTTAATGGGTGCCGCTGTGATTTTGCATGGTGTTCCCCAGTGAATGCAAGAGTTATGATTCCCCAGTTACTCTGCGTGCTCCTCATTTATTTTCTTAAATGGACAACGTGCCTGCAAGGGCGGGTGCGGTGAGGTGGGGGGTCTGAAACATTCGGGTCATTGTGAAAACAAAGCAGTTTTTGTCATGTGAATTTGGAGGAGAAGAAAGCTGTGAGTTGGCTGAGGCATGCTTGGGGTGCAGTTATTCTCTCTTTAAGGGCCTGTTACAGGGTTAGTGCATTTGACTGCTTTAATATGAGAAGGTTTTCTGGTCTTCTGGTCTGCAGTATAGCAGAACTTTTATCTGTGCTCTTGGGACCTCTTTGTTTTAAATATTCTTGGAGCTTCAGCAAATGTCCTCAGAAAGTGACAACTTCAAGGCTGATAACTTTATTTTCCTTTTATTTTAGCCTTCTGAAGTAATTGGTTTTTTATGCTGAGGATTCTGCTGGCCTAGCCCATCCTAGCTTTCTCTGCTAAAATGGCTGACTGGACGCTTCGGCACTGGCAAAATCTCGGTGAGTGAATGCACCCATGGGCTTATATTCAGCTCTCTTTCTAACTTTTACTCAGAGTAGACCCACTGAAATGAATGGCTATGGCAAACTTGGGTCCCTTAACTTTGGTGAGTCTGCTCTGAATAAAAGCTGAAAACAACACACAATCTCTAGATGAGGCAGAGTCCCCTAGCCAGCATAGATAACTGTGGATTTATTTTTATTTAAAATGCTTCTATGCTGCCTTTAAAAGCAAAAGCTCTCTCAAAGTGGCATCCATAAAAGCAGCCTAATGCAATCACAAATAAAAAAGATTGACAAGCCAATAAATAATAAAACAGACAGATGAAATTAAAGTCCAATATAATCAAAATCAACAGCAGCAGGAAAATGCAACAATTTCTTTTATTTCCAAAAATTGTCAAGGCAAGAAACTCGGCAAGAATAGTTGAGTTCTCAGATCTTTCCAAGAGCCCAGTTGATAAAGAGTTCCAGAGCCTTGGGGCTACTCTGGAAAATGTTCTCCCCTTTCTATATGCCAATTTAATTGCACTTGGTGACAAGCAGGACTTCCACCTGTTCGTTTATAAAAATACTGTACTTACATACAACAATTTATTTAAAAAATTAAGTATGGCATATAACAAATATATATATACAATAGAAACCAAAACCACAGATCACCAACTGACTGTAACAAAAATGATTTTTTAAATTGACTACAAAAACCTGGCAGCATAAAAGTTTTCCCAAAAAAGAGAGTAAAGATTAATACAGAATACACCTGCTGAATCTCTGTTGGGACAGTAATCCACACGATTGGGCTGATAACACTGAGGACTTGGTTTTGTGTTGATATCAGACGTTGTGCTCAAAGTGCTCTTGGGCCTTCAAATAACTTGGACCCAAACCATTTTAAGGCTTTAAAAGAGAAAGAAAGGATAAGGAGTTCCTTTCACATTTCATTTTTAATTCATTACCTGCTTTTCCGCCCTGCTGTACTCAAGGCAATTTACAACCCATAGAAGTGATGAAATAATGTACAACATAAATCAGTAACAATTCAGTCCAATGTAAGTAAGTCCTCATGAGTAGTGTTTTAAATCAGGTAATGTAAAATTCAATAGATGGTGAAATAATATCTACTAACAGAATATTGGCAAGTTATGGTTTTGATGTAGAGGAAGGGTGCTTTAGTCCCAGTGAAATCGGTGGGCACAACTGAAGTCCCATTGGTTTCAAAGGGACTAACACTGCAATCCTGTGCATGTTTACTCAGAAGTAAATCTTACAGTGTTCAGTTGGGTTTATACCCGAGTAAGTGTGCATACAATTGTAGCTTAAAGGATAACTTAAGGCTGCAATTTGTACATTGTACAAATACCTCAGGTTACAGACGCTCCAGGTTGCATGTTTTCAGGTTGCGCACCATGCCGAACCCGTAAGTACCGGAACGGGTTACTTCCGGGTTTCAGCGCATGCGCAGAAGCGCCAAATTACAACCTGCGCGTGCGCAGATGTGGCGCTGCGGGTTTGCAAGCGTGCCTCCCGCACGGATCACGTTCGCAACCCGAGCGTCCATGTAGTATACACAGTTCTGAGCAGACATATGTAGGGTTGCCCTGTAACTTTCTCTGGCTTCAACCCAATAATGAAACCAACTCACTCTGAATGATTACAATAAACCTTTATTATAAACAGCAAAGATGCAATATATAGAACACCATCGATCTCACAAATGTTTAACATAGGGGCAAGGTCACATCAATTTACAACATTCTATTTATTTATTAATTATTGCATTTATACCCTACCTTTTTTCCAAAGGGTTCAAGATAGTATACACTGTTCTCTTCCCATTTTATCCTCACAGCAATTCTGTGAGGTAGGTTAGACAGAGAGACAGTATCTAGCTCAAGGTCACCAAATGAGCTTCTTAGCTGAGTGGGGATTTGAACCCAGGTCTCCTGGGGTAACCACTGTGGTGCCTTCCAGATGTTGTTGACGACAACTCCCATCAGCCCCAGCCAGCATTGCTAATGGTGAGGGGTGATGGGTATCGTAGTGTGCAAGAACTGGCGGGCACCATGTTGGCTATCCCTGCTGTAACCACTACACCACACTAGCTCTTGGTGTGGCAAACAGAAATACCTGGCAGAGGAAAACAGCGAACAAAGCAATGTGATTGGACAACATCCCTCATTACTTTGCAGCCAGTCTAGATGGCCGCGCCCAGAAAAGCCAGTTGAAAGCAACAAGGAAACGAGAGGAGGCTGCCCGTTCAGCCAGAAGCCGTCCTTTGGTTGGGAAATCTTTCTACCTGGACCTCCCCAGGGGCAAGAATCTGGAATTTTTGGCAGAGAGTGTGAAGCAACTAGGTGGGGTGAGTACAGTGGGGTTGTTTCTCTTCCTGGTCTCCCTTAGGAAAGCCAATGTTACAGTTCAGTCAGGCATAATTGTAACTAGAACCAATTTGACAGGGAGGACTCCATCTAGAATGCCTCTGAGCATATGCAGAATGAGTGTCCCTCATCCGTGAGTGGACAGAGTTTGCCCATTGTCTCCAGGGAAGCAGGTGTGGCTTCCACACAGGCAGGAGTCCCAACATTTTTCTTTGTGCCAGTTCAGCACTGTAGCACAGTTAGATCAGAAATGGGTAGGTGGGGCGGTATTCAGTATATTTCAGTCATCAGTTTAAACGTGCTAGCTTACTATTGGCTCAGTCAAGAGATGTGGATGGTCTTTTCAAAGTTCATTTCTACTGGCCACCCTCTTGCAACTTAACCGCAGGGGAAACTGGGACGTACCGAGTTTTTCCTTGCATTCTGTCATCTTTTCCTTAAGGCGCTGCAGTTTTCCACAAAATTGTCAACTGTTCCAAATTACCAGTCAGATTAAAAAATAATAATAATGAACTGGAAGGATTGGTTGGTTGCACTGATTATAGCTTGCTGAGGAAATCCACTTGGCATTGTGTGAATATTGCATGATGCGTGTTAACAGACAGGCTTGTTTGTTAGCAGGATTGGCACCACACACGCACCGTAGGCTTCCCCCAAAGAATCCTGGGAATTGTAGTTACTCCTCATGGAGCTACAAATTTCATCACCCTTAACAATCCACCATTTCCAGGATTCTTCTGGGGAAAGTGCTTTGAATGTATGGTGTATGTGTGCAGCTGTCGTGATTCATTCCAAGCAAGAAATGTCCACCATTAATCAGTCAAGATTAATGATCAGCTATGAAACTGACTTCCTGTTTGTTTCTTGGCTCCAGGTTGTTGAAAGTTTTCTGAGCAAAGAAGTGACTTGCGTTGTCTCCAGTAGCCAAGAGGCCAGGCGGGAGAGGTGGATGGAAAAGCAAAGTAGTTCTGCGTTGAAGGATGCTCAAGCTGGATCCCGGCCTTCTGCAGAGCTCAAAAGGGGTCCCTTGCACAAGCCAATAGACACTGTAAGAGATACAGCGGGGTGGGGACTAAGACTAGGAGTTTTATGTGTTTTTTCGCAATTGAACTCCCCACCACTACCAGTGCTCTCCTCAAATCTGGAGAGCTGGGAGAAAACCCAGAACAAGTTTGTTTGTTATTGTATCTATATCTCACCTTTTCTTCAAGGAACTCAGGGTTGGTATACACACCTCTTCCCCTTACCCCATATTATCTTCACAACAACGCTGTGAAGTGCCGTATTTTTCGCTCCATAAGACGCACCCGACCGTAAGACGCACCCAGTTTTTAGAGGAGGAAAACAAGAAAGCAACGCAAAGCCTCTTGAGCAAAGAGGCAGGAGCGCTCCCGCTGCACTCAAGAGGCTTTGCGTGGCTATCCCTGAAGCTAGAAGAGCAAGAGGGAACGGTGCGCACCGATCCCTCTTGCTCTCCTGGCATCAGCGATAGCTGCGCAGCCTGCATTCGCTCTATAAGATGCACACACATTTCTCCTTACTTTTTAGGAGGGGAAAAGTGCGTCTTATAGAGCGAAAAAGACGGTAGGTTAGGCTGAGTGTGACTGGTCCATGGTCTTCATGGCTGAGTGGGGATAAGAACCCTGATCTTCAATGTTGAAGTTCAACACTCTAGCAATTAGTCATACCTTGGATCCCGAACGCCCTGGAACTCAGACATTTTGGCTCCTGAACGTGGCAAAGCTGGAAGCCATTGTACTGGTTTGCAAATGTTGTTTGGAACCTGAACTTCCTGCAGCCAATCCGAAGCCACAATTTGGTTTTCAAATTATTTTGGAAGTCGAACGGACTTCCGGAACGGATTCCGTTCGACTTTCAAGGTATGACTACACCACAGTGGTGCACAGGAAGAGAGGGAGGGGAAATCCTATTGCCCGGACAAAAGTCCTTGTGCTGATGGGACAAGTGCATTGAATACTGCCCTAAAAATTTGCTTCCTTTTTGTGGCATGCTAGCAGCCCCTGCGCTCAGTATGAGAATTACTAGGCTACTTAAATATCAACCTTGCCATGCAACCTTTTTTTTTTGTTTGCTCTGAATTCTTAAAGAAAACCTCTGGGCTTTGAAGCATGTTTTCAATTGACATTTTTAAAAGATGGATTAGTTCATTGGGGGGGGGGGCTTCACTTGTTCCATGTTTCCCAGTACCTTTTTCTTTTCTTTTTTAATGCTGGAGACCAAGAATGAAGGAAGGGAAGGGGTTCTCTGGCTCTGGTTCTGTTTGAGGCAGGACACTGGTCCATCTTTGGACCAAATTAGATGTGATGTTAATAGCGTGAATGAAACAAGCGGGCATCTTTTTGTAAACAACCACATATAGGCCTGCAGTGACCCAGAAGTAGAGTTAAGCCCTTTCCCTCCTGCCATGGTACCAGCAAAAATCCCCCCTACTTTTATTTACATCAGGATGGAAGCCCATGTTTATCACCCATCACTGTCGCCAATGGGGAGATTTTTTATTTTTAATTTTTTTGCAGACCTGATGTTATTTAGGCTATTTAGCAAAAACATCAAAGTGCATGCTATTTCCAATTTACACGATTGTCATGTCTAGCTCAGCCTTTTTATCTCTCTCTACTGCCCAAAAGCAGTTTTACTTAGCAGTGCAGAGGTTCCTGCCCTCCCCCAACTTTATTGTTTAGGCTAAAAAGAAGAAAAATGTGCACGAGCCTCTTTAGTCCTAATAAGCTGCAGAGGTTTTATCAGACAGATAAACATTTTCTTCCAGTGTTTGGGCTAGCTAGGAAGAATGGCTGCAGCTGCTTTTAAAAAAAGCAATTTTTTTATTTAAAAAAATGTGGTCTTCCGTTGCCTTGGATGCAAAACACCTTTCTGGTGGGACAGGGTTTCAAGCATCAGACAGTCATGCCCCATTTTACCATTAAAAAAAATAACCAAACCAGGTTTTCGAGTGCTTACTGTCACTTACGTCTTTTCTAAGAAGAGGAGATCTGGATGGGCATTCCATTTGCTGACCTTGACATAAGTTTTGTTTTTGTTTTTTCATTCCTGGCCATAGCTGCTCCTGCTCCCCGTATGTATGTATGTATGTATGTATGTATGTATGTATCTGTCCAACCGTCCATTCCCACTTCTGATTTTAAGAAGTCCAGCTGTGATGCCCCAAAACCCGTTAAACTGAACTAAAAAGGTAAAGGGACCCCTGACCATTAGGTCCAGTCGTGGCCGACTCTGGGGTTGCGGCGCTCATCTCGCTTTATTGGCCGAGGGAGCCAGCGTACAGCTTCTGGGTCATGTGGCCAGCATGACTAAGCCGCTTCTGGCGAACCAGAGCAGCGCACGGAAACGCTGCTTACCTTCCCGCCGGAGCGGTACCTATTTATCTACTTGCACTGGCATGCTTTTGAACTGCTAGGTTGGCAGGAGCTGGGACTGAGCAACAGGAGCTCACCCCGTCGCGGGGATTCGAACCGCCGACCTTCTGATCGGCAAGTCCTAGGCTCCGTGGTTTAACCCATAGCACCACCCGCGTCCCACTGTTAAACTGGACTAAGAGCGCACAAATAAGCCTAATGCTAATGCCTAATGCTTATGAAGAAGTGATGAATAGAAACAGATAAAGCCCATTGCCAAGACCTGTGAAATCTGATTTCTCCATTTGTTTTAACCTGCTCTTTCCTTTGTCCCAATTCTTTCCCCTCCCCATTCTTACCCACACCCTCCCCAACTCTTTATGCAGAACCTGATCAGTCGTGGGAAAAAGCTCTTGCATAAAGCCATCAGGGGTCAGGTGAGCAACCCTACCAATCACTTTGTTCATCCTTGGGGTGGGGTGATGGGTCACAGTTCTGGATGAAACAGCAGAGTTGAAATGCAACCAATAGATAACCTAGCTCAAGCCCCTGCTTACATTTAAACTGAACAATAATTCGGTGAGCCGAAGCTCAGCCCAGACAAGACTAAGATGCTGTTAGTTAGTGGGTGGTTCCTCTGACCAGATGAGTGGAGTTCAGCCTGTTCTAAATGAGGCTGCACCACCCCGGAAGGATCAGGTTTGTGGCATTGAGGATTCTCTAGGGTCCTCTTCTGTTGCTTTATTCATTTATTTATAAGCATTTTAAAAACTGCTTAATATTTAAAATCTCTTACATAAAACAGTATCATAAAAAAACAGAATTATTTTTTTTATGAGTCATAGAGAACCTGGGCAAAAATAGGTCTTTTGAAGCAACTTATGGATGATGTAGAGAGGGAAGGATATTCCAAAGGATGGGGGCAGCAGCAGCTAATGCCCAGTTTTAGGTGATGGGTGCAGGGCCTCAAGTAAAATTTCCCCAGATGATCCAAACGATCTTAACAGGTCTGTACAGGGGCAGATGGTCTTTCAGGTAACCTGGTCCCAAGATCATTGGGGCTTTTGTGTGACCTTGAACATGGCTTGGTAGCTAATCAGCCACTGCTGTAGCTCCCTCCTTACAGGTAAAGTATCTGTGAGTCCAGGTACTCTAGTTAGCACCCTTGCTGCAACATTCTGTACCATCTAGTCCATTCTCAATGCATGCCTCACTATAGACCAGTTGTGAGGTTACCAATGCCTGAATCACAGTGGCCAAGCTATCCTTGTCCAGGTAAGGGTGTAACTGGCAAACCAACCTAAGTTGGTAATAGGTGCTCCTCACCAGAAAGACTGCCTAGCCTTCCAGTGACAAAAATGGTTCTGGAAGCACCCCCAAAGCACGTACCTGTTCCTCCAGAGGGAGTGCAATCCTGTCCAGAACTGGTAATCTGTTGTGCCTGGGAATCACTTCCTTGCACATTCGCCTCCTTACCAGAATTCAGTCTTAGTTTCCTGGCCCTCATCCAGCTCTCCATTACATCCAGGCACCGGTTCAGAACAGTCACTGCATCTCCTGATTCAGATGTAAAAAAATCTCTAATCTATGTGCAATATAAAAACAATATCCATTAGAACAAAAATACAATAATGTTTTTTAGGGTGCAGTCCCATGAGTGGAATTTCCCCAGATCTAAGTGGTCTTATAGGACTGCACACAGGGGCAGGCAGTCTTTCAGGACACCGTGGCCAATGGTATCAAAAGCCCCCGAGAGATCAAGCAAAAGCAACAGAGTTGTACTCCCTCTGTCTCAAAACTGAGCTTTAACCCTGACTGAGACCGGTTAATGTAATAGACATAGGTGGCCTCAATGGCACAGAGTGTCTTCCCCCAGCTTTGGTTGGTGGTCCAGCTGTACCCATACCTGGGCAGGGATGGCCTGGCTGTGGTGATCTATTTCCCAGTGTCCTCTTGATTGGATTCCTGCGATGGACATAGGGCTAGCTGGTGTCAATGCAGCCACCAGATTACCCAGGGGACTAACACTTGTATTGGCACAACTGCACTTCCTATCTATAGGTTTTGGGGACCAATTCAAGGTGCTACTTTTAACCTATAAAGATTTATACAGCCCAGAACTACAATACCTGATTGACTGCTTCTCATGGCAAGATTATACCAGGACCTTATGAGGGTCATCTGAGGCCATTTTCCTTGTGCCTGTTCTGAGAGAGGCTTGAAAGATGACAATACAGAGAGAGTCCCCACCCCCCACCCCTCACCTGTGAAATGCTCTCAAAATGAGACTCACTTGGCACCAACACTGACATCTTTTGGGTGCCAGGTTCAGGCTTTAATTTTCATCCTGGCTTTCAATGAAATTTCACCCAGGTGAGTCAAGGCTAGTGTTGGGTTGGGTTGCTAAGAATACCCCCTCCCCCTTGGAAGCAGATGTTTCCTCTCTATCATGTATTTATTAGAGTGTTTAGGTTTTAATTGTGGTTGTTTTTAACGATTTCGTACGTTTTCAAATGTGATGGTAAGTTGCCTTGTGTCGGGTGACAGACAAAACAAATAGATACATTAATAATCTAGGTCTCCCCCATGCAATCCAGAGAGCAGACATACTACAGAAATATGGCCACCAAGCAGGTAAGTTTCATGTGCTGCAGGGGAGACAGAAAGCTCTCAGAGTTATTGTCAAAGATAATATAGGTGGTATGCGCTTGTATGCCAGACAAACACCAGTCACTATTAGTGGTAGTCTGTTGCTCCATGAGAAAGCTGGGGGTTGGCCTTCCTGAGACAGCAGAGTACTGGCAAGACAACCTTTGAGTCGGTGAGTTACCTTGGTCCTACACCTGTTTCGTGAAAAGTATTCTCTCTGCCCCACCTGATTTGTTATAGGCGCTCTGATTAGTAATTGCTATATACATTCTCTGTTTTTCTTTCTTTCTTTCTTTCTTTCTTTCTTTCTTTCTTTCTTTCTTTCTTTCTTTCTTTCTTTCTTTCAGGATAGCACCTGTGGCAACAGCATCCTTGCCACTTCGCGATCCTGGGGGGTACAGATTATACACATAGATGGTATCCTTTTTCTAATCTGGAGTGGGGTGTCCATTCAGATGGCTTTGCAAAGATAAATCATGTCTTGCAAAAGAAGCACCTAGTCTGACAGTGAAGGAAGAACTCCCCCAAATATTTTACCAGCGTGGCTCCTTGATTCCCACCAGGGCTCCCTACCTAAGAGAGGCAACTTCTGTGAGCTGAGGTTTTGTGGGTTTCTTTTTGCATCTTGAATTAAAGGGTATGGTTTCCCCCCTGTGTATGTGCCCAACCTAGCAGAAATCTTGCTACCGCCCCCACAAAAATAAAAATTAAAAAATTAACAGTTCCCGGGATTCCCTAAAAGGATCCTGTATGGTTGCAATACACAATTTGTGTGCTTCTTTCTTCCAAGCAACTTGAAAGTTTCTCCCACCCCAAGGTCCTGTTAAATCTTAATATAAAATTTCCTGTCCTGCTATAGAGGGTTAGGGTGGGTTGTCTGATGCTGCCTTTGTACCTTTGTAACAGTCTGGGAGGCAAGTTGGGCTAAAGAAGGTGCTTGTCTGAAGGTACCAAGTGAGCTTTGTAATTGAGCAGGGATACAAACCTGGATCTCACAGCTCAGTACTAGACATCATCCTGTATAATACGTAAATAAGAGAACATGGGGCAGATTCTGGAGTGCATGGAGGGTATAAAATGATGAGAGACAGAGCTAGGGATAGATGTGTCTATTTTAGTCTGTGTCCATTTTGCATACATTCAGGCATAAATCCTTTCAATTCTGTTTTTTGCATGAATCAGCAAACCTTTTTTTAATCTTCATGAAAACTTGTATTTATATTTTAACTCGAGAGATCTAAAACTAAAAGGGACGCGGGTGGCGCTGTGGGTTAAACTACAGAGCCTTGGCCTTGCTGATCAGAAGGTTGGTGGTTCGAATCCCCACGATGGGGTGAGCTCCCATTGCTCGGTCTCTGTTCCTGCCAACCTAGCAGTTTGAAAGCACGTCAAAAGTGCAAGTAGATAAATAGGTACTGCTCCGGCAGGAAGGTAAATGGCGTTTCCGTGACTGCTCTGGTTCGCCAGAAGCGGCTTAGTCATGCTGGCTGCATGACCCGGAAGCTGTACGCCGGCTCCCTCAGCCAGTAAAGCGAGATGAGCGCCGCAACCCCAGAGTCGGCCACGACTGGACATAATGGTCAGGGGTCCTTTACCTATCTAAACCTATTTTATCCTAAAATATGGGTTGCAACGCCAAAGGATCTGAATTCTGTTTTCAACTTACTTTGAGGTTTAGGGTAGGGATTTTAGCTCTGGCAGAAAGTGTGCTTAGCACACAGAAGATTCCAGGTTCAATCTCTGGTTTAAAGGATCAGGGATCTGGTGATGGGCAAGTTCTCTGTGTCGGACCCCGTAAAGCTACTGCCAGCCAGAGTAAACTGCTTGGCTAGGTGGGCCAATATAAGGCATTTTCCTGTGCTACATATAGGCTCTATTTAGATGCAGACCAATATGCTCCAGTTATTAGAGCAACTAGTTAAGAGTGCATGCTTGCTCAGAAAATGATGGATTTCAAAATGGGAAACCTGATGTAAATCAATGATTTAAATTGGTCTTTTCCCCAGAGTGATTTAAATCACCTTGATTTCAATCGATAACACTGCATTATAGAGGCAAACCTCTTTTCTGCATGAAATAGCGCAATGCTTTTTCCTTGCCGGAAGGTGGCAGGCCGGAGCAATGGATGGAAGAGCTTTTCATTGGTATGGGGTGGTTGCCGGGGAGATTTTCCCTCACTCTCTTCTGCATGGGTCTTGATTAGGATTGCTGACAGTCTTACTAGCTCTGACTCCCGTGGCTCAGCAGATTGATCAACAGACATTCTTCTCCACTGAAATGCCTCATTTGCTGAGTTGCATTTTTGTGAGTCAGTCTGCTGCTGTATGCACCAGGGTGGGCCTCTTTTCTGTCAATTGGCAACCATAGCCTTAATTGGACCAAAAGACTGATGTAGTTCCAGCCTCTTCCTTACCAGGGAGGCTGGAATGACATAAGCAAGTGCTACCAGGTAATTTATGTGATTCGCTATACAAAAAGCTTTGCTTCTGTACAATGTGTGCATATTATTTTTTTTAATGCACATGTTCTGTCTTGCTCATTCAGTTTCAGAACTGTTAAGCATATTTAGCAGGTGTCCTGCAGGATAAACCTGTTGAGATGTTGCAGAGTTCTTTGTGGCATCAGTACTGCTTCAGCAGCGAGCATATGAAAAAGCTGGGGTGGGAGAAAAGAAGGCTTGTTCCTCAACCTGAGCGCTTGTTGGTTCATGCAAACATTAGACAAACATTACCTTAATTGTGGGGCCCCATCTCTCCTTTATGCCTCATTCTAATCCCTCTGTCAATTAGTTTCTGACACAGCTTACTTAAATTGTCGGCTGATTAACCCTGTTCCTGTGCTTGATCTGCAGAAATCAGTAGGTAAATTTTAAGTTAGATTTTTCCACGGTGTGAAGATAAGTGTGATCACTGTCTGCTACTGTCTGCTGATCAGGCTGCTGTTCAGGGCACAGCTGCAGCAGCTGCTTAAAAGTTGGTGACCTAACAAGTGCTCAAAGTTGGTTTGATAACTGGGTGTGGCCTCTTTCCCCCCTCCTTCTCTCTTCTCCCCCATCCAAGTGTTGAAACTGTGAGGTTGTGTCCACACTCCCATTTATTCCACATGCAGTACTAGCCCACCACTGGCTTGAGAAGCAGTGTACAAATGATTTTAGCTATAATCAATAGCTCCCTGTTGTTTCTTTTGAAACACAATGTGTTGATGCGTTCTTTCCCAACCCAGATATGATCTGAATTGAGAAACGCCTTCCTGAGTTTTAAGCCAGCAATGTATATACTGCCTGAGTTAGGTTGTGCTCCTGTTCCTCTACTCTTATCTTTTTCTAGGGGGTAGAATACAATGTTGTTCTCCTTAATGGCCCTTCCTCCTCAGAAATGCTGTCCTACATACGACTGTTGTCTAAGAAGCACCCTTCCACGGCAAAGGTTGGTAACGTTAAGAGGTACATTTTTGTGCAGCTTTTATGATTTCAGGATCGTAACAGGCCTGGGAAATGCCATGCTTAAAAGGTAAAGGGACCCCTGACCATTAGGTCCAGTCGTGACCAACTCTGGGGTTGCGGCGCTCATCTCGCTTTATTGGCCGAGGGAGCCGGCGTACAGCTTCCGGGTCACGTGGCCAGCATGACTAAGCCGCTTCTGGCGAACCAGAGCAGCGCACAGAAATGCCGTTTACCTTCCTGCCAGAGCAGTACCTATTTATCTACTTGCACTTTGACGTGCTTTCAAACTGCCAGGTTGGCAGGAGCAGGGACCGAGCAATGGGAGCTCACCCCGTCGTGGGGATTTGAACCACCGACCTTCTGATTGGCAAGTCCTAGGCTTTGTGGTTTAAGCCACAGCGCCACCCACGTCCCTCAGGATCGTAACAGGCCCAGGAAATGCCATGCTTAAGATGTGGTAAATCCTGCCCTACAGCAGGAAGGGCAGGATAAATCATGGCCTTTCTTTCTGTGGCTGATTGACGCCATTTCTCTGGAAGGTTAGGTGCCCGCACGACTGAAATGATTGTGGCCCTATTGGCTTCCCACAAACGGACTCTGTTTTTGTCGCACCCCAGAGCAGGAGAGATTTAGCTAGAAGACTTTTGAGGCTGTTTTCCAGGCATTTGCCAATTCTTAGGAGATCATTTCATATTATGCAAACAGGTTCTCAAAAGCACAATGTAACTGTGGGGTAGAAGACTGAGAATTTGAACCTGGGTTTGGGGAGACTACAGAGGTCCGCCTCTTCCAGGGGTTGTGGTTTCTAGTTCTAGAGCACACCAGCATAACCCACTTTCATATGCTCTGGTGTTACATAAACTGCCATGTGAACAAGCATGTTCCCTGACCATTGGCACTGGGAGAATGGGTGGGACACCATCTGCTACATGCACTGGCGGTCAGTGCTGCTGGGACCAGCTGCCAGAAACCTTGAAGACCTGCTGCCGTGTGCATTTAGGTTTTTTTTTTTGCCTGCCTCTGTCAGCCTTTTTAATGCTTGCTACACATTCATTGTCTCTTACTGTGTATTTCCCCTGGGTTAGGTGAAGTTGGTTGCTTCTGGGTTCCAGCCTTCGGAAGGTAAGCATGGAGGTTTCAGTGTTGCTGGAGGCCAGGGGACACCCTGTGTTGTCACCTGCTGCTTCCCATCGCCTTGCATAAACTCCAAAATTCATATTGCGGTTTGGTGATGTACACTGTGCTTAAATGAGACGGGGAGAGAAAGCCAGAGAGGTTTGCTACAAGAAAACGTGTATAAATCACTTCATGCAAAATAAAGAGACTTGAGTCAGTTCCAATTCTGAACACTTAAAAAAACAGAACTCTGAATTGGAGGGAGAAAATTTGGCTGCAGACAAGAAACAGGAAGAAAAGTTGCAGATCTGTGAGTAGGAAACAGCATTGTTCAGATCAGTTAAAGTCCCATCACTTCATCTTGCTTTTCCAAACAAGTGTTGCATGTTTCCAAGCCTAGCAATAATAAAGAGCTAGGACCTTACACTGGGTTGTGCTAACTCTGAGGTTTTCAACCTTTTTGAGTCCGCGGCTCCCTTGACCAACCAATTATTTATGTGGCACCCCTGTGGGTCTCAGGAGCCCAGTTATGTCACCTCTTCCCTGCAGAGCTTGGCAGCCTCTCACTCTTTATCGAACACCCTTCCTTGTGGGGCGTTTCCTCAGCCTCCTCTCCCCTCTCCTTGGGAGTCCTCTGGGCAGTCACTGCTGCTGCCCGTGGTCTCTGAGCTGCCCGCCCTGCCCCAGAGAGAGGTGCCTTCTCACACTGCCCCCCAGGGACCTGGGACTTGTCTGTCCATTCCCAACAGTAAGGACTAGCTGGCTGGGCTGCCTCACCTGCCTGCTTGCTTACTATGAGGCCACTTCAGCTTCTGGCAACCGGCACCCCCTCACCAGCCCCAGAGGCACCATTTGCCTGCGGAGCTTGTAGCCAGGTTTGCTGCAACAAACAACTGTGCAAGCCTTTGGGAGGCAGAGATGCAAGAGGGCATCAGAGATGGGAGGGAAAGAAAGAGGGACAGAGGCCAGTGTTGCTCGCAGCACCCCTGACCATCATTCAAGGCACCCCAGGGTGCCACGGAACACTGGTTGAAAACCACTGTGCTAACTTATTTATTTTTATTGTGTACATTTTAGCATATGCTTTGTATGCCATGGTGGTGGTGGTGGTGGTGTTGTTTGTTATCTATCCACCCTTCACTCTTAAGGTCCCAGGATGGGTTACAACAATTAAAACACAATACTAAAAACAATTTAAAACAATTTCCAATCACAAGCATAAAATGGAGTCCCAAAAATATACAGCTCACTGTACATTATTTGCTCTCTCTGTCGCCTCTTCCCCCCCTTCCAGGGAAATCTCCAGTTTTCCCTTGGTATTTAAAACTGCTGATGGGCTTCCTTTGTGCCAGCGACAAGGTCCAGCCACATCTCCTGTTCCCTGGAGATGTACTATTGTGACTGCCAGTTCTGGACTGTCTCCCACTTGCTAACAATGCAGCGTTGGCATGGTGCTGGCACGGTGCCTGCCCATGAGGCAGGCTGTTGTTTTAATATAATAATCGCCTTGTTGCACAGTGTTTAAGTAACAGTCACCTGCAACAGCTTGCTCAGCTGTTTCCCCCCAGAGCTGGCTGCTTAACTGCAATCCTCCTCCCCCACCTCCCGACTTCCACAAATCTGTAATGACTTGATGCTTAGCTTTTTAAAGAGAGGTGTCCGGACTACCTAGCTTCCTGTGACCTTTCCACTAATCCAAAGTCTGGGATGGTGGTGGCTGTATCTATCTTTCCTCTGATATTTTAATAACGAGAGCTGCCAACAGTTGCTTTTCTTCTTCTCATGTTTCTTTCTTAGTGGTAAGGCTGAAAGCTCCATTCCTGAAAATTGAAGATGAGAGCAGGTAAGAGTCATGGAGTACGGGACTCTCCCCTGCCTATTAATTTCTCAAAGACTGGAAGCTTGATGTCACCTGGCTCTGTCGAAGCAGTCCATGGGGGAGTTCTGGATCTGACTCACTAGCCTGATCCAGTTCCCCTCCCCTGCCCTGGCCTCTGATGTAGAAACTCTTCAATCTTTCCCACACAATGCAGGGTACGGATTTCTCTGGTAAACCCATTCAGAGGTCCAGGGGAATAAAGTGGGCTAACACCGCAGAGGACAGGATCACACTTCAAAACGACCTTGACAGATTAGAGAACTGGGCAAAAACAAACAAGATGAATTTTAACAGGGAGAAATGTAAAGTATTGCACTTGGGCAAAAAAAATGAGAGGCACAAATACAAGATGGGTGACACCTGGCTTGAGAGCAGTACATGTGAAAAGGATCTAGGAGTCTTGGTTGACCACAAACTTGACATGAGCCAACAATGTGACGCGGCAGCTAAAAAAGCCAATGCAATTCTGGGCTGCATCAATAGGAGTATAGCATCTAGATCAAGGGAAGTAATAGTGCCACTGTATTCTGCTCTGGTCAGACCTCACCTGGAGTACTGTGTCCAGTTCTGGGCACCACAATTCAAGAAGGACACTGACAAACTGGAACGTGTCCAGAGGAGGGCAACCAAAATGGTCAAAGGCCTGGAAACGATGCCTTATGAGGAACGGCTAAGGGAGCTGGGCATGTTTAGCCTGGAGAAGAGGAGGTTAAGGGGTGATATGATAGCCATGTTCAAATATATAAAAGGATGTCACATAGAGGAGGGAGAAAGGTGGTTTTCTGCTGCTCCAGAGAAGCGGACACGGAGCAATGGATCCAAACTACAAGAAAGAAGATTCCACCTAAACATTAGGAAGAACTTCCTGACAGTAAGAGCTGTTCGACAGTGGAATTTGCTGCCAAGGAGTGTGGTGGAGTCTCCTACTTTGGAGGTCTTTAAGCAGAGGCTTGACAACCATATGTCAGGAGTGCTCTGATGGTGTTTCCTGCTTGGCAGGGGGTTGGACTCGATGGCCCTTGTGGTCTCTTCCAACTCTATGATTCTATGATGTCTCCCATCTTGGCATGATTCCTAGCTATCCCTCCTTGAAGGTCCTGTAGGTGGATCTCTGTACATGCTGCCTTCCCAAGGGCCATTCTTGTTCATTTCCCAAGTACTTACTGAGAGGTTTTTCGCTCTGTCTAGGCAACTCAGGCCATTCTTTCAACAATTCAAGAATTTCCCCCAACTGTATTTCCGGCCGCTGAGAAGACATAGCCCATTTCAACCCCCACGAACCTCTTCCAGCTCAAAGTAAGTGTTTGTGGAGGACGGGTGGGTAAGGTAGCTAATGGCGTGGGAGGAAAACTTAGGAAGCTCTGCTAATAAATATACAGTGGTACCTCGGGTTACATACGCTTCAGGTTACTTACACTTCAGGTTACACACTCCGCTAACCCAGAAATAGTGCTTCAGGTTAAGAACTTTGCTTCAGGATAAGAACAGAAATCGGGCTCTGGTGGCACGGCGGCAGCAGGAGGCCCCATTAGCTAAAGTGGTGCTTCAGGTTAAGAACAGTTTCAGGTTAAGAACGGGCTTCCAGAACGAATTAAGTACTTAACCCGAGGTACCACTGTACAGGACAAATCAAATCTGCCTATGTGGTGGGGAAACCAGGTAAATAAACTGGAATCCTACCCATAGCACCAGCTATTTTTGCCACAGGTGTAGAAAGGGAAGCCACAAAAATATTGTTGGGCAGGCCTGAAGTTCAGAAACCAAAGGTAGTCCTGGATGGGACCCCCAAGTGCTGAGGAGACTATAAAAGGTTTAAATTGTGTCGACAAATCTGAAGGCGGAGGGAACAAAGTAGGATACTGGGTTTGTGCAGCAGGGGAATGGAATGTCCTGAATATGTTTGTTTTGCCCTTTCTGCAGAGCACCTGAAAGCAAACAGTCACCCAATGAACTCTTCCCTCCTTCAGCCTGCTGTATCATGCCCAAACCACAGAAAGGCTACTGTGAATGTTGTGAAGAAGTCTTCGCAGAGTTGCAGACGGTAAGAAAGTCCCTTGCCCCAGACCTAGGCTTCCTCTGAAGGAGAACAAGCCCTATTTATACCAGTGTCTGCCCAGTCCTGGGACAGCTACCTACACTCTGAACTGCATGTACTAAAGCTACACCAGGCTTTGCAGCTTCGGCGTTGGAGGACATAACCTCTGCTCCATTGTAGTACAAGGTCTAAGCTAGTCAGAGTACTAAAGCCTTTTCCTATACCAATTTATATCATGTTCAGCCTAGTGCTGTGCTGAAAATGTTCCCTGCTCTTTTTGTAAACCTATTTGCAGGCCATGGCAGCATCTGGGGGATTTATGCAATTTTTGGAGGAGGCATGAGGAGAATATTAAATTTTCAGTGGCGAAGAGCTTTACCAGAAGAATGACTTTACCCCAAAAGTCCTCGAAACAGCTGGTGGCCACACCTGCCCTTCAATGACTCCTCTGAGTGGCCTTGCATCACATCATAGTGTTGTTCCAGGTGAATTGTACAGTGGTACCTTGGGTTGAGAACTTAATTCGTTCTAGAGGTCCGTTCTTAACCTGAAACCGTTCTTAACCTGAGGTACCACTTTAGCTAATGGGGCCTCCTGCTGCCACAATTCTGCCACCGTGCAATTTCTGTTCTCATCCTGAAGCAAAGATCTCAACCCAAGGTACTATTTCTGGGTTAGCGGAGTCTGTAACCTGAAGCCAAAATAGAATTCCATTTTTATAAAGGAAATAGAAAGCCTTTGTTGCTGCTGCCGTTTTTCAGGTAAAGCTCTTTGTCACTCCAAAAATGTCACAATTTCCCCCCATCCCCTGAATATGTATTGCCTTTACACACACACACACACGTGACCACTTTGAAGATCTGCAAAAAGTTCCCATTGGAATTTCAGACCCAGCTCTCATTCAGCCAACTGTCTGGCTTTGGAGACATCAGCACCATTAGCCATGTACTAACAGGCTCATCTTTGCAGCATAAGGGATAAATCTGCTTGTGTTTTTAAAGAAGCTGAGCTTTTCAGGAAGATACGTTCTGTGATAGTGTTGCATTCTGTGCTCTTACAGAATCCCAGCATATGCACAGCTCTGAGTACTAATGTCTCCCAGGCCTGCTAGTGCAGATGTCACTGAAGAATAAATGCATTCAGTGCTGAATAGACTGGGAGGAGGGACAAGTCCTCATGACTCTGTTTATCCCTCCTGAGAATTAAAAGTCTGGTAACCTCCTTGGAGACCAGTGGTTTTCTGTTGCGCAGAATGCAAACCCCCCAAATTGGTCCAGTTTCTTAAATATTGGCACAAAAATATTCAGCTGGGCACTGATTTAGTATTACTTCCTCTCCTCTGGCAGTTCTAGTCTCCTTCTCCATCTCCCCACCAAAGCAGCTTTTCTTTTGTGGGTAAGCTCCTGAGGTCATACCAGTCTTCCCAGCTCCTAAACAAGGCAATTCCTCATTTATTTTGTCTGGATGCTTAAATAAAGAGGTTTGCTGGTACAGAATCTTTCATTTCCTTCCCATCTTCAGACCTCTCCCATTGCCTCTGATGCAGCCATTTTGCCTTTTGCAGCACCTTCAAAGTCAACGGCATAAAGAATTTGCGCTGGATCCATCCCACTACACTCTCGTGGACAGCATCCTCTCTCAGCTGACCAATGACTTCGTGGTTTCTTCTTCCTCTCCACCACTGAGGTGAAAGTTTAACTCATGGGTTTTGGAGGGGGTGAAGAGTTATAAGTATCCAGCTCTTTTTGAAGGACTGAGGAATCACTGCAGAAATCTGATGAGTATTGTGGCTATATTCAGGGATTCTGATCTGCTGCATGGCTACAGTTGTAGAAACTGACTTGGCAGGAAGTTCAGGATGGACAGAAGGAAGCACTTCTTCATGCAGCATAATCCTGGACTGCCAGTAGTACATGTAAAAGGGATTTACAGGTCTTACTAGACCACAAGCTTAACATGAATCAACAGTGTGAAGCAGCAACCAAAAATACTAATCAAGGGGAGTACAGTGGTACCTCGGGTTAAGTACTTAATTCGTTCCAGAGGTTTGTTGTTAACCTGAAACTGTTCTTAACCTGAAGCACCACTTTAGCTAATGGGGCCTCCTGCTGCCGCTGCGCCGCCGGAGCACAAAATCTGTTCTCATCCTGAAGCAAAGTTCTTAACCTGAAGCACTATTTCTGGGTTAGTGGAGTCTTTAACCTGAAGCGTATGTAACCTGAAGCGTATGTAACCCGAGGTACCACTGTAATAGTCTTGCTCTATTCTATCTTGGTTAGACCACACCTGGAGCCTTTTGCAGGATGGTTTAGGAAATTGAGTATGTTAAGCCTGGTAAAGAGGAGACAGAAAGGAGATATGATAGCCATCTTCAAATATCTCAAGGGCTGTCACATGGAGGATGGAGCATGCTTGCTTTTTCCTGCTCTGGATGATAGGACCTGAACAAATGGATTTGTTTTACAAGAAAGGAGATTCTGACTAAACATCAGAAAGAACTTTCTGACAGTAAGAGCTGTTCAACAATGGAACAGACTCCCTTGGAAAGTGGAGGCCTCTTAAGCAGAGGTTGGATGGCCATTTGTCATGGATGCTTTAATTGAGATTTCTGTATTGCAGGGGGTTGGATTAAATGACACTTGGGGTCCCTTCCAGTTCTTTAATTCTATTATTCCCTTCATTGCTCGTGACAAAAGTTTGTCTAGGTGGCTGAAAAATATAGAAGAATGTCTGTCTTATGGTCATGCTTCTGACTGAAGAACAAAACCCAGGGTGGGGCCATTTTATTTCGTTTAGTCTCTCTAAAGCAGTCCAATGACATTGTTCTTTGTGCAATATGATAAAATTAAAACTTCCAGTAGAAGAACTGAACAGAAGCGGATAATTGGTTTGGGAACACTAAAATAATGATTTATTTTTTAAAAAGGTACGAAAAATATATTCACCTGGGGCCCAAATGTGCTATATTTATATCATTTGCTATCTTTATATTCTCTTCCTCTTAGGGTGCCTCCCGGTGCCTGTAGTGGTGACTATTCTGAATTTCGTTTGGAGGACTATTGCATGTTTGCTGGAGGACAGACTGTCAACCCAGAAGCTTCAGCTCACTTGCTGGAGGACCAAGACTTTCTCCATCTTGCAGAGTTACCCCTAGAGATGCTGCTCACCCCAGTGCCATTTGGCTCCCCGGGGTCAGCATCCGAGCATCACAAAGCGGGCAGGCTGCTTGCCAGCACTCGCTCAGAGGCTGCAGCCTCCGCTGAGGCCGACCATGGTGCCGTCCCCCTAGAGAGGGGGCTCTTAGTTCAGCCTGCTGTGCTGTCTCGGAAACGCAAGCTCTCCGGCAGCCTGCACGGGCAGGCAAGAAAGAAGCGAGCCTTATCCAAGCATCCTTCAGACGACAGGTTGCCAGATGAGGAGTTGCTCCCTGGGAACCAGCAGGCTGGCACGACGGGATGCCCTCCGAATCAGATGGCTTCCAGACCCCTCGGCTTCTCTGCGGTACCATTCAGCAACCTTGGCCCCTCACACTTAACTTGGGACAGTCTGTCTTCTGAGCCTCTTGCTATAGACACCGGCTGCCTCCAAGACGCAGCGCAGCAGCTGGGCCAGGGCAAGGTGGCTGCTCTTTCTCCCTATCAAGGGAAGGACACATGCATTTCTTGGGACTTTCCCAGCCCTAGTATCGAATCAAGAAGCATGTCTGGCTTCCCCATGGGCAAGCACATAGCCCCCACACTACTGGGCTCTGTGGACCAGCACTGCTTGCCTTTCATGGATATATCTGAACTAGCTTGGTGTGTTACTTCGGCAACGGGGCCTAGGCCCTAGCCATGGCCTCTCTGCCCCTTTCTGCCCACTGACTAGTCTTTCTCCTGAGGCGAAGAGCCCTCCTTCCATGTTCAGAATGAGATAGACTGCTTCTGTGTGAGCCGGCAAGAGCCTCCCATCGCCCCTTCAAGAGCTTGACGGATGCTGCACTGCTAGGGACCTGCGTCAGCCTGTGTGAGGCAGCAACTATGAATCCCATCTTTGTTCTGCGCCCCTACAGAAAACAGCCAATCTCAGGCTGCAAGG
Organism: Podarcis bocagei; assembly: GCF_964188305.1. Classification (NCBI taxonomy): domain Eukaryota; kingdom Metazoa; phylum Chordata; class Lepidosauria; order Squamata; family Lacertidae; genus Podarcis; species Podarcis bocagei. The sequence continues at coordinate 14,787,064 of NC_138138.1, read as the reverse complement.
AGGACTAGGGTTACAGGAACAGCTGTATGGAGATGGAGGGGACTCAACAGCAGTTGGGGCTTGTGTGGAAAACTGGATAAGCTAGGCTTCACTTCCAGAGGCCTGCTTCCTCTGCTCTGCATCCTCCTCCATCTCTGTTTCCTATGCCCTCTCTTTGCTCTGCCTCTTTCCATCTCTGAGCTTCTTTCTCCTTCACTCCTCTTGCAGGCGGGCTACCGCCAAGTCTTCCTTTCTCCTCCAGTATCCTACGGAGTCAGGATTCATAACTGCATCCTTACAAGTTCTCTTTGATTTGCGTGCTTCTTAATGTGGCTTTTTTCTGCTCTGCATCCCCTTTGAACCGAAATAAACAACGGCAAACATTTGATTGCACTTGTTCCGTGTCATTTTCCTTTAAGGTCCTGGTTTCCAAAATTCACTCATTCCTCTATATTCAGCTTTTGAATTCATGGAGAGCATAGCTCCATTGGTAGAGCATAAGACTCTTCAATCTCAGTGTTTGAGCCCCACGTTGGGCAAAAGATTCCCGCATGGCAAGGGGCCAGCTTCTACAATTCCTTGAATCTCCTAACTTTCTGCTTCTCTTTATGAATATCTCGCACCCTTGAATTCCACATTGCTGTTAAATTGTGATTCTACTCTCGCAATGTTAATATATAGGAATTAAGATCTCACGCTTCGAGACCCCACAAAATGGTGACTTCCCAGGATCCCTTGCAAAAAGCCTGTCTTTTGCTCCAATGAGTCAAGGTTTCCCTCAAAGTATCTGCCATCTCCACCTATTGACTCAAAAGAGATTAGTTCACCTCTCCCTTTATATTATTACTTGAGCGCATCTACATCAGATATGTGGGTGGATCTATATTTGCTTTGGGATCCTCTCAGATCAGAGCACAGACCGTTAAACAGATGCATGATGAAGAAAAGAAACATTCTAAGCCAGTCATCTTTATATACAGAGTTCTTAAAAGTTCTCATTTCCTGACCTCACATAACAACATCTTAAATGTCACAGTAGCTATCCTAACTTTTAAATATATACTTTAAGGTTTCCTTTGTCTCATTTCTCTTTGCCCCTCCCCCCACCTCTCTCTCCCTCAGAATCGCAAACTCATTTCCCAACTGCCACACTCCTCCAGTCACTCTCTTCACTCCCCTATTGTCAATCATTTTTCCACTAACATTTCTGTCACAAAACCATCTTGCAGCTCAAAACCAATCAACTGCCCAACCCCATGTAACACCTGGCAACTTTTGTGGCGGGCATACTGATACCCGAATGTCAAAAATGCTATAACGCGGCCCAGCTTTTGTAGAGGTCTCCCTCAAATTGTGCTCGCCTCAGAATTGAACGCTCTGCTTTCCCCCCTCCATATCTTACCTCCTGTAATTAGAGATAACTGTTATGCTATGTATGTAGGTTGAACAGAGTAAAAGCCTCATGGGTGGAAATTAATATTTCACCCTGCTCACAGATTTTGACCAAAAAAATACAAGTTTAAATCATTACAGGAGAAATGTATCCTTTCAGCAGGAGTGTCACGGCAGAATGTACAACATGAGCATAAAGCTGAGGTAACATTTGACCCAAATGTGCTTAATGCGAACGCTTGTATTCTGTGATGCACAACAAGCTAATCCCTAATTTAGAAAGGAAATCAGGTTTCGGGGGAATGCAGAGCTCAACAATAAATTTCAGACGGTGTTTTGCAGGCCTGCTGCATGCAATATCAAGTTTTCCACATTGGATCTTCCCTTAAAGTTAATCCACATGGATTATTGGACACCCACATGATCTAAGCCTTGGGGATCCAAACAGATGATGAAAGTTGGTGGTATGAAATCAGAGTGAAGTCATTTACTTTGTTTTCACAGCGCCCTGTTGTTGCCTCTTTTTGGAAAGAAGTTGAAACTAGAATGAATTTTACTTTTGGATAGCACTTCAGAGATTACTGATAGTTGGCCTACATATCAGATAAATGGAGACCATGTGAGGGGGTGGTTTAGCAAAGCCGTGCTGACAACCTAAAAGAATAATCTTGAGGCACTGGAAATCTAGGATGACACCAAAGATGGAAGGCTTGGATGTATGATCATCTGCTGCTGGCTGCTCATGAAAAGGTTTCTGGGAGATGGGGGCTTCAAACAGATTAGGGATGGATTCATAGAACTGTATGCAGCACCAAGGAGAGAGATGTCATACAAACCAGTATTTCTGATATACAAATTGACTTCACTCCCAAGGGTGCACTCATCTATTCTCTCCTGAGGCAGATAGATGCCAACCAAAGATTAATAAGAATATTTTAAATTTTCCATTCTAATTTTTGTTTCTTTGGGGAAGTGGAGATGGGTTATGTTTGGGCCAGTGGAGAGACTTGGGTGGGTGTTGGGGGAGTAAGTTTGGAGGTACTGCATGCTATAGGAAAAGTTATCAACAAGCTGTTAATAAACACACAATCATGTCGTGGTTTCTCACATGTCATATTGCTGCACACTTGCAGCAAAAAATGGAAGTCTTATAAAAGCCATTCTTAGACAGAGCCTTTGCATTTTAAATGCCCTGCACTTTTTAGAAATGGGCCTGCCGCAACTTCTAACGTACTGAAACAAACCAGGCACGTGTGGTGACTTGTAGAATAGTAGAGTTGGAAGGGATCCCAAGGGTCATCTAGTCCAACTAGATGTTCCATACGGGAATCAAACCATGGTGCTAATAGTCAGATACTAGTAAACTGGCAAAAGGTGATTGAGGAGTTAGCAGGTTTGGACTCTGGCTGGAAAGATATGATAAGCCATGAGTTCCACTGGGCCAGCCACTATCTGAGCCTAGACTACCTGATGGCGCACTATAAAGTGAGGTGCTTTGCACTCATGTTTACCACCCTGAGCTCAGGTGCTGTACCTGCTGACATTTATTCTTTGGAAAAAGTTTCAGAGCTGCAGCCTGTATTCCCACTCCATTACATCATTAAGGATGGACTATCCCTTAATGGACTATCCCTTTTCCCAGTAGTGATGTATGGAAGTGAGAGCTGGACCATAAAGAAGGCTGATCGCCGAAGAATTGATGCTTTTGAATTATGGCGTTGGAGGAGACTCTTGAGAGTCCCATGGACTGCAAGAAGATCAAACTGATTCATTCTGATGGAAATCAGCCCTGAGTGCTCACTGGAAGGACAGATCGTGAAGCTGAGGTTCCAATACTTTGGCCACCTTATGAGAAGAGAAGACTCCCTGGAAAAGACCCTGATGTTGGGAAAGATTGAGGGCACAAGGAGAAGGGGACGACAGAGGACAAGATGGTTGGACAGTGTTCTTGAAGCTACCAGCATGAGTTTGACCAAACTGCGGGAGGCAGCGGAAGACAGGAGTGCCTGGTGTGCTCTGGTCCATGGGTTCATGAAGAGTCGGACATGACTAAACGACTAAACAACAACAACATCCCTTAATTAATGGAACATGTTAGCCCCCATAGTGCCCAGAATACAGATTACTCCAAATATTCCATCCTACAGTTATACATCTGTGTCTCTGAGCACGTGCAAATTACCTTTCCCTCTTTACCACAGAGTACCAACAGACTGCCCCTACCCTGTTTGGATTGCACAGGAGAGGGTACGCCTAATAAACCGTAAATCTCACCACTTAAGAAATTTAAGTACTACCACAGGAGGTTGGAGAAGGAACTTTGTATTGTGCATTCAATTTAGCAACATTTGATTTGTGCTATTAATCGAGAGACTGTCTTATCCCTTATACACTCAGTGGATTGTTGTGGGAGAGTTTCTCCTGCAAGTTCCAAAGATCTCAGAAGCCTGCTCTGCAATAACTCAGAGCAGGGCTTTCAGTGTGGCTGCCCCTGTTCTGTGGAACAGGATTCCCTGGGAGATACAACAGACCCCCACTATTTGCACTTTCTGGAACCACCTGAATACATTTTTGTTCCAACAGATGTTCCAAGCTGGATAAATGGGTCTTAACCACAAGTGTCTGATTTGCATCATTTTAATTTTAAATGTAATTGCTGTTTTTGTGTTGCTAACTGTTTAAAAATATTTTTTAGTGTACATAGCCTTGTGGTGGTTGCTTAGAAGGCAATTAATAAATTGATGATGATAATGATTTCAGTTCACTGTCGGACTTCCTGAACCTATTTAGGTGAACGTAGAATTCGATCAGAAGGTAGAACCTAAAGCCATTTAATTTGTCCCCTGATTCCATTCCCATGTTTCAAGACTGGATCTTCTGTCTGCCAACACATATCTAATCAGCCCACACAACCCTAACCGTGGCATATAACAAAGAGGTGCTGTTGAAAAGCTACCTGGCAGGAGAGTTCGCTCCTCAAGCAGGTGAACAGAGGTATATGCTTCAGGAGAACATACACACACTAGGCTTGCTCACCAATTTGGCTTGGCCCTGCAGTTTGTAAGTACATGAGGACCATGCAAGACCACACCTGATTTGACTGACCTGGCATCAGCTACCAAACACTCCCCATTTCTTCTAAATAGGTCATCCTTGCTCCTTAAGCCCAGATACGTTGAACGAAGGGGATGAATTCTGGTGAAAACTACAGGTTACCCGGTAATGATGGTAGGCACTCTGCATATACTCAGAGGCATACTTCCTCTCTTCCATGTTCCAGTGCTGAATCTCTCAAATCCATCCTGGGACCTGAATCACCCTGAGCTCCTGGCCTAATCTTCCTGAAAGAAGAAATAACTCCATGATTTTGGAGTGTGTTTATTCCGCCTTGATTTCCACCAGAGTAAACGGGTCTGATTTGCCTGTGTGCATGTGCAGAGAAGGTTAGTGTGTGCACACCCTGCTTCCCCCACCCCCTGCTTTTTGCTGGTTCCTGCTGCCTGTCCATACAGAAGGAGAGTGGGGGGGGGGGAGCGACAAGAGACAGCTCTTCCATGCTAAAAAGGCAGGAGGGAGGGATCTTTGCAGCTCACGTGTCCTTTCTCTCCTTTGCCTCCCCCCTCCTCAACTCTCCCCATCTCTCTCCCTCACATCATGTTAGACTCTTGTATCCATCACTGCAGAGCCAGGATGGAGAAATTTCCGTATCCTTCCTGCCCGTTCCTGGCTCTTCACTGGTTTTGATTTTGCCTCTGCAAAACATTCTCGTCTCTCTTTCCTCTACGCTCCTCTTCTGACCACCTTCCTCCCCTCAGCAACAATTCCGAGGAGAAAAAGAAGAAAAAGAAGGAAGGAAGAGGCAAGGACCAGGGAGCATCCCAGACTTTCAATGCAAAGCAAAAGAAGAAAAAGAAAGGGCACTGAGAGCTGTCTTCCTCGCATGCTGTACCAATCGGTGCCAGCCCTGATTCCGATTATGAAGGCATTATGAGCTGCCCGCTACAGAACTGGGTGTTGTTGACAGCCTTCCTCTCTCTGCTGCTTTGTCATTCAGGTGAGGGGAGCCTCTCTTAGCTTTGCCCCCCCCCCAACTTTCCCCAGTCCCTTCCTGAATTGCATTGGGGCAGAGGGCATCATATGGGGCGGGGAACCCGGGTACCAGCAGGTTGGAGCTAACAAAGGAGTGGGAGTTACAATGCATGCATCTCTCTGAGCTAACTGGGAGCAGCACCATGTTGCACCACCGCTGCTCCCCTCTCCCAAATAATACAGGGTTGCTCCACACCGCCTTTTTGAATGGAGCACTTGGTGGGTGGGGGGGGCAGGTGGGTTGCAATTTGTTGTTTGTAAACATTCCCCGAGTTTGCTGGGCACCCCTTCCCCACAGTCCCATTTCTACACCCACCTCGCCGGTGCTGTGACTGCAGTCTTTTCTGCTGCATAGACACATTTTTCTGCAGTTCCTTCCAGCCCTAAGGTGGAGGTGGTTGAGCAACAGCTGGGGTGGACAGCGAAAATATTTTGTTGGTTCTGCCTGGGAACGGCAGGGATGGAAGAGAGAGTTGAGGGAAAGGGGGGCCCCTGATATACACAGCTTGGGCGCACATTTTAGAGGGGATGCGTGGGTTTGGATCAGACTCTGATCACAAATATATTGCCAAGTGTTGTTGGCCAAAAAGGGTGGGACTCTGACCCCCCAAACTGCTTGGGAACAAGCCCAGGCTCAGACCTAGGTGTCTATTTATGCCAGGGCTCCCTAAGCATGTGAAGAGTACATTTCTATCAGCACAGAACAACCAGAACAGTCCTGCACAGATCCAGGATTTGGGGACAGGGCATGCCATTCAAGGCATGCGGATTCTAAAAATGCTTGAGCCCCAGCTCCCTTTCATTTTAAGAAACTAATAAAACCACTGATCCAGAGATGCCCTTACAGGGAGTATAGCCAGAACAATACTATGCCAGCCTATCCAAGGCAATGTAGATGAATTAAATGCTGAGATGGTTGGAGGAGCTCCATTTAAGCCCTTGTTCCTTTGGTATGTAGGCCTCTCTGCAACATGTTGAATTTATTTTGTATCTTCCATGGCTTGATCTGATGAAAATTTAGCACCACAACCTGTCCCGGGACCAGTGGCATAGCGTGGGTTGTCAGCACCCGGGGCAAGGCAAGTAATTTGCGCTCCCTAACCCGTGGATTTGCGCCCCCTAACCCTAACCCCCAGATGTTGCGCCCAGTGCGGCCGGGCCCCCTGCACCCCCCACGCTACGCCACTGCCCGGGACAAACCTGAAGTCTGGAAAAGAATGCATCTACGCCTGATTTAGAATAGCTTTCCTTCCCCACCGAGAGACCTCAACCAACCACCATTCCCCTCTGCATCTCTTGAGTTTATAAGTAAATGCTTTCAGATCAGAAAGGGTGACCTGCAGGCTGGCTGCAGCCCCTCTGCCTGCTTTAGCTGCCCCTCTCAGAAATGAAGCCCCAGCTCATCAAGTCCTCCCTCCTTTCCTTGATTGCACCATGATGACTGGTTTGCGTTTTCTTCTTCCCCCTTTCCTTGGAGTAGGTTTTGTAAAAGCGGATACGCAACCTGGCGATTTGCGGAGGAGGGTCCCGAATGCCGGCTGGCGCAAAAGATGGGGTGTTTCGGAAATCACCCACCCCACCAGGCTAGTGGGACAGAGTTCTGGGGGAGAGGTCCAAAACCATCAGCTGGACACCAGGGTCAGAAAAGAGCCTGGCAGCAACGGAGGAGCAGGAGGTGGCGGAAAAGGAGAAAGCCCTGTAAGTGAACCCTGTCTCCCCATTTCTCTTTCTCTCTTTTTTGTTAAAGGAAGACATTGTCCTAAGGCTCTTCTTAACATTATAGCAGGTGTGGGTGTGGGTGGGGAGAGCAGGCTCCAAGCTGTTCTGTGAAGCCAGATGGTATGCATACACAATGGTTGGGTGGCAAGGGCTGCTTCCAACTTTTTAATAAGATACTGTTATGCAGTGTCGGTGACAGAGCCGCCTGGCCTCTTGGGCAGTTGGAGCATTTGTCCAGGAAGTTTGCGAGCGCATCTCGGTTGGCATTCCCCATTGCCCTGAGAAGCACTTGCCCATCTGGCTGTAAGGAAGGTGAGAATGGAGTGTGCTGCTCCTTTCCTAGAAACCAGAACATGCACCCAGGCAAACAACTGCGACATCCTTTCTGCCCTTGCCCCCACCTGCATAGGATACATATCTAATTCTTCTCAGCTGGCAGCAGCTCTCTAGGATTTCCAACTCTCTGGTGCGATGTAGAGGGAGGTCAGGCTGCCCACCTGGTCTAGGTGGAGGGGCAAAATTGGGGCAGATGGTTAGCAGCGCGTTAGCTACTGAGGGTCCCAAGGAAATGAGGGTTCACATATGTGGTGAACACATGAAAATGACAGAATGGGTATTCAAGGAAGGCAATAAATATTGCAGCCCCAGCAGCCTCCCTCCTTTGAACAGGAAACACTAGCATTTATGGTTGATCTTGATCTTTCCATCTGGTCCCTTGAATTTTGTTTTGGCTAGTGTTACTGTTGCCAAGGATTCCTAAAACAATATGTTTTGGCAATTGTAGGTAAGCTTTGGAAACTGAGTGCTACATCAAAGCAGAATGCTTCACAAGTTCTCAACTTCTCTACACAGGATAAATAGGAAAAAGCTGTGGAAGACTGAAATTGTTAGATAAAAGCAGAGCTTCATGCTCTTTTTTGAACTATTGACTAATATTACATTGGCTAAATCTGAGTTGCCAGATAGCTTCGTTCTAAGGTTGTGTGATAGCTGGGTTCCAAGGTTGTGCAAGTTCATTTTAAGAGCATAATAAAATAAAACTGCAATCAGAAATTGTAAACAGAGTACAGTGGTATCTCGGGTTAAGTACTTAATTCGTTCCGGAGGTCCGTACTTAACCTGAAACACCACTTTAGCTAATGGGGCCTCCTGCTGCTGCCGCGCCGCCCGAGCACGATTTCTGTTCTCATCCTGAAGCAAAGTTCTTAACCTGAAGCACTATTTCTGGGTTAGCGGAGTCTGTAACCTGAAGCATATGTAACCTGAAGTGTATGTAACCTGAAGCGTATGTAACCCGAGGTACCACTGTAGAACAATATTCGGATATACCATTCAAGTCTTAAAACATGGCAACATGAAATGCTGCAACTGTAAATGTCCTGACTTAGAGCAGAATTAGAAATCTCTGCCCTGGTTTCTATGTCACAGAAAAAAGGGAAGCATGAGGAGTCAGAGAAAATTGATGGGGCTGGGGGGAACAAGTATGCAGTAGCTTCCAGGACCCCCAAGCTCACATCTCAATTTTAACTCTAACCTCCCAAATCGGGCCACTTTGGATTTTTCATGTCTTGTGTGTTACTTATTCCACTGTCTCACTGTCTAGACCTGCCTCTTCACACACATCAAAGGCAGATCTAGGGGAGCATGATCAGTTTGGTACCACCAGCAACGACTTCCAAAGGAAGATCTTGGCATTGCACAGGGCGCCACTGAAATTTGAGATGCTAAGGTCTGCCACTGTGCCCGCACAAAAACACACACCTTCCCTGTTGGCCTTATAACTTTCTGTGCACATCTTTTCTTTTTCCTCTCTTGTTGGAAGATGCTTGTGGCCCTGCTGGTTTTGGATTTTGGGTGTGTGTGGAGTTTAGGCAAAATCGTGACCTATGTGTTGGTTGCAGTCCCCCAGCTGAAGATCAAGGATGCAGAGGGGTTGGGGAGGCCCAGGGAAAGGCCAAAGTCAATTCTCAGTGTAGCACTGCGGTTCCTCAATAACAGGAAACCTGATTTGGTATGGATCCCATTGTAAGCCATTGGAAAGTTTAAATGTGTTAGATATGGTGTGGTGAACCAGTGGCCCTCCAGATAGGACTACAACTCCTATTGTTCCTTCCTTCTGGTGTTGCTAGCTGAGGCTGATGGGAGTTGAAGTCCAACAACATCTGGAGTGCCAGAGGTTCCTTGCTCTTCGCCTAGATAACCTTCCCATGTACTCTAGCTTAACAACTCCATATTTCAGTGCTAATTTCATTGACCCCTGGATATGAAACTCTTCACTGTTTGCTTTTCTTCTAGCACTCATCTTTTTTGTGTCTGCTGCTCTTTCTTTCTTTCTTTCTTTCTTTCTTTCCTTCCTTCCTTCCTTCCTTCCTTCCTTCCTTCCTTCCTTCCTTCCTTCCTTCCTAACTTTTGCATGGAGGACTGGGTAGCAGCTGTGATAGCAAATATAACCTTGCAAACCTTGTTGCAAATCACTTTGAAATTACCGGTGGAAGGTGATGGAAGAAGTTTGCAAATAAATAAAGCTGTAATCTTAACCCCTCTTACCTGGAAGGAAGCCCAACTGAATTCAGCAGGAGTTTTTAGAGCAGACATGGTTAGGATTGCAATGTACGTCTCAATGTACAGAAGTTCCAAGTTCTTAATGCTGTTTGCAGGCAGGCAAACAGCAGGGTAAAGTTGCTGCCTCCATGCCCTGCTTATGAGGTTTCCTTGTTGCATCTAGTTGTCCACCACTGGAAAATGATGGCTGGATCTGATCTAACATGTTGCTATAATCCTGAGCTACACACAATTCACTGCCACAAGACCTATTGATGACAACTAATTTAGGCTGCTTCTGGATGACCTATTTATTGAACATTCGACCTGATTTGTTTGCAGGGAGATTAGGTGATGTTGGCCATTTAATGAGCATTCTTTCTTGTTTCCTTTATGGGGAGGTTAGATGACATTGTGCCAAAGCAAAGCAAAAACTTCTACGTTCAGAAGCTAGCTAGTTAGCTAGCTGGGGTAGGGGGGCATGTTGGGGAGGCAGCATGATGGGGGCTGGCATCATTCCCTACTGAGAGCTTCATCACTGAAATCTTACTGACACCACTTGATTTATCAAAGCAATTCTTGCATTCTTAAGGAAGGAAGAAACTGTTGGTTTGAAACCACAGGACTTGGCGCACACACACCCCACCATGGTTTTTAGGGGAGCTGTTATGCAAGCAGTACTTTGCTTTGCACCAAATCCTCCCACGAAACACACTTGAGAAATAGCTTGTCTTTCTTGCAAAGAATAGAGACATGTTAATGGGTTTATTTTTAGTATAGGTTGTTAGATATATCAATATTCCAACTAGAACCTAAGGGGGAGGATAGTACATGCTTTGTGTCTCAAAAACCACATTTCTCATACTGGTTATCCTCCGGCCCTGCCCCACTTAAAAACATTTGCAAACCATTCTTTCTCTTCTACGTTTGGGTCTCCTGATCTTTTTTTCACATCTTTTTCACTGGAAACAGTTTTTAAAAAATCTCTTTTTCTCTCAACATATGGAGTTGCCAAGCCACTTGACTACAGAATGAATCCTGGAGTTTGTTTGGGTTTCTCTCTCTTTCTGAAATGTGTTTGGCTCAGCCTTCCGCGAACAGTGCAAAGATGCAAGGGAATTAAGAGGAGAGAGCAGTGGAGACTTATAGACAGCCAAACAGAACTGAACGGCTCCTGGCTCCTTTTAACAAGAGGGATTCCCCCCGCCCCACCAGTAGCTCTGCTAGGAAATGACAGCTGGCAGCCTTGGATCTCAACAACCCCCTCCCCCAATGGGGCAGAGGCTGGAGATTCAGAGGGCAGAACATCTGTGGAACTTTCTGGCAGAATTCAGAGCCTTGGCTCCCTTCCCTGTGCAAAGTGGCCTTTTTGCAAAATCTAGTTGTTGTCCAGAGATCTAGGCTTTTGGTAGGAGAGTCATTTCCTCCTACGCCAACAAATGCGAGTTAGCCCCTTGATTTCCATGCCTCTGATAGCTGAGGTCCATTTTTGGAAATTAAAATTGGAATTACCCTTTACTCTTTCACTCCGAAAGGTCAAGCACTATGCAAAAGGCATAGCCCTTAGAGGATTCCCAACTTCTTTGTTTCTTTGTGTGTCACTGTTCTGGGGATGCTTGAAAGGAGGCAAACTCAGATCAGTGACCCATACAGAGACCCAACAGGCAGTATCCTTCAAAGGCAGGTGATTTTTCCGTATCTCTGCATCAGATCAAAATTATCAGGTCATTCATTTCTTCTGGATTCTGAAGAGCTATGGCAGAATCACCCAACCCAAAGCAGGCTAATTGAAGAAGGCTAGGCCTGGTCAAGGGATGCGGGTGGCGCTGTGGGTTAAATCACAGAGCCTAGGACTTGCCGATCAGAAGGTCAGCGGTTCGAATCCCCGTGATGGGGTGAGCTCCCGTTGCTCGGTCCCTGCTCCTGCCAACCTAGTACTTTGAAAGCACGTCAAAGTGCAAGTAGATAAATAGGTACCGCTCCAGTGGGAAGGTAAACGGTGTTTCCATGCGCTGTTCTGGTTCACCAGAAGCGGCTTAGTCATGCTGGCCACATGACCCGGAAGCTGTACACCGGCTCCCTCGGCCTTTAAAGTGAGATGAGCGCCACAACCCCAGAGTTGGTCACGACTGGACCTAATGGTCAGGGGTCCCTTTACCTTTTTAGGCCTGGTCAATAAATGAGACAGATATGCAGAAGTCTGTAAGGAGGTGTTTGGGAGTCACACAAATATTTTATTAATATGTCATTGGGAGTACATTTCTTCATGGCACACAGTTTATGGCTTAAGGCCAAACTAGATTGAGATGTGAAAGATCCAGGATTAGATCTCCTAACATTTCTACCTCCGTTTTTTCCTTAAAAGAAGTTTAAACTTCAGGGCCCCTAAAGCAGAGTTTGGGGATCTTCCTGAAGAAGGAGCAATATCTGTCCCAGCCTGGGCATTGTTCAAAAAGGGTGATATTAATACAGAAATAAAAATGGCATCTAATGCCATCTAGTTGGTATCTTGGGGTACAAAACTTGATGGGCTACACCCATGCCATATATTTAAAGCACACGGCTTTACTCAAAGAATCCTGGGAACTGCAGTTTGTTAAGAGTGCTGGGAAGTGAAATGTGTGGTAAACTACAATTCCCAGGGTTCTGTGGGGAAATCCACGTGCCTTAAATGTGCTTTATATGTATGGTGTGAATGTGACCTTGGGAATCCAGGCGCAAGAGACTGCCTCTGCCTTTGAGGAAACATTAGCAAGGCACTATTGAGAATGGGGTATTGTTAGTATAGGCACTGTAAAAGACTTGAGTGAGGCACAGGCTCATGATACAGATTTGGATGAAATTTGCATATATGTCTCCTTCCCTGTTCCATCCAATTACAGAGTGTGCCTCTGGGCAAATTAAGATGGTGGATAACTCAAGTCTTATGATAAAACAACAGCTTCTTAAAAAGATCAAGTTTTTAAAAAGGGGAAGATGCAAGAAATCTGGGGTCTGCCACAAAAGATTTTGTGTTCTACCTTCCTCTCCTGCCCAACAACACCCTTGATTGTGAAGATTCTCTCCCAAAAACAGACCCTCCAAGTGTCTCCCTTTTCCAGGGACAGCCCTGGATTTACAAAAGCCATCCTGGTTTCTGATTTGATCCCGGAATGTGCCACTTTTCCTTAGGACATGCTTAATTTCATTGGAGAAATGTTGGAGGGTATGGCGTTATGAGCCAAGGAGATAAGTAACTATACAAGTAGCTATACAACCCTTAGAAGACATCTGAAGGCAGCCCTATATTGGAAAGTTTCTTAATGTTTAATTATGTCTTTATATATGTTGGAAGCTGCCCAGAGTGGCTGGGGCAACCCATTCAGATGGACGAATAATAATAATAATAATAATAGGATGTCCCTATTTTCATTGGAGTAATTTTGGGAGGAATGCTAATGTCTCCCACACGCTTTCCACTCAGAAAGTTTCACCTGTAAATGTTTCCAATCTACTCTTCTCCCACCCCCACCTTCAACCCTCTTTAGCAGATTCCATTAAACTCTCTGCTGTAGGTGTATGCAAGTGTTAAACTAGATTAAATGGGAGGCATGTAGAATATCTCATCCATAATGAATAAGATAATCACTCAGCCACGATGGAAGCAAAGGTAGAATTGCTTCTGGTGGTGGATTGCTGGCTGGGGCAGGGTGGGTGGGGGCAGCGCAAGGTGCTGAGCAAGTGTGATGCACAGCTGACTGCAGCGGGTGGGCGGTTAAAACCGCAGGTTGTCCTTTGTGATTTTCAGTCCCCCCCCACCCGCCTCCAGGTGGTAGCTAACTCCAGAACAAAATCTTTGCATTGCCTAGATAAGCAAGTGGGAAGATTGATCAGGCTGGGCATGGCAGGATTCTGTTCAGATTCCTCACTGTGCATGGTACCATTTTTGTGTCCCAAACACTTTGACAATCCTTTTCCTTGTGACAGCTGCCCTATGGATTTTTTTTGGGAGGGGTGTGTGGGCTGCACAGGCCTCCATCCCACAGAATGTGAAATTGTTAAGTTGTGGGTGAACCTATCAGACGACACAACGATTCGTCAAACAGCTCTTGTTTATTCACAGGCCAGAACAGAACTGGGCTGAAGGGTTCAGCCAGCCTGCTTATATAGAGCTCCACTAGAACGCAACAGTAATCACTTTCTGTAACTATCCAATCACTGAACGTCACTTTCAATCCCTTATTTGCATATGTGGACCTGAGTGAAAACTATCTACAGTATCCCCCTGCTGGCACAGGGTGAGAACTTCAGTACATAACAGAAATGATAAGGTAAAGGGACCCCTGACCATTAGGTCCAGTCGTGACCGACTCTGGGGTTGCAGCGCTCATCTCGCTTTACTGGCCGAGGGAGCCGGCGTACAGCTTCCGGGTCATGTGGCCAGCAGGACTAAGCCGCTTCTGGCGAACCAGAGCAGCGCACGGAAACGCCATTTACCCTCCCGCCAGAGTGGTACCTATTTATCTACTTGCACTTTGACGTGCTTTCGAACTGCTAGGTTGGCAGGAGCAGGGACCGAGCAACGGGAGCTCACTCCGTCACAGGGATTCAAACAGCCGACCTTCTGATCGGCAAGCCCTAGGCTCTGTGGTTTAACCCACAGCGCCACCCACGTCCCAACAGAAATCATAATGAAGTGGAAATGCTTCTGGGCATGTACTGAGATTGCTTCCATACTAGCTAATTAGTCTGGAATTGCCATGCTTCGTTCACTCACTGTTTACAAAGAATGCATTTGACGTTGTTGCAAAACAACTGCATCCCAGTGTTCATAGGAGCCAACTCCTAGGGGCTGAGGTCCCTTTCCCCCCAATAAAATATTTGAGGTGGCCGAGCTTCCCAAAAGTTGATGGGCATTGTCATTCAAATGGTGTGCATATGCTACATCTTGTGATTGGTTGTGCGAGGCAAGGGTTACCTGCCCCCAACATAGTTTATTCAAGTTGGCACCCCTGCCAATGTTGCTTCTCATCTTTTTCATATCTGATTTTTGTTGAAGTTGTTTGCAGTGAACTAGCAGCCTGTTCAGGAGTGAGAAAGCACTACTGTGGTTTTTCAAGAGACATTGTGTCTTTAATTAAAAGCTTCTGCCTCACATATTCCTGTTCAGCATGGCCGGGGGGAATTAGTGATGAACTGTGACTTCATTCGTCAGCTTCTGTTCCCTGTTTTGTGGGGAAGGATAATTACTGGTTTCTTTTCATTTTTGCTATGAGAGAAATGAACAGGAGACCAGTAATTAAAGACCCTCTCCTGAGAAAAAAGAAACGGTAATTAATCAGCAACACTGCACGGAACAAGAAGATAGAAAACAGACTGAATTTGCAAAGAGGAAATCGCTAAATAATGTTGCAGGGGATCTTTGATGAGCAGGAAAGGGATTCTGACTATGGGGAAAAGGCATTGCTGGGCAATATAGTGCTATATCAGGTGCTTTGTGGAATCCACATTTTAATTATGTTCTGTTGATTCTTTCTGTTGATTGAGGAAAAGCCTCAGCTTTGCTAAAGGGCTGTAATGTGGAAGAACTTAAGTGTCTAGAAACCAGCAGCTATGCAACTGAAATTATTGAGCAAGGCTTCTAAATCAATTTAAGCCTGCAATGTCCATCTGAATTCTGATCAGGCAGTATTTTTAATTCCCGTCATGTACAATTACTTTCCAAGATTTACCTGGTAGTCAAACGGTTTTTTAAATAAAAAAAGTCAGTTTACCAATTAATTGCATTTAATTAATTTGTTATAGTTCATTGTTTTGTGCAGGCTTTTTAATGTTGTTGGTGATGCTTTCGCTTTGTGAGCTACTCAGCAAACTCTTGTTATAGGGTGGCTATATAAATGTAATAAATAAATATCCCCTAGCTTCAAATCTGCAGCTCCCAAGAGCCAAACTAACAGTAACAGGGCAGCCAGATTTTTACTTGGGGAAGAGAGCTTTATAAGAGGTGTACACAATAAAAGTGTTGATTGATAGAACATAAATAAAACCCACCAAACTGTTAAAAATGAATAAAACACAGATGGAATCTGTAACACAGAAAGCAGAATAATGAATGTCCACTTGCATTTGGTATTTATGTGTCTGCCATATACATGTAGAAAATGTATGCAGGGAAACTAATGTTTTACCCCAAAAGAGACTCACAGGTGAAGAGAGCTATGTTTTCTCCCTTCTCTTCCCCTGCCTGCTTTTGCTGCTCTCTGTCAATTTGGGCACCTTTTGCTCAGCGCCTGTGCCAAAACTGGATTTGGCCGAGGATAATACTTCCTGAACTGACAGCAGGCAGCAAGGTCAGGTCAGGAAGCGTTCAGCTCATGGCTCATTTGAAGCAATAGTTAGACCCCACCTTTTTTGTTTTAAGTGAATATAGTAGACACGGAGCACTTCCAGACTGTCACTATTTTCAGGTGGGATTTGATCACATACTGTGATCCATGTGATATGACAGACACATATCAGTGTCTGTCTGATATGTAACTGGAGGAAGTTACAAAAAGTCAGTGGCGCCATACTGAGGACTCATTTCTGCCATTGTGTAGAACGGACCTCTGGATCCCTTCTGTGCATTGAAAGTATACATGACTAAAGTCTCCAGGCTGGTGTATATACTTTGAATGCATATAGGGACTGTGCAGTCTAGTGAAAATACCTAAGTCACAGGTGGACCTGCCATAACAATCTTGCTTCAGTTTCTTTCTTTCTTTCTTTATTTCACAACACTTATATGCTGCTTGATTGTAATAATAAAAAACCCCAAGGCAGTTTCCTTTATGAACAAAGTCCTGGTACAAGTGATCCCCAATCACTTACGTCTCTCCAATTGTGGTTCATTGTCTATTTATTCTTACTCGCTGCTTTCTTCCTTTTTTTAAACCAGTTTGCCATTCCGTAAGCAGAGTTGCCCTCTTATTCCATGCCTGCTTAATTTACATAGGGAAAGCATTGCACTTGGGGAAAAGTCTTTTGAAAGTCCAAGTACGCGAGATATATGCTTAAAGATATTTGCATTCAGGGTTGTTATCTTAAATGACAATAGCTCCTGGCTGACAAGAGAGTTCATGGCATTTCAATCAGATAGCCCAATTCTTACTGCTTTTTCTTGGCCGGTCCACTAGCCACTACTTGCTTGTAGGGAACTCTGTATGCTGCCTTACTCAGCACACCAGATATACAAGTCCTTCTGGGTTGCCATATGTCATCTTTCCCCAGGACGTGTCCTCTTCGTGGGTATGTAAAATGAGAGTCGTAGCAATCCATAGTTAGAAGCAGAAGTCGGCAAATGTGTCCTCTTTTTTGCTCTTTAAAATATGGCAATCCAATTTGCTTCCACACAGCTGATTATCCTGGCATGGGGCAAAGATGAGTCGAAACTATTTGGCCTTGCTAGGGTTCCTTCACCTCTCTTCTACCCCATTTTAGCCCCCCCCCCCCTTGAATCTATATAGAATTAAGGTTTGAAGCACATTTATTACAAGATGCTAAAGTGGATGCACAAATCAGTCCACAGCAAGAGTTAAAGCACATTCCTTCTATTGGAGTGTTCAGTGAAAGTGTCATACCCTTCAGTCATCTTTTTGATTGCAGCTAAATATGTTGATCCCTTGATGTCTCTCCCTGGAAATCTTATTTTTCAGTCCTTGAAATGCTCTTGTAATTTCACCCTGCGTTTTCCTTCCTTTTCTCTCCCCCCCCCCTCCTCCCACCTTAAAGAAAGGAGAGAGCGCACAACAGAGAAACCAGAACTGGCCCTAATGTTTGAGTCACCTTCACATCCAACCTTAGTCACTCCCTCCTCTTCCCTCTCCCTTCCTTTCCTCCATCGCACAGCCAAAAATTGCATTATCCCAATTTGCTGCAGCAGCATTTGAGCAGGGGTTACTTTGAGCCAGGGCTCAACCCCAGAAGCTTTTAACCTGCTACATCCAGGCCTTCTGAGAACTTTTTTTGGACTCGACTGTTCAGTACTCACCCTTCCTCCCAACAGCACATAGCTCTGCCCTGTATATGTAGTTATTTCCCCATCTCAATGGATCTTACAAGTCCATCGCTTTTTTCACTTGATGCGATTTGGTCCAGGAAAACACGCAGTAAATTCTGTTGGCAGTACATTCTGGACTGAGGGAAAGGAGGACTTTGCAAAATATAGCATTGACTGACAGAATTTAGTGCCACAAGATGTGATGAGAACTACCCACTTAGAAAGCTTTAAGAGAGATCAGACAAATTTATAGAGGACAGGTCTGCCAGCAGTTTATTCTCCGTAATAGACAAATGGAACCTGCATGTTCAAAGGTGATATACTTGGGCAGATGGACAAGAGCCAGTGTGGTGTAGTGGTTAAGAGCGGTGGACTTGTAATCTGGTGAACCGGGTTTGCTTCCCTGCTCCTCTACATGCAGCTGCTGGGTGACCTTGGGCTAGTCACAATTCTTGATGTCTCTCGGCCTCACTCACCTCACAGAGTGTTTGTTGTGGGGGAGGAAGGGAAAGGAGAATGTTAGCCGCTTTGAGTCTCCTTCGGGTAGTGATAAAGCGGGATATTAAATCCAAACTCTTCTACTCTTCTTCTTTTGGTTTGATAAGTGGGAGTTTTTCCAGATAGCCATCTAGAATAGGAAAACCGCTATGTGCATAGTTAATTTCCTCTGAAAGAGAGAGAGAGAGAGAACATTGCAGCAGCTTAAGCCAAGCCAATATAGAAATCCATTATCAGAGATGTATGGAGGGAGTATGCTTAATCAAAAGATGAGGGAATTGCACTTTGCACATGCCTAGGGGTGTGCATTCATAGAACATGAAGCTGAAAGGGACCATAAGGATCATCTGCTCCAGTGTCTCCCAAACTTTGATCTCCAGCTGTTTTTGGAGTACAGTTCCCATCATCCCTGACCACTGGTCTTGCTAGCTAGGGGTGGTGGGAACTGTATTCCAAAAACATCTGGAAACCCAAGTTTGGGAAACGCCAATCTAGTCCAACCCCCTGCAATGCAGGAATATGCATCTGTCCCATATGGGGATCAAACCTGCAACCTGGTGTTCTCAATACCACACTCTAACCAAATGAGCTATCCAGGCCATTGTATTATCGTATTTTTCGCTCTATAGGATGCACTTTTCCCCCTCCAAAAATTAAGGGGAAATGTGTGTGCGTCCTATGGAGCGAGTGCAGGCTCCTTGGCTACAGCGATAGCAAAGCGAAGCCTCCGAAGCGCAGAGGGAGTGCTCTCTCCGCGCTCCGGAGGCTTCGCGTTGCTTTCCCTGAAGCCTGGAGAGCGAGAGGGGTTGGTGCGCACCGACCCCTCTTGCTCTCCAGGCTTCAGGGATAGCCGCCTGAAGCCTTCAGAGCGCAGCATGAGTTCCCGCTGCCGTCTGGAGGCTTCAGATTCCTTTCGCTGAAGCCAGGAGAGCAAGACTCTCCTGGCTTCAGCAGAGAGGGAGAGCTGCGCAGCGCCCCTTCAGCCAAGCGGGAGGAGAAATAGAAGGGGCTCCCTTTCTCCTGCCGCTTCGCTGAAGGGGCACTGAGCAGAGAGGGGGAGAATTTTTTTTCTTCTTCTCCCCCTCTAAAGCGTCCTATGGTCGGGTGCATCCTATAGAGCGAAAAATACGGTATTATTATTTCATTGGAACATAAGAAGCTGCCTTCTACTGAGTCAGCCCACTGGTCCATCTAGCTCAGCATCACCATCGTCAACTGGCAGTAGGTTTTAGGCAGAAGTATTAGCCCTATCTGGAGAAATTGGGTTCAGGATGGGACATGACTAAAAGCTGTGGCCTTAGAGAAGACATGGAGAAGGGATATGGAAAAAATATCTTGAGTGACCAAAACTGGGGTCTTAACAGACATGCTAAGACACAAAAAGGGAGAGGTTGACTAGTTTTGGACCCTCAGCAAGACTTCAGGGGTATGAACATGGGACGTTTTGCATGAAAAGCATGTGTTCTACCACTGAGCTACAACTCTTCCCCCATAAATGCCAAGTCCAAACCCAGGTGAAAACAGTTTTTGAAGCCCAAACCTGTCTTGTAAAAATGTTCAGTACAGTGTATTAAGTAAACTGGAAATACTGTATGCCTACCTCCTGCTTGTCTTGAAAATGCCCCCAGCATCCCATCCTCAGCTATTGGCTGAGTTGCTCTGATGCCATGGAATGATCACAAGCATGTTAATTTTCTTGGGGGAAAGTGTGATAATAGAATATTAGAAGTGCACTGAAGTGGGCCCAGAATTCCAGCATTGGCTATGGGTGCCCATTACTTTAAGGTGAGGGGTTTTACAAAGGAGGGGAGGGTGAATTATCTCATCCTAAGCCCTGATGGTCTCTTCCTGGGACTGAGGGCGGAAGAATACTATGCATTTCTCTGTTGTTTCTGAACTGAGGTTTTTTGTTTGTTTTAATCACTTCTTCTACTATTGGAAGTGGAAAAGGGCAGGTTTAGATATACTCAAAAGCATGCCTAAATTTTTTTCCAGTTTGGGTGTGGAACAACCCCTTTTTGGCCAAAGGAAGAAATGAATGTGATCAAGCGCAGTAACATATACTTGGTTTGGAAGGAATATTGCAGAACAACCCCTGTCAGTACTGGTTAGCCCAGCCTTTTGCCCTCTGGATGTTGCTGGACTCCAACTCCCATCAGCTCCAGCCAGCACAGCCAGTGGTTGAGGATGATGGGAGCTGTAGTCCGGCAGCTTCTGGAGGACAGCTGCTGGGGAAAGGCTGGTGTAACTGATACACTTAAAATAAATGCCAGGGAAGAACCTGAGAATGTGACCTCACATGGTCTCTCTTTGTTTCCATCAGGTTATACATCTGGCCCAGGTGAGCTTCCTTGTCCATGCCTTTGGCTCAGCCTTCACCTTGGACCTTGAGTTGAACCAGTAAGTATTCTCTGCATCTTTCCTTCAGATTCAGATATGGGTGTTCCCGTGTGTGTGTGTGTGTGTGTGTTTGTGTGTGTGGCTGGTGAATGGGAGCAGTCTCCAGGGCCATAGAACACCGGTCCTGAGGGACCTGCATTGGCTCCCAGTACGTTTCTGAGCAAAATTCAAAGTGTTGGTGCTGACCTTTAAAGCGCTAAATGGCTTCGGCCCTGTATACCTGAAGGAGCGTCTCCACCCCTATCAGTCAACCCGGACACTGAGGTCCAGCTCTGAGGGCCTTCTGGCGGTTCCCTCATTGCAAGAAGTGAGGTGACAGGGAATCAGGCAGAGGGGCCTTCTCGGTTGTGGCGCTCACCCTATGAAACACCCTTCCATCAGATGTCAAGCAAATAAGTAACTATACAACTTTTTGAAGACATCTGAATGTGGTCCTGTATAGTGAAGTTTAATGTACTGTTTTATTATGTTTTTGTATATGCTGGAAGCCACCCAGAGTGGCTGGGGCAAATCCAGTCAGATGGGTGTGAAATAATAATAATAATAATAATAATAATAATAATAATAATAATAATAATAATAATGGCTAGTCAGTTCTGTGGCCATGAATATATTTGTTCCAGGCAGATAGTGAGAGGGCTTAAAACCAAAGTCAATTGCTGGAATGTACAGCTTCAGAATAAGGTAAGGGGGAGGGAAAGGTCTTCTACAGGTTTCTTTAAAAGCCCTGATCAGAACAGTTTTTTCATTAAAAAAAAATGAAGTTCAGGACCCTAAAGATATTATTAACTGTTCTGCATCCTTCCCACACACTACACTTGTGATCTGTGGACAAGATTTTGAGAACCCATGAAGAATTCACTGCTAGAAGGTACTTATTTTATTCATGTAACAAAATTTATGTACCACTTGATGGCAATAAAACCTCTGACCTCTTAAGATATGGCGGCCTTTAGATCAGAGGTGGGTTTTTAAAATCATAGAATCATAGAATCATAGAGTTGGAAGAGACCACAACAGCCATCGAGTCCAACCCCCTGCCAAGCAGGAAACACCATCAGAGCACTCCTGACATATGGTTGTCAAGCCTCTGCTTAAAGACCTCCAAAGTAGGAGACTCCACCACACTCCTTGGCAGCAAATTCCACTGTCGAACAGCTCTTACTGTCAGGAAGTTCTTCCTAATGTTTAGGTGGAATCTTCTTTCTTGTAGTTTGGATCCATTGCTCCGTGTCCGCTTCTCTGGAGCAGCAGAAAACAACTTTCTCCCTCCTCTATGTGACATCCTTTTATATATTTGAACATGGCTATCATATCACCCCTTAACCTCCTCTTCTCCAGGCTAAACATGCCCAGCTCCCTTAGCCGTTCCTCATAAGGCATCGTTTCCAGGCCTTTGACCATTTTGGTTGCCCTCCTCTGGACACGTTCCAGTTCAGATTCACAATGGACAAGTCCATCAATTAACCACACAGCAAAATTGTACTGTGCTTCCATGTCCACAGATGGTCTAGCAGCAGATGCAAGGGCAGTCTGCAGAAAAATTAGTTCTGTTCACCATGCTCTGCTTTGTGCGCTTCCAGAGGTGTCCACCACTATATGTGAAAACAGAATGCTGGATTAAGTTGACTTAGATCTGAGCATGCAAAGTATTTCTTGGACTATGGTGGTAACTGAGGCTTTGGACATGTGTCTCTCAGCATGTGAAAAATGCCTGCTTCTTCCCACTGTGTAACTACAGCTGAACCCAATGCACCTGAGAGTCACTTTACACCTCTGTTTAGAAATTAATCCTTTTACATACCAGTCGAACTTAGAGAGTGGAAGCTACAGAAGTGCAGTAGTTGCATCTGAACTTATTGTGGGAATAGACCTAAGACTTTAATTGATTCCTGTGGATGACGTTTCTTTTTTTTCTTTCTTTTACATGTATTTTTTATTAAATTTTCTATTTTACAATTTAAAATACTCATTTTACATCCGTAAGATATGAGTGATTTCCCTTCTTCTCTTTCCATGGTTCATTTTACATATCATAAATCCCTGCATATTTTACAAAAACTATACCATTCAGTTTCTATTATTGCATCCATCAAAACTAGTTTACACTGTTGAATTTATCTTGATGCTGCCAGCATTTTCAGCTGTGCACAATTATTTCCCATATATTCAATAAACGTTTTCCAATCTTCCAGATGACTTGGGACTGAGGATGTGATTTCTGTCTATCTGGACATCTCATTTTATGGTTTTATGGCCCCTTAAAGACTAACAAAGTTCTTGTGGCATAAAATGACCTAACCCACTTCATCAGGTGTATGAAACAGCTGACATGTATATGGATGGATGGATGGATGGGGACAAGACTAGGGTTTCCCAAACTTGAGTCTCCAGCTGTTTTTGGACTACAACTCCCACCATTCCTAGCTAGCAAGTCAGGGATAATGGCAATTCTAGTACAAAAACAACAGGACACCCAAGTTTGGGAAACCCTGGACTAGAGAGAGAGTTAATAGTGGAGTCAAATAGCTATGAAATGCAAGAGGGGCTGTGTGTGACAGTTCAGCAGAAAGCTTCAATGTATACAAGATAAGTGTATACATTGCCTTTTCTCAACAACAGTAATTGGTGACAGCGCAACCATCCAAGCTTTGCTATGTTAATTAACACCTGTAGTGGGACAGAAAACCATTGTTTCAATTCAAGCTCTTGGTTTTTTTAAAAAACTGGGCCTGGGATAAACAATGTACTAGCTCTGATTGTACAGAATGCCAAGCTTGTCTTTGCACTGGAAGTCTCATGAGCGGGGCTGCCACTTGTCGACGTGTGAGGTGGTGTGCAAGGGAACGGATGTGCGTGCGCTTGTCTTCTTAGCGCATGACTGCCGCCCAGTGTGACAGGATAGGAGCCGCAGTGAATGTGTACCTGTGTGCTGATTGTGTATTCCTCAGGCCGTGCCAAGGTATGTGCGGCAAGATGTGCGCATGGGTGCGGTCGTCCTACTGCTTGTGTATGCATGAGGGAGTTTGTCATGGGAGGCTTGCTTCATGAGAGGGAGAGCCACTGCAAGTTTACACCAGCACTATCCCATACTTCTTTATGGGGCTGCTTTGGAGTAAACTGGGTGTGGGTTGCATCCCTCAGCTGGTTACGGCATTGAGAAAATGGAAGCGGAGAGACAGAAACGTTCTGTGCAACGCTCTTTCCATGTTGGAGAATCCTGATGTTAGCTGAAGCACAAAGAAGGTATTGTTATAGGCCGCCCCAGTCTCTGCCGAGTGATAGCAAGAAATCCCTGGGACCTTGGCACTTAACCAGGGTTTGTGTTCCTTTGGAAAGAGATGAAGCGGAGACTAGTATCTTTAAGAAATATGGTTTATTTTACACACATTTACACCTGAAGCCGTCCATGGAGTGGGTGCAGAACCAGTGTGGTGTAGTGGTTAAGAGCGGTAGACTCGTAATCTGGTGAGCCAGGTTCGCTTCCCCGCTCCTCCACATGCAGCTGCTGGGTGACCTTGGGCTAGTCACACTTCTCTGAAGTCTCTCAGCCTCACAGAGTGTTTGTTGTGGGGGAGGAAGGGAAAGGAGAATGTTAGCCGCTTTGATACTCCTTCGGGTAGTGATAAAGCGGGATATCAAATCCAAACACCAAGAGTGTCCCTCATTGGTCCTCTCCCTTTGCCCCTCTGTCTGGCAAAAAAACAAGCTCTGATTAAACCCCAGCACCCAAGAATCTAGAGGGGAAAGTCTGGCACCCAGGGATCTGGGGGATCCCTGCTCTCCCACTAACCCATGACACATGTAAAGGGGGGGTGGGAACAGTACCTGATTGCTGAAGCAAAATCTAAACTGCCAGGAACTTGTATCTTCTGGCCTGGCTTGTTCCTGACTGTATTTTTGCAGGTATTCCTGGAAGTTGTGTATGCGATTATGGGTGTAGATATGGGCGGTGGAATATAAACCATGTTGGTGCATGTATTTATGAATGCAAAATGCGAATGTGACTGAGAAAATTAAGGTGAGATAGTGCACCTGAGAGCTCGCCCATGTATTTTGTGACACTAGACGTGTGTCTCTGTGTGTATTATGAGTTTGTCTTAATTTATAGAGCATAGTTTTGTTTGTTTATTAAATTTGTATGCCGCCCTTCATCCGGAAATCTCAGGGCAGTCCACAGCCTAAAAATACAAAATAAAAGCAAATAATACAGGATAAGAACAAGAACAAAACAAATCCCCACTGTGTAACAGTGCTGGGACTGGGTGCACTGCAGTATGATCTGCACAGTGCTGTGAAGAAGTTTAGCTTTTTTTCCACAGTACTGTAGTCACCACATATGTATGAGTATATATATTTGTGGGAAGTTTCTTTCACCCTCTTCGGTGAGACAGCAGTGTCTGAATGCTGCGATTAGGTGAGTGCCCTTGAATATTTAATAGGGCATCTGGATTTCTGCCTCTCCCCTGCCATCCTGCAAGTAAATTAAGCTCAAGGCACCAGGTTACCCGTAAGACGAGGTGGCCGATGAGTCTTGGGCTGTAACCAGAGATGGTGTGATTAACGGCATGTGTCAGGTAATTGAGTTTCGCCCCTTGCCAATGCGTGCTTTCATCCAGGAGCCTAGGTGCCCTGAGAATGACAGAGCCTGGTCCCAGGAACTTTTTCTTAGCGCTGGGATTTGCCTTGACGCTGTAGAACTGGCAGGAAGCATATTCTGGCCTCTGCAATTGGCCAGGACATTAAGGGCTGCTGGGGTTGTAAGCAGCCCAGAATATCATTTGAGTGGAAGGTGGGACTAGGTATAAAGATGTACCACTTTACCCCGGCCTTTGATAGTTAAGATCTGTGTGGTTTTTGTGAAACCACCTCTGTGATTGATGTATATCCTTTGGCTTGTTTTAAACCGTTTTACTGGGTTTTAATATTACGTAAGTATATGGTTGTAACCTGCCCTGGGCCTTTATGGTGAAGGGCAGGTAAGAAATCTCTTCAATAAAATAAATAAACTAGAAATAATAATTATTTTGTAATAATAGAAGGATTTGTTACTGCCCAAACCAGACATGCCATAGAGGAAATATCAATTACCAGCAGCTGCATTAATTCAAATCCTTTTTCTCCTGAGGAATCTCCTGGCCTTCCAGGGAAAGTCTGCATATTCAAAGGGCTAGGCTGGCAGAAGCCAAGAGGCGCCAGCTGCTGGTGCATTGGAATGAATGGGGTGTCAGTGCTCTTGACACCCAAGGAAGGGATAATGGAAACTCGTTCATGTTGGTTTGGGGAGCAGTGGGGCTCATCCCAGAGCCCTGTCCAGGCCATTGAGCTTCCTTATGATGGGCATGCACACAGAAAACTTGCCAGGTAGAGATGACATGCTAACAGCCACCCTGAGCAAAAAAGGTGAATGGGTACAATGGTCACAGTGAGAAACGCCCAAGGAAAATGGCCTAGGATTTGGTGTGCCATCTCTACCAGAAGGTCTAGGTAGGTTTATTCATTCCATGTGATTTGGTAAGAAAGGAGTGGGGGGAAACAGGAGGGTGGGAGTGTGATCCCACATATCATAGAAATATAGAATTGGAAGGGACTCTTGAGGATCGTCTAGTAGTCCAACCCCCTGCAAGGCAGGAATATGCAGCTGTCCCATACGGGAATCGAACCTGCAACCATGCCCTTATCAGCACCATGCTCTAACCAACTGAGCTATATCTGTAATGCTCTTCATGCACCTCTCCTTTCCCCTTCTCTCATCAGCCACCTGCTGTCTTCACATTACGTGGAACGCCATTTCGGGGAAGATGGAAACGGCAGCCACACCACGGTAAGGGGATACAAGCTAAAGAGGCTTTGTTGTGTTTATGTAGATACAATTTTTCAACGTAAGTCGCTTGTTTGAGTGACAAGCAACTAATAAGTTTAATAAATGAATGAATATTTGCTCCTCCTTCCCTGAGCGTAAATCAAGTGCTTTTTCATCGTCACTGATCACAAAGCACCCCAAGATCTAAGACCAGGCAGCTAGGCTTCTGCATTAGAGGACGGGGCTTCTGGGAAAGTCCGAGCCCCCGTGTTTTTTATTTTAAATTAACCTGGCCAGTCTCTTGCACAGGAATCACAACTCTGCACAGTTTGCAGTTGTCCTAGGGTGGGTCCCTCTCTCCGTCTCTTCTGCCACCCGCTTCCTCCCTCAGACATGAAAGAGCTGCCGGGAGGGAGATTGTGGAGGGGAGGAAGGCATCTCGGTGTTTGCAGCTGCTAACGCAGTGAGGTGGATTGCAGACGCTGAATGAATGGGAGCTCCAGAAATAGCCCTGCTCGCACAAGCCAGGAATTGGTGCAAACGAGAGCTTCACAAGTGGAGCATCAATAATGCTAAGTGTTTGCTAAGTGGTTGGTCATGCACACTCACAAGCAGTGGGCAGCCAGATCCTTTGAGCCCCCTCCCATTTTACTCCCCTCTCCCTCTTTGCATTGAGCTCCGGCTTCCCCCACCCCCTGCTGAGCTAACCTGAACCACACTGCCTTCTATAAATAGACCTGGGGGGGGGTGGGAGGGGGCTCACTTGCTTGCCTATCAGACTGCAGCAGCAGCCTTAAGCACCACCCTGTGCAGGGGCACACGTGAACTGGTACATGGCAAGAATCAGGGAAGGGAGGAGAGCGATCGAGGGAGCAACACGGCAGGCCTCTTCCCCAACGCTGTCCGTGGTGGTGTGTCTCTGAGCTAGTTCATGACCATGGATCCCCTATTGTGTATGCATAACGTGTGAAGGTGCCCATTGTCCGGCAACTGGCAGCAGGGCTGGACCAAGGCATTTTGGCACCTGAGACGAACCACAAATGGTGCCCTCCCTGCCTGCCAGGGAAGAAGGGGTGAGTGAAGATCTACATCAGGAACGGGGGCGGGGGGGGGGCAGAATAAAGATCTGCATCAGGAATGAGGAGGGAGGGAAGATCTACCGTATTTTTCACACTATAAGACGCACCAGACCACAAGACGCACCTAGTTTTTGGAGGAGGAAAACAAGAAAAAAAATATTCTGGATCTCAGAAGCCAGAACAGCAAGAGGGATCGCTGCGCAATGAAAGCAGCAATCCCTCTTGCTGTTCTGGCTTCTGGGATAGCTGCGCAGCCTGCATTCGCTCCATAAGACGCACACACATTCCCCCTTACTTTTTAGGAGGGAAAAAGTGAGTCGTATAGAGCAAAAAATACGGTACATTGGGAACAAGGTGGGGAATCGTATCAACCTTATCTGTTGGCTGAAGTGGGAATCAACGTCTGTAGCAGTGGGGAAAGGGACCTGTTCTGAATCACACCATTTCTTCCCTAGAGATGGGAGAAGACCAGCAGTGCCTCCTGTCTGCAGAGAGCCACCAAGGAGTGCGCTGTAGCTCTTGCTGCCACTGCAGCAGCAGGAGTAGGCAGCAATGCAGTCCTTGGCGGTTAGCTCTTCCGCCCCTGTGGATCCTGCCCCCGAAGCAGTCACCTCACCTTGCCTCATGGGTGGGCTGGCCGTGACTGCTGGCAGTGTCCCACATTCCATTGTTCTTAATCGCTGCCTGTATCTATTTGATAACATTGCTCACTACCTTGCCTTTATTTTTGACTTCTCTTTCTCCTTTGAACCTCACGTTCCTTTTATCACCAAGTCACACCGATTCTCCTTGAATAGCATGGCGTCAGCCTACCCTTGCCCTCATTCCCATCCATTCTAGCCCTGGTTTGCATGCTCCTTTGGTCACTTCTCACACGGACGTCCGCAACTGTCTCTCTTTGGGCATATCCACACTTTCCTCCAAGTGCAAGTAGATAAATAGGTACCGTTCTGGCGGAAAGGTAAACGCAAGATGAGCGCCGCAACCCTAGAGTCAGCCACGACTGGACCTAATGGTCAGGGGTACCTTTACCTTTACTATCTTGCTGGGACAGCCCTGCCAGATGGGCGGGGCATAAATATCATCATCATCATCATCAATATTCAACACTAGCTCCTTGTCATGCCCTTTAAAGTGCCCATTGTCCTTCCTGGATCCTATCTTTTGGCCCAACATGTCCCTGGCCACTGCCTCTGCATCCTGAAGAACATTTGCTCTCTTAAACTTAGGCAGTGTACACACCACCATCTTGAAACGCAGCTGGGTGGTTCTTTTTCTCAATTTGGATGGAAGCTGGTTTGCGGGGGAAGATACATCAAAACTCATTACTGTATTTCATAAGAAACCACAGGATAGCTCTGGATGTGTGTACATCACTTCCCAAACCAACAGTGGGAGCGCCCTGAGTATAAATGGGATGGTGGACCCAGCCAAGTATTTCTCGCCTCCCTTTATGCCTGAAGCTCTGTTCCCAGACTACTTATGTGGTACCGCCTGTCTCTACTAGGGCCGGGGCCTTTTCAGTACTGGCCCCGACTTGGTGGAACGCTCTGTCACAAGAGACTAGGGCCCTGCGGGACTTGACATCTTTCTGCAGGGCCTGCAAGACAGAGCTGCTCTGTCTGGCCTTTGGTTTGGACTCTGTCTGACCCTTATGTTTCCTTGCCCTTATGGTTTTGATCTATGGGCTACTATTAAAATGAGGCTGCATTTTAAATTGTATTTTTAACCTGTATTTTAAATCCCTCCCCCAATTATGTTTTTATTGTAACTTTACTGGTGTTAGCCACCCTAAGCCCGGCTCTGGCTGGGGAGGGCGGGGTATAAATAAAAATTTATTATTATATTAGTATTATTTCTCTTGCACCCCTTCAAATCCAGCCTCCGAGCCTCTGATAACTCTCTTATCTATTAGTGCCCTATCTATGTGCAAACTGCATTTGTACATAGCCACCCCCAGTTACTCTTGCCTCCCCCCCCCATTTGCTGCTTCCTTGTCATTTCATGGAATCATAGAATTGTTGTTGTTGTTGTTGTGTGTTTTTGTAATGTTTATCTTTTTTTCTTTTTCTTTTTTATGTGATAAATGTGAAAATCAATAAAAAAAATTGGGGGAAAAACCATTTATTGTACTAGCCAAAGGCCATGACAAAACCATACAAACACTATCAAAGAGAGAAATAGCTATAATAAATCTATATATCCACATATAGAAACAGAACCTCTGCCTAAACCATCAGAATCATAAAATGCAGGCGCACACGTAAATTGGGGGTCTCCACACGTCATACAGTATTTTTCTTTTTAGACCTCTGAGTCTCCCTTGCAATTTTATCCAGATTCTTCTTCTTAATCCTTCTTACCGCCAGCACAAAGAGGGCCACATTATGAGTCACTGGGGCATTAGCATCACTGAGCACCTTGCCTTGTTGCATTTCATTGCTTTAAGCAATTTTCTCACTGCTCGGCTCATTTCTTCTGCTATTGGAGCAAACTACAGGAAAAAAACTGCTTAGAACAGGCAAGTCAAAATGGGGAAGCGGGTTGCTCCTTAGATCCACATGTTCCTTGTTTGTAAAACATAGGATTCCCCCACTCACTCTTTGTATGTGAATGGGACAGGGACTGCTGCCTCATCACATCTAGTTATTGCATGCTCCTCAGGACAGGGACCTTCTTGCCTATGCTACTCCTTGAACTTTTATTTCTTTATTTCAAACATGTTTACATAGCTGTCAACCGTCCCTTATTTGGCGGGAAAGTCCCTTATCCCAGCGCCCTGTCCCGCTGCTGTCCCTTATTGATGATGTCCCTTAAATTTCCCGGGTTTCAAAGGAAGCAGCTCCTCTCCCTCCCTGCCTGCCGGCCAGGGAGGAGGGAGGCTCCAACTGTGTTGCTTGGCTGCGTTGCCCACCTAATAAGGAGTCTTAAGAACGACTGGGGGGGTGGAGCTTGCATGCCTTGTGCCGATCAAATTGGCCGCGTTGCATGGGGACTCACCTTTGCTCAGCGCTTCCCAGCGGAGAGGTGACGGTGGTTTTCCTTGCTGCATCCCCTTTGCTGGCTTGCTGCGCTGTGGGAACCACCGCTTGAGGCTTTGTTTGGCTGCTGGCTGGGCTTTCTGCTTTTGGCTCGGACGGGCTCAGAAGTCGAACATACCTGTACCCTGAAAATCCCTTATTTTGGCTGCTGATCCCTTATTTCCGAGGCTGCTGGTCCCTTATTTTCAAATCTGTAAGTTGACAGCTATGTGTTTACCCTGCTCTTAGCCAAAAAGGCTCTCAGAGCAGCTTACAGAGCAGTAACGAACAAGACAGTCACTCCCCTCTTTGTGTCATCAAAACAACATGACACAAAAGGAAAATATAAGGAGGGAAGAGGAAGAAAGCAAACCCGGGCACCAATTCTTAAAATTCAGTAGTTCTCATAAATAATGACCAGCTGGAAGGCAAATGGGGCCAATGGAAGCCTGATGGAGCTGATCTTTCAGCCAAGTCTGATGGGATGACTAGATAACTGGTGAGAGAAAGTTTCATGTATTTGATGGTGCCATAAAAAGTAAAAACAAGCTTGCAGTTCTTTATAGCAAAAGCTGCATCATTCCAAAGTGTCAGGGGAGGTGTTAGGAAATTGGTATGAGGGGAAGCCCATTTAAGCCTGGTACAACAGCTTAACTGCAAAATTCCTAAGCATACTGACTCAGAAATAAGTCTCACTATGCTCATGGGTTAAAGCACGTATGGAACTGCAGTCTAAAAAGACAAAGCAAGCATCAAACCTGGATATGTGTCCTCATATATATCATTCCAAGAAGAAGAAAAAGAACTAGTAAGGACTATTTCACAAAAACCACTCTTCTCTGTTTTCTTTCTCAGGCACCTACATAATCAGCCGGTTTTACTGGTATTGTTCCATCTCATATCCTGTTTTAAATACTTGCAAAGAGTTTGGTGGAATTTTGTTCCTCTGGGCTCACAGTTTTTAAGAATTAGGTTAGAGACAAAACCTCACTGCAGTTCAAAAAGCTCACAGAGCTCAGCCCTGAAACCTGCCTTGGATGCCGCAGAGAAGCCCTGGAATGTGTGAATAAAAAACTGCAATGCTTCTGAGTGTGTGCAGAGTGCCTTTTACACGCTACCAAGTTACTGCAAGGCACACCTGTGCGTTTTGGGTCAGGGAACAAGAATGCATCTCCTAAGCAGGTTTGAGCCACACCACCTGCCCTTTTGGAAACTAGAATTGTTGTCTCTATTCTCTATTGATAAGGGAGGGCCTCTTTGAAAGGGGGTATGGGGTATGGCGGACTTCATCCATGTGCACAAGAGGAACTGCCAAGCCAAACCATTCTGGTGCCACAGCAAATATATTCCTCTTGCCTCTGGATTGACAAGCATGGGCCATATGGTACCCCTTGAGGACTGGGTTTGACTCAGAAGCACCCAGTTACTGATTCTGGTGCTTAAGGGGCTCTATGTTAAGAGGCAAATTAATCTGATTTACATAATCTTGAGAAAGAGGTCCTTTCCTTTTACGGTCTGTTTCAGGGAGCCGGAGAGCACTGTTACTATCAAGGCGGTCTCCGTGGGGAAGCGAACTCTTTTGCAGCTCTGTCCACCTGCCATGGCCTCCAGTAAGTAGCAAGCGCTGAAGGAAGGAAGCGAACCAGTGAAGGGGGAATCCATTTCTGTCAAACACGGCCGGTCCTGTCATTGGGTAGAATGAAGCAGCCTCCTCCAGGAGCTGTGTTCGGATGCCATGAAGGGAAAGGGATGCAAAATGTTCCATTTAAGATTGTAATTTTTACTCTTGGAGAGTGATGCTAGTGGGGTTCTCTGCCAAAATAACTTGGCCAGCCTCGATCTGAAAGAGGGCAAGTTTGCTGTTCCACCTCACACAGCTACATGTCTTTAATTGGCCCTGCCAATTAGCCAAAGCACCTCTGGCACTGTGGTCTAAACCACTGAGCCTCTTGGGCTTGCTTATCAGAAGGTCGGTGGTTTGAATCCCCGCAACGGGGTGAGTTCCCATTGCTCTGTCCAACCTAGCAGTTCGAAAGCACTCTAGTGCAAGTAGATAAATAGGTACCACTGTGGCAGGAAGGTAAACGGTGTTTCCGTGCGCTCTGGTTTCCATCACGGTGTGCCGTTGTGCCCGAAGCAGTTTAGTCATGCTGGCCAAATGACCTGGAAAACTGTCTGTGGGCAAACGCCGGCTCCCTCTGCCTGAAAGCAAGATGAGCGCCGCAACCCCATAGTTGACTGGACTTAACCGTCCAGGGGTCCTTTACCTTTTACCTTTTTACTGTCAAGTTAGAGCTCGCCTTAGGACCTGAGAATATTATTTTCCCGGCAGTCCCCAAGGGTGTGTAATGTATGTGCCTCCGGACATAAAATCCTCCTGCCTCCAAACTGGTGTGATGGGCTTCACTAGGTGCTAGCAGTGAGTACTCTTCCGTGTAATGGCTACGACTGACTGACTAACCTCTCTGTGTTTCTTTGCGCCCCTCCTTCAGCGGCGTTTTCTCCGACGGAAAGGCCACGTACCTTTTGGAGCCTCACAATTCACCTGAGCACCAAGAGGTAAGTCTTGGACCAGGCTGTAATTCCATCACTGCCACAGAGATGCCTCACTTGGGTTTCATGCCCAGAGGTGAAAGGAAGGCCGAGTGAAACAGTGCATGGATTAGCTTGCATTTTATTTATCCTGACTGCCCCCCCCCCAACAACAACCTCAACAACAACAAAAACCCTCTTTAGGCTCTAGGAACTTGTTCTAGGAAGAAGATCTGGATTCAAATTTCCAATCATTTGTCGATCTCGCCGGCTGAACTTTGGACAGTCATTCTCTTTGAACCTAGCCTACCTCTTGGGGTTGTTGTGAGGCTACAGTGGGACAACTCTACGTATGTTTCTGCCTCAAACAGCATTGAAGGAAGGGTGAAATACAAACATAATAGATGTGTTTTATTTTTTGCTTGGTTGGCGTGGCAAAGCAGGCAGAAGGACGCCAGTTTAAAAACCATGAGGGGTAAATTCTTCCTATGGCCAATGTTTCAAAGCACTTGCTTTGATTCCTCTGTTTTTCTTCATGTGCATGTATATTGTTCAGTTTATCATTGACATGCATGTGAATTAGGCTGTATATTTCAAAGCATGGATTTCTCTCTGCCTCCGAGGCAAATTCATAAGGTAGATTTCTTTGCTCAACAGATAATTGAAAAGTCCCCAGCATTTGGCAGAGGCATGCATGATTAAAAAAAAATCCACTATAAATTAAAAAAATTCTGCACCCACCTGAAACCTGTCCCCAAAGAAATCAAGTACTTCTATAGCATTACATCTTGATGATATATCTTTAGGGGTGGGTGCTCAGGCATCTTCTAGACATGATCCCCCCCCCCCCGCATTGGGCCTAGTCCCAAACATTTCTTTGCACTAGGAATCTAAAGGAGTTTCCCAGGGTGCCTCCTTTCACTCTTGTTGCCATGGTAACAAATGGATGGAGATTCCAATTGCGTCTTTTCATCCCCTTCTTGGAGAGTCCTCAGCCTCCACACACTCACCCCTACAGCATGTGGTACATCAGTGGCGCAATATGCCCTTCTACCTCAGTGTGCCCTTTTTGAGGGATTGTTTGGGTAGGCAGAGAAGTTGGGTAGAGCAGAGGTAGGGGCAGAGAAGCCGATAGAATACGAGCGGTTTGTTAGCAAAATCTTGGATTAAAAAAAGCACAGTAATGGTAATATAATACAAACTTGAACTAGGACTCTCTGCCAGGGTCTGGAAATTGATTTTCAGCCCCAGGGCATTTGGGAGTGTGAATCAATAATAAAGGGCATCTGAGCATAAACAGGTTGTTCTTCACTACTGAATAACTACAAAATCCCTGTGAAGATTGACTCAGCAAGATTTGGGTCATCTGCACAGGGCTTCTGTAGTTATTTGGTCAGGAGGAACCGCTCAGGCTCAGAAGGCCTTTCTCCTTCTCACCAATTCTCAAACTACAAAGCTGTACACCCTGGTAAAATCAATTCCAGGCCCTGGCAATGAGCCCAGTTCAAAGAATTAAGGAAGCAAAAAATTAACTAAAGGGTTGAAAATTTCACCACTCTAAGATTTTGGGAGGGTCAATGGAAACGGGCTTTCTTGACAGAAGGTGCAAGCTAAGGAAAGCTTGAGCCCAGAAATACCTCATACAGTTTTCATGCAGAAGTTTGTTGGTCCAACAATATTCACGTACACAATCAGCCCAGGAATTGGGGTATTGCTCTACAACTTGAGACCAGCTCTCTTGGCTAGTCAAAGAGTGAGAATTCTTGACACCATTTCTGTAACCCCCTGTTAAAAGGATAGATGCCTGGGTATTAGCATATGTTATCTTTTGTTGTTGCCTACTGCAGGGTCCACTCCCTCATCTGATTTACAAGACACCTGTACCTCGCACTGCTCAGGGTTGCACGGAACCAGGTAAACTTGACTATCCTCCGAAAGGACTTTGTGTACTTTTGTTCTTTAGGAGTTGGAGCAAATTTCCAAGCTTTGCATGTGAATAATCTTCCAGTCTCCCACGTATTCCCAAGAGGAAGTACATTAACATTACAGTTGTACCTTGGATCTCAAACACAAATTGGCTCCCAAATGATCAAAACCTGGAAGTGAGTATTCCAGTTTTTGAACAATTTTTGGAAGCCAAACATCCAGCGCAGCTTTCGCAAATTCTGATTGGCTGCAGGACGCTTCTGCAGCCAACCAGAAGCCATTCCTTGGTTTTCGAATGGCTCCGGGAGTTCAACAAAATCCCGGAACATATTCTGTTTGAGAACCAAGGTATGACTGTATAAAATGTTTACAATATGGGACATGCACTCAATGTTTCATATTTTGAAATCTGGCATGCTTTTTCCTTTCGGTATTCCTATGTTTAGATTATTATTATTATAAGAAGAAAATATTTCTCAGATTTCAAATCTGTGGAAATCCTAATTTCTGGATTCACACTTTGAATGTTTTAATGCACATCTGTTTCTTTTATTCCATTGTTCCCAGTGCTTATTTTAGGTTGGGGTCCTACTTTGTTCATTTCCAAAATAATAATAATAATAATAATAATAATAATAATAATAATAATAATAATAATAATATATTATTCAGGTAGTTATAAAGGTCTTAATAAATTATAAAACTGATGTTGCTAATTGGCTGGATCTGTTTTCTATTGCTGCAAGAAGAAAGGCACATCTGAGCATGTGCAGAGTATCCTCTTACTTCTGAGCAGAGATGCTATTTCAGACTCTAACCATATGCGGGGTAGAGGGAGAAGAAATTTGTCAGGGTCCATTTTAAGAACACCCGTGATTATTATTTCCCATTAATAAGTAAAGCTGTGTAATAGCAGCAGCACATGTAGAAATATTGGTTTCAATTGTAATATCTTTTTGACATACAAGCCTCCTGATTTTGTAACTGGACCGGGTATGTGTGATTTTAACACACTGGTAGAATAGTTTCCTTGCTTTTAAGCCACATTTTAGATGGACATTTTGCACCTATTTCCTAACAAGCAGGAATTCACTCCCGCAGTCTCTTCAGCCCTAAAGTACTTCATCTTAATAAGTGCAGACAAAAAAGGTGAACAGGAGTCATTTGCTCCACAGTGAGTAAGCAGTGCAGATAGTACAGAAGAGAAGTACGTTTACTGCTGGAATAAACAACAGTCCTTTCTATTACTATCCTTTTTCCTGGTTTGGAATGTACTTTTGGTAATTCTTAAGATATAATTGCAGGATCTATAACCCACCCTGTAATGATTTGGGGGCATGTCCAGACTGCAGATTTAAACTACTATTGCCTTTGGGAACTATAGGTCTCTTCAGGGGGCTGGGGAGTCCATGCATTACTAGCAAATACTTATCAGCACTCACCATACTCTGAAACTGCTGGGCCTGAGAGGTTGAAGATACATACGCCCCCACTGGTACTCTGGTACCATAGACACCTGCCAAACCTATCAGGTGCCAAACCTATCATGCCAGACTGCAAATGATGCTGCAGGAGATGTCCAGCACCATCAAAGACACTGGCCTTGGCACCCACCCCTGCCCACCTGGGCCTGGCAGCCTTGCATGGTAACCATGATGTGCGGGAGGGGTCCAAGCCATATGATGGGATCATCTCTGCTTACTGGAAAATGGGGAGTCACATCCCTCTGGGCCAATTATCAGCCACAGTCAGCCACCACTTTTGTCCTGGGATCTGCAGATTGAAAGCAATGGACGAGGCATTGCCCTGTGTACATGCATCGCTGGGGTTTGTTGGCACGGCTGTGGTGTGCGTACAGGATCGTGTGGCTGGCAATTGCAGTTGCCATGTGCTTGGGATGCTGGTGGGAGCACGTGCTTTTGTTTACAGAGTCATGCTTGGCTGCGCTTGCTGTGCACATGTGTCGGCGGATTGCCTGGTGGGCAGAGTGTTAGGAGTGGTTCTTGGCAGCAACAGTATGGGCACCATAGGCTTGTGTTGTAGCCTCCACTGGGCTCAGGTGCTTTCCGCTGGCAGAGTTCGGATGCAGCTGGTTTTGCACTGTCAGATTTTGCCCACAGAAAGGCAGAATTCCCATCATTTGGATGGCTCTGTAAGGGTAAAGGACCCCTGACAGTTAAGTCCAGTCGCAGATGACTCTGGGGTTGCGGCGCTCATCTCGCTTTACAGGCCGAGGGAGCAGGCGTTTGTCGGCAGACAGTTTTTCTGGGTCGTGGCCAGCAGGACTAAGCCACTTCTGGCACAACAGAACACCGAAATTAGAGCAGCGCACGGAAATGCCGTTTACCTTCCCGCCACAGTGGTACCTATTTATCTACTTGCACTTTTGGGGGGCGTGCTTTTGAACTGCTAGGTTGGCAGGAGCAGGGACAGACCAACGGGAGCTCACCCCATCGCAGGGATTCGAGCCACCGACCTTCTGGTCGGCAAGCCCAAGAGGCTCAGTGGTTTAGACCACAGCACCACCTGCGTCGCTTCTGTAAGGGTATTCCAGGGAATTCCCTATCCCCTCCACAGATCACCAGGATGCAGTGTTGTCATTTTATAGGTGAAAAGCCAAAAACAGAGTCTTGGTGCCATCTCTGGCTTCTTCCAAGCGCAACAACTTCAGTTCTCTTTTTTGTCACTGAATAGAATGCAGTGTTCTGAAATAGGCCTGATCCTCTGTCAGTCTGATAAATCTGTCAGTTGAAGGACTGGATGTACTGGATGCCCCAAAAGCTACTGAAACTTAATGCACTGCATGTGAAACGTTCATTAATGGAGTTGTAAAAATTAGAATAAAAAATGAAACTAGGTTTATTGGAAGCTTAAGTTACATGTAATGAAATGGTTAGAATTGTGAAGCTCTATACCCCCTCCTCCTGCCCCCACTATAGTGCCAGTCAGTCTGCCAAGGGCAGAAGGTCTGTCTCGCCAGCCCTCACCTCCCATAATTTCAATTCTTGGGGGGGGGGGGAAACATGGCCTGGCAGTGAGCAGCTGCAGCAATCCAGATGGTGGTTCAATAGCCTATAGATGCTCTTACCCTCCGAGTGGTAGGTCAGCCAATCTGGAGCGTGCTTGAGAGCGCAATCTGGAACCTAAAAACTGCTTCAGGCTCCGAACTTGCAGCGTGCTCTTGAACAGTTGGTAAAGAGACAGCTCCACTTAAAACCATTTCCAGAGGGAAAGCTGTGTTTAGTCGCTTGCAACAGACACACCAGGGAGTCTTCTTGTGCCTTAAAAAACAACCAATTCATTATGGCATAAGCTTGGGGAGGCAAGAGTCCACTTCAACAGATGCCTGAGGTGTCAGCTTCCAGAGGCTTCTTCCTCAGACTGCTCTTTCCTTGAGCAGTTTATGCCAGGATTCTTTAAAGGCAGGTATCAGAAGAATGGTTCTGTACTTGCAATAATCCCATACTGTATGTCCAACGGTATTTGTACTCTTAGGATGCCCTGTCTATATTATTTTGCCTGCCCATCTACCACTCCTTGTTCTTGCAAATCTAACGGTCAGAGTCCTCAACAAAGTGTGATTCAAGCTTAGGCCCTCCTGGCAGACCCCTCTCTGGAAAACTCAGCCACATTGTTAGAGACTTCAGAATACAGACCAGAATGGAAAAATCCAGGCAGCAATATTTTAATTACAAAAGTTTTATTGACTTTGGTTTATTTGTCAGACAAGCAAAGCAAAGGGGTGCATTCAGCTGCCAAAATGAGAGAAAATGCCCCCGAACACCAGGGGCAAACAGTTTTTATCCCCTTAGGCAAAACAATGGTTCAACCCTTGACCCAGCCCTCAAACATTCCCCTTTATGCATATTCATTGAAGCTCAACCAATTAAATAATTGATGTTGGTCTTTCGGTTCCAAACTGCATTATACACTAGGTGGCGCTGCGAGTTTAAAATCTTTCTGACCCCTTTTACTGGTTCCAGTAAATGCTCCTTGACCCCCTCCTCTTTTGTGGTTTTAACAGGTTGCTCGGCTTAGAACCTTGTGGTGGGCTAGACATCCTGGGCAAACGAACAGTTTCTCAGAACAGCTCCAAAATCCCCTGACCGCATCCTCTTGCAAACTCGCTGTGTTGCAAAAATATTGTTTTTGCAAGCAGGGGCAAGCAGGGGAGAGAGAAATGTCTTTTTTAGCTTTCAGCTTATTCCAAAGTGGACCCAGGTGGACCCCTGGTCCTCACTCCTTCATTCCCCCCTTTCCATCATGAAAATGCCGACCGATTATGGTTCTGCATTTTCATTTTGATGGACCTATAGGTACCACATCATAGAGAGCCAGGACATGCGTACATGTAGCTGCATTGACCAATGCTCGGTTGTGAATGGCGGAACGGTTAAGTGGCAGTGGGAGGAGTGGTAGTCCACTCGTGGCATCTGTTGGGGTGACTTATTGGCAGAATGGGTTACCACTTCAGCCACTTGTAAACACCTAGTGTAGGGGTTATGGACGCCCCACTCAGTCATTAGACAGGAAAAGTTGGCAGGGAGACCAGGGAACTCTTTCCCGCTTTGGCCAATGCCAGCAAAAATACAGGAGTATCCAAAGAAGTAGGGCAGTACATACCACGCCTACCCACCAACCCCAATATTTCCATAGTTCCTCCCACCAATACTCGGGGGCCATTCCTAATGTTCTTTTACTGCTGAAGGGCCCACTGATATTCGTATTCAATTATTCGCTGGGCCTCAGGGGTGACTCTCCACCTTTTTGCTGAGGCACCCACTATATGGAGCAATTTCCCTATAATCCCTTGTGGGTGGACTGGGCCCTCGTGTTGTCTCCTCAAGAGATTATACCCAAAAGGGGCTTCCCCCTCTTCATATATCACCATGCACCCACAAGAATATATCCACCCCTGCAACGGCCTGACACACGGGGTGACTATATCAAGGGGTTCTGGTCCCAATACCAAAAGTCCTAGTGGTGCCTCTAAATTTGCTGGAGAGCAAGTTTCTACGTTGGGGACCCTGCCCGCGGGCACCCCTCCCATCCAATTCTTCCGGAACTAGGTGCCCTGTCTGTCTACTGGGCGGCAACTCTTATGCAGCCACAAGAATACCCTGCCACATTCAAGGGTATTAGGTGTGGAGTTACCAGGCCCAGTAGTTCAGGTAGTATTCTGGGATTTTGGGAGGCTTGAGCCACCACGACAACCACAGGTGGGGCTGCAGAAGTTACAGGCACCTGTTCAGTAATTTTAATGTGCACCTGATTATCAAATGGGGTTGGTACAGTGCTCTACCCTGCAACCAGCAGGCTATTCTCCCACAACCACAAGAGCGGTCTAGAACTCGATAGATTTCGACCAATCCTGCAGCTCCCCAGAGGAGCCACATCCAAGTGCGCTGGGCAATGCAGTGAATAAAGAGCCACAGTGGGAGAGTGGGATGCTGTACTGCGGCCAATAGGGTTGGTATGGTTCGGTAGGGTCAGGGCAATAAGACATAGAGCAAGTCAATAAAGAAAATAAGAGAGAAAAGAGAAAGTCTTTGTAACTGTCCTTGTGATGATTAGTCGCAGGATCTCGTTGCCCGTGGCCTAACGCTTTTTCCCTGGTAGCGTCAGACACAAGGTGATGATCAACTTCAGAGGGTCAGCAGGATTTCTCTTGCAAGTCCAGACACCCTTCTTCAGATGCGTGTGATGTACCCAGGGGATCACCTCGACTACTTCCACTGCAGTTGGGGATGAGGGGGTCGCCAGACGCTGTCACCCAGAGGAACTGGTGAACCGGCTCAGCGAGACTGCCGCGGGACTGCAGGTGTACGCTCGAGGGAATACCTGGAAAGGAAGCAAACACACACAACAAACACAGGGATTGCACTTGTTCTTGGGTGATGTGATCTCCCATCTGCCCCAAACTGGCGGGGATGTCTCGGACGAAAGGGGTTGGCCTGCCATATAGAAGTTCAAAGGGTGATAGTCTCAGTCTCTTGGTTGGCGCACAGGGCACATTTTGGGATATAGCAGCAGTTAGTTATAGCAGCAGTTAGTTGAGATAGAATATTCTCCCAAGGTGTGCTTTGGAACAGCTGGGCCTCCCAAATGGGTGGACTCGTGGTAATTCTTTACAATTGTGCTGGCCAGATGTTGGGGCACAAAAACACGGCTGTCTGGTCCTTCCTGGAGCGTTGCTCCTTCTTGGCTGGTCCACTGCTGTTCATCAAGGGTGTAACGTGGTT
Source organism: Podarcis bocagei (assembly GCF_964188305.1). NCBI lineage: Eukaryota > Metazoa > Chordata > Lepidosauria > Squamata > Lacertidae > Podarcis > Podarcis bocagei. Next base: position 14,745,827 of record NC_138138.1, on the reverse strand, counting down.
CCACATCGTCTGGAGTGAGTTCTGGGATCATTCTTTTGGCATAGCAGGCATTTCCTGGAAATCTGGGCCGCCAGTTGATAAAGGTTGGCTATATACACATACTTCTCCAGCTGCTTGGTTGTGGCATCTGGCCTCATGTGGGTGGATACATAGTATCTGGTTTGTCAGCAGTGCTTAAGATCCCTTCTGGGACCACTGTTCCAATAACTGAGGCGGGGCCGGTTCCCGGGCTGCTTCCTTGGCCACTCTGTCTGCCAATCGATTTCCTCTGGCCACTTCTCCTGGTCCAGTCTTGTGTCCATAACCTCAATGCAATCGTGCGTCTGCTCCTCACCTTCTCCTACCGGCAACAGGGTAGCTGGGTTGAGGGCGGTGGTGACCACTGGTGGAGGTTTCAGAGCTGCCTCACAAGCTGCATTATCTGCTTTCCGGTTGCCTCTAGTGACCATGTCCCAACCTCTATCATGGCCTTTGCAGTGCATTACAGCAATCTCTTTGGGGGCCCATACAGTTTCTAGTAATGTCTCAACTTCTGGAACGTATTTCAGAGCTTTCCCGTGGGCTCCACTCAAGCCCCGCTCTTTCCATAGGGCGCCATGCGCATGCAGGGTTAAGAAGGCATATTTAGAATCAATATAGATGTTAGCCTTGCATCCAGCTGCCAATTGCATGGCAATGCCTTTCGCTGTTGGACTTCACCTCAGAGGACAAATAACTCTTGGAGACTTTGGCCTCCTCAGAACTCTTGGAATGGCTTGCCTGGCCTGCACCCCCCACTTTTGGGTGCTCCATTGCCTGAGGAACAGCTTGCAACTGCCTTTTCAGCCTTTCTCCAACACACAGTGCATCACACAGATGCGTTGAACCGTAGAAACAACTTCCCAAAGCAGCCTCAGCCCCCTCTGGGCTTGGTACTCAGCCCCCTCTGGACTTGGTACTCTTTCTGGGCATCCTCTAGGCCCCTCTGGTCTGGCTTCCACTGCAGCCTGACATGCCGTCTTCAATCCCTGCCACGCAACCCAGGGCTTCTCTAGAGCATCAGCCACGTCTCCTTCACAAGCCTCCACTGCGCCTGTAAACTTCTTAATGGGCTGGGCAAAGCCTGTTTCAGCCTGTGTACTTTCCCATAGTTGCTTTTCTGCCAGCCAATAATACATGCGTTTTGACCAGGCTTCCCAATTGGCTCCATGCAGCCTTTCACAGGGGTAATTGTTATGGCCTTGCTGTTGCTGAACAGACATCTTCCTCCCCCTTGGCCACGGGTCTCTGAATGGCTACGGCGGACCCCTCGGGTCCCTGGCCTGTGAGCCATTGCTGTGCCTAACACTGCTGCCTTTTCTTTCCTCCACTGCTTTTTCTCCCTCTTCTCAGCCTCTCCTCTTTGTTCAAACACCTTCTGGGCGATGGCCATGATCTGAAATCTGGACATGCCCTGGAACCCAGGCTGTTTTTGGATTTTGGTTCTAATGTCCTTTGCACATTGTCCTATGAGGGAGGCATTTACCATTAACTCATGTGCAGGGAGTTCAAAGTCAAAGGGGGTCCAAATTCTGTATGCCTCCATCAGGCGTTCCAAGAAATTCTAAAGCCTGTGTATTAATTCTCCTTAATTTTGAATTGATCAGTCTTATATTTCTTCAGCCAGGGGGGTGGGGGGGTTTCTCTATTATCACGTGAACCTCTAGAACTTCATCCATGTTCACAAACTCATGCAAGTTAAATGGAGAAAGTTCTTCTTCCTCTTTTAGTTTTATGCAGTTTTTTTGTGTTTTGTTGTTTTTTTTTTTTTGTTTTTTTTTCTGTTCCCTCATCCTTTTTCTGTGGCAACTAACTTGTCAACTGTGGTGGCCACAAAGATGCAGGTCTTCTCTTGAGGTTTCTCTGCCTGAGTCTCAAACCAGGGGTCTGCTGCAGTGTTCTCTGAGACACACCTGAGCACTGAGCCATCCAGCTGGTGCCTGGTTAAGGACACCAATTAAATTGCCCTCCCTGTCTCACCTATAACTGCTATAGGTCTAAAACCATTTCGTATTTCCTAGCCATAGACCACCTCTCACTGGTCATCAGAGAAGCTAGGGCACTACTGGTGGTTTCCCTGATGTGTTCCAAACTGCTGCTGGTCACATAGATACCCAGCTCTTCCCTAACTAAGTTCTGGGATTTAGCTTGCCCTCCCTGGTCAAGCTGTACTTACTATAGGGATCAAAACTGTTGGAGGTCTGCAAGGCTCATGTGCTTCCCAGTTCAGTGATGGGCTTTGGAGAAACTATGAGGCTTGCCTTACTATCAAACTTACAGCTCAGCAGAGAACCCTCCACCTCTGCCTGGCTGAACTCTTGCCTTCATTGAGGTCCAGAGATCTGAAAGCTTTGTATGCACTCTGGTTCTGTATACTAACTTGGATAACCTAAGGGATCTCTGGAGCGATCCCCTCCATCGCTCCCAAATCTGAATCTGAGTCTGAAACTCTTCTCTAAGTAACTACTCAGCCTCAAAAAATATTCCTTGTTGCCCTGTCCCAGCTAGGGCCCCTATGTTTCTTCCCAGTTCAATGCTGTGTCCAGTCCAGTTCACACAGAGTGTGTAAGCGTTCTGGCGTCATCACAACGCCATAGTCTCCGCTGAATCCTTTCTTGAAATTGTTCAGCATGCACTTTAGGGGAGTTATTAGACCTTTTGAGCCACTCCCTCCCATATTTAATATGGCCCTTGTGCAGCGTCCCCAAACACCAAACACACACACATGTACTTCCCAATTTTCCTCGCCCAGTCGAGCTCGCGCTGCTGGGAAGCGGAGTACTTATTGGTTCTACCCCAGGGGAATACCCTGGGGTTACACACACACACGCACCAAGTGCCTCTTTCACTGGACGCTGTACCACACACACTAGCCTCCCGGTTCCCCCCCCTTTTCCTTTTTGCCTTCCTTTAAATCCTTAAACGTGGGTGGGTATCAGGGGCCAATCCTTCCCTTACTGCCACCAAACACGCTTGGGCATGTGATCAGGATGCCCCTTCCCCTTTTTAATTACAAGGGGGTCTCTGTCTTCCTCTGTCCCCAGGGCCCTTTGTCATGTACTCACCAGCCGGCTGGACTCTGCCCTGTCCTGTCAACCTCGGTCCTTCAATCCATTGCCTTCTCTTCCAGGATCCAGCAGAAGGGTCAAATTGGCTTCGCCCTCCTCCGAAGAAAAGCCTCGGTGGCGCCAGGATAAGCGGCCTATTGGCCCTTCCCCTGTGTCCTGCCTAGAAAAGGACAAGGGAGCTGCCTTCTGGTCTTTTTGAGGACTTAAGGTCCCTATCCGAGTCACGCAAGCACCAGAAATGTTAGAGACTTCAGAATACAGACCAGAATGGAAAAATCCAGGCAGCAATATTTTAATTACAAAAGTTTTATTGACTTTGGTTTATTTGTCAGACAAGCAAAGCAAAGGGGTGCATTCAGCTGCCAAAATGAGAGAAAATGCCCCCGAACACCAGGGGCAAACAGTTTTTATCCCCTTAGGCAAAACAATGGTTCAACCCTTGACCCAGCCCTCAAACATTCCCCTTTATGCATATTCATTGAAGCTCAACCAATTAAATAATTGATGTTGGTCTTTCGGTTCCAAACTGCATTATACACTAGGTGGCGCTGCGAGTTTAAAATCTTTCTGACCCCTTTTACTGGTTCCAGTAAATGCTCCTTGACCCCCTCCTCTTTTGTGGTTTTAACAGGTTGCTCGGCTTAGAACCTTGTGGTGGGCTAGACATCCTGGGCAAACGAACAGTTTCTCAGAACAGCTCCAAAATCCCCTGACCGCATCCTCTTGCAAACTCGCTGTGTTGCAAAAATATTGTTTTTGCAAGCAGGGGCAAGCAGGGGAGAGAGAAATGTCTTTTTTAGCTTTCAGCTTATTCCAAAGTGGACCCAGGTGGACCCCTGGTCCTCACATTGCAAATATTCCAAAATCAGATTTCTAAAAGAAAGGTTTTTGCTGACTCTTAACCAGTCGTCTTTCCTTCTTCTTAGTTCAACTACCATGCTTCCTTTGTATTTCCTCCCAGTATGCCACGGGAGCCCATGTCAGGCTGGATTGCATGATAGCATGGCTTCTGGGTGGCAACTGATCAGATGGTTTCTTCCTTCAAAGGGATGCCCCAGAATTCTTCTGGGGAAGCCATGCCAGTTAAAGTGGTGTCAAAGGGTTGATTCACTTGCTACTTGTGTGTAAGGTGTGTGAAAAGTATGGAGTGGGGAACATACATTTAACCTAACCCCTGATACTGTGTTCTCACGTTTCAAGAACCACTTGTTGCATGGAGTCATCTGTAAACAGAGCCTAACACAGGGGTCAGCAACCTTTTTCTGCCGTGGGCCAATCCACCGTCCCTCAGACCATGTGGTGGGCCGGACTATATTTTGAAAAAATAATAATAAACGAATTCCTATGCCCCACAAATAACCCAGAGATACATTTTAAATAAAAGCACACATTCTACTCATGTAAAAACATGCTGATTCCCGGACCGTCTGTGGGCCAGATTGAGAAGGTGATTGGGCCGCATCTGGCCCCCCAGGCCTTAGGTTGCCTACCCCTGGCCTAACATGTGCACTCCTGCCTGCGTTGTAGGGGCTCTATGCTGTTGGGACTGCTGCACATCCGACTATCCTCACTGCATGGAAGCACAACCATTGAGCACTTCAGGCTTTCTTTATAAATAGCAGCATGGAGCACTTGCTGGTTGATAGATGTAATTCTGAAGACTGGGTTAAGAGCACAGCCCCAGTCCATAGTCCACACACTTACGTCTGATGCTAGGGGTGAAGAACTTCCGAGGCTTTGCATTTCGCCTTTGACAGAGCTGTAGCTACAGGTGGGGTTGGGGGCTAGCCAGGATTTTTGCCTCGGGTGAAGCCTACAGAGGGGCACCATTGAGGCTCCCAGTGTGTGTGTGTATGCAAATGTGTGTGTGGGGGGGTACCAAACTGGGTCTTTGACCTAGGTGAAATAACGCCTAGTTTCGCCCCTGCCTTTGAGCTACCCCCACAGGCCACAAACTCATTGCACTTTGGCCTGGCTGGCATGTATCAATGAACTGTGATAATGTCACTTGCTTGCTCAGGAGGAGGTGTGGATACCATTGACCATTAGTATGTGGCTCTTGGAAGATTACCCGGGGGCAAAACGAGGCTTTATTTCACCCGGGTCAAAGACCCAGGTTGGCACCTTCCCCATGTGCATTTGGGTACACACACACACACACACAGAGGCTGGGAGCCTCAATGGCACCCCACAAGGTAATGTGAATTTTGGGCTGGAAAAGTTTCCTCACCCCTTCCCTGCACACAAATAACTCATGAATGAGTCCTAGGGTCCTGGGTCTAATATTATGCTTTTGATATATTTTTTTGGCGGCGGGGGGGGGGGAGAACTTCCAGGCAGGCTTGAGGCCTAGCAGCCTGCTTCTTAGGAATTAAGCAGCTGTTTCCTTTCTCTCTCTCCAGTCATGCCCCTTTCCTCCCCCTCAAAATCTGATGTGTACCCGCTCTTGCCCCCTACCCAGGGTGTTTATTTGCTGAACTGAACTACTACATTCCATCTGGGCTCCCTAAATTGCGACGCCGGCGGCAGGTAGGTTTACTTCTCAGCCAGCCAACTCCGCGGAAGCGCAGGAGGTTTGGGATCAAGGGAATCCATGCACCTTAGAGCTGTGGGCCAATGGGAGGTCTCATGTTTTGCACACAGAAGGTCCTGGGTTCAGTTCCTGGCATTTCCAAGGAGGGCTGGGGAAAAGCCCTGCCTGAAATTCTGGAAATTTGCTGCCACTCAGGGTAGGCAGTGTCGGATTAGACCAACCAGTAATTTGACTCAGGGAGACAGCTTCCTGTGTTCTTTCCACACAATTTATGAAAAAAATGGAATCTCTGTGCTGGTTTGTCCTCAGTCACACACAGTCCTCTCTACCACCACCTCTACCAAAGATAGCCTTGTCTTGCAACACTATCATACTTTCCGCAGCGTTATTATGGATCTGGGAAAATGCTGTTTCTCCTACCTTGGAAACTGTGTTCCTTTAGGATGGCCATTAACCACTGCCAAAAAAGAGTGAGTGTCACTTTGGCATAGCTGCCATTGAAAAGCGAGCTGTGGAAAGTATTGTGCAAAAGCTAAGATGCATCTGGGACCTACTTTGACTGATCTAGCAAAATATTATGATGGCATTCCAAAATATACTCTGGAGAGCGTTTCATTTGCACAATTCATTCAAATCTCCTATTATGAGTGTCCGCAGACCATAATTTTTGAGAGAAGGGGTGAGTGGGCATGGGAGGAAGGGTTGGGTTGCATATAAAATCTATGTCTGTTGGTGGGGAGAGCGAGGTAGTTCTAAGAGGCCCAAGTAGTACCTATTTGACCTTGCATTCTTCTCTCCACCCTACTGCATGGCCTGTAAGACAGAGTTGTTCTGCCTGGCCTTTGGCTTGGAATCAGCCTGATCCTCTCCCCATCTTTCCTTTTCCTTCTGTGTTGGAACCCCTATTTGGGGACTTCCCTGGCTTTTTTTCTGGCCCACATAGGACCAGTCTGGATAGTTGGCCTTGGTGAAGATTTGACGTTTTGTCCCCCCCAAACAGTTTTTGATCTGGGCTTCCACTGAAATGAGGCTGCATTTTAAGTTGTATTTTAATCCTGTTTTTAAGTTGTATTTTAATCAATTGTTTTTATACCTGATGTTAGCCGCCCTGAGCCCAGTCTTGGCTGGGGAGGGCAGGGTATAAATAAATTTTGTTGTTATTATTACCCAGGTTCACCGAAGTCACCGGACTGTCCACAGCGAGACCAAATTCATCGAACTCATCGTAGTTAATGACCACCAGCTGGTGAGTGCTACCAAGAGGTGGGTCCAGGCCTGGGAAAAGAAGTTGGGATGAGTGTACTGTGTTGTGATTGCAGACCTCTTAGAATGGGTCATAGGCAAGGCAGCCCTAGAACACAGAAAGAAAAATAAGCCACCTTACCATAGGTACACCTGCCAGCGCTGCTTCTTTGAGCAAGTGGAGAAACAGTGCTTAAGCAGATCTCCTTTCCAGTCCCACTCTGTAACCTGATTACCCATCTCTTTTTTAAAAGGCATGGTCAGTTTGTCCTTTGTTGAGGTCTTTCTCCTCTACAAAGGCACTTACAATTCATTCCTGCAGGATCAGTGTTGAGCACCATATAACCCAGTGACTTTGCAAGCTAACGAAAATGAATCAACAGCTAGAGCAAATCAGAGCTTCACACAAGACCTTAATTCAACAAAAGGTTGCAGCTGGTTTTTCACCTGCGGTGCGAAGCTGGGTTTGCCACTGGTGTTCCAGACGGACATACTAGCAAGTGAGCTTTTTGTCAGCCTGGACAGCTGCCATCACTGTCAGGAGGGCACCGCCCCTCTGCACCAGCCATTTCTGCTTTTTGTTCACTCTCTTTTTCCAGGGAATCCATATTACGTCATCGCCAGTCCATTGCATTCCAGTGTTTTCAATATCGTCCTCCCACCTTTTTCAGGCCTGATTTGTATATTAAATGCAATTACACTGCCAACCTGTCTAGTATGAATTGACAAATTTTCCAGTGCTATTGTGCCTTTAATTAGCAGCTTCCTTGTGACAGCTTCTGTGCCTGCTGTTGCCTCCAGTTCAGTGCAGCAGTAACATCACAGATGAATAGCCTCTTGATCAGTCATTTCCTGTTCCTTCTTGGGGAGTGGTAAACTACTGATTGCCTCTCATTTAAATGAAGCGTTAGTGGTGGAGGAGGAAAACAGTTCTTTAAAGCATCCTACCCCAGCCAGATCAGGAACTGACTGATTAAGGGCATTAAGATTAAAGGCATCGGTAACACTGTGACTGTGCTGAACAGGAAGAGCAGAGGCTGCAATGTATTGGCTAAAGTATTGGAACTGGGACCTGCTCAGCTATAAATATTTGCATGAAAATGGTCAGGTTCAATCCCTGGTATCTCTAGATGGATCTAGGGGAGACTCCTGTCTGAAACCCTAAATAGCCACTGCAAGTCAATGAACTGAACTAGAAGATCCAAAAGTCTGTGTCGCTATAAGGTGCCGCCTTGTGCTTCAGAGCACATCTGGTGATCAGGACTCATTTCTGATTAAACACCAGGATTTGGCCACTAGGGCAATCATTGCCAAATAATGCAGTGGTTGATTGCAGAAGAGCAATGATTCAGCAGCACACAAAGGCCTTAGTGTGGAAGTAATCTAGACCTTTGCTTGTGGCTTCTTTTATACATTGAAGGAAACTGATATTCCCACCACCAGAAAGCAAGCGTTGAATAGAAGGAGAAGCCACACATCCACACCTGACCGCCCATGGCTGCTCCAGGTTCAGGGACTTCTAGCATGGGGTGATGTCCCTTAAACCCTTTTTCTTATGTTCTGTTTCAGTTTGAGCAGCTGCGTCGCTCCGTACTCCTTACCAGCAACTTTGCGAAGTCTGTGGTGAACCTTGCTGATGTGGTGAGTACAAGGGTACATTGCAACTCTGTCCAAAAAGGACCCGTAATGTTCACTTCCCACTCCCCAAAAGATGAGAATTGTCAAGGCAGGAGATACTCTGCCCCATGGGAAAGGATTCTATAGGGTCCTGCCAAGCATAGGAGCTACTCCCCATGCCATGATGACCCAAAGGAAAATGAGGATATGAAGTATCAAGGAGGGAATGTGTTTTGCTTTAGCTTTGATTTGGCATTGGGGTTGTTTGTATAGCCCACAAAGGCTTCTTTATGCCTGGGGAGGATGCCACAGGTATATGATGGCTGAGCTCCATTTCCCTTGAAGCAGGACCTCTGATTTTCTATTTCTGGTGCCCAGATCTATAAGGAGCAGTTGAACACAAGGATTGTGTTGGTTGCCATGGAGACATGGGCATCAGGGGACAAGATCCAGGTAGATGAAGATTCCCTGGAGACACTGAGCGAATTCATGAAGTACCGCCAAGATGCTCTTTCTGAGAACAGTGATGCTGTACATCTCTTCTCGTGAGTTTTGAATGGGAACCTGACTACCTTGAAAGAGGGTTGCCAGCTTTTCACTTGTCCTAGCTACTGTAGCTCTGCTTTTGATGCTAGGCTGATGGTAAGCTGAACGTTATTCATGTGTTCAAAGAACCCACGTGGGCACGAAACCTTGAACATCCCTGTCCTATCCTCCCATAACAGAAAAGTCCAAAGAGGGAATCTTTAGGTATTAGGATGAATGTGCTTAGAATTCTCTCCAGCTCCGATATTCACCCAAATGCACTCATCAAAGAAGGTTGGGGTGGAATTGTTGCGGGTGGTACTGCTTTGCATGTCTCCTCCACAATTTATACCCACAGGTGTTCTTTCAATACATGAATAAGGCTATTCACAAGTAACGATGCTGATCTTCATGTAATGAAAAAGTTCACTTGCTGATTTCTGACCATTACACTTTTATACAGGCACAAGTTCAGGTCAGGCTGGTCTGTGGCAGCTTTAAGTGGTAAACCTTCTGATAGCCTGGCAAATGGACTTTGCTGGTACTCTCCAGTGTTGTAGCCACTTCCACCTGCAAGTCACGCTGCGAGTTATGTTTCTTTCTAGAGATTTCCCAGATATCATTATTTGAGTTCTTGGCAGGTGAAGCAAAATGATACCTAGCAAGAAGTGAGATGCTAGAGCTCGCAAGCTCTGTAATTTAATTAGGATACATTTTGCAAGAGGTTGCTTATGAAATCAAACTAGAGCGGAGCTTTTCCCCCTAGCGTAATAGGCAAAAGAGCAGCTCTTAAATCAGTTAAAATTAGAATATATTGACAGACCATAACGAAACAAAACAAAACAGGGACAAACCTTCATTTCAGTCTTTGCAATCTAAAGTATGCCAGTGCAAATGGTATCTCCTTTTTAATGTGCATCTTGATAAAAAGCATGGGCTTATGGGTGCAGACTTTGGATTCTGGGTGCTAAATGTGCTCTGGGGTGGGAACTTTTGATTCAAGGGGAAGAGCAAGGGTGATGGTGGAGGTGTTCATACCTTGACCAGTATGGCTCTCCCCAGCTCTTCCTATATCCAGAGACCACGAGCCGACATATGTGATTGCCTCTTTTCCACTACAGCCCTGAATCCATATCATCATCATCATTTTTAATTTGTATACCGCCTTTCTATTTTACAATACTCAAGGCGGTTTACAAGCTGAAGAAACAAAAAATGTACATTTTGTAACAATCTAATGCAATACAAAAATGTGATAATAAAACATAACTTTAAAATAGGCAACCTCCATCAAAAAAGTAACATTCAACAATCATTAGAATACTATAAAATAATAATATCAACATATAAAAGTTAAACAGAAATCCATTCAACAGTTACAATAATTTCTAAACTATAATCAATAAAACAACGGCAAGCCACAGTACATAAAACAATACAATGCACATTGAGAAGCAGAGGTTAGAGCAAGGCAGGTGGAAGGAGGCCATGCCTGATGGAGTCTCTCCCCTCACAGTTCTTCCTCCAGGAACAGCTCCCTTATGAGGACTCCTAGGGCTGGAGGGTGGGGCAAGGCAGGTGGAAGGAGGCCTTGCCTGATGGAGTCTCTCCCCTCACAGTTCTTCTCCAGGCAACTGTTCTAGCTTGTAGTATGGGGATGAGGAGCCTGTGGCCTCTCCAGATCTCCTTGGATTCTAGCTCCCCCCACCAGCCTCTGCTAGCATGGCCAATGGTCAGAGATTATGGGAGCTGTAGTCCAACAAGATATAGAGTGCCACAGGGCAGCCAGCCCTGCTGCAGTAAGTGAATAAGAGGGAAGCACAAAAGTACTGGTCAAGGATACCATTTCCCTCTCCTGTACAGTGAACCCTCCTCTTCTCTTCTTCCTCCAGCGGACACACTTTCAGAAGCAGCCGCAGTGGTACGGCATACGTCGGAGGGATTTGCTCAGTCACTCGAGGTGGAGGTGTCAACGAGGTGAGCGGGGCAGATACTGGACCTGGAATTTATGGGATGTTGAAAGTGGGGAACTAAAGCTGCATGCTCCTCCAACTCTACCGCTCTCAGCTGCCCAAGATTTCTCCTAAAACTCCCCTCCAATTCTCTCCTGCTACCTCTGGAACTCCTTGAGCATCTCTATGATGTTACCTCTCTCTCTCGCTTTCAAAGCTTCTGTTTCTGGGAAGCCTTAGCCACAGAGATGAGGAAGCCAGGGCTCTCTAGGTGCTGTTGGGGCACCTAGTCCCAGTCAGCATGGCCTGTGGTCAGGGCTGGTGGGAGTTAGGAGTCCAGCAGCACCCAGAAGGTCACAGGTTCCCCATCCCCATTCCCCCACTCAGATAAAGACTAGATTTTTGTGCTTGCACTTGTTCACATTTATCTCTCATTTCTTTTTTTGACCTCTCATCTACATTTAGATTGGGGGGTCCTTGAGAAAGGGGTGTGTCTTGTTTGCTTACATTAGTCAGTAAAGCACTATAGACTGTTATGAGACTACATAAATAATTAGCATAGGAAAGATCACAAGCAGGTGCTGACTATGCCCTGTCCTACCATTGGGTAGAGTGAGACAGCCAATTCTGGGTGTAATGAAATGGCAGGAAATTGCTAACTTATTTGATTTAATTTATTTTTCCTGCCAGGGAAGGAGGAGAGGTGTTTGTGGGATTCTCTGCCTTGAGTACCAGAATAAGCACCTTGGCTGGCCTTGGGTACTGTGCACCTTGGCTTGGTGGAAGTGGGCTGCTCAGCTCTAGCTCAGTGTTTCTCAACCTGTGGGTCCCCAGATGCTGTTGGACTACAACTCCCATCATTCCTAGCCAGCATGACCAGTGGTGAGGGATGATAGGAGTTGTAGTCCAACAACATCTGGGGACCCACAGGTTGAGAACCGCTGTTATTGGGCTGGCTCTGGTGCTGATCTTCCCAGAGTTGAATGCCCAAGGGAGGCTAGTGACCTGGGCCACTTGAGCTTTAAACTGGCTACAATAGGGGCAGAGATAAACCTACTCAAAGCAGCGCTCCACAAGATGAGCCTTGGCTTCCTAACATGATGTCATCTTCTTCCTTCCCAAAGTATGGCAACGTGGGAGCAATGGCTGTAACATTAGCACAGACCCTGGGGCAAAACATTGGAATGATGTGGAACAAGCACCGTACCTCTGCAGGTAAGTAGCTGGGTGTTGGACTGAATGGAGAGATAGCCTGACCTGACCGTAAGCAGGACTCCACAGTGCGCAGTAGACCTCTAAGCATATTTAGACAGAAGTTACCGCATTTTTCGCTCTATAGGATGCACCCGACCATAGGATGCACCTTGTTTTAGAGGGGGAAAACAAGAAAAAAAATTCTCCCCCTCTCTACTCAGCGCCCCTTCAGCGAAGCGGCAGGAGAAACAGAGCCCCCTCCATTTCTCCTCCCGCTTCGCTGAAGGGGTGCTGCGCAGCTCTCCCTCTCTGCTGAAGCCAGGAGAGTCTTGCTCTTCCGGCTTCAGCAAAAGGAACCCAAAGCCTCTGGAGCGCAGCGGGAACTTGCGCTGCGCTCCGAAGGTTTTAGGCGGCTATCCCTGAAGCCTGGAGAGCGAGAGGGGTCAGTGCACACCGACTATCCCTGAAGCCTGGAGAGCGAGAGGGGTCAGTGCACACCGACTATCCCTGAAGCCTGGAGAGCAAGAGGGGTCAGTGCACTTACGCTAACCAGGTCTGGAGCGCCACAGGCTTTTTATTCCAACTAACCATCTAATGCCCCATCCCCTTCTTGAAGAGTGGAGAGCTTCAAGGGTAGCCCTCTGGTCTGAAGCATAGCACTCCATGGAATCTGAGTCTGTTCTCCCCTGGTGCTGAAAGCATCCTGTGCTTGGTACCGAGGAATTCAAGGCCCCAAGGAATCTGACTCCGGGATTGCTGTTTCTGGGGGTCCCAGTTTTGACGACTGTGACTTGTGGGCCTCATGACTGACAGGCTTCAGCTTAGTATCAGGGCCCCAGTGTGGGTTCAGCACCTCAGCAGCTTGCATCACGGGCCGCCCTGATGCAGCTGGTTCACCTTGCTCTTCTGCGTCAGAGTTTGGCTGCTGATCAGGGTTCAGATCATGACAGTAGGGAGCGATGACAGCCTCTGACGCATCTCTGAGAAGAGTGAAGATTGGAGGAAATTTAAAGACTATTTACAGAAATATTGCAAAATTAAGGAATGTTAGAATGATGTTGGATTGAAGTTAAGTGGTTTCTAGTGGTAATGGTTTAAAAGAATATGGAAAAACTGGATTTTTAATAGGTAAAAATTTAATGTTATAATATATTAAGATTAAACATCAGGATAATAAGGAGGGAAAGGAATTGCTGAACTAATAAATTGAACTGGAATACAAAAAAGGGAGGTATGAGGAGGTCCGGGAAACAAGTAAATGAAAGACAAGTGATGTAAAGATGGAATTATTTTTAATTGTTTTTTATTTCTTATTTTTCTTTTTTATTATGTAATATTGTGAAAACTTTAATAAATATTTATAAAATAAAAAAAGAGAAGAGTGAGGTTGCAAATATGTACACGCTCTGATTTCTGAACTGGAGACATACTCTTAAGGCAAGTCTGATCTCCGTAGCCGCTCTGGTGAGCTGCTCAAGAGCTGAGCTTGCTAGATCAAATGAAACTGCACCATTCTGCCACTTGTCTGAGGTGTTATGCAAACAAATCAGTTTGCACTGTGTGAAATAGCTCCGCTAAATATACATTTGGCCAATGGTTAGCTACTGGAGTAAAGGATCGGTCATCGAGCCTTGTTGGAGATTCTTAGTACAGGTTATACAGACAGAATTGCTGTTAATGGGATGTATTGTCCTAAGACAGAGGATGGGATAAGTGACACCTGGGGATAACCGTCCTAGGATTCTTTGATTAGAAGAGGGGTCACCAACCTAAGGCCCTTGGGCTGGAAGCAGCCCATGGAGGCCATTTTACCAGCCCACAGGCTGCCCCCAAACTGGACTGCCCGCTCCTGCACTGTGCTAAACCGGCGCAGCGCAGCATGGGGACTCGCTTCCGCGGTGCCGAAAATCGCATCTGTGCATGCGCAGATGCCAAAAATCGCATCTGCACAGATGCTGACACTGAAAATTGCATCTGCACAGACACAGATGCCGAAAATCACAGGTGCGCTTGCTTGCGCGTGTCGATCTGGCCCACGGAGGGATCTCCGCAGGACCGATCCAGCCCAGGCGAGATAAACCTTGCTGACCCCTGGATTAGAAGGTTCCATTTGAACGAATAGCTAGGGACTTTGGAGACACAAATTATAGGCAGAGAAAAGTCACAGAATATGCCCCTCCCAGTTCCTTAACAAGGCATCTCCTTCTTTTCTTATCACCCCATTTCTCTGCAGGCGACTGTCGCTGTCCTGACTCATGGCTGGGCTGTATTATGGAGGACACTGGGTGAGTGTGGGGAAGAGATGAGGCTCACCAAAGGGCGAAACTGTCGGAGGCGTGCTTCACTTTGCAGTCAGGAACAGCATCCTCATTAATGTGTGTCCATGGCTCTCTTCTCTAACCCACAGATTCTACCTGCCACGGAAGTTCTCACGCTGCAGCATTGATGAGTACAATAAATTCCTGGCTGATGGTGGGGGAAGCTGTCTCTTTAACAAGCCACTGAAGGTAAATCCAAAACACTCATCTGCTCACCTATAGCCTACAGCCAAAGAATCTTTCGAGAGAGTGCAACTCCATTCAGAACCGGCTGCCTTGCCACTTCCCGGACTCGATAACTTGGAACACATAAAACCTCCCATCTTGTCTGGATTCAGCTTCATTTTCTTTGGCCTCAGTCCAGCCCATTAATGCCTCCAGGCACCGGTCCAGCACCTGAACGGCCTCTTCCAAGTCAGATGGCATGGAAAGATAGAGCATATTGATGACACCTCATTCCAAAACTCCTGATGATATTTCTCAGCGGGTTTGTGAATATGTTAAAAAGCGCCGGGGACAGGAGGCAGCACTGTGGAATTCCTCAGGTTCTGGAATCATTAGAAAGCAGTATCCCTGGGCTCACACTTCCATGGCATTGGTTTGGTCCAGAAGGTGCTGTGGCCATCAAAAGCCATAGAGAAGTCAAGGGGAATGGACCTGGTTATCAATCAGAGCGACCAAGGCAGTGTCCATACAACTGACTTGAGAGCAGAGTGAAATAGGTCCAGACACTCGGCTTCCTCCAATAATAATAATAATAATAATAATTTATTATTTATACCCCGCCCATCTGGCTGAGTTTCCCCAGCCATTCTGGGTGTCCGGGCTGAACGATGGGGGTGGAGATGCTCCTTCAGGTATACAGGACCGAGGCCGTTTAGGGCTTTAAAGGTCAGCACCAACACTTTGAATTGTGCTCGGAAATGTACTGGGAGCCAATGCAGATCTCTCAGAACCGGTGTTATGTGGTCCCAGCGGCCACTCCCAGTCACCAGTCTAGCTGCCGCATTCTGGATTAATTGCAGTTTCCGGGTCACCTTCAAAGGTAGCCCCACGTAGAGTGCATTGTAGTAGTCCAAGCAGGAGATAACCAGAGCATGCACCACTCTGGTGAGACAGTCCACGGGCAGGTAGGGTCTTAGCCTGCGTACCAGGTGGAGTTGGTAGACAGCTGCCCTGGACACAGAATTAACCTGTGCCTCCATGGACAACTGTGAGTCCAAAATGTCTCCCAGGCTGCGCACCTGGTCCTTCAGAGGCACAGTTACCCCATTCAGGAACAGGGAATCCCCCACACCCGCCCGCCCCCTGTCCCCCAAAAACAGTACTTCTGTCTTGTCAGGATTCAACCTCAATCTGTTAGCCGCCATCCATCCTCCAACCGCCTCCAGGCACTCCACAGGACCTTCACTGGTTCTGATTTAAAGGAGAGGTAGAGCTGGGTGTCATCTGCATACTGATGAACACCCAGCCCAAACCCCCTGATGATCTATCCCAGCGGCTTCATACAGCATTGTCCAGCCACAATGTTAGGATGTGGCATAGGGTACATTCTATTGGTGTTGCGAGTGTATGATTTGGGGTGACCCTAAAATTATTTGTGGATGCATAGCTCAAGTTCTGTATTGAATTATACGTACGTTGGCAAAGTTTGGTGTGGAGGCAGCAGAGATGAGATGGACTTGCATAGAAGTGAAGCATTTGAGTCAGATATGGTGCTAGTGCACCTCAAGGACCACAGATTTCTAGTGAAGTGGGGGCCCAGAGCTGCTTATGGGGTGCACACTTCCACTCTCTTACTCATTTATGCTTATACTGGCAAGTACTCTTGTGGGCCTCACACTCTTTTGACTGTGTCTTGTGCAAAACTGCTACAACCAACTTGAAACACATTAGGCTACAATGGGGGTGGCCAACTTCCAAGAGACTGTGATCTACTCACAGAATTTAAAACTGGCAGTGATCTACCCCCATTTTTTAGGGGTTCAGGTCAAAGTTGTTCACCTTTTTTATGGAGGGGAAAAGCCCCATTTTTAGGGGGTTCGGGAGGCATATGTTGTTTAGCTTTGGGGGGGGCACAATGTTTTTACATTAAGGGTCAAAGAGAAACAGCAACTCACCAAAGGATTGCTGGGGGGAAAAACAGCCTCAGTTTGTAAACTCCGTCTTCCATTCTCCAACAATGGAGGGCGGGGAGAGGGGGTGGGGTTGGAAGGAGGCCAGCAATCGACCGCGATCGACCAAAACCTCGCAGGGATCAACCAGTAGATCGCGATGGACCTGTTGGACATCCCTGGGCTAGGGCATCTCTTTAGTAACATTATTTGGGGGAGGGGGGACTAAAGTGGCACAAGTGGAAAGGAGAGACAGCCATGTGCTAGGGGCTAGTTGCTTTCTCTCTCACACACACACATTTATCTGATGGTCAGAAGGGCATAAATTGGTCCTTTTTTATTTCTTCTCCTTGCTCCCTTCAAAAATCAATAGAAAGAAACCTGTTAATTCTTTTATAATGTTCAACCCGGCAGCATCACCGTAGACATAACTTCTTATGTTCATGAAATATTTGAAGATTGAATCCTGGCCATCTGCTGATGATACTTTTGGAAGGGCTTTCCTGGGCCGTGTTAAATTTTTAATTTGTAAACTAGATTGCTCCGTCATTGCAAGCAGCACAGTGTCAATGCAAGAAATCAGTGGTCAGCTAGGCTGCCACTTGGTGCAGCAGTGGAGAAATTTAGTTTATGGAAAGATAACTTAACAAAAAAATGCCGCTTCCATCTCTACTCTAAAAGCAAGCCTCCTCCATTCCCTCAAAATGGGGCCATGAAATGGGGGGAGGGTCAGTTTTGGCCTAGTGCAAAAAGGAAGTGGGGCGTAGAATATCAAGGTATACATGCAAAATGAGAAGATGGCTTGGAGGCCGCTAAAGATTTAATCTCATTTCTGCCCCCCCCCCCCGTTGTTACAGCTCCTTGATCCTCCTGAATGTGGTAATGGATTTGTAGAGGCAGGAGAAGAATGTGACTGTGGGTCTCTGGCGGTAAGTGTCAAGTGGGGCTGAAACTGCCATGTGGGTGGAGGTGGGGTGATGGGGGAATGGCATTGCTGGACTTGGGTCTCTTATTCAGTCCTGCCTTCTGCATGCTTATGAGCCCCTCATATTATTTCAGAAGGCTGGGGTATTTCAGGAACTTGGCGCAAGACACAATCCTTGGCATGGGAAGCTGACTGGGGCTCCAAAATATCTGGAGAGCACAGACTTGTGGAAGGTTATCTGCCATAGAGGGGGGACAGTAGATAGTGAGTGGGGACAGAAAGTAGTGGTAAGGTAAAGGTAAAGGGACCCCTGACCATTAGGTCCAGTTGCGGACGACTCTGGGGTTGCAGCGCTCATCTTGCTTTACTGGCCGAGGGAGCCAGCGTACAGCTTCTGGGTCATGTGGCCAGCATGACTAAGCCGCTTCTGGCGAACCAGAGTAGCGCACGGAAACACTGTTTACCTTCCCGCCGGAGTGGTACCTATTTATCTACTTGCACTTTGACGTGCTTTCAAACTGCTAGGTTGGTGCACCCGTGTCCCTGAAAGTAGTGGTAGAGGTTAGGAAAATAGACGAGGCAAAGGTGAACACACATAATGTCAGTGTTTATCTTGTGGGCCCCAGACCCTGAGGTTACTGTGCCTTTAAGGGCAAGAAATTGTACCTGGAAGATACTGCATCACTAAAGCACTGAGGTGGAGACTGGGACACATGGCAAAATTCTCCTTGGAGGAACCTGGCAGTCTCCAGTCTCAACACAAATGGCCCAGTTCAGAATTCAAGGCACTCATTGTTAGACAGGGTTTGTTCCAGCTCTGATCCAAAATTCCCAGCGAAGTTAACACCTGGCTATTCTCTCTCTCTCTCTGCTTTGCCCCCTTGAAGGAGTGCTCCAAAGGTGGGGGGAACTGCTGCAAGAAATGCACATTGACGCACGATGCTATGTGCAGTGATGGCTTGTGCTGCCGAGGGTGCAAGGTAAGTGGGTGAGATTGGCAGCAGTGGTGAGGCAGGGGGGGAGGTGTTCCCACGGGCATAAGCTCCACTCGGAGTCTAATTGGCACTAGTTTTAAGCGAGGCACCTTTTTAAGGAACTCTGCAGCAGATGAAAAATCAGCTGTGCCTGTGGGCGTGCTGCAAACTAGGCCAAAGCACAGTGGGCATTGCCCATGTGAGGCATGAATTTTTATTGCACAATTGTCTGTGGTTTTCTACAAAATAAATCCAAGCAGATAAGGCATCATACATCACATGCATATCATACACACATACACCATGCATGTGTACGTATGTGTATGTGACACACTCCCCTTTCCAGGTCGTTAGTCTACTCCACAACTGCTTAGCTTCAGCTGTCTTATAGCAGCTTCTAGACTATTCACAGGGATTGAACCCCAACATGTTGTGTTAAAAAAAGTCCAGCTCTAGGTATTACTGTGGGTTCTAGGCATGAGGTGAGTCTTTCTGCAACCACTTGACTCTTTGGGTGCTTCCAGACTGTCACTATTTTTGGCTAGGATTCAGTCACTTCCTGGCAGATTCAGACAGTGGCATAGCCTGGAGGGGGGCTGGTCGCCCTGAGCGCATTTTCTGAAGGATGCTTGACTAGGTGCCCCTGCAACAGCCTCCCATCAGAGCCTGACTCTGGAGCTGCGGAGGCAGCTTCCTTTTGTGCAGCTCCACTTCCGGCTCAGGGGAAAAACAATGCTGTCCAAAGTTGTAAAGACTACGGAGAGAATAATTGGGTGCACTCTTCCCACCTTGGATCAAATCTATGCTTCCAGGTGCCATAAGAAAGCTGCAGAGATAGTGCAGGATAGTGCACACCCCGGAAATGATCTCTTTCAGCTTCTCCCTTCTGGAAGAAGGTACAGGGTTATAAAGACTAGGACTAGCTGCCTGAGAAACAGTTTCTATCCAAATGCAATTTTAGTTTTAAACGCAGTGTAAGGTAGTGTAACGGGGTGAGCTCCCATTGCTCGGTCCCTGCTCCTGCCAACCTAGCAGTTCAAAAGCACGTCAAAGTGCAAGTAGATAAATAGGTACCACTCTGGCAGGAAGGTTAACGGCGTTTCCGTGCGCTGCTCTGGTTGGCCAGAAGCGGCTTAGTCATGCTGGCCACATGACCCAGAAGCTGTACGCTGGCTCCCTCGGCCAGTAAAGCGAGATGAGGGCCGCAACCCCAGAGTCGGCCACGACTGGACCTAATGGTCAGGGGTCCCTTTAAGGTAGTCTCTATGGGAGTATATTGTATTCAATTATGGGGGTATCAGAGTTTTTAGGGGCTAACCAGGCTGGGATAGTTGGGATAGCAGGCTTGTTGGTTTTTGAATGTCTGATGTAGATTTTTTTCAATTTCGTTGTTCTGTATGGGACAATGACAATAAAGATTATTGTATCGTATCGTATTGTACCTCTGACCCGGGGGTGAAGTGGAGAGTCGGTGGCAGAGAGCTGCCGCCCCTCGCCTGGGTTGGGGTACATGCAGCTACACAGCAGCGGAGAGAGGCTTCGGGTGCGTAAGGCACCCAGCCATGCCTCCTCCATCTCCCAGGTCAAGCCTGGCCCAAGGGGCAGAGAGAAGTTGCGGGCACACAATGTGCACAGCCATGGGTCCTCCATCCCCTGGGTCAAGCCTGGCCGGGGAGGTGGGGTGGGGGAGGCTGCGGGTGCACAAGTGAGAATGCAAGGCAAGCTGTAGCCAGCTCTCTCTGTGCCCTGCCCCCCTCAGGGGCGTTCCCTGGCCCCGGGTGGTGTTTGGACATTCTCCACCACTGGATTCAAGTTGATAGTTGATTTGGTGGTCTTGCATGACAAACCCACTTCAAAAACTTTTTGCAATAAGGAAAGTGTCAGGAAAATGCACTGGAATGTGTGGGATAACAATGTCACCTAACCTCCCTGCAATCAGAGCAGAATGAATTTTCAATAAATAGCCGGTGTTGTTTTATGCAAACAAACCTGGATGAACATTCGGTAAACAGATGTACAAGCAACTGCAGGAAGTTGCCAATGCTGCTCTCATTATTCTTTTCTATCAAAAGAAGTGAGATCACGAATGCAGCAAGCCATGCTGCTCCAGGGAGAGTGCAGACAATATTTCTCTTTCTGCATTGAGAATGGTTGGGAAAGGAGTGTTTGAGTAGACTGCGGAGCCATGCTTCCCCTCACCTCCAAGGCCAGTGTTATGTACTGAAGTTCTCACCCTGGGCCAGCAGGGGGATACTGTAGATAGTTATGCAAATGAAGGATCGAAAGTGACGTTCAGTGATTGGATAGTTTTAGAAAGTTGTTACAGTAACAAGGTACTGGAGCTCTATATAAGCAGGCTGACTGAGCCCTTAAGTTCAGTTCTGTTCTGGCTTCTGAATAAACAAGAGCTGTTTGAAGAATCGCTGTGTCGTCTGATATGTTCACCCGCAACTTAACAGCCAGCACACTGAGCAAGAAATGTGGGAAGATGTTTCTGCCTGTTCCCTTTCCTTACCAGCCAGTATTAAATAACTCTTTTGCTTCTTTCCCATCTCGCACCCTGCAGTATGAGCCGCGGGGTGTAACCTGCCGAGATCCCGTGAATGAGTGTGACATCCCTGAAACCTGCACAGGTGACTCCAGCCAGGTGAGATGGGCAAGTTACCAGGCAAAGATCTGATCAGGAGGATCAGGAAGATGCACTTCAGGGTTCCAGTCAAACCACCTCCCTTTTGAACACCAGGAGATACCTCCTGCACCCCCAAGATCTGATTCTCTCGGGCTTTAATTTCCAAAATGAGATGCACATGAGCCAAATTCTGGCAGGAAGCTCTCAAGCTAATCTGGATGCCCTATCCTCCAATCCTAGCTATGTGGAGAACTGGTTAATTTAGTGACTCTTGAGCTGTGAAGAATCTTGTCTTGTTCTATATTGAATATTTATGTTTGTCTTTCCCCTCTCTCTGTATTTTTTTCTTTGCTCCATAGTGCCCACCCAATTTGCACAAGCAGGATGGCTATTTTTGTGACAATGAACAGGTAAGGTTGGTATCTCAGCTTCGCACTTGGGTGGGATATCCCTGGCATTACTGCCAGTGAGGGGCATAGCTGCACCCATAGTCAGTTGCATCCATGTGCCTTTGCCATGCGCAGGCTGGACAAACCCTGGTCAGTTCCAGCACCAGGGAAGGAAAGCAAGGGAATGAATGTATGGTTAAAGCTGTTGCACCCACTGCCAGAGAAGTGTGCCTGTGCCTTTTAAGGGTTGCATAGCGGGTGGAAATTCTGCTAGGCACAATTTCTCCTAGCAGTGCACCACTGTGATAGGGGAAAGCCA
The DNA here is from genome assembly GCF_964188305.1 of Podarcis bocagei. Lineage (NCBI taxonomy): Eukaryota > Metazoa > Chordata > Lepidosauria > Squamata > Lacertidae > Podarcis > Podarcis bocagei. The sequence goes on along the minus strand of NC_138138.1, from coordinate 14,724,010 downwards.
GCTTTGGTGAAATATTCACTTATAGGCAATTCAGAAAAGTACAAAAGTCATCTCAGTGTAGAGACTGACACAGCCCACAGAAGGAGCTCACTGCTAGCTTCTGTTAGAAATAATAATGTCTCATAGAATGGAGAGGGAAACCGTATCTTTGTAGAGTGGCCATATATTGCACGGCTTGAGAGTAGGGAGGAAATCAAGAGTGTGATGAGTCGTCCCCTGAGCATGATGCAGCTTGCATCTGATTGTTATATTATCAGACGAAACTGATCAGCAGGACAGACCTTTATTTGTGTCTACTCCCTTCTGCTCTGAAAGCAGCAAGCTTTTCATGCTGGCCAGGCTCCCAGTGTGTTAAGATTTCCTGGGAATGCAGCTTCTTGTCTCCCTACCCATTAATTTATGCTAAAGGAAGTTACATTGGCTCCAAATATGGAGAAAGGGAAATTGCTTGGGGAAATTCTAGTTTATTCATAGCGACCCCAAATTATCCAGACCTCTGCTCTGTAGAATAGCTACTCTATGCGACCTTAGTACTGCAGAGACCTGAGGAGGTGAATCTGCACTCCCAGGCCCCATACATTAGAGCCTTCTATTTGTCCACGGAGGCATATGATCAAGTGAGGATCTTGTGAATCTCTAACAACTCTGACTTTCTCCTGCGCAGGGCCGGTGCTATGGAGGCCGTTGTAAAACCAGGGACCGCCAGTGCAGTGCATTGTGGGATCGTGGTAAGTCGTGCTCTTGGTCACTCAGATGGGTGGGGGATGCTGTAGCGAAGCCTGGTTTCATGTTGCCACTACGTCCCCATAACATCAGTGGGTGATGTATGCTGGCAAAAGGGAGGCACTAATGGCAGTGTTCTCGAAGCTACAAACATGAGTCTGACCAAACTGCGGGAGGCAGTGGAAGACAGGAGTGCCTGGCGTGCTCCGGTCCATGGGGTCACGAAGAGTCGGACATGACTAAACGACTAAACAACAACAATGGCCGGGGAGGATGTGCAGGTAGAACTGCTTTGCTCCTGTTTTCCCAATGATGTGCATTGCTGCTGCTTACCAAGATGGGGAAGCACAGGGCACTGGGAGCTTTGGTGTGGTGTGGGTGCAGCAGTAGGACCCATCCCTTCCTGCCGGTGTGCCTGCATCACACCAAACTCCCCATCTCTGTAAGTGACAGCAATACGCAGCTTTGGGAAGACAGAACAGCCACCCTACCTGCATAACCCCACCAGGTTCTCTTCCTGAAGGCTCTTCCTGTGGCTTTAAAAGGAGCAGGGCAAGGAGGATGTATGCAGCTGTATCACCTCTCATTTTGATACCCACTCTCTTGCCCCACTGCTCTTTTGCTGGCGGTGGGGTACAACTAGGGTGAGAGGCATATTGTTTGAGTTCTGGCCAGGAGGTTATAGACCTAGCAACCTTAGCTGGAGGTGGTTAATGGCTTGAGTCAATGAGGGACAACATAAGATGATCCTGCGGCCATGCCAAGGGCTGAAAGCAGTAGCGTAGCGTGGGGGGTGCAGGGGGGGCCGGCAGCACCGGGCGCAACATCTAGGGGTTAGGGTTAGGGGGCGCAAATCCACGGGTTAGGGGGCGCAAATCCACGGGTTAGGGGGTGCAAATTACTTTCCTTGCCCCGGGTGCTGACAACCCACGCTACGCCACTGGCTGAAAGGCTGATGAGGGTTCAGCACCAGCAAAATCACTGATGAACAGATAGCAGCATCTTCAGCCTTCCCTGTCATTGCCCTCCCAAGAGATGCTAACATGCAAAATTTAATTGCGAGACAGAGGGAGAGAGAGAGTCTTCAAACTCGTCCACCTATAGGCTAGTTTCTCAGTGATACCCAGCCAATCTCTTTCTCTGGCTGGCTCTGATTCCATCTTGTATCCTGATTTTTCCAGTGCCAAGTCAAGAGCAGAGGGCAAGGGCTTTGCAGCATTTCACAACATTAGTCTAATGAAATAGTCGGGGCTACACCACAGCTAAAGACCAGACATGCTGTTCTTGTTTGGCACGATGTAAGAGGGGCTTAATTTGTAGTTAACAGTCTGGGTTGCTTAAGTTGGATGCTCTCTGAAACTGGCACTGACTTGCAAAAAAAGCTTTGTACCAAGATGTCCTTAGAAGGCCTCCAATGGACTTGCAAGCTTGGTATACCGTAGTCCAGCTCCTTGTCCGATCACAGACCTATCCACTAGTAGCCTCACTTAGGTTAACGCTTGCAATCCAGATCACAGTTCACAACATGCAGAGGTGACTGAGGACCAAATGCCCCTGAATGACTCAAGCTGCTGATTTAGACCAGTAAGTGCTGTATCCTAAGAGTTGTCCAAAATCATTGATGAGAACTTTCAAGGTAGGGATAGATCATTCTGGGTTTGTAACAAAGAGGAACGTCGAAACAAAATAAAAAAACTCCTTCCAGTAGCACCTTAGAGACCAACTAAGTTTGTTATTGGTATGAGCTTTCGTGTGCATGCACACTTATTCAGATACCACACGAAAACTCATACCAATAACAAACTTAGTTGGTCTCTAAGGTGCTACTGGAAGGAGTTTTTTTATTTTGTTTTGACTACGGCAGACCAACACAGCTACCTACCTGTAACTAGAAAGAGGAACGTGTCATCCACAAATAAGGCGATTAAATTCCCTGGGATTCCATACATTCCAAACCCTGGTTTTCCAAATTGTGAAAGTGGAGAAGGGCAGAGCGAAGAAAGCAGCATCTTGACCTCAGTCGCTACAATAGTGGCAGCAAAATATACTGTCATAATCTGGTTAAACTGTGGACTATTCAGTTATGAAGGTTTGCCTCTCCGAGTGTAAAACTAAAACCCCAGATACCCAACCTGCTTTGCATTTGTCCTGCTGTTGTTACATTGGGATCTTAGGATACTAGCAACATTTTTGGACGAGTAATATAAGTAATATAAACCCCAAGGCCTCACCAGCTTTGAGTCTGGTAAAAAGTTGCGTTCCAAGGGCTGGGTCCATGGAGATCTTCCCAGTGTCACAGGAATAACTGAGTACTGTACTGCAAACTGCCGGTCATCTGAAGGCACCAGCGCCACCTTCAGACCTATGGTAGAATTACACCCTTCCTTGCAAAAAATTTTTGAAGCAAAACCCCCCAGGGTCCTGATGAGCAGCTGTTCAGAAGAGTAGCTCTGTAGAGAATGTAATGCTGGGCCAGGGAAGTATGGCGTCTATGTGTGTTATGTTCTCTGGTGTGTCATACCTCCCTCTTCTTTTCCTCCCTGGGACTCCAGCTTCAGCTGAAAGGTTTTGCTACGAGAAGCTGAATGTTGAAGGCACTGAGCGAGGGAATTGTGGGCGCGAGGGGAACCGCTGGGTGCCCTGCATCAAGCAGTGAGTAATCTCAGATTTCACCCTTTCCCAGAATGCACTGTGTCCCCTTCCTACAATGCACAGCACCAGACCACCACACTACCGCAGCCGACAAGCTGGTGCAAAATCCCTTCTTTACGTAGCTTATCTGGTTCTTTCTCCTCCCCCTGCACTCAGAGACGTGTTGTGTGGATACCTCCTCTGCGCCAACGTGACAGGCTCTCCGCGTATGGGCGAACTTCTTGGTGAGATCACCACCATGACTTTCTATCACCAGAAGCGTTACGTTGACTGCAGGTTAGTGGAGCCTCACAATCTAGATCCATCTGCTGTGGGGGGAGGGTTAAACACTTCCTCCCCGGTGTTCTTTTCTCAGCAAATTAGCAAAGTCTGGCTGGCAGAGTGCTGCAGGCACACCACCACAGCTTCCATGTGGATTGCAGGTGTCTCTCACAGTACATCATGAGATGCAGCAACAGGAATTGTGAAAAGAAGTTGCTGGTAGGCTCCTCTCCCTCCCCCATTATCTCCACCAGCATTGTAATTATAGAGCCTTGTCTCTTTCGTGTGTGGGAGCAATGAAGTATTCCACCCACACAGTGGAACTATTCTTTTCCTCTCCTAGGGGCGGCCATGTTCAACTTGTGGATGGCACGGATGTGAGCTACGTGGAAGACGGGACGCCCTGTGGACCCAGCATGCTGTGTCTTGACCACAAATGCCTTCCTGTATCCGCCTTTAACTTCAGCACCTGTCCAGGCAGCTGGGGTGGCCAGATCTGCTTTGACCACGGGGTACAACTTGCGAACAAGTGCCTTTGCTCTTAGCATATGCTTAGCAGTACGGTCTGCACAGAGGCAAATATTGAGCCATCTGCTCCAGTTTCCTCCAGGGGCCAAGTCTTGGGGACAATGATTTTGAAACTGGAGGGTTGAGAGGGAGCCTCCTTTAGCCTTTTCTGAAGTTGGAAAGTATGGATCAAAATGGATGTCATCATGACCCAGTCCATACGTTTAATAATTACGTTCTATGAGTGTAATGTGGTGTATTACATGATGGCAAAATCGAAAGTGATGGATGCATTTAATTTATTTGAGAATAATCTCATTCAGAAATGGTCTCTCCCCGCCATGGGGAAAAGGCTAGAAAACAATGCTTTGGCTTCTTTTTTAATGTGGTTGGGGGATTTAAATTTGTTTTTCCCATTTCATCTTGTAACTGTGTCCATGCCACCATAGGGGAAAGCAACTTGCTTCTTCCGAAAGCAGCCCAAGTGGGCATTTTTAGGATACTAACCAAACATCAGAAGAACATCTTCAAGGACCAAAGCATGCAGCTTCTTTGTTGGTTATAGGTCTGCAGCAATGAGGGCCAATGCATCTGCTATCCTGACTGGACAGGAAAGGACTGCAGTGTCTATGACCCCATCCCAGATCCAAAGCCCACAGGGGAGACAGAAAAGTACAAGGGTAAGTTTGCAGGTCGAGATTCTCTTAAAGGTGACCAGAACCTTATCTCATGCACTTGCAAATCAAAATTGCAAATGTGGTGGTCCTTAGACCAACATGAGGTCATAGCAGAGACCCTCCTCTGTGTTCTCTCTGAAGATCCCAAAGCCCTTTCTCGAATCTGCTGTTGTCTTCCACATGCCTTGTTTTATTTATCATATTCTAAATTAAGGGAGGAATACAAAAACATCAAACCTGTGGGAGAAACCTGAGTACATATTGAAATTGAAATACTTTATTGTCACTTGTACAACTTGTAAACAGTGAGATTACACGAGCACCCCCCACTCAGCTCTCTTAGTCTTAATTCCCCTTGTTTACTGACGCACACCCACCAAACCCGAAAGTCAGTTGCCCTGTTGTTATCTTTTCATTCAGCAGCCTAACAGTGCATGGATAGAAGCTGTTCTTTACCCTGTTGGTGTGACTAATCATGCTTCTATATCTTCTGCCCGAGGGCAAGAGATCAAGAAAGTGCCGGCCAGGGTGTGAATCATCCCTGAGAATTTTCCTCACTCTCCTGAGGCAACGTTCTTCCGCTATTTCATCCAGTGGATTCACGGGACAGCCCATAATACCTTGTGCTGTATTCACCACCCTCTGTAGGCACTTCCTATCAGATGATGTCAAACTAGCATACCACACCGTGATGCAGTATGAAAGGACACTTTCTATTGTTGACCCGTAGAAGGAGGTCATCACTCTGGTTCTTTTCTCCCACAGCTGTTTTTGGAAGACTGTCCCAGAATCATGCAGCTTCAGTTCTTTGAAAGCCACCTCTTATTTTGCTTGTCAATCTAAATGCTCAGATTAAAGCCAAGCGTTCTTACACCCACCATTTTCTTTAAGCCTGCATTTCTCTCTTATCAGGTCAGACTGCCTCCCCCCTCTTTCTGATTCAGGCCCTACCTAATCCGGGCTCTGTCAGTCAAGTACCCATATTGTTGGACCTCCCCTTTTCATAGGAACATGGGGAGAAGCTGCCTTATACTGAATCTGAACATTAGTCCATCTAACTCAGTATTGTCTACATGGATTGGCAGCATATCTCCTGGATTTCAGACTGAGGACTCTCCCAGCTCTACTTGGAGATGCTGGTGATTTAAATGAGGACCTTCTATATGCAAGGCAAATGTTCTGCCATTCACCTATGGTTGTAACCTCACAATACGTACAGTGGTGCCTCGCAAGACGAAAAAAATCCGTTCTGTGCTTCTCTTCGTCTAGCGGTTTTTTCATCTTGTGAAGCAAGCCCATTGACGGACTAGCGGATTAGCGCTATTAGCAGCTTTTAGCGGCTTATCTGCTGATCGGATCAGCTGATAAGCGGCTTAGCGGCTTAGAAAAAGGGGGGGAAAGGGGAAAAAACCAGCAGGAACTCGCAAGACATTGTCGTCTTGCGAAGCAAGCCCATAGGAAATTCGTTTTGCAAAGCACCTCCAAAACGGAAAACTCTTTCGTCTAGCGAGTTTTCCGTCTTGCGAGGCATTCGTCTTGCGGGGCACCACTGTATATATATATTTTTGTCCCCTCTTCCTCTGCAGGTCCCAGCGGAACCAACATCATCATTGGCTCCATCGCTGGAGCAATCCTGGTGGCGGCTATCGTCCTGGGCGGCACCGGATGGGGATTTAAGTAAGCAGCGTGGACTTGCGCATGCTGTGCCGTTCAAATAGTGCTCCCCTGCACTGTTTTGCCTGGGGGGGAGCTCTCTCGCATGTTCTGCTCCAGGTGCCCTTTGCAGTGAGCTCCTTTGGTGCCTGCACTCAGCTCTGGGGAAGGGGGGGGCGTTGAGCTGAGGCATGTCCCACCCCCCTACCAAGTTCAGCTTTTGCCCTTTTTCTCAGGGTGGATTCATACGACCACGGTTTTCCAGTGGCCTTGTTGTGGAAAGGCCACTTGCTAACTCCTTCACTTGGTAGTGTAGGGAAGGTACGGCGCATTCCTGGGGGTGGTCTGGACATTTGCCTGGACTGGAGACGGATCGGTCTTACCTGATGGATCGACACCCTGTGGCCAGTTCCTTCTCTGCAGAACCTTCAGTCAGAAAAGGAGGAGCCGGGGATTGATCTGCGAGCCTGGTTAAGACTCCTCCCCTGCCCTTCAGGAGACTCCTCAACCATCCCAGGAAGTAGCTGTCGGTGCAAGGGGAAGGGTGGCAAAGGAAGGTTTGCCCATGGGGCTTATTGCCATTCAAAATGGGGTGCCGACTGGTAGTCTGTATCCACCCTCAGACAGATAGGGGTTGGCTGCAGCAGGGAAATGTGACAAGCCTGGGCTGCAGGCTAAGGGAAAGCAGAGAAAGGCACCAAGCCTCGGAGAATATCAATTGATGGAGGCCTTTTTGACTCCACCTCCAGCCCAGTTGTGGCCGCAACTTTAGAGAGCGTTTCAGGTCTGCTCCTGAGCCCACTTGTCAGACTTACTCTTTAACCCTCAATGCATTTTGCACGGCGCATGTTATGGAGAACGGAAGGCACCCTCATGTGTAGAGAGCCACCCTGGGAGTGGTGGGGATGGGGGCGGACTGATGTGGTGAAGCCCAGCTCCCGATGCATGGGGGCACACCAGAGCAAAACGTTCACCATGTATGATGTGTTAAAATTGCTTTCCGGTGTTACTTTGCCACCTGTAAAGGCAGAATATGAATTGGTCTTAGGGAGCTTTCAAATGGAATCGGTTACCGGGCTGGGGTACACTGGTACAATTGCAGCTTTTGATATGCCATTAGCTTTCCCTCCTGAACCATTTCAGGCAGTTTGCCTGTACTTGCAGCAGCTGGAGCAGGATCTGTGTCCTGCCCCCGCATGAACATGGGCTTGTAGGAGTTTGGGAGGGCTGTAAGTGCTGTCATCTCCCACCCGAGTTCTTAAAAATCTGTCTTAGGAGTGTATGTACCTGCACACCTTTAACTGCCACCAGCATTGCTCTGAATTGGGGCCTTTGCATCCTCTTTAACCTCTGTCCATTGCCCTCTCACCTAACAAACCGGGCTTTTTCACCCAGTTGACCTGCAGCATATTACTGCGGGGGAAATTTGTGGGTCCAGCACCCTGTGGTTTTGCTTTGGGTAGAAGGGTCACTTGGCGTTGGGCAGTGGCGTAGCGTGGGGGGGCGGGGGGGGGCGCAGCATCTGGGGTTTAGGGTTAGGGGGTGCAAATCCACGGGTTAGGGGGCGCAAATTACTTGCCTTGCCCCGGGTGCTGACAACCCACGCTACGCCACTGGCGTTAGGTCATCTAGACATGGGCTTAGCTACAGATCACTGTCTGCTTTGGGAGGGTGGGGCTGTTTGGGGGGAAGCAGTTATTCAGCATTGGGGACTGGGGGTTAATGGCAGCATTCAGGAGGTGGACTGACCGGGGGGGGGGGGTGCTGCTGGTGGTGTTGGGGTAAACAAAGAATGTATTGGGGAGTCACACTCTTCCTCTCTGATCCACACCAGGCTCCCTGTTTGATGTTCTGCATGGACTGACACTTGCATGAGTGAAAGAGGAGTGTCTGAAATAACAGTCGCATGACTCAAAATACTGGCTTTAAGGAGATGGTGGCTGGAGGGAGGGGGTGTTGGCATGGAGGTGGGATGGGGGACAATAGAGTCCGGAAACTTGTGGCAGGTGCCATCCTCTACTAAGCAAATTCCGAAGGCACGAGCTGCAGGGACCTCAGAGTTGGCTCCTACAAAGTGAACTGTAACCCACTCAAACCCCCACCCCAAATCTCCCCCACCCACAAAAATAATTGCTGATATTTGTATGTTGTATGCGCCTGCCTGTCTACACTACTGCATTGGAAAGCAAGGCACAACAGACCCAGCCAAACTGCTGTTCTGGACGCTGGGATGAGGGAGAGAATGGGGAGGGGTGGAACGCCCTCTTGGCCCTCTGGTTTCTAGCTAAAATAGCTGACCACCTTCTCTCCAGGTCTGCAATTTCTTCTCTGGAATTACGAGCATCTTCAGGTCTCTCTCTAACACATTCCTCGGTTATATACTTCTCAAGCATTTTGAATTGTTGTTTTTCGGAGCTTTTCTTTTTTTCAAGGAGAATATGCCATGAGATGATCAAAATGTGCTTTGAGGAAAGGGTTGGTGGTCATATTCGGATTCTTTCCTTACTAGAACTATGGGGTGAAGGTGGCAAGAAAAAGAAAATGGTGTGCCTCAGCAGAGGGCTGAAGGAAACCATAAAACCTTTGCTGTGTGGGAAATCCCCTCTCCTTAATATAGTGGCAGCTTTGACCACATTTCTTCTGTTCTCCAATTGCTACCTGTTTTTAAGATGCTCCTTTAACTTGCTGCTGAGGGCTAGAAACATGCTTTAATAAGCTCATACCCAATATTAGAAATTCAGCGCAAACATTGACTTTGTACTTGAGGCCCTTGTGCGACTAACTTGTGTGCCGCAGGGGAGATCCCGGCGAATCTGTTCCTCCTTTCTTGGCCTTCCCAAGGCCCCTTTAAAGTTCCGGCAGGAGCTATGTCAGCTAAGAAGAATAGTGGTGGTAGATCTCTGCACAAAAGCTGTCCTGGATGGTAAGGAAGATGTTGCATGCGTGGCTGGGTTTTGCATTACCGACCATGGCATGCGGCACGAAGACTTGAGGCAGTTAGGCCACGGTGTACCCAGCTGAAGTTACCTGCTAACCCCCGTCCCCCTCTCTCTCTTTCCTTCTCTCTCCTCGGCTTGCAAAGGAACATTCGCAGAGGAAGGTATGATCCAGCTCAGCAGGGCATCTAAGCACCACCCCTTGCCGCCACCCCCTTCATCGCTCATCCCCTCCATCCCATCCTCCGCATCGCCTTCATCCCGCACTCCCTGCTTGCAATGATCGTGTGGGTGGCTGAACCAGCTCTCTTGCGGAGGCCCCTCTCGACCAAGAAGATCTCATCTGCGCCATCGCTTCTCTCCATGCATCCATCAGTGCCGGCATCAGCAACGCTTTGCTCTCCATTCCTTAGTTGGCTTGCGGGAGGAGGGCCTTTGGGCGATAAGCAAAAGGCACCTGGGCTTCTTCTCCCCAAATTGTAAGGCTTCAGCCATCTAACACAACAACAGGCCCTGCTCTCAAATATTGGATGATAATGTTGAGGTGCTTGATGTTAACCTTGGCCCTTGGTCTCTAAGGCCCATGTTTTGACATGCTACCTTTCCTTATCTGATGTGGTAAAGTCCCCATGAGAGGATTTTACCCCCCTTGGTTTCACTGTGAGGAGTTCTCATTTTGAGCGGGCCCTCATGGTGAAAGCAGGTATCATGAACTGTGTTTGTTCTTGGTATAAGCTTTCGTGTGCATGCACACTTCTTCAGATACACCTGTGTGTATCTGAAGAAGTGTGCATGCACACGAAAGCTTATACCAAGAACTAACTTAGTTGGTCTTTAAGGTGCTACAGGAAGGAATTTTTTTTAATTTTTTTATTTTGACTATGGCAGACCAACACGGCTACCCATCTGTGTTTGTTCTGACATGGGAAAAAGGGCTCTACTTTCAGGAAACCCTGTGTTGACCTCTCCACCTCACCATTACATGTAAACCAACCACTGTATTTTCTGTGCTCCCCCCATTCTGTTAAATGAAAGGATATGCGCCATATTTTAGCACACATACAGGCCCTCGCATATTATACTGAGTATTTGCAGCCCTGAGATGTATTAAACCCGCCCAAGAAACCTACAAGATAAACCATTATTCCTGGAGAAACTGAGGCCAAGAGAGTGCAACTTGACTAAAGCAGTTTGTGAGTAGCAGATATTTAAACCCAGGGGCCCCGAGGCCCAATGCTGTAGCAATGAATGTCACACACATGTTTTCCTGCCTATATAGATACCTGTGTTTGTGCATACACACTTGCCCTGAGTATATAATTACCTGTGGGATATGGGGACCAGGGCCTTTTGCGTGTCCCTAAAGTTAGCCTAAAGATTCTGTGTATGGCTCGGACTTCTCTGTCTGCCATGTATAGAATGTAAACCTTATATAAATATGGGTCTCGTCAGGACCCACACAGTTAGAAAAACTTCATCGCAACAAAATACACCACCTGGTCCAGCCAGGAAGTCTTTTAGCAGATTCGTTTGTAAAGTTGTACAGTGGTACCTCGGGTTACATACACTTCAGGTTACATATGCTTCAGGTTACAGACTCCGCTAACCCAGAAATAGTGCTTCAGGTTAAGAACTTTGCTTCAGAATAAGAACAGAAATCGTGCTCCGGTGGCAGCAGGAGGCCCAATTAGCTAAAGTGGTGCTTCAGGTTAAGAACAGTTTCAGGTTAAGAACTGACCTCCGGAACGAATTAAGTACTTAACCCGAGGTACCACTGTAGTATGCTATAACTTACCATAGACCTAGACATAAGCAACAACAAAGGCCTAGTTCTTGCACACAGAAAGTAACGCAACTTGATCATATTGAATTGCAAGACGAGACTAATGTGATTCAATGCCCTCTATACAAAAAAAAAAGGAAATTTCCCTGCATTTAAAAAAACAAAAACAAGTTAGAGGAAAGGCTTGGCTTGAACAGTTAACCCTGACATACTAATATTCCATATGCACTCAAAGGGGTATGGAGCAGTATGCAGAACTGGACCCTAAGTTGCAGTATTCAGGTATTACAAGGACTGATGGCTAAGTGCTCATTAGTATTCCCTACCACGGTAGGTGGCAAATTTGGACCTTTGAACATATCACAAAAGCCAGTGATAGCCAAAGAAGGTCTTCTTTTAAGTCAGTATGATTACCTCGCCCATTAACATTCACATAGGAACAAGCTCTCACATCTGGCAACTCGTGATTTCCCTTTCTGAAAAACCATGAATATCACTTGGAACCTGGTACCACCCTAATGGGGAGAAGAGATCTGCCCCTGCTGTGTGCTATAAGAGACACATCCATGCTTATCTTCTGCTGTCCATCCATTGTGTATTATTTTTGTGAATGTGACCTGGCAATCTCCCTTGGCATTCCTCTCATTTCATGGCTTCATTGTTCTTTGGAAGTTTAAAAGAGCCAGGAGTTTGGGAACTAGGGGTGGAGACTGTCCTCTGTGGGTGGAGACTGAGCTGGAACAGATTCACACAAATATTAGGTTGAACAAGGTAATGATGTGATTAAGTGCTTTTTCATTCAGCATAGTAAGGTAAAGGGACCCCTGACCATTAGGTCCAGTTGTGGCCGACTCTGGGGTTGTGGCGCTCATCTCGCTTTATTGGCCGAGGGAGGTGGCGTACAGCTTCTGGGTCGTGGTCAGCATAACTAAGCCGCTTCTGGCAAACCAGAGCAGCGCACGGAAACGCCGTTTACCTTCCCGCCAGAGTGGTACCTATTTATCTACTTGCACTTTGACGTGCTTTCGAACTGCTAGGTTGGCAGGAGCAGGGACTGAGCAACGGGAGCTCACCCTGTCACGGGGATTCGAACCACTGACCACCTGATCGGCAAGTCCTGGGCGCTCTGGTTTAACCCACAGTGCCACCCACGTCCCTTTTCAGCATAGTAGAGAGGTAAAAAACCCACCATGTTATACGTTGTGGCAATGCGGCTCTTGTTTCAACTGCTAGCACCCAGTCATGGAACATGTCAAGTAGTAAAAAAAGGAATGCACCAATGGCCACATGCAAAGTTCATTCATTTCATGGAATCGTAGAGTTGGAAGAATTAGATGAGTCTATGTCCCCAGCAGTTATCTAGTCCAGCCCCCTGCAATGCAAAAATCTCAGCTAAAGCATCCATGACAGGTGGCCAAACTACCACTAGTTAAAAACCTCCAAGGAAGGAGAGTCCATAACCTCCCGAGGGAGACCGTACCACTGTGAAACAGCTCTTACCGTCAAAGTTCTTCCTGAAGTCTAGTCCGAATCTTCTTTCTCATGACTTGAAGTCATTGGTTCGAGTCCTACCCTCAAGAGCAGGAGAAAACAAGCTTGTTCCCTCTTCCACAGCCTATATATATTTATTTTCTTACATTTCTGTCCCACCTTATTTTGCATCATGGAGCCAAATGAATATACATGAATATAGCACATGCCCAAAGGCACATGTTGGATTATTAGGGAGGACTTTCAGGAAACTTTGAGCACGCGCATCGGAACCTGTGTGATAATTTGTAGTCATATCACATTGTAAATAAGTTTTATTATTATATGGATATTGAATCGATGCTGCCATCTGCCCCGATTAGGGTGCTGCCTTTATTATTTGCAGGGCTTAATTGACAGGCAGAAATTCAATAGGCGCAGCCTTTAGCACGAAGCGGTGAAACTGAACCTGCTGAACGAATGTCCCTGTCATGACTACCATTAAATGCACAGGAGCCCTGCCAGGCAGTGGTGCATTTGGAACAGGACTTTAGGGTAGAGGTCCAAGGGCTAACGCTGCAAAAGGCCCCCAAAATACAGTGAAGTGGAGCACACTACCATCTAAAACATGGGTTGGCAAACTAAGGTCCGCGGGCCGGATCAGGCCCAATTGCCATCTAAATCCGACTAGCGGACAGTCTGGGAATCGCTGCGTGGATCACCAGTGCACACGTTCTTTCCCTCCCTCTCCCTCACACAGCGCCTCCTCTCTCCTCCTGGCTTCTCCCTGCCCTGCCTAGAGGAGGAAGGGGGCTGGGCTTTGTTGGTGCCAGCAGCAGCAGCAGGGCTCAAGCGGCCGCCATTTTAAGCAGCCCCTCTCTGGAGCCCTTTCACACGCCACTCATCATCCCGCCGCCACCAGCCCCTGCCGCTCACAAGACACAGGAGCCGCAGTTGGCTGAGTACCCCTCTTGAGCAGCCACCAGTTAAAGCAGCCCCTCTCCGGAGTCCCTTTGCGCACCGCTCATCATCCCTCGTTCATTTCCCCCCCCCCAAATATAGTCCAGCCCCCCACAAGGTCTGAGGAACAATGAACCGGCTCCCTGCTGGAAAAGTTTGAGGACCCCTGATCTAAAGAGCACACACACACATCCATATGAACATTAAGCCCAGAGTCTTAAGATTACTGCACCACAGCTGCCAGGAAAGAAAAGTGAGCGCCTTATCCACAATTTCTCCTGATCAGAGCAGGCAAAGGGGAGTATGTGGAAGGAGACTGTTCTGTGAGATATGCAGGACTTGGGAAATCTAGGGCTTTTAAAATATAATAATCCACACGTGTGTAGGGAATGCAAATCAGATTTGTATTTGTCACTTTGGTTACAGTAGCAATGAGTTTTCAATATATTATTTCCCCAACCACTCCCACAGTGTGTCTCCATGCTTTTGTGCTATAATTGCTGCACAATATCTCTCTCCTAAATTTAACATTTTGAAAATGTCAAAATTCAGGGTACAATCGGAGAATGCTTTCTAATCCCCAAAGGAATGAGCTTTGTGCGAGTTGCATAGCTGTGGCTGACAGACACAGAATCAATAAAATATGTGAAAGAAAGGTTAACTACGTTTTTAAAAAATGGTATACCAAATTCAGTTTTATAGGGGTACTTTAAAAGCAGAATGTGATTATGGACTTAAAACTAAATTTAAAGTTGACAGGAGTCCCCTGCACAGAAAATTAGCAGGTGACTCTCTGTCTGCCATGAAGATAAATGTTAGGCAAAGTGTCACCCACGTAATTTCTGTGAGTTAAAGGAGTGGAGGTGGTGATCTTGAATTCACTGTTTTGCATCCTGTGTTTCTAAATTCAACAACATACACAACAGAATATTACAAAACAAAAAATTAAAATAATAATTAGGGTGGTGGGTTGTTGTTGTTTTTTTGCAAATTTTAGACATTAAATATTCCCTCGAGAATTTTTATTCTGTTTAAAGCATACTAGCAGCAATAACCCCTTCTATAGAGTTAGAAAATAGATAATTGCACCTATTAGACTGAAACAGCTTAAGAGTAGATGCTTAACAATAAAATCCTATGTTAATTCAGAACTAAGGTATAGATGAATCAGTTTCAATTTCTGTTTATCATTTTCCCAGTCTTAAAAAATCAGTCCAACCCATTTTTGTTTCAGTTAGTGATTTTTTTAATATATAAAAAGCTTCCCTCAAAAATTGTCAGAACTTTTGCACGCATTTCTCCTAATAGACACATTTTTTTGAAAGTTATTTTGTCTAATGTAATGCTAAATTAGGAAAAATTGCTTGCAGTTTTTTAAATATACGGATTTGATGCATACGTGCCCCCTAATAGACACATTTTTATACAAATCTTTTTAGTTGGAGAACTGCCTCACAAAACGTTCAAATTTGGTAGCTCTGCTTCTGTTGGCATAGTTTCTGGACCTGTGAATTAGGGATATTTGCATTAAAATGCAGAGTGTACCAGATTTTCATCCCTGAGTCCCTCAAAGTTCAATGGACTTGTTCTGTTAGAAATGTGTTAACTGCAGTTGTAAATTACTAACAGTTTTAGAATTCTGAAATGGATGTCATTCTCTGCCTTGGGCCCATAATGGGAGAAGCGAAGAATTTCTGTTGTGGCAGAAATCTTGTACATGGTACAAGATAACTTGATTTCTTCCTATTTCCATAACACCTGCATTGGAAAAAAACAACTTGAATTTGTAAAATGGCAAATGGTGCTCATGGCAACAGCATTAATTAAAAAACCCCAAGACAATCCCTTTGCCAACTCCTGTCCCCTATCAAGGCAAAATCTAATATTTGCTGGTATCACCAAACCAGCAGAGGGGCCCACTGCCCTGACGCTTCCACTATTTTCACTTTCTCCAGCTGTTTTTGGACTACAACTCCCATCATCCCTAGCTAGCAAGACCAGTGGTCAGGGATGATGGGAATTGTAGTCCGAAAGCAGCTGGAGACCCAAGTTTGGGAAACACTGATCTAAAATGTGTGAGAATTGCCAGAATTTGCACATCCCAGTTCAAGGGCCCAATGAGAGTGCATTGCTTGAAGTCCCCACAATCTTGGCGTCAGCATTGTGGGTTGGGAAGCAGTGAATCATGAAAATGGTGGTTAGGTGAAGCCCTCGTTGGTGACCCAATGTCAAAAATAGGCCCCCTTTGTACAGGCTGGGTGAATCCTATTTATCACAAAGGCATTTCAGAGCATTGCCAGACATTCAAACCGACTTTGGGAGTTCTGTTTCTGTAATAATAATAATTATTATTATTATTATTTATAATTTGTACCCCGCCCATCTGGCTGGGTTTCCCCAGCCACTCTGGGCGGCTTCCACAAAGACCAAAAATACACTAAGATGTCACACATTAAAAACTTCCCTGAACAGGGCTGCCTTAAGATGTCTTCTAAATGTCAGGCAGTTGTTTATCTCTTTGACATCTGATGGGAGGGCGTTCCACAGGGTGGGCGCCACTACCGAGCAGACCCCTGCCCTGTTCCCTGTAGCTTTGCTTCTCGCAATGAGGGAACCGCCAGAAGGCCCTCGACACTGGACCTCAGCGTCTGGGCAGAATGATGGGGGTGGAGACGCTCCTTCAGATATACTGGGCCAAGGCCATTTAGGGCTTTAAAGGTCAATACCAACACACTGCAAATGTGAATTGTACACGGGTTAGAATGTACATTCAGCTGAAAAATGGCTCTGCTGGCTTTCCGTTACGTATTAATGACATTTATGCAGGCACCCAACTTACACAAGAGTATTCTCTGTGTCAGTGTCTGCAGATCTGCACTGTAACAAGTTGTGGTGTTATGCTTAAGAAGACCAGCGCCAACAGTCTTGTCCTTCCCATCTCTCCTTCCCATCCCAAAGTATGAAACAGTGGGACCTAGACTTCAGTGTTCAGCAAGCACACCACAAAAAGGCATCTCTCCAAATCAATGCAGCCTCGGGTGCAATTGGGGAACGTTGAATAAAAATAGGGGGGAGGTGGAAGCATAAAGAAGAAAGAAGACATTTTTGAAAAACTGTTTGTACATGTTGCATCTGTTGCATAATGATGCTTACTGCCAGGTTAGGTGCTGAGGAAACTCAGCCAGATAAATAAATAATAATAAATTATTATTATTATTATCCAGCAGTCATGCTGGAGGTGAGGGGTTTTCCTGGGCTTGGGTCAACCCTTTTCAGCTTCACCCAGGCTGTGGGAAAGTGGAGAGCAGTGAAACAACAATAACAGGACCAATTCTATCCTGTCAAATCCCTTCTTGCCCCTAGCCTTTGCTGGAAACTCCTTCTCTTCTCACTCATGAGGTTACAGCTAGAGGAATGATGCTGGGGAAATGGATCACAGCTTGTCTGCCTAGTTGGCCAATGGAAGGCAAGCTGCGACACTGTCCTCACCCCATTGATTAAAGAAGGTAGATTTCCACGGGGTGCTGAGTAATTTTTTTCTGTAAAAGGGGTGGTAGAGCAAATAAGTTTGGGAACCTCCGCTCCAGATGCTTCAGTCATGTACCAATGAATGAGAGGGAACACATCTGGCTCTTTTAACCTTGCTGAGGAATCACCGCCATTACTTTAGATTGCATTCCTTTACTTGCCACTAAAATTACCCCCCCTTGCTTCTGTGTTTCAGGTCGGGAGGGGCTTAGCCCCAGCTCATAACCCTGATCTTTGTGCTGCTGCTCTGGGTCTGTATACTCACCATAGGGTGGGGAGGAAGGTAAAAAACCCCTCCTTTCCTCTTCCTGGCCAGCAGATAACCAACATCCCAAGCCACCAAGTCTTCCATTGCCTCCTGGACGGACATGGGCAGGAGAAGCGCCCTCCTTTGGAGGGGCAACTTGCACTGCACTGCCTCGCACTGTGGGAGCAGCTCCCCACGGATGACCCTTGCCAAGGGCACCGTGTCACGACTTCTCGCGACCTTTCCTGGGGAAAAGGGCCAGAAAGGGATGCTACTTCACAGGTCTACAAGCGTGCCTCACTTTGCTAATCCCACCAAGGAATGTACCATGTTGGATCCACCAAAAAGCCACGCAACACGGGGGCACAGCAATGCTCCTCTCCTCAGCTAGTTCTGTGCCTGGAAGACGCACTGCTCCCTTTCCCATGGAGCGGAAATCAAGCATTTGGGGTGTGTGAGGACAGTTGGGGTGTGTTTTCTTCCACACGTTTTCACATGTATGAATGCCACGGTAGTCCTAATATTCTCTGCCCCCCCTTTTTTTTGGTTCCTGGAGAGGTGCTTCCCACAGCAACACAAAACTGCTCCTGGGTGGACTAGGAGGCTAGATCCCCTTTTGATCTTTTTAATGCCCACAAGCTCACCACCAGAGGTGCCAGGTTGTCCCCAAGATGTCGGGGTGGGGCCTCGCCCGCATGTGATGTTGGAGAGAAATAAGCCTCTACTTTTAATTCTGTTCCACTCAGCAGAAGGAGCAGGTGGGGTTCCAAAACTCAACAGGGCTGGCTCACCACATTGCCATAAAAAGGGAACCGCCCATTCAGTTTGGAGCCTAAATTTACTTCAGATGTTGTTGGACTACAGTTCATAATCATTGGCCATGCTCGCTGGCACCCATGGGAGCTGAAGTCTAGCAATAGCTGAGGGGGCATAGGGTCCCCAACCCTAGTAGAAAGGAAGTTACTGCAGCTGTAGAGTGTTCGCACTCAAATGCCTCTCTATAAACAGGGAATGATATGTTAAACCCTCCCAGTTGAAAATTACAGCCCTATTAAGAGAATAGTAACTTGTTGAGGCTAATAATCCTCTACAGTTCTCCGCAAAGATCCCTCCCTCCAACAGCAGGCAGAAAAGGCTGCTAACACCTGCAACAGGTTCAGAATAAGCCCTGGCCTTCCCTGCGATGGTGTCTGGGTTGTACCATGGCAGGTGGGCTCTTGCGTGAGGACGGGCTGCTCCCCCTGCAGTTTTAAATAACTTCCAACAATACTTCCCTGATCTGATTTGGGGATCCATGAAAAAAAACCTGTGGGAACTCCAAATGTGGATCTCTCAACATTTCATCTAATTTGGCCAGTCTTGGGCAGGAACTATCTGACCTCCTAGCCATATGCAAGACCACCCTCATGCTGGTGTCTCTCAGTAGGGCCTTTTCAGATTTCAGTAGGGGTGAGGAAGAGGTAGGGGTGAGGAAGAGAATAAGAGGGATGAGATTCAGCAGGATCCAGATCCCGACTCTTGAATGCTTTCAAGGATACATTGCTAAAACCAACAAGCGTCCGTGTAAGAGTAAATACGGGGAAGCCCAACTGGGCCTTCTACCAAATGGGACACCTCTCCTCCTGGCTTGTACAACGGTTGACCCAGTCAGCCATTTTCCTCATCCGAAGAAGCAGGATTTCTGAATGGTACTATAAGGGAACTGAATAGTCAGCTGTCTTTGGAGCTGGGGGCTTGGGTGTGGCTATATGGAGCGAATATTCTTGTGGAACGAAGGCCCCCTATGCCATCTTGCGGCCCGAAAGCTTACAATGGCAAGGCGTTCCTGTCAGACATAATTGATGCACTCCACGCTTACCCCTGTCTCCTTGTACTCCTTCCTTATCCTCCTTCCTTTCCTATTTGAGCACCACAGCTTTATGAAATAGGAATGCCGGGCAATGAAACAATAACAGAACCAATTCTATCCTGTCAAATCCCTTCTTGCCCCTAACCTTTGTTGGAAACTCCTTCCCTTCTCACTCGTGAGGTTACAGCTAGAGGAATGATACTGGGATTTGTAGCTTCCTTTGTCCCCACTGAGAGGACTGACTGTTGGCACACTAAAATCCAAAAACAGGTAAGGTGTTCTTCTTATGGGACCAAAGGTGGTCGATCTTAGGAGCAGGCAAGTTTGCGGGTCACAAATAATGTTTTGTCAGACTGTGTGATTTTGGGGACCTGAGCATTGTTTGGGCATCTCTATCTGTTCTGTTATGAAATGATCTGGGCTCAGGGTTTGAGGGTTGCGCTATTGGTGGGTGAGTGGCTGTGTGTGTGTGTGTGTGTGCGTGCGTGCGTGTGCGTGAGAGAGAGAGAGAGAGAGAGAGAGATTATGAATGTGTGCTTCAATATGAGTGAGTGAGTGAGTGTGTGTGTGTGTGTGTGAGTGTGAGTGTGAGTGTCAGCAAGCTGTAGCATTTGGTGCAATGGGCAACTTGAACCCTCTTTTAACCTTCGCACAGTAGCAAGGATCAAGGCTCCTAAAACTTCAAAGACAGCGCAGTGAGGAAGACGAGGAGCAAAGGTGGCTTCGCAAACGAAGAGCACAACCATGGAGGGAGCTCGCTCTGTGCTGCGCTCACCTTGGACCCCTGCCATCTCCCAGCACACTCTCCGGCTCGTGGGCACCTCGGACTGTGATTTCCTTTGCACATGAGTTGTGTGTATATGTATATATATCTATGATCTGCTCTGCCTCCCTCAGGGTGGGCAGCCTTGTCTGTATATCGTGATGTGCCCAAAGATTAACTAAAATGCCACTTCGGAGCATTCATGTAGATACACATTACACGTTCACTGCACACGCTGAATGTTGAAGGCTGGGCAAGTGGGTTGGCTTCCAAACCCATCGATGGGACAATTCTGGGTCTTCCGCTCAGGCAGATGCTAACAGCTGGATGCAAGGCCTTCTCCTTTTGTGTACCCCACTACGCTGCGCACATACCTGCCAATGTTTGCTAAGTTTGAAAGAGTGCAATCTACTCTTGCTCCTGACCTTTAGAAAATGTGGCCAATAATAAAAGCAGGGCCAATATTTTAAGATTTGGATTCCTGCAGAATTCTGTTAATCCTAATGTATACTACGAGGAAAAACACTAAAATGCATCCAACTGCCATATCTTAAGACTGAAAAGTAAAGTATTTCTTTTTGTTCAACTCTTAGCGTCTCTTTGACTTGCGCTGGATGTGCTGTGAAGTTTAACTTGTTTGTCTAAAGTTCACTTGCGGTGGGAGCGTCATGGGTGTGAACTAGTTATGAGAGTCCTGTTTAAGGTAAAGGTAAAGGGACCCCTGACCATGAGGTCCAGTCATGGCTGACTCTGGGGTTGTGGCGCTCATCTCGTTTTATTGGCTGAGGGAGCCGGCGTACAGCTTCCGGGTCATGACTAAGCCGCT
Organism: Podarcis bocagei; assembly: GCF_964188305.1. NCBI lineage: Eukaryota > Metazoa > Chordata > Lepidosauria > Squamata > Lacertidae > Podarcis > Podarcis bocagei. Next base: position 14,703,175 of record NC_138138.1, on the reverse strand, counting down.
TCTGGCGAACCAGAGCAGCACACGAAAACGCTGTTTACCTTCCCGCCGGAGTGGTACCTATTTATCTACTTGACGTGCTTTCCAACTGCTAGGTTGGCAGGAGCAGGGACCGGACAACAGGAGCTCACCCCGTCGCGGGGATTTGAACCGCCGACCTTCTGATTGGCAAGTCCTAGGCTCTGTGGTTTAACCCACAGTGCCACCTGTTTAGCTTAGCCTAATTGGCTTGTCCAAGAGAAGAGCTCTTTTCAAAGAGCATTGATCCAGGAACTCTGGTCCTGCAAACTGTACTGTGTTTGTCTCAACTTGCAGTGGGATATATTAGCTAATTGAACACCCTTATTAATTGTGTAGGTTATCTCTGGCTATCTCCGGGTAACTGTGTATAGGGCTGGCCCCTGCCCCTTCCAGTAGTTAATTTCTAACGCAGGAGTTGCTGGGGCTCAAGCTGGACATCACATCTTTTGACTGAGTACCCCTTCTGTTTAATTCACAAATGTGGGAAGGGTGATTAAAGCTACAGAGCACTGCTCTGTGACTGGTCTTCTTAAATGGCATCTCATGAGTCAGAGCTGAGCCCTGGAATTTATAAACAAAAACCAGGTTCTGGGGTCAGTGTAAACCTTGCACTCTGCTTCTGCTCAGAGATTATCTTCTTAATTTGCCCCACTTATCCCAGAGATGGACATTGGCACTAAAAGCAAGAGCCATTGCAGAGCCCAAGCTCTCAGTTCCAAAACTGTTATTCTAGTTCATTGATCTGTGGCTGGATTTGCCAGCTACACTAAGGGGACTTTTCCTCGAATTATTTCACCCTCTAGCCCAGGCTTCCTCAACCTCGGCCCTCCAGATGTTTTTGGCCTACAACTCCCTTGATCCCTAGCTGGCAGGACCAGTGGTCAGGGATGATGGGAATTGTAGTCTCAAAAACACCTGGAGGGCTTGAGGTTGAGGAAGTCTGCTCTAGCCGATAGATAAAATACTGAGGCATTTGAAACGTCTCCCTGAGAGATGCCAGCCTTTCTGAACTGGAATTCCCTCAAGTTGTTCCTGAAATAAAATGACATACAGTGGTACCTCGGGTTACATACACTTCAGGTTACATACGCTTCAGGTTACAGACTCCGCTAACCCAGAAATAGTACCTCGGGTTAAGAACTTTGCTTCAGGATGAGAACAGAGACCGCGTGGCAGCGGCGCAGCGGCAGCGGGAGGCCCCATTAGCTAAAGTGGTGTCTCAGGTTAAGAACAGTTTCAGGTTAAGAACAGACCTCCGGAACGAATTAAGTACTCAGCTCAGGGCACTCTAGAAATACAGTGGTACCTCAGGTTAAGAACTTAATTCGTTCTGGAGGTCCGTTCTTAATTCGTTCTGGAGGTCCGTTCTTAACCTGAAACTGTTCTTAACCTGAAGCACCACTTTAGCTAATGGGGCCTCCTGCTGCCGCTGCGCCGTCAGAGCACGATTTCTGTTCTTATCCTGAAGCAAAGTTCTTAACCTGAAGCACTATTTCTGGGTTAGCGGAGTCTGTAACCTGAAGCGTATGTAACCTGAGGTACCACTGTACTTAATCTGAGGTACCACTGTAATCAGTTATATTTTAAGGAACAACTTGAAGCCCGCATGCCAACTTTTTGAAGGTCCACAACCGGGGTCTTGTCACTCAGATGCAGTGGCAAGTGTCAACAGCAAAGGTGAAGGAGAAAGAAGCATTTAAAACCCCCAATCTCTGTTCAAACCTCAGGGCAAGAGGGAAGGACAGGTCTCTTGTCTTGCCAATGACCCTTAATGGCCCTGTGTTGTTTAGTCGTGTCCGACTCTCTGTGACCCCATGGACCAGAGCACGCCAGGCACGCCTGTCTTCCACTGCCTCCCGCAGTTTGGTCAAACTCATGCTTGGTAGCTTCGAGAACACTGTCCAACCATCTCGTCCTCTGTCGTCCCCTTCTCCTTGTGCCCTCCATCTTTCCCAACATCAGGGTCTTTTCCAGGGAGTCTTCTCTTCTCATGAGGTGGCCAAAGTATTGGAGCCTCAGCTTCAGGATCTGTCCTTCCAGTGAGCACTCAGGGCTGATTTCCTTCAGAATGGAAGGAAAGGTTAGGAAGAAGGTTAGGAAGAGAAAGAGGAGCAACCAGAACTTAGTCTTAGTAATGTCTTTGAAGTTTTTGTCCTGGAATGTAAATGGTGTAAATGAAAAATCCAAAAGGAATAAAATAATGAAAGTTTTGAGGAACAAAAATTATGATGTGATATGCTACCAAGAGACTCATATAGCTAAAAAACATAAACATGTATTGATTAATAAAAAGTTGGGGGTGGAATTTATTAATTCTGATGTCAGTAAAAAAAGAGGACTGGTGGTTTATGTTAAAGAGAAATGGGAACCGACACTAATATGTAAGGATGAAGAGGGAAGAATTCTGGGAGTTCAAATTAATCATCAGGGAGAAAAATTTAATGTAATAACGGTCTATGCCCCCAATACAAAAAAAGCAGAATTCTTTAAAAAATTGGAACAAATGTTATTAGAATTAGAGAGCCACAAATTAATTCTTTTAGGAGACCTAAATGGAGTCCCTGACCCTGAAATGGATAGGAGTGAAAAAAAGAGAAAGACGAACCAAGGGAAACTCCCAAAATCTTTTAAAGATTTACAGGAAAATTTAGATCTGATTGATATTTGGAGGTACAAAACCCCAACAATAAAACAATTTACACACTTTTCAGATGCACATCAGAGTTGGGGCAGAATCGATCAGATTTGGATTTCAAGAGAGTTATTAAGAACAAGGAAATGTGAGATAGAACCTAGAACACTCTCCGATCACAACCCAATTATTTTGGAAATAAAAGGTAGATCATTGGGACAGTACAGGTGGAGAATGAACGAATACCTATTAGAAAACGAATAGATTATTGAGAAAGCAAAAAACACCCTGAAAGAGTATTTTGAATGGAATTTAAACAAAGGAACCAAAATTGACATAGTCTGGGAAGCAAGTAAAGCGGTCCTCAGGGGAATCTTGATTCAGCAGAATAGTTATAGAAGGAAGTTAAGAGAATTAAAAAAGGAAGAAATAGTGAAACAACTGAAAGAATGTGAGGAAAAATTAATAATAAACCCAGAGGATGAAAAGATGAAACAAATATCTAAAGTGCTGCAAACTCAATACTCAACATTATTAGGGCAAGAGGTAGAATGGAGGATAAAATCAATGAAACAAAAATACTTTGAATCTGCAAACAAGACGGGGAGATTGTTAGCATGGCAACTAAGGAAAAGGAAAAAACAAATGGTGATTAATAAGATTAAAATAGAGGAACATATAATAGAAGACCCAAATGAAATAAAGGAAAAGTTTCTTCAGTTTTATGAAACCTTGTACAAAAGAAAGGAGGATGAAGATACAATAGAAATAGAAAGATATTTGGAGAAAAATGGGGGTGAGCGGCTGACAGATGATGAAAAATCCCATCTAAATAAACCAATAACGACGGATGAGGTTAAGGAGGCTATTAAAAAAATGAAACCAGGGAAAGCTCCAGGTCCAGATGGTCTGTCACAAAAATATTATAAAGTTCTGGAGGAATATGTAACACCTGTCTTATGTGACGTATTTAATAACATCTTACAGGGAGGGAGGATACTGGACTCGTGGAGAGAGGCCCATATTACCCTAATACCAAAACCGGAGGCGGATAAACTTGACGTAAAAAACTATAGGCCGATATCACTACTCAATAACGATTATAAAATATTTGCTGAGATAATGGCAAAAAGACTGAAAAAATATTTGACAAAATCAATTCATAAAGACCAAGCCGGTTTTTTGCCAGGCAGACAGCTGAAGGACAACATAAGAAATATAATAAACATCATTGAATATTTAGAGTTTAAAAATGAAATTCCTGCAGCTCTGGTATTCGTCGACGCCGAAAAAGCTTTCGACAATGTATCCTGGTGTTTCCTTGTAAAGTGTATGGAAAGGGTAGGGATAGAGGGGCCCTTCTTGGAGGGTATCAAAGCAATTTATTCGAGCCAAAGAGGGAAATTAATTATTAATAATAACAACAGATTCATTTATGATATCAAAAGGTACAAGACAGGGGTGCCCTCTGTCCCCCCTCCTGTTTATTATGGTACTGGAGATAATTGCAAATAAAATAAGGGAAACACCGGAAATAAGAGGAATTAAACTTGGAGTGAAAGAATATAAATTAAAGGCATACGCCGATGATTTAGTGATATCATTAGAAGAGCCATTAAAAAGCGTGGAAAAAGTCTTGGAAGTGCTTGAGGAGTTTGGGAAGTTATCTGGGTTTAAGTTAAACAAAAATAAGACAAAAATACTGACTAAGAACTTGGCGGAAGACTTAAGAAATCAATTAGAACAACAAACAGGAATTAAGGTAGTGAAAAAGGTGAAGTATTTGGGTATTTGGGTAACTACAAAAAATATAAATTTAGTGGAAAATAATTACAAAAAAACCTGGAGTGAGATTAAAAAAGATTTAGACATCTGGAGTAGATTAACACTCTCCTGGGAGGGACGAATGGCAGCCATAAAAATGAACATCCTTCCAAAAATATTATTTTTATTTCAGAATATTCCAGTAATTAGAGGAACAACAATGTTTAAGGAATGGCAGAGGACCCTGTCCAGGTTTATCTGGCAGGGGAAGAGAGCAAGAATTAAGTTTAAACTGCTCACAGACAGGAGAGAAAGAGGGGGGTTTGCCGTCCCGAATTTGCAATTATATTATGAGGCTGCATGCCTATGTTGGGTTAAGGACTGGATAGTTCTGGAAAACTTAGATGTGTTAGACCTGGAAGGATTTGATGCTAGATTTGGCTGGCACGCCTATTTATGGCAAGATAAAGAAAGGGTGCATAAGGGTTTCTCCCACCATATTGTTAGAGGAGCATTGTTAGAGGTTTGGAATAGAACTAAAAGACTGTTGGAAAAGGGCATACCTTGGTGGCTATCTCCAGTTAATATCTCATCCCTTAAAAATTTAAACACGAGAAGCCAAAGATGGACCTACGAAGATCTCCTGACCAAATCGGATAAGGGGTGGAGAATTAAATCATTTGAAGAACTAAAAGATAAGTCAATAGGGTGGTTACAGGTTCACCAAATTAATGCCCTATGGAATGAACACAAAAAAATAGGGATGAATGAGAAAAAATCAAAATTCCAAGTGGAAATATTAGAAGGAAAGAGTAAGCTTCTATCCAAAATGTACAATCAATTACTGGAATGGGATACAAAAGACGAGGAGGTGAAGGAGGTCATGATAAAGTGGGCCATAGATTTGGGATATAGTTTAGAATATGAGAGATGGGTGAAACTTTGGACTAAGGACATGAAATTTACAGCATGCGTTAGCCTCCGTGAAAATATGGAAAAAATGATGTATCGTTGGCATATTACTCCTGTTAAGCTTGGAAAAATGTACAAGACTGGAGACAAAAGATGTTGGAAATGTAAAAAAAAAGAGGGCGACTTCCATCATATATGGTGGTCATGTGAAGAAGTAAAGAGGTTCTGGGGTTCTATCTATGATGAATTGAAAAAGATACTGAAATACACATTTCCTAAAAAACCAGAAGCATTTCTTCTGGGAATGGTCGGTGAGGAGATTAGAAAAGAAGATCAAACCATGTTCCAGTATGCAACGACAGCAGCTAGACTACTGTTGGCACAGAACTGGAAATCATCTAAAATCCCAACTATTAGTGAATGGCAAAACAAGCTATTTGAGTACTCTGAGTTAGCAAAAATGACACAGAAGATCAGGCATCAGAGTAATAAAATCTTTATTAATGATTGGAATAAATTTATATCATACATGGCGAAAAACTTAGGTAACATTAAAATAACAGTAGGTGAATTATAGAATCTGCGAAGTAAAGATAAAGGTAGAAAGAAGGAACTGCAAGAAGGGTATCAATGGGATATAGCTTAAATCGTGGTGGAGGGAAGTCAGAATGATGTTATGATAATTAATACTTTTGGAGAAATGTATTTACGTCTTGATAAAAAAACAACAACAACAACAACAACAAAAACAAAGTATTGGAGCCTCAGCTTCAAGATCTGTCCTTCCAGTGAGCACTCAGGGCTAATGGCCCTGTATTGTTCCTTAATGACCCTAAGCTTAAGTTTTTGCACAGGAATTCCTCTGCAGCTTAATTAAAACATATTTCAGGAACGACTGTCAAGCATAAAAGCATTTGACATCTGTACAGTACTGTGCACCAGTTAGACTGCCCACCATATCCAATAAGCCTAGGATTTGCAGTTTGATGAAGAGTCCAAAATGAGATTCTCAGCCTTCCTCTTGGAGCAGGGGTGCCCAAACTTTTTTCCAAAGAGGGCCAGATTTGATGAAATGAACATGCATGAGGGCCAACCAACGTCATTGACCTTTTTTCAGGACTGAAGTTGTTGAGCTCTTTTCTACGATTTTACCCCAAAGTTGTTGGGCGCTTTTTAGGATTGAAGTTTTGAAGTTGTTGAGCTTTCTTAACAATTTTACCCCAAAGTTGTTGGGCTTTTTTTTTAGGATTGAAGTTGTTGAGCTTTTGGGGGGATTTTACCTCAGGGAAAAAATTAACTAGATTAGGACCCCGAAACAGACTTTGGACATGCCTGTCTTAGCATGAACTTCAACGTTTATTCTGCAGTGCAGAAAGTAAGTGAAATGGCAAACCCGGGAGAAAGCGGTAGAGGAGACCACAAACAATAAAGCATTGGGTAAACCTCTGGAGTGCCTGAGGATGGCACTGTGACCCCATGTGCCTCGACTGGGCACTGATATTGGATACAACCTCCGTACAAACCGAAGCGTTGCCTCTGAGAAACAGCCTGTGGAAACAGACTGACTTCAGCTCATCTGAAGGAGCGTCTAGTTAGGACTTTCCAGGAGTCGCACCCCCCTTATATCTTCAAGTATTTGGGTGAATGTGATCACTGGGGATTTGAGTGCACCTGAGAGGTCAAGGTAAGTTGGCCACTAGATCAGGGCTTAAATTTGGTTCTTGGCTGGCGAAGGAATAAAGAGTGCCTCTGAACATGGGGAAAGCAGACCTGCTGCTAGTCTGCTGTGTTTTGGTTTTTTTAGAAAAAGGGCACAATCCCAACAACATTCAGGCTTTTGACTTGATAGGGCTGCCATACGTCTGGGTATTATTGGGATTTCCAAGGTGGAATTGACATGGGGAGGGGGATTTCCGAAATGTGGCACTTCTTCCTGGATCTTAGGAAAGCCAATCGAAAAATCGCAGTTTGGGGTTTGTCTAAAATAAGCTCAACAACTTTTGGGGTCATCTGGTTTTTACTTTTTGAAATATGGCGACCCTGTGTGAGATTTAGGCATGCCTGTCACTTATTCAAAGAGCCTTATTTAAGCATGATATTTGTCGGCCAAAATCACAAGATATATAACATGAACTTGGGAAGTTGTAGGCAGGCACAAATACACTTGGGTTGAGGTACTCTTGAAGAACAACATTTATTTAAAAAAGACAATTACTTAAAGTTAGCAGGGGATCCAGAGAACATGCATTGATTGCTGAGACATGGGAAGAATCCACATTTAATTGTGTCATTTTTTCCCCTTAGCACCAGAACAAAGTTGAATGGGGGACAGTTACTTTTTGTTGTGTAGAATCTTTATTTTAACTTTGAGACACAAGACCAAGCATGGCAAGGGGGGTTGGGGTCTTATGAAAGGATTCCCCATGTCAGCTTGCTGTTGCTTTAAAAAAATGAAAATCAGTAATGGAGGGGGACACACACTTTGAATTTGATTGGGACAGCAGACCCCTTTCTCTCTGAGCCACTTGCTTCATTCTAATTTCTATTTATTGAGAGTAAGTGATAAACGGTGGACTGAAGCAACTCACAAGGGAACATGATCCTAGGTACTTGTTAACTGTAGAGTGGCCAGCCAGGCAGTATTTTTACTGCTCTGCCCTGGCAAACTATGTTCTGCCAAGGAACTAGCCTTGGGATCCGAAAAGCCAGTGAAGTCCACATTCTGGGGGAGTTCAGATGATTTCTACAGGTTGAAAGAACACACAGGTGGGCGGGTGTCATAAGGCTTATAATAAACAAAAATCTGCCCTTATTCCCTTATGGGGGACACAAGAGCCCTTATAGAGTCCTTTGAGGGTTCTCCATCGGTTGGAGAAAATTACAGAGGCCAACCAGAGAATATTGAGAAGCAAAGCAGCTAGTAAACCTTATCTTTATTGAACTATTGCAACAGGGTGCTCCCCTCACACACAGGAAAGGAGGAGGACCCAGAACAAAGGTGTGCCCGCCCTTATATAGACATTTTAAATTGCCCGCCCTGCAGTCCAAGACCACCCCCAGAAACATCATACATACATCACAGAAGGGGTGTAGCTCAAGACCACCCCCAGATACATCATACCTACATCACAGAAAGGGCGGTCTACAACAGAAATCTGAGTGCGTTGTTTATCTCCTGTCTGGCAGGTTATCTGTTAATGGTCACCTGATTGGATTACCTGGGGAGCCTGGCCAGTCTTTCCTAACGATAAATACTTACAGATAGGTAGCCGTGTTGGTCTGCCATAGTCAAAATAAAAAAATTCCTTCCAGAGAATCTGAAGAAGTGTGCATGCACACGAAAGCTCATACCAAGAACTAACTTAGTTGGTCTTTAAGGTGCTACTGGAAGGAATTTTTTTATTTTGATAAATACTTAGTTCCTGAGCCAGGTCACAGGCTCACCCTATTCATACACAGACATACCCTTAAGACAGGATTTGTGAACAAAAAGACAATGGGGAGGCTTTTCCATTTCCCTTCGGCCTTGCAGAGAAATATTTGAGGTCAATTTGGGAGGGACGAAATGGTTTCAGGACTTTTTCTGTGGGGTTTCAGACATATATGCAGTTATGAACAATATATCTATATATAGATATAGATATATATAGAGAGAGATATAGATATTTATTTATTTCAGGCTGCATCATAAAGCTAGCCCCTTTTCTCACTGTTTGTGGGTACTGGCCTGGGGACGGACGGACACATGAAATCAGACAAACGTGAAATCGGACAGACTAGTTGGACAAACAGCTCCAAGACAAGGAAGCAGTTTGAACAGTCACGTGAAACACAAAGATTACAATAAATAAAACGGGCCGTATATTTAAAGCCCGACCAACTCACACTTAAAGCACATGACCGCCCCCCCGCCCACCCCCAAGAAAAATCCTGGGAGCTGTAGTTTGCTAAGGATGCTGGGGATTGTAGTTCTGTGTGACGGAACTACAGTTCCCAGGATTCTTTAGGGTGTGTGTGTGGCATGTGCTTTAAATGTGCATCAGATGCAGCCACTATTGGATCGTGGCCTGGTCCAGGGTGGGTCGCGACTGGAGCAGTACCAGCATGCAGGTATATAGAAAATGTTTAAGAAAGGGGGTTCCTGGATCGGAAAATATTGAAGATACCTGTTTCAAATGCATGCTGTGTATCTGCCCAAGGTTTTTCAGCTGGAGATTCCGGGCCTAGATAGGACCTTCCTTCCTGTGGGTTAATATGGCAGGAGGGAGCTAGTAAAATCTGCACCTGCAGCAGTGTGGCCTGGCAAATATCTATTGATGCTTCTCCTAGCTGGTGGCCCTTTACTTAATTGTTTTCAGCTTGTCCACCCCTCCCTTTTTTTTTTTTGACAGTGGCTTGTGCTTGTCCTTCTTGGCTACTGGCCCAACCATCCATCTTTCTATCTATCCAATTTAATGAGCGCTAGGTAGGACTTCAAAGAGGAAACAAGTCGTTAAATAGTCCACTGTCAGGAAATGGGAAACTAATTAATAGGCCTCTTCAGGAAGGCCATGAACAAGGAGATAAGCAATTAAAGTGCCGATAGCCAGGGGAAAAGGGAGCTTTGCTCAATGGGATTTATTTTGCCTCTGAGTGAACATATATTAGAATCTTGCCCACAGGGATGGGGTTTGTGGGATAAAAAAACACTCCAGATTAAGAAACCTCCCAATACAGGGCTGTCTTCAAATGTATTCTAAAGGTTGCATAGTTACTTATCTCCTTGGCTCAGGGGGTTGCATAAATCCATACCCTCCAACATTTCTCTGATGAAAATAGGGACGCCCTAAGGAAAAGTGGGTCGCGGGTGGCGCTGTGGGTTAAACCACAGAGCCTAGGACTTGCTGATCAGAAGGCCGGCGGTTTGAATCCCTGCGACGGGGTGAGCTCCCATTGCTCGGTCCCTGCTCCTGCCAACCTAGCAGTTTGAAAGCACGTCAGAGTGCAAGTAGATAAAAAGGTACCGCTCTGGCGGGAAGGTAAATGGCGTTTTCGTGTGCTGCTTCGGTTCTCCAGAAGTGGCATAGTCATGCTGGCCACATGACCCGGAAGCTGTACGCCGGTTCCCTCGGCCAACAAAGCGAGATGAGTGACGCAACCCCAGAGTCCGCTACGACTGGCCCTAATGGTCAGGGGTCCCTTTACCTTTAAGGAAAAGTGGGACATTTCGGGGTCAAATTTATTGAAAACTGGGACAGCTTCTGTAAATCCGGGGCTGTCCCTGGAAACCAGGGACACTGGAGGGTCTGAGATGGGATTTCTGGAATTGTAATGAGGGATGTAAAATTATATGCATGTCCCGTGGAGCTATGGTTGAAATCCCTCTTCACGCTGCTTGCAGAAGACCAGAATGGACACACCTCTGGGGAATAGCGTAGCCCCTGAGCCCATAAGACAATCTTGACATGTGATAAGAGAGAGAGAGGGAGAAACTGCCTCGGTCCAGTATACCTGAAGGAGCGTCTCCACCCCCGTCATTCAGCCCGGACACTGAGGTCCAGCTCCAAGGGCCTTCTGGCGGTTCCCTCATTGTGAGAAGTGAGGTTACAGGGAACCAGGCAGAGGGCCTCCTCGGTAGTGGCACCCGCCCTGTGGAACACGCTCCCTTCAGATGTGAAGGAAATAAGCAGCTATCCTATCTTTAGAAGACATCTGAAGGCAGCCCTGTTCAGGGAAGTTTTTAATATTTAACGCTGTACTGTTTTTAACACTTGATTGGGAGCTGCCCAGAGTGGCTGGGGAAACTCAGCCAGATGGGCGGGGTATAAATAATAAATTGTTATTATTATTAAATTGCAGGGTACATATTATTCTGGGGAAGGGTCAAGTCTGCCGCTCCTCGAGTGCGGAAAATGCAATCTCGGCGTTCCCTTTGTGCGAATCCCCGGGTGGCTGTACCATCGTCCGGCACTAGGAGATGGAGCTGCAGGGTTGCAGGAACCATCTGATACTTGACCAGCTGCCCAGAAGGGCGAGTGCCAAAGCCGAGAGAGGACGATGCTACCTGAAGAACCCTCCGGTCCTCAGGTTTCAGCATGACCATTTGAAGGGAACAGCAGCTGTTCTGCCAACAGGCAAGCAGCTCGGCCTGAGAGCTCCCACTCTCGGGGCAAGTCTGAGGGGAGCGGGGGGAAAAGGCCTTTTTCTTTGGGATATTGCTCACTCCATTGAACAGTAAGTAGGCGGCGGAAACCCCAAACCCACCCCCAAAGCTGGTGCCTGGCAGAGCTTTTGCGCCTCGTTTCTCTTTCTCGCAAGAAGCGGCTTGACCTCCACCTTCTCTTTTGCGTGGCTGATTATTCCTGCCTGGCTTTTTGACTGATCCATGGAGAGTTATGCGCTGTTGCTGCTGCTGCTGCTGCTGTTGCTGTTGGGACACCTTTGGCTAAAACACCATTTGGCTGTGGCTTCCTTTTCCCCCTTTCCCCTTAAAACCAGATAACCACCAGCTTCCTTCAGCCATGTTAGAAAGTAAAAAAACATGGGTGGGTCAGGGTGGGAGACATTGCTGAGGGGAGTTGTGGGTTGGTGTACACAGGGGCCATAAACAAAGCTGACAGAAGGAATGGTGCAGCCAAGATTTAAGCGGCACCAGCCTGCGAAGAAGCTGCTAATGGCTTGTGAGAGCGGCAGGGCTGTAAGGCGAGATGGGCTGGCTGACACCATCTTCTCCCAGCTCCAGGGGATGACTAGAATCTTGGCTTTCGCACCAGAAATGCGCTCAGCTCTTGCCGTCTTCAACTACCACTCTAAATATAAACCCAGGCCGCACACAGGGCTATTAGCAGTCGCCTTGTGCATGTCTGGACCTGGAAGTCTTTCTTTCTCTCTCTCTCTCTCCCCCCGCCCCGATCCTTGATAATGTGTGATTTCTTGAGGAATGGGTAGGGAAAGGCGCTTTGCCTATGCTCAGAGGCACTCTTCTCTGTGTCGTTCACTTTGCACATGCTCCAGCGTTGGGTTCCGCCACCAGAAACAGTTCATGGGACTGTGAAAGTCCTCTTTTGAAAATAATACATTCTCGGAAGACGAAAATGAGTTTTCTGGCTCATGAAGGAATATTGGTTCGTTCGCCTTTTCGCACCAATATTTCCCGAATTGCTTGACACACCTGAGCTCTCTCTGTTTGCCTGTTTGCTCAGAACGTCTGAAGAGCTTAAAGTAGAGTTGGTGGGCCTATTTTCCGCCGCCAACCCACCCCTTTGGCTCATCGATGGAGGAGGGATACGGTTTCGATGTGTTGCCCAAGGGCTTAGACTCGGTGGTGCACCAAGCAAGGACACTGCATTTGAAGCTGAGAAACTGATTCAAGGTCTCTCGTTGGGATCAGTGCAGGGGCAGTAGAGAGAGAAAGGAAGGAGAAAACACGTTTGAACAGTCCTGTAATGCCAGATCTTGAGCTTGTGATGAAAAGGGCATTTTTTTTAATTATTCAAACCAGTGTTTAGCTTGGTCTCAAGGGAGAGGGTGGCCGCACATAGCTAATGCCACCCTTTATTTAGGGATTGTCACAAAGAGCAGTTACTACATCACTTCTTTCAGTTATCTAGAGCCATCTCCTTTTCATTCATTTCCCCCTGCTAGGGTGAACCATTTCTCTGTGTTTGGGGCTAAGTGGCTGCAGCAGAGATACATTGGAGATGACTCCGGCCTTCCTTTCAGATTTGCGAGTCTCACAAAAATAAAAGAAAGTTAGCTTCTGGGTGTGCGCAATATGTTTCCTACATCAGGTGAAATCCTTACTTTTGGAAATAAGGGGTGCCAGGGCCGAAGTCGCATCTTTCCACCTTCTTGTCATTCTTATCTCAGGTCGCTAGAGGCTTGTTGAGGTTGTCTGTAGGAAGGGCACTCTGTGCATGGTCAGAGGCACTTGTATTTTTCTTAGCACATTTTAGGGCTGAGCAATGGCACGGGAAATTGGTTCTAAGTCCAGCAAGCCACAGGTCAGATCATGCGCTGCTCCTTATGATGTATATTTAGCGAAAGCAGCTGGAGGTACAATATATGGGCCTATTCACTGTGTGAGCTTATGTAAGGGCATATGTATACCACTTCAGTTGGCATGGCTTTTTTCAAAGATCCATGGGAACTTTAGTGTGATGAAGTGCTAAGGATGTTGCTGCTGCTGTTGTTGTTGTTATTGCTGCTGCTGTTATTATTTAATTTATAGAATTTATAAACTGCTTTTTCGCAGAATCAGAGAGTTTGAAGGGACCCTGAGGGTCATCTAGCCCAACCCCATATGATACAGGAGAGCCAGTGTGGTGTAGTGGTTAAGAATGGTAGACTCGTAATCTGGTGAACCGGGTTCGATTCCCCGCTCCTCCACATGCAGCTGCTGGGTGACCTTGGGCTAGTCACACTTCTCTGAAGTCTCTCAGCCTCACTCACCTCACAGAGTGTTTGTTGTGGGGGAGGAAGGGAAAGGAGAATCTTAGCCGCTTTGAGACTCCTTCGGGTAGTGATAAAGCGGGATATCAAATCCAAACTCTTCTTCTTCTCTTCTTCTCCACTAAATAAATCCATGACAGATGACCATCCAGCCTCTGCTTAAAAACCTCATCAGAGATTTGAAAGCAGTTTCTAACAATAATAGGACAATATAGTGAAACAATTCAGTAGAGCGAAAATGGAAGGTGGTTAACATCAAATTTATAAAAAAATTAGCAAGACAACCGTGAATAATAGCCTAAAACCCCAGAGTAAACGAAACAATTCCTCCAAGAGCCTGGGAGAAAGGTGGGATTTGACTAGATGATGCAAGGCCAACATTTCTGTCCACACCTGTAAAAGGTAAAGGTAAAGAAACCCCTGACTATTAGGTCCAGTCGCGGACAACTCTGGGGTTGTGGCGCTCATCTCCTTTTATAGGCCGAGGGAGCCGGCGTACAGCTTCTGGGTCATGTGGCCAGCATGACTAAGCCGCGTCTGGCGAACCAGAGCAGCGCACGGAAACGCCGTTTACCTTCCCGCCAGAGTGGTACCTAATTATCTACTTGCACTTTGACGTGCTTTCGAACTGCTAGGTTGGCAGGAGTAGGGACCGAGCAACGGGAGCTCACCCTGTCGTGGGGATTCGAACCGCCGACCTTCTGATCGGCAAGTCCTAGGCTCTGTGGTTTAATCCACAGCGCCACCCGCATCCCTTGTCCACACCTGTAGGGGGAGAGAATCCCAGAATCTGGTATCACCAACCCAACAAGTGATATTTGCTGGTGATGTTGCAGCAAGCCAACTCTTCCCAATCGATGTCAGAGTCCAGGATGGCTAATATGGGGAGAGGCGCTTCTGATGGGATCATCTGCTAAGACCAGTCATGGGCAAACTCCGGCCCTCCAGATGTTTGGGACTACAATTCCCATCATCCCTGACCACTGGTCCTGTTAGCTAGGGATGATAGGAATTGTAGTCCCAAACATCTGGAAGGCCTATGCCTGTGCTAAGACTCTATTTCTTTAATTAATGCACATACCACTTACTCGAACAAAAGACCTCTAACTGGTTTACAGAACTCTAGCGGCAGTGTTTTCTATTAGCTGTCGTTTCTGGATGGACTTCAAGGCTAGTAGCCCCACGCAGAGAGCAGTGCAGTGAATCTGCTAGAGATCTCTAGGCTTCTTACTTATTAGAATTGCTTTTACAGTTCAGAAGGTATTGCAGTTTTCTGGCTATAACGTGGGGCCCTTGACAACAGTAATTTCACCATTAATCTGTCCAGAACTTCTCCCCTCAGCAGCTCTGTGGCCTATAGTTATCGCAACTGCATGACAGAAAGCAAGAGAAGCCTTTTTCCAAATGACATGTATAGTGTTGTGAGAGGGTTTTTTTGGGGGGATGGGGGTGGGAGGTTAGGCTTTATGAGTCCATTCTAATTCCTGGATTCAGCAAGTGTTACAATCTAACAGAGGATCCCATTGTTGAGTTAGCCATGGCCCCTAAGTATGGGTCCTTAATATAAGGAAGTGGTTCTGTGCCACAAGGGCAAATGGGTGGAGCCCCTTTCTCACCTGGTGGGTAATGAGAAGCTAATAATAATAATAATAATAATAATAATAATAATAATAATAATAATAATAATAATTTTATTATTTATACCACTGGTTGGGTTTCCCCAGCCACTCTGGGCAGCTTCCAACAAACTATTAAAGATACAATAAAACATCAAACATTAAAAACTTTCTTAAACAGGGCTGCCTTCAGATGTCTTCTAAAAGTCAGATACAGTGGAACCTTGGGTTGCGAACGTGATCCGTTCGGGAGGCATGGTCGCAACCCGCAGCGGTGCGTCTGTGCACATTTGGGTCGCGATTTGGTGGTTCTGCGCATGCGCGAGTGCCAAAACCCCGAAGTAACCCGTTCCAGTACTTCCGGGTTCGGCGCGGTGTGCAACCCGAAAACATGCAACCTGAAGCGTCTGTAACCCAAGTTATCATTGTAGTGGTTTATTTCCTTGAAATCTGATGGGAGGGCGTTCCACAGGGCTGGCACCACTACCGAGAAGGCCCTCTGCCTGGTTCCCTGTAACCTCACTTCTTGCAGGGAGAGAACTGCCAGAAGGTCCTTTGAGCTGGACTTCAGTGTCCGGGCTGAACGATGGGGGGGTGGAGACGTTCCTTCAGGTCTAGTGGGCCGAGGCCATTTTGAGCTTTAAAAGTCAGCACCGATACTTTGAATTGTGCTTGGAAATGTACTGTGTAGGTCTTTCAGGACCGGTGTTGTATGGTCTTGGCAGCCACTCCCAGTCACCAGTCTAGTTGCCGCATTCTGGACTAGTTGTAGTTTCCAGGTCACCTTCAAAGTTAGCCCCATGTAGAGCACATTGCAGTAGTCCAAGCAGGAGATAACTGGAGTTTTATGTGAGCTAGGCCAGAGACAGGCTGAAGGGAGAGGGAGAGCCATGCTTGATTTCTGCTGGAATCCAAAACAATGCCTCAGGTTGTAGATATGTGTAAATAAACCCCATATCCTAAGACACCAAGGTCTACTACGCTGTCCCACATTTGGAGGAAATAAAACATTTTGTAAGCACCTGGAAGCCCCCGAGTCTTGCACCAGCTGGAGATTGGGGTGGCTGGGAACGATATTTTAGTCAATGTTACAGGTGCAAGAAATGATTTACCCATCTTTGTGTGTGAAAGGCACCTAATTCACCAGTTAATTTTGGAATAGATAATTGAGGGTCGGGGAAGGCTTCCACTGACCACGCAATCTCGAAAACAAGGAAGGGTCCAATATGAATTCAGGTAATATATGAATGGTGCAATCCTATCCATGTCTACTCAGAAGTAATTCCCATTGAGTTCAGAAGGGTAAGTCTAGGACTGCAGCCTCCTACTGTCAAAATTGCATTGGTAAACAAGATTTTCAGAGGGCTTGTGTGCCCTCTGATGCAGATATCTGCTTTCAAAGAAAAGCACTGACATTACCTCTCTCGGGCTAAGTCTATTACCGGAGTATTATTGACGCCTCTCCCCCTCTCCTCCTTCAAGCCACATTTAAAGCCCCAGTTCTACACAAACCTTATCTGGGTACAAGGCTGACATGATGCATTGTGGTCCCTTTCTCTTTGCTTCTATTTGCAAAAATGTGAGAACAACATAGATGAATTTCTGCATCTCCATCACTGTGTCTCGTTTGCTTTCGGGGGCAGCATTCTTGGGAGGAGACTGTACTGGAGTTTCATGATAATGAACTTGGATCAGGCCAAAGGTCCATTGAGTCCAATGTTTCTAACATTAGCAAGATATGTTTCTCTGCAAAACAGGGCGAACCCTTGCAGCATTTAGCTGTGTACCTGAAGGAGTGTCTCCACCCCCATCGTTCAGCCCAGACAATGAGATCCAGCTCCAAGGGCCTTCTGGAGGTTCCTTCGCTGCGAGAAGTGAGGTGACAGGGAAGCAGGCAGAGGGCCTTCTTGGTAGTGGCACCCGCCCTGTGGAACCGTTAGAGGGTTTTTTCCCTCTGGTGGCAGATGACAGAAACTATGACACCACGAGACCAATGTAAAACCAAATCAAATAAAGGTTTGATTACAAAACAACAAACAACAAAGCTTGTGGGTGTTTTCCCCTGCAGGCAAAGTTCAAACTGCAACTTTTCCTCCTTTCATAGTCATGACCAGCTGTACCCAATCTGCCCAAAGCTCACAGAAACAGTTCTTAAAGGTACAAACATCTTTACTGTTTCTTTGCAGAATGACTCCCAACTGGAATGCCCTCCCAGCAGATGTCAAGGAAATAAACAACTATTTTACTTTTAAAAGACAACTGAAGGCAGCCCTGTTTAGGGAAGCTTTTAAAGTCTGATGCTGTATTGTTTTTAGTATTCAGTTGGAAGCCACCAAGAGTGGCTGGGGAAACCCAGCCAGATGGGCGGGGTATAAATAACAAATTATTATTATTATTATTATTATTATTATTATTATTATTAGTAGTAGTAGTAGTAGTAGTAGTAGTAGTAGTAGTAGCAGCATTAGTAGCATTAGGAGGGGACGTCCCAGCAAAAAGCCTCCAATCTGTGCCCATGAGAGCTTTTTCTTACTACGAACAGGAGCACACGGTGAGGTGATACCACAGGGACGCTTAGGCCTTCCCCTGACCTCCCCACATAACAATTTCCCTCCCTTACCTAATATTATTAAAATAAAAAAAAAACCAGTGACAATGTTTTTAATCATGTTGGTGACATAATGTGCAGTTAAGGTCTTTAAAAAGCAGTCTCTGGCCATTTCTGCACCTTGTATTGATGAATTCCATGTTTTCCGAAGATGTACTTAGTTTTTTTTTGGGGGGGGGCCTTGGGGCAACCGCCAGTATGTCGAATCCTGTTTCATTTTGATTGTTGTTGTTTTTATATATCTTTGGTATACTTCTTACATTTTAATATTCTTAGATGCCTTGAGTTCACAAGGTTTTGGGGTTTGTTTGGTTTTTAAAAAGGACAAATATACCGTTTTTTTAAATGAATGAAATAAATATTGAGAGAAACACAGCCAGCTTTTGAAATCGGCATTTATTCAAATTTTGATGTTCTCCAGCCAAGTAACACGTACAAAGATGCATTTGTTAAAGTGCCCATAAACACCTTTTAGTGTGCAAAAATGCATTATATTAGACAAAACTGCTTAGCAAAAATGTATGTTTTACACAAAATTAAATGCAAAAAAATGTGCATTTTAGGAGAAATTCTCATTAAAGTGCTGGTGAGAATTTTCATGAGGACTTAAAAAAAAATTCCAAGCTGGTGTGGAAATGTGGAGAACTGGGGAGGAAATGAGAACCTGAGAAGAACCAAAATAGACAGTCGCCCATCCCTATTTCTAGTAAGGTAAAGGTAAGGGGCCAGTCGTGACCGACTCTGGGGTTGCGGTGCTCATCTTGCTTTATTGGCCGAGGGAGCCGGCGTACAGCTTCCGGGTCATGTGGCCAGTATGACTAAGCCGCTTCTGGTGAACCAGAGCAGCGCACGGAAACGCCGTTTACCTTCCTGCCGGAGTGGTACCTATTTATCTACTTGCACTTTGACGTGCTTTCGAACTGCTAGGTTGGCAGGAGCAGGGACCGAGCAATGGGAGCTCACCCCGTTGCAGGGATTCGAACCGCCAACCTTCTGATCAGCAAGTCCTAGGCTCTGTGGTTTAACCCACAGCGCCACCCACGTCCCGCTATTTCTAGTAATGCTTCTTTTATTTCCCTGACCGTTAATTCAGAAATGACAAAGCGTTGAGAGGGAGGCCTCACTCAGTGGCAGATGACCTGCCTGCGTGAAGAACGCCCCTTGCTTCAATCTTGGCCGTTCACAAATTTGAAAAGACGTAAGAGTTAGCTTATTTATTGGGCAGTAGCTCAGACCCTGCCACTCAAAGCCTCTTCCCCAGAGTGCGTTTACAAGGAAAGTACAAATCCAATTAACAATGCAACAAAAGCAATAAAGCGCACAGGACAAAACTGACAGCAACAAAATCTAAAACAGCAGATGGCAGAGCAGCATTAAAAATGGGGGACATAAAATTTTAAAATGGCAGAGGAGTTGGAGGCGGCAGGAATGAGCTAGATGGGATCAGTGGTCTGATGCAGTGCAAGGCAGCTCCATATATATATTTTAGCTCTCCTTTTACGCTTTTTAGTTCCTGGTAGGAAGGCAGGGTGGCCAGCTGTCCTGAATTCCAGAGGAGAATTTCTCTTTTAGAAGGTGTGCTCTGTTTCAAGGGCTGTTTGGCCCAAGTCTGGATTTCGGATAAAAGAGAGAGATTGGCGGCCTTGAAGTTGTGCACCAGCAGAAGGGCAGCAGATTGAGCCAGTACATAGGGCCGGCCTGCCCATTAGGCGGAGTGAAGTAGCTGCCTCGGGCGGTGGAGTCGGATGGAGTGTCCCACCCTGGCCACCACGGAGGTCATCTGGCGGCAGCTGCGGCAGCTTGGGGCCTGATCTTGGGTAACTGTCGCAATATCTTGGCAGCTGCGTAACCTCGGTAAACGAGGCTTTGATGGGGTGGCGGCAGCGCCTTCCCGTTGTGCCTCAGGCGGCGAAACAGGATGGGCCACCCCTGTGAATGGGTCTAGACGTGGCCTGCCCCACGGGGTGCGACTGCAGTGCTGGCTTCCTGGCGGTGGGGTCATTGCTGCTTACCCAGAGCTGGGAGTGGGCGGCAGCGGGAAGGTCAGTGCGGTGCAGGCACACTGGCGAGCATGGCAGATTAGCTCTGCCAGTACAGTGGTACCTCAGGTTAAGTACTTAATTCGTTCCGGAGGTCCATTCTTAACCTGAAACTGTTCTTAACCTGAAGCACCACTTTAGCTAATGGGGCCTCCCACTGCTGCCGCGCCACCGGAGCATGATTTCTGTTCTCATCCTGAAGCAAAGTTCTTAACCCAAGGTACTATTTCTGGGTTAGCAGAGTCTGTAACCTGAAGCGTCTGTAACCTGAAGTGTCTGTAACCCGAGGAACCACTGTATGTCCAGACTTTGCTGGCTTCTCCACCACTTCACCCCAGCTCTCGCCCTCCACATAAGCAGTATCTTAGGTCAGGCTTCCTCAGCCTCGGTCCCCCAGATGTTTTTGGCCTACAACTCCCATGATCCCTACCTAGCTGGACCAGTGGTCAGGGATGCTGGGAATTGTAGTATCAAAACATCGGGACGGCTGAGGTTGAGGAAGCCTGTCTTAGGTCATCTATACCTGTATAACTGAAGGAGCGTCTCCACCCCCATCACTCAGCCTGGACACTGAGGTCCAGCTCCAAAGGCCTTTTGGCAGTTCCCTCACTGCAAGAAGCCAAGTTACAGGGAACCAGGCAGAGGGCCTTCTTGGTAGTGGCACCCGCCCTGTGGAACGCCCTCCCACCAGATGTCAGATAAATGACGTTTAGAAGACATCTGAAGGCAGCCCTGTTTAGGGAAGTTTTTAATGACTGATGTTTTAATGTATTTTTAATCTCTTGTTGGAAGCCGCCCAGAGTGGGGAATGGGGAAGCTCAGCCAGATTGGGGGGGAGGTAATAAATTATTATTATTATTATTATTTTATCTGGCCATTGTTTTCCTCACAATTGTGAGATTTGTTGTATTTCCAGTGAAATTAAAGTCATTACTAAAGTCACACATATATATTACCATGTGGAAAAGGGGCGGGGGGCAGTGTGTAAGTGGCCACGCTCTTTCTAGCCCTGCTTGTTTAAAAACAGCGTCCTGCAGTCTGGATACCTCTAGTTGTTTTGGAATGCAATTCCCGTGAGTCCCAACACCCTAGGATTATTTGAACTGTGGTCAAAAACTCTCCAGGGCAGCAGGTTGGGGGAAGGCTGGTTCAAAACATTTCTATTGCAGTGTCAAGGCTTCAGAAAAGCTATTCCTCCCCCTGTGGGACTGTGACGAATGCCAGAGTGCATGGAAACTCTGTTTACCTTCCCGCTGCAGCGGTACCTATTTATCTACTTGCACTGGCATGCTTTCGAACTGCTACCTAGGCAGGAGCTGGGACAGAGCAACGGGAGCTCACCCCGTCACGGGGATTTGAACTGCCGACCTTCTGATCAGCAAGCCCAAGAGGCTCAGTGGTTTAGACCATAGCGCCACCCACGTCCCTGCTAATTTTAATATATATTAGCATATGCTAATGTCTGCATATCAGACTGCTGTCAAACTATAGAGAACTGCCTTATCCCTATGCAAAGGTGGATTCAGGGCCGTGCAACCATTTCCGGGGGGGGGGGCACCTTCCCACCTCCTTCCCTAAGCCTAGTAATCGTTAGGCAGCTAAATGGTTGGTGATTCGTTCTCCACTGACTGTATGTGATCATGTAGGACTTATCCACACAGAATCAGAACAAATAGCAATCAGGTTTTCTGCAGATTGCCGTTTGTTCTGATTTAGTGCTAAAGAGGGGGGTTTTTTTGGGGGGGGGAGTGGAGGGGAAAGGTAAAACCGATCAGATGTGTTCCGAGAAATCGTGGGACCAGCAAAAAAATGCTTGCAGTAGTTCCTTGGTTCTCGAACTTAATCCGTTCTGGGAGTCCTTTCGACTCCTGAAACCGTTCAAAAACCAAGGCGCAGCTTCCGATTGGCTGCAGGAGCTTCCTGCGCGCAAGCGGAAGCCACATCAGACATTCAGCTTCTGAAAAATGTTCGCAAACTAGAACACTTACTTCCTGGTTTGCTGCATTCTGGAGCAGATTTGTTTGTGAGCCAAGCTGTTCGAGTACCAAGGTACCACTGTATTCCTGTGCTTTCTATTTTATTTTATTTTCAATAAAATAAAATAAAATTAAAAATTGCTTTTTTACATCTATAACGAATAAAACATACAAAACAAAACACACACTACAATACTACAAGAAAAATAAAAACACATATTCTTTCTTATAGTCATTTTAAATTCCATTATTACGTGACTTCCTCAAATCCCCCCTAACTGAATTTCATTGTCCAAACATTATATAAAGATTTTCTAATTACATGGTTTTTAAAACCTTTATGGGCCTTTATCTTATCATACCATAAGTATGCATGCCAATCAAATACATTGTCAAATCCCTCCAGATCCAGTACATTGTATTCCCCGTGCTTTCTAGGCATGGACAAGCAAAAGTGTGGCAGAACCGCAAGTGTTTCTATGTATGGAAGTCCCTACAATGTATGCAGGGAAGGGGATGTTGTACTTGTGTACATTTTTTCATGGCTGTGTGTGTGTGTGAGAGAGAGAGAGAGAGAGAGAGAAGATGACCCCCCACACACTTTGGTTTCGGCCCCACCCACCATGGACCATGCCCACGTGATCCCCAGAGGGTTCACCACAAGGGGGTGCAGCCCCACCCTGCCCTAGAAGGATGATCACAACCGACAGGTCTTCTTTGGCAATCCCTCGTAGCCAAGTAAGATTGCCTTCCAAAAACACGGTTTTAAAATTGAGTCCGTAAGTGACTGTGGAGGCCAATTCTGGATCCACACCTCCTTCCACAGTGGGGGCATAGGTTTCCGGGCGGGAGTTGATCATGGTGAGGGTTTGCCAAGTGTGCCTTCCTCTTAGCACATTTCACCCTTTCGTCCTGGGTTCCAGCATCTTCAGAGCCCATGACACCTTTGGTAAAGGCTGTTCTCCAACTGGAGCGCTCGCCGTCCAGTGTTTCCCAGGTGTCAGTGTTTATACTACTTTTTTTTTTTTTTAGATTTGCCTTGAGAGAGTCTTTGAACCTCTTTTGTTGATCACCAGCATTATGCTTACCATTTTTAAGTTTGGAGTAGAGGAGCTTTGGAAGACGATCATCAGGCATCCGCACATCCCTCCATAACACACCCATCAAAATGGCAAGCATTTCACTAGCGGTTGTGTAAACTGACTGCAATCACAACAAAGTGTATGAAATCGGGTGGGTGGATGGACATGTATTTCTACTCCAAAATCAAATGCGTCCGTCTACAAATCACCAGAAAGTTTGTAATATTTTGCATGATTCTTCCAGATGAAGAGTTGAGGTGTGGTCATTGTTGCGCTGATATTTGCTGGGCAGTTACGGGAAATGGAGCGATGAAAGATAGAGCTGTAAGAGATCTGTTTTCATCAAGTGCGCTACTCCAGTCTTAAGCACACTTACTTGGAAATAAATCTCGTGGATTTCACTAGCTGGGCGTTCCTTCTCAGGCATTCTTAGGAGGACTGTTGCTTTAACTTCCTTCTGCCATGTATACATTTGTGTACAATATACTCTGCAATTTTGGACGCCTCAAGACTGGCAGGATTAGGCTCTGTGCTGTTGCTTTTTAAACCTCTGTTCCGGATGGGCCTTTTAATACGGGCTCTTGTTTCACCTCCCAGGATAAAATTCTCTCCAGCTAGCCGCTAAGTCAGCTTCCTTCAGGGCGTCAGATAATCCCGGAAAGTGGAGGGAGGTCCTTTGTGCAAGTTTCAAATCAGGAAGTTTGAAGGAACAAAGTATGCCATCAAAACCGCAGAAGGAAATGGACTCGGCCAAGTGGCATTGGGTTACAGGGACAATTTTAGGTGTGAGAGAGGTCTGTATTTTCAAGCTACCTTTTAACCCAGGGGTCAGCAAACTTTTTCAGCAGGGGACCGGCCCACTGTCCCTAAGATTTTGTGGGGGGCCGGACTATATTCGGGGGGGGGGATGAACTAATTCCTATGCCCCACAAATAACCCAGAGATGCATTTTAAGTAAAAGGACACATTCTACTCATGTATAAACACGCTGATTCCCGGACCGTCTGCGGGCCGGATTTAGAAGGTGATTGGGCCGGATCTGGCCCCCAGGCCTTAGTTTTCCTACCCATGTTTTAACCCAATGTTTAAAATGTGTGGTGCCTGAAGTTCAAGCCCAGCGCAAAGCGATACCTGCTGCCCTAGCAATCTTACCGCTTTTTCCTAGCTGTGTGGCCCAGTTGTAGTAACACAATCATGAGAAAAATGGCATGTTGTCAGTAGTGTGACTAGCTAGGCATGTCCCAGCACTCTTTGATCTAAGTTTGCTTAGAGCCCTTTAGCACTGCTGAGGCTTTCCCTTCCCACAATTAGCTGGAAGTGGAATTAAAATGGTGATTTCACATAGCACTTTATATAGCACTTAGTTGTTCAACAGTGTTGTCGTCAAAGCTAAGATTTATCCAGAAGTAAGTATTATTTAAAGGTCCCCATCAATATTAATTAGTAGCTTCCTTCTCACAGGTTCTGCCCTTTTGCTTTCTTTCTGTGTAGTGCATCATTGCTGATGAATTATGTCCTAATTAGTCAGTTCCTATCGCCCATAGGGAGGACTAAGGGGAAATTCATTACTACTGCCATACTCCATTGAACACCAAATGGAAGAAGCAACAAGAAGGAAGCTTTTAATTAGAAGGACAGTAGCGTAGAAAAGCTTCAACTATATACACCGGACATGCTATAATTGTATTTCAGCTGGGGAAAACCTGCTGCATATCAAGTTTGAAAAAAGACCACGGGGAACACAGGAAACACTGAAATGCAACAGGATGGCAGTAGCATTGTCCAGATTCTCCAGTTTGCTTCCAGGCTACACTAGGACTCTTTACCGCTGCCAACACATTCCTCTTTCACAGTCAGCTGGAATGGAATTATAACAGTGGCCCTGCATAATTCGTGATTTAGTGCTATCTCCCCCATTCTAGTCTTGCATCGCCTGTCCTCACAATAAAGGCAAAAGTCAGGTCACATTATTGACATGAAGCCTCCCAGTGTGATCTGAAGTGTCTTTACTCAGAAATCAGTCCAGTGAGACTTCCAGCAGAATGCTAACTAGGTCTACTCAAAAGGAAGCCCTATTGAATTTAGTGGGGCTTGCCCTTGGGTAAGGAGAGTTAGGATTGCAGCCTTAATCCCTAGAGAGTGTGTTTTGTTAATGTCCTGAACTGCCCTGTACTTTCTTGCTTCCTAAACTCAAATGCCACCTGCCCCGTCAGAAATCCTTCACATATTGATTTCTGTGCCCCCACCCTCCGGTCTTCCTCATTGACAGCCCTCCCATGGTGCAGTCTGCACTGTCGGCATCGTTCCCCCTCCCACCTATCTCTTTCTCCATTTCACATCCAGCCAGGAAAAGCCAGACAGGCTGAGTATTATTTTATTAATAGTAATTAGGAGGGCTTTCCCCTGCCCCCCCCCCCCCACCGCAGAACAACTGTCCTCACAAAGCTGGTTCCATAAAGATAAAATGCTCATCGGTTACAAAAATTGCCATAAAACCATGTATAGCCATAAGAACCAACCAGCATTTGTTGTTGTTTAGTCGTGTCCGACTCTTCGTGACCCCATGGACCAGAGCACGCCAGGCACTCCTGTCTTCCACTGCTTCCTGCAGTTTGGTCAAACTCATGCTGGTAGCTTTGAGAACACTGTCCAACCATCTAGCCCTCTGTCGTCCCCTTCTCCTTATGCCCTCCATCTTTCCCAACATCAGGGTCTTTTCCAGGGAGTCTTCTCTTCTCATGAGGTGGCCAAAGTATTGGAGTCTCAGCTTCAGGATCTGTCCTTCCAGTGATCACTCAGGGCTGATTTCCTTCAGAATGGAGAGGTTTGATCTTCTTGCAGTCCATGGGACTCTCAAGAGTTTCCTCCAGCATCATAATTCAAAAGCATCAATTCTTCGGCAATCAGCCTTCTTTATGGTCCAGCTCTCACTTCCATGCATCACTACTGGGAAAACCATAGCTTTAACTATACGGACCTTTGTTGGCAAGGTGATGTCTCTGCTTTTTAAGATGCTGTCTAGGTTTGTCATTGCTTTTCTCCCAAGAAGCAGGCGTCTTTTAATTTCGTGACTGCTGTCACCATCTTCAGTGATCGTGGAGCCCAAGAAAGTAAAATCTCTTACTGCCTCCATTTCTTCCCCTTCTATTTGCCAGGAGGTGATGGGACCAGTGGGCACGATCTTCGTTTTTTTGATGTTGAGCTTCTGACCATATTTTGCATAGTATAATCTAAAACCAGTGTTATCTCCTACTTCCCACTGTGTTTCCCCTTCACTTTCCTTGTTGCAAATAAATAAATAAATGCTAGCGTTTGAGGAAGTGGACTTGTTGCTCAAGAGCTCTGAAGCAGCTTTAATTATTTAACCAGAATTTGCTGGTATAGGATTGAATCCCGTCTGAAAATTGCAACAGTTTGAAAGCTCCCTTAAGGGCTTATCCGCACTCATTTTTTGCCCCATGCTTTCTAGAAACAGGTATGTGTTTTCCTGGTCTGTGTTCTGAGAGCCCCACCTCTTTCCCCCGGAAAACTCGGATCTTTACCACTGAATCAGAGCAAATGGCACTTCGAGTTTTCCATGGATTGGTGTTTGTTCCAATTCAGCAGTAAAGAGCGGGGGTTTTTTTTGCAGGGAAAGCACCAGGGCAAAAAAAGAAAAAGCGCTCGGATCTGTAATAGTTTTGTATTGTTGTTATAGCAGTTTGCACTGTATTTAATCTTTCTTTTAAGATTTTATTAAGACTTTTCATAATGCATTACAGTAGAGTAACAAATGAATCTAAAAAACGAGGAAAAGAGACAAATATAAAGTCCTCCTTCATGGATAGGTCTTAGCTTGTCCCACCCAGAGACATCAACTAACCATCACCTTCATCATCATCTATCAACTGCATTTATCTGTATATTAAGCATTTTCATGTATGCTGCCCAGAGCTTTGGTTATGGCATGGCCTAGAAATACATATAATATCAATATATAAAATCATCCCCTGTATGGCAATGATATGGGGGGGGGTGGAGACCTGGGAGCTTTCCCCCCTAGTGATAATTGCTGCTTGAAGGTATGTTGTTGGGATTGTGGCCGGAGAGGGGAAGAGTTAAACCTTCCCTGCCATGTATTGCAGTCCCAGTGACCCCGGATTTTAAATGGGCAATCGTGTCATTAAAGTAACATCTGGTTTGGCCCCGAGTGATGCCAGCCACATGCCACAGGAAAGTAGTAATAGCAGCAGCAGTAGTAGTAAATAGTTACAATCATAATAATGAATTTGCAGAGTCTTTCCAGCTGGCCCAGATCAAATATTCATTCTATTTTCTCAAATGCCTGAACGTGGATATGATCAAAATCATGATTTTATTTTATTTTTTTCTAATAATTTTGTATTAGTTTCCCCCCACAAAATTTAAAATTGTTCAATTCACTTTCAATATACAGTGGTACCTCGGGTTACATACGCTTCAGGTTACATACGCTTCAGTTTACACACTCCGCTAACCCAGAAATAGTGCTTCAGGTTAAGAACTTTGCTTCAGGATGAGAACAGAAATCGTGCTCCGGTGGCGCGGCAGCAGCAGGAGGCCCCATTAGCTAAAGTGGTGCTTCAGGTTAAGAACAGTTTCAGGTTAAGAACGGATCTCCGGAACGAATTAAGTACTTAACCCGAGGTACCACTGTAATTTATTGCGTTTTGACTTCCCATTCTTACGGCCGCGATGTTCCTGTTGTAATCCTTTCTTTACTGCCATAACTACCATTCATTTTCTAATATATCTTATATTGCAACCATTTATTTATTCTCCTTCCCTTGCCTATAATTCAAATCCTGCTTGCATTTTCATTTGACTATATATATTTTTCTTAAATAGTCCAAAAATAATCTCCAGCCACATTTCTGTCTCATTGATCTCTTATTTTTGCTATCCGCTCCGCCATCTTTGCATAGTCCAGTAACTTTAAAATCCCTTGATTTTATTTTCTCAGCCTGTGTGGTTGCCGGTTCTTGATCCTGGGATGAGTGTGAGTCTATTATGGGGCATTCGAGGGCCACAGCTGGATGCTTGCTGTGGTCAGGGCAGTGTCCGAGCTCAGTACGTTTCTGTACTCTCCAAAATACTTCACAGATGATACGAAGGATACTCAGGCAACACCCTAATTCTCATGCCAAAAATTACCGCCTTCCCCTCCCCGGCATTAAACTACAGATCTCCTCTGACGTATTGCTGCATTTATTTTCTCTGCAGTGAAGCCAAGATGGTGGTTTTGGTTTTAAAAACCAGCAATAATTAGAAAAACAACAACATAACGATCTGGCTCAGAAAACATAGCTCATCATCTGCAGTGTGTGAAATGGCTTGCAAATGAGGAAGGGCATAAGGAATATTTGAAAAAAATATGTTAATATTTAAACCTTAGAATAGCTTTGGAGGTGTATATAGGCTGTAGGGTTAGAAGTAGAAGATAGTGTATTTTAAAATAGTATAATTTGTAAGCGATAAAATGTGAAGATATTTTAAGTGCGATTTAAAAAAAGAGATGGCTAGAAATTATGATATATGTAAACTGCTGAAGGTGAAGTAAAATGAAAATCAGATAGGTGGGACTTGGGGAAGCCCACTTAACAATGTTTAGAAAAATAAGAATATAACAAGAATTTGTTCGTATTGTTCGTCTTTTCTGTTTGTGTTTTTTATTTGTCTTATAAAATGAATAATTTTTTTGGAAATAAATAAATGAGGAAGGGCTGACAGCTAGAATGGGGGCAGAGGCCTACATAGGGGTCCAGTGCGGCTGACAAGCGGCAAAGAGGCCGGCCTGGAATCTGCACCTGGCATTGTAGGACAACTGCCAGGCTCCAGTGCCCCAGCAGGATGAGTGCCCAAGGCACTCCTCATGGGGCAGCTGGACCTGAGTGCTTCCATTTTAATCGCCTCAGTGCCCTGGAGCATTGTGGGAGCTTAAAATGCCGTTTTCCAGCTGCCCCGGAGCAGCCCTGATGACGGTGAGCCGCAGCCCTGTTTCCATCTTACATGCGTCTTCCTCCTCCTGCCTCTTCCTCTTCTTCCTTGGGAGGAATGGCCTGAGTCATCTTGTTGCTGAAACCTGACGCTTTCTCTGATGGTCCACAGCAGCTGGAGAAACTGCCAAGCACAGGAGGCTGCCCAAAGCATAGCTGTCAACTTACAGACTTGAAAATAAGGGACCAGCAGCCTCGAAAATAAGGGACCAGCAGCCAAAATAAGGGATTTTTCAGAGCACAGCTATGTTCAACTTCTGAGCCCCTCCCAGCCAAAGGCAGAAAGCCCAGCCAGCAGCCAAACGAAGCCTCAAGCGGTGGTTCCCACAGCGCAGCAACCCAGCAAAGGGGATGCAGCAAGGGAAACCACCATCACCTCTCTGCTGGGAAGCGCTGAGCAAAGGCGAGTCCCCAGGCAACGCAGCCAATTTGATCAGCACAAGGCATGCAAGCTCCACCCCCCCAGTCGTTCTTAGACTCCTTATTGGGTGAGCAACGCAGCCAAGCAACACAGCTGGAGCCTCCCTCCTCCCTGGCCGGCAGGGAGGGAGGGAGAGGAGCTGCTTCCTTTGAAACCTGGGAAATTTAAGGGACATCATCAATAAGGGACAGCAGTGGGACACGGCGCTGGGATAAGGGACTTTCCCGCCAAATAAGGGACAGTTGACAGCTATGGCCCAAAGGCTGCCTGGCTGTATATTGGAGGCAGGATCCCACTGGGAGCTGCTGCTGCCATAGCAGCATACCTGCCCCATCAACATTTCCCCAATGAAAATAGGGGAGTCCTGTATCACCATCACCATCATCATTTTATTATTTACACGCCGCCCATCTGACTGGGTTTCCCCAGCCACTCTGGCCAAATTCCAACACATATAAAAACACAATAAAACATTAACAAAACTGCCCTATACAGGGCTGCCTTCAGGTACTTCCTAAAGTTTGTAGAGTTACCGTATTTTTTGCTCTATAAGAATCACTTTCCCTCTCCTAACAAGTAAGGGGAAATGTGTGTGCGTCTTATGGAGCGAATGCAGGCTGCTCAGCTATCCCAGAAGCCAGAACAGCAAGAGGGAGCGTTGCTTTCGCTGCGCAGCGATCCCTCTTGCTGTTCTGGCTTCTGGGATTCAGAATATTTTTTTTCTTGTTTTCCTCCTCCAAAAACTAGGTGCGTCTTATGGTCTGGTGCATTTTATAGAGTGAAAAATACGGTACTTATCTCCTTGGCTTGGGGGACGCATAACTCCGTACCCTTCAACATTTATCCGATGAAAATAGGGACGTCCTAAGGAAAAGTGGGACATTCCAGGATTAAAACAGAAACCAAGATGACTTCTGTAAATCCAGGGCTGTCCCTGGAAAATAGGGACACTTGGAGGGTCTGTGGTTGTCTGAATGCATCCAGTCATTGCATGAATGAGCTTGTAAGGTAAAAGTAAAGGACCCCTGGATGGTTAAGTTCAGTGGAAGGTGACTATGGGGTTGCGGCGCTCATCTCGCTTTCAAGCCGAGGGAGCCGATGTTTGTCCGCAGACAGTTTTTATGGGTCATGTGGCCAGCATGACTAAACCGCTTCTGGTGCAATGGGACAGAGTGACGGAAAACAGAGCACACAGAAACTCCTTTAACCTTCCCGCCGCAGTGGTACCTATTTATCTACTTGCACTGGCGCGCTTTCGAACTACTAGGTTGGCAGGAGCTGGGACAGAGCAACGGGAGCTCACCCTGTCGTGGGAATTCGAACTGCTGACCATAGCTGTCAATGTTTCCCTTTTTTAAAGGGAAATTCCCTTATTCTGAATAGGGATAGGAATCGCAAGAAAAGGGAAAAGTTGACAGCTATGCTGCCGACCTTCCAGTCAGCAAGCCCAAGAGCCTCAGTGGTTTAGACCACAGCGCCACCCGCGTCCCTATGAATGAGTTTGTAGTGGAGTACAGTCTGGTGCAAAATGAAAATTTCCCCCTCCTTCTTGTCTCTGCAGCCTCCCCACCATTGCCTTGTGGCAGCAGGCAGAATAGGCCCAGGAGCAGAATGCAAAGATGGCCGCCCCGCCACCATACATCCCTGGTCCAGAGTGCCTGCGCCCATTCACCCGCGAGTCCCTCCAGGAGATAGAGAAACGGATCGCGGAGCGAGAAGCCGAGAAGTTGAAGCCGAAGCATGAGGAGATTCACGAGGAAGAAAAGGAGGCCAAACCCCGAAGTGACCTGGAGCAAGGGAGAAGTCTCCCAATGATCTATGGGGACCCTCCCCCAGAGCTGATAGGGGTGCCTCTGGAAGACTTGGACCCATTCTACAAAGATCAGAAAGTAAGCCGGAAGTGTTGGGTAGGAATTGGAAAGCGAACAACTCAAGCACTGCTTTGAGGTGGTTGTTGTTTCCCCCCAATCAAGCAGTGTATTATATTTTAGGAAATACAAATAGATAGATAGATGATATAGATAGATAGATAGATAGATAGATAGATAGATAGATAGATAGATAGGTAGATGAATGTGTGCTAGTCCTTTGAGGCTGCCCTGGGTTGTTTGAGGTGTGAAGGTGACTTGGAAATGGCTCAGGCTGAATGCTCGTATACAGGAGCACATCATAAAGCCATGATTTTTTTATTTATTCATTGGTTAATTACTGCCCTTGAAATGTCCATATTAGCTCACCTATCCTCTTATTCAACAGTTTACTAGTGTTGAGGACAACGAAGATGGCACCTTAGGAAATATTCTATGAAACCAGAAAGTGACACATGGCTAGAATTCAATATGTAAGCCTTGGATGAAGGGTGGTATAGATATTTTAATAATAATAATAATAATAATAATAATAATAATAATAATAATAATAATAATAATTCATAAGGTTGGGAAGCCTGGAGATAAGCAGGCAATTGGGCTGAGAAAGACGCAAGGCAGTCTGAGAACAGGCCAGTATTCACTGTTTACTCAGGTAGTGATGCTCAACTTAAGGAACCTGGGACTGAGTCAGACGCATTTATGTTGTGCTTATCCCACACAGATTTTCCCCCAATTCCTGTCTCACCCTTAATCTTGACAAACGTCAAGTTCTCTCCCCACTTCTGCTAAAATTATGAACAATTCTCGCATCTTGTATGCATTATTGTACCTGCAAGATTATAAGCATGCTATGTGCAAGTACGCTCCAGGTTTCGTAAAGCAAACACCAAATAAACAATTCACATTACTATTAAAATAAATATGCTTTTGCAGTGGACGCTCGGGTTGCGAACGTGATCTGTGCGGGATGCACATTCGCAACCTGCAGCGTTCGCAACCCGCAGCGGCACGTCTGTGCACGCGCAGGTTGCGACGCGGCGCTTCTGCGCATGCGCGACTGCCGAAACCCGGAAGTAAACCGTTCCGGTACTTCCAGGTTTCAGCGGTCCGTAACCCGAAAAAACGCAACCTGAAGTGTCTATAACCAGAGGTATGACTGTATAACATTTCGCTGCAGAAATACAGTACAGCACATAACATATTTTGTTATGTGTCCGGCTGGCATTAATCTCATAGACGCTTCCAAACACCACATTATTCTCGGGAAGCCGCGAGTCCTCATTCTGGTTCCAACAGAACACAAGTATGCAGGCTAAGTTGTTGTTTTGAAAGAGAACGTGCCATGACTTGAGGTTAATAGCAATGCCTGTTTCTCCCTTCCTCAGACGTACATCCTCCTCAACAAAGGAAAGTGCATTTTCCGGTTCAGTGCCACCCCTGCTCTCTACATGTTGGATCCTTTCAATCTTGTCCGGAGATGTGCCATCCAAGTGCTTATACATTCATATCCTTTGCACTCGCTGAGAACGCGCATGGCATGGTTTCACTTGGGAGGAAGCTGTGGGGTTTTGCTGATGCCGTAGTCATTCTTGTAGGACCAGACAGGGGCAGCTGCAGCGACAGAGGCCAGCTGAGTATTTGTCATTTGGTGTCCTTGCTTTCTTGTAGTATATGAGGAAGAGAAACACCCTTTTCCTCATACAATTTCCCGGTGCTATTTTTCTAGAGAAAGAGGTGCCGCAACTCACCATGAACACCTCCCTTGTTCTCTTCAACAGGCAATGGTGCCCACCTGAGAAGTGCTGGAGCTCAGTTCCAGCTGTGGGGAAAAGCCCTCTCCTTTCCATTTGCAGATTTTTTGGTGGAAACAAGCACTTCACTGTCACCAGCTGTACAATGTCTACAGTGGTGCCTTGGTTCTCAAACTTAATCCGTTCCGGAAGTCCGTTCCAAAACCAAAGCGTTCCAAAACCAAGGCACACTTTCCCATAGAAAGTAGTGCAAAATGGATTAATCCGTTCCAGACTTTTAAGAACAACCCCTAAAACAGCAATTTAACATGAATTTTACTGTCTTACGAGACCACTGATCCATAAAATGAAAGCAATAAACAATGTACTGTACTATAAAATACCGTATTTTTTGCTCTATAAGACTCACTTTTTCCCTCCTAAAAAGTAAGGGGAAATGTGTGTGCATCTTATGGAGTGAATGCAGGCTGCACAGCTATCCCAGAAGCCAGAACAGCAAGAGGGATTGCTGCTTTCACTGCGTAGCGATCCCTAACCCTAACCCTAATCCTAAACAGGGCTGCTTTCAGATGTCTTCTAAAAGTCAGGTAGTTGTTTATTTCCTTGACATCTGATGGGAGGGCGTTCCACAGGGCGGGCGCCACCATCGATAAGGCCCTCTGCCTGGTTCCGTGTAACCTCACTTCTCGCAGTGAGGGAGCTGCCAGAAGGCCCTCGGAGCTGGACCTCCGTGTCCGGGCTAAACGCTGGGGGTGGAGACAACCCAACAGGGCTGTTGTTCCCTTGTCTTTACCAAACGGGTTTGTCTTGGGAATTTCAATAGAGGCCTGATGCACATCCTTGACCTCATTTCAAATTATTCAGCATGTTTATCATGATCACCATCTTAGCCAACTGTGTCTTCATGACCATGAGTGACCCGCCGGTGTGGGCCAAGGATGTGGAGTAAGTGTTATTTTTCTTTCTTTCTCTTTCCCCCTTTTTCTCTTCCCAGTTTCCTGCCTGGTCACTATAGGCTGGGCTGTGGGAGGGGGAATGGAACCAGAGGAGCAGCTTACAGGCATTCTTAATCCAAAAGCGAAGCTGGGGTGGCCAGATGAGGAACCTTGTGTGATCAGAAAACTTGCAGTAACTATAATGCTTCAAAAATAACAGGCGGGTGACACAAACTCCCTGAGAAGCAGTATTATTGTAACCCGGCTGACATGAGGAGAAGATTAAAAGGCAGGTTGTGGGGTTGTTTCACTGCTCAAAGTCATGCAAATTACGGTATTTTGGCTTCGTGGTATCTGTGAATATAGCCAGTGAGTGTGCTTTCATTTTTTTTTGGGGGGGGGGGATACATCCATCTCTTCCACCTTTTATTTTCAGCTCTCCCTGCACAGGTTCATTAACCTGAATCCTTCTCTTTAGCAATTGATCCTATAGCCTGAGTGTCAAAGGTCCTTAGGTTCATTTTCTTGAGTACATCGAGTTTTAAAAGGGTCCCAGGTTCTAAGAAAGATCTCTGGCTCTAGAGTGAATATGAATAATATGAATTTGGGAAGTACGATTCCGGCAAATTCTACCTTCTAACTTAAGATTTGCTTGCAAAAGGTACTGTAGATTCCGGCGTATTAGGCGACTGGGCGTATAAGACGGCCCCAACTTTTGCTGTTCAGTTTTAGAGTTACAGCGTTTGAGCGCTGCCAGGGGCAGAGCGTGCAGCCCTCTGCTGCCTCTGCCGTTGCAGCAGCAGCAGCCCGAGGCAAGGCGTTTGGCGGGCGGGTGAGCGCCACGCTCGGAAGGACTTTCTGCGCCGCCTTCTGTGGGGAGGGAGGAGGAGCAACGGCTGAAGGGGTGCCTCTGCTCACCGGCTCCCTCTCTTCCTTCTCAACACGTCTACCCGGCGTATAAGACGCAACCCCAACTTTTTGGGTGATTTCCCCAGGGATAAAAAGTCGTCTTGTACACCGGAACATACAGTATCCCTATATTCTTCTGCTGCAAATTGTTTACAACATGCCCTATTTTTATGCTATTGGGTTGAGAGGCTTTTTAGGAAAACAGGATGCAGGGTATTTAATATATATATTAAATATTAGCAATAAACCTTGCATATATATTTTTTGCTATTAATTCTGCTTCCCTTGCCCTCCGTAACCCTCCCCTGTTCACAGATACACTTTTACTGGCATCTACACCTTTGAGTCTATGATCAAGATATTGGCCCGGGGATTCTGCATTGACAACTTTACATTCCTGAGAGATCCATGGAACTGGCTGGATTTCAGTGTCATCGTTATGGCGTATGTTGCATTTAGCAGGAGCAATGTGGTAAACCAGCTGGGGGAAACCAGAGGGCGTCAGCATGTGGGGGTGGGGTGGAAATCCTCATGCATGTACTGTATGGCGATGGCAAGCACTGAGGCTGTATTTCCAGTTAGCTGCCGTCTCCTGGACATACCCAGAATACCATAGTTGGAAGTGTCAACAACTTTTGTGTCTGCACTTTTGCTTTTCGAAGCATGGCAACCCTACTTTAATGACTTTTGAAACTGCCCAACCCCTTAGCCAAAGACCACCTGAAAAGCATCATACAAGTGCCACACAGAAAGAGGCGGTCTACAACAGAAATTTGAGAGTGTGGTTTGTCTCCTGCCTGACGAAATGCTTTATAATGGTCACTGATTGCATTACCTGGCCAGTGTGGCCATCCTTTTGAAGGGACACGGGTGGCACTGTGGTCTAAGCCAGTGAGCCTCTTGGGCTTGCCGATTCCCACGATGAGGTGGGAGTTTAGCGCGAGGGAAGGAGTTTTCCAGAGCAAAGCACTAGGGCAATGGCAAGTGGACTCGTGCTTTCTAGGTGCGAGACATGCAGAAGTGGGGACGAGCCCTAAGTCTCTCATGTTTGTGGGACTTAGAGTGGGGTTAAAAAGCTTAGCCCTGTTCTAAAACTTAGAAAAAAACAAAACACAGTATTGTTTAACTCAATGCTTTAGGGAATAAACAAGGTGAGGAGGTCAGCTGATAGTCACAGTACATACACAGTCCTTCTTGTGCAACACACTGTGTCACAAGGATGGTGGTGCAACACAATTGTCGCGGGAGGAAGAGCTGCTAGCGGCTTTCTGCACAGGTCTAGAAGCTTTTACCAGGTTGGGGGGAGATGGTTTGTGTAGAGTTGTACGTCGTTTCGCCTCTTGGGCTTGCTGATCAGAAGGTTGGCGGTTCGAATCCCCGCAATGGGGTGAGCTCCCGATGCTCTGTCCCAGCTCCTGCCAACCTAGCAGTTTGAAAGCACACCAGTGCAAGGAGATAAATAGGTACTACTTTGGCAGAAAAGTAATCAGTGTTTCTGTGCGCTCTGGTTTCCGTCACGGTGTCCCGTTGTGCCAGAAGCAGTTTAGCCATGCCGGAATGACCTGGAAAGCTGTCTGTGGACAAACGCCGGCTCCCTCAGCCTGAGAGCGAGATGAGTGCCGCAACCTCATAGTCACCTTTGACTGGACTTAACCGTCCAGGGGTCCTTTACCTTTTGATATGGTAAATACCTTAGTTCTTGAATCCAGGTCACAGGCGTTCCCTATTCATACACAAAATATACCCTTAAAACAGGATTTGTAGCATTTGTAAGTGAAAAGAACTACTGGGAAAGGTTTGTCCAAGATATTTCCATCTGCAGAGGAAATATTTAGAGTCATTAGAAGTCAAGATGGATTCAGGATTGCTCTCCTGTACTATTTCAGACATGTGGTTTATATACTTATGTATGTGTGTTTACCTTGTTCAGTAATCAACATTTATTTTATATTTGAGACCTAAGAATTCTTATAACACCCTGCTCTAGTTTATTGGCGCCTGGTTACAGTGCTGGAGACACAGAAAGTGTAATGGCATAATAGCAAATGTTTCCTTTACTAAATATTGCCAAGGAGACTTGAGACACACGGTTCTGGTGGACTCAACACCCCCTAACAACTTGCGAGCCTCTGAAATATAAGGAGACTCTATTGCTGTTGTTGTGAACAGCTTATGTGTTTCCTTCCATTTCCCTATCGTGCGTGGTCAACCTGTACAGTTGTAAATAACAAGATTCTTACAGAGATACCAGTGTTTTCCACACCAAAGGAAACTTAACTCTGTAAGTGTTACCCTGAATGTTCCGCCATGTGAGAAGCAAGATTGCAAAGCGATATTTAGCATTCCTCCTCTCCTGAGGAAGAATTGTGCAGGATTTTAAAGTATCCATACACTTTCTGTCAAAGTAAATGACTGATCAAACGTTTTGCTTTGCCTTTTCCTGTCTTTTCAGCATCCTGACACAAGTCCAAACTGGACATTGTAACAGCAGTTTTGTCTAATTAAGCCCAGGCTCTGTCCCAATGAAAGGGGCAAAGGGTCCATTTTTAACAGCAAAGGTGCCCATCTTGCCCTCACTCGCATGCTGACTCTGATCCCACAGTCTTATCTCCTCAGGCACTGTTTCCCTCAGCTGAGCTCCGGTGCCCTTGATGGGTCAAATGCTGTTTGCAGATCCTGGTTTTAACTCGGACATTTGCTGCCGTCACAACCGACTTCAGAGCTGTGTCTCCTACATAGTTCCATTTCCGGAGGCGTTGTTTCCCTCTCTTTGCCTGTCGATAACCCTTGTTTCTACTTTTATTATGTTGCCTTTCAATGATCAGCTCGCTTGCCCTCTCTTTTCTAGCTACGTCACAGAGTTCGTAGACTTGGGCAACATCTCTGCTCTACGGACATTCCGGGTTCTCCGGGCACTTAAAACCATCACAGTCATTCCAGGTGGGTAATGGGGAGGGTGGCATTGATGGAGGTGAATAACTTTGTTGTAAACAAAAATTGCCCTTTTCCCTTATGGGGTATCCAAGAGCCCATATAGAGTCCTTACATAGGTTCCCTATTGGTAGGAGAGAATAACAGAGGCCAACCAGAGAATATTGAGAAGCTAAGCAGCTAGTAAGCTTGATCTTTATTGATCTGTTGCAACAGGGTGCTCCCCTCACCCACAAGAGAAAGGAGGGGCCCAGAAAAATGCCGTGCAAGGCCTTATAAAGACTTTTGAAATTGCCACCCTGTAGATCAAGACCACCCCCAGAAACATCATACATACATCACAGAAGGGGTGTAACCTAAGACCACCCCTCAGATACATCATACCTACATCACAAAAAAGGCGGTCTTAAAACAGAAATTTGAATGTTGTTTTTCTCCTGTCCTTGTTTATTTCCTGTCTGGCAGGTTACTTGATTGGATTGCCTGGGGAGCCTGTCCAGTCCTTTGTAATGATAAATACAGTACTTAGTTCCTGGGCCAGGTCACAGGCTCACACCCTATTCATATCTTAAATGTGTCCTTAAGACAGGATTTGTGAGGAAAGAGACAATGGGGAGGTTTTCCACTTTGATCTCAGTTTAGGAATCAAAATGGTTCCAGGTTGGTCTTCCTGTGCTGATCTATGTATGTGCTTGGTTGGTACACTTATGAACATTTAACATATATCTAAGACCATAAAATTCCTATCACAACTTCAGGCAGATTTCATTTTTCATATGCATCAGAGATGAACTGGCTTCCAGCGGGGAGCATTCGCGGGACGCACTTCATTCGGGCCCCCAACTTGTATGGGTCTGGAAGCTCTTGGTTTGCTTTATGCCCAAGAGTTGCCTGTTACCCCCAATTTTTTTTTAACATCATCTGTAGAAAACATTACCAAAGGACACCCTTGATCTTCTTCAGGGAAAGAGGTAACTGCAGCAAAGGTGGAAATGTTAAGATCCTAGTTTTTGAAGATGCATTGTACACTATAAGGCGAAACCCTCCTACAGTGCATTGG
This sequence comes from Podarcis bocagei, assembly GCF_964188305.1. Lineage (NCBI taxonomy): Eukaryota > Metazoa > Chordata > Lepidosauria > Squamata > Lacertidae > Podarcis > Podarcis bocagei. The sequence continues at coordinate 14,664,206 of NC_138138.1, read as the reverse complement.
TTGCTCTTCACAATGCAAAAATACGGGTAAAAGCGGCTACTTTCCCCATCTCTGCAAACCAATTGGCTTTAAATTATATTTCAGGGAAACCAGCTCAAAACTTAAGGCTGCTTCCCAGCCAAAGGAATGCACATGGCAGCTAACTATTGTCAAAGGTAACACAGTTGCTTCTATACTTTATATACTTTGAAACGCAGGTGGCGCTGTGGTCTAAACCACTGAGCCTCTTGGGCTTGCCAATCAGAAGGCCGGCAGTTTGAATCCCCGCGACGGGGTGAGCTCCCGTTGCTGTGTCCCAGCTCCTGCCAACCTAGCAGTTTGAAAGCACGCCAATGCAAGTAGATAAATAGGTTTCGCTGCGGCGGGAAGGTAAATGGCGTTTCCATGTGCTCTGGCTTCCGTCACAATGTTCCATTGTGCCAGAGGTGGTTTAGTCCTGCTGGCCACATGACCCGGAAAGCTGTCTGTGGACAAACGCCAGTTCTCTCAGCCTGAAAGCAAGATGAGTGCTGCAACCCCATAGTCGCCTCTGACTGGACTTAACCGTCCAGGGGTCCTTTACCTTTATACAGCTCCAAATACCTACATGCATCTCACATCCAGGCAGATATTCGAATGTCTGCACTCTATGGAGCAGTTGCAGCAACAGGGGACCACTCCCCTGGTTTATGTACCTTCCCCCAATGGGCTGCACACACACAGCCGGAGACTGATCCTGAATGGCAACTTCCTCTGCTCATCCCTTTTCAGTCCTCTCCTGGTTCTGGGAGTCAGTGGTGGAGGAGAAAGCAGGGAAGGACCTGGCTCTGCCCTTGCCTGACCTGCCTCTTCCTCTTCTTCTCCTCATCCAGCCTGTGCTCCACCTTCTAGCTCTAGAGTTCTCCATCTCCAACACTTGACTCTAGGCTGGCACAGTTCCCAAAAATATCACTGACCCCTCTCTCAAGTCAGACTCCATCCCCACATTCCTCGTCCCTGCCAGTCCCTGAGATCAGAGCATGTCAGTTGCTAGAATTTATGTTCAATGCAAACTGTGCCTTAAAATGAAATGAAATGAAATAATTTGTTACCAACCAACAGCATTGATAACCACCCTGGGACTTCGAGGTATAGGGTGGTATATAAATACAGTGGTGCCCCGCAAGACGAATGCCTCGCAAGACGAAAAACCCGCTAGACAAAAGGGTTTTCCGTTTTTCGATGCGCTTCGCAAGACGAATTTCCCTATGGGCTTGCTTCGCAAAACGGAAAAGTCTTGCGAGTCTTGCGATTTTTTTCGCTCCCCCCTTTTTCTAAGCTGCTAAGCCGCAAACCTTTTAGCCGCTAAGCCGCTAAGCCTTTAATAGCCGCTAAGCCGCTAAGCCGCTAAGCCGCTAATAGGGGTGCTTCGCAAGACGAAAAAACTGCTAGACGAAGAGACTCGCGGAACGGATTATTTTCGTCTTGCGAGGCACCACTGTAATAAAATAAAATAAAATAAAATAAATGTTGGTCCCTACCAGAGAATAATGAAGCTATTGGACTATGCCCAAATGGCAAAACTGACAGGAAAGCTCAGGAATCGGGGAGACCACAACTTTAATAAGGAATGGGGGAAATTTACAAGTTACCTTAAAGAACACCGTAAGCAGCTGAAAACATTAGCAGGACTGCATTAACGCTTGTAATGTCATGAGAACTATGGATACAATGGATTTATAAATAATCAGGATTATCTTTTTAAAAATGCAGTAGAAAAGGTTTAATAACAGAACCCACGGAGGGGAAGGTGGGAAGTCCAGAGATTCGGGAGAATCTTGTAACTTTGGATGTGCTGTGATATGTCTGTAAATTCAAATATGTAAAATCAAATTGAGAGAGAGAGAGTAGGATGTTGGTTTGTTTTTTTGTACAGCCACTAAGCTCAGTTTTCTAGGGATGCGGGTGGCGCTGTGGGTTAAACCACAGAGCCTAGGACTTGCCGATCAGAAGGTCGGCGGTTCGAATCCCCACGACGGGGTGAGCTCCCATTGCTCGGTCCCTGCTCCTGCCAACCTAGCAGTTCGAAAGCACACCGGTGCAAGTAGATAAATAGGTACCGCTCTGGCGGGAAGGTAAACGGCATTTCCGTGCGCTGCTCTGGTTCACCAGAAGCGGCTCAGTCTTGCTGGCCACATGACCCGGAAGCTGTACGCCGGTTCCCTCGGCCAATAAAGCGAGATGAGCGCCGCAACCCCAGAGTCGGCCACGACTGGACCTAATGGTCAGGGGTCCCTTTACCTTTTAAGCTCAGTTTGTTGCCAGCAAGTAATGCTGTTTCTCTACCCCCAGGGCTGAAAACTATTGTGGGTGCGTTGATCCAGTCTGTCAAGAAGCTCTCCGATGTCATGATCCTCACAGTATTCTGCTTGGCCGTCTTCGCCCTCATCGGCCTGCAGCTTTTTATGGGGAACTTGCGGCAAAAGTGTGTGCGGTGGCCACCGTTCACCAACGACACACTGGATGGCGGTTTCATGGGCAACACCACTCTTTATGACAACGGCACCCTGTATGACAATGGCACCCTGTACGACAACGGCACCCTGTATAGCAACGAGACCTTTGACTGGGATGAGTACATCCACAACGAAGGTAAGGGCTGCTTTGTCAAGGACTGCTGATGCTATCGCTTTTGACTTGGCCCGGAGCCGTGCCAGATGGGCATCTCAAACCGGAGCCGCTAGCACTTACAGTATTTTTCACTCCATAAGATGCACCTGACCATAAGACGCACCTAGTGTTTAGAGGAGGAAAGGGGGAAAGCCCCGGTTTTTTTGGGATCAGCTCACAGTTGTGCGGCTTCTTTTGCAAAGGAGAAAAGCCCATTTTTTTTTTGAGGATCAGCTCAAAATTGTGGCGCTTACTTTTGCAAAAAATCCTGTTTTTATGGGGTTCAACTCACAGTTCTGCAGCTTCTTTAGGAAAGGAAAAGGAGCCGTTTCTACAGTTTCCACACGGATAACCTAATCAGCCAGTCACATGTCGCAGCCTCCGTCTGCAGAACCTTCAACAATGGAGGCCTGGTCAAGGGAGCGGGACCGAAAAGGGAGCCAGCGATCACCACACATTCGCTCCATAAGACGCCCAGACATTTCCCCTTACTTTTTAGAAGGAAAAAAGTGCGTCTTATGGAGCGAAAAATATGGTAATTGCATATTTAGCTCATATACATAAATACATTTGTATATGAGCTAAATGGGCAATTAAGTGCTGGCAGTTTTATGCTCGCAAGACTAAATGCTTTCCCCTCTGCAGTGACCACAGGTAGATACTCGCAAATTCCTTATCAAGCCTGCCTGTGTGCCTGCAGTCAGGGACTACCAGATTTTCTGGTCCATATTCTTTTGGACTGCCCTTTGCACAGCAGAGGGACGCGGGTGGCTCTGTGGGTTAAACCACAGAGCCTAGGACTTGCCGATCAGAAGGCTGGTGGTTCGAATCCCCACGACGGGGTGAGCTCCCGTTGCTCGGTCCCTGCTCCTGCCAACCTAGCAGTTCAAAAGCACATCAAAGTTCAAGTAGATAAATAGGTACCGCTCCGGTGGGAAGGTAAATGGCGTTTCCGTGACTGCTCTGGTTCGCCAGAAGCGGCTTAGTCCTGCTGGCCACATGACCGGAAGCTGTACGCCGGCTCCCTCAGCCAATAAAGCGAGATGAGTGCCGCAACCCCAGAGTCGGCCACGACTGGACTTAATGGTCTTTACCTTTACCTTGTACAGCAGACTCCGCAAACAGATGCTGAGCAAGGTGTTGGACCTGCGATCCATGGCTCCGAGAGAAAGCCACTTGAGGTTCCTAATGACCCCCACGGGGGTCATTTAAACGGCTCCCGAGCCGCCCCCGAACCAAGCTGCCTGCTCAGTGAGTCCCTGTGCGCTGCGCTAAACCGGCACAGCGCGGAGCGGGGACTCGCTTCCGCGGCGCCAGAAATCACGTCTGCACATTCACAGGCGCCAAAAATCGCATCTGCGCAGATGCAGACGCCAAAAATCACGTCTACACAGATGCGATGTGGCCCGCGGAGCGATCTCTGCGGGAGTGAAGCAGCCCAGGTGAGGTAAACCTTGCTGACTCCTGCTCTAGGGAATAGACAGGGTGAAGCCGAACAGTCGAGTGCCTTGTGACCCTCAACAGCCTCCCTCCTGTCCCTTTTAAACTTAACCCAGTGATTTGAAATGTCTTAACATGTAATGCCAGTAAAGGTATTTGTATCATATTGTACTTAAATATATTGATCGTAAGTCAAAGCCTTTCGTTGCCTCTTACAAGCTTGTATCACAAAGGCCTTTCCTTAATAGTTCCTTGCGCACAAAGGGGGGATTCGAGGCTTGTCTTTTTATTTTTATTACATATTTTGCTGATAATAATTTTTTTAGTTTTCAATTACAGTCCAAAAATAGCCTCATTATAACTATGCCAAATTATAATGCAATTACTAATACCAATTATTCGGATCCTAAATTATATAATTTAGGTGTCTCCCCCCCTGCATGCTAGAATCTGTTACATATCTTGTGTTTTTTATATTGTGATTTTATGTTGTGAACTGCCCCGAGATCTATGGGCATAGGGTGGTATGCAAAATTAATAAATAAAATAATAATAATAATAAAATAAGTTATATTGGGGCTCATCCAGACACGCTTTCACACTTTCCAGGCAAAGGTCAGTACTTTAAAGCTATGTCTCAGAGTGTTTGTTGTTGTTGTTTTTCAGTCCTAGTGATTTCCCCAGGAAAACATGCATTTTACTGCTTAATTGAAGGAAACAGCAATCCACCGAAAACTCAATTGCTGTTTGCTCCGATTCAAAGGTAAAATGTTCTTGAGGAAACCACCAGGATTTTTAAAAAGCCCGCTTGGACATAAAGCTTTGAAGCCAGGGTCTGTGGCTTAGATACGTAGTACAGAAAGAAATTCTGGGTGAGCCCTTATACCAAGTCCGGCCATTTATCCATGTAACTCTGTGTTGTCTGATCTTCTCTCAGGCAGGAATAAATCTTTCCTTTACCTGTTACCTGAGAGCCTGTTAACCGCAGACTCCAGAACTTGAACTCGGAACCGTCTGTGTGCAAAGCCTAGTTCTCAGGAGTGGGTCACACATGAATGCGTGTCTCATCACTTGATAACACTTTAAAAAAAACCACGTTAACAGTATCTTTTAAAATACATTACATGCATATAATGGCAGCAACCCTCAGTTAAGACTCGGCTAGAAAACTGCAGATTCTATTTCTGCTAGTTCAAAGGAAGTCGTTCCAGGATTGGACTGAGAGATTCCCCCCCCCCAAAAAAAATTTAATAGCACTAAGACTCACAGGTTAAAACTCACAGGTCTTAATGTTATCAAAGCTGATGGGGGGGGGGGCTTTCTGTAGGTCTTAACCTACATATTTTAATTGTTTTATATCTGTATTATTTACCGTGCTCTAGCTTATAGATTTTAATTTCAACCTATGTATATTTACATGTTCTCTATCGCTGTATATTCCCATTATTTCTGGTCTGTGACCGTAATAAATTGATTCATTCATCCAGGACTCACAGGTCTTCCAATGAAACTTCGGTGCATGACATACAAAAGGGGATGTTTCACCTAACACAGCGCTGACTTGTGACATTCATTGCCATAAAGTTAGAGATGGCTTTTAACTTTAAGCTTCTCTGGTTGAGATCCTGATTGCGGCTTTCCTGTGTCATATCTAGTTTGACTCTTCTACTCGTTGCTTTAAACCTGCAATTGTGTTACAGTCTGAAGTTTATTCTCACACCTGCCTTTTTCTTTCTCGTGAAGAAAATTTTTATTTCCTCGAGGGTGCGCTTGATGCCCTGCTCTGTGGGAACAGCTCTGACGCAGGGTGAGTGAGATCTGTCCCGACCGCGGATCCCTCTTTGACAAGGGTAGACAACCTAAGGCCCAGGGGCTGGATGCGGCCCAATTGCCTTCTCAATCCAGCCCGTGGACGGCCCAGGAATCAGCGTGTTTTTACATGAGTAGAATTTGTCCTTTTATTTAATATGCATCTCTGGGTTATTTGTGGGGCCTGCCTAGTGTTTTTACATGAGTAGAATGTGTGCTTTTATTTAAAATGCATCTCTGGGTTATTTGTGGGGCATAGGAATTCGTTCATTCCCCTCCCCCCCAAAAAAATATAGTTCAGCCCACCACAAGGTCTGAGAGACAGTGGACTGGCCCACGGCTGAAAAAGCTTGCTGACCCCTGCTCTTTAATAATAATAATAATAATAATAAATTTTATTATTTAGAGTGGGAGTGGGGAGGAGATCTGTCTTCTAGTGACTCGACCATTTTAAATCAATGTGAAAACTGTGCTGATTTAAAGAATGGTGAGGTGGGGGGTGGAGTCCCTCAAACATGGCGCCCTCAAGATGTTTTTGATCTCCTTGAGACAATTGGGCACGCTGTTTGGGACTGATTTAGAATCCTGCAACATCTAGAGGGTACCACATCGGCTGGCTGTCACAGAGCGAGCCGGTCGATAAATCAACACAGTTCAAAGTTGCAGTTAACTCTGGATGAGCCAAAAGCACAATCTGGCGGAGTGTCAGGCCTAATGAACGCAGCCGCTCATTCCCTGTAGGTCTTATGGCATGAAACCAGTTGCTGAGACTAAAGGTCCCGCCTCCCCCTAAACCACTGAGCCTCTTGGGCTTGCCGATCAGAAGGTCAGCGGTTCAAATCCCTGCAATGGGGTGAGCTCCCGTCGCTCTGTCCCAGCTCCTGCCAATCTAGCAGTTCAAAAGCACGCCAGTGCAAGTAGATAAATAGGTACTGCTCTGGTGGGAAGGTAAACGGCATTTTCGTGCGCTCTGGCTTCCGTCACGGTGTCCTGTTGCGCCAGAAGTGGTTTAGTCATGCTGGCCTCACGACCCAGAAAGCTGTCGGTGGACAAACGCCGGCTCCCTCGGCCTGAAAGCGAGATGAGTGCCACAACCCCATAGTCGCCTTTGACTGGACTTAACCGCCCAGGGGTCCTTTACCTTTACCTTTTAGGTCTCCTGTTCTATGTCTAGCCCTGTTCTAATTCCAAGAGTCAATAGACCTGACAAGAGAGGAACCTGGTAGCTGGTTACTGTAATTCTCTGCTGGGGGAAAGTGTTGGATGACGGGCTGCTATGCAATTCTTAAAGCTGGCAACTCTATATTGAAGCGGGGGGGTGGGGTGTGGAATGTGGTTATTTCATGCCTGGGTTCTGCATGGATTTAGTAGGAACTTGATGCTGCTCTTATGACCTCTCCTTGCATGATGTCATTGCTGACATACTTCCCTCCCTCTTGTAGGCAATGCCCAGAAGGGTATCTCTGCATGAAAGCTGGCCGGAACCCAAACTACGGCTACACAAGCTATGATACCTTCAGCTGGGCCTTTCTCTCCCTGTTCCGTCTCATGACTCAAGACTACTGGGAGAACCTCTTTCAACTGGTAGGCCAAACTTACCGTATTTCCCCCCCCATAGGACGCACCGGCCCATAGGACGCATCAAGTTTTTTTGGGGGGAAATAAAGGGAGCTCTCCAGGCTTCAGCGAAAGCCTGCATCCGCCCCATAGGACGCACACACATTTCCCCTTCATTTTTGGAGGGGAAAAAGTGCGTCCTATAGGGCGAAAAATACAGTATGTTCTAAGAAAATGGGGACTTTGGGGCCGCATGTATGATCTAGTTAAGATTGGACCCTCAGGGTCTCTTCCAACTTTAAAGTTCTATGATTCTATATTCCGGAGAGCTTTGTTGTTCCATGGAAGCTCATTGGGGTTCCTTGGTGTTCACATGTAAGTATTGGATGCAATTCTAAGCCATGGTTTACCAGGCACGGGCAAATTGTGTCTGCTTTGCTGCTAGCATGAACTGGGAGGAAACAAACCATGTTTCCTCATTTAGCATCATATCCAAACCAGGGATCATGGCTTGTTATGGTCCCAACGAACCATGATCTGTAGCCAAGGTTTGTTCTTGGTTTACTGGTTACAGTTCGCTAGATCCTTGGTCTGGATCTGATGCTAGGCCAGAGATCATGGCTGTGGTTTACTTTGGTATGTGAACAAGGGCAGTAAGAAGATCACTAACAGCTGATAAACATTCCTGAAATAAACACCTTGCCCACCATGGCAGTCTTGTCTTTGCAATTTGGGTTTGCTGGAGAGTGTTGAGTGCATTCTGGGGGCACATCCTTAACTGAAGGGGGAAACCCAATAGGCTTGACCTGCGTTTTACACAAACTGTGTGTGCACTCTAATAAAACATTCCCCTTCACTATAATCCTCCACAGGGTTTCCTTGGATGACAGATTGATTGGGGGGAAAGTTCCTGGATGTAGAGAGAGTTTGGAAGAATGTACCATGGGCAAATAATTTTCCACCTGGCAAACGGCATGTGGGGAAATGGTTAAACCCAGTGGTGGTGTCAGGGCAAGACTTTGAGTTAAACGTCCGGGGCTGAATTATCAGAATGAACGGCAACGTCTCCAATCGCAGCAGGACTCGCTTGCCACATTTCAAAACAAGTGGAGTAATATATTACCTATAAAGAGGAAATCAGTAAAAGGAGTGTCTCCACCCCCATTGTTCAGCCTGGACACTGAGGTCTAGCTCCGAGGGCCTTCTGGCAGTTCCCTCATTGCGAGAAGTGAGGTTACAGGGAACCAGGCAGAGGGCCTTCTTGGTTGTGGCACCTGCCCTGTGGAATGCCCTCCCATCAGATGTCAAGGAAATAAACAACTGTCTGACTTTTAGAAGACATCTGAAGGCAGCCCTGTTTAGGGAAGTTTTTAATGTTTGATGTTTTATCGTCTTTTTAATATTCTGTTGGGAGCCGCCCAGAGTGGCTGGGGAAACCCAGCCAGATGGGCAGGGTATAAATAATAATAATTTACTATTTATACCCTGCCCATCTGGCTGGGCTTCCCCAGCCACTCTGGGCAGCCTCCAACAAAATATTAAAATACAGTTGTTGTTGTTGTTGTTGTTACTGGTCAAATCCATCACACCACCAACACCATGGCCCTGACCTGAATCTTGGGCTGCTTTTTACAGAAATGTAAGCAGGCAAGAGATCCAGTGACAGCCTCGTCCAGTTTAGTCCCCGGTCCCAGAACGATATTTTCAAATGCTAAGGAAACATGTGATGTAGCAACACGCAGAGGTGCCCTTGAGCATACACAGAAAGCAAAAGCCTGTATCTGAAGGTAGAGATGAGGGGTCCTTCAGTAGAAATGGTGACAGGACGCTCTTCTTCTTCCCCATAGACCTTGCGAGCGGCTGGGAAAACGTACATGATCTTTTTCGTCCTGATCATATTCTTGGGATCCTTCTACCTCATCAACCTGATCCTGGCTGTGGTAGCGATGGCTTATGCCGAGCAGAACGATGCAACTCTGCTGGAGGAGCAGGAGAAAGAGGCAGAGTTCCAGCAGATGGTGGAGCAGCTGAAAAAGCACCAGGAGGAGCAACAAAGGCTGGTTGGTGGCTTTTTGATGGTATTCCTTTACTCTGCCTCGCTCAGTTCCGAAAGCTCTGAGTGCGCCAATACTGTTCTGCATTTTCCCTTTCTCAGGTGATTCAGGCAATGTAGAAATAAGATTGGGGTTTGGCTTTTGCTGCCCAACTCCCCAAGGGACTAAGTCATGGGTAGGCAACCTAAGGCCCGGGGGCCGGATCCAGCCCAATCACCTAAATCCGGCCTGCAGACAGTCCTGGAATCAACATGTTTTTACATGAGTAGAATGTGTCCTTTTATTTAAAATGCATCTCTGGGTTATTTGTGGGGCCTGTCTGGGTTTTTACTTGAGTAGATTATATGCTTTTATTTAAAATGCATCTCTGGGTTATTTGTGGGGCATAGGAATTCGTTCATTCCCCCCCCAAAAAAAATATAGTTCTGCCCCTCCCCCAAGGTCTGAGGGACAGTGGAACAGCCCCCGCTGAAAAAGTTTGTGGACCTCTGGACGAAGTCCATCACTGGTCAGAGATGGATGGATGGAAGCAGGATCCAGAGAAAGCAAGGCAGAACTTTATTTTTCTGTTGGTATAAGAATTCCCTCCCCTTCCTTGCAAGGAGGTAAGAGAGACCCAGAACAAAAGTGTGCAAGACCCTTTAAAGACTATTGAAATTGCCCACCCCTTAGCCAAGGAACACCTACAAAGTATCCAGGTGCTTTTATTAAGCAGATTTGCAAGTGAAAAGACAATGGGAATTTCCACCCTCCCTTCCCCACAGGTTGGCGGGGTTTCATAGAATCATAGAATCATAGAATCATAGAGTTGGAAGAGACCACAAGGGCCATCGAGTCCAACCCCCTGCCAAGCAGGAAACACCATCAGAGCACTCCTGACATATGGTTGTCAAGCCTCTGCTTAAAGACCTCCAAAGAAGGAGACTCCACCACACTCCTTGGCAGCAAATTCCACTGTCGAATAGCTCTTACTGTCAGGAAGTTCTTCCTAATGTTTAGGTGGAATCTTCTTTCTTGTAGTTTGGATCCATTGCTCCGTGTCCGCTTCTCTGGAGCAGCAGAAAACCACCTTTCTCCCTCCTCTATGCGACATCCTTTTATATATTTGAACATGGCTATCATATCACCCCTTAACCTCCTCTTCTCCAGGCTAAACATGCCCAGCTCCCTTAGCCGTTCCTCATAAGGCATCGTTTCCAGGCCTTTGACCATTTTGGTTGCCCTCCTCTGGACACGTTCCAGTTTGTCAGTGTCCTTCTTGAACTGTGGTGCCCAGAACTGGACACAGTACTCCAGGTGAGGTCTGACCAGAGCAGAATACAGTGGCACTATTACTTCCTACTTCCTACAGTGGCCACTATTACTTCCTACTTCCTACTTTGTGGCACCAAGCGGGAGGGGGGTGCCTCCCACCTGCTTGGGCTGACCTTTGACCCGCCCTCGGCCAGGGAGGACAATGGACGGCGGATGGGGGGTGGGGCTAAGGCCAAAGAAAAGAGGCTGACCCCTTTGTCCAAGCCTCACGTGGTTTTCTTCCTTCTGGGATTCCCATTTCCTTCCTTCCTCCTACTGCAGAAGACTATTTGAGGTCATTTTGGGAGAGTCAAAATGGCCTCAGGATTGTTCTGGTTGTTGTTTCGGTCGTAGAGTGCACCCTAATTTTTTACAACACAGGGCAACCCGTGATAGGGTTCATTTCTTTTTGTACAAGAGAATGGGCTCATCTGCACTTCAACTATGGTCTGTGTTTTATTCTGTTTGTTGTCAGCCCCCTCCATATTCCTTATCAGGGGGTTCAGCACCCCCCCCCTATTTTGAGGGGGCAGAGGAGGCCAAACGGCCAAGCGAGGTTGCACTGGCCTATACAACAACATTGCCTGACTGGGGGGGGGGGGCGGGCAGTTCCTGGAAATAAGACTCACTTTTTCCCTCCTAAAAAGTAAGGGGGAAAGTGTGTGCATCTTATGGAGTGAATGCAGGCTGCGCAGCTATCCCCGAAGCCAGAACAGCAAGAGGGATTGCTGCTTTCACTGCACAGCGATCCCTCTTGCAGTTCTGGCTTCTGAGATTCAGAATCCCCCCCCCCCGTTTTCCTCCTCCAAAAACTAGGTGCGTCTTATGGTCTGGTGCATCTTATAGAGCAAAAAATACGGTACAGTGGTGCCTCGCAAGACGAAAAGAATCCGTTCTGTGATTCTCTTCGTCTAGCGGTTTTTCCGTCTTGCAAAGCAAGCCCATTGACAGATTAGCGGATTAGTGCTATTAGCGCTTTTAGCGTCTTATCGGCTTATCGGATCAGCTGATAAGCGGCTTAGCGGCTTAGAAAAAGGGGGAAAAGGAAAAAAACCCCGCAGGAACTCGCAAGACATTTTCGTCTTGCAAAGCAAGCCCATAGGAGATTCGTTTTGCGAAGCACCTCCAAAACGGAAAGCTCTTTCGTCTAGCGAGTTTTCCGTCTTGCGAGGCATTCATCTTGCGGGGCACCACTGTACATCTCAGGTGTCAAAGGCCAAGTTAAAAAGGTCCTTTGGGGGGATAATTTCAGGGAACTTGTGCATGTTGGCTAAAATCCCTCTGCCTGCATGCTGCTAGGAATTGAATTGGGAGTTGCTTTATTTGCTCCCCCCCCAAAAAAAGAAACCCCGAACATAATGTTGAACATGCTAGAATATCTTCTTTTTCCAGCTGGCTTTTGCCAGCTAGTATTAAGAAGGCATGGGCGATTCTCAATGACAGTGGAGAGTATCATGTTTGAATGGGTTTTGTTTCTTTTGTCGGTTTCTTTGTTTGGTTGACTTGCTTGGTTCAAAGAGAATGAAGCATCCGGAGACGATTCTATTTGCAGAGGGCTTGGTTTGCCAGCTTGTCCTTTAACCATTTTAGTTGTACATCCTTCCAAGCCGTCAGCGCAGGGTGGAGTAACAGAAGTTCAGCTGCCGCTGCCGGGGAGCCTGGAGCAGGATGCTATGAGCCAGCAGTTTGCCAGTCCATTCCTGAGCTGTGACGCAGCCCCCTAGCCTCCTTGTTTACTGACAGCATAAATATATCTTGCCGTCAGCAAGACTTGCCTCTCGCTTCCTGGAGCTGCTTAAAACCAAACAGATATAGAAAGTCTACTTCTTCCCGTCAGTCCCGAGCAAATGAAACACTTGGAGTGGAAAAGCCGAGGGGAGAAAACTGCACCCTGAAAAAGCACATAATGCCAGGGACTTTTTTACACTGCCGGTGGTGTGGTTTGATCGGAGTGTATGCTTCATGGTGGCAGAGTGGGCACAGCAGCAGAAGATGGGGAAGCAGTGACTTTTCTGCACTCCATTGAATCCCTCTAAATTGGGCATAACTTCCTGCCAACTTTGGGGGCGTGGGTGCGATTGGAAGGTCCATACAGTTAAAAAGGCCTGTATAGTTAAAGCTATGGTTTTCCCAGTAGTGATGTATGGAAGTGAGAGCTGGACCATAAAGAAGGCTGATCGCCAAAGAATTGATGCTTTTGAATTATGGTGCTGACTCTTGGGAGTCCCATGGACTGCAAGAAGATCAAACCGATCCATTCTGAAGGAAATCAGCCCTGAGTGCTCACTGGAAGGACAGATCCTGAAGCTGAGGCTCCAATACTTTGGCCACCTCATGAGAAGAGAAGACTCCCTGGAAAAGACCCTGATGTTGGGAAAGACGGAGGGCACAAGGAGAAGGGGACGACAGAGGAAGAGATGGTTGGACAGTGTTCTCGAAGCTACCAGCATGAATTTGACCAAACTGCGGGAGGCAGTGGAAGACGGGAGTGCCTGGCGTGCTCTGGTCCATGGGGTCACGAAGAGTTGGACACGACTAAACGACTAAACAACAATGTGTGTGATTGGGGTCTGATGGGGGTATACTATATGGCATATAGCGACTCCTCCCAGTTTGGCACTTGTCTCTGCCCTGTTTCGGTTCCCCTGCCTGTGGAGTTGCACAGCGCAGCTGATTCACTGACATGGACTTCTGCTGGTGCCTTTGCGGCGTTGCAGATCTCCAGTGGCAGAGGCATATCTTAAGATGCACAAGTGTATTACAGCAGCAGGGGTGCCAGGTATAAGGAGCGCAAGGGGCTCCAGCCTCCCCCCCCCCATATCGAGGGGGTCGCCATCCTCTGCTGCCGTGTGTCTTCCACATGCCCCAGCCTCCACCCACCAGCCTGGAAGCCCAGGAGCCGGGCAGTGGCTGGGACGAGCGAGGGCGATCTTTGCCTTTCTTATTCCCAGCCTCTGTCCAGGAGCCTAGGAGTTGGAGGGCGGCTGGGGTGAACAAGCGTGAAGATCGCCCTCTGTGCTTCCCAGGCAGTGTCATGTGACCTGTCATGTGACCGCACCTGCTCGATGTGGGGGGCACGTCGGCGCCCCTGTGCTGCAAGGCTTTTGCACTCATCTTAGGCTAATACGTTCTACAGGACTTTGAAACAAAATCTTATACAGTGGTAAAGGTAAAGGGACCCCTGACCATTAGGTCCAGTCGTGGCCGACTCTGGGGTTGTGGCGCTTATCTCGCTTTATTGGCCAAGGCGTACAGCTTCCGGGTCATGTGGCCAGCATGACTAAGCCGCTTCTGGCGAACCAGAGCAGTGCTATGGCTTCTTTAGCCCTGCGCAGCCTCTCCCAGCAGGGAGAGGTTGCGTGGAGCTAAAGAGGAAGCCAAAACAGCCAGCGCGATCCATCCCGCTGGCTGCCTTGGCTTGTGACATAGCCGTGCGCAACCCCTCCGGCAGGGAGAGTTTGCACGCAGCCTGTATGCTGCTCTTAGGGGCTGGGGGGGGGGGAAATAAGATTTTTTTTCCTTATTTCCTCCCCTAAAAACTAGGTGCGCCCTATGGTCCGGGGGGCCCTATGGAGCGAAAAATACGGTAAATCAGAGCAAACATCAAACCCCCAAACTGACATTTGCTCCGATTCAGCTTTAAAGAGCAGGTTTTCACGGAGAAAGCTCAAGGCAACCCCCCCCCCACTTGCACACGGAACCTTAAAATGAGGGACAGGCCTTTGCCCAGAAAGTGCAGCGGAAAAGTCAGTTGGATGAGCACTTAGGGGGCTGCAAGTTTCGAAGGATGTTTCAGTTTGCTTATCATATCGGAAAGAGCAAAGTTTGTAGCTTTGCCTTTAAATGCAAACTGAATCAAACTCCACTCTCAACCCCAGTCATATCACATCCATTTGCTCCTTTTTGATCCCTGTGTCCTGCGCTAGCTGCTCTTCTGGCCTTGAATGTCCTCGTCTCTTTTTTTGTTTTTTTAAAAGCATCTACAAGAGAAGGCATTTCAGGCATCTCAGAGTTTGTAACAGGCTCCTGCCCTGCCAGCTGCTTCCGCCCACTTGACCCCGAGCCACCCATACAAATCTAATTTTCGGGTTGTGCAAATAGGCAGTTGTCCGTGTGTGTGTGTGTGTAGAATGGTGTCGCGTATTGTGGCCTTGTGCTTCTAATCTAAACATTCGGAAGTGGATTTTCTATTTCCAGACAGCGAATATCTTCTCGGGAGGGGGACTTGGCTTGAAACGAACACCATATATAGTTCAAGTCTTAACAGGACTCCGGGCTGATTTCAATACCTACGGGGTCCAGCCCCTTTTTTGATAAAAAGATATAATTTGTGAAATAAAACAAGGGAATTAAACAATGACGGGAAAACAGTGTGGATCTGGGGATAAGCAAATAGTCAATTTTGGTTTCTCTCGGTTTCTTATTTTCCGTTTCATCACAATTCTACATCAATTTGTGATTTTTTTATAACCCTGTACCTTCTTCCAGAAGGCAGAAGCTGAAGGAGATCATTTCCGGGGTGCGCACTATCCTGCGCTATCTCTGCAGCTTTCTTATGGCACCTGGAAGCATAGATTTGATCCGAGGTGGGAAGAGTGCACCCACTCTTAGTTCAACATAACTGAGCCCAGTCTGTGCTGGGTACCTCCAATAAATCATTATATATACAGTGGTGCCCCGCAAGACGAATGCCTCGCAAGACAGAAAACTCGCTAGACGAAAGAGTTTTCCGTTTTGGAGGTGCTTCGCAAAACGAATTTCCTATGGGCTTGCTTCGCAAGACGACAATGTCTTGCGAGTTCCTGCTGGTTTTTTCCCCCTTTCCCCCCTTTTTCTAAGCCGCTAAGCCGCTTATCAGCTGATCCAATCAGCAGATAAGCCGCTAATAGCGCTAATCCGCTAATCCGTCAATGGGCTTGCTTCGCAAGATGAAAAAACCGCTAGACGAAGAGAATCACAGAACGGATTCTTTTCGTCTTGCGAGGCACCACTGTATATATGGCAATACTCTTCACCCAGATCTCTGGTTTCTTCACAGCTTCAAGAGCAAGCAGCAAACAGCAGTTCCGCAGAGAGCGTTATTGTGGAGAAAAAGAAGACGGGGGAGTCCGATCAAGAGGCGCCTAGTGATCAAGATGGGCCAAAAGACTGCAACGGCCGCGTCATCCCACGCCTGGTGCTGGACCGCTCAGCCACAATAGACGAGGTGTGTTGTCTGCACAGGAGGAATAGAAGGGCCCTTGACAAGGGCAAAGAGACGAGGGCATTCCCCTTCCTCCCTGATGCTCCCTGGAAAGGTCTGGAGGGTGGCAACACAAGAACAGGCCTTTTCTGCAATGGATCCCCGTTTATGGGGTGCTCTCCCACCAACAGTTCACCTGGCACCTTCATTATGTACGGATTTTTCGCTTCATAAGACAGACTTTTTTCCTCCTAAAAAGTAAGGGGAAATATCTGTGCGTGTTATGAAGCGAATGCTGCGCGGAGGAGGGACGGATGGGAGCCTTGGCTCCCGTGCTTCCATTCTCCGCAGCTCGCTTTAAAGCAGCAAAGTGGGACAGGAGCCGCTTACACGGGTGTAAAGCCAGGACAGCGGGAGCCGTGTAATCCCTCCGCCCCCACCCTCAACTGCCGCATTGGGATGGGAGGGCGTGTGCGCGCCACCCCCTTGGGACGACGCTCGCATGGGCGATGTCCCACGTCCCCACAGGCGACGTGCCGCCATGCAAGACCCTCCCTCTGCCACTGGTCTTGCCGGGACAGTAGTGCCTTCCTTTGCACAAGTGTGAAATTTGAAGGGTGGCTGTGATTTGGTCCTTGTGTTGTGTACGAAGGTGTGAATTACAGTGGTGCCCCGCAAGACGAATGCCTCGCAAGACGGAAAACTCGCTAGACGAAAGAGTTTTCTGTTTTGGAGGTGCTTCGCAAAACGAATCTCCTATGGGCTTGCTTCGTAAGACGACAATGTCTTGCGAGTTCCTGCAGGGTTTTCCCCCCTTTCCCCCCCTTTTTCTAAGCCGCTAAGCCGCTTATCAGCTGATCCTAAAAGCCGCTAAAAGCCGCTAATAGCGCTAATCCGCTAATCCGTCAATGGGCTTGCTTTGCAAGACGGAAAAACCGCTAGACGAAGAGAATCACAGAACGGATTCTTTTCGTCTTGCAAGGCACCACTGTAGGTAGGTTTGACTTTAAATGGGAATTGAATCAGATTCCTCCCTCATTCCTCCCTCATATGAAAGCCCCCAGAGCTCTCTGCAATGAACAAAATGGAAGGAAGTCCCACTTCTATTGGCTTTATAAAATTAATTGTGTAGGGCCAAACCATACAATCCTTAGACCTAAGGGACTCAATGTGGGAAGCTCATATATTTTCATTGCCTGCCCCCCTTACTAGGGGATAAAGTCTCTCTTCGTTTGTTAATGACAATTAATGCCACTGTTGACTGCTGTTCACTTTACATGGTTGAAATATTATTCTGATATACCGGTAGTTTATTAAATATTTAGTACAACATTTGATTCAGAATATTTTTTTCCTTGTTTTCCTCCTCTAAAAACTAGGTGCACCTTTTGGTCAGGTGAGTCTTATGGAGCGAAAAATATGGTATTTTGGGTACCAGATGGAAACGTTCCTCTTCAACTTGGTCTTTGGCTTACTGATATTCTACAGGCTTTTAAATGTGTTTTTGGGAGAGGGGTTATTGTTTTGCTGTTTTTGTTTGAACTATTCACCGTATTTTTCGCTCTATAGGACGCACCGCACCATAGGAGGGGAAAAAAATTACCCCCCTCTCTAGGCAGCGCCCCTTCAGCGAAGCAGTAGGAGAAACGGAGCCCCTTCCATTTCTCCTCCCACTTCTCTGAAGGGGCGCTGTGCAGGGAGGGAAAACTGTGCAGCGCCTCTCCAGCGAAGCGAAACCTGGAAAGCAAGATGGATTGGTGTGCACTGACCCCTCTCGCTCTCCAGGCTTCAAGCAGCTATCTGCAAGCCTTCGGAGCACGGCGGGAACTCCTGCTGCGCTCCGAAGGCTTGCGGATAGCTGCCTGAAGCCCCCTGGGAGCAGCGGGAGTTCCTGCTGTGCTTTGGGGGCTTCAGGCGGCTTCAGCGAAAGCAAAGCGATGCCTCCGGAGCATGGGGGGAGCTCTCCCTCTGCGCTTCGGAGGCTTCTCATTGCTATTGCTGAAGCCAAGGAGCCTGCATTCGCTCCATAAGACACACACATATTTACCCTTAATTTTTGGAGGGGGGGAAGTGTGTCTTATAGAGCGAAAAATACAGCATTTGTGCTTTTACCTTGTATTTTTATCTCGTGAATCTCCCTGAGATCTTGTGGTGAAGGGCAATCATCATCATCATCATCATCATCATTATTAACAGCAGCAGCAGCAATATTGAGGAGCTTGGGGGTGGGTGGGAATGAATTACAAGTTGAATGTGAAAGGAGAATGGGAGAAGAAATTACAGGAGATGGGTGGAAAAACTTTGAGAGGCATTTGGAGGTGGGAAGGGAAAATATGAAAGAAAAATGCCTCTGGGTGAGCACATTCTACCCAAAAATGCGGGTGCTGCGCCATGATACGTCCAAAGTAAATGTGTGTACCTAGCTTGAGAAAAACTGTGCTATGGAACTCCTTGCCACAAGGCAAACATGTGACAAGGAATTTAGCAATTTCCAAAAATAGGTTAGATATCCGTAGAAAGCGATCCCAGTAATCGGCCATTGGTTTTGCCAAGCTCTGACACTGCGTTCCACCAATTTTTTGAGTGGCTTGTGGACCTCCATCATTTTCAGCTGTCGCAAGTGGGACCTGGAGGCAGAAGGTGTGAGATACCCTGCGCTAAATCTTCCTTGTTTCCCTGTTGCAGTCAGATACAGCGGAGGAGCACGAGAAGTCTGACCACAACCACCTCCAAGTAGGAAACCAAGAAGGGACAGGCATGAATAAACGAGCAGAAAGTGCCCTCAGCATAGTCTCCAACACACTGGAAGGTAAATTCTGCTGTGACTTTGGGTAGAGCTGGATTGTTTCTGGCATTTCTGAAGGAGCGTCTCCACCTCCATCGTTCTACCCGGACACTGAGGTCCAGCACCGAGGGCCTTCTGGCAGTTCCCTCATTGCGAGAAGCCAAGTTACAGGGAACCAGGCAGAGGGCCTTCTCGGTAGTGGCGCCTTCCCTGTGGAACACCCTCCCACCAGATGTCAAAGAGAACAACAACTACCAGGCTTTTAGAAGACATCTGAAGGCAGCCCTGTTTCGGGAAGCTTTTAATGTTTGATGTATTATAGTATTTTAATATTCTTTTGGAAGCCGCCCAGAGTGGCTGGGGAAGCCCAGCCAGATGGGTGGGGTATAAATAATATATTATTATTATTATTATTATTATTATTATTATTATTATTATTATTATGAAAAACAACAACAAAGATCATTGCATATTATAATGATCATTTTTATCATTATATCATTTTTAATATTGTGAATTGTTGTGAACTAAGCAAGAACAGGGATTGCATGAGCCGTTAAATAAATACAAATTGCCGTATTTTTCCATGTGTAAGACTAGGTTTTTTCCCTAAAAAATAAAGTCAAAAGTTTGGGGGTGTCTTATACACGGATACATCTCCTCCCATTTTCTTAAATTCCTTGTTGATTTTTTGCTTTCAGAACTGGAAGAGGCGCACCAGAAATGTCCGCCGTGGTGGTACAAGTTTGCCCACGCGGTCCTCGTGTGGAATTGCTGCCCACTCTGGGTGAAGATGAAGAACATAATCAAGCTCATTGTCATGGACCCTTTTGTTGATCTGGGGATCACCATCTGCATTGTCCTCAACACCGTCTTCATGGCCATGGAACACTACCCCATGACAGACGAATTCAACAATGTTTTGAATGTGGGGAACCTGGTAGGAGAACCACAAGCCCTCTGTGTTTTAGATAGATAGATAGATAGATAGATAGATAGATAGATAGATAGATAGATAGATGATAGATAGATAGATAGATAGATAGATAGATAGATTTATTAAGTTTTCTGTTTCACAATTTAAAATACTCAATTTACATCCTTAAGACATCAGTGACTTCCCTCCTGCTCCTCTTTCCATGGTTCATTTTACATATCATAAATCCCTGCGTATTTTACAAAAACTATACCATTCAGTATTCCATTATCGCATCCATCAAAACTTGTTTACACTGTCGAATTTATCTTAATGCTGCCAGTGTTTTCAACTGTACACAATTATTTCCCATATATTCCGTAAACATTTCCCACTCTTCTTTAAACGTACGTTCTTCTTGTTCTATATGTTAAGTCTGCAAGTTGTGCATATTCTGTCAGATTAAGATGCCATTCTTCTTTTGTTGAGACCTCACTTGTTTTCCATTTTTGGGTTAACAAAACATGGGCCGCAGTAGTGGCACGCATAAATAGCCTTTTTTGACACCTTGGAATTTCAAGCTGAATTATCCCCAACAGAAAGGACTCTGGGTTTTCTGGGGGGGAAAGGGGGTGGCGCTGTGGGTTAAACGACAGAGCCTAGGGCTTGCTGATCAGAAGGTTGGCGCTTCGAATCACCGCGACGGGGTGAGCTCCTGCCAACGTAGCAGTTTGAAAGCACGTCAAAATGCAAGTAGATAAATAGGTACCATTCTGGCGGGAAGGAAAACGGTGTTTCCTTTCGCTGCTCTGGTTCGCCAGAAGCAGCTTAGTCATGCTGGCCATGTGACCCGGAAGCTGTATGCTGGCTCCCTCGGCCAACAAAGCGAGATGAGCGCCGCAACCCCAGAGTCATCCGCGACGACCTAATGATCAGGGGTCCCTTTACCTTTACCTTTATACTTTTCTAATCACAAGCCCTCTGTTCTTCATTCTGTGACTTGATGCCAGCTAGCTTCAGTAGATGACCCTGATGCACTGTGGCTTGAGAGAGGGACAGAGTCCAAATGTGGGTCCTTGCTGCCCTACTCATAATTTGACAATTTATATCGTTTTTGCCCAGCAATTATTCCCCCTAAAGCTCAACAAATCCAACTTTTTTCAGTCCACAAAGTTTTAATCGGGCTGAGCTAAAGGTGCCACTCTGTACCATTTCTGGGTAATTAAATGAAGGGGGCATTTTACAGGGGGAGGCCTGTTCCACCCCCTCACCAAAGCCCAATAAGTAATGCAACAGGATGACAGTGTTTCTGTTACGGTGGCCATCAAATGGTCTCTCCCAATTCATTGAAATAAGTTGCTGAATTTTGGAACCCGCTCCCTCCTGGCTCAACTTTGAACTGAAACTTCCTTGTGGAGAACCGTCATCTGTCTGTTTTATCCCCAGTATAAAGAGTAAAATAAATATTGAAACATTCAATATGTTAACACAGGGGTAGGGAGCCTATGGACCTCCAAATATTTGTTGGACTACAATTCCCATCATCCCTGACCATTGGCAATGTTGGCTGGGTTTAACAGAATCTGGAGGGCAGCAGATTCCCATCCCTGCATTAACAGCACAGTTCTACTCAGAAGTAAGTCCCACTGAGTTCCCACTGAGTTCTTAACTGCCAGGTGGTAACTTCAGACTAGTTAATATTTAGGGGCTTCCTGTTTTGCACTAAAGTCCTCTGATAACTCTTGGCATACAATCCCCCACTGTGTTTCTAGAGCTGGGCCTGCAGCCAGCTTCTAACAGCTCGTAGGAAACACAGTGGGCATGTTTTGTCCTATTAATCCCCTTGTATTTCCTTGACGAAACCCAACCCCAGGCAAGCGTGCTGGTTTCTGG
This sequence comes from Podarcis bocagei, assembly GCF_964188305.1. NCBI lineage: Eukaryota > Metazoa > Chordata > Lepidosauria > Squamata > Lacertidae > Podarcis > Podarcis bocagei. The sequence continues at coordinate 14,642,649 of NC_138138.1, read as the reverse complement.
GGCATTTGCCAGGTCCCAGATAGGCTGCCAAGTTATTAATGCTCTGCCAACACTGGAAGGTAGAATCCAGACACAATAATCTTGATATTATTAACGCAGTGCCATTGATGCACATGGCAGGTCATCGGGTAGCGCAAGCAAAAGGCAGGTCCCTAATATGAGTGTTAAAAAAGACAACAATGGACAGAAGGAGAAAGGAAGAAAGACTTAGGTAAGGAGGTTGAGGGCTCATTCACACCTAGGCAGCATGGGTCCAAGCTATTTTCCACTCGTCCCGTGAGCTTTTGCCCTTCCCCTCCCACGTTCCCCTGGAAAACCTGCTCTTTGGTGCTAAATTGGAACAAATGGCCATCTGCGGAAAACCCACATGCTGTCTGCTGCAATTCAGCGCTAAACCGCAGGTTTCCCCAAAGGAAAGCATTGGGGCAAACAAAAATATGGATGAGCCTTCAGAGGATGAATATGCACAGATGCAGTTGTATATATATTTAGGGTAAGCCTCTGTAGGGTATGAGAACTAATGGGATTAGGATGAAAGCTTCTCGGAAAAAATAGTGATGAATTAGCAGCATCAAGGAAGCTATTGTGGAATTAACAAAGAGACACTCTGACACCATGTGGAGTTAACAGGGAGCCTGCCCTGTTGGGATGAAAGGGAAAGCTAGTGGGTTTAGGTCCTTGCCCAATTACCACCTCATCTCCTTGGTGTTTGTGCAACTAAATCCCACATCAATAAAGCACAAAGAAATTCAAAGTCTTGTCCAAGCGAGGGGAATAAAGGAACACAAACTCTGGCAAAAGGAATATGTTAGCTGACAATAAAAGAGGTAAGAATGTAATACAAGAACACCTTTGCTAAAAGGTTTAGGCCAAGCAACAATAAAAAATATTTAAATATTGTCAGTAGCAATTCCCTGGAAATTGTTGGTAGAAATAGCAGAAGGCATGCTAAAGGAAGTGAGGAAAAGTGCAAAGAGGCCGAATTAATTATCTGCTTCTGCTTCAATCTGTGGGAAATGTGGAGCAATTATCTGAGCTTTCCAGGGTCATCTATCATTGGCGCAATAGCCCTGCATTCATTGGACAGAAATTGTGGAAAGGAACGTATTTGTAGCTAGAAGAGCAGCAAACATATAGCCTCGTGTTCCCTCCGTCATTCTTCATGCAAGGGAGGGTATTTCTTCGTCTTTTTTCAAAGAACAAACACTACTCCAACACGGTTGAATATGATAAATGCTGTAACCAAATACTGGGAGAAATATAATGTGAATTGCTTGTTGACACACAAAGGGTGCTTGCTTCCCTCACCTCACCCTTGTTAGAGTGCTAGCTTATACAGTGCTACCTCAGAAGTCGGAAGGAATCCGTTCCGGAAGTCCGTTCGACTTCCAAAACGTTCGGAAACCAAGGCGCGGCTTCCGGTTGGCTGCAGGAAGGTCCTGCAGCCAATCGGAAGCTGCAGAAGCCATGTCAGATGTTCGGGTTCCAAAGAAGGCTCAAAAACCAGAACAATCAATTCTGGTTTTTGATTGGGAACCGAAACGTTCGACTCCCAAGGCGTTTGAAAACCAAGGTACGACTGTGCTCGTGACCTGAGCTCAGGGTTGGGTGGCCCTGACATCACTCACCCCAGGTTGCCAGCAGGATCCAAGATCCCAAAGGCACTGCCCATCACGTGGGCTGCTTGGGTCATGATCAGACTTACTGCCATACCAATCCATCTCATCTTCCACAAGCCCCAAAGTTGTGGCCTGTGGGATGTAAACACAGGAGCAGTCAATGACAACATTCCTAGAGTGTACATGTTAGAACATGGGAAGGGATGTCAGTCCAGCAAGCAGGTAAACTTCCTGGGGACGGACTTCCTCCACATGTGACCAGAGGTGGGTGTGGCCTCACCTGTGCAGGTAAATGATAAAAGCACAGGGCAGGCAGACATCTCTCTCTCTCTGCCATTTTCCTTCGATGAGGAAACATCTAAGGATGCCCTCTTGGCTCCCAGCCAAGAGAGGAGATAAGGACTATCTTGCTACAAGATAGATTCTAAATGTATGTAACCTTTTTAAGCCTGTCTGCCTTCTGGGATCATATTGTGAACAGAACATGAGTAAACTCTTTTATACTTTTATAAAGACTGTGTTGTGTCTTGTATTTTAAGAGGGAACAAAAGGGGAAATTACCAGAGTAATCATTATAGAGGCTCTAGCGAACCTGTGCACACGTTACCGTTGCGAACTTAAAGGGGAATGTCTATAAACTCTGCTGATATTTTGGGAACTTGTTAGCACAAGTTGGATAAGGATATAATCCCACAATATATCCTCTCCTGCACCCCAGAACATTCTCACATGGCCTAGTTTAAACCCCCCCCTTTTAATTTTTTTTATTCAAAATTAAAACAAAACATATTATCCAGAAACATATCATCCTTATTTTTTTCCCCATTTTTCCTCCCTCCCCCCACCCACCCACCCACCCACCCAAAACCCACCCACCCCCACCTCCCGGCTTCCCTCAGTTCCAGTCTTTGATTTCTCTCAGAATGCTGTTTCCTGCATGTTACAAAGTTGTATACTATTTAGCTGATTATTATCAAGAAAAAGTTTGTGAATGTTTATTCAAAGCCAGCCAAGGAGTCCGGTTCGCTTTGTTGCGTCTTCAAATACTTTGTAAAGGGTTCCCATTCATCTTTAAAGTCACAGTTATCCTGGTCCCGTAGCTTGTATGTCAGTTTTGCCAGTTCTGCATAGTCCATCAATTTTACTTGCCATGATTCTTTAGTTGGGGTTTCTTCAGTCTTCCATCCTTGCGCTATTAGAACTCTCGCGGTCGTTGTCGCATACATGAAGACTGTTTGGCTTTCTTTTCTCCTCTGCCTCTTGTCCGTGGAACAGCTGACTTGGCCCGCCTCTCACCGTGTCCTCTTTCTCATGGCACTTCCTCGCAGGTCTTCACGGGGATATTCACTGCAGAGATGGTGCTGAAGCTGATTGCTCTGGACCCCTACGATTACTTCCAGGTTGGGTGGAACATCTTTGACAGCATCATCGTCACTCTCAGCTTGGTTGAGCTCGGCCTCGCCAACGTCCAGGGCCTGTCTGTGCTACGCTCCTTCCGTCTGGTAGGTGACTTTGTTATGTCATCCTGTATCCCTGCGGCTTCTTTCTGAAGCAGGGCCAATATTTTCCTCCCACCCCGGGCAGAGCGGGGGCGAGGCGTCCCTGTGCTATTTTGGAAGGTGCCACAAGCCAGCTCGCCAGCGCTTGCGCAGAAAACTGACCAGTGCCAGAGACAGCCTCACAGGCTGAAATGTCTGTGCTGAGTGCCTGTTGATTTCTTCCTGGTTGCCTAATCCAGTGTTTTTCAACCACTGTTCCGCGGCACACTAGTGTGCCGCGAGATGTTGCCTGGTGTGCTGTGGGAAAAATTAAAAAATTCGAAAGATTTTTTTTTTTTAAAAAAAGCCAAATTTTCGATTGGGGCGCCGTCCCCGGAGGGAGGCGGGCGAGTCGGGCGGCGAGAGGCGGGGCGGCAGCGGCGAGGAGAGGCCGCCCAGCACGGGGCTCTCGCCGTCTGCCTGCCTGGCTGCCTGCGAGCTCAGCGGGCAGCGCCTCCGTCCGCAGCGCCCGCCTCGCGGCTCTCATTCCCTGCCCCTGCCAAAGCTCACCCAGCCAAGCTGCGCTCTCCTTCCTGCCTCGCTTTGCTGCCTCCTCCCCCCCCACCCCCAAAGCTTGGAGGTTCCCCGGCGCCGACCCGCAGGTTTGACCCCCTTCTCACACCTGTTCGCGCTCCTTGCACGGAATGGGGCGGATGGGGAGGAACGGGGCTCGCCGCTGCCTCCGCTCGCCCTCCCCCCCTCTGCCGGCGGTCCCGCGATTCTTGGCTTTTTGGTGGTTGGCACAGAAGGAAGGCAAGGGGGAGGGGAAAAAATTGAAACTTACACTTTCGTGCGTCCCTCCCGGCGTGACGCTGCGCACTGACGTCACGGGGCTGTAATGGTGGTGTGCCTCGAGATTTTTTTCATGAAACAAGTGTGCCTTTGCCCAAAAAGGTTGGGAAACACTGGCCTAATCCACCTTTAAGGTAGAGCAGGCTTCCTCAACCTCAGCCCTCCAGATGTTTTGAGACTACAGTTCCCATCATCCCTGACCGCTGGTCCTGCTAGCTAGGGATCATGGGAGTTGTAGGCCAAAAACATCTGGAGGGCTGAGGTTGAGGAAACCTAGAGCGACTCTACCAAGACACTGGTGATGTTGACAAGGAAGCATGTGCCATTGCAGCCATCAGGGCTAGCTAGTCTACTATTTGCTGTGCAAATTTGGCCTTGCAAGAATATCAACTGTATTTTGTTCAGAGAATAGCCAGCTTCTAATCCTTTGGGTTTTACAGCATGGGTTTGTGTGTGTGCATATCCTCCAATGAAAATAGGGACGACCTATTCAATAACAATAACAACAACAACAGCAACAACAACAACAACAACAACAACAACATTATAATAATATTACTATTTTTTCGTTATTTTATGATTTTTATTAAATTTTCTGTTTTACTATTTTGAATGCTCATTTAAACATCCTTAAAATATCAGAGACTTCTTCTCTTTCCACGGTTCATTTTGCATATCATAAATCCCTGCGTATTTTACATAAACCATTCAGTATTCCGTTATTACATCCATCAAAACTTATTTACACTGTTGAATTTATCTTAATGCTGCCAACTTTTTCAAGTGAATTTACCCCCATATATTCAATAAACATTTTCCAATCTTCTCTAAATGTTTGTTCTTCTTGTGCATATTCCACCCAGTCAGATGGGAGGGTTTAAATAGTAATATTATATATGCACAGTAATATTACTATTTAAACCCTCCCATCTGACTGGGTTGCCCCAGCCTTTCTGGGCGGCTTCCAACAGATATAAAAACATAATATAACATTAAACATTTTTTAAAATCCCCCCAGAGGGCTGCCTTCAGATGGACTGAGGTTGGATAACTCTATACCCTCCAACATTTCTCTGATAGAGACATCCTGCCACACCCTCCAACATTTCTCTAATGGAAATAGGGATGTCCTAAGGAAAAGCAGGACATTCCTGGATCAAATCAGAAACTGGGATGGCATCTGTAAATCCAGGAGAGTCCCTGGAAAATAGGGACACTTGGAGGATATAGAACTAGATCTTGACATCCCACAACCCCAGTGTTAGAAACTGAGATATGAAAGCTAGGATCTAAATGGTCCCTTAAACCTAGGTTATGAGCGCAACAACGGAAAGCCTAGGTGCAAAAGCCAGAGCCTACAGGCCTCCCACCTTAGCTATAAAGAGGAGTAGAAATGTTACGTCTGCTAGGTGAGGTTCAAGTATTTATAGACAAATTAAAGTTAACAACACAAGGCTTTGGCTGAAGCACTCCAAGTCTGGAGGGTGGGAACGGGCTTTCAGTACAACAACTTGCAGATGATCAGCTCTAGATCTCTGTTAAGTTACCTCGGGTTAAGTACTTAATTCGTTCCGGAGGTCCGTTCTTAACCTGAAACTGTTCTTAACCTGAAGCACCACTTTAGCTAATGGGGCCTCCCACTGCCGCTGCGCTGCTGCCACGCAGTTTCTGTTCTCATCCTGAAGCAAAGTACTTAACCCGAGGTACTATTTCTGGGTTAGCAGAGTCTTTAACCTGAAGCGTCTGTAACCTGAAGCGTATGTAACCCGAGGTACCACTGTATGTCCTAAGCATTAAGGCAAGGATTGGGAAACTGTGGCCCTCTAGATGTTGTTGGACGGCAGCTCCCATCGTCTATGGCAGCCTTTCTCAACCTGTGGGTCCCCAGAGGTTGTTGAACTACAACTCCCATCATCCTTAGCTAGCAAGGCCAGAGCTCAGGGATGATGGGCGTTGTAGTCCAACAACATCTGGGGACCCACAGGTTGAGAACCACTGGTCTATGGTCATTGATGGGGCTGATGGGAGTTGGATTCCCAACATTTGTGGGTCCACAGGTCCTGAATTCCTGCACTGGTGCCTGCATCTTGTGTCTAGCAGCTGAGATTTCCAGGGGCTAAGCAGGATTCCTCTTGCTTCCGCAGATGAGAGTCTTCAAGCTCGCCAAATCCTGGCCAACGCTCAACATGCTGATCAAGATCATTGGCAACTCGGTGGGTGCCCTGGGCAACCTCACCCTCGTGCTGGCCATCATCGTTTTCATCTTTGCCGTGGTGGGGATGCAGTTGTTCGGGAAGAGCTACACCGAGTGCGTCTGCAAGATCAGCAGCGACTGCACGCTGCCGCGCTGGCACATGCACGACTTTTTCCACTCCTTCCTGATCGTCTTCCGCATCCTCTGCGGGGAGTGGATCGAGACCATGTGGGACTGCATGGAAGTGGCGGGGCAGACCTTGTGCCTCATTGTCTTCATGATGGTCATGGTCATTGGGAACCTGGTGGTGAGTAGTAACTAGGAAATAATAACGATACAATAATCTTTATTGTCATTGTCCCATACAGAACAACAAAATTGAAAAAATCTACATCAGACATTCAAAAACCAACAAGCCTGCTATCCCAGCCATCCCAACCTGGCTAGCCCCCTAAAAACTCTGACCCCTTATTTTTAAATACAATATACTCCCATAGAGACTCCTTAAAGGTAAAGGTAAAGGGACCCCTGACCATTAGGTCCAGTCATGGCCGACTCTGGGATTGCTGCGCTCATCTCGCTTTACTGGCCGAGGGAGCCGGCGTACAGCTTCCGGGTCATGTGGCCAGCATGACTAAGCCGCTTCTGGTGAACCAGAGCAGCCCACGGAAACGCCGTTTACCTCCCCGCCGGAGCGGTACCTATTTATCTACTTGCACTTTGAGATGCTTTCGAACTTCTAGGTTGGCAGGAGCTGGGACCGAGCAATGGGAGCTCACCCCATCGCGGGGATTCGAACCGCCGATCTTCTGATCGGCAAGTCCTAGGCTCTGTGGTTTAACCCACAGCGCCACCCACGTCCCAGAGACTCCTTACACTATGTTTAAAACCAAAATCGCATTTGGATAGAAACTGTTTCTCAGCCCTAGTCTTTATAACCCTGTACCTTCTTCCAGAAGGCAGAAGCTGAAAGAGATCATTTCCAGGGTGTGCACTATCCTGCACTATCTCTGCAGCTTTCTTATGGCACCTGGAAGCGTAGATTTGATCCAAGGTGGGAAGAGTGCACCCAATTATTCTCTCCGCAGTCTTTACAACCCTGGACAGCATTGTTTTTTCCCCTGGCCGTGCAGCTCCCAAACCACACACATAGACCATAAGTTAATACACTCTCAACAGTATAATGGTAAAATGCCATCAACAGGTCCTTTGGGAGGGCCTAAGTGTTTGGGGGACCTGCACGGTCAGACAGGCACTTCTCACTGCAAATCGAATCTTTCCATTTGAGAGGTCCCCAATGCCACATAAGCAGGGAGTACACAATAAAGATGGCCGGGGATGAGTGGAAAGCAATTCCACTTGCCTTCACCATGATCCTGTCATCCAGCTCTGTGTCACTTGGCTTTGCTTGACACTTTTTTCGTGGCCCTTCAGCCCTTTCTGAAACCATGCCAGCTTTCCAGAAAAACCTACGGTTCTTTTTTATAGATATAAATCTTTTTTATTGAGTTTTACACTGCAAATTTAAATTCAAACATTAAACATCAACATCATTTAGGATTCCCTGAAACTTTTGACTCCCCTCCGCCCTTCCACAGTTACCATTTTCAATCTCTTTCAACTGCTTCACTTATTTTCTCTGTTTTTCTTAAATAATCCATTTTTACCTTAATTTTTAGTACTTTACAAGCGTTACTCAAATCCTGCCAAAGTTTTTAGTTGTTTACAGTGTTCTCTTAAATACATTGTGAATTTTCCCCATTCCTTCTTAAAGTTCTTCTCTTCCTGGTTTCTGATTTTCCCTGTCATTTTCGCCATTTCGGCATCGTCCATCATCTTCATCAACCATTCATCTCTGGTCAGGACTTTATCTTCTTTCCATCTCTGGGCCACTGGTATCCACGCTGCTGCCGTCGCAGACATAAATTATCATTTCTGCTCCTTTGGTATCTCTATACCTAAAATTCCTAATAAAAAAGCCTCTGTTTTTTCCACAAACATTATTTTAAACATTTCTTTCAACTCATTGTATACCATTTCCCAGAATGCTTTTGTTATCTTGCACGTCCACCACATGTGGCAGAATGTGCCTTCTTTCTCCTTACATTTCCAACATACATTTGAAGCCGTTCTATACATCTTTGCTAATTTTATAGGTGTGAAATACCACCGATACATCATTTTCATATAGTTCTCCTTCAGCGAAATGCCTACAGTTCTTAATCCGTGTTTAGGACTTAGTCCTGGTGCAGAGGCAGATTTCGGAGAACGCGACTGGTTTGCCCACACTGGGTGCTGTGCCTAGAGGGTACCACAATAATGACATAGATCAGAAGGCGAAAGGTGGGGGGGACGCCAAATTTTAGTGTCATCCAAGGCACTGCTTAAATTTGAAAGCCCAAAGTCTGCTCCTGCCTCGTGTTAGTGAGAGAGTGTGGGGATGAGACCTGGCAGACCCAGCCACAAATTAAGCCCTTTTCATCAAACCCTCTGTTATGTGCTGAGTTGAATAGGATCCAAAATGCAGCAGTCTGATTGGTCCTAGAACAATAGGATCCAAAGTGCAGCAGTCTGATTGGTCCTAGAACAATGCAGCAGTATGATTGGTCTGCAGGAGCCACCCAATCCAGCTCCAGATGGAAGTGAATACACAACCTGATTGGCCAACAGGAGAATTCCGGAATTAGCCAATCACGTGCAGCCCATTGTGTAAATAATGTATATAAAGCAGATACTTTGGGGAAACTTTCATTCCTCCTCACCACTATGAGCTGAATAAAGAGCATGAAATCCAGTCTCAACTCTGAGTATATTTCACCCTCCCTCTCCTTGACATGGGGCTTCCTGATCAAGGAAGAATATGAGCTGGGACATAGACATCTAGACTAATATTCAAGCTGGTGCACTGCTTTCTGTCCTTTCGCTTCACAGGCCATTTCCTTCCTCTGCTCTGAAGAGTAAGGTTTCCCTCATTTTATTTCATTCGAAGGCTAAGGCTGGGAAAGAATCCCAAACCCACCCGAAGTGTGGAAGCTTTTGTCACCCGCAGGCCACTCGCTCTCTGAATTGAGGAGCTTTGAAGGTTTCAGGAATTCCTGGCGGCTGGGCCTCCGAGGACTGACAGCTTGCTTAGGGTCCCTTAATCTTGAAGGAATTTGCTGAGAAAGTGATATGTGCAGGGGAGCCTTTCACGGTCATTGAACGGGATGACCTGGGATGAAGGCTACAGCTATAGGATATAATAAAAGGGAGCACCTCTGGAAATTAAACCAGCGCAATACTAAATGGGTCGTGAGTCAGCGGCTCCTTTGCCAGGAGTAATGTGTTTATCATTAACACTGGAAGTGTATACAGTCTACCTTGGAAGTCAAACAGCTTCGTTCCCGAACGTTTTGTCTCCTGAACGCCGCCATCCTGGAAGCAGTTGTTCCGGTTTGCGAACTATTTTTGGAAGCCAACTGTTTGACGGGGCTTCCACAGCTTCCGATTGGCTGTAGGCGCTTCCTGCAGCCAATCAGCAGCCGCGCTTTAGTCTCTGAACGTTTTGGAAGTCGAATAGACTTCCAGAACGGATTCCCTTTGACTTCCAGGGTACGACTGTACTTTATTTTGACCAAACAAAGTCTTCTAGAGCAAAATATACAATGGGAGGCTTAGTTTGATCAGAATCTTGTATACACTTCCAGAGTTAACGCTAAATACACTACTTCTGGTAAATGAGCCACTAAATTTGTGTCCCAGGCTTTTTAGACTTGTCTAGTGACGCGGGTGGCGCTGTGGGTTAAACCACAGAGCCTAGGACTTGCCGATCAGAAGGTCAGCGGTTCGAATCCCTGTGACGAGGTGAGCTCCCGTTGCTCTGTCCCTGGTCCTGCCAACCTAGCAGTTCGAAAGCACGTCAAAGTGCAAGTAGATAAATAGGTACCACTTCGGCGGGAAGGTAAACAGTGTTTCCGTGCGCTGCTCTGGTTCGCCAGAAGCGGCTTAGTCATGCTGGCCACATGACCGGGAAGCTGTACACCGGCTCCCTCGGCCAATAATAAGAGATGAGCACCGCAACCCCAGAGTCGGCCACAACGGGACCTAATGGTCAGGGGTCCCTTTACCTTTACATTTTACCCATGTAGTAAATAAGGTAAAGGTAAAGGACCCCTGGCAGTTAAGTCCAGTTGCCAACAACTCTGGGGTTGTGGCGCTCATCTCACTTTACTGGCCAATGGAGCCGACTTTTGTCCACAGACAGTTTTTCCGGGTCATGTGGCCAGCATGACTAAGCCGCTTCTGGTGAAACCAGAGCAGCGCACGGAAACGCTGTTTACTTTCCCGCTGGAGCAGTACCTCGCAGGGATTCGAACTGCCGACCTTCTGATCGGCAAGCCCAAGAGGCTCAGTTGTTTAGACCACAGCACCACCCGCGTCTATATACTATCTGAAACCAAAGGGGCACATTGGTTCCCAGATGTGATTCCCCCCCCCAGCTCTCCTATGCCACTAATGGAACCTTTAAGCAGTTTACATACATACCAGAAAGACCAACAGGCAAGGGAAATGGCCATGTGTGGAAACATAAAAAATGTCTTCTCACTCTCTTCCAATGCGCCTTCCTCAGCAGCAGCACCACTGGTAACGCTGTCAAAGGACAGGCTAAACCAGGGGTCTGCAACCTTTAAAACAAAAAGAGCCACTTGGACCCGTTTCCGAAGAAAAAACAACAACTGGGAGCCGCAAAACCATTGCAACATTTAAAACAAATATATCTCCGGAGCCACGATCTGACAGCGGGCGGGAAGGTGACGTCGGGACGGTGTGTGACTAACGCACGCACCGCCCCCATGCGACGTCACAGCCAGTACAGCGCCCGCCACAGTGAGGAGTGTCGGGGCGCACAATGCGCCTCCTCCCCTCGCTAGTATCCGCCCCGGAGCCGCAGCAAAGATGTAAAAGAGCCACATGCGGCTCCGGAGCCGCGGGTTGCAGACCCCTGGGCTAAACTGCTGACCTGGCACAGTCCTGTTAAACTGACGAGCACGCTCCTTGTGTAATGATAAGGTGCTTCTGAGCATGTGCAGAGTGGCTCTCCACAGCATCACTAAAAAAATTTGCCCTGGGTTCCTAGGTTAGCACATATGACTTTCAGCCTGCCTTCAGCTGCCGCTCTCTCCCATTTCCGACTTTATAATATTTTTATTGTATAATGACAAGCAAACACAGAGGGATAAAAATGTATTACATAACGTGAAGGAAATTAATTGTGTCTGTGGATACTTGGCTTCTTGGTAGTTGAGTAAACAGTTTAAATTGCAGCTAGCATGCATTCGTGACATTCCACACTTTGTGCTCCGTCAGCCTAATAATAATAATGATAATAATAATAATAATAATAATAATAATAATAATTGTACTGCGCCCACCTGACTGGCTTGCCGCAGCCACTCTGGGCAGCTTCCAGCATATATAAAAAACATAATAAAACATTAAATTCTTCCCTATATGCCAGTAGTTCCCAACCTTTTTTTGGCCATGCATGCCCCACCTAAGCATCTCTAAAATCCTGATCCCCCGCCCCCCCAGTGACATATAATTCTTTTTATTCAAAAAGTGAACTCCCATTCACTTGGAGGAAGCCTAAAAGACCATTCCCGGTTAATAACTCATTCTCGAATTGCTCCCCTTAAAAATCAAATTGCACCACTGTGGGGACCACAGCTATAAATAAAAACAACACCTTTGAAATGTATGGGCTACTCACCTACAAATAAAGTATTGTGTTGGTCAGTGAAAAACTCCCTGCAGGGGTAATATTTCCTACTACAGTGGTACCTCGGGTTAAGTACTTAATTTGTTCCAGAGGTCCGTTCTTAACCTGAAATTGTTCTTAACCTGAAGCACCACTTTAGCTAATGGGGCCTCCTGCTGCTGCCGTGCCGCCGGAGCACGATTTCTGTTCTCATCCTGAAGCAAAGTTCTTAACCTGAGGTACTATTTCTGGGTTAGCAGAGTCTGTAATCTGAAGTGTATGTAACCTGAAGCGTATGTAACCCGAGGTACCACTGTATAGTCACTCCCAGAAGATGCTTTTCATCCCATCTCCCTCATTTCCAAATACGCTCATTTTTAGAATTTTGTGGTCTGGCCTCTGCACTCGGTCTACAGTGGTACCTCAGGTTACATACGCTTCAGGTTACAGGCTCCGCTAACCCAGAAATAGTACCTCAGGTTAAGAACTTTGCTTCAGGATGAGAACAGAAATTGTGCTCTGGCGGCGTGGCGGCAGCAGGAGGCCCCATTAGCTAAAGTGGTGCTTCAGGTTAAGAAGAGTTTCAGGTTAAGAACAGACCTCCGGAACGAATTAAGTTCTTAACCTGAGGTACCACTGTATTTCTAGAGTGCCCTGAGCTGGCTACCCATCCCCCGCCCCGGCATCACTTCTGGCATTTCCGATGCAGGTTTATTATGAGAGAAATGGCGGAAGTGACCAAGTGGAAAAAGCAAACGACTTGAGGAACCTTTAGGGTTACGAAGAGCAAGCCGGCGGCGCTCTTGGCTGTAATTGGCGCTTCAGAGAAGCACCCGAGAGCAGCAAGGAAACTGGAGGGGTTTATATAAAGGTCCTAGTTAAGTCATGAGGCATGAGCCATGTGCAAATAGCCACACCGACGACCTTGAATATCAGCAAAGTCCCGTCTCAAATGTGCTCCTGGCAGGGAAGAGGCACAAACACCGACAGCTGTGAGTGGGCAGGCTTTCCTCAGCAAACACATTCCGCTTTCTTGCTGATGTTACTGTACATCAGTACATCCCACCAGTACCCATACCCTCCAATATTTCTCCGAAGGAAATAGGGATGTCCTATTCCATAATCGTAATTTTATTATTTATACCCCGCCCATCTCATTGGGTTGCCCCAGTCTCTCTGGGCAGCTTCCAACCTATATAAAAACATAATAAAACATTAAATATTTTTTTTAAAAAAACCTTTCCCATACTGGGCTGCCTTCAAATGTCTTCCAAAGGTTACTTACAGTATCTCCATGGCTCGGGGGTCGCATAACTCTATACCCTCCAACATTCCTCTGATGAAAATAGGGACATCCTAGGTAAAAGCGGGACATTCCAGGATCAAATCAGAAACTGGGACGGCTTCTGTAAATCCGGACTGTCCCTGGAAAATAGGGATACAGTGGAACTTCAGTTGTCAGACTCCTCCGTTGTCGTATGTTTCGGCTCCCAGACGCCGAAAACCCAGAAGTAACTGCTCTGCTTTTCGAATGATTTTCAGAAGCTGAATGTGCTACGTGGCTTCCATTTTGAGTTTCCCGATTGTATTGATGCTTCCACTTTCAGTTTTCAGTTTTTTCAATCGTTTCGGAAGTCGAACTGTCCTCTGGAACGAATTATGTTTGAATACCAAGGTTCCACTGTACTTGGAAGGTCTGTTCTTAAATATAAAAGGTAAAGGGGCCCCTGACCATTAGGTCTAGTCGTAACCGACTCTGGGGTTGTGGCGCTCATCTCGCTTTATTGGCCAAGGGAGCCGGCGTACAGCTTCCAGGTCATGTGGCCAGCATGACTAAGCCACTTCTGGCGAACCAGAGCAGCGCACGGAAACGCCATTTACCTTCCCACCAGAGCAGTACCTATTTATCCACTTGCACTTTGATGTGCTTTCGAACTGCTAGGTTGGCAGGAGCAGGGACCGAGCAATGGGAGCTCACCCCTTCGCAGGGATTTGAACCGCCGACCTTCTGATCGGCAAGTCCTAGGCTCAGTGGTTTAACCCACAGCGCCACCCGCGTCCCATTCTTAAAGATAAATCAGAGCAAATGGCTATTCAGGTTTTCTGTTTGCTCCAATTCTGCTTTAAAGAGTGGTGTTTTACAGGAAAATCTCCAGAGCAAAAAAAAAAAAGGGTGTTTGTGTGCTTGGACAAGGAGCTTTAAAGCACAGAGGAAAGATATGTGTGGATGAGCCCTAAGGAGAGATCTGTAAATATTCCACACAAGTACCATACTTGTGTAATGAAGCAAGTGAAGTCCTCCTGAACATTGAGCTGGCATCTGCTTTCCCCCCTCTCTCCTTCCAGGTGCTCAACCTGTTCTTAGCTTTGCTGCTCAGCTCCTTCAGCGCCGACAGCCTGGCAGCATCTGACGACGATGGCGAGATGAACAACTTGCAGATCGCCATTGGCAGGATCACCCGGGGGATCGACTTTGTGAAAAAACATGCCCTCCTCCTGCTTCACCGGCAGCTGAAGGAGAAGAAGGCGGAGCCCCCTGCCGAAGACCAGGAAGACAGCAAGAAGGAGAACTTTGTCCTCAACCATTTGGACACAGGCCAGGACTTCAAACCCGACTACATGGATGGGATAGCCCTGGATGGGATAGCCCTGGACGGGGTAGCCAGGAAAGAGCCACGCATCGATGAACTGGACCATATGAACTTCATCAACAATCCTCACCTGACCATTCATGTCCCGATAGCCTCGGAGGAGTCTGACCTGTATGACGAAACCGACACAGGAGAAGAGACTGCCGAAGACACCAAGGTGAGTCCTAGATCCCAGAGAGGACAGAAGCTGACCCAAAGGTACTCAGTGGCGTGCGGTCAGCGGACTAGGGGGACTAGACTGGTCCCCTGAATGCTCCCAGTAAATTAAAGTACTAAAGTCTGCTGCCTCTATCCCAAAACGCAGGGAGCTTCTGCCTGGCTTAGGGAGGGAGGCTTGATGCCCTGATGGGGTCCAAGAGCTCTTCCACCATCTTATAATGATAATAATCAGTGTTTAGGGGTACTCTCATTTTGACTCAAGAGAATCACCATTTTATATTTCAAATCGGGGAAAATAAATACAGTAAATGGACAAAAGTACCAAGATTCACAAAATGTTTAGGGGTATGTGTACCTTGCATACCCCCAGAAAAAAGCACTAATTATTATTATTATTATTATTATTATTATTATTATTATTATTATTATTATTAATTTATACCCCACCCATATGGCTGGGTTTCCCAAAGCCCACCTGGAGACGAAACTCAAATGTACCATTTCAATTGGCAAGAGAAAGCTTATTTCTCTTGCAGGCCATTCTGAAGGTGTGCCTGAGCCTCAAAGGAAACTTGAGAGTAAAGGATATCTGTTGCAGTAATGTTTAGGCCGCAATCCTGTGCTCCCTTACTTGAGAGTTTTCCTCAGTAGGACTTGCTTCTGAGTAAACACGCATGGGCTTGCGCCGTCAGTGTATGAAGTCAAGGGTGGTTTGCTCTGTGTGTTTCCTCCCTTTTACTATATAGCCTTTTTGGATACTTTGGAGAGGTGCCCACATGATATGTGGGCATTTTGAATGGGCTCCACTGTGTAACGCAGTAAAGCCTCTCCTACCTATAAGAGTCTACCCATTCTTAGGGTGGATAAGTGAAAAGAGGAGAGAGAGCCTGCCCCTTAAATACTAGCGAAGAAGAGGGAATTTTAGTAGTTAATAAGTAACAATAACTTATTATTTATACTCCGCCCATCTGGCTGGGTTTCCCCAGCCACTCTGGGCGACTCCCAACAGAATATTAAAAACACTGTAAAACATCAGACCTTTAAAACTTCCCTAAACAGGGCTGCCTTCAGATGTCTTCTAAAAGTCAGATAGTTGTTTATTTCCTTGACATCTGCTGGGAGGGCGTTCCACAGGGCAGGTGCCGCTACTGAGAAGGCGATACAGTGGTGCCTCGCAAGACGAAATTAATTCGTTCCGCGAATTTTTTCGTCTAGCGAATTTTTCATCTTGCGAAGCACAGTTTCCCATAGGAATGGATTGAAAATCAATTGATGCGTTCCTATGGTCAAAAAAAGTCCAAACAAAGCCAAATTTGGTACAACAAGAGTTTATTAAGTGCTCTTTAAAGTCACACATATTGTAAAGAGCATTTCAAAATTCAAACCCAGAATTTTTTTTAAAAAAACAGCAGAGTGGCCCAATGGTCACAGAAAATCATAAAAACGCAGAAAAAAAACACACAAGCTTCCAGATTCTTGCAAACCCCTTCCCAAACCAAGTCCTTGAATTCCAAACACCCCAACCCAAAATCCAAACCCCCCCCAAAAAAGTTTTAAAAGCTTAACTTACCAAATGGCTTCAAAAGAAGTTTTGGAAAAGCTTCAAAAATCACCAAAGTCTTTAAAAACCTCAAAAAAGGCTACTATGTACACTGCGTTCTATGAGTTGCTCCTCGAAGTCAAGTCACAACTGTATTAACGGTGTTAAGAAAAAGGAAACAAACTCGCAAGACGTTTTCGTCTTGCGAAGCAAGCCCATAGGGAAATTTGTCTTGCGAAGCAGCTCAAAAACGGAAAACCCTTTCGTCTAGCGAGTTTTCCGTCTTGCGAGGCATTCGTCTTGCGGGGCACCACTGTACCTGGTTCCCTGTAGCCTCACTTCTCGCAGTGAGGGAACCACCAGAAGGCCCTTGGCGCTGGACCTCAGTGTCTGGGCTGAACGATGGGAGTGGAGACGCTCTTTCAGGTATACTGATATAGCTCATACAAGCAACACCTGCTGGAATGCCTACTTCAACACTACTTTTAAAGGTCCAGGAGCCCTTGCCTTTCCCCCCAGCTGGCAACCCTGTCCATAAAGGTAAAGGGACCCCTGACCATTAGGTCCTGAAAAATCTTCATTGGCTCCCACTACGTTTCGGAGCACAATTCACAGTGTTGGTGCTGACCTTTAAAGCCCTAAAGGGCCTCGGCCCTGTATACCTGAAGGAGTGTCTCCACCCCCATCATTCAGCCCGGACACTGAGATCCAGCACCGATGGCCTTCGGGTGGTTCCCTCACTGCGAGGTGACAAGGAACCAGGCAGAGGGCCTTCTCGGTAGTGATGCCTGCCCTGTGGAACGCCCTCCCAGCAGATGTCAAGGCAATAAACAATTATTTTACTTGAAGGTGGCCCTGTTTAGGAAAGTTTTTAATGTCTGATGCTGCATTGTTATGTCTCGGCAGCCACTCCCAGTCACCAGTCTTGCTGCCGCAATTGCAGTTTCCGAGTCACCTTCAAAGGTAGCCCCACGTAGAGTGCATTGTAGTAGTCCAAGCAGGAGATAACCAGAGCATGCACCACTCTGGTGAGACAGTCTGCAGAAACCCCAAAGAGAGATTCAGCTTAGCCGAGCTTCAGTGGGATTTTCGCAAGGCGCAGTTGCGGAAGGGCGAGGAAAGTGCTTGGACCCGGAGGAAATAATCAGCTACGCAATGCGATCAAAATATGGGTCAAGGGAAAGTGTGGAGGCGCCCTAACCGGTCACCAGTTCAGCCTTTAAAGCACCAGTGGATCTATAGTCACTGGATGGACGCTTGTTAACATGCCTCACCATTTGCAAAAAATTTCCAAGTAGTCCTTCTGCTGAGGCCTTCAGGGCAACGGCGGGTGGGGGGTGGGGAAGAGCCTAGACTTATATCTTCAAAAGCTGGCAGGTCCTACACTGGTAACTGTGTGACATCAGACTGTGACCAGCTTTCATATATACCATATTTTTCGCGCCATAATACGCACCTGACCATAAGATGCACCTAATTTTTAGAGGAGGAAAACAAGAAAAAAAATATTCTGAACGAAATGAAACAGTGGATGTATGATTTTTGTGGTTCATGCTGTGGCCACAGACATGTGATCTGATGGTGAATTTGGGGTGACCTAATGCAAAAATCCTGAGGATCCATGGGCTTTTACCTCCCCCCCCCCAGGCAGCCTCTGCTAGCGCCCCTTTTCTCTCTTCCGATCCCACCAATCAGCTGTTTCCTTTCAACACTCCCTTCCCTCTTGTTTGCCTTAGTGTCTTTTCCTTAGCTGGAGCAGTTTTTTGCTCCTCCTTTTCTTCTAATTTCTCTTCTTATTGCTTTAGTCTTCCTGTTCCCCCCCCCCCTTTGCTGTCTTTACCTCCCCCCTCCCAGGTAGCCTCCTTTATCTCTAGCGTCCCTTATCTCTCTCCCCGATCGGCAAACGATCAGCGGCTTTGTTTCAACACCCACTTCCCTCTTTCAAAAAACCCCCACATGATCTGCTTTTTGCCCCTGGGCAATTCGGCTCCAGGGACCACGCATGCACTCCATAAGATGCACAGACATTTCCCCTTACTTTTTAGGAAGAAAAAAGTGTGTCTTTTGGAGAGAAAAATACAGTAATTCCTGGGGCTCTCCTAGTTACTTTTAGAGGCAAGGTGCGATGGCTCAGGCTTCAAAGCCTAGCAGCTTTTCCATGGGGGGTGGGTGGGACCCATCTCCCAAGGCTCGTCGTCACATGTCCACAGATGACTCCTACTGGGGTATTAACGCCAGATCCAATTGTAGGGGGGTCAGCAAGTTTCCTTAACCCTTAGGCTCCTCTGCCTTCCCCTCCCCCAGTCATTTATAATCACGCTTGAAAAATTAGTCTCCTTGCATGCATCTTCACCCTCGCCTCCCTGCCAAGTCCTCCTCTATTTGTTGACGTATCATGTTCCTTAGCAGTGACTTGGGACTCTGGGGGCGGAGGTGCTGTCAGGGTCTCTCGTCCAGCCCCTCCTCTCCCCAGTGCCAGAGCAAATTAAGCCCCCAGCCAGCAGCCGGTTTTGCAAACAGATGCTTATAGTTTGCGGTTCATTCTCTCTCTCTCTCTTTTTTTTAAAAAAATTATTTATTTGCTTTTTCAAATCGGCATTTTACGCTCACATATCCAACATACGTCGTAAAATCGAGATGCCAAAGAACCTCCCGGACACCCCCCTCCTCCCATTTGTAGGTCCTATTGTTAGTCGTTTCCTCCTGCATCTTTTATAATAATCAAAATCTTTTACATCTCCATTACAGTGGTACCTCAGGTTAAGTACTTAATTCGTTCCAGAGGTCCGTTCTTAACCTGAAACTGTTCTTAACCTGAAGCACCACTTTAGCTAATGGGGCCTCCTGCTGCTGCCGCGCCGCCAGAGCACGATTTCTGTTCTTATCCTGAAGCAAAGTTCTTAACCCGAGGTAATATTTCTGGGTTAGCAGAGTCTGTAACCTGAAGCATATGTAACCCAAGGTACCACTGTATAGCCAAAATTCACCATTAAACTACAAGTGCTATTCCAATCCTACTAACGGTTTTAACTGTTTACAATGATTTTTTAAAGATAAATTATAAATTCCCCCCATTCCTTATTAACATTCTGGTCTTCCTGGTTTCTGATTCTTCCTGTCATTTTAGCCATTTCGGCATAGTCCATCAACTTGATCTGCCATTCTTCTCTGGTCGGGACTTTATCTTCTTTCCATCTCTGAGCCAAGAACATCTGTGCAGCTGTGGTTGCAGATATAAATGCTGTATTTCCCCGTCTATAAGACGCCCCCATGTATAAGACACCCCCTATTTGGGGGGACTCAGATTTAAGAAAATGGGGGGAGATGTAATTGTGTATAAGACGCCCCCTAATTTTTGACATTATTTTTTAGGGGGGAAACCTAGTCTTATACACGAAAAATACGGTAATCTATGGACTTCAGCTCCTAGAATTCCTAAAAGAAAGACTTCGGGTCTTTTTAAAGAAAAAGTTATTTTAAACCTTTTCCCCCAATTCATTATATATCATTTCCCAAAATTCTTTTACTACCTTACACGTCCACCACATATGTTAAAAGGTGCCTTCAGTTTGTGGTTCGCTCTCGGCCTCAGCCACTGCCCTAACACCCCCCCCCCCGCGCCTCTTTCTGTAGTACTTGGGCAGTTAGTGGGGCCCACACATTCTTCCCTGGATGCTCTGCCCTCTAACCGCAGCCACTTGGTGGCTGGTTATCCTTGCTCCATGGTTGGAAGATGACGCTTTGCACATGCACCACTTTGTGGTTTCTGGGGCTGAGCACGACAGTGTGGAGCTGTGGGAATGTTCAGGGTGGCAGGAGAGGATATATACAAAGTGTTGGTGCTGACCTTTAAAGCCCTAAACGGCCTCGGTCCAGTATCTCTGAAGGAGCGTCTCCACCCCCATCGTTTTACCCGGACACTGAGGTCCAGCTCTGAGGGCCTTCTGGCAGTTCCCCCACTGCGAGAAGCCAAGTTAACAGGGAACCAGGCAGAGGGCCTTCTCGGTAGTGGCACCCACCCTGTGGAACGCCCTCCCACCAGATGTCAAAGAGAACAACAACTACCAGACTTTTAGACAACATCTGAAGGCAGCCCTGTTTAGGGAAGCTTTTAATGTTTGATGCATTACTGTATTTTAATATTTTGTTGGAAGCCGCCCAGAGTGGCTGGGGAAGCCAGGCCAGATGGGCGGGGTAGAAATAAATTATTATTATTATTATTATTATTATTATTATTATTATTATTATCCTTCCTAACCTGCGCTAACAAGTTCCTTTACTTAGCAGAGCGCATTCCCGTTCTGCAGCAGAAAACTACTTGCAAACTCGTGCAAGTTTCTTAAGACAATACGCAATTCGATCCGGCTTGTCCAGATTAAAATGTGTTCTAATATTTTCCTGGTTTGACCGCTTGAATCCCTCCTAAAAGAGTAAAGACACCACATAAGCAATAAAAAGAAAGTTCACTCGTGATCAGACAGAGCACAGTGTGATCCCTGAAGGCAGGCTTTAGGGTTAAAGTTACAAACTTATACTAACAGGTTTATCCCATAAGAGAGATGACCTGAGGGACTGCTTGGCTGGCAGCCAGCAGTTCATTCCAGGAAGTTTGCAGGACGAAAAGAAGATGGGAAAGAGGGAGAGTGGCAGCATGCCTTGTCCTTTTACCAGGTCTGGAAAGGTCACGCCCACCCACCAGTCACATGCAAGGAAGGATGCTCCAGGCCAGGAGGAACAGGAAGTTTAGACTGGCTGGACCAAACATTCCCTTGCATGTCCACTCTAGGAAAACAAGGAATGTTGTACTTGACTGCTCTCAGTGGATTACATCCCACAGGGGCAAATTCCACCCATCTCTAGCCTGCAGGGTCTTGCTTCTGCCTCTGAGTTGCCTGATAAAGATTCAGAAGGTGGGGATGGAGTGAAAAGATCCTTCCAGTGGTCAGGGAGGCGGAGCTTCAGTGATTTGCATAGCTCCTTGTCTCATTCCACCACCCAACCTGGCCACCACCACCAATAGGTAGAAAGATAAGATAATCTGCGTCATGGCAATCTCCTTTTGCAGCCCATTTTCTGAAACTCCCAGGGGCAACTAGTTGACTGCTATCAGAAACACAGTGGCAGCTAGATGGATCTTTGGTCTGATCCCATAAGGCACTTCTTACTGTGTTCATCCTTGCTACAGATTGCTATTAGATCTGCTCAGATCAGGTGTGTGTGAGAGAGTGTGTGTGTGCACATCCCCCCGATAATAATTTTTATTAGTTTTCAGTTACAATCCAATAATAGCCTCATTATAACAATTCCAATTTATAATGCAATTCCTAATACCAATCATTCAAATGCCAAATTATATACCATACTTTCCCGTCTGTAAGATGCCACCGTGTATAAGTCACAAAAAATTGTTGAGCTTTTTTTGGGAGAATTGCCCAGAGTTGTTGAGCTTTATTAGGGGGTGGGAATCACTCACCCCACCCACATGCTTCACAAAATCCGCTTCCCCAACAGAAGCTGCCAAACGCCAGCCCAATTGCCGCAGCATTGGCCAATCAACACCACCCATTGACGCAGCAACCAACTAAAAGAAAGGCTTCAGGCTTTGTTTTTTTAGAAAAGGTTGTTTTAAACATTTTTTTCAACTCATCATATTTCATTTCCCAGAATTCTTTTACTACCTTACATTTCTACCACATATGATAAAAAGTGCCTTCTTTTTCCTTACATTTCCAGTATACATTTGACCCCATCCTGTACATTTTTGCTAATTTACTAGGTGTTAAATACCGTCGGCACATCATTTTCATGTACCGTAATTTTCTTTCAACGTGTAACATGCTGTGGACTTTAAATCCCAATTCCACAGCAGTAGACCCATTGTAATCAATGGACATGACTAACTTAAGTCTATTAATTTCAATGCAGTGTGTCTCAGCAGAAGGGGACTACGTTGAGTTATTCAGAGTTGAGGACAAAAACAACAACAACAACAATCGCTCAGCACATGCTCAGAGCACAGTGCTTCCAACCTGTCAGCCCTCCCTTGCAGTTGTAGAAAGGCAGGGGTCAGCAACCTTTTTCAGCCGTGGGCCGGTCCACTGTCCCTCAGACCATGTGGGGGGGGCCGGACTATTTTTTTTTTTTGGCGGGGGGGGGGGAATGAACGAATTCCTATGCCCCACAAATAACCCAGAGATGCACTTTAAATAAAAGGACACATTCTACTCATGTAAAAACACCAGGCAGGCCCCACAAATCACCCAGAGATGCATTTTAAATAAAAGCACACATTCTACTCATGTAAAAACACACTGATTCTCGGACCGTCCGCTGGCCGGATTTAGAAGGTGATTGGGCCAAATCCAGCCCCTGGGCCTTAGTTTGCCTACCCATGGGTTAGATCAGGGTTCCTCAACCTCCAGATGTTTTGAGACTACAATTCCCATCATCCCTGGCCACTGGTCCTGCTAGCTAGGGATCATGGGAGTTGTAGGCCAAAAACATCTGGAGGGCCGAGGTTGAGGAAGCCTGGGTTAGATTCAACAAATAGTTGCTCACTAGGGGTAGAGGGAACCTGCCTGCCTCCAGCTCCTGTCAGTTTCACCATTTCTGAACTGGCATAAACTTTGACCTAAAGGCTCTTCCACGTAAGCCGAGCTATAGATGTTTCAGAGAACCTAACTCGACCGTACTAATTATATCTCAGGTTATTTGTCATACGTCCAACTGCGAGAGAGCCGGCTGAAAAGGGGATAGCAAAGGCTTTGAAGCTTCGTAGGAAAAATTATTTGGGAGAGGTTGGGAAATCCCCTCCTCCTCCATTGCTTGAAAGAGGTGGTGTGTGCTTGTCAACTCGTACTCCTTGCGGGGGGATCTCGTTTCAGAAGATACAGGTAGTTAAAGGAATGTTAAGGTCTTATATAAAATATATGTCCATAACTGTACAAGGCAAACACATACAAAAATAGATAAACCACATGTCTGGAAACAGTACAGGAAAACAGTCCTAAAGCCATTTTGACCCTTTCAGTCACCTCAAATATTTCTCTGCAAGGAGGAAGGAAATGGAAAAGCCTTCCCATTGTCTCTTTGTTCACAAATCCTGTCTTAAGGGTGTGTCTGTGTATGAATAGGGTGAGCCTGTGACCTGGATTCTGGAATTAAGTAGCTATCATCACAAAAGAGTGGCCAAATGGCCCAGGTAATGCAATCAATGATCCATTATCAGGTATCCTGGCAGACAGGAGGAAAAAACCAACACACTCAGATTTCTGCTGTAGACCGCCTCTTCTCTGGTGTATGTATGATGTATGCAGGTGGTGGTCTTGGGCTCCAGGGTGGGCAATTTAAAATGTCTATATAAGGGCTTGCGCGCCATTGTTCTGGGTTCCTCCTCTTTGCAATTCCCAATTGCAATTCAATGTATCCCTATTATGTTTTATGATTTTCCTGATATTGTAAGTGAGCCGGAACTGGTCTGTGACCATAATAAAAAATTCATTCATTCAGCCCTTTCCTTCCTCCTTGCAGATAAATATTTGAGGTCAATTTGGAAGGGTCAAAATGGCTTCAGGATTGTTCTCCTGTACTATTTCAGACACATGGTTTATATACTTATGTATGTGTTTACCTAGGGACGCGGGTGGTGCTGTGGGTTAAACCACAGAGCCTAGGGCTTGCCGATCAGAAGGTTGGCGGTTCAAATCCCCGCGACGGGGTGAGCTCCTGTTGCTCAGTCCCTGCTCCTGCCCACCTAGCAGTTCGCAAGCACATCAAAGTGCAAGTAGATAAATAGGTACCGCTCCGGCGGGAAGGTAAACAGCGTTTCCCTGTGCTGCTCTGGTTCGCCAGAAGCGGCTTAGTCATGCTGGCCACATGACCCAGAAGCTGTACACCGGCTCCCTCGGCCAATAAAGCGATATGAGCACCGCAACCCCAGAGTCAGTCACGACCGGACCTAATGGTCAGGGGTTCCTTTACCTTTATAAGAATAACAATAATAATAATAATTCCCCATCCACTCTGGGCGGCTTCCCAAAAAACTATTAAAATACTGTACTACATCAAACATTAAAAGCCTTCCTAAACATGGCCGCCTTCAGATGTCTTCTAAAAGTATGGTAGTTGTTGTTCTCTTTGACATCTGCTGGGAGGGCGTTCCACAGGAGGGCGCCACTACCGAGAAGGCCCTCTGCCTGGTTCCCTGTAACTTGGCTTTATGTGTTTACTTTGTACATTTATGAACATTTATTCTATATTTGGGACCTTAGAATTCTTATAACACAAGGGAGGCGTTCATGGTGAATTCCGGCACCTCTTTTTCTAGAAAAATAGCACTGGTCGTCCCTTTTAATTGGAGAAATGTTGGAGGGTATGCTGTTGTGGGCTGCTGCTTGCAGCTGGGGAGGATGTACTTAATGCCCTGATATCCGGTCATTTGTTCATTGTAATAGATGTAGGCCCATGATAGAACATCGCTTGGTGACACTCATACACCCTGCATAAAATCTAAGGTCCTTCTAGACTGTCACTCTCTTCCTTTGCTCTTCTCAGAAGCCTCTGTCAGATGGGACTGAGTCGTCCATATGCAGCACTGTTGATTATAAGCCCCCAGACCCTGAGGAGGAGGTAGCTGTGGCTGAAGAGGATGCCGAGAATGATGAGCCAGAGGAATGCTTCACTGAAGGTAGGGTAGCCAGGCAGCAACACGGGTCTTCTGGGAAGGACTTGAATATAGCCATGCTCTGCTCTGGTACATGTGAAGAAGAGAGCACATAATGCTTTTCCTTGAGAGTGCCAGTGTGGTGTAGTGGTTAAGAGGTTAAGAGTGGTTGAGAGCAGTGGATTCGTAATCTGGTGAACCAGGTTCGCTTCCCTGCTCCTCCACATGCAGCTGCTGGGTGACCTTCTCTGAAGTCTCTCAGCCTCACTCACCTCACAGAGTGTTTGTTGTGGGGAAGGAAGGGAAAGGAGATTGTTAGCTGCTTTGAGACTCCTTGGGGTAGTGATAAAGCGGGATATCAAATCCAAACTACTCCTCCTCTTCCTCCTCCTCTTCTTCTTCTTCTTCTGTTTAGGGAAGGTTTTAATGTTTGATGCATTACTATATTTTAATATTTTGTTGGAAGCCGCCAAGAGTGGCTGGGGATGCCCAGCCTGATGGGCAGGGTGTAAATAATAATTTTATTATTATTATTATTATTATTATTATTATTATTAACCGACAGGGCCCAGGCCCAGAACCTGGCTTTCATTGTTAAAACAGCCTTAGAGTACATGACAAAGTAACAGAAAACAGAATGTCCTCGCGCATGTGCAGGTTTTTTTTTTTAAGTCTGCAAACCAGACATCATTAATTAGTTGGGGTGGTTTTTGTTTGCATTTCCTTTTCATTGAGACGACTGAATGTTATATAAATAGTTACATAGCATACGTTAAGCAGCAGACAGAGAGATAGCGTTTGGCAGAAACCAAACTGCAGCAAAATGGAAACAGCGCTGTCTGTGAAAGGTACAGGTCAGAATGGAAACTGCAGCTTTCTTCTGTTCCTAGCTGTGGGCTTACTATTGGCATGTCTCTACCTGCAGCCTGTGTCCGGAGATGCCCTTGCCTGTACGTTGACGTCAAGACAGAGAAGGGGGAGAAGTGGTGGAATCTCCGGAAGACGTGTTTCAAGATTGTGGAACACAACTGGTTTGAGACGTTCATCATCCTCATGATCCTCCTTAGCAGTGGAGCCCTGGTAAGTAAGGGCTAGCTACTCCTTGGGGGGGAAGGGCAATGGTTTGAAATTGCTCCGAAAAGAGAGGGCAAAGTATTAGACATGGTTGTTCAGGAATCCCGTCCCACATATCTTCCTGGATGAATGAAGAAAAGAGACCTCACTTTAGTTCCAACAGAGTTGTCAAGGCCTGTGACACGGAAGAAGGAACAAGCTTGCTTTCTCCTGCTCTGGAGGGTAGGACTTGAACCAACAGCTTCAAGTTACAAGAAAGGAGTTTCCGACAGTCAGGTGTGCGTGCAGGAGCCAAGCCCTGTGACCAATAGGACTTGGCAGGACTGGGGCCTTCCTAAGTTTGTTCTGGAGAGGCAAGGCACGGCCTCACAGGTGAGGCCGATTGGTAACTCACAGCACCTGGTGGCAACAGCTGGGAAGGGATATAAGGTCAGCATTTCCCTTCAGCTCTTTGCCACAGCAACGTGCTTCCTGCCTTGCCGCGTTTGGCTTCTTGCTTCCTGATCCTTGAACCTCGGCTTCTTGACTCCTTTCTTCCTGACCCTCGGACCCTTGACTCCTGGCTCTCTGACCTTCGGACTCTTGGCTTCCTGACTCCTGGACCCCCATTCCTGCTCCCACCCCACCATTTTGCCCCTGGTCCTGACGTCCCCTGCCAGGACTTTGATCACCCGTGAACCGGACTGTGACACCGACAAAACATGCGGAAAAGCTTTCTGACAGTAAGAGCTGTTCCGTAGTGGAACGGTCTCCCTCCAGAGGTTGTGGACTCTCCTTCCTTGGAGGTTGGACGGCCATCTGTCATGGATGCTTTAGCTGAGATTTCTGGACTAGATGACTCTCTGGGTGCCTTCCAACTCTATGATTCTAGGGTTCTTCTCAAATAAGTTGCTAGTGGGTGTGATCTCTGACCTCATTGCTTCCAGGTGGGTGTCTCCTCGTGCTACCCAAGCATTGCTTTTCCACTATAAAACAGCAAATGGAATTGCACTTGACTTTTCACACCTGGGAGAGGGTTGTACTTTGTTTTGTTTTGTTATAAACATCCCACTGTGTTCTGTCCACACTGGGAGGCATGGCATAATCAGAGAGAGAGAGAGAGAGAGAGAGAGAGAGAGAGAGAGAGCAATGAATCACACTGGTTTCATGGTTGGTATTCTGTCCTGAAGTACACCCAACATGGATAGCTGGCCCTGATGATTACTTGAGGTTCCCGACCCCTATGGTTGTAATTCGTGGGCAATCATTTAATTCTATCCTGATTCTTATTTTTAGCTGTATCTTAATGTACCGTATTTTTTGCTCTATAAGACTCACTTTTTCCCTCCTAAAAAGTAAGGGGAAATGTGTGTGCGTCTTATGGAGCAAATGCAGGCTGCGCAGCTATCCCAGAAGCCAGAACAGGAAGAGGGATTGCTGCTTTCACTGCGCAGCGATCCCTCTTGCTGTTCTGGCTTCTGAGATTCAGAATATTTTTTTTCTTGTTTTCCTCCTCCAAAAACTCGGTGCGTCTTGTGGTCTGATGCGTCTTATAGAGCGGTGTTTGATGTTAGCTGCCCTGAGCCCGGTCTTGGCCGGGGAGGGCGCGGTATAAATAAAAAATTATTTACTTACTTACCCACGTGGGTGGGTTGCAGAGAAGGTTTCCCCATATGACTCTGAGCCTCTTCCTCTTTCAGGCTTTCGAAGACATCTACATAGAGCGTCGTCGGACCATCCGCATCATCTTGGAATATGCTGACAAGGTCTTCTCGTATGTTTTCGTTATCGAGATGCTTCTCAAGTGGGTGGCCTATGGGTTCAAGGTCTACTTCACCAATGCCTGGTGCTGGCTGGACTTCCTCATTGTTGACGTAAGTTGTGGCTTGAGGGGGAGGGAGTTGTTTGAAACAGGAGTCCATTTTTAGTATCGTTGCTGGCTACCCCAATCTCTGCCAAGAGGCGAAAATTCCATGGGGTCTTAACCGGGGTTTGTGTGGGGAAAATGAGCCACAGTGGAGGCTGCAGTGCAGGCATAGGCAAACTCGGCCCTCCAGATGTCTCGAGACTACAGTTCCCATCATCCCTGACCACTGGTCCTGTTAGCTGGGGATGATAGGAGTTGTAGTCCCCAAACAGCTGGAGGGCCGAGTTTGCCTATGCCGGCTGTAGTGTCTTTATGAAATATGGCTTATTTACACATATTGACTCCCAAGTCTGGATGGAGAAAGGGTTCTGAGCATCACATCTCACAAGGGACTTGCTGCCCACAGAAGCACAGCACTGAATTCGAAAGAAGCCAAGACAACATCCCTGTGTCTCCTCTACACAACTTGTCCGTCCCTCAGCCTGTGTGGCCTCAGGCCCCACCCTTCCTCTTCCCCAAAACCCTTGCTAAAACCGCAACCCGAGCATTGGGTAAAAAGGACGTTTTTTCCTGTGGTGACATCACACCGCCTGTAGTCCTGGCAGCCTCCCCCTCCCAACCCTGCTGTTGTCTTTTGCTGACAAACACACAGCTGCAAACCCATCACAGTATTAACCGTAGAAGCTGGCTGACAAAATTTGATTCTGACAGTAGATGTTATATGTATCCGTCTCGAAGACTGGTCCCAAAACATGGGTCGCTAAATGGGTAACCATGTTCCTTCTTGTGGATATTTTAAGGATGTTTGATAAGAAACTTGCATCCTGACCAGGGATCCTTTCGGTGGTCTATCTCTTATCGTGCTTGCCAGCTTTGTCTGTAAGCGTTCTGGTTTCCCCACCAGGTCTCCCTCATCAGCCTGACAGCAAACTGGATGGGCTATTCGGAGCTGGGGGCAATCAAATCCCTGAGGACGCTCCGTGCTCTGAGACCTCTTCGGGCTTTGTCCAGATTTGAAGGCATGAGGGTAAGTTTTGCGTGACACCTCGAGGTTTCGCTCCCCACTTTCCTCCCCTGAGTGGTGAGGATTTCAGAGTGAGGACTTCGTGTCTCTTGGAAGGAGGTTCTGGGGCTCAGGCTCGCCTCAGAAATGTGTCCTTTGAGCAGTGGTTTCTGGTGCCTAATTTATTTAAAGATAGTAGATAGGTAGCCGTGTTGGTCTGCCATAGTCAAAATAAAAAAATTCCTTCCAGTAGCACCTTAAAGACCAACTAAGTTAGTTCTTGGTATGAGCTTTCGTGTGCATGCACGAAAGTCTGAAGAAGTGTGCATGCACACGAAAGCTCATACCAAGAACTAACTTAGTTGGTGTTTAAGGTGCTACTGGAAGGAATTTTTTTATTTTATTTAAAGATGTTTGCATCTCCAAGGGGGACGCGGCTGGCGCTGTGGGTTAAACCACAGAGCCTAGGACTTGCCGATCAGAAGGTTGGTGGTTCGAATCCCCGCGACGGGGTGAGCTCCCGTTGCTCGGTCCCTGCTCCTGCCAACCTAGCAGGTCGGAAGCACATCAAAGTGCAAGTAGATAAATAGGTACCGCTCTGGCGGGAGGGTAAACGGCGTTTCCGTGCACTGCTCTGGTTCGCCAGAAGCGGCTTAGTCATGCTGGCCACATGATCTGGAAGCTGTATGCCAGCTCCCTGGGCCAATAAAGCAAGATGAGCTCCACAACTCCAGAGTTGGCCACGACTGGATCTAATGGTCAGGGGTCCCTTTACCTTTACATCTCCAAGGAGCTCATAATAGTGGCCACTGAGTTGTCTCTCCCATTCTATCCTTGCAACAACGCCCAAGTGATAAGCCAGCATGAGAGATAGTGACTGTCCAAGGTTATCCAAGGACTATGGATGAACGGGGATGAGAAACCAGGTCTTCCCAGTCAGAAAGTGTGAGGCAAAAGCCAAGTTGGGCGAGCCTAGAGTCTTGTATGTTTCCAGTACACTGGATGGCGTCACATTTCACGGGTGAAGAGTGTGCTATTGTATCCACATGTGCAGAATATTCTCCACTCTATTATGGCACTGAAAATAGGTTCTGGAGCTCATCCCTAGCAATCCCTGCTTCGGACAACCCTATAAACTTTTGGTAGCTCTGAGGATCATTCCCACTTACCTTATTGGCCCAAATATAAGCTACACCCGCAAATAAGCCGCACCTTTAAAATTCAAAGGGGGGGGGGAGGGGAAAAAAAGACAATACCTGAATATAAGCTGCTCCCTTCAAATTCCGCAGGCACTCACACCCGTAAATGGCAAATGTAGGAGAAAACTACAGCAATATCGTAAAAGCCAATTTTTGTAAGGTGGCAAATTTAAGCCGCGCTTTAACTTTTCACAGTCGGAATTGGGGGTGGGGGGGAGTGTGGCTTATATTTGGGCCAATATGGATTGAATGTTGTTGAATTTCCGATAAGCTGATAAACCACATTCTTGCCTTTTCTAGCCTACAAGCAATATAATTTGAAAAACTCTAAATGTGGAATTAAATTTAAAGTTTGTTTGTTTTTTAAAAAGAAGATGGCTGTGTTTTGCATTTGTGAAAAACAAAAAAATCAGTTTCGGCCTCACTTTGGTTAAACTGCCTCTTTCTCTGGGAGCCAGGTGGTCGTGAATGCCCTTCTGGGAGCCATCCCTTCCATCATGAACGTCCTCTTGGTCTGCCTGATTTTCTGGCTCATCTTCAGCATTATGGGGGTCAACCTCTTCGCAGGGAAGTATTATCGCTGCATCAATACCACCACGGGCGACTACTTCGAGCTCTCCGTGGTGAACAACAAGAGCGACTGCATGACTCTCCTCGACGTTTACAATGCCACGGACGTCCGCTGGGTCAACGTCAAGGTCAATTTTGACAATGTGGGCATGGGATACCTCTCCCTTTTGCAGGTGGTGAGTGTACCTCCTTCGCCCCTCCTTCTCTGCCTGCTAGGGGCCTCCTTTGAATACGCTTCTTCGGAGGACTTTTCTCCCATCATGCCTTGCAAGGAAGAACCCCACTGCCAAGTCTTTGTCAATGTGGCAACCTTCCTTCGTGCTGTATCCAAACTTCTCCCTGGTGGTTTGCTGCAGTTATAAGAGAAAACTGCTCCCTTTCCCTTATGGGGTATTCCGGAGCCCGTATAGAGTCCTTAAGTGGGTTCCCTATTGGTAGGAGAAAATAACAGAGTCCAACCAGAGTACAGTATATTGAAAAGCAAAGCAGCTAGTAAGCCTGATTTTTATTCAAGGCGCTGTTGCGGCAGGGTTCCCACTCACCACACGTAGGAGGGAGGAGAACCCTGAAAAATGGTGCACAAGCCCTTATATAGACTTTTGAAATTGCCCACCCTGTAGCCCAAGACCACCCCAAAAAACATACATACATCACAGAAGGAGGCGTTCTACAGCAGAAATCCTGTCTGCCAGGATACCTGATAATAGTCACTGATTGCATTACCTGGGCAGCCTGGTCGTTCTTTTGTGATGGTTAATATTTTAGTTCCTGAATCCAGGTCACAGGCTCATCCTATTCATACACAAAGACTCCCTTAAGACAGGATTTGCAAGCAAAAAGACAATGGGAAGGCTTTCCCCATTTGCCTCCCTTACTGCAGAGGAATATTTGAGGATGTTGGGAGAGTCAAAATAACTTCAGGATTGCTCTCCTGTACTATTTCAGACACATGGTTCATGTATTTAGATATGTGTACGTTTATGAATATTTATTCTATCTTTGAGACCTTAAAATTCTAACACTGTGATGCCTACTCATTGGGGAGGCACATTCACCCTAGTTTCTAGTTACTCAATGGCAACTGCACAACAGAGATTCGGGGCGCACAGCCCAGTCCCAATTTGGTGCACCCCCCTCTCAAGCACTCTTTCCCCACCACCAGTTGAAGGGTGAACTTCAGAAGCAGGGAGTCTTCCCCATTTGATATTGAACCCTACATAATCATAGATCCAGAAGGCTCATCTAGTTCAACCTTTGCAATGTAGGAGGAATCTTTTGCCCAACCTGGGGCTCAAACTCAGGACCCTGAGATCAAGAGCTCCATGCTCTACCGACGGAGCTAACAACCAATGTTCTGAACTGCATGGTGAGCTTCCACAGGTATAGGAGCACTTGTGGCAGGGAAAGGAACTGAAAAAGGGAGGTGCTGGTGAGATTCCACCTACCAGCCATCTTATTTAGCCCCAAAGCATCCATATGAACTGCTACAAAAGTTGGGTGCCTCCCCCTCTTCCTGCTGAGTGGTGGCAAGAGCCTAGGGGGTTCCAGGCACTCACCCAGCGTTTGTGGTCCTTTGGAGAATTGAGACTCAGTGGAGACTGTCATAGCTTTAAGAAACGTGGTTTATTCACCTATTTATACCTTCAGCCTGCATGGAGGGAGTCCAGATCTTACAGCATGGTCATTTCAAGAGGGGCTTATCCCCTACAGCAGTGCAGCCATGGAATCCAAGGTCTCTCTCCCAGCCAGCCTTACTTTCATCTTCCCACCGTACCTTGCTAAAGACCCAGTTACCCTGGCAACCTTCCAAATCCCCCCCCCCTCTCTGTTCACACCTCAGGGCAAGGAGGGAGGGCAGTTCACTTGCACTGCCAGTGGCCCTCAATGGGTCTTATATTGTTTCTTAACAGCCCTAGCTTGGCCAGGGCATAGGCTGGTCCAGGAATTCCTCTGCAGCTTGTATTTCTCCCTTCACATCCCAAATAATCAAAATCCTTCTATTTATTAATTTCTGGGTTTGGGGTCCCCCCTCCAAGAGTATAAATTGACATGTGCATAGAATCATAGAATCATAGAGTTGGAAGAGACCACAAGGGCCATCGAGTCCAACCCCCTGCCAAGCAGGAAACACCATCAGAGCACTCCTGACATATGGTTGTCAAGCCTCTGCTTAAAGACCTCCAAAGAAGGAGACTCCACCACACTCCTGGGCAGCAAATTCCACTGTCAAACAGCTCTTACTGTCAGGAAGTTCTTCCTAATGTTTAGGTGGAATCTTCTTTCTTGTAGTTTGGATCCATTGCTCCGTGTCCGCTTCTCTGGAGCAGCAGAAAACAACCTTTCTCCCTCCTCTATGTGACATCCTTTTATATATTTGAACATGGCTATCATATCACCCCTTAACCTCCTCTTCTCCAGGCTAAACATGCCCAGCTCCCTTAGCCGTTCCTCATAAGGCATCGTTTCCAGGCCTTTGACCATTTTGGTTGCCCTCCTCTGGACACATTCCAGTTTGTCAGTGTCCTTCTTGAATTGTGGTGCCCAGAACTGGACACATTTCTCTTGTGCAGGGCCGTCTTGACCATAGGCGTTAGGGGTGCTGGGCACCCGGGTGCCCGGCTCTCAGGGGCGCCAGGCCGAGAGTCTGGGGCCCGAGAGTTGGAATCTGGGGAAGAGCCTGCCCATCGGAGCTCCACAGCGGGCTCTTCTGCTGCGGGCGGCTCTCTGCCACAAGTTCGGGGGCAAGCGAGCCAGTGGGGTGCTGAGGCGGGTGGCTGCTTTGCCCTCCTGCGCACCTGGGATTGGCGTAGGGCTGTGGAGAGGCCTGCCCAGAGCGTTTCTCTGTGCCCTGCTCTGCCCTGCCTGCACGCCTTGACGGCCAGCCCCAAAAAGGTTGACAACTCTGGGCAACCAGGGGGGGAGGGTGCTGGGCAGATTTTTGCACCCTGGCGCCACATATGCTTAAGACAGCCCTGATCTTGTGGATCTCTGTTCTGCCCCGCCCCGAGTGCTTTAAGAACCTAGCAGCAAGACCCCACCTCTGCCAGGCACCACAATGAGTTTATCCTTCTGCATTCTTCGTAGGCCACATTCAAGGGCTGGATGGACATCATGTACGCAGCTGTCGACTCCCGTGAGGTAATTCTGGGCTGAGGAGGAGGTGTTTGCTCAGTCCCACAGGCCTGTTGTAGGGGCAACCGGGTCTGGCCTGCACAATGGGGGAAGCGGGGGCCCCGACCGCAAGAGAGGGTCTCTTCTCAACCTCTTCTCTGACCTCCCAGGTTGAGGAGCAGCCCGAATACGAAGTCAACCTCTACATGTACATCTATTTTGTCATCTTCATCATTTTTGGAGCTTTCTTCACTCTCAACCTTTTCATCGGCGTCATCATCGACAACTTCAACCAGCAGAAGAAAAAGATAAGTGTCTCTTGGCTTTGGGTTTCAGCTGCGGGCGTCACTGTTAGTGGGCACCTCCCGCAGCAATACAATTGGACTTTGAGGCACAATTCAGACATTTATCTTTGAGTAGAATGACTCTCGCGTGCTATTTGGAAGCGATGCTCGCACTGTCATTGAAATTCTACTCGGTATTGATCCAGAGTAGATTCCAAGGAATAGTAAGCAGAGTAAAAACGTAAACGCGTTGCAGGATTCCCCAAAAAATAGACCAGAGGCAATTAATATTTCATCCAGCAGAGCTTTACTGCTACTGAAGGCAAATGAGCAAAATGGTCACAAATCCAATACATTCAGGATTGGCACTGTCCATAGGAAATCCAGTTGCACCAGACCTGACTTAAACAATAACTTATAATAAGTCTAAACCTTAACACTACATACAGAATACCACACCAGAAGGAAAAGAGATAGAAAGAGAATGTGAAACCTAGGCTCATTCTGGCCTATTTTTGTAGTCAGCATGACCTTGACAGAAGGATAACAGAACCAGTTTAAGCCAGCTGTACACAGCTTCTCTGAGGGAATAACCCAAACATTATGAAGTTTCTTTCACACAGAGAAGCTTCCAGAACCCTCTTGAATTAAATAGAATAGGGAAGATCTCTACACATCAGATCAATACTTTCTGCACTAAGGAATGCAAACTGACCTGCACGGCTACAGCTACAGGAGTCAGCATCTGGCGCAGAGTTCAGGGACATCAGCTGGGACCAGTTCACACAGCTGGTTTTTGAGGTGGAAGCCCACCTTGATATTGAGCTCGGGTACCAAATCTGAGCTCCACAGTCAGGCCTGGATCCTATTCTCTCAGCGCCGGGACTCTCTGCATAATAGCAGAGATTCACGGAGTATGTGCAGATCAGAGGGCTTAACTTGAACCAAGCCTCATGCCTCACCAGTTTCTGTGCCAGAAGTAAAACTTCCCAAAGTGGCAAAGAGCATAGAAAGTGGGGGAAGAGGAGACTCATGAGGAAAATAGGCTTTGTAGACAACATAGCCAGCTGGGGTTCCCCCGCAAATGTACATGGAATCAGGGTTGGGGGGTGATTTAGTAGGCTACCTGTTCCATCCTCCCTACTCAATGAAAAGGAATCTAGAATCTAGAATTATAGCCCTCTTAGAGCTATAATTCCCAGCACCCTTCATAAACTACAATTCCCATGATTATTTTTGACACACACACACACACACACACACACACACACACTGCCCATTGAAAACACATGATTTCCCCCAAAGAATCATGGGAACTGTAGTTTAAGGTTGCTGGGAATTGTGACTCTGCAAGGAGTAAACTATAGTCCCTGTGATTCTTTTTATGGGGGGGGGGGCGGTGGAGTCATGTACTCTAGATATATGTTTAAATGTTCTTTAAATGTATGCTGTGGGTGTGACCTCTGTAGGGAGCAATGTGCTTCCATCAGCTGCTTCAAGACATTCAGTAATGTGAGAGCCCACTACCCTTAAGCAACAGGCTTTCAAAAATGGTGGAATCATAGAATTGCAGAGGGACCTTGTGGGTCATCTAGTCCAACCCCCCACTGTGCTTTCATTGAATCAAGCCATTTCTAAACAGAGACAGCTACATATTCCCTGGACCTCTGGTTAGCCGCAGGCACTTGTGTGTTGCATCAGGGAGGGAAACCGCCTGCCCTCTGAAAGAACAACTTTTCACTTTCCTGGGCCCTTCTTTTAATAGACTGAAGTGGTTTGGCAGGGAGAAGGGAGAAGATGGCCAAGGCCATTTTTGGGACTGGGCCAGTCAAAG
Source organism: Podarcis bocagei (assembly GCF_964188305.1). Lineage (NCBI taxonomy): Eukaryota > Metazoa > Chordata > Lepidosauria > Squamata > Lacertidae > Podarcis > Podarcis bocagei. Next base: position 14,606,836 of record NC_138138.1, on the reverse strand, counting down.
ACAGCTATGGAGCAGGGCTTAGAGCAGCCGGTTAGATACGTCTTTCCTTAGTTTAATTAAATAGCCCAAGACTTAAGACCACAATAGAGTAGCCTGGCAACAACAGGGACGTTTCTAGAAATCCAAAGCTCTCACAAGACATTGAAGAGTGAGTTAGCATCCTTTGGCAGGATGGAAGTGAGGGGAAGCGTTTGAGGCTTCTGCTGTCGAGCGACAGACTGATCGACAGTGGAAAATAAACTAGCGCGCATGAATAAGGCATAGCTGTCAACTTACAGATTTGAAAATAAGGGACCAGCAGCCTCGAAAATAAGGGATCAGCAGCCAAAATAAGGGATTTTAGTCAACCAGCAGCCAAGCAAAGCCTCAAGCGGTGGTTCCCACAGCGCAGCAACCAGGCAAAGGGGATGCAGCAAGGAAAACCACGTCACCTCTCCGCTGGGAAGCGCTGAGCAAAGGCGAGTCCCCAGGCAACATGGCCGATTTGATTGGCACAAGGCATGCAAGCTCCACCCCCCAGTTGTTCTTAGACTTCTTATTGGGTGAGCAACGCAGCCAAGCAACACAGTTGGAGCCTCCCTCCTCCCTGGCCGGCAGGGAGGGAGGGAGAGGAGCTGCTTCCTTTGAAACCCAGGAAATTTAAGGGACATCATCAATAAGGGACAGCAGCGGGACAGGGCGCTGGCATAAGGGACTGTCCCGCCAAATAAGGGACGCTTGACAGCTATGGAACAAGGAAGGAGACTTGTTACGAGTGGAAGGCGGGGAGGGGAGTTTGGGTGTTTGGAAAAGATGGAGGCGGTCAAGCGAAATTGACCAGACTCTATAAATCCAGCCCAGTTAGCATCGCTCAGCCTCAGAAATTAAAAGGCAGGTTCTGTGGTTCACTCTGAGCCCTGGAAACTGGGTGTGAAGTGGGGCTGTGAAGTGGAAACCTTCCGTGGGTCTTGGGCGCTGCAACAGACGACTTCCTCTCATGTCTAATAAGTTGTGATTCCCTTTTCTACTTTGGAGGAAAGGACATCTTCATGACAGAGGAACAAAAGAAATACTACAACGCCATGAAGAAGCTAGGCTCAAAAAAGCCGCAGAAACCCATCCCAAGGCCCCAGGTATTTATTTGCTTAAATAATGAGAAGCCACCTTTCTGGCCCAAGGTAGCCGACAGTAACTGCACCCTAAACCACAACATAATACAGTGCACCGTAACGAAGGCTTGACTCTGGCATGTTGTATGATGTTGGGTTTTATGGTTATACAATTTTTCAAAGCACAAAACCCAGCAACGTATTAGAACATAAATCGGTATGAAACAATTTCCAAGCCACAGCAGTAAAGCGATAAAGCTAGCAGAATGTGCAGAAGACCCATATCAGTTAAAAGCCAGTGGAAATGGTGCATGAGAAATTATACCAAGGCAACTAATGCAAACATAATTTGCAGGAAGTACAGCCACTGAATATTATTATTATTATTATTATTATTATTATTATTATTATTATTATTATTATTATTTATTATACCCCACCCTTCCTCGTTCAAAAACCGGGCTCAGGGTGGCTAACAACAAATTTAAAACACTTTGAAACACTTAATTATAAAAGCAGCATAAAATACAGTATAAAAACATGAATAACAATAAAATAAAAAATCAATTAGATAATCCCCAGGGCTAGCTGGCTGAATTGGTCCTACTTGGGACAGCGAGGAGGCCAGGGGAGAATTAGCTGTGGGGTCTCAGAGCAGGTGATTGTCATAAAAGGGGAGGGGGGAAGGAAGATAAAGGAAATAAAAGATCAGGCTGAATTCAAATTAAAGGCCAGGCGGAATAGCTCTGTCTTACAGGCCCAACGGAAGGAGGTTAAATCCTGAAGGGCCCTAGTCTCATGGGACAGAGCACTCCACCAGGTCGGAGCCATCACTGAAAAGGCCCTGGCCCTGGCGGAGGATAGTCTTAACTTCCTTAAGGCCCTGTTACATGGCTTTTTGTCCATTGCATCGAGAGATCTTGAATTCTAGCACCCACAGAGCCAGAATTGCATGATTCCCAACATTCATTTGATCACAAAAGGTCAGTTTTCTTTACATGATGTGTGAACAAGAGATCTTACTTTCATGCGCTGAGCCAAGATTCCTGCCGGAAAGGGAATGCAGGGCTCTGGGCTTCGTGACAACAGAGGATGCGCGCACCTGTCTGCAGGTAGTGTGCACCCCTGATGTTGTTGCGGATCTTTGTAAATCTATTTGGAACAAGGGAGGGAGTGGGGAAGGGGAGACCTGGGCTTGCTTCCCAGGCAATCTCCACCTGTTCTCCACCCCTGCTACCATACCACAGCCTTCCCTTTTTCCCTTCTCTCTCCTTTGCTTCCCAATTTCTGCTGAGATCAAAGTCCCTCGACTCCCCACTGCTTCCTTCCTTTATTTTATTTTAAAGCTTTTTTATTTTTAACTGAAACACCACTACTTTTTTGAGCCAGCCTATGATTTCCTTTTTCTTAGCCCTGTGTATTTTCTGCCCATGACGTTATCTAGGCTGCAAAAAAAAGAAAGAAAGAATAGATTTATTTTAAAATTATATCTAAACAAATAAACAAATAAAACTACACATAGTGTTTCTACTTACAATTCATAAGAGTCTTATGCCCAGGATCACCATTCTGCTTTTGGACCAGTCAGGGAATTTGTATCCTGCTGGTTCTTAATGACCACAGGCGTCTGTTAAAAGTGGTCCTGAGAACGGCCAAGGAAAGCCAAAGGAGGCAAGTGTCTGTCTGAAAGGATCAGAGGACAAACTTTCAGTTTGCCACAGAGCTTTTAACCTTTCCTCATGGTTAGGGCAGTATAAACAAACCTTATGTGCATTTACATAACAGAAGGCTCAGAAATTAAAAAGCAAAAACAACTGCCTCCTTCCTTCCTTCCTTCCTTCCTTCCTTCCTTCCTTCCTTCCTTCCTTCCTTCCTTCCTTTTCTATCCTGCAGTTCTTCCAAAGAGCTCAAAGGTAGTGAGTAATTCATGAGTTGTTCTCTATGTTACTTTTATAATAATATTAATAATATTTATTTATACCCTGCCCTCCCCAGCCAAGACCGGGCTCAGGGCGGCTAATACCCGATATAAAAACAAATTGATTGAAATGCAACTTAAAAACAAGATTAAAATACAACATTAAAACATTAAAACAGTAAAACACAGCCTCATCGCAGGGTCTCCCAAACTTGGGTCCTCCGCTGTTGTTGGGTTACAACTCCAACCATCCCTGACCACTGGTCCTGCTAACTAGAGATGATGGGGGTTGTAGTCCAAAAATAGCAGGAGTTCCGAGTTTGGGAAACCCTGTTTTATAGCAACCTTGCTGGCCTGATTGGACTGAGAGTTGGTTCCTTGCCTCAAATCAATCAATCAATCAAACCTTTATTAGGCATTATGCAAATAAAACTATAGGAGAGAAAATAACATGTAAAAGCCTTGGAATATATATAAAAAGGCAGCAGTTGGCTACATACATATATATATATATACACATATAGAATCAGTGGTTTTCCTTGTTAACCTGCTCCTTGGAGGACTGCTACCAAAAACTCGGCTACCCCCGCCGTTACCCTTTGGTCAACGTCGGATAGGCAGAATGCCACACATTCACCTTGCTGGGGTTCCAGACCACCCAAAAGAGGGGACAGTACGCGTTGACGGAGCGTGCTGTACAATGGGCAATGAAAGAGAATATGCTCTACAGTGTCCGGGACATTCATAGAGCATCTGCAGAATCTCTTGTTTCTAGGGATGTTTTGATATCTTCCCCAGACAAATGCTGAGGGAAAGACATTCAACCGGGCCAGCATAAAAGCCCTACGTTGGGCTGGGATTATTAATTTAGTGACGTAATTGGCTCTGCTATCTAAGATATTTAAATCATAGAATATGGGGGAGCAAATTTTGTTTACAGCTGCCATAATATTTTGTCTCTCGACATCCTTTAGTCTAGTTAGGATATTATGGAAGATGTGTTGCTCATTAGAATTGTACAGGGGCTCCAGCTCGATGCCTAAAGATTCAATCTTTTTTTCGAGGTACTGATACCATCTTGATTTGTAGGAGTCTTTGAGCAAATCAGCGAGCAGGCTTGATGGAGGGCAGCGAAAATGGCAGCGTAACCAGTACTTTATTGAGGTGGACCAGGCCCAGTATTCCATTGTGTGTATGCCTCAAATCATCTCAGTGAGGTTCCTATTCAGCCAGGAGTGTTCCCAGACCAAGTCCAACACACTGTCCTGTTATTCCACACAAAAACTTTTTGGAGCACACATACCGTATTTTTCGCCCCATAGGGCGCACCTAGTTTTTTGGGGGGGAAATAAAGAATTCCCCCGCCCCCAGGCATGGGGCTGGGGCGGAGGAACCCCGAGCTTCCCCCGACCCCAGCCCCCAGAACAGGCTGCTCTCCGCAAGCCGTGGGAGGGCTCCGCGGCTTGCGCAGAGCTACCCGAAGCCCGAGCGCGACTGTACAGCGCGCCCAGGCTTCGGGGTGCAGGCAGCTCTCTGCAAGCCATGGGAGCCCGGAAGGAACTCCCGCGGGCTCCCAAGGCTTGTGGATAGCTTCCTGAAGCCTGGAGAGCGAGAGGGGTCGGTGCGCACCGACCCCTCTTGCTCTCCAGGCTTCAGCGAAAGCCTGCATTCGCCCCATGGGACGCACACACATTTCCCCTTCATTTTTGGAGGGGAAAAAGTGTGTTCTATACGGTGAAAAATACAGTACATTCTTAGATCATGTTCCATGGGGTTGGATGCCGGGCGATTATTTTCCCATTTCTTTGCCCGCTTGAACATTCTTGTGTGGGGTTTTCTCCTCCATTTCTCTTCTCTTCTCTTCCCTCGTCTGTCTCTGCCTGTATGTCTTTGTCCCTTTCCTGTGTCTCTCTCTCACACCTGTGCCTGCCTGCCTGCCTGCCTCCCACCTTACTAAAGAACAAATACCAAGCGATGATCTTTGACTTTGTGACCCAACAAGCCTTTGATATAGTCATCATGATCCTCATTTGTCTTAACATGGTGACGATGATGGTGGAAACAGACGACCAAAGCGACACCAAGGTAAACATCCTCTTCCAAATCAACCTGATCTTCATTGTCATCTTCACGGCCGAGTGCTTCCTCAAGATGATTGCCCTGCGGTACTACTTCTTCACGGTCGGCTGGAACATCTTTGATTTCGTCGTGGTCATTATCTCCATCATAGGTGAGGAAAATGTGAAGGTGGCAAATGGGCAGCATTTGAGCCTGCTCTCTTTCTTAATAACTCTTAAATCTGACAAAAAAATTGTCCAGTAGCACCTTAGAGACCAACTAAGTTTGTTCTTGATGCTACTGGACAAATATATACAATGGTACCTCGGGTTACATGGGACGTGGGTGGCACTGTGGGTTAAACCACGGAGCCTAGGACTTGCTGATCAGAAGATTGGCAGTTCGAATCCCTGCGACGGGGTGAGCTCCTGTTGCTCGGTCCTGCTCCTGCCAACCTAGCAGTTCGAAAGCACGTCAAAGTGCAAGTAGATAAATAGGTACTGCTCTGGCAGGAAGGTAAACGGCGTTTCCATGCGCTTCTCTGGTTCGCCAGAAGCAGCTTCGTCACGCTGGCCACGTGACCTGGAAGTGTCTTCGGACAGCGCTGGCCCCCGGCCTCTTAAGTGAGATGAGCACGCAACCCTAGAGTCGGACACGACTGGCCCGTACGGGCAGGGGTACCTTTACCTTTACCTTTACCATTCATTGTAGCAGAATCATGTTCGCTTGCCATTCAGTCGATTATGTGTATTGCCGATAAGCCTCTTGTAACCTCTTTTCTGCAGCATAGTGCTAGACAAGTGTTGGTACGACGCTGGCCTTTTTCCTGGTGTTGTCCCTAGTGTTGTCCCAAGGGAATATCCACCCCCGCCATCTCTCCCACTTTCTCATGAGTCATTGCTCGGGTGCTGAGAAGTGCCCTCTGCCTTTGAGCTCTTTGCTCTCCTACTTTCAAGGCTCTCTGGAAGAGGAGGGGTCTGGAATGCTTTCTAAAGATGCTGAGTCCGTCAGCTGTCTCTCCCCTGGTCTTCCTCCTCTGCCATTATTTCCCAGCTTTCCCCCTCATCTGCCTCTGAGCTGTGACCTCCCTCAAACCCCTGTTGTAATTCCGAACTGTCTTCTTCTCTGGAAGGGTCAGGCTTGGGAGGCATTCTCCACCATTCCTCCTCTGCCCAGTTCCTGACATCACCTGGTGGACAGGTGGGTGTGGTTTCAGGGAGATGGGCTCATCACCCATCCAGGTGGTCCAAGGATGTAGCAGGAGCCTGAGGTTCTCCACCCCTGCTTTACGCCATCATCATTTTATAAGCTCATAGGTCCCTGTCAAGTAGATTGTGGTGTTTTAAAATGCCGTTTCTTTTTAATTCTTTTGTGCTTCTTTGCACCTTTGACATCTCAGTTCAGCTTGCTGTTAGAACAAAAGACTGGAACCTTTCCACAGTGTGAATAATTATTATTTATACCGAGTGCTTTTTTTCTGGGGGGACGCAGGGGTACACATACCCCTAAACATTTTGTGAATCTTTGTACTTTTGTCCATTTACTGTATTTATTTTCCCCGATTTGAACTATAAAATGGTGGTTTTCTTGAGCCAAAGTGAGAGTACCCCTAAACATTTTTTTGAGGGAAAAACGGGACTGTTTATACCCCGCCCATCTGGCTGGGTTTCCCCAGCCACTCTGGGTGGCTCCCAACAGAATATTACGATAAAACACGATAAAGCATCAAACATTAAAAACTTCCCTAAACAGGGCTGCCTCCAGATGTCTTCTAAAAGTCAGATAGTTGTTTATCTCCTTGACATCTGATGGTAGGGCCTTCCACAGGGCAGGTGCCACTACCAAGAAGGTCCTCTGCCTCTGCAAATCCATTTGCTATTAGCAATTTTTAAAAACTGTATCTCTTTGATGATGGACAAGAGGTTCTGAAAAAAAACGACGTCTTCCTAACTGTCTTTCAGGACTTGTCCTCTCGGACATCATTGAGAAATACTTCGTATCGCCCACCCTCTTCAGGGTCATCCGCCTGGCCAGAATTGGGCGTGTCCTGCGGCTGATTCGGGGAGCCAAAGGCATCCGGACGCTCCTCTTTGCTTTGATGATGTCGCTGCCTGCTCTCTTCAACATTGGCCTCCTCCTCTTCCTGGTCATGTTTATCTATTCCATTTTTGGGATGTCCAACTTCGCTTACGTGAAGAAGGAATCTGGCGTGGACGACATCTTCAACTTCGAGACTTTTGGCAACAGCATCATCTGCCTTTTCCAGATCACCACGTCGGCCGGTTGGGACGGCTTGCTGAACCCCATCTTGAACAGCGGTCCTCCGGACTGTGACCCTGAACTGCAGAACCCTGGCAGCCACGTGAAGGGCGATTGCGGCAACCCTGCCATTGGCATCTTCTTCTTCTGCAGCTACATCATCATCTCCTTCTTGATAGTGGTCAACATGTACATCGCCATCATCCTGGAGAACTTCAACGTTGCCACGGAGGAGAGCAGCGAACCTCTGTGTGAAGACGACTTTGAGATGTTCTATGAGACTTGGGAGAAGTTTGACCCCGACGCCACACAATTCATTGATTACGCCATACTCTCGGACTTTGCGGACACCTTGCAACCTCCGCTGCGGATCGCTAAGCCCAACAAGATCAAGCTGATCACTTTGGACTTGCCCATGGTTCCTGGGGATAAGATACATTGCTTGGACATCCTCTTTGCACTTACCAAAGAAGTGCTGGGAGACTCGGGGGAAATGGATGCTCTAAAGCAGTCCATGGAGGAGAAGTTTATGGCTGCCAACCCCTCAAAGGTCTCCTACGAACCCATCACCACCACACTGAAAAGGAAGCAGGAGGAGGTGTGTGCCACCAAAATCCAACGGGCGTTTCGGAGGTATTTATTAAGGCGATCGATGAAACAGGCCTCTTACATGTACAGGCACAGCCAGGATGAGGAGACCCTGCTGGAAGGAGCCCCCGAGAAAGAAGGATTGATTGCGAAGAAAATGAATGAAATATATGGGTCTTCGGGCTCAGAGGTAGACATCCAAGTGTCTCCAGAAACCTCCCCACCTATTGAACTTAAACCAGTCGCCAGTGCAGAGACTACGGATGACCCTAGCAAAACCAAGAGAGAGGTGGATCGTGGGGAAAAAGAGGAAGGCGATCCCGGCAAAACGAAGGAAGAGGAAGATCCTGGCAAAAAGGAGGAAGGCGACCCCAGGAAAACGAAAGAGAAGAAGGAAGATTCCGGCGGAACAAAGGAAGACAACCCCAGCAAAAGCAAAGAGAAGGGGGGCACCAAACGTAGTGTGAAAGAGTCGTTTGTATAATGCAAAGCACTTTTGGCCAACTGTCAATTGGCATCCAGATCCAAAAGACTTCTCTCACAGGGGCCCTTCCAAAATCATGTGCTGTAGTGAGCTAACCACCTTCTCTTACCAGGTTCCTTGTACTCAGCTCAACATCGTAACTTGGGAAACAGAGCCCCTCCTGGTTTCAAGTTGGGGTTTTGTTGTTGTTGTTGTCCAGATTCGCCCCAATGAGCGAAGATACCTTATTTTTTCCTTATGAGGTTAATGTGAATCTCTATTGCAGGTGAAAAGAACAGGTGTTTTAGTTTAATGGTAGGCGGCGTCCGATGTCACGTGTTCCAGGGCCAGTTCTGCTTTCAGTACTTCCCTACTAGCGTTTTTCAGAAGTCTTGGAAGAAGAGACAGAAGAGAAGGAAATGGCCAAAGATGCAAGTCTTCATAATTTGAGTCCTGCCGTGTTCAAGCTTAGGCATGGAACCAGAAGACCAGTTTTAAGGAACTCAACCAGAGTTGTGTATGTGCTTCACTTAAAAAGAAAAATGTATGAAAAGCTGGGTTTTGTGGCCTGAATCAATTACGCATATTTTCCTGTGGCTGCATATTCTGCATAATTTATTCTGCTTGTCAGGGGTGAACGAAAGCCTTGCCTCTGTATCACTGGCATGCAACAGACATGCACACACAAAAAACTTTCAAGGTTTATGTTTGCAGCCTCAAGGCCTAGATACCTGCTTGCTTTTTCAACGAAAGCAGAGGTTTTAAAGATGCCGAATTCAGTACCCAATGTCAAATTCTGTGCGCATGCGATCACAGAAAGCAGAATGCACAGAGCCCTGGATTTAACAACTGCTATCTGCTGGACAAACTTTGTGAAAGCTTCTGTCTTCAGCCATTTTCGCCTCCTTTTCCAAAAGCAGTGAAGAACTGCCGTCTGTACTGGTTCTCAGATATTAACGTCTGGATAGGGCTCTGTGGCTGACTTCTTATAAAAAGGAAGTATTTCTTAATGTTATCTCCTGGTAACAGACTGATTGGCTTAGGAGTGTTTCCAGCATGCAAAGGTGAGGTGAACGGAGCTGAATAATAATTGAAATGAGGGGACAGTTTGGTGAACAAAATCCACAATGTCTTAAAAAAAACGTGCTTCAGCTTTTTCCTTTCAAGTATTTGGAAGGACTCACGAGATATTTTTTTGTTAGAAATGGTTTAAAGTGCAATTAAGAGTCTTAACCATTTGAACTCTCTATATCGTTTATTTTTTAAAAGTAAAAATAAATAAATAGCAAAAGCAATGTGCTGATCTGTTCTCAGGGTTTAATGTCAGCTTTAAAATTGTTTTCATTCTCTACCAATCACCTAGGAAGATGTGCTGCGCTTTTACATAGTACTATATCTTCTGTCCAGAAACGTAGGCTGTTTTGCTTCGCCCCTCCCTCCAGCCCATCAGTGGTGCATTTGAGTAATTTTAGATTCATTCTTCTGCATGGAGCCCTGGACTTCTGCCCCAAAGTCCTGTCCTGACGGCACTACTTCCCCACATTGCTCCCCACCCCAGTCCACACAGCAGGCAGGGTATGGCCTAGAAGCTTGGAGTCTGTGTGGTTTGTTCCCATGCGCAGGGCTGAGGGAAGGGAATCTCAGAGACTGCACAGCAGGGACCTGCTATCTGGATAACCCAATAGTTTCCTGAACCAGCCCCCCCCCCCCGAAATACAAAGGCAATATATTCCTGGTAAACATCTGTTTATATCGACTGCACCCATGCAAGAAGATGTTCCCAGTGGCTTGTGTCCCCAGCCCAACCAGTTTAAATAATGGGAGACAAATGAATATTTAAGAACTGAAACAGTACAGTGGTACCTCGGGTTACGAACCTAATTCGTTCCGGAGGTCCGTTCTTAACCTGAAACTGTTCTTAACCTGAAGAACCACTTTAGCTAATGGGGCCTCCTGCTGCCACCACGCCGCTGGAGTACGATTTCTGTTCTTATCCTGAAGCAAAGTTCTTAACCCGAGGTAATATTTCTGGGTTAGCGGAGTCTGTAACCTGAAGCATATGTAACCTGAAGCGTATGGAACCCGGGGTACCACTGTACTGGTATTCACTACCCTCTCTCAGCCCTGCATCTCCCCACTGAATCTGACAATAAGAAATTGATTTATTTGTTCTGTCTGCCACACTCTACCTCTGAGGCAACCATTATTGCCGTCTGTTAGAAACAGTATATTGGGTAGTGTGGATCATTGACCTCCTGCGGCAGTTGATTGAACTTTGAAAAGGCTGCCACCCACCCCAAAAGTGTGGGGGGGGGCTGCCTTTTTGTTGATGTAAGAATCCAGTCTGGTTATAAAGCTTTTATTTTTTTTCCACTTGCAGAGATAGATAGACAGATAGATGATAGGAAGGACATGGATGGTGCTGTGGTATAAACCACTGAGCCTCTTGGGCTTGCCGATCAGAAGGTCAGCGGTTCGAATTCCCACGACGGGGTGAGCTCCCGTTGCTCTGTCCCAGCTTCTGCCAACCTAGCAGTTCGAAAGCACACCAGTGCAAGTAGATAAATAAGTATCGCTGTGGCAGGAAGGTAAACGGTGTTTCCATGCACTCTGGTTTCTGTTACAATGTTCAGTTGTGCCAGAAGCGGTTTAGTCCTGCTGGCCACATGACCTAGAAAGCTGTCTGCAGACAAACCCCGGCTCCCTTGGCCTGAAAGTGAGATGAGCTCTGCAACCCCATAGTCGCCTTTGACTGGACTTAACTGTTCAGGGGTCCTTTACCTTATTTTTTTTAAGATAGAGAATCTGTACAATTTCCTAACCACTAAAAAGTGTGCAAATAAAATATCCCCCAGAGAAGGCTCGCTGAGCAATTTCGGATAGAACTAGCAAATGGCAGGATGTTCTGACAATGGAAACTTTGAGGTTAATAGAAAATTAGCTATCATCCCTTGACCCATGAGGAGTGAGTGGGTAGGTGGGTATCATCCTGTGGACTTCAAACAATTTGCTAGATAGTGGGTATGTATAGACACGCATAACTAGAGCAGTCTGTTTCGGTCCACCTTCACTGAAGAGTAGAGTCTAGGAGAAACCAGTTCTGCTTCCTTCCACCAGATGGCAACGCTGCACAGCATCACAAAACCACCACCTCACCTTTCTCCAGAGCAGTTTTTAAAATAGCGGATTTTTTTAAATAAAAAAAAATCATACTTTGGTCTTAAAGTATAGATGGCGCCGAGGAATTGTTTAATTGGATCAGCTTGCATAGGGCCTGAAATATGTAAGTCTCCTTCCTTGGAGGTTTTTAAGCAGAGATTCGATGGCCGTCTGTCTCGGATAAAAATAATAATTTATTATTTATACCCCACGCATCTGGCTGGGCTTCCCCAGACACTCTGGGCGGCTTCCAACAAAATATTAAAATAATGTATCAAACATTAAAAGCTTCCCTAAACAGGGCTGCCTTCAGATGTCTTCTAAAAGTCTGGTAGTTGTTTTTCTCTTTGACATCTGGTGGGAGGGCGTTCCACGGGACGTGTGCCACCACCGAGAAGGCCCTCTGCCTGCTTTAGCTGAGCTTCCCTCCATGATTCTGTGATTTTTAGGGGTGGTGGTAAGAGGGAAGGAGTATCGGCGCTGGATTTGGAGGCAATTTCATATGTCTTCTGAGGAGCGGAGCAGAAGGGTATCCAAACACACCCCACCGACAGCAGAGCCCAAAAGCACCAACTCCTGTTTGTATGCGCATATGTACACACCACGGGGACACGGGTGGTGCTGTGGGTTAAACCACAGAGCCTAGGACTTGCCAATCAGAAGGTTGGCGGTTCAAATCCCCGCGACGGGGTGAGCTCCCGTTGCTCAGTCCCTGCTCCTGCCAACCTAGCAGTTCGAAAGCACGTCAAAGTGCAAGTAGGGTAAATAGGTACCGGTCCGGTGGAAAGGTAAACGGCGTTTCCGTGTGCTGCTCTGGTTCGCCAGAAGCGGCTTAGTCCTGCTGGCCACATGACCCGGAAGCTGTACGCCAGCTCCCTCAGTCAATAAAGCAAGATGAGCGCCGCGACCCCAGAGTCGGCCACGACTGGACCTAATGGTCAGGGGTCCCTTTACCTTTACCTATGTACACACCACAGGTCTAGCGCACAAACTAAGACCGCACATGGCACCCTAATAGGGTCAGCCATCCTCCCTGTGTTTATTGTCCCTTTAATGCATGTGTCGTGGCCTTCCTGTTACCATCCCACACAGCTGGTTTGTGTACACCCAGTGAAGGTCTCCCTGCAGAAAAAGTTTTGCACACAGAAGGCTTTCGCTTTATCAGGATACCATTCCTCAATATTCTTACTCGACATGTCCCTGGACTGAACCCCAGAACTGCCACTAGGTTCTGGGTTTAAGCTCTGATGAACTGCACCTCAAGTCTTAATAATGATAATAATAATAACTTTATTTATACACCGCCCATCTGGCTCGGTTTCCCCAGCCAACTCTGGCTGTCTTATAGTATGTATAAAATAATAATAATATAATAATAATAATTTATTATTTGTACCCCGCCCATCTGGCTGGGTTTCCCCAGCCACTCTGGGCGGCTTCCACAGAAACCAAAAAACACTAAAATATCATACATTAAAAGCTTCCCTGAATAGGGCCGCCTTAAGATGTCTTCTGAATGTCAGGTAGTTGTCCATCACCTTGACATCCGATGGGAGGGCATTCCACAGGGCGGGCGCCACCACCGAAAAGGCCCTCTGCCTGGTTCCCTGTAGCTTCGCTTCTCGCAATGAGGGAACCGCCAGAAGGCCCTCGGCGCTGGACCTCAGTGTCCGGGCAGAACGATGGGGGTGGAGACGCTCCTTCAGGTAAAACATAGTAATCCATCAAATCCGGTAATATCTGGAATGCGTTTTAAAATTTTAGATTAGAAGCCTAGCCACCTGAAGCTTTGCAAGCCAATTTCAGGTAGGAAAATGCACTTTTGAATTTATTTTTTGCACCCCCAAATTAACTCTGCGTCTGTTTCAGCAGCGTCTAATCTGACGCCCAAAATCACTGGTTCGGTTTTGTACATGCCTTTTGGAGAATGAGAGAAAAATGTTGCTAATGGGTACCTGGATTATTGCTTGAGCAAGGTGATTTTTTCTCCCAATTAAAGGTAATCTTCCTGTCCCTTCCCCTTCGCCAAGCAGAGACTACAATTCTTTCAGGATTGGATGCCTGCATTTTAGTCAGCGGAGTCTTGTTGGGGATGTTTCTCCTTCCAAGTGGCAAAACTGGAGTTTCCCAATTGCCTACTGGAAAATCTAATTTTTTCAGCTACTCCGCGGAGCAGGGGGCCGTCCAGGAATTGTGTTACCTGAGACGAGAGTTTTCAACTGTGTTTACATGTTAACAGCTGTGGAAAAGAGGACTCTGCTCCATTTCAGATAGACTCTGTTGCTTGTACATTATGTGACACTCTGTGATAAAGAAAGAAAAAGCTTTAACTCCATAACATTGTGCAATGTTTTCTTTGTACATTTCTTAAAATAAACTGTAAATGAGCTATTGTTACATTCAGAACTATATGCTGGTTTTCTTACCAACGCTTCCACCCGCACCTGCCTGCCTTTCTTGGTGTTTAAAAAGAGAAAGAGAGAGGTGATGTAGCTTAAGCCTGCCTGCAAAACATGCCACCCAAGTCCTTTCCTTCTCAGTAGGCGAAGAGCCGCGTGCCATTATTTAGATTTGAGAAAGGGAATATCTGTTCATACTGTTAGAAAAGCTGGGTGCGATGACCCACACTCTGCAAGAATCCCAGGGGGGTTCCAGGCACTCGCCCACGGTCTGTGTTCCTTTGGAAAATCGAGACACGTCAGAGACTGTTGTAGGTTTAAGAAATGTGGTTTATTCACCTGTAAACCTAAATTTCAGTGTGCATGGAGGGAGTCCAGATCTTACAGCGTGGTCATTTCAAGAGGGACTTGTACAGCCTTGGAGTCCAAGGGACCACTTCCAACCGACCTTCAGCCAGCCTGCCCAAGATGGATCCTAGTCATTTTTCCTCCTCCTCCTTCCCAGAACAGCCTGCTGAAAACTCTCTTTTCCTGTCACCTCACATCCTGTTACCCTGGCCACCTTTCAAACCCCCAGTTTCTGTTCACACCTCAGGGCAAGGGAGAAGGAGTTCTGTGACATTGCCAGTTAGGTAAAGTAATTTCGTTGTCCCCGAGAGGGGGCAATGACAATAAAGATATTATTATTATTATTATTAGTAGTAGTAGTAGTAGTAGTAGTAGTAGTAGTAGTAGGCTCTCTGTGGTCTTGAATTGTTTCTTAATGGCCCTCGCTTGGGCCTTAGGTTGCTGACCCCTGGTCCAGCTCTATCCCCTTCTGGGTGCCAGCTTTGTGAGCTACGATACTTTTTAAACAAGCAAGGTGAGGTCACTTCAAATGTACACACAACTGTGTCCTTATGGTTTTCCTAACAAGGCTTTTTTGCAAATTCATCCACGATTATCTGTTTTCCCCACTTGTGGGAACAGCATGTCCTTGTAGAACATTAATTCCAAAGGCACGGGGTTTGTCCCAGTAGGACATCAGTTCCAGGCAATGAAACAACGGGGAGAGAGATCCATATTTGATCGGATGCAACGCTTGCTGCCCCAAAGATGGCAGTGTGAAACTCGACTCTCTGTTGAATAGGAATGAGTGGCGAAATGGCGTACAGAGGGGAAAGGGGTCACATCGTCGCCCGTTCCTCTCTGTGTGTCAAACCAGCACTACAGCAGGCTGTCCGTATTAGCGCTTTGTTAGGAAGGAGCTGCCACACAAGGACAAAATTGCTTCCGCCGAACCGACCTCACGAACAAGCCGTGAAGATGAGCCTAGCAGGCTTCCAGAAGAAGAAGAAGAAGAGTTTGGATTTGATATCCCACCTTTCACTCCCTTTAAGGAGTCTCAAAGCGGCTAACATTCTCCTTTCCCTTCCTCCCCCACAACAAACTGGGGCTGAGAGACTTCAGAGAAGTGTGACTGGCCCAAGGTCACCCAGCAGCTGCATGTGGAGGAGAGGAGACGCGAACCCGGTTCCCCAGATTACGAGACTACCCCTCTTAACCACTACACCATACTGGCACCATATACCTCTGTCCAAAACCGACAAAGGTCCACAGTTTGGCCCTTCTTGCATCCGGCTATAACAGACCACTGTATTTTAATTAACAGACCACTGTATTTTAATATTTTGTTGGAAGCCACTCAGAGTGGCTGGTGAAACCCAGCCAGATGGGCAGGGTATAAATAATGAATTATTATTATTATTATTATTATTATTATTATTATTATTATTATTATTATTATTATTGAAAAGCCTGCTGAGGAAGATGAGCAACTGATGAGCAGACAATGAAAAGAGAAAAATCAGAACCTTTCCGTTTTGGAACATACTGCCATGGGAAGTCCACGATTCCCACAGAGAAGATAAAGGGCTTTAGATCAGGATTAGACGAATTCACGGAGATTGGATCTGTCGGTGGTCAGAAGCCATGACAGCTAAACTGAGCCTACATGCTCAGAGGAAGCCTACGCAGACCTTCCAACATTCCTCGGGTGAAAATAGGGACATTCTATTCTACATTCGTGTCACCATCCCCACGGCCCCTATAAATGCTTACTGCCAATGGAATACAGTCGTACCTTGGATGTCAAACACCTTGGCTCCTGAACAAATCGGCTCCCGAACGATCGAAACCCGGAAGTGAGTGTTCCGGTTTTTGAATGCTTTTCAGAAGCCGAACATCCAGTACGGCTTCCTCGGCTTCTGATTGGCTACAGGACGCTCCTGCAGCCAATTGGAAGCCACGCCTTGGTTTTCGAATGGTTCCGGGAGTCGGACGGCCTCCCAGAATGCATTCTGTTCAAAACCAAGGTACGACTGTATGGGAAACGGATGGGTCTGTCTGAGCTGCCCCAACGGCTGCTAGCAAGAGGCATGTGTAAAAACGTCTTGGTTATATGAGGGAGTCTTAGATGATATATGGTAAAACCATGAGGCTTCCATCAGCCCACCTTGGGCGTCAGAGGAGGGACCTGTGTCATTTCACAAGGCAGTACTTTTGCGCCAGCAACGTAGTCTCTATGGTCAGCGACTAGGACCACCGAAGGGCCCCTGTGTGTCTGCAAGAGCCGGGGCCCTTAGACCGCTCCTGCTGCCGCCATCTGTCAGGGACCTTGCTGAGGACGGCTGCATTGAGGAAGAATGGTGGGAGCCACCCTCTTCCCCTGATCCTAACCCCGAATCTCCCCAGGAGCAGGAGGACAGCATAGATTTGGAACAGTGGTTTGCAGAGGGGCATTGTTCAGAAGGCAGAAGCTGGGAAATACTGGATGGGGAATAGCTAGCAGAAGAAACACTAGAAGAGAGAGAGAGTTCACAATCTCTGGAAAGCATTCACACCCCTTCTCCAAAGTCACAGAGAGCTCAGAAAGTGGCAGAACAGAAAGCACAGTGGGTACAAGCTCAGATTACAAAACGTAGGAGTGACGTAGGTTAATAGGGACGGAGGGGTGAGTGTCCCTGGTGTGATGGCCTGGGATTCGGACTCAGATGCTGAACCTGAGAGATCCCAGCTTGCACAGGATTCCCCGCCTCCAGAACCAGCTGAGCCGGGGCTGGGGCCTGAGCCTGAAGGGTCCTCACCTGTGCTGGATCCTCAGGTGCAGGCACCAGCTGAGTCTGCTCTGGCTCCTGAGGTGATGGAGGACCCATTGCCTGCAGGTGCTCCACTCTCAGCCCCGTCGGAGGAAGCTGAGGTTGCCTCTGGGTCCGGTAACCCTCCAGCCTCTCCTGAGCTGCAGAGACTCAGAGCAGAGAGGCGGAGGGAAGGGAACTAAGTTCCCGCAGGAGGAGTGCTTGCCTCCAGGCCAGGAGAGGCGAGTCACCAGAGGATCGGGGCCACCCTATGCCTTGGGGCAGATAAAAGCCGGCCAGCTCCAGTCCCAAGTTGTGGGAGCAACATTGTTGCTGAACCCTGTCCTGCTTTCCTGCCTGAGCTCCTGACCCGCCCTGGTTCCCTGCTTGCAAGCCTCTTCCTGACTTCACCTGGCTCCCTGCCCTGCACCCAGCTTCAGCTACTACGGACTGCCTCCACGTTGCACCTTTGACCACGGACCGGACTTGGACCTCGCCTCTTGGGTAACCCACGGGACGAGCACACCTTAATTGGGAGCACCGCCATTTCCAGGAGATGTGTTCTTTGTTCTCTCGCTGTAATTATTAAAGAGTCTAACTGTTAAGGCCTTCCTTTGTTTGATCTTCTTATCTACTGCCACGGGGGGAGGAAACCGTTTCCCCAAAGCCAGACACCATCACTGTTGTCAGATGCGTTGAGTGGAGCTGAGGACTGCAGCAGTGGCAGCAGGAATCCCTCCTCTCCCTTGGGTCCCCCTGTGCCGCCATGAGGGTCCAGGCCGCCTCCTCCTCCTCCTCCTCCTGCCTCCAGCCAGTCCATGACAGTAGCGCATGGTGAGGAACATCACATGCATGCAAACGCACACACACCCTTTCCTGTTATCTTCACACCAACACCAGGCCGGGCAAAGACATGGGGTGTGTGTGTAAATTTGATTCAGTTTGCATTTAAAGCTGAATCTCAAATTTGCACGTTCCGAAAAAATATGAGAACCGAATCACAGCTCAAAATTCACCCAGATTTTGCAACGTCAGGTTCTTTGAGCAAATAAGCTGTCCAAAAATGAATACATATGGGGAAAGTGTGCATAACTGTGTGTGTATCGCTGAAAATAATATACAAGAATGCATTCCAGTCGGATGGATTGTTTGCAAAAGCATGCACACTGTATACAAAAAAAGAATTTGTTAGGTGAAATTTGCGCTGAAAGGGTGGAGAATTTTCGCGAGGGTTTTAAAGCAAAAATGGCAGATTGCTGCAGAAATGTGGAGCACTAGATTCAAAATGGAGGAAATGAGAAATGGAGAGAACCCAAACTGACTGATCCTTCAGCCCTAGCTGAAAGACCAAGGTTACTCAGTGAGCTTTGCGGCTGTGTGAGTCTTCCTGCTGCTTGTCTTTCTTTTCTTTTTTTAATAACTTGATTCAAAATTAAAACAAAACATATGATCCAGAAACATATCATCCTTATTCCCCCCCATTTTTCCTCCCTCCGCCCACCCCCACCCCCGACTTCCCTCAGTTCCAGTCTTTGATTTGTCTAAAAATGCTGTTTTCTGCATGTTACACAGTTGTATAGATCCTCAAACTATTTAGCTGATTATTATCAATAAAAAGTTTGTGAGTGTTTATTCAAAGCCAGCCAAGGAGTCCAGTTCGCTTTGTTGCATCTTCAAATACTTTGTAAAGGGTTCCCATTCATCTTTAAAGTCACAGTTATCCTTGTCCCCTAGCTTGTATGTCAGTTTTGCCAACCTTGTCTAACACTCTTAAATACCACTACACTTCTGCGCAAATGTATCTGCTACAAGCGCAGTAGTACGCCAGCCTGGGGAAAAGTCTCTGTCCTAGCTATATGCTTAACCTACTAATGGCCGCTTCTCCATGGCAGTCCTGTCAGTCAAACTGGCCACCCGTGGCAGCCCCTGGTCACATGACAGAGTGCGCCCTGCCCAAAGGGTCTGCCTCCATCACAGCTGCATTTACATGGGCAGGAAACAGAAAATTGGCAAGGGAGAGGCCTCGGCACTTTCAGTTTTTCAAAGGCAGAACTGAGAGCTGGTTGTGTTTTTGCTGGGCTCGAGTTGGCGTCTTCAACTGGCAATGACACCTTATTTCCTCCGGGTCTGCGGAGTGTTCTGGGTGATGCTGGGGACCTGCTTTGTGGTCACAGGTATGGCTTCTTCTCTCTCATCTTCTGTTCCCTTCAGTGAAATGGGCCAGTCAGTTTATTCACAGCGGGACGGCAGGTTGAGGGGACAATGGGCCTGTCTCAAGCCAGATGTTGCTGGACTCCATCTCCCAGTCAACATAGCTAATGGTCAGGGATGAAGGCAAGGGCATCGACTCCTTGGGGTGAGATACTTTGGGGGGCCCTATCTTTTTTAGGGTGCTGGGACCCCTCAATATTCTTTTTTTTATTTAAATTTTTATTGATTTTAACATATAAATTATAAAATGTACCACAAAACTTATCATTTATACAATCTTTTTAGACTTCCATCAGCACCTCTGATGATCCCCCGTTTTAACCACTTCCTATGCATTTCTTAACTTTATATTGCCTTTACATCTCTTAACAAATCATCCTCCCCCTTCTCCAGTTTTGCAATACTTCCAGTAATACTCCTCACAAAACCTCTTGCAACCCTGTTCTTCACAAATACTTTTCAAATAGTTCGTAAATTTACTCCAGTCTCCCGTGAATTTCTGGTCCCGCCGGTTTCAAATCCTTCCTGTTAGTTTATCTAATTCTGCATAGTCCATGGACCCCCTCAATATTCAGAGAGCCCCATGCCCAATGTCAGAACACAGCATCAAGACCCCTCTAACGTCCGGAGAAGCTGGCACCTCTGGAAGAAGCAGAGTTACAGCCTAGCAACATCTGGAGGATTACAGGTTTCCCTCCCTGGGCAATTTCTAAAAAGAGAGAGACACTGGGCCTCAGACCTGCCTAAAAACTGAAGTTCTCTCACTGTAAATCGGCTGGTGGGGAGGCCCTTTGGCATATCGGATGGTTCCTGCCCCCCGCAGTAAACTGGACTACAACTGCTATCATCCCTCACCACATTCAGAGGTTCTGGGTTTGGAAAGACTGCTGTGGACAGGGGACTCAGCTAGACTGGTAAAGAAAAGGCGATTTAGTTGCATTGTATATGCTGAACCTCTTGGGGTTCCTGATCAGAAGGTCGGCGGTTCGAATCCCCGTGACCGAGTGAGCTCCCATTGCTCTGTCCCAGCTTCTGTCAACCTAGCAGTTCGAAAACACGCTAGTGCAAGTAGATAAATAGGTACCACTGTGACGGGAAGGTAAATGGCGTTTCCGTGTGCTCTGGCTTCCGTCACAGTGTTCCATTGTGCCAGAAGCAGTTTAGTCATGCTGGCCACATTACCTGGAAAGCTGTCTGTGGACAAATGCTGGCTCCCTTGGACTGAAAGCAAGATGAGTGCTGCAACCCCATAGTCGCCTTAACCATCCAGGGGTCCTTTACCTTTACCTTTTACCTATATGCCAAATAACATTGTGCCACCAGATGGCACTGTGGGGTCTCGTTTTTCTCTACCTGTTTTCCCTGTTTAAATTTACAACGCTTTTAACTGAAACACTTCTTTAATGTGTCTAGATCAAGGGTCAGCAAACTTTTTCAGAAGGGTGCCGGTCCACTGTCCCTCAGACCTTGTGGGGGGCTGGGCTATATTTTGAAAAAAATAATGAATGTATTCCTATGCCCCACAAATAACTCAGAGATGCATTTTAGATAAAAGCACACATTCTACTACATGCTGATTCCCGGACCGTCCGTGGGCCAGATTGAGAAGGCGATTGGGCCGCATCTGGCCCCCGGGCCTTAGTTGCCGACCCATGGTCTAGATCCAGCCAAGGTCTGTCCACATAGGAAGCCTCACACTGTAAATGGAGGGAAAAAACAAGGAATCCAACCAGGTTACAGGAAGTCTGCAGGAGAAGAGTTGAGTGTAGAAACTGAAAGGGGAGAGATGTTGAGCTAGAGAGTGGTGAACTCTTCCAGTTGTTTTGAGCCCTCTGGGCACTTTTCAGTTTGGAGATTTAGCCCTAGAAAACTGGGACCAAGTTTATGAAGCGGTCATCGGATGCACTGTTGGCTCCTTCAGCTGGTGGGGAGGCACTTTAGGGTCCTAGGTGGTTCCTTCACCTCCCCAGTCCGCTCCTGTTCGGACCAGACAGGTCTGGGACCAAGATGGGACCTTCTGCATTTTGCTTCTGGGCGGGGCTCCCAAAACGCCCCCTCAGCCCCCAATCACCTGACACAGTTGTGCTAACTGGGGATAGACTTTCACAGAAGAAGAACCGGAAGAGTGGCCGTGTGTGCAGTGAGCTCTATCAACAAAGAGTGCAGTACTTCCTGCCCACCTGTTTTGAATTTGCGGACAAACCTAAAATAAACCAGTGCCTGGTTAGATAAATAGAAAGACAGACAGACAGACAGACAGACAGATAGATAGATAGATAGATAGATAGATAGATAGATAGATAGATAGATAGATGATAGATGGATATAGATAGATATATGAATTAATTCATTTAATTTTAAACAACTCATAAATACAGTGGTACCTCAGGTTAAGTACTTAATTCATTCTGGAGGTCTGTACTTAACCTGAAACTGTTCTTAACCTGAAGCACCATTTTAGCTAATGGGGCCTCCTGCTGCTGCCGCGCCGCTGGAGCACGATTTCTGTTCTTATCCTGAAGCAGAGTTCTTAACCTGAAGCACTATTTCTGGGTTAGCGGAGTCTGAAGCTTATGTAACCTGAGGTACCACTGTACATGATATGATTATTACCAAGTTACCAAGAAGATAAATAAATTGCCCAGACACTCCTTCTCAAGGAATTTATGCTTCCAAAACTGTACTGCTTTGTTTACAATCAGGGCACACCCCATAAGTTCCTGCTGAAATCCAGTAACTTTTATCAGTTAAAATAAAGAATTACTTAACTATAATCAATCAAATAATGGCAAGTCACAATGCATAAAATACAGTGGTACCTCGGGTTACATATGCTTCAGGTTACAGACTCCGCTAACCCAGAAATAGTGCTTCAGGTTAAGAACTTTGCTTCAGGATAAGAACAGAAATCGTGCTTCAGCGGTGCGGCGGCAGCAGGAGGCCCCATTAGCTATAGTAGTGCTTCAGGTTAAGAACAGTTTCAGGTTAAGAACGGACCTCCGGAATGAATTAAGTACTTAACCCGAGGTACCACTGTACCACAAAACATGCAAAACAAGCATCAAATTGTGAAAGCAGGGCACACAACTTACAAAACTGATTTTTTTATAAATATCCCTGAACTCTACTCTCCTCCCATCTGCTTTTGCTTGTCTCAAAGTGATAATCATAGTCTTCCTCCTAGGGCTGGATGGTGGAGAGAGGTTTAATTCAGGACTCAAATTTCAAAATTGTGCTCACACTTGAAACCTGTGTAAAATGTGGTTCCAGTTAGACGTTAAATCACCGGAGAGCTTTGCTTTGTCTTGTTTTGTTAAGAAGAGAGAGATTGCCTCCGCCCTCCCTTTCGCCGCCATTTTGTGGTTTCTCACCTTTTCTGCACATGCTGTAGTTTCGGAGAAGGCGACACGGATACGCTTCATCGCTGCCCGGTGGGGCAGTCAAGTGTCCTTCAGGTGTGTTTCCAGCTCTCCGGCAAATTGGTACAAAGAGACGGAGAAGGGCAAGCATCAGGAGATGGTGAACACTTCCAGAGTCCAGGTGTTGAGGAACGAATCGCTGGTCCTGATGCACATCAGCAAAATCCAGCTCACCGACAACGGCATCTACTTCTGTGAGAACAACAAGACGCGAATTAGTCGGCAGCAGTGCTGCGGCACTGAACTGCGAGTCATGGGTGAATAGCTTTAATTTGCTTCAATATTCCCTTTTCCTGCTTCCAAGGTCCTGTAACCTGTGGCTGTGAATAACCATGAAGCAGGGCTCTGTCTTAAAGTCTGCCTGTCCTGGGCACAGACCCTGCAATTGTCCCTATTTTCCAGGGACACCCCTGATTTGCGTGGACAGGAGGAGTCCCCCAAACCCTGGGCAGCCCCCCCCATGTGGAATAACGACTCAAGACAACGTGCTATGGGATTAAATTGGCCACAACTTTATTATATTTCAGGTGTGGGTAGACCTTGGCTCAGGCATTGGGCGTTATCCCTCCCCAGTCCCCCACTGGGGATCTGGGGAACATCAGGGTTATGCAGTGGGGGTGGGGGGTGGGCTGGCTCTGGAGAACATATGTTCAAGCAGAGATACCTGTGGAGAAAAGGTTAACCTGCAAAATAAGACATTAACTGAGGGTGGGTAGGGTGGGAGAAGCTCTGGAGCCAAGTGAGAATTCCCAGGTAAGATCCTCCCTCTATTGTGTGGGCAGGTAGTCCCTCCCCTACCTGGCCTGGTCTCCTTGGCAACGCTTCCCGCAGGCGGGATTGGACAACTGACTGAGGTAGGCAGAGACCTCCAGGTATCCCACCTGGGGGAAGGCTAAGCCAAGCCTGTGCTGATGGAGCCACACTGGGTCCAGGGGCTGTGCGCGTCCACGCAAAGGGCACCCCCCGTTTAACGCGGGGAGTGGTCATTACAGAAGCCATCCCAGTTTGTGATTTGATCCTGGAATGTCCCACTTTTCCTTAGGATGCTCCTATTTTCCTTGTAGAAATGTTGGAGGGTATGGAGTTATCCAACTCCTGAGCCATCTGAAGGCAGTTCTGTATAGGGAAGTTTTTTTAAAAAAATGTTGAATGTTTTATTATCATTTTTTATATGTTGGAAGCTGCCCAGAGTGGCTGGGGCAACCCAATAAGATGTGTGGGGTATAAATAGTAAAATTATCATTATGGAACGGGGTGTCCCTCTTTTCATTGGGCACATGTAGGGAACAGCCACATATTCACAGGGAAAAGGTATTCCCTGGCATCTTGGATTGTTTCTGATCCCATTTAGAGGCCCATCCTTGCTCTGTTCAATCAAAGACCAGGATTCAGTTAATGAGTCTTGTTAGTGGAAGCCCAGAACAAGGATGTCCACTTGTGCAATGGAGCTTTCTTCCCTCATCTTGCTTTGCCCTCCAAAATTGGCTCTGGGGAGCTGGAGGGGTGGCTACACACACACACCCTGTGGAGGAGATGGGTGGGGTTGTTCCGTCCAGGAAGCCACAATACTTACACTGACAGAACCATCACCGTAGCACAACACTGGATTCCACCAGAACCCTGGATGCTTATGTGGCGATCACACAGGGTCCCCGGACATCTCACCGTCTATTGATCCCTGTGGCACCACTTTATTTCTCGCTGCCACCACCCAGGCCCTACCTGGTCCAATACTGAGTCCAGTCAGGGTTAAATTGGAACATAAACTTCTGTTTATTTATTGCAGTTTAACAAGCGTTTGGTTTCATAAAGGGTATCGGTCCATTACAATCATAGGGTGCCTATCCAGACCTATAACTTCCGCTACCTGCTCTCACTCACTAAACCGCCTCTCAGATATTTACTTGTCTTCCTAGCTCCTAACTGTTCCTGACTCAGCTTATTTCGCTACACTAACTCAACCTATCCACAGAATCCATCCCAATTCACTCCCACTCCAACCAACCACCCAACTCCCAACAAACTCCTCCCTTCGCCCCTCCCAGAGCTGGTTTTATAGTCCCTCTGACTCCACCCCCCTGGGTTCTGATTGGGTAACCTGTTTAACTATTTCACCTCCAGCACTCTCATATGTTAACGTCACAGCTTATGCAAATGCAAACCATGCCCACAGTCGCACTGCATTGTGGGCTTTGCAGTCTGTTGTATATTATAGCAGGGAGCTGTTCCCCTTCAAAGATGGAAAGGAAACCATAGTCACATTGCAGCCAAAGATGACAGACCATAGGCTGAGCTAAGTAATGAGCTTATCTTGTCTTCATTCTAAGGTATCAGCACATTTCAGCAAGTGCAGAATCGAAACACCCTAAAAGATGCCATCATCGTGATCCAGACCCTTCTTATTGTCCTGTTTGTGAGTGTTCCTGTGTTTCTAACTATGGGCAAGGTAAGTGAGTCGGGCCCGCCTGGACAATGTCAAATTCTGACCTTGCTGGTGCTCAAGTGCTGCTACAGCGCAATGACGTAGTCCTAACATTATTTCATTCCTTTTAATAGCCTGGTTTTTTGTGGGGTTTTTTTGAGACATTGTGCGTATACAGCAGTAAATACAAACAACCCATTTGCAACAAGGCCATAAAAACTGGCATGTTTCAAGTCTTTTAAGGTTCAGCCTGCAAGTAGCATCAGCTTGATCAAACTGGGAAATCGCAGCATATTGTGTTTTTAATATTTGGTTGGAAGCCGCCCAGAATGCCTGGGAAAACCCAGCCAGATGGGCGGGATATAAACAATAAATTATTATTATTTCCTGACTGCGTGCAAAGCAGAGCAAACAGACCACAGCCACTGGGGAGCTGGTTCCACAAAATCAGAGCTACTGTGAAAGAGGACCTGTTCTGTACTTTCCCAAGTCTCACCTCCCATGTAGAGAGACTGGGCTGTGCACAGAACCTCCATGACTGACCCTACTGGGTAGCCACTTCTTGTTTCTAGCATGGCATTGCAGACGTGTAATAGACAAGAGATCAGATGCTGGGACAGATATTTAAGAGAGAGCTTTAATGGGTGTCAGGTTCCAGGAGTTCTCAGAACCCCAGGGGGTCTCTCACCCACAGTGACCCCTCTAGTGGGTTCCTTATTCAAAGAATTTAGTTGCTCAGTCTCATCATAGGAACCCGGTCTACAGTGGTACCTCAGGTTACATACGCTTCAGGTTACATACGCTTCAGGTTACAGACTCTGCTAACCCAGAAAAAGTGCTTCAGGTTTAGAACTTTGCTTCAGGATAAGAACAGAAATCGTGCTCCAGTGGCGCGGCAGCAGCAGGAGGCCCCATTAGCTAAAGCGGTGCTTCAGGTTAAGAACAGTTTCAGGTTAAGTACGGACCTCCGGAATGAATTAAGTACTTAACCCAAGGTACCACTGTATTCTGTTGCATAGACAGTCCTTTCTTCTGTCAATCTTTCCTCTCCTTCTTATTCTCTTAGTAGCTCGCCACAGCAGCTTGAAAGCCCCAGCCCCTTTTTCCTATTCCTCTTTCCTTTACCCTACACTTTGTCCTCGCTGGGGCCATGCCATTTTCCTTTGTCGTTCATCCCTTTCCCCCTACACTTCCTCTGTTTTCTCCCTTTGTGTTTCTCTCCTCCTCGCCCTCCTGGCTTCCTCTGTGCTTCTCCTCTATCATTCTTGTCCTCCTCCATGTTGGGACTGACACCAGGCACTCAGCAACACTCCAACTTTTAAAGAGCTGCCCTCTGCATCCATCTCTGCACAGCTCCACTTCTCTTGAGAGCCAGTGTGGTGTAGTGGTTAAGGGCGGTGGGCTCGTAATCTGGTGAACCGGGTTCGCTTCCCCACCCCTCCGCATGTAGCTGCTGGGTAACCTTGGGCCAGTCACACTTCTCAGAAGTCTCTCAGCCTCACTCACCTCACAGAGTGTTTGTTGTGGGGGAGGAAGGGAAAGGAGAATGTTAGCCGCTTTGAGACTCTTTCGTGTAGTGATAAAGTGGGATATCAAATCCAAACTACTACTACTCCTCCTCCTCCTCCTCCTCCTCTTCTTCTTCTTCTTCTTCTTCTTCTTCTTCTTTTTCTTCTTCTTGTCCTGATGCCTCCCGGTTTTGCTGGACCAGCCAAGGAGCCTCTTGGAGTGAGTGAGTCAGTCAGTCAGTCAGTTTTACTGCACATAGCCAAAGGCTGCCGCAATGTACAGTGGTGCCCCGCAAGACGAATGCCTCGTAAGACGGAAAACCCGCTAGACGAAAGGGTTTTCCGTTTTGGAGGTGCTTCGCAAAACGAATTTCCTATGGGCTTGCTTCGCAAGACGAAAATGTCTTGCGAGTTCCTGCGGGTTTTTCCCCTCCCCCCCTTTTTCCCAAGCCGCTAAGCCGCTTATCAGCTGATCCTAAGCCACTAAGCCACTTAACAGCTGATCCGCTAAGACGCTTATCAGCTGATCCGCTAAGCCGCTTATCAGCTGATCCGCTAAGCCGCTAATAGCACTAATCCGCTAAGCCGCTAATGGGCTTGCTTCGCAAGACGAAAAAACCGCAAGACGAAGAGACTCGCGGAACGGATTCTTTTCGTCTTGCGAGGCACCACTGTACACAGAAACATTCAACAATTATTCTGCCAATGCTTGGCAGGGGGTTGGACTCGATGGCCCTTGTGGTCTCTTCCAACTCTATGATTCTATGATTCTATGATTCTATACTGGATTGATACAAAAAAACTTAAAACATTTATATTATCAGGACATTACCTACTCTAAACAGAGCTATAAAAGTACCTTAATATACAAGTTAAGCCATTAAACAATAAAATTTATAAGCTAAAATTGTCACATGGCCACTAATATATTAAAAAAATAATGTTAATTAATACAATGTGCAATTATATTCAGAGTTTGGTGATAAAGATAGAATACAGCTTGATGTAGATAGGGTCAAATAAATTCATCTCCTTTACAGTTGGTGGCTACCTTGGCTATATAATTTGCTCTAATTTTCCTAGCGGCAGTTGCAAAGAGTGCTAGATGCCAGGTCACATACTTATCTGTGTCTGCGAGGAGATATAAAATCATGTCAGAGGGGTTCTGGCCAGGGGACCTTGTCATTATAGGTGCTAAAAATATTTCTCTTGCTTCATTATATAAGGGGCAGCGCAAGATATAATGCATAAGGTCCTCTACTTCATGACATCCCCTAATGCAAACACGTTCGTTTGTTGGTATGCCTCTGTGTCTCCCATCTCTACAAGCAGAGTTTATTGTATTTAATTGTAACTCTGTAAAAGCTTTCCGACGTTGCACAAAAGTCAATTCGTTAAAATAAGATGTATGTTCATAGGCCTCTCTAAGTTTAAGATATAATGGGGCGCATGTAGATGTGTACATAGAGTTTAGATCATTTTTAGTTGCCACTGCCTTTATAGAGTCTGATTGTGCTCAACAAGGACTCCTTCTCAATGGGTTTAGGGTCTTCTCAAGATGTACGGATTAATTTGAATCACCCATGAAGTCCCATGAAACTGTGTTGCTTGGTAGTGTGCATAGGTATTTTTTAGACCATCTTTAGCTGAACAGGTGCAAGTCTGGCTCCAAGTTTTTGTAGGCCTTTGGGCAACACCATCTCGCTGCCCGCCAGCCCTGGCACTGCCCCTGCAGCATCATCCTTGGCAATTTCCTCAAAGCCCTTGTTTGAGACAATCCTGCTCAGTTACTCTGCTGATTCCCACCCAACAATTGCCAAGGTGAGGGATGCTTCACTAGCAGTTCTTTTGCAAACAGGGACCAAACAGCTTGGAATAATGTGGCGCTGTTTCTCCTTCAGGGTGATGGCAAGGATGCGTCGGCTGAGGACCACACTTACGAGGTGAGCAACAGAGTGAGGTATTTTCAAAATGGTAAAGCTGGAAAGTGGGGTAGTCCATCTTGGGCAGGAGAGAGAAGAGAAAGTACAGGAATTCATTCAGACATCAGCCAAGGTAGGAGCAAACAGAGCCTGGCCAGAAGCTGTTAGTGGTACACTAGGTTCGGAGAAGTGTTTATCTTGCAGAAGTGATCACTTACTGGTGCTTGGGGGGACGGACGGACAGACAGTATACATGGGTCAGCATCTTCATACAAGTGAAAGAGAAAAAGGAGGAGGCCTAAGTGAATAGGGGGAGACAATGGTGTTTGAATATGGCATGATCTGTGTTCAGGTGACTGCTGAGTGCTTTAAAACAATTGTGTGCCTGTTGTCCGGCGAGAGAGAGAAAAAGTTCACGGAGAATGGACATAGGGAAATATATTGCAATCCAAAGCCGTAACTGTAAATTTGTGTGGTTCTGTAATGTCATTCGGATCCAGCTTTTTCATTGGTACGTTTGAGGAATTGGGGGGTGGGGTGGGGCGACCCAAACCAAAGCAATTACAGCAAACCAACACAAAAATATTGTCACAAATATGAAAATCACGTTTGGTTCATAGTTATTACGAATTGTACATTTCTGTGATTGTGGGGTGGGACGATCGAAGGCTGGTTTTTGCCCCTTCTTCCTGCTGCTGCCCATTGATGGTTGCCACCCATAGCTGTCAACATTTCCCTTTTTTAAAGGGAAATTCCTTTATTCCGAATAAGATTCCTCGCAAGAAAAGGGAAAAGTTGACAGCTATGTTGCCACCTGAGTGCATTTTGTCCAAGCTGAACTGTTTTCAGGTGTGCAAGCCGTTACTGGTGATTTAAAAGACAGTGATTGATGAATATGTATTTGTCTTGGGGCAAGAGTGGATCCCTGCCTTTGTATACAAACTTTTCCCCTTTTCCCTTTTGCTTCTTCACAGGGGCTGGCGGTTGAACTAGCTGATACATATGAAGACATTTGTACTTACCAGGACAGAGTAACAGACAAGTGGAATCTGGGAGAAAGTCCAGGCGAGGAGTGAAAAGTTTTGCAGCATCTTTGGCAAGGTGTGCCACACCTGACTCTGGAACAAGTTTTGCTTGGCTACAGTGCTCTCGATGCAGCTCTCGCTTGCTTGCTTAGCTATCATCACCCAAACTGCTAGATCAAATGTGCTACTCCTTCGCTCCAGATTCCTTGGGCGTTGAGTTTGTTGTTAAGAGGCACCCAAAGCTGGCGTAGTGGCAGACCCTATTTAGGGAAGCTCCCCTCCTACCTTCCCCATACAAGAGGAAAACACAAAATTGTCAATAATAAAATCTGAGCATGGGTTTGATTCTCACATATGTTTTTTTTTCTAACATCAGTTTGCTTGCCATAAATGTGCGTTCTAATTTGAATGGGTTTCCTCCCACACATGCACACATCCTCAATTCTTGAAGCTGCTAGATTTAGTGTGGTTTTTAAAGGAAAGCCGGATATTAGAAGTGTCAAATTCGGTAAGCCAATGTCAAACGTAGGGATGGGGGAGCCATTCAGTTCTCATTTAAAGGTGAAGCAATGTAATCTGCAAGGGACACGGGTGGTGCTGTGGGTTAAACCACAGAGCCTAGGACTTGCCAATCAGAAGGTCGGCGGTTCGAATCCCCACGACAGGGTGAGCTCCCGTTGCTCGGTCCCTGCTCCTGCCAACCTAGCAGTTCGAAAGCACCTCAAAGTGCAAGTAGATAAATAGGTACTGCTCCGGCAGGAAGGTAAACGGCGTTTCCGTGCACTGCTCTGGTTCGCCAGAAGCGGTTTAGTCATGCTGGCCACATGACCCAGAAGCTATACGCCGGCTCCCTCAGCCAGTAAAGCGAGATGAGCGCCGCAATCCCAGAGTCAGCCACGACTGGTCCTAATGGTCAGGGGTCCCTTTATCTTTTTAATGTAATCTGCATTTTTAAAAACAATATGCAAACCGAAACACAGCCATCCCTCGAAAGGCAGGCCGCTCTGAATTTTGCAGTGCAGTTCCTCAACCAGGTGATATGCAGAAAGATGCATATCCTAAAGCATAGCGTGCAGAAAAAATGCACATATTGGTGAAAATGATATACCACAATGCATTGTATTAAGGGGAACTGCTTTGTCAAAATGTGCATCATAGTCTAAATTGCAAATAAACATGTATATTGGGAGCAATTCTCCTAATTTAATAATGGAATAATGGAAAAGTGGAATAGAAATAATGAATATTAAATCAAATCTAAAATGCGAATGAATTTTCATGAATTGCTGACGTGTGAAAAAGTGGAGTCCCAAATATAAGTTTGGAAAAATTAGAAGCTGAAATTGATAGGTTCACCGATCTCGAACCAAACATTAGTACTTTACAACTAAGCAAGAAGACATTAAGGTATAGCACATAGTCTATTGAAATGTCCTGTCATTTGGCCAGGACACTCCAAATTTACATCACCTTTATGATCCCCTCGTAAGATTTAACGTATTGCCGTTTGCAGTTCTGCATGGTAGATTTTCGAAAACCCCATATTCTGAAAAGTACTGCCTTTGTGGCACAAAACAGGTCGAATCTATCATACATGTTTTATTTTATTGCCCATTTTGTGTGTGTGTGTGTATGTATATGTACAGTATATGTATATGTATGTATGTATGTATGTGTGTATATACAGTCATACCTCATGTTACATCCGCTTCATGTTATGTCCCACGGCGACCTGGAAGTACTGGAAGGAGTTACTTCCGGGTTTCGCCGCTCATGCATGCGCAGAAGCCCAAAATGACGTCACGCACATGCGCAGAAGTGGCAAATTGCAACCTGCGCGTGCACAGATGCGCCGCTGCGGGTTGTGTTCTTTTCATGTTGCGAATGGGCCTCCGGAACGGATCCCATTCGCAACCAGAGGTACCATTGTGTGTGTATATATATATATATATATATATATATATGTGTGTGTGTGTGTGTGTGTGTGTGTGTGTGTGTGTGGAGGGGATCTATTTCACCAACTCTTCCAGGGTGTCCTTTCTGCTGAATAACTGTAGGAATGACGTTGTGGCGAATGTGGCAAGATTTTTGCGTGATGCCATGAAACTACATCACCCTACGTCCCAAGAGCCACCAGTGTACCTCACAATGTCTGGACAGCTTTATCCTAAAGTATCTCCTATTATGACTCGCTGCCAGTGTTGTGTTTTGATCCATGTACACGACACACTCTTTCTATGCCAATAAAGGAGACTGAATTCAATTGAATTGAAGAGTCCTATCACCAAAGCTTCAGTTTCACAGCTCAGACTAATCTCAACGATGCTCGTGCAAGATGTGGTGTTTGCCTCCTAGATGGGTCATAAGGAAAGGGTTAAATGAGTGTGGTGTGATTGGCCAGAGAGAAACTGATAGGAGGAGTTAGAGTGAGAGTGGAGCTCTGTGGAAGTCAGTTGAGAGTTGGGAGTTGAAGAAGGAAGAGGGAGGATATAAGTCTGTGGGTTGGTAGAGTTGTGTGGTGAAAGAGTAAGAGGAATTGTTAGGTGGAGTCAGATAGATAGTTGGAATAATCAGTTTGAAGTTGTTAGGAATGAATAGGACAGTTAAAGAACTAAGATTAAGAAACTGCCAAGAAAAAATAACTGAAACCATAAGCTTGTTCATGCCTATAAAATAAACTTGATTATTTGTTAGTGTTAACAACTGTCTGGACTCCGTGTGTACCCTGAGGAGAAATGGGTTGGTGGCAGCAAAGAAAGCAATCACAGTGGTGGCACAGGGTCCATAGACCGTCAAACATCTGGGGGCCCTGTGTGATCGCCACACAAGAGAACCTCCCTTGTGCCTTTATTTTTCAAAAGTTGCTCTCCAATAAATTTTTCAAAAGTGATCTTTTAAGCTTTTCAAAATTAAAAAATAGTTCTAAAGCTGATTTATTTTATTTTTAAATTTTTGAATGTGTGTGCCGGTGGGACCTGTAACCAAAAGTTTCCATATAGAGTTTTGCTGATTTTCCAGTTCTCCCTCCGCCCAGACTTGCCAAGCATTCCACGCCCACTGAGCATGCTCAGTCCACGCTGGGTTCTTTTTGAGTTCCCAACCTTAGGATTCTTTCTGAAAGTTTTTATACCCCATTGTGCACAGCTGGTACCATTTTGGCTCTGCAATAACCACTCACGGCCTGAAAGCCAGAAATGGAGGAGATTGTGTTTCTTTCAGCTTTCTTCCAGAAAAGCGGGGGGGGGGGGATGAGAAAACTGTGTGGAAGCTGTCACCATTGTCGGAAACTGTGTCTTGAGGCTCACATGAGAGAAGTATAGCAGTGGAGAGAGGAACACATGGAGTCTGGGACATATTGCTAGCTTGTTAGATGGAATCTTGTTTGGCCACCTGGAATGTCTCTTCGAGAGCTTATGGCCACAGCCCCAAAGAGCAGCAGAAGTGTTACTGTGGATGAAGATCCTAGCCCACTCTCTGATGACTCGGAAGTGTTGGGTACCGGTACTTGCTTCTGAGTGGATTCACTGGAGAGAATAGCTGCAGCCTGCCTGGACCACAAGCTTAACATGAGTCAACAGTGTGATGTAGCAGCGAAAGAAGCTAATGCTGTTCTCCTGGTATGCCCCGGGGAGGACCTTAAGGTCCACAAATGACAACATTTTGGAGGTCCCAAGTTGCAAGGTTTTTAGACTGGTCTCAACTAGGGCCAGGACCTTTTCAGTACTGGCCCCAACTTGGTGGAACGCTCTGTCACAAGAGACTAGGGCCCTGTGGGACTTGACATCTTTCCGCAGGGCCTGCAAGACAAAGCTGTTCTGCCTGGCCTTTGGTTTGGACTCAGTCTGACCCTTGTGTTTTCCCTCCCTTATGGTTTTGATCTATGGGCTACTTTTAAAATGAGGCTGCATTTTAAACTGCGTTTTAACCTATATTTTAAATTGGGGTGTTTTTTTGGGGGGGGGGTTGGCATATTATGTTTTTACTGACATTTTATTGGTGTTAGCTGCCCTAGGCCCAGCTCTGGCCGGGGAGGACGGTGTATAATTTTTTTTAATTTTTTAAATTTTTTATTAG
Organism: Podarcis bocagei; assembly: GCF_964188305.1. NCBI lineage: Eukaryota > Metazoa > Chordata > Lepidosauria > Squamata > Lacertidae > Podarcis > Podarcis bocagei. The sequence goes on along the minus strand of NC_138138.1, from coordinate 14,573,207 downwards.
GCTGCATCAACAGCTTCTGACTGGATCCTGGAATGTCCCATTTTTTGGTCCCTTTTTTGGTCTCTGGCATGAGACAGCCGACTCACACCAGACCGTCAGTCTGAAAGACACCTCGTTTTTTGGTCTCGCTCTCTGCCACAAATCAACCAGAGTGCCGGACCAGAAGACACTTGTTTTTTCGGTCTTGCGCTCTTGTCCGGATCAGCTGGCTCCCACAAGGGCTCAGGACCAAAACAAAAAAGAGCATTGCAATTTTGATCAGTGGGATGTCGAAGGGTACACATGCTGATGTTCAAAGCAGAGGAGGCCCAAGCCAGAAGGAAACAGTGGCAATTTATAATTACACAACACCCTGGAGAGAACACACTTGAACGGTACCAAAGCCCCTGATGATCTTTTGCTAGGAGTTGGCGGTGCTTCACAGTGTTTCCTCTTGTTTTCGTGTGGTTCACCGAAGCAGATCTCTTTCTTTCCTGTCATCTTGCATGACTAAATAACTCCCCCATGTGCAGCGGGGGAATGGGTATCTGAGGCGGGGGTGGGGTGGGAGGCAGAAATGTCATACATTCATTCGGGCAAGGCAATGGAAAGGGGACTTTACACAAGCAAGTTTCAGTTCTGCTGGCCACGCCTCACCCCTCCATCGCCATCTTAGCTTTGAGACCCTCGTTGGTCTCTGAGGTTGTACTGACTCCAAGGACCTTGACCATAGCTGTCAACTTACAGATTTGAAAATAAGGGACCAGCAGCCTCGAAAATAAGGGATCAGCAGCCAAAATAAGGGATCAACAATTACATTGAGAAAACACATATTTTGTTGCGTGCAAATGGCTTTAGATACATATTAGGTCCATAAATTGCCATATAGCATATATTCAACACAAAAAACAGCAACAATTTGTTGTTGACAAAGCACAGCTGGACATACAAAGGGCCCCATTACCTTCAGTAGCTTATTTAAGGGACATCATCAATAAAGGACAGCAGAAGGACATGGCACTGGGATAAGGGACTGTCCCGCCAAATAAAGGACACTTGACAGCTATGACCTTGACTGCACGTTCCTTTCAATGGGTGGCGATTTCTTAGCCCTTCAGTGAAAAAATGTATTAATTCAAAATGGAAAACAGCAAAGAAGCAGAAACCCTGTCAGAAAAACGGACCCAGAACTTCTCCTGTTTCAGCCCTTGTCATGCCTCCCATCCATTTCCCTCCTCCACACAGATATTTTTCCTCCTTTCAGTCTGGTTTGTTGGTTCTAGGGAGGGAGTGAAAATTGTGCACGTTTGCATTTTAATTCCAGCCAACATAACTGTTTTCTTAATATTTATGTGTCCGGTCATTACCTGCTCCCTGGAAATTAAATCCCACCCACCCTCTCCTCCCTCTCTTGCATGTAATAAGATACAAAGGCAAGGGCCGTGTTTCGATAAACAGATGGATGTCCCCTGCAAGGTGATGAGGGCGGCAAAGATCAGAGCCCCCCCCAACACAACCCACAGTGGTCAAGGGGTCAGCTAAGGATTGTGGGGTTATATCTGCTCTCCAGCAAGAGACGGAGAGCTGAAACTGGAGGCAGGGCTCACCATCAGAATCAATCTCTGGCAAACCAGTTTTCAGTCACTGGGCTCAGTTATTTTATTTACAGATTTATACCCAGCCCTTCCGTGAAAAGGATCCGGGCAGCATGTAAAGGTCTACACAAAAACATCCTCAAACACAACTGTATTTCTCTGAGCAGGTGCGTGTTAGAGGTCTTTGTCAGGTACCGTATTTCTCACTCTATAAGACGCACCAGACCATAAGACACACCTAGTTTTTAGCGGAGAAAAACAAGAAACAAGAAAGCAACACAAAGCCTCTTGAGCGAAGAGGGAGGAGCGCTCCCGCTGTGCTCCAGAGGCTTTGCGTGGCGAAGCCAGAAGAGCAAGAGGGATCTCTGCGCACCGATCTTCTGGCTTCTGGGATAGCTGCGCAGCCTGCATTCGCTCCATAAGACGCACACACATTTCCCCTTACTTTTTAGGAGGAGAAAAGTGCGTCTTATAGAGCGAAAAATATGGTACTGGCATAAAAAGGGAGACCATCTTTGGATGTGAGCTCAGCATCTTTCCCTCAGTGCTTAAGTCACGCCACCCAACATACCTCACACTCCCGTGATTGCAATGTTTCCACAATGAAAATGGCAGCTTCAAGGACCCTGTTCCAAGCCCAGCATCGTTCATTTTACAAAATAAATACTGTACTTGGGTATGACAAAAACAAAACAAAAACAAGACAGAAAGAAGGAAATTCCTAATTCCTTTGCAGGCTCTAGAGCTGGCTGCCCTTTGAGGAAATATATTATCAGATGACTGTCCAGATTTTGATACTGGTGTGTTTGTTGTCGTTTGTACCAGAGGGATGGCAAACCTGTGGCTTGTTGGACTCCAGCTTCTGTCAGCCCAAGTCAACGTGACCAATGGTCAGATTTTATTTATAAGAATACATACCACTGTATCATTAAAAATATATCCCGGCGGTTTACAACAACTGTTTCCTAGTATTTTGAGAAGCTCATATTTCTGTGCCGACTCTCTTCAGACCACCAGTAATTTTACAAACCTATTTATAGCACACACACACCCAACTTCTTGGGAGGAAATATGCTCTGACACACATCACCGGCTGCTTTGACTTCCTCGTGCGGTGCTTCCCTCCAGCTCTGATGCGCCTTCTTGAGGTGTAAGTGATCAGAATTTCACAAGGTAGGCTGAACGTGGGCGTTATCCAGCAAAAAACGGATGAACCTGAAAGCAACCCAGCATCGAAAGTGGGGAAAAACACACCCAGATGTTGCCGCCTCTGCGGTTACTGGACACCTGTCCTTGGCAGGGGGGTGATTTTCTCTCCCGCCCCCTCCCCAATGGCTTTCCTAGGAGATGACCTTTGCATGATGCTCAAATGAGGCAAAGCTCAGAGGGGCTTCTGAGAAAAGGCCCACAACTCACCTTGCAAAATCCATGTTTATTAACGGGGGTGACTTTCCTCGAAATGTCATGAACTAGAAGATCCCTGCCCAGGATTGCATAAGCCCCCGTGGGTGTGCTACTGAGATGTCAGCAACGGATGAGATTGTAGACCACACGCCTGGGGTGAACATTGTCACCATCACGACACAGAGAGTAAAACATTGGTTCAAAATCCCTGGAATTTTGATGTTCTGAATGTTCTAGGGGGTTGAGCAGGGCTGGGAATGGTTTGTTTTGTTTCCAAAAGCGATAGTGTTTCTATAACTTATCGTGATGGCTTTTTTCAATTTTTAAAAAAATATTTTTTATTCAGATTTACATTTAACAATTAGAATCAGATACAGATTATAATCATATACACCTAGGATTCTCTGAATCCCTTGACTTCCCTCCACCCCCCTCCATGGTTTCCATAGTTATTCTTTTCCAACTGCATCATATACTGTTCTCCATATTCCCTTTCAACTCAATTCTTATCATAGTTCTTGTTACATTGCAAGTGTTTTCAAAATCCTGACAATATTTTTAATTGTTTACAGTGTTCTTTTAAGTAACTTATAATTTCCCCTCATTCTTTATTAAATTCATGATCTTCTTGGTTTCTGATCTTCCTGGTCATTTTCACCATTTCAGCATAGTCCATCATCTTTATTAGTCATTCTTCTCTGGTAGGTACATTATCTTCCTTTCATCTCTGGGCAAGCAACATCCATGCAACTGTTGCAGTGTACATAAACAGTCTTTCCCTTTGTGGAGTGGATTTGTCACAATTCACGCATTTTCCTGAGATCAGTAACAGAAGTCACTCAAACAGAAATATGAGCAGCATTCACTTTTTTTTAAAAGTCCAAGAACGTCACATAACTGTGTTATTTTCTGCACTGTTGCTGATGTTTCCCTTCCATTGAAATGCACTGACATTAATTATGTAATTAACTATTACATAATTGTGTTCATATTGAAGGTGTCATTGTTTTGTTTTTGTTTTATTATGTATTTTGTGTTCTCATTGTGTTGTATTTTTAGTAGTGAACCAACCTGTGATCTTCAGATGAAGGGCAGTATACAAATTTTAATAATGGTGATGATGATTTAGGTTTTAGCAGAAGCCGAACTGTAGCACAATGGAAACAGTGCTGACAAAGAGGAATACAGGACAGGATTGAAATCATGGCCTCCTTACATCCCGAGAAACTACACACAGGATTGTTTGTGTGTGTATTCAACACAACTGCCTGCATGTTGAATTTCTCTTCAAAGGCATGGCCATGAGCTCCTGCACTTCGCAGTTTATCACGAAAAAGGTAAAGGGACCCCTGACCATTAGGTCCAGTCGTGGCCGACTCTGGGGTTGTGGCGCTCATCTCGCTTCATTGGCCGTGGGAGCAGGCGTACAGCTTCCGGGTCATGTGGCCAGCATAACTAAGCCGCTTCTGGCAAACCAGAGCAGCACACGGAAACGCCGTTTACCTTCCCGCCGGAGCGGTACCTATTTATCTACTTGCACTTTGACGTGCTTTCGAACTGCTAGGTTGGCAGGAGCAGGGACCAAACAACAGGAGCTCACCCGGTCACGGGGATACGAACCACCGACCTTCTGATCGGCAAGTCCTAGGCTCTGTGGTTTAACCCACAGCGCCACCTGCGTCCCAGTTTACCACTACACCACTGCAAAAAAGAACTCACCTCATTGGTGTCCACAGGAGCATCAACAATCTCCGTCTTTCAGTCCCATTCCTTCCAGTTCCTAGATGTGTTCCCCTGGGAGCTGTCACTGCTGAGACCCAGCAGTCTATTTGGGTAGGAACAGTATTACAGATGACTTTATCACCACGAGTGTACTCCATTGTTTCTTGAGACAGATGGATGCCAACAACACCAACAACTGACCACCATGTTTAAAAAGAAGCTCCATCTTTGAAAATCTCCATGCAGACTGTCTCGCCAGTGTGGTGCATGCTCTAGTTATCTCCCGCTTGGACTACTGCAATGTGCTCTACGTGGGGCTACCTTTGAAGGTGACCCGAAAACTGCAACTAATCCAGAATGCAGCAACTAGACTGGTGACTGAGAGTGGCTGCTGAGACCATATAACACCAGTCCTGAAAGACCTACTGGTACATTGGCTCCCAGTAAGTTTCTGAGCACAATTCAAAGTGTTGGTGCTGGCCTTTAAAGCCCTAAACAGCCTTGGTCCAGTATACCTGAAAGAGCATCTCCACCCCCATCGTTCAGCCCAGACACTGAGATCCAGTGCCAAGGGCCTTCTGGTGGTTCCCTCCCTGCGAGAAGTGAGGTTACAGGGAGCCAGGCAGAGGGCCTTCTTGGTGGTGGCGCCTGCCCTGTGGAATGCCCTCCCATCAGATGTCAAGGATATAAACAACTATCCGACTTTCAGAAGACATCTGATGGCAGCCCTGTTTAGTGAAGTTTTAAAGGATTGATGTTCTATCATGTTTTTATATTCTTTTGGTAGCCACCCTGAGTGGCTTGGGAAACCCAGCCAGATGGGTGGGGCAATAATAATAATAATAATAATAATAATAATAATAATAATAATAATAATAATAATGATGATGATGCCCCTGTAGTCCCCACCTAGCAAGAGAAATTTGGTACAACAATCATGTATGCCAACAACAGAATCTAGTTCCAATTGTCAACAACCAGGTAAAAAGGTAAAAGGTAAAGGGACCCCTGACCATTAGGTCCAGTCATGACTGACTCTGGGGTTGCGGTGCTCATCTCACTTTACTGGCCGAGGGAGCCGGCGTACAGCTTCCGGGTCATGTGGCCAGCATGACTAAGCCGCTTCTGGCGAACCAGAGCAGCGCATGGAAATGCCATTTACCTTCCCGCCAGAGCGGTACCTATTTATCTACTTGCACTTTGACGTGCTTTCGAACTGCTAGGTTGGCAGGAGCAGGGACCGAGCAACGGGAGCTCACCCCGTCACGGGGATTCGAACCGCCGACCTTCAGATCGGCAAGTCCTAGGCTCTGTGGGTTAACCCACAGCGCCACCGGCGTCCCCAACAACCAGGTACAAACAGTCAAATCCAACATTCACCTTGGCCGGAGGTCTCTAGCAAGGAAGATGGTGGAATTTTTGCTGGGCATTGTAACACCCCACCACCTGATCGCAAGCCTATTTTGGCGGTGTACCAACAGCCTATGTGGACACAGCTGAGATCAGGTTGTCCTAACTCATCTGCCCAGGTGTTGATGATGCAGGTCAACACCCTTGTTGTTGCCAACTGACATGGATAGCCTCTACATATATGCATCTGCATGTGCTGGTTAGCAAACGCAAGCATGGATTTACGCATCCGATCAATAAACATTATATGCTTGGCATATAAGTATGGCTCAGGTGGGGCATTAAGTAGTACTGATGAGAGGAAAACTGCCTTCAAACACCTCAGTGATTTGCCAGCGGGACATGGATTCAGGTATGCTTTGCATGTTAAGAAGAGGGAGGTTGCCATATTTCTGAACGAAAGAGATTCTGCGTCCTTTATAACAGCAAGTTCGGCAGAAATCCAATGGGTGCAGATTTCCTCATGGGGATAATGTTCACCTGTTACATTTTGGCTGGTTGGGCAGCTGCTAAAGTTATGGAAATCTCTGTGCATCAGAAAGGTGGCAATCCAAGTTAAGATGATATCTGGGAATTAGCTGCTGCTTTGATGGATGTCGTTCTCTGTGCTAATATTAAGCAAATTCATAACTTTGGGTTTTGTGACACCAGGAGCAAAATGAGATCCAGCAATCTTGGAGGGCAGGGCAGGGGAGTCGGTCATGCAAATAGGTACAACTGTCAGGTAAGTTCAAGAAGAAGAATTCAACATGCTTAACAAGCTAAGTGATGAAACATGGACTGTACGTGGGTGACATGCTTTGGAAGTCTAAATCTTCCCCACTCCAGCTATCAGCCCAGTGGCTCCTGTGCCCAATTTGACAAGCTTGGGGTGGAGGGGAAGAAAACTGCTGCCATTCAAACTGCTGCTAAGCCTGCAAACCATCTTAACCCTGAGATTAAGAGCCTCCTGTTCCACCAGTTGAGCTACGCTTACTCCCAAGTAGTGAATTTGGAGACTTCTGTCAGAAATAAAAACAAGGACAGGGATTGCCACAATTCATGCATTTTCCTGAGATCAGTAACAGAAGTCACGAAATACGAGCAGTACTTAAAAAAAAATTTTTTTTTACGGTAAGAACATCACATAACTGTGTTATTTTCTGCACTGTTGCTGGTGTTTTTCTTCCATTGAAATGCACTGAAATTAATTATGTAATTAACGATATAAATAATTGTGTTCATATTGAAGGAGTCATTGCTTTGTTTTTGTTTTATTATGTATTTTGTGTTCTCACTGTGTTGTATTTTTATGTGGTGAACCAACCTGTGATCTTCAGATGAAGGGCAAATTTTACAAATTTGAATGATGATGATGATTTAGGTTTTAGCAGAAGTCAAACTGTAGCACAATTGAAACAGTACTGACAAAGAGGAATACAGGACAGGATTGAAATCTTGGCCTCCTTACATCCCGAGAAACTACACACAGAATTGCAATCATGCTGTTCCTAATGAATTGGCTGTAATGCTATGTTGTGTGTTTGTGTGTGTATTCAACACAACTGCCTGCATGTTGAATTTCTCTTCAAAGGCATGGCTATGAGCTCCTGCACTTCACAGTTTACCACTTTGTTGTTGTTGTTGTTTAGTCATTTAGTCGTGTCCGACTCTTCGTGACCCCATGGACCAGAGCACGCCAGGCACTCCTGTCTTCCACTGCCTCCCGCAGTTTGGTCAAACTCATGCTGGTAGCTTTGAGAACACTGTCCAACCATCTCGTCCTCTGTCATCCCCTTCTCCTTGTGCCCTCCTTCTTTCCCAACATCAGGGTTTTTTCCAGGGAGTCTTCTCTTCTCGTGAGGTGGCCAAAGTATTGGAGTCTCAGCTTCAGGATCTGTCCTTCCAGTTAGCACTCATTGAGCTGATTTCCTTAAGAATGGATAGGTTTTATCTTCTTGCAGTCCATGGTACACCACTGCAAAAAAGAACTCACCTCATCTTGAAAAGTGATAGTAAGGGCACCTCAAGAGTCAGGCAATGATTCTGAAGGGAAGATTGGGGCGTGCTTGGGAAACATCCACCCCCTGCTGTCTGCATGCACCAATGACTGCTTCCATTTTGCTCTCGTTTTCCCCATTCGTTTTGCTCCACACCAAACGTCAGACAAGGTGCAGGCTTGTTTTAAATGCCAGCTCCCCAGCAGAGAGGCAGACTACTTGCACCGTGTACATTGCAGCTGCTTACTTGAGTCCCCAACATTTCTAGCTAAAAGATCTCTTGCAGAAGGTCTCAGAAAGGTGACTAACAATTCAGTGCAGGTGGGCTGTTAAGACCATAGGTCTGACCAGGTATAAGGTATTTGTCTTTCCCAGCAAATCTTGCTTCTAGTTTAGAGCCCAAATACCGGGGTGAGGGTGCCAGAAGGTGGCTGCCTAGATTTGCCTTTCTAATCTATTTGAAGAAATAATAGAAAAGGTGAGTTGGAATACAACCTCCAACCCGTCTGCCTATGCCAGCAGCAAGAACTGGCAAGAATTATTTTGCCAAACCGGCCCCATCCCAAAGGAGGATAACTATCTCACCTGGGCATATGTTGAACAGTCAATAACTGCTTTAAATGCCATGGCTTCCTCTGGAAGAACGCTGGGAGGGCTCACACTTTACTAAATGTATATTTCTCCCAAAAAGACGGTTGTGCGGTTCAGAGGCAACTCTCAGTGGTATAACCAGGTAACAGAAAACAGTCCGGGTTTAGCAAAGTTTAGTTTAATTCGCTCAAAAAGAAGCTATGACCTTGTAAAGTCACTGTAAAAGTAAAGTGACCCCTGACTATTAGGTCCAGTTGTGACCGACTCTGGGGTTGCGGCACTCATCTCGCTTTATTGGCCGAGGGAGCCAGCGTACAGCTTCCGGGTCATGTGGCCAGCATGACTAAGCCGCTTCTGACGAACCAGAGCAGAACACGGAAACGCTGTTTACCTTCCCGCTGTAGCGGTACCTATTTATCTACTTGCACTTTGACGTGCTTTCAACTGCTAGGTTGGCAGGAGCAGAGACCGAGCAACAGGAGCTCACCCCATTGCGGGGATTCGAACCACCGACCTTCTGATCGGCAAGTCCTAGGCTCTGTGGTTTAACCCACAGCGCCGCCCGCATCCCTAAGGTCATTGTAGAAGAAGTGAAATCTGAGCTCTATAGCAGCTCGAATTTTGTAACCTTTAACTTTGCTCACTTGAAAAGGCGATGTAACTCTCCAGACGTCATTGAACTCCAGCACCCATCATCCTTGATTGCTGGCAACATGGGCTGGGGCTGGTGAGAGTTGGAGTCATATCACATCTTGAGAGCCACAGATTCCCCATCGCTGTTTTTACAGGTTGATTATAAGGCTTTTCAGAGATGAACAGAGATCTACCTAGACTGGAGCTCGGCTTTAGCAGAATATATCAAATTGCAAGATTTGCACAAAGCATGGATTTAAAGGAGCTGCTTAGGTGTTGCGTTGCTTCTTTCAATTATGTTGCACGCATTGCAAAGGACTCTCCTTTGATCTGAGAATCTCAGCCTCCATCTTCTTTTGCAGCTTCCAGACCTTCTTCTCTGTTTGTCATTGCACTGACTATCTTGGCCCTGCAATGGCCGAAGGGAACAACGGCCTTTCCCACAATGCCCCTCTCCAGCCTGTTTGCCAACGCAGTTATAAGGGCACAGCATCTTCACCTGCTTGCAGCTGACACCTTCAAGGAGTTTGTGAGTAATAGGACTCAGCTATACAGCTGCAAATAAAACGTTTTGAACGTGTTGGATAGTGCAATATACAAATGTGACAGTAGGTGGCGACAGTGAGCTATGCCAAATTCTGTGTCTTTTTCAAAACGTTTTTTAAAAAAGCATTTTCACTGCGTTTTTTTATATGTGTGTAGATTCCACCATAGTGTACTATTCAGAAATGCATCCATTTGGTCTCTATATCATCATTCCTTCTGAACAAGGGCGGCTGGGTGCCACTCAGGCATAATTATAACCTGGCTTGGCAGCCCCTTATCCAGCCTCTACTTCACCTTTGCTCCTGGCTAAACAGTGGATGGAGGAAGCAACCCTCGTAGCATTTTGTGGCTTTTGTTTTTTGTTTGTTTGTTTGTTTACAGGAACGTTCCTACATCTCAGAAGCCCAGCGGTACTCCAACAAAAACTCTCAGTCTTCGTACTGTTATTCCGAAACCATCCCTGCGCCCACAGGGAAGGACGATGCGCAGCAAAGAACAGTAGGTTGCCTCCCTTGTTGCCTTATTTTATGGAATTAGCAAAACAACAACAAATCTATGGTTACGTGAAACATACTCAATAAACACACAAGACGTAACCGGCTGCACTTTTGAATAAATAAGGTATGCTATTCATTGTATCAAATTGTAGATTTCAACGAAAAAAGCAGAAGACCCAGTGGGTCAGTTCATTCTATAGTCCGTTCATGCCTAAGGTCCATACATGTCAGTGGCGTAGCGTGGGTTGTCAGCACCCGGGGCAAGGCAAGTAATTTGCGCCCCCTAACCCGTGGATTTGCGCCCCCTAACCCGTGGATTTGCGCCCCCTAACCCTAACCCCCAGATGTTGCGCCCGGTGCGGCCGGCCCCCCCCTTGCACCCCCCACGCTACGCCACTGATACATGTATAAGTGTCTATTCCACCTGTCTGTTCATAGAGTCCAATAATCCACATGAAGGGTTGTTACAGTTCCACCGAATCCTTTCACAGAGTCTAAAATTAATTTAAATAAATCCATCCTGGTTTGAAATGCAGAATACTTGGGAGTAGGAACAAAACCTAGACCTAGATTTAATACTCGAGATTCCTCTGGTTTTTAAAGTTTTATCAGACAAGTTAACCACTAAAGTGGTATCTCGATGTTCAGGAATTATTTCCTCCGATAAGATGCGCCATTTGGAAAAAAGACTGGTATGTTTGACCAGATCTAAGTTCTCTGTCTTCATCTGATCCGTCTTGTGTGTTTATTGATTATTTTATGGAATGGCTGCATCAAGGTGCAAAATCTGGAATTTCCGTGTTTTGTGTGTTTAGCTTCCCATTGTCCCACTTGGCGAACAGTGAGGCAGCTCCCAACTTCTGCAACAATACTTTACAATCCCATTTTCTCTCCAGCTGCCATCTGAACATAACTTGTCCCAAACAACGTACAGTAACTATTCCATCACTGAGGAAGGAATGTTCCCAGCCATTCGTGCCCATTGAGAGAATGCCCTCCGCCAGCTTTATAAGCAGCATCTGGCATTCACTACTCTTTAGCAAGTTATCAAGGGCACTTCCTGACAACCTCGTTCCGGAGCAATCTTATTTGTTTGCAGAGAACCTAGATGCCTACTGTTTAAGGAGCATCCATTCTGATTTGTTTGAGGGTAGGTTAGATGATGTTGCATCAAGGCAAGCCTTATTCCACCCTTTCCAGTGTTTTCCCCTTCACTTTCCTTCCTGCAGAAAAAAATCAGATTCAGAAGCAGTTTTGTTGTGCAGACCAACTACTAAATTAGCCAGTATGCAATTGAATCCCACTCGAGCAAATGGCTCCAGGTATACTTCAATTAAATGTAAGGGTTTCCTGGAATAGGGCTGGGAAAGTCCTCTGCCCAAGTCCTTAAGAGGTACCTTTGGGTCATGGGGTTAAGCTAGACATGGCATTTGGGAGATCTTCTTCTTCTTCGAGGAGAGTATTAGTAGCAGTGCAAGGAAAGAAATCTGATTGGAACTAAGATTTTGAGGGTGTTTGACATCTGGGAGTTTGACACCACAGGTTTCCCCACCCTTGCTGTACATCTTCTGGAGGTGGTGCCCTTATTTAGGTTGACGTTTGGTGCTCAAGGACGGAAAAAGTATAATAATTAGTATACCATTATCTAGGGATGTTGGTGGCGCTGTGGGTTAAACCACAGAGCCTAGGACTTGCCTATCAGAAGGTCGGCGGTTCGAATCCCTGCAATGGGGTGAGCTCCCGTTCCTCGGTCCCTGCTCCTGCCCACCTAGCAGTTCAAAAGCACGTCAAAGTGCAAGTAGATAAATAGGTACCGCTCCGGTAGGAAGGTAAACGGCGTTTCCGTGCACTGCTCTGGTTCGCCAGAAGCGGCTTAGTCATGCTGGCCACATGACCCGGAAGATGTACGCCGACTCCCTCGGCCAATAAAGCAAGATGAGCGCCGCAACCCCAGAGTCGGTCACGACTGGACCTAATGGTCAGGGGTCACTTAACCTATTAGTAGCAGTGCAAGGAAAGAAATCTGATTGGAACTAAGATTTTGAGGGTGTTTGACATCTGGGAGTTTGACATCACAGGTTTCCCCACCCCTGCTGTACATCTTCTGGAGGTGGTGCCCTTATTTAGGTTGACGTTTGATGCTCAAGAACAGGAAAAGTATAATAATTACTACACCGTTATCTACCTTGTTATTGGGTTGGATGGAGAGGGCTGTAAGTACAAAGAGGCACACATTGAACCCAGGGCACAGCATTCCCTCTCAAACCATTTCCTTGATCTGACCCAACATTTGTTGCTCTAATGGAAACACAGGGGCTCCAAACCGCATCAGTTTCATCCACCAATGTGATCAGTGGTCAAGGATGGGAGCTGTCGTCAAGAAGGCCATAGATTCCCCACCCCTGATGTACAGGTTCAGGTTTGGGCGAGTCCTCCAGGGAACGAATCCCAAGGTTGTGGGGCCACCACAACAACGTTTTGCTTTGCTTGTGCAAAGCTGGTATGGCACAGAGATGAGGTACTTAAGAGAGTGTCTTCAGTCTTGAAGGCCATGATGGGAGGGAAATGAGTGGCTCATTATGGTTCTTTTTAACACTGGCCTCTTTGTTTATTTTCCCTTCAAGGACATGGAGCTGCTCAGGTTTTCGCTGACTCTCATTCAGTCCTGGCTAGGTCCTGTACGGTTCCTAAGCAGGGTCTTCACTAATAGTCTGGTCTTTGGGACTTCGGACAGAGTGTATGAAAAACTCCAAGACTTGGAAGAAGGCATTCAGACTCTTATGAGGGTAAGCCATCTGTTCCCAAGGGGCAAAGGGGCAAGCAGCTGCCTTTGAGTGAAGCTACAGTTCTGATCACCCTACTAACCACGACGACTGTGTGCTAACTCCCAATACTGGAGACAATATGCCTCTGAACTCCAGTTGCTGAAGAATGCAAGTTGTGCTCATGTGAGCTTCTCTTTTGGCCTCACCCAACAAGGCATTTGGGACGCGGGTGGCGATGTGGGTTAAACCTCAGAGCCTAGGACTTGCCGATCAGAAGGTTGGCGGTTCGAATCCCCGCGACGGGGTGAGCTCCCATTGCTCGGTCCCTGCTCCTGCCAACCTAGCAGTTCGAAAGCACCTCAAAGTGCAAGTAGATAAATAGGTACTGCTCCGGCGGGAAGGTAAATGGCATTTCCATGCGCTGCTCTGGTTTGCCAGAAGTGGCTTAGCCATGCTGGCCACATGACCCGGAAGCTGTACGCCGGCTCCCTCGGCCTTTAAAGCGAGATGAGCGCCGCAACCCCAGAGTTGGCCACGACTAGACCTAACAGTCAGGGGTCCCTTTACCTTTACTAACAAGGCATTTAAAGCTCTCAACTTGCAATTAAGCCACATTTGGGGGAAAGCCGGAAACAGTAACTGCTGCTGAGTCCCGCATTGCTGTTGCTGCATCTCAACCCATCCATTGCAGAACTGCCTTTGCAAGGCCTCTTACTCAATTTTGCAGCCAGGCTGAGAAGTACCTATAGCAGGCTTCCTCAACCTCAGCCCTCCATATGTCTTGAGACTACAATTCCCAGCATCCCTTACCATTGGTCCTGCTAGCTAGGGATGATGGGAGTTGTAGGCCAAAAGCATCTGGAGGGCCGAGGTTGAGGAAGCCTGACCTAGAGATAGGCTTCAAATGCTTGCCAATAGACACCTTCCACCTGTCTTCTCCCATTCCAGGGGCTGCATGCAAGCCTCTGCCCACCTACTACACAGGGCAGCGGTTGTTGTAATTAGTCATGAAGCAAATGGTGGGAAATTTTCAAAATCTCCCAAGTTTGGGATTTGGGGCCATGTTTCCTAATAATAATAATTTATTTATACCCCGCACATCTGGCTGGGTTTCCCCAGCGCCTCTGGGCGGCTCCCAACAGAATATTAAAAGCACCATTAAACATCAAACATTAAAAACTTCCCTAAACAGAGCTGCCTTCAGATGTCTTCCAAAAGACAAATAGTTGTTTATTTCCTTGATATCTGATAAGAGGGTGTTCCACAGGGCGGGCGCCACCACTGAGAAGGCCCTCTGCCTGGTTCCCTGTAGCTTCACTTCTCGCAGCGTGGGAACCGGCAAAAGGTCCTTGGAGCTGGACCTCAGTGTCCGGGCTGAACAATGGGAGTGGAGACGCTCCTTCAGGTATTCTAGGCCGAGGTCATTTAGGGCTTTAAAGGTCCATCGTAGTACCTTTCACATTTGCAAGAGTGTATTTTCCCACAGGAGCTGGAGGACGGGAGCTCACGGGGCGCCCAGCTGCTTAGACCTACCTACGACAAATTTGACGTCAACCTCCGGAGCGAAGACGCTCTGCTGAAAAACTACGGCCTTCTGTCCTGCTTCAAGAAGGACCTGCACAAGGTGGAGACCTACCTGAAAGTGATGAAGTGCCGGCGCTTCGGGGAACTTAACTGCACCATCTGAGGGCAGAAGAGATCTACCTCTCCCTTCGGTCCCATTTCCCAAAGCCTGAAGTTAGTGCGCTGCCGATACCTCTGCTGTGACCTCGTGTGTGCGTGTGAGGAAACCCTGAGTCAAGTCAAGAGCAAAATGTCGTGCATTCTGTAGCTCTGAGGCTTGCAAGGACCCTCTGCGCTTCTTTGTACTTGTAACAATAAATGCAGTTTTGCCTCTAGCTCCATTCAGACATTGTTATTTGTATTGGATCAACTCAGATAGGCCTTTGCGAGCGAGGGGGCCTCTTTACCCTTGCCCCCATCAGGTTTATTTCCAACTGTGAAGGCCTGAAAGTGGGGGAGACTCTTCTAAGCATGCTCAATTGAACCTCCCCTACAGTCAAGAACCTTGTGTTAAGTGGGTTCTCGATTGTGCGTGGTCTAAGGGTCTGTCCTTAGAAGCCCCCTTTCACCTTTCTTTTTTAAATTTTTAAAATAAATTTTATTAGGATTTTCCACACAACAACACAAAAAATATCGAAAAATAACAATACACGACACACAAAAACCAACATTCAAAAAACAAAAAACAAATCCATATCCTACAAGTTAATAATATAAACACTAAAAAAAACAAACATTGGCTTTCACCAGTCCCACAGCACCTCCTTTATCTCTCATTGTGTCTTCCTGTTTTCCTAATCATCTCTATCCTAACATCTAGATATAAATCCCTCTTTCTTATCCTTTCACTTCACAAGGTTATTCCAGACTCAGACAGATTTCTGTCCTTGAACCTTGACTTTTAAGGTATTCATTTAGGCACTCCCATTCTTTTTTTACTTCACTTTTTGGTTTTTGTCTTATTATGTCCGTCAATTTGGCTATTTCTAAGTATTCTGAAAGCTTACATAACCACTCTCCCCTAGTGGGTAACTGATTCCCTTTCCAGTACTTAGCCACCAGGATTCTTGCTGCAGACGTTGCGTATAAGAAAAATTTAGTTTTGTCTTTTGGAATATCATCATTTAAAATTCCTTTCATGAAAGTTGCATGAAGGTCTGAAGCAAGGGTGACTCTCAGCTTATGCTGGGTTGACGTTCTAGAGAAAGTGCCTAAAACCAAAATTATGTATAGTCAAAGCATGCTGAGTTCAGTGGCAAGTGAGACCAGTGGCGTAGCGTGGGTTGTCAGCACCCGGGGCAAGGCAAGTAATTTGCGCCCCCTAACCCGTGGATTTGCGCCCCCTAACCCTAACCCCCAGATGTTGCGCCCGGTGTGGCCGGCCCCCCCTGCACCCCCCACGCTACGCCACTGAGTGAGACTGCCAAAGGTTTATTTCCAGGACGTCCAACCCATTTTTATTTTTTTGCCAAGCAAATAAAGCTGAATGTGCACAAGTTTAATGCACATAAATTGCAAATAACCCATACAGTGTTTGTGCCTATGGAGCTTACTTCATTTTAAAAATTATAATAAAGGAAATCCCTGTGCTTCATTTCTGGATAAAGTTCTTGCCACCTTCTGATTTGGAAGCCCTTTCCTTCCCCCTTTATCCCTGACCAGATGCAACAAAACATGTCTTTCCTGCACTGGTCTTTCCTGTAAACCTCCAACAGTTTGACCAAAGGACTACTCCTCTGTTGTCTCCCGAGACAGATGGATGCCAATCTAGCCCTGATTGGTTATGATTCTAGGCTCATCCAAACTTCCATTTGCCCTCCACCTTTCCCCTGGGGAAAACCTGATCTTTAGCGCTAAATCGAACCAAACATCAGCTGGGTTTCCTTCGGATTGACATTTCTTCCGATTTTAATTTCGTGGCTGATATCACAGCCTTAATTTACTGGAGGCTTTTTTGTGCTCCAGAGATGAGGTTTGGTGATGAACTTCGACGCAGGGGGCGAGGGCAGAGGGAGTCCCGGGAAGTCACCGGAGCCCTCCGTCTGCAAACACGTGGACTAGAGGGCCGCCCCCAGGAGGGAGTGGGGCTTTTGTTTTTTTGGCTGCAAATCCGCTTCATGCTCTGCAGCTGATCCATGGCAGAAATAGTGGAGTTCCGCGTCCCGGATGGAAACGGACGGACCCTGCTCATTTTGGGATTGGAGACAGACGCGTCAGAGGCAAGATCGCAGAATTGTAGAGGGGAACCCCGAGGGTCATCTAGTCCAACCCCCTGCAAGGCAGCAATAGTTTTCTATTTCCCTGGATTTGCCCTGTATTTGGGTGGGTTATTCAGGTATTCGGGTGGGAAACCTTCGGGGCCCGACATGCATGCATGCTTTCAGGGGCGAGAGAGGGTTTCTTTGCAGACCTCTTCAGACGTTCGGGGCTGCTCGCGAACGCGTGTCGGGACGCACTGTGTCCGCTTGCCCGGGGCTAAGAACTGCACTCGCTTTGGCTCTGCTTTAAAAAAAATGAAATGAAAAAATAGCGTTTATGCTGCGGGGGACCTGGCACACAAATTTATTGGAATCGTTTGAAAGCGGACTGAATTTGCAAAGGCTCGCGCGAGGAGCTATCGCTCCTGTCCCGCCTCCGCTGGATCCGTGTACGGATGAACGTCGGGATGGGCAGCAGATGCGGGACTGGCTAACCTCCGCCTGGGCCGGAACTCTTCGAGCGGGGCTGGGGAGCCCGGGGGACCTTTCGCCGTTGGCGCACTGTTGTTGGACTACAACTCCCATCATCCCTGACTACCGGCTGTGCTGGCTGCGGCTGGCGGAAGTTGTAGTCCAATAAGATCAGGAGGCCCTCTGATTCCTTGTCCCTGATTGGAAGCAGCTTTTGAATCGGTCTTCGCGCTTTGGAGTAACGACCGGTTCCTGGCTTTCTAAAACGGATCAGAAACACCTTTGCTTATTCCAGCATTTTATAGATATTTATCCTAGGACGATATACGATGCAGTTTAGGAATCAAAACAACGATAAAATGTGCAATAAGCCAGTTAAAGGCAATCAACCATTAGCACAACACACAACTCAAATAAACAATTAAAACAGTCAAGTGAAAACAACCGGTTTGAAAATAGATTGCCCTCTCAATGCTGTTTCTCGGTACATAGCATTAAAAATGCCCCAAGAAATAAAAAATGGATTAGCCTGATACTTGATAGAAAGGGGGGTGCCTTAAGGAAGCAGCTTCACAATGAAGTTGCAATCTCAGCTGTTGGTGCTCTGAGAGGAGCAGCTGTGGGAAATCTTAGTGCCTGGACAAGTTGATAGGGGTGAAAGTGGTCTTTAGGGTGCCCCATCCCAAGCTGTGAAAGACTATAAACATAGCTGTCAACTTTTCCCTTTTCTTGCGAGGAATCATATTTGGAATAAGAGAATTTCCCTTAAAAAGGGGGAAAAGTTGACAGCTATGACTATAAAGGTCAAAAGCAGCATCTTGAATTGGACAAAATATCAAGAGGTTGAATGCTATCACCTGAGGACTGCACCGAGACAAAGGATTGTAGCATGTTATATGGGCACAGCCCCTATTATTTTCAATGGAGTTTGCTCAGGAGATGTTCTGGTAGGTTGTGCCCCATGGATCTACCTTTTACTTTGCCGTAGCACCCAGAATCTTATGCTGCAGAGACCTCATGCTATGCTATGCTATGCTAGTAGATTTTCTAGCTTTGCCTTTTCCAATGGAATTTTTCCCCCTTCCCTTCCAGCATGCTCTGTATTTAACCTTCTCTGCATTTGGTCCGCTCTATTCCGTGAGGGTTCACCAAAATGCTCCAGTCGCTGGGCCTGGCTATTACGCCCTTGTGAAGTTCTACTCTGCGAGAGATGCCAGCAAGGCACAATCTGCTTGTAACCAGCGGCCCCTGTTTCAGAAATCCCCTTTGAAGGTATATTATCATCGCAGAATCTTAAGACTGTGTCTATGTTACAGGTGTATTCTCTGCAGAATAGTCTGTGTGCGCTTATGAGTAAATTCTAATGCAACGAGGTAGTTTTCCCCTGGGGTTAGAAACAGGATGTAGAAGGTGCCATGACTGGAATTTCTGACATCTTTTATTTTACCAAAAGCAGCCACAAAGCTTCTCCAACTGCTGCATAACACTCTGGCCCTGTGCCCCCATCCCAATTCAAGTGGGGACTCACACAGCTGCTTTTTTGGTGGGGGTGTAAAATAAAAACATGTTGCACGTTTTAATCACAGAGGCTTCACATCATGTATAGTTTGACTGTAAATCAATAGCGCTCAGCACGGCTCAGCACCCCCCACCTCACACATTATAGTAGGTACAGTGATACCTCGGGTTACATACGCTTCAGGTTACAGACTCCACTAACCCAGAAATAGTACCTCGGGTTAAGAGCTTTGCTTCAGGATGAGAAGAGAAATCGTGCTCCGGCGGCGCGGCGGCAGCAGGAGGCCCCATTAGCTAAAGTGGTGCTTCATGTTAAGTACGGACCTCTGGAACGAATTAAGTACTTAACCCGAGGTACAACTGTACTGTCCATTTTGGGTTCTTGCAGTTTCTCATCCCCCCCCCCCCCATTGTTAAGTACAGTTCTCCACATTTTCTCATCAGTTTGCAAATTCAGTCTTTGTGAAAATTAGCGTTGGTATTTTAGTGCGAACTCTCCTAATATACACATTTTCTAAAAAAAGTAAAGTAAAGGACTCCTGGATGGTTAAGTCCAGTCAAAGGCGACTATGGGGTTGCTTTCAGGCCAAGGGAGCCAGCGTTTGTCCACAGACAGCATGGCTAAACCACTTCTGGCACAACAGAACACCGTGATGGAAATCAGAGTGCACGGAAACGCCATTTACAAGATTGTAAAACCATTGTAAGGCTTTGCTTTGTGTTAAAAAAAACCAAAGCGAATGGGAGAATGTTCTGAAATAACAACAACAATTATTATTATTATTATTATTATTATTATTATTATTATTATTATTATTATTTTATTTGTACCCCACCCATTTGGCTGGGCTTCCCCAGACACTCTGGGCGGCTTCCAAAAAAATATTAAAATACTGTAATACATCAAACATTAAAAGCTTCCCTAAACAGGACTGCCTTCAGATGTCTTCTAAAAGTCTAGTAGTTGTTGTTCTCTTTGACATCTGGTGGGAGGGTGTTCCACAGGGCGGGTGCCACTACCGAGAAGGCCCTCTGCCTGGTTCCCTGTAACTTGGCTTCTTGCAGTAAGGGAACCGCCAGAAGGCCTCGGTGCTGAACCTCAGTGTCCGTTCAGAACGATGGGGGTGGAGACGCTCCTTCAGGTATACTGGGCCAAGGCCATTTAGGGCTTTAAAGGTCAGCACCAACAATTTGAATTGTGCTCGGAAATGTACTGGGAGCCAATGTAGGTCTTTCAAGACCGATGTTATATGGTCTCGGCGGCCACTCCCAGTCACCAGTCTAGCTGCCGCTTTCTGGCTTAGTTGTAGTTTCCAGGTCACCTTCAAAGGTAGTCCCAGGTAGAGCGCATTGCAGTAGTCCAATGGCTCTTGATGCAAATAGTTGAAATGCCATCGCTTCTTGTCTTCACCTGTGGAAGAAAAGATGATGATGTTGATGCGTTGTTATCACCTGGGACTTCTTTTTCTTCCCCCACCCCTTCCATGCCCAGGTTTGTCTCTGTACCAGACAGCGGCCCTTTTCACAGCAAAGCTTGGGTCTGAGCAGCTACAGATGCCGGGAATTAGCCAATCACTTCCTTGGTTTCAACAGCTGGTCCAGTCATATCATCACGGTAAGGATGGCCTGCTATTTGCACTTAGGTTTCTTGTTTTCACTCCCACTTTCATATGAGATGCTAAGTCTGCTAAGTGTCACAGCTTCCCTCTAAGGCAGGCTTCCTCAAACTCGGCCCTCCAGATGTTTTGAGACTACAGTTCCCATCATCCCTGACCACTGGTCCTCCTAGCTAGGGATCATGGGAGTTGTAGGCCCCAAACATCTGGAGGGCCGAGTTTGAGGAAGCTTTCTCTAAGGCAGTGGTGGCCAAACTTGGCCTTCCAGCTGTTTTGGGACTACAACTTCCATCATCCCTAGCTAACAGGACCAGGGGTCAGGGATGATGGGGATTGTAGTCCCAAAACCGCTGGAGGGCCAAGTTTGGCCACCACTGCTCTAAGGGTCAGACCAAGTCTGACAGTCGTCGGCCGCTTAGATAAACAGTCACGTGGGGGGTTGCTACCTATGTGTCAGGCGGCAGACAATGCAACCCCCATGGCAGGTTGCCAGAAATGGATAAGACAAGGAAGAGTTCTTACCAACTATTTTTTAATCAATATTCAGAGAGAGAGGCTTGGAAATAGTCTCTTGGAATAATGGCGTTGCCCCGTGTAAGTCTCCACCCCCCCTCATGTGTCATAGCTACGGGTGCTGAAAAGGGCCATCTGCCTTTGAGCTCTTTGCTCTTCTACTTTCAATGCTCGCCTGGTTCTGGGTGAGGGTGTGTGTGTCTGGAATGCTTTCTAAAGACACTGTGTCCGTCAGCTGTCACCGCTCTGGTGCTGCTGCTACTTCCTCCTCCTCCTCTCCCATTATTTCCCAGCTTTCCCCCTCATCTACCTCTCAGCTGTGATCTCCCTTTGTTGTAATTCCAAACTGTCTTCTTCTCTGAAAAATAAATCAGGCTGGGGTGGTGGTCTCCACCATTCCTGTTCTACCCAGTCCCTGACATCCTGAGAGGCGGCGAACAAATTACAGTGGTACCTCGGGTTACATACGCTTCAGGTTACATACGCTTCAGGTTACAGACTCTGCTAACCCAAAAATAGTGCTTCAGGTTAAGAACTTTGCTTCTGGATGAGAACAGAAATCGTGCAGCGGCAGCAGGAGGCCCCATTAGTTAAAGTGGTGCTTCAGGTTAAGAAAGGTTTCAGGTTAAAAACGGACCTCCAGAACGAATTAAGTACTTAACCCGAGGTACCACTGTATATCTTATTTTTAAAAAATGGCTGTCCATTGTAAGCTTTATAGGACGTGCTCGAAGTGGGATGGGGTGGGTTGGCACTATTATTATTATTATTATTACATGTATTCATCACTCAAAATGGCTTACATTTTTTTTAAAAAGCATACAGGTACAAAAGGTTAAAACAACATTTTTTTTTTACTAAAAATTCTCATTTTGCAATAGTATAAATAGGGACAAATCTTACCCAGCCCCACTTAAAAAAGATGAAGATCACAACAGGCTAGGGTATCATCATACCATATGATCCTAATTAAAAAGCAAAAGCCTGGCATTTTAAAGTTGAGAATGATGCTTCTATCCCAATTTTCAAGCAGACCAGTCCTCCCTCTCTTCTCTTCAGGGAGATGTAAACAGTCTCGTCTCACCACCTCAATTTCTTCCACTTCAGGCATCTTTTTTCAGGGTCCACAAATCTCAGCTGCTGTTAGTGGCCAGCCATTTTTGATGTTGTCACCAGTTGCTAATTGCTCCCCTCTCCTGGGTCTTCTAGCATGTTCAGGGTGGAGTGCTGAGAGGTCAACCTCTCATTTTGCAGTGAGCTGGGAGAGATGTTCAGGTGCAGTGAAAATCTCTCTCGACTTGTGAAAGTCTCCAAAACTCAGTGTTAACTTGTGAGAACAACTCTCCCCTTCCTCTGGGCCCTAGAGGATGATGGGGACCACCCTACCAATTACCTTCACTGCTTTTGACCACCACCCCAAACCTTGGTCAAGAAGAGAGGGAGATACTGTGAAAAATAAATACAGTCATACCTCATGTTACTTTTGCTTCATGTTACGTTCTTTCAGGTTACGTCCTGCGGCAACCTGGAATTACCAGAAAGGGTTACTTTTGGGTTTCGCCGCTCGCACATGCGCAGAAGCGTAAAATGATGTCATGCGCAGAAGCGCCGAATCGCAACTCGCATGTGCGCAGACGCACCACTGCAGGTTGCGCTCTTTTCATGTTGCGAACAGGCCTCTGGAATGGATCCTGTTCGCAGCCAGAGGTACCACTGTGAAAGCATTATGTAAAAAGAAGAAGATAAACTGGAACTCTGATTGTGCCAGAGGACTTGGAAGAGAAATAACTTATTTTGTGGTTGCCATAAAAATATTACTGGTTGCTGGTGGCAACCTGGCAACTGCATTTTTTGAGTCCTGGCATGCAGAAAGATTCCCTGGAATTATGAAGGGACAGGGGAGCAACTTTTGGGGTAGCTAAAAGCAGCTGGACCTTTGCTAACACAGTTTCTGTTGGGAGCAGCTCCAGAACATATCTGGTTTTGAAGACGAGGAGAATGACGTGGAAGAAGTGAGGACATCGCCCAGGAGCAGGAATGCCAAATATTTGTGTATCCAAGAATTAACCTTCCCCCGATATGGGATCCGCACCAGAGGGATTGGTCTGGCTGAGCTTAATGTAGATCCCAGCCAAGGTAATATGGGGCAGGGTGGGAAGACAGAATGAAACAAGAAGTATAAAAGTGTTGTTATTAATTATGTGGTCAGTAAGAACATTGATAAGGGTGGCGCTGTGGGTTAAACCACAGAGCCTAGGACTTGCCGATTGGAAGGTCGGCAGTTCGAATCCCCACGACGGGGTGAGCTCCCGTTGCTCGGTCCCTGCTCCACCAACCTAGCAGTTCGAAAGCATGTCAAAGTGCAAGTAGATAAATAGGTACCACTCCGGTGGGAAGGTAAACGGTGTTTCTGTGCACTGCTCTGGTTCGCCAGAAACGGCTTAGTCATGCTGGCCACATGACCCGGAAGCTGTACGCCGGCTCCCTCGGCCAATAAAGTGAGATGAGGGCCGCAACCCCAGAGTCAGTCACGACTGGACCTAATGGTCAGGGGTCCCTTTACCTTTAAGAATATTGATCAGGAAGAGGGTTATTGCTTGAGCCTAAAGAACCAGGATCCTGGACAATAGGTTTGGCTGAAGATGGCGACTGCCCCGTAGTCTCTTTGCTGTACTCTGCAGCACAAAAGACAGCAGTGGAGACAAGATTTCACTGGACTGCTTGGGTTGTTCAGATTTTTGGTTTGTAAAGTACGTAAGAAATCACAGGGCAAACCAAAAAATCACTGCAAAGGTACAGGATTTTGCAATTGTGGCAAAAATGACTTCTTTTTTAGGATCTCGAGAGAAAGAAGACAGACAAGATAACTTTTGGGCACAATGCCAGAAATTCATTGCTTATACTAAGATGTTGTTTAGAACCAACGGAGACCTAAGAGTTTACAATGTATTAATATTTTGGGAAGTCAAATGATGGAAGAAATCGTGGACATTCCTTATTATGACAAATATCTAGTCAAATCTGGAAATGTGTAGTCATAGTTTTCTCCCCTCCTTTCTTTTTAGTAGGAACGTATAAAAAATATCCTTATGCAGTGGTGCCTCGCAAGACGAAATTAATTCGTTCTGCGAGTTTTTTCGCCTTGCGAATTTTTCGTCTTGCGAAGCACGGTTTCCCATAGGAATGCATTGATGCCCTGGGTATTAACGGTTTTAAGAAAAAGGAAACAAACTTGCAAGACGTTTTCGTCTTGCGAAGCAAGCCCATAGGGAAATTCGTCTTGCGAAGCAACTCAAAAAACGAAAAACTCTTTTGTCTTGCGAGTTTTTCGTCTTGCGAGGTACCACTGTATTTATATTATAACTATAATGACCATCTGGAGTTTCATTGTGCGTTTTGTTATGATTAAAGATACTCCTTTGTAATATTACAGATTTAATTATTTTCTTTGATATCACAGACATCTGGAATAATATTAAAGTGTATTAGTGTTTCAGGTCCAACATTATAAGGACAGTCAAACTGCTACGGCTTAAAGCATTGATTAGTTCAGAGGCTGACAGCAACTGGCTGGCAGACAGATGTATCGTGAAACAATCTGGTCTTCTGCTGGCTTCTGTCTTTCAGAGTTTCTCCTGGCCGCGAACAACATCCAGAAGCTTGCCGTGCATCGAGCCCTCTCAGATGCATTTCAGAAGATTCTCATTATAGTTCTAGGCAAGGCTCTTTATTTTTGTTTATTTTTTCATATATACTTTCTGTTTGCTCTTTCTTGGGGCACACATTTGTCTCCCTGGAAATGGATTCCCTTGGGAGGTTGTGGGCTCCTTCCTTGGAGGTTTATAAGCAGAGGTTGGGGAGGGGAACGGTCCACCCAATCTGGTGGAACGCTCTGTCTCAAGAGACTAGGGCCCTGTGGGACTTGACATCTTTCCGTAGGGCCTGCAAGGTAGAGCTATTCCACCAGGCCTTTGGCCGAGGCACAGTCTGATCCCCTCCTTTGGTAATCCGCACAGAACTCTAGCCCAATGGTTGCCATCAATTTGACTTTGAATTTATTTTAGAACGAATTGATTTTAGAACGTTGTGTTACTTTTATTGTTGTTAGCCGCTCTGAGCCCGGCTTCGGCTGAGGAGGGCGGGATATAAATAAAATATTATTATTATTATTACTATTATTATTATGTTTGATCTACCTGAGATTCCTGCATTGCAGGGGGTTGGGTTAAATGACCCCCAGAGCCCCTTCCTGCTCTACAATACGATGTCTCTATGAAATATCAAATCATACTTTTACCATATTTTTCGTTCTATAGGATGCACCTTTTCCCCTCCAAAAATTAAGGGGAAATGTGTGTGCGTCCTATAGAGCGAATGCAGGCTGCACTGCTAAGCCCAAAGCCAGAATAGGGAGATGGAGCACTGCGGAGCGCTCTGTCTCGCTGTTCTAGCTTGGGGATGGCTGCGCGCACAGCCTCTCCAGGGCAGCGGGTGCTGCGCTCCAAAGGCTTCAGGGATCTTTGAGGCTGGCGGTGGGGGAAAGCAGCGCTTCCCCCCACCGCCAGCCCCACAAGCTCGGGTGAATGTACCTTGAACGCACCTTGTTTTAGAGGGGGAGAACAAGGGAAAAAAAATTCCCTGTTCTCCCCCTCCTATGGTCTGGTGCGTCCTATGGAGCGAAAAATACGGTAATTCTGAAATCCTATGTTAATCCTACAGGAGGAATTCAGCATAGCACTAAGGAGACAAGTATTTCTGTTTGCCTGATGGAATGAGATCCTCTCTCCAGTGTGTGGTTCTGGGGGTTCCACCACCACCCAGAGCCAATTTCAGGGAGTGGGCTGGAAGACGAGGAGGGGAAGCTCTGTTGGGCTAGCAGAAGTCCTCTCACAGGCTTCTGCTAGTGGGTCTGTCCAGTTCAGGCTTCCTCAACCTCGGCCCTCCAGATGTTTTGAGGCTACAATTCCCATCATCCCTGACCACTGGTCCTGCTAGCTAGGGATCATGGGAGTTGTAGGCCAAAAACATCTGGAGGGCTGAGGTTGAGGAAGCCTGGTCTAGTTGAATCTGGTCCTGTATCAAAAAAACCCCTAAATAAATGTCAAGTACGTCAGGAAATAATACAGAAAGCTTTTTCCTTGTTTTATCTTGTTCACATTTGCTTGACTGTTTTCAGAGAATGGGAAGGTAGCTGTGGAGTACAGCTGTCCCCAGGAAGACCACATTGACCTTTTAACAGAAGAGGAACTCAAAGGTCTCATCCAGGTATGCTGGAACACTATCTAATGTACAGCGTCGGATTGCTTTGATCTGTTAAACTCAGTTTTTGGGCACCTTAGCTTCATAGGAGAGAGTGATCAGAGAAAATATGGCTTCTCTGTTGTTAGAAAGTTGAGAAAATCCGCTGAGGATGAACTGCTTGTCAGGTTCGCTTAGGAACCCAGATGGCTGGCTTTGCAGAAGAGTAAACCACAGAGCCTAGGACTTGCCGATCAGAAGGTCGGTGGTTCGAATCCCTGCGACGGGGTGAGCTCCCGTTCCTCGGTCCCTGCTCCTGCCAACGTAGCAGTTCCAAAGCACTTCAAAGTGCAAGTAGATAAATAGGTATTGCTCCGGCGGGAAGGTAAGCGGCGTTTCCCTGCGCTGCTCTGGTTCGCCAGAAGCGGCTTGGTCTTGCTGGCCACATGACCCGGAAGCTGTACGCCGGCTCCCTTGGCCAATAAAGCAAGATGAGCGCTGCAACCCCAGAGTCGTCCACAACTGGACCTAATGGTCAGGGGTCCCTTTACCTTTTTATCCCCTATCATGCTCAGATTCACAGTGGTTTTCAACTGGGGAGAGCTCTTCTCGTCTAATCCGTCAAAGCAATTTCTGTTTATTTTATTTTTTTAGGGATTCTGCAGCCCTGTCAGAACGAGCTCCTTTTTAGTTGCATGTGGGGCAGGGTGAAAGCAGAATGAAAGCAAGGGAAAGGTGACTGGCGTATTTCAAAAACAAATTCCTGATTGCTCAGGCCCACATGTAAGCTTGCCCCCCCCCCCAAAAAAAAATCACCCACTGTGGGGAGGGAAGGATCATGGGTGTACAGCAGCAGGCACAGATATTGAAAATACCGTTTCAGAAGCTTCAGCCTGCGTACCCAGCATACATTTAAAATACATGAGTTCCTCCCAGTTTTATTTTTTTTAAAAAAGGGAAGAGTAATTCATTAAGGGTCCTAGCAATTGTAGCTGTATGAGGGGCGTACAGTTCTTGAGGGGAAATAATGTGCTTTCAATGTATGCTGTGTACACAGCCCCAATCTGTGAAATGTAAGTTTTAATGTATTTTTATTAAAGATTTTCTTGATTTACAAAGCTATTTGCAATGTCTCTCTCTCGTATTTTTTTCCTCCATATAATTTATTTTATTTTTTACAAATCGGTTTCATTTGTTGAGACATAGGGGGAAAGAGGTGGAGGGGAGGGAAGATGAGTGGGGTTGGGTGGTGATGTTTCCATATATGTGGGGTTTGGTGTCAGCGTTGCTTGTGCAGGTTCTTTGCTGTTCGCTTGTGTTCCTTTGGTGGTGAGAGAGGTTGGGGTTGGCCTGGGGTGTGGCTGTTCATTGGTGGTTGGCTGTGGTGGTCTTTGTTTTCGTGTGTGAGTGGGGTGGGTGGGTGTTCTGGATCAGGTTAGCCATATTGATTTGTATGCTGTTGGTGGATTTTTGTCGTCGTCTTGTTGGGCTGTGTCAGTTTCAGTTTATTGGTTACCGTAATTTTTCTAGTAAGGCTGTTTCCCATGCTATTTGGTACCACTGGTCCACTGTGAAATGTAAGTGATCCAGATTGCGCAGATAACAAACGCTTCCTTCTCTTCCCAGGTGACTGAATTATCACTCTCACAGTTAAGTCCTGTAGAGGAAGAGGAGATCTCTTGATTTTAGCATGCATTGAAAATAGCACCTGGTGCCCACAGAGTAATGCCTTTAAAGGAGGGTATTTTACACCTGTTGAGTCCTCTCTGCTTTGAAAGGGCAACTGCTGCATCTGAAGCTCGTGATATTATTGGAAGTCCCATTTTGTTGTTTGCCGTTGTTGCAGATGATGATTTCCATAAATTGACACCTGCCTATCAAACGATTGCGTATAATTGCCTATTTATTTTTAGCGAAGTGGGGTGATTCCATTCTCACCAATTTAGTCTCTTTTTTTCTAATAAATTGGTTCCTGAAAAAAATGATCTGTTATGTTTCTTTCATTCAAAGGTGAGAATTTGTCCTCAGTACAGTGGTACCTCGGGTTACATTCGCTTCAGGTTACATACGCTTCAGGTTACAGACTCCGCTAACCCAGAAATAGTGCTTCAGGTTAAGAACTTTGCTTCAGGACGAGAACAGAAATCGTGCTCCGGCGGCGCGGCAGCAGCAGGAGGCCCCATTAGCTAAAGTGGTGCTTCAGGTTAAGAACAGTTTCAGGTTAAGTACAGACCTCTGGAACGAATTAAGTACTTAACCCGAGGTACCACTGTATAGCAAATACGAGCCTGGGATTAGGAATTGCCTGATAACTGTTGCCAGTCAGAGTAAGAACTACAGTGCTACACGGGTCAATGGTTGGACTCAGTGTAATGGAGTTTAATTTGCTCCTATATCCATCCATCCATCTTGGCTGTCTCTTAGCGCAGGGCCAGCTCATTGGGGCCAATCCTGCCACCGCCTACAATGAACCACTATTGGCAGGATTGGCAGCGATATCAGAAGATACGTTCTCTGATTATTATTATTATTATATATATATATATATTAATTCTCTTGCTAATTATACTGTTAAATATGCATTTTATATTTGACTTCCTTTAGCAGTGTTTAAGATAAAACAAATTTTGGTTCACTTTGCTGCGTTAAATGTGCATTCTGTAGTGGACCTCCTTAGAAATGTTTTATTTTGAAATATTTACGATAATATTTTAGTCTTGTGTTAATTATGTTGCTTCGAATGTATACTTTACCCCCCACCCAAAAAACCGAGCCTTTCCCGCATACTAGCCCAGTTGTAAATGACATTGTGTAAACAGTTTTTTTGTTTTGCTTTTAATGTAAATTCTTTGTGTTTCCCCTGGTTCTACTGTTCACTAAGTTCCAGTGAAATATTTCAGCGTTATACATGGATAAAGAGATTGGCCTATTGTCAAGGGCTGGGAGAGGTTAACCAGCAAGGCCATCTAGCCAGATTCCTCAGTTGTAAGACATCACCACCCAACATCAACCCTGTCATCCAGATCACTGTGTGTCATATTCGACATTTAGGGATATCACATCAAGCACCAAACATCTCAAGAACATGAAGGCATTGGCTATGAATTTGGACCTCCATGGTTGCCATGGCTATGAGAATTCTAGGGTGCCGGGAGTAACGCAGAAACGATGTCACAACCGAGCGGAATGCTTGGAACTCGCACACAGAGGCTTACTGTGAAGGGGTCAAAGATCAGGGAATACACAGACATGGGGTGGTGATGCGGTGGCCTCTTCCAAGAGCCTCGCCAGTGCAGCCTCCGTAATGGAGAGGCATGTGGCTGTGGTTGCTTGGTAACCGCATGGAGCCACCACCAGTGTTGGCCGCCATTTCCCAAATCATCCTTTGCTGGGGTCAGATGAGCAAGAGGGGAGCGGGGCCTGGAATCCGCTCTGTAGTATGGGCCGCGTTGCCTCCTCTAATGCCCATCTCTTCTTCTTCCTCGCGATACTGCTGGTGTCCTTGACGAGGGTGGACTTAGCCATAGAGCCTTGCCCAACCCCATGCCGTTGCACCTTGGAGATCCTCAACTGTAGCCGGATCAGCAGCCCTCCGGGACTCCACCGCGTGCCTCTCCCCAAGCCCTTTGGCCATGCTCACGTTTTTTTCTTCTTGTAAGTATTCGAGAACCCGAGAGATGATCGGGTCCCGGGCCCTAAAGAAGCCAGGCTATCCTCCACCAGGGCCAGGGCTTTTTTCAGTGATGGCTCCGACCTGGTGGAATACTCTGTCCCACGAGACCAGGGCCCTGCAGGACTTGATCTCCTTCCGCAGGGCCTGTAAGACAGAGCTATTCCGCCTGGCCTTCAATTTGAATTAGCCTGATCCTCTATTCCCTTTTCCCTTTCCTTTTCTATGAAGAAACCTTTCTGGGACCCCACATTTAAACTCTTCCCTGGTCTCCTTGCTGGCCCTAGTAGGACCAACTTGGCCACTTAGCCCTGGTGATCATTTGATGTTTACTGATTGGGGTCCCCCCCCAAAAAAAATGACCCCTGAATTTTAGAATTTTATTGACATTGATGCTGCATTTATGTTGTATTTTATGCTGTTTTTAAGTCACATTTTAATCAATGTTTTATATTTGCTGTTAGCCACCTTGAGCCCAGTTTTTAAACCGGGAAGGGCGGGGTATAAATAAAAATGTATTATTATTATTTAAGACTTAGGGGTGAGCGAGATGGGGCAGGGGACTTCTGACTCCCAGGCAACTTGAGGGACGACTAGGTAGAGAGCTGGTTGTGTATCTGCCGAGACCTGTAGTATAGGTGTGACCTTCGGGAATCTCCATCCAAGTAAACAAAGGCAAACGACCAAAGGGGGCAGGCTGTCTGGGTTGGTTCACTGCAGGGCAGCTCAGAGACGAGCAGTAAAGTTGATTCTTTATTCAAGGAAACGGAATACAAATGAGAAACCTATGGGCATGGCTGGCCCCGTTAAAGCAGTTTCCAGAGCTGATAATAGCCTCCTCAGCTGTTTTCCCTGCAGTCTTTACTGGAGGGGGACTCCCTGTGCTCTTTGTTCTGCTACATGGCCCTCTGTGCCCTCAGAGACAAGGGAGGAAGGGAGCTGAATACAGAGGCTCCCGTGTAGCTGCTGCAGCCTCTGTCTCCTCAGCTGCCTGTCCTGCGTCTGCAGTACCTTCTGCCTCTGGTTCCTCTCTCTCACTCAAGCCTGTTGCTTGTTCAGCATCCAACCATTTCCTTGCCCCCTTTCATCCTCTGACTTGTCTTCCAGTGTCCCACCCCCACTCCCCTGGCTCTGATCCTTCCTCCTCTGAGTCCTTCCCTAGCAGGCTCAAGGAAAAGAAGGTACATCAGCAAAGATGGAGTTTATCACATCACACCTTCCTCCTGCAGGGCTCATTCAATCACACATGCTGCCTAAGCAGGTTTCTAGGCCTAGGGCATCCCTGTTTGGACTCTGCCTGCCATGACAAGCAGTGTTCAAGACTGGGTTTCTCATGTTGGTTTTGGTAGGGCTGGCTTTCTACACAAAATGAGCGCATGCTCCAGGAACATCTAAGTATCTCCAGCCTGCTTAAGGTGGTAGAAAACTACAGCCTGTCCTCTCTATAATTTGGGGAGTTCAGCACCACTGTTAATTGGCATGAAGAAACACACCCAATACTTGCTTAGAATGGTTACTGTATTGTTTTTTCCTAGAAGGGCTCCTCTGCTTTTGAACTGGAGGGGAAATGTGACAGTGTAGTTCTCTGCCTCTCCTGCAGCTGCTAACAGTACAGATGTGCAGGGGAAAATGTGTCATGCCTCTTTCTCTCGGTTATTTGCAGTAGATTGGCAGGGATTATTCTCAGGTGTTTTAATAATTGCAACCGCAAAATGACACCCACCCATAGTTAGCCTGCTATTTCAAAAAAAGGGGAAATACGGACACAAAAGTTGTTGAGCATTTGGCAAAGTTGAGTTGTTGAGCTATTCTTTATGAAGTTCGTCAAGACACGGGCTGCCATACGTCTGGATTTTCCTGGACCCTTTGGCGATTTCTACCTGGACACTGTTTATGAGGGCTGAATACGGGCCATGTCTGGGAAATTCTGGACATATGGCAACCCTAGGTAGCCAAGCATAGATTTGGGTGTGGAAGGACTGTGAGCTTCAGGTCTAAAAACATCCCCAACTAAATCAGTTGCTGAAAGGCACCATGTGCTTTTGAGTCTAGCTGAATGTCCTTTGCACCGAACTCTGAAGTTTGCCTTCCCCTGCCATTCATGGAGGAGAAGGGTGACCCTAAGGAAAATATTCAGCAGGACTGGGGAACCTTAAGGTCCAGCGGGCAAACTGGGGCTCCTCCTGGGCCGCACATCTCCCCGGGCCTGCTCTGCACCCCTTCTCCCCCTTGAGTACTTCCACCTGGCTAGAGTGTGTACATGAACTGCCATAATGCCTGGACGAAATTGGAGGGTTGTGTAGAAATCTCTGACTTGTGTTGGCTGGAATGTAGCCTATAGTGAGAATTCATTCCTCTACTCAATTTGCCTCGGATCCAGCTCTGGCCCCCAGAAGGTCCCACTCAGGGGAATGTGGCCCTGGGTTTGAAAAATGAACCTCTGCTATGCACATTTTAACAGAAGAGTTTGGATCTATTTGCACCAGCTCTTCCTAAGACCTTCTTTCCTAGAAGCCATCAACAGAGGAGAAATTCTTCTGGGCATGGGTGGAGTTCATCTCCTCTTGGCCATTGCCCCCATAAATGTGAGACTTCCAGGTTCAGGAAACAGTGTTCTGTGGAGGCTTGGAACACTGTACGTCTGGAAATTTGACATTCAGGATGCCAGATAAACATGCTACACAAGAGATGCAGAGTTCATTTTCCCACACCAGGAGTATCCATTTAATTTTCGTTCCCCCATGTTTATTATTTTCCCCAGAGACTTCACTGATAATGCGATTTCTTCCATTGGGAAACAGGTGTGGAGGGCCTATCCTTGGGCTGAGTACTTGTGAGTATTATTTAGTGTTGTCAGTGAGAGCCAGTGTGGTGTAGTGGT
Organism: Podarcis bocagei; assembly: GCF_964188305.1. Taxonomy (NCBI): domain Eukaryota; kingdom Metazoa; phylum Chordata; class Lepidosauria; order Squamata; family Lacertidae; genus Podarcis; species Podarcis bocagei. Next base: position 14,540,418 of record NC_138138.1, on the reverse strand, counting down.
TAAGAGCGGTAGTCTCGTAATCTGGGGAACCGGGTTCGCTTCCCCGCTCCTCCACAAGCAGCTGCTGGGTGACCTTGGGCCAGTCACACTTCTTTGAAGTCTCTCAGCCCCACTCACCTCACAGAGTGTTTGTTGTGGGGGAGGAAGGGAAAGGAGAATGTTAGCCGCTTTGAGACTCCTTAAAGGGAGTGAAAGGCGGGATATCAAATCCAAACTCTTCTTCTCTTCTTCTTCTACCTACCTTGGCCTTGGTTTTGGCCAGTTTCAGTCATGGTGGTTTTTGGTTTTAAGCTATTGGAAGTTGACCGACGACTAAGGCCACATTCAAACTATACATTTAAAGAAGGCACCATGATTCCACTTTAAACAGTCATGGCTTCCCCCAAACAATTCTAGGAGCTGTCATTTGCTAGAGGTGCTGATCAGGGCCAGTCCAAGACATTTTGGCACCTGAGGCGAACCATAAAACTCTGCTCCCAGCCAGGGAAAAAGGAGTGAATGAAAATCTACATCAGGAACGGGAGTGGGGGAATAAAGATCGACTTTGGGGTCTGCTGCCTCCGTGGATCATGCTGCCTGAGGCAATCGCCTCACCTCGCCTCATGGGTGGGCCGGCCCTGGTGATGAGAATTGTTAGGAGATTCCTATTCCCCTCACCAGGCTGTTCTCCCTGTGGAGAGGAATTGATATACTACCCTGGGAATTACAGTTCTGTGAGGGGAATATGGATCTCCTAACAACCCTCAGCACCCTTAACAAACTATAGCTCCCAGAATACTTTGGGGGAAGCCATGATTGTGGGATCATGGGCCTTTAAATGTGTGGTGTGAATGTGGCGTGAGCTGGGCGAGATCAAGGCAAAAGAGCTTGATCTAGCTAGATGGAGTTCAGTTACGCTGCAAATCAATTTGAAAGCTTAAGGTTTTGGGACAGGGTCCCTGCATGTTCGTGGAAGTTTTGTGAGTTAATAAATATACATTTGTCTAAACCATAGCTGTCAACATTTACCTTTTTATTAAGGGAAATTCCCTTATTCCAAATAGGATTCCTCGCAAGAAAAGGGAAAAGTTGACAGCTATGGTCTAAATCCGAGGTAGTAGAAAGCTCCCAGCTAAGAACATTGCTTCCTTTGCCAGCATACTGTACTCATAAATCCCCAAACATGACAAATAGATTGATACAACTTTTAAAAGCAGGGGCAACACAGAGCATCTTAATCTAGGCGGTGTGAGTAAGGGGCTAGGAATGGGGAACAAATTCAGTTCGGTTGTCATTTAAAGGCAAAACTACCTAATATGTACTTTCTGAAACAATAAGTGAACTAAAGCACATCCCAGCCTCCTGAATTCACGCTTCCCCGAATTTTGCAAATGTGCATATTAGGACTGGGGAAATCTAGCTCCAGTCCAACGATGGAGATCCACCTCTGTAAGCAGCTTCCAGGAAAGTGGATTTGCATCTCCATTATGAAAGTGATTCGGGCCATTTTTTTGACGTGCAGGAGGTGGATGCGAGTCTCCACCTGGAGCCAGTTGCTATGCATGGCAAGTTGCTCATGGCTGCAGCTAGGCCTGAGTTCTGCAAGTGAAGAAGGACTGTGCTTTAGTTATGCCCGTTCTGTTAAGGCAGACAACATGGCTGTGACCTTGTCTCCACCTCTCCAGGGTCCTCAAGAGCAACAGCCTGAGCAGACTTCAGAATACCTCTCTGGATGGCTTGCTTTCCCTTACTCACCTGTAAGTTTCTGCGTCTGGTTGCAGTAATTTATTGGCTTTATTGCCACCTTTCTTATGGAAGTAATATAATGTTCCATCTCCATGACATTCAAAGCTTCATCAGTGGTGGCAGGTAACATTTTGACTTGGTAGGGCTGCGATTGTTAACCTTGCTGTTTTCATCAAAGTAGGAATTCCATACAAGATTTATTCCATACCTCTTATTCAGAAGCTAAGTCATACCGCATGGCAGAAGTTTTTGAATTCGTGTATTTTTTACGCCAACGTGTGAATTTCCAAAAAGCTAATCAAACACACAAAAAGTTTCAAAAGTTGAGGAACACTTTCTGCTGGTGTCAAATTTCAACATCGAAATAAGAATTTCAAAAACTGAATATACAAATGACAAAGAGATCTTTCCCACTTGTCTCTGGACAGGAAAACCATAGATTTGGAACTGACCTCAAGAATCATCTTGTGTTGGGTTGCCATATTTCAAAAAGTGAAAATCCAGACCCAAAATTTGTTGAGCTGTTTTTTCTTTTCTTTTTTTCCCCAAAGTTGTTGCAAAATCTCAAGTAAGTTTTTCAGCTATTTTTAAGCAAATTTGCCAAAATCTAGACTTCTGACATGGGTTGTCATACGTCCAGATTTTCCTCCTGCACATTGTTTCCAAATGACATATTCAGGTTATGTCCAGGAAATTCCTGACGTATGGCAACCCTAATTTCTAGTCTAACTCCTACAAGTGCAGAAATCCTGCCCAAAGTCAGCCGTGGGTGGGCCCAAAACACCAACTTTCTGGTTAACATCCATACACACAGACCCACTGATGTATTCCAAACAAGCCATAACTAACATTAACCACAATTTATATAGGTCTAGAGGGACGTGGGTGGCGCTGTGGGTTAAACCACAGAGCCTAGGACTTGCCAGTCAGAAGGTCGGCGGTTCAAATCCCCACGACGGGGTGAGCTCCCGTTGCTCGGTCCCTGCTCCTGCCAACCTAGCAGTTCAAAAGCACCTCAAAGTGCAAGTAGATCAATAGGTACCGCTCTGGCGGCAAGGTAAATGGCGTTTCCGTGCGCTGCTCTGGTTGGCCAGAAGCGGCTTAGTCATGCTGGCCACATGACCTGGAAGCTGTATGCCGGCTCCCTTGGCCTTTGGCTCAGAGGGGCTCAGAAGTTGAACATACCTGTGCCCGGAAAATCTCTTATTTTGGCTGCTGATCCCTTATTTTCGAGGCTGCTGGTCCCTTATTTTCAAATCTGTAAGTTGACAGCTATGGTTTTGCTATATGCCACATTCTGTGCAGATTCCACTCTGGGTAGTGCTAAAGGATTATTGATCTTTATTAAAGCTGACTAAACTAGGCCAAAAGCATCCGGTCAAAAAACAAACGTCAAAAGCAGAAACCATGGGATGGACATGTCTTTCTTATAGTCTCTAGTTTGATAAGCTCTGTGTGCTGTCTTAAACAGGGACTTGTCGTGCAATAAAATCCACTTCATTGAGAAAAACGCCTTTGAACCTGTCCCGTTTCTGCAATTTATGTAAGTTGTTGGGGGCGTAAAACGGTCTTTTCTGGGAGCGGGTGAGCAGCAGAAATGGAATGGCTTTCAGCCCCCCATGTCCTGAATCTGCCAAGCCCCTGCCCTGGAAATAATTTCCCACCCCCAACTATTTCTAAAAGCAACCGGGTGCTGGGGGTCAAGTCTGCTGGGTGTGGGGAGAGTACATTATCTCTGGAAGCCTTGCCCCATGATCCCAGATGGGATGGGTTGATTCGTTGCTGAGGGAGGAAAGCGACCTCTGCACATGCTCAGAGGTACCCCGAACAATGTGATTTATGTGAATCAGACTGGAATTCTGAAGCAGCAGGACTAAGTCAGGCTTCAGTCCTAGAACGGATTCTCTGTCCGGTCCTGGTAACTTGGAAAACCCTAACAGGACTCTGAACAGCTTCCAGGCAGACTTAAGTAAAAATATCCCTTAGAGATCTGTCCCAGAGTTCATCCAGAAGAGAAACTGGACAGTGATGGGCGGGGGGGGGGGCGGGGGCGGGAAGAGCTTGCATTTGTACAAATGCAAAGTCCTATACACCACGATTGCTTTTGTTTCCCTTCGCAGAAATCTCAGCGGCAACGTTATTGGGCGGATCACGCAAGGGGCGTTTGAGGCCTGGCACGGAATGCAGTTTTTGCTCAAGATGTAAGTGAAATCAAAACCTGCAAGTACTTGAGAGTAGCCAGCCTCTGGGGCAGGGGTAGGCAACCTAAGGCCCGTGGGCTGGATCCGGCCCAATCGCCTTCTCAATCTGGCCCGCAGACGGTCCGGGAATCAGCATGTTTTTACATGAGCAGAATGTGTCCTTTTATTTAAAATGCATCTCTGGGTTATTTATGGGGCATAGGAATTTGTTCATTCCCCCCCTCCAAAATATAGTCTGGCCCCCCACATGGTCTGAGGGACGGTGGACCGGCCCACGGCTGAAAAAGGTTGCTGACCCCTGCTCTAGAGCCTGAGCTACATTAGTGAGGAAATACTGTTTTGAATGAGTTATCAACATGCAACACCAGATGGCGCCAGAAGATAAAAGAAATTCTACGCAATTTTCTATACCGTTCCCCCCCCCCCCCCCATTTGTTATAACAATTTAATTTCTGGCTTATTTAAAGCATGTTTTTTCTGTGTGTGTAGATCCACCCTCGCACACAACCCAAAACGGTGTGTCAGCAATTAATGCCTTTAGGGTAATGCTGAAAGTACTTTGCTTGCCTTTGACTTTTCTTCAGCCCGCAACAATAGTTCCGAATTGCAGCCCTCGGCCCTGCAAGATGTAGCATGCAGTTGTGAGGAAGAAAGGGCCTCTGAGCATGTGCAGAGAACTGTTTTCTTGTCACGGGGTAACCAGAGCCCTTCAGGACATATATTCAGGGTCAGCAAAAAAAAAAAAGTGTTTCTATCAGAAGCAAGAACTTTGAAATTGCCTTAACCCCAGTGTTTTTCTCCTCCTAAAAGTATAAATCACCGATACCAGGGTTGGTGCAGGGCTGGCCCTCCAAGTGTCCCTATTTTCCCTTGACAGTCCCAGATTTACAGAAGCCTATTATTATGGAATAGGACACCCCTGTTTTCATCAGAGAAATGTTGGAGGGTATGTTAATTCAGGCGTAGTGAACCTCCAGGTATTGTTTGACTCCCAGATGATGCCTATGCTGGGTGGCTTCCTGGATATATAAAAACAGAATAAAACATTGTCTTCTAAAGGTTGTATAGTTGCTTATCTCCTTAGCTTGAGGGTCGCATAACTCCATACCCTCCAATGTTTCTCTGATGAAAATAGGGATGACTTACCATACCTTCCAACACATCTCCAATGAAAATAGAGACATCCTAAACAAAACCATGCCATTCCGGGATCAAATCAGAAACTGGGATGGCTTCTGTAAATCTAGGGCTGTTGCTGGAAAATAGGGACACTTGGAAGGTCTGAAGTTTTTAATGTTTGACTTTTTGCTATGTTTTTATAGGTGCTTGTAAGCCAAGCAGAGTGACTGGGGAAACCCAGGCAGATGGGTGGGGTATAAATAATAAAACAACAAGAACAACAATAATGGATGATGATGAATGGCTTCCATATTTCCACACAGAGTCGAGCACCATAATCTCTCTTTAAAACTTTAGAATTTCACAGTATCTCTAATGACTGATTATTGCTCTGTGCAGTTCGTCTGTTTGAGGCAGCAAACTGCCATGGTCTGGCCAGGTATTTTTAAGCGGCTGGTTTTGTTTGCTTTTTAAGCTGGTTACAACAACCAGTTCCCTTTCCCCGGTTTTTCTGCAGGGTTCTCAACCATAATCCGCTAACGGTCATTGAAGATGCCCGTTTTTACAAACTGCCCTCGCTGAAGTTCCTGTAAGTACCTGAAATACATTTGCTTGCGTCTTCGCTTGGGATTTTTCTACTACAGATGCTACTATTTGGGTTTGCTTGGGTCGCGAGGAGCTTCATCCATCTTCCTCCTGTTATTTTTGTCACAGCGGGTGGTGCTGTGGGTTAAACCACAGAGCCTAGGACTTGCCAATCCGAAGGTCGGCGGTTCGAATCCCCGCGACAGGGTGAGCTCCCATTGCTCGGTCCCTGCTTCTGCCAACCTAGCAGTTCGAAATCACTTCAAAGTACAAGTAGATAAATAGGTACCACTCTGGTGGGAAGGTAAACGGTGTTTCCGTGCGCTGCTCTGGTTGGCCAGAAGCGGCTTAGTCATGCTGGCCACATGACCCCGGAAGCTGTACGCCGGCTCCCTTGGCCAGTAAAGTGAGATGAGCACCACAACCCCAGAGTTGGCCATGACTGGACCTAATGGTCAGGGGTCCCTTTACCTTTATAACATCTGAAGAGCCAATGTGGTATAGTGGTTAGACTGGACTAGGGCAAGGTAGCCCAAAGTTCAAGTCTGGACTCAGCCATGAAGCACACTTAATGACTATTGGTTGGTTGGTTGCTATATTTTCTCAAATCCTCTGCCTCGCAAGACTGTTGGGAATACTAAATTGGTCAGAGGTTGGAGAGGGAGGCATGTACGCTTCCTTGAATAACTTTGAGGAAAGGCTGGATGGCAATGTAACAAATAAAGACAAATGAAATTTAAAAATACATCTAAATTAACCACTTGATAGTGCCTCCGAGTAACTCTCATAGTTAAAGGCATTCCCCTGCAGCCCAGTTTTCCTGCCAGGTCTCGGCCACAAAATGTGTGAAGTAATATATAAAAAGGAGAGTGTTTGTCTCTGAGCACACACAGATTGCAGCGTTTAATTTTGACTGGAAACTAGTTTTTTTTGTTCCTGGAACACATAAGTGAATGATAAGGGCCTTCTTGGTAGTGATACCTGTTACGTTGTGGGTGAACATATCAGACGACACAGCGATTCTTCAAACAGCTCTTCTTTATTCAGAGGCCAGAACAGAACTGAACTGAAGGGCTCAGTCAGCCTGCTTATATAGAGCTCCAGTACCACGTTACTGTAACAACTTTCTAAAACTATCCAATCACTGAACGTCACTTTCGATCCCTTATTTGCATAACTATCTACAGTATCCATCCAGTCACTGAACGTCACTTTCGATCCTTCATTTGCATAACTATCTACAGTATCCCCCTGCTGGCCCAGGGTGAGAACTTCAGTACGTAACACCACCCGCCCTATGGAGCGCTCTCCTGTCAAATGTCAAAGAGATAAATAATTATATGACTTTCCGTAGACGTCTGCAGGCAGCCCTGTGATGTTCTGTTGGGTTTTTGCATATTCTGTTGGAAGTCCAGAATGGCTGGGGCAACCCAGTCAGATGGGCGGGGAGACGAAGAAGAAGAAGAAGAAGAAGAAGAAGAAGAAGAAGAAGAAGAAGAAGAAGAAGAAGAAGAAAAAGAAGAAGTCAATTGCCTTTGATCATATGTTTAGGTTGCTTTTGTGAATCACTGAGGAACCTGGAGCAGCCCAATGTAATATAGGGAATTAATGCACCAAAACACAGCTATGCAGTTCTCCAACTAAAAAAAAAAAAAAAAAGTCTGCATGTTAAAGGAAAGTTTGCATAAAAATGATTATATTAGTGAAAACAACATAAAAGAATGCATTGCGTTAGGAAAAAATGCTTTCAAAAATGTGTCTTTAAGAAGAAACACACACTAAAACGGTAACAAGTTCTGGTGAGTAAGGACCATTGTTGTTTTTAATGCAAAATATGCAGAAATGTGGCAAACTGAAGATTCAAAAAAATGAGAAACGGAGAGAAAGACACAAACTGATAGATTTTTGCATCCCTAATTGATGCCAGGAATGCAGATTTCCAGTCAAAAGCATGACTCCTAGGCATAGCTGTCAACGTTTCCCGTTTTTTAAGGGAAATTCCCTTATTCTGAATAGGATTCCTCGCAAGAAAAGGGGAAAGTTGACAGCTATGCTCCTAGGTCAGGCTGAGTTGAGGGCTCAAGCTTGCTTCAAAGCCACCAACTTTATCAGACAGCTTTCCTCTCCACACCCAGATGCATGGGGCAGACTGTTCTTAGTCAGTGGCAAAAGAAATGAACTCTGCATGTGCTTGGAGGAACTCTTGTCTTTAGTGTTGTCCGATAGGTGGCAAGGACTGAGCCTCAGGCTCTCTCTCTTCCCATTCTGCATGATGTGGAGCTGTGTATAATTCAGAAGCAGCACACCTTTTTCCCCGTAGAAGCTGCCCCGGTGGAAACGATGGCCAAGTGACGCTTTGCATTGTTACTTCTCACAATTGCATCCCATCCTTTCTCTGAGGAACTCTGGGGTAGCAGGCACGGGGTTAATGCCATTTCATCCTCTCAACAACCCTGTAGGCTAGGCCAGTCTGGTCTAAGACATACCGTATTTTTTGCACCATAACACACAGTTTTTTCCTCCTAGAAAGTAAGGGGAAATGTCTGTGCGTGTTATGGAGCGAATGCCTACGGATGGCGGGGGGATCTGCTGCAGTCGTGAGCAGAGGATCCATGCTTCCCCTTCCTTCCCTCCTCCATGGCTTGCTTTGAAACAGCAAAGCGGGAGAAGAGCCGCTGAGTGGGGAGGAGAGAGGGACAGAGAGCCTGCTTGCCTTAAAGGAGCAAAGTGGGAGAGGAGAGGAGCCGCTTACACGAGTGTAAGCGGCTCCTGTCCGGTTGGCTCCTTTAAAGCAAGCAGGCTCTCTGTCCCTCTCTCCTCCCCACTCAGCTCGCTACATAGCAGCAAAGTTTTTCAGCGAGCCGGGGAGGAGGGAGAGAAGTAGAGCCTTTAAAGGAGCAAAGCGGGAGAGGAGAGGAGCCTTCTCCTCTTATACCCCTCTTCTGCATTATTAACAGCATCCTTCTCCACCCACCCCACGCGTGTCCCTTGTCCCTTGGGTGCTTTTCCTTCCCTCCCCACTTAAAACGTGGTTACAAAGCATGGATCCACATGGATCCTCAGGATTTTTGCATTGGGCTACCCCAAAGTCACCGTCAGATCACATGTCTGAACCACAAAAATCATACATCCACTGTTTTGTTTAGAATATTTTTTTTTCTTGTTTTCCTCCTCTAAAAACTATGTGTGTGTTATGGTCGGGTGCGTGTTATAGAGCAAAAAATACGGTAATTGACCAGAGTGAGGTCACCCAGTGAGTTTCATTAAACCCACTATGCAAGGTGCTCCATCTTTTATATCTCTTGGTATGCCTTGGCGTTTCACACAGCAAAGACTCTTGCGTCCTTTTTCCAGGGACCTTGGTGCCACTGATGTGACTCCAGAGATATTGGAGGCGCTTCTCAGAACTTGCCTGCAACTGAAAACTCTGTAAGTATCGTATGTGACCCTTTTCTTTTGCTGGGGTCCAAGAGTGAGAAGTAAGAACTGAAAATGGCAGCTAATCTTATCTTACCTACCTTTTTCTTTTCTGCTCCTCCTGTTGTCACTCAAGTATCTGGGCTGTTTGCGCTCAGATTGCTGGTAAATTGCAACGAGAAGAGGCTAAAGATGTTTGTCGTTTTTTCCATCTGCAGCATCTTGCCCAGAAAGATGGCCTGTTGCCTCTGCCATATTCAGGACGACATTGAGCTTTTGTGTGAGTCGGTCAAGTTGGATTGTGCCAACACATGTACCGCTAACGTCACTTTGTGTGGTAGGTTTGTTTTTTAAAATTAAACCGTTTGTTTCTGTCTGTCTAGTTTCTGGGTAGAAACTATACCTCCATTTTCAAATGTAATCCATTCCAGAAGACCGTTCAACTTCCAAAACGTTCAAAAACCAAAGCATGCATTTCCGGAAGCATTTACATCCGGAAAACTCAATACGGAAGCCACGTGGCACATTCAGCTTCCAAAAAGCGTTCAGAAACCGCAGTAGGTTTTTGGCGTTTGGAAGCCGAAACGTTTGACTTCCGAGACGTTCGAAAACCGAGGTACCACTGTATCTTTAAAGCAAATGTGAAGCACAATCGTTCCCTCAAAGAATTCTGGGCCTTGTGGTTTGTTAAGGGTTTCTGGGAACTGTAACTCTGTGAGGGGCAAACCACACTACCCAGAATTCTTTGAGGGGAAGAATGTGCTTTAACGGTATCGTGCGCAACCCAGCCTAAGGGGGGGAAATGTTGGGAAATGGAACACGTTAACAAATGAGGCCAGAAACGCCAGTGTTCAAAATGGCACCAAAATCGAAACAAATCCACAAAGTGCAATCTTTTTACCCCCAGAATCCTGCATTTAGGCTCTTCCTCCACATTTCTAATTGGCCGTGGTTGACCTTCTAAAGGGAAGCTAAACTGAAATAAACGGTTTATTTAAAAGCTTACACGTTCAGAGTAGTACAGAACCTGTAAGAAACTAACACAAAGGGTGTAAGATAAAACACAGGCATGCAAGTGGTGCTAGATTCGCAATAAAGGGTAAAGGGACCCCTGACCATTAGGTCCAGTCGTGATCGACTCTGGGGTTGCGGCGCTCATCTCGCTTTATTGGCCGAGGGAGCTGGCGTACAGCTTCCGGGTCATGTGGCCAGCATTACTAAGCCGCTTCTGGAAAAACAGAGCAGGGCACGGAAATGCTGTTTACCTTCCCGCTGGAGCGGTACCTATTGATCTACTTGCACTTCGTGCTTTCGAACTGCTAGGTTGGCAGGAGCAGGGACCGAGCAACGGGAGCTCACCCCGTCGCGGGGATTCGAACTGCCGAACTTCTAATCGGCAAGTCCTAGGCTCTGTGGTTCAACCCACAGCACCACCCACGTCCCTAGATTCGCAGTAGCATTGCCCCAAAACAACAGGGCTGAGAGAGAAAACACACACACACACACACACACACACACACACTTGCCCCATTGAATTCAGTGGGGCTTACTCCCAGGTAGAAGGGTATAGGGTTGCAACAGGGGCCATATTCAGCCCAAACTGGACAGAATGGTCACATTCACACCATACATTTATAACATATGGCTCCCCCCCCCCCGCAAGAATCCTGGGAACTGTAGCTCACCCTTTTACAGAACTATGATTCCCAGGAACCCTGAACAATTCGAAGTTCTCAGGATTCCTTGAAGGGAAGCCGTGTGATTTCGCTGTATTTGTCCCATTTCCAAGTTCCCTTCCCGAAGCTCACAGGATAACTCTGTTGTTCTTTCCTTGTTCTTCTTTCTCCGAGCAGAGAAAGAGGAGGCGATGAGCAAGATGCAAGAAGATGTCATCAAGGTGTTGGAAACCAGGAAGCTGAACGACAGCGGCAGCACCCTGAACATTATGCCGGAGAGGTCTTTCCGCGCCAACCTGACTCTGACCCTCTCGGCCACCGAGGGCAAGTCTCACTTGGACCTCCATTTCCACCGACTCCCCACCAGCCTTTTCGAATCCGTCAAGGGCTTCAAAAAGCTGAAGAGCGAGGACCTCCTGGATGTGAAGTGGGCTGATCAGAGCGAGCTGAAGAAGCTGTACCTGCTGGCCAACTTGCTGCAGGTGGCGCTCAAAGAGAAAATCGCAGAAGACGAAAGGGAGAGTCAAGGCGGGCCACAGCCGGCTCAGGAGCCTCCGAAAACACAGCAGACTACAAGGGCTGCCCAAGCGAAGGGAAGACACCTAAGAAGGGTGAGAAGAGAAACTTGGCGTGGCAACACCCCAAGATGGGTGGAGTCGTTTCTCAGGGCTGGCAGAGAGAGGCGAGAATTTGCAGAGTCTGCCAAGCAGCATACGGGGCAACAAAGCAGCACAGATTCCCCTGCTAGGCCTCGGAACTGGAGGAAGCTAGCCGGGGGTCTAGAGCCTCTAAGTATGGCTCGACTCCGCCGAGCAGCTCTTGGTTCCTCTTGGAAACGCTCCGCCGGACAGTACCCGACCCAGTCCCCTCCCTTGACCGCCTCCATCATGGTGGACGAGAATCCCGAAGACATGACAGGCAAGGTAGTGATTATCTTGAAGCACCCCAACAAAACCAGCAGCGCAGAGCAGGGAGAGCAAAGCCCTGCTGTGAAGGAGGAGGTGCAAGTAGTACCTAACCCGGTTTCACCCGTCGAGGCTCAGCCGGCCGCCGAGGCTCAGCCGGCCGCCGAGGCTCAGCCGGCCGCCGAGACCCAGCCGGCCGTCGCATCTCCACGTGAAGAGAGCACAGACAAGTCGGAGGAAATTTTGCGGGAGCGCCTGGAGTCTGAGATATTGAAGAAGGAGGAGCTGCTCAGCCAGCTGATGAAAGAAGATAAATCCAAGCCCCCGCCCGACGACTCGGAAACCTTGAACGAGATCTCCCCCGACATCACCTTGTCGCAAGAGACGCACTGGGAGCACCACGAGCAGAGGACCACGTATTCCCCGCGCCTTCAGCTCTTGCCAGCTCCAGACGACTATTTGCTTCAGGGCGACCTCTTTGAAGCGGAGCTGAACAAACGTTTGGAGCCCCTCATCCCCAACGCGCCGGTGAGGAACCTCATCTCCCACGTGATCCGCATCTTGAAGATGGACTGCACAGAACCCGCCATCCAGCTGGCTTGTGCTAAGCTTATCTCCAGGACAGGCCTCCTCATGAAGCTCTTCAGCGAGAGAGAAAACATCAAGGAGACCACCTCCCTGTGGAAGTCGTACCTTTGGTCTGCCAAGAATACAGCCAACAAGACCACGTTGAGCCCAAGGAAAATGGGGAAACCTTCCGACGAGGTAAGGCAGCTTTCGCCAACCTGGTGCTTTTCAGATGGCGTTGAGTTACAAATTCCATCGTCCCTGATCATTGGCTATGCTGGTTGGGACTGATGGAAGTTGTGATCTGAAGACTACAGTCCAAAGTTGCAGAAGAGTGTGGGAATGTTGTGGATGGTAGGAGAGGACATATTGATTAAATATTATCCTTCCTAACTCACGCTAGTGAGTCATATATATACAGTGGTACCTCGGGTTAAATACTTAATTTGCTCCGGAGGTCCGTACTTAACCTGAAACTGTTCTTAACCTGAAGCACCACTTTAGCTAATGGGGCCTCCTGCTGCTGCCACGTCGCCAGAGCACGATTTCTGTTCTCATCCTGAAGCAAAGTTCTTAACCTGAAGCACTGTTTCTGGGTTAGTGGAGCCTGTAACCTGAAGCGTCTGTAACCCGAGGTACCACTGTGTAGCAGAGCTCATTCCCCATTTTACACAGCAAGAAGCTAGTTGCAGATTTGTTTGAATCTCTTTAGTTAAGCAATCTGTTCTGGCATGCCCATATTGGAGTATATTCCTGGGAAGACCCCTTTGATTTCCTCCTAAAAGAATAAAGAGTCTTCCTTATGAGTAATGAAAAGTTTACTCACATTCAGTTCACGGTATGATCCCTGAAGGCAGGCTTTAGCTTGTAGGGACAGACACAGTGTGGCTTACATCCTTGTAAGGATGGGCCCATGTGCTGCTGGCAGAGAGCCAGCAGACAGCATCAGGAGCAGTGGCCAAAGTGAAAGAGAGCGTCAAAAGAGAGATGGCTGCCTGACCAGCTCCTTTTATGGGGTCTCCCAGGGTCATGCCCACCTACCTGGTCACACGCAAGGGGAGGATGCTCCAGACCAGGTGTGACAGGAAGTCCTCCTGGCTGGAGTAACACCCCCTGCGTGTCCACTCTGGGCAAACAGGAAGTGTTGTACTTGATTGCTTATGTAACATCCCACAAAGACTGAGGTAAGGGGCAAGTGTAGGCAAGCCTACCAGTGGTCTCTCAGAAGGTTGGCCAACGCCCAGCTTAGTTGGGTGTGCTCCTACAGTCTGTTTACTCCAGGGATTGATTTGGCGTAGGTTTCTAGGAAGATTCGTTCTTACGTTTTAAACGCACTTCATAAGGGAGAAAGGAGAGGCAAAAAATTATTGATGTAGGCAGGCGATGCAGAGGTCCTTTGGCTGCCTCTGAGAAGGCCCATAGCTTTGTGGTGAACCACATGGTTAGTGTTAAGTTGTGGGTGAACATATCAGGCGACACAGCGATTCTTCAAACAGCTCTTGTTTATTCACAGGCCAGAACAGAACTGAACTGAAGGGTTCAGTCAGCCTGCTTATATAGAGCTCCAGTACAACGTAACTGTAACAATTTTCTAAAACTATCCAATCACTGAACGTCACTTTCGATCCCTTATTTGCATAACTATCTACAGTATCCCCCTGCTGGCCCAGGGTGAGAACTTCAGTACATAACAGTTAGCATACAGAAGAACCCAGATATAGGGGGGAATTCTGCATTGCGCTCCTCTGATTCTTCCATCGGTGCCAGTATTTGTGCTTGTCAGGTGGAATCATTCCGCTGCTCTCCTGCGCTGTTTGGGGGGATGCATTCTCCGGACCCCCCAGAGAAGATTTGGGGGAGATGCAGGGAAGTGTGCAGAGGGAAGAAGTGGGAAGCCTCGTCGCACTAGCAAAAAACCTTGCGCCAGCTTCTGCTGGCGTGCGTGTTTAATTGAATCCAGGCCTCCGTCCCTGGCATCAATAGTTAAATATATCCCGGGCAATAAGGAAAAGCATTGGTTGCCAGATTCAACAGGCTGGGATTCATGGATCAAAATCTGATTCTAGTACAGTGGTACCTCGGGTTACAGACGCTTCAGGTTACAGACTCCGCTAACCCAGAAATAGTACCTCAGGTTAAGAACTTTACCTCAGGATGAGAACAGAAAGCGCACGGCAGCAGTGGGAGGCCCCATTAGCTAAAGTGGTGCTTCAGGTTAAGAACAGTTTCAGGTTAAAAATGGACCTCTGGAACGAATCAAGTTCTTAACCTGAGGTACCACTGTATAAGGCAGCTTTATGTGTTTGTATGAGTGCAAGCCACCCTCAAACAGTGTTTGTGGCTGATGAAAGGAGAGAAACACAGAAAAAGCCAACTGCCTTATTTTACTTTCTTCTGTCCAATCTTGCAGATAGCAAGGCAGGGAATTCCAGAATATGGGTACGGCAACAAACTGCTGCTGGCTATTTCAGTGACGGCTGTGATAATGATTATCATTGCAGTAATTTGCCTGATTGAGGTAAGCTAAAAATCTGTTCTTGTTGTTGTTGTTTTAAACATCCTTATTTTGATCTCTTAACTTGCCCTATCTTCCATTGCTTTGAAAAAGTAGCATATATCCCCAAAACACACTATATTCTGCTGCTGTGGAAGGACCAACACCCTGCTGGTTATAACACCTTGTTCTTCACCTTAATTTAAGCCAGAGTTACACATAAGGATGAAGAATCTGTCAATTTTAGTTCTCTTATTTTCTCATTTTTCCCAGTCTTAAATGCACTTTTCCACTTTTTACAGCAATTAGTGACATTTTAAAAAAAAGAAATCTGCATGAGAATTCATCAGTATTTTAGTGCAGTTTTCTTATTAAACATATTTGTATACCCAATTTCGGCTGAGGCACACATTTTTGCTGTTAATACAATGCATTTTTGTTTGTTGTTTTCACTAATATGTTTATTTTTATGCCCACATCCCCCAATATATGCATTTCCCTCCGCTAAACACAGTTGGGTTGGAGAACTGCTTTGCAAAATTTAGATAACTGAATTTTGAAGCATAGCTTTGTTTTGGCTCATGAACTGTTTCAGAAAGTGTGAAATTGCACTGTATTTAAATGTGCACGGAATCAATTTCCTCCTCTACCCCTACCACACACACAAACACACACACACACACACACACACACACACACACACACACACACACACACACATCTCTTCTGAAACGGGTCTTCTGCTTCTATAATGTCAAGGCTAAGACCAGGAACAGAATAAATGACCGCAGCAAACACCTTCACAACAGGGAGTAGGACTGAGGTATCCAAGCAGCTTTGAGCTCTAGCTCCATCCTTTTAAATAGAAAGGAGCCTGCGCTTGTTATCCGAGGCCCATCTCAGTGTCCCCCTCCCTGCGAGGTTTGGAGGGAGACAATGTAAGAACGAGCCTTTGCTGTGCTGGTTCCTCGTCTGTGGAATGCTCTCCCCAGAGAGTCTCGCCTGGCACCATCATTACATGTCTTAAACGCCAGGCAAAGCCTTTATTCTTTAGACCAGCCTTCATCATTAAAAAATCTATTGCCTGTTAAATGGGGGGGGGGAGTGTTATTATGATTATTTTATAATTATGCTCCGTATTACCGTATTTTTCGCTCTATAAGACGCACCAGACCACAAGACGCACCTAGTTTTTGGAGGAGGAAAACAAGAAGAAAAAAATTCTGAATCTCAGAAGCCAGAACAGCAAGAGGGATCGCTGCGCAGTGAAAGAAGCAATCCCTCTTGCTGTTCTGGCTTCTGGGATAGCTGCGCAGCCTGCATTTGCTCCATAAGACGCACACACTTTCCCCCTTACTTTTTAGGAGAGAAAAAGTGAGTCTTATAGAGCAAAAAATACAGTATGTTCTTATTATTAGGCTGCATAAATTATGTTCTTAATATTGTACACTGCCCAGGGATCTTTTGGATAAAGGGCAGCATATAAATGGAATAAGTAATAATAGTAATAACAATTATAATTATAGGCATGACAACAAACTAGTCTCTTCCTTGGCCACCCCAGTCATTCCTGCTACCCATCTGTGAGTAATCTTAGAATCTTGAGTCAGTCACAATCGCTTCTTCCTCTTCTTGTTAAACAGATCTGCTCTCAGCGTTCGGCAGCTAAATCAAAGGACGGCAGCTCTGAAAAAAGGTAATTCTTCCCCATGAATCCTTAGTTCTCTGCAGTTTAGATTTCTGCATGCAGGACCAAATCTCAAATCTGCATCCAAATCTCAAGCTCATGATTTGGGTGCTGGGGATTCTATCCCTTCCTCTGTGAGAACAACAATTAGTTGTCCCCCAACAATTAGTTAAGGAAAATCAAGTCCTATATCAGGCACCCCCAACCTTTGGCCCTCCAGATGTTTTGGACTACAATTCCCATCATCCCTGACCACTGGTCCTGTTAGCTAGGGATCATGGGAGTTGTAGGCCAAAACATCTGTAGAGCCGCAGGGTGGGGATGCCTGTCCTATACTGTAGCTGCCTGCTACATATTTAAGAGCAAGTCAAGTTTAGCCCTTAGCAGTAGGACGTGTCATTTTAGGGGGTGAAGCTTAATTTGTGCAAATATCTTCTTAAAAATAAGTTTTTGGGTGCGAGGAATCCAAATCTGCTATTATTTGTGTGATCTGGACAACATTTAGCTTGTTAAGTATGTTTGATGAGGAAGCACGCAAACCGCTTTTGGAAAACCAAAGAATTTTTATTTTTACTTTCTAAAAGGCTTAGGTAATGCTAGATAATTAATAAATACTAAAACTGCAAGTACTTGGTTTTTAAAACTGATTTCTATGCCATTTTTACACACATTTTACTCACCAAACAAAACTAATTTATATTTATTTAGCCAAAATATATTTTGAATTCCCAAGTCGTGTTACGAACTTTCAACACCCCCTCATTTGGGGAATTTCAAAGTTGGAAAATTCAACACGTCCTGCCTTAGCAGCCTTTTGTCTTAAGACAAAACCCCATGTTTCTACGGAGAGGTGTGCCAATGTCTTCCTTTTAAACTGGTCTAGTAATCAGTGTATCTTTAGTCATGTGTGTGCCAAATTTTTGATTTGTTGGTGGTCTGTAGGTGGAGCTCCCATTGTTCAGTCCCTGCTCCTGCCCACCTAGCAGTTTGAAAGCACGTCAAAGTGCAAGTAGATAAATAGGTACCACTCTGGCAGGAAGGTAAACGGCATTTCCGTGCGCTGCTCTGGTTCACCAGAAGCGGCTTAGTCATGCTGGCCACATGACCCAGAAGCTGTCTGTGGACAAATGCTGGCTCCCTCGGCCTATAGAGCAAGATGAGCGCGCAACCCCAGAGTCGTCCGCGACTGGACCTAACGGTCAGGGGTACCTTTACCTTTACCTTTTAGGTGGACTTTAGTCACTTCAGAGTAATTTTGCAACCATATGTTCAGGAAGGCAAGTAGAAGCATTATTGTCTATGCACCTACTTCAGTATGCATGGAGGCGCATTTTGGACATCCGCCTCAAAGTTCAGCGTGTGGCGGCAGGACCTACTGCCATTTGCATGTTCCTTGTGCATACAGAGAACAGCCCTAATAATTGAAAAAGGCTTTTGAGAGAAGGAGACAGAGAGATTCATGTCTCTTTTTCAGGTGCTTCCAGTAACCAGGACAGCTTTATGCTACCAAACTGAATCTCTCTCACATTAATGCGAAAAAGTACCTGAAACATTTGCGGAAGAAGTGTACAAATGCCAGTCTTTACATTTAGAAACCCGGACCTCAAATTTAAGAGGCGGGAATTCGTAAAGCATTGCACTGAGATTCAAGATTTTGTTTATTGCTCATTCCTAAGGTGGGACGCGGATGGTGCTGTGGGTTAAACCACAAAGCCTAGGGCTTGCCGATCAGAAGGTTGGTGGTTTGAATCCCCGCGATGGGTGAGGTCCCGTTGCTTGGTCCCTGCTCCTGCCAACCTAGCAGTTCGAAAGCACATCAAAGTGCAAGTAGATAAATAGGTACCGCTCCGGCGGGAAGGTAAACGGTGTTTCCATGCGCTGCTCTGGTTCGCCAGAAGCGGCTTAGTCCTGCTGGCCACATGACCCGGAAACTACGCCGGCTCCCTCGGCCAATAAAGTGAGATGAGTGCCGCAACCCCAGAGTCGGTCACGACTGGACCTAATGGTCAGGGGTCCCTTTACCTTTAAGGTATCTGCACACACCATCAAAAGGTCTTTTACATCTTCCTAGAACTATTACCAAGCACACACATTTATCTTTTTTTCTTTTTTACATTAAAGGACCTTTCTGGGTAGAAGGAAGAAAGGCGCAGACAGACAAGTAAGTCATCTCATTGGGCCTGAGAGATATGGGTCCCCGTTTCCTTCTGAACTAGGGATGCTTTGTTTGACCTTGGGCAAGCCCCAGTTTATTTCCCTTACTAAGCATCTAGTCCAGGGGCGCCAGCAGTTTGTGGACTACAACTCCCATCATCCCTAGCTAGCAGGACCAGTGATCAGGGATGATGGGAGTTGTAGTCCAGAAACAATGGGTGGCACAAGTTCAGGGAAACCCTGATCTGGCGTCAGTGAACAGCCAGGAGTCCTTTGGGAATGATGGAGGCAGCGATCTGCAGTTGTTTGTCCCCAAATCTGACAATGAGAGATAATTACTGCCTCTCAAGATTCTGCCAGTTTCCATTTCTTCCCGTTTCTCATTTTCCCAATCTTAACTTGAGTTTGCCCAATTTCTGCATCTGTTTGCAATTAAAAATAAATAAATTTAAATTTTAAAAAATTAATTTTTTAAATTTAAAATAATTTTATATATATATATATATATATATATATGCAGGTTTTGGTGTCTTCGGGTGTCTTCCCGTGTAAGAGTTGGGGTGTCTAGGCGACGTTTCGACGAGGTCTCACTCGTCATCTTCAGGCTGGTGCTTTCGGCTTCTTGTTACTGGAACAGAGCAGGATCTCAGTGTTTGAGTTCCTATAAATACTGTTGAGGGGGTGTGGTGTATAGCCTCCAACGTTCTGGGCAGAGAGGAAGTTTCCAGGTTAGTGTGCCTTTTCTTCTTTTGTTCATTAATTACTTGAGGGATATCTTGAGTGATTTCTTGAGTGATATTCTGAGTACCACTTAGGAGGGTCATTAGGTGTGGATTAGTTGCTAAAGCTTTCGTGTCTTGACCTCTTGAGCTTGTGAAGAGTTTTTTCTGAGAAGATGGCTGTACTGCACTTAGTTTTGCTCTGGCTTGGCTTCGTGTATAGGGGCGAGCTGTGGTTTTGTGCCCTGTGCCAGCCAGATCTGTGTAGGGATTGCAGGGGGGTGCAGCATCCGGAGGTGCCACTATGGTTTGGCTACTGGATGGTGTCTGTAATTTATCTGTGGAGAGGGTCTGGGTTTGGGTCTGGTGTGGTTGATTGGAGATGGCGTTCTGTGTGCCTCTGGTTCTGGTGTCGGTTTTTGTGGGGAGGGCTAATTTCCAGATGTCTGGCAGGCGGGACGTGTCGTCACGCTTGTTCATGTTGTGAGGGTGTTTCTCTATCTCGATGGCTTCCATGATTATTCTCTTGTGGTGATGTTCCATGTTAAAGAGCAATTTGGAATCTGCAAAATTAATTTCGTGTCCTGTTTCTTTCATGTGTTGGTAAAGAGAGGAAGTTTTTTCTTCTTTTTTGACGGCATTCTTGTGTTCTGCGATACGTGCTGTCAGGGGTTTAGGTGCAGAGGCACGGGCAAGGGAGGAAACAGAGAGCGAAGGGGAGGAGACAGAGGAAAGGATGAGTGATGACGACGACCCGAGATCTCCCAGTCTTTCCAGTGAATCAGAGGATTCACAGAAAGGAGCACCAGTGGCCAGGGCAAGGGGGGAGTCTAGGGAGGCACCCCAGGAAGATAGAGCCAGAGGAGACTCAGGGGGGAGCAGCTGGAAATCGGGACCAGCGTCACCGCCAGGAAGCAGGGAAGAGGAAAGGAGCCAGGGGGGAAGCGCTGGCAGCTCACCACAGGAGGGAGGGCAGGAGTCAGGAGTGGCCACACCTCCATCAGGGAGCGAAGAAACGGTTAAGAGGAAAGTGGAAGGTTGGGCGCGCGCGCCAAGTTCAAATGCAGAGGAAGGCGGCGCAGTGAGCAGCCCCGAAAGGGAACCAGGTCCTAAAGCCCGGCGCAAGGAGGCAGAAGGGTCCGGGTCAGCGTCAGAAGAATCCCGGAAGGAAGAAGCCCCGGGGGGTAGAGGGACCCAGAGGAGGACAGTCAGGAGGAAAAGGTGGAGCAAGGCTAGGATATTAAGTTGGTGCGCACGGGGCGGAGACTCAGACGGAGCCTCGCCGATCTAGCTAGTAGACGTAGAGTTGCAGACAGCAGCGTGAGAATGGAAACTGTAATTCAATAAAGACTTTTACTTAATGACCGCTGGCTAGCGTGATCCTCTGTGAGCTAGGATCTGGAAGCAGCTCTGACAGTAGGCTCCGTCTCCACATTGTGGGCATCTGCAGCCTCGAGGAGGGGAGAGAAACAGGCGCCCACTAGCGAGCTCACGAACGGCAGGAGACATGACGGCTGAGCAGCAGATAGAGGACCTCAGAAAAGCAGTGGCACAACTGAACGCCGAGGTTCTTGCATCCAGGAAGAGAGAGGACGAGGCAGCTGCCGCCTGCAGGGATCTCCAGGTCAGGTTAGACGTACTGGCAAAGCAAACACCCCGGCAGGAGGGAATTGGGTTGGCGAGACGGACAGGCGGGCTGCTCTCTCACTTCGATGGGAACCTGCAACAGTATCCCAACTTTAGAGCCGACGTACTGTGCGCACTGCAACTGTTACATAAAGACTTTAGAGATGAACAGGAGAGAGTGGGGTTCATCATGTCCCATCTGCATGGGGAGGCGAAAGCATGGTTGCGCAATTTATGGAGAGATAACGATCCGGCGCTCCAGAATGCGGATGCCTTTATTAAAGCGATGGATGGGTGTTTCTTATCAAGTATTGACATTGATCTTGCACGGAAGGAGGTGCATGGGCTGAGACAAGGGAGGGCCAGCGTCAGACAGTATCATGCCCGCTTTTTCGCCTTGGTCAGCGCCCTGGAATGGGACAGAGATTCGGCTCCTGTAAGAGACCTCTTTTGGGAGGGACTGCACAACTCGATTAAAGATGAGATAGCGAGGGGGGAGAGACCCCGAACCACCCAGGAGGTCGTTCAGAGGGCACTGGCAGTGGGGGTGAGGCTGGAAGGACGTCCGTGGAGCAAGGACGAAGGACGTGGAGGGCGCGAACCAGCCGGGGGCCCCTCCTTCTTTCCCAGAGAAGCAGCGCGGGCGCAATCCACGCCTCCGCCAGGAGGAGGAGCCGAACCTATGGAGGTTGGAGGTGCAAGGGCTCAGTCAGCAACCAGAGCCCTAGCACCGGCAGCAGTGAAGGCGAAGCCTCCTAGAGGGACCAGGAAGTGTTACGTCTGTGAGCTGCCAGGGCATATGGCGAAAGAGTGTCCCCAGAGGCCCCACAAGCTTACTGCAGCCTCAGCAATGGTGACTGCAGCAACGCAGCAGGGAGGACCACAGCAGGGAAACGACGATGTCTGGCTGGAGGAAGAGGCACTGGGGCCCAGCCAGACGTGTTAGTGACGCAGTCCCCAGAAATTTTACAGCCAGTGAACCCCCTCCCGCCCAAACCAGTAGTGAGGCTCACAGCATCTCTCCAGCTGCCCAATGGAATCACCATGGACGTGCCAATCACCATCGACTCCGGCAGCAACGCGGACTTTATAGGGCAGGAATTTGTCGACAGGCACGCTGTGCAGTTGCTGCCGGCCACACTGCCCCTGCAGGTTGTCACGGTGGATGGCAGGGAGCTGCTAGGGGGGCAAGTGGTGAAGCAGACGCCACCAATGGTGATGCGACTTGGGAATCACAGGGAAGTCATCAGCTTCAACGTAACTCAACTGTCTGACACGCCCATTGTATTGGGCATGAGTTGGCTGGACAAGCACAGCCCAACGATGGCTTGGTTCCAGAGGCAGCTGGTCTTCGGCTCTTCCTTTTGTGCTGAACACTGCATCGTACCCAGGCAGGAAGGAGACGAAGAGGAGTCACAGCTGCTGCTAGGCACGCTGCAAGCGATTCCCCACAAGTACGCAGAATTTCTGGAAGTTTTCTGCGAGAAGGAGGCGGACAGGCTACCCCCTCACAGACCATATGACTGCAAAATTGACCTGCTGCCGGGGGCGGCGCTGCCTAAAGGGAAGCTGTATTCCATGTCTGAGGACGAACTGCAGGAACTCAAAGACTTCATCGATCATAATTTGGAGCGCGGTTTCATCCGGGAGTCTAAGGCAGCGGGGGGCAGTCCTGTATTCTTTGTTAAGAAGCGAGACACGCCCCAAAAAAGACTCGTAGTGGATTACAGGATTTTGAACAGTGTGACCAAGCCGTCGGACTTCCCCATGCCCCGCATCGACGACCTCCTGGCGAAGGTACGGAAGGGAAAGGTGTTCACCAAGTTGGACCTGCGGGGGGCGTACAACCTCATTCGCATGCGGGAGGGTGATGAGTGGAAGACAGCCATGTTCACGCCACTGGGTACCTACGAATACAGAGTTATGCCTTTTGGACTGCAAAATGGCGCTCACGTTTTTCAAGCATTTATGCATCACGTGTTGGCGGGACTTCTCTACAAGACGTGCGTCTGTTTCTTGGATGACATCCTGATCTTTTCGGAGTCGCAGCAAGAACATGACAAGCACGTCAAGGAAGTGCTGGGCAGGCTAAAGCAACACAGGCTCTACGCCAAGCTGGAGAAGTGCCAATTTGACGTGCCGGAGGTGGATTTTCTGGGCTACAAGCTGTCTGACAAGGGGCTCGCCATGGACAGCGCCAAGGTTCGAGCAGTGTTGGATTGGAAGAGCCCACGCAACCGGAAGGAGGTCCAACGGTTTGTCGGCTTTGCGAACTTCTATCGCAAGTTTATCAAGGGCTTCGCGATGCAGACGGCGGCCATCACTGACACCCTTAGCTCCAAGAAGAAGAAGTTCATCTGGACAGAGCAGGCGGAGCAGTCCTTTCAGGCCCTCAAGCGTCTCTTCGCGTCGGAAGAGCAGTTGCTTCATGTCAACCCCAGCATGCCGATGAGGGTGGAGACAGACGCTTCGGACAGAGCAGTGGGGGCGGTCCTGCTGCAGAAGGACCCGCAGGGCGTGTG
The DNA here is from genome assembly GCF_964188305.1 of Podarcis bocagei. NCBI lineage: Eukaryota > Metazoa > Chordata > Lepidosauria > Squamata > Lacertidae > Podarcis > Podarcis bocagei. The sequence continues at coordinate 14,517,021 of NC_138138.1, read as the reverse complement.
GCGGCCGGGAGCGTTTTACTCCAGGAAGCTCAGCAAGTCCGAGCAGAACTACACCATATGGGACAGGGAGTTGCTGGCCATTCATGCAGCGTTCAAGGCGTGGAGGCACTTTCTGATCGGCGCCAAGCACACGGTGCAGGTTTGCACGGACCACAAGAATCTGGAACACTGGCGCACGGCACAGTTCCTGAACCAGAGGCAGATACGTTGGGCTGAGTTCTTTGCGGACTTCGACTTCCGCATTGAGTATGTCCCGGGGGACACCAACATCATGGCAGACGCTCTCTCCCGCAAGCCACAGTATCTGGAGGACGCAACACCAGCGGCCGCCATGCACATCTTTGCACCGACAGTGTGGGCGTGCGCCGCGGCGACCGTGGACCTAGAGGCGGTGCGGCGAGCGTTGCAGGGGGACTCCTTCGCACGAGCGAAGATGGCAGAGGTGCAAAGGGGCAAGGCAGCGGCCGACGGTTTCCAGCTACGAGATGGATTGCTCATCCGTAAAGGGGCCATCTACGTGCCGGGTGACGAACTTCGAGCCACGGTGCTACAGCAGCTGCACGACGCACCCACGGCCGGGCACTTTGGCAAGGAGAAGACGGTGGAATTAGTAGCCAGGGATTTCTGGTGGCCTGGAATGAGAGGGGAGGTCGCAGACTACGTGGCGAGGTGTGACACCTGCCAGAGGGCAAAGCCGGTGCACAAACCGCCGGCTGGACTGTTGGAGCCGCTGCAAACTCCGGTCGAACCTTGGGAAAGGGTGGCTCTGGACTTTGTCACGGATCTGCCCAGCTCAAGGGGCAAGACGGCAGTGTTGGTGGTTGTGGACCTGTTCTCCAAGATGGCGCATTTCATTCCGTGTGCTAAGGTGGCCACGGCAGAGCAAACCGCCAAACTGTTCATAGACCACGTGTTCAAGGTTCACGGTCTGCCACGGTCTATTCTGTCCGACCGCGGGCGGCAGTTCATCTCGAACTTCTGGCAGAAGCTGATGGGCTTCCTAAACGTCAAGATCAATCTGGCGTCGGCGAGACACCCGCAGACCAACGGGCAAGCGGAGCGAGCCAATGCCATCATGCAGCAGTACCTGAGATGTTATGCAAACCAACAGCCTGCGACGTGGGTGGATTACCTGCCGCTTGCAGAGTTTGCCTACAACAACACGAAGCACGTATCCACGGGCGTCACGCCGTTCTTCGCCAACAACGGGCGGCACCCTAGAACCTTCCCGGGACTGGAATGCAGGGGAGAAGGGGAGCCGCAGTCAGCAGATGCGTTCGCGTCGGAACTGCAGGAAGTCCACGATCAGCTGCGGCGCCACCTGGAGCTGGCTAAACACGCATACAAGGTACAAGCGGACAAACACAGAAGGGTTGGCGAAGAGCTCCACGTGGGAGACTGGGTCTGGTTAGCAGCCCACGCAGTGCCGGCCAGGTCGTTGGCCAAGAAGAAACTAGGGCATAAACAACTGGGGCCATACCAAGTCGAAGAGCAGGTCAACCCGGTGGCTTTCAGGCTGGCGCTTCCGGAGGGTTCCAGAATGCATCCGGTGTTCCACAGATCGGTGCTCACTCCCTACAAGGCACCGCACAGGTTCCAGGAACCCGGAACGGCGCCGAGTCCGCTCAGAGAAGGAACGGGGCACGCGGGAGTGGCACAGGAGGAGCGCATCAACGAAGTCACGGAGATTTTGGACTCCAGATGGGGGGAAGAGGGAGTAGAATACTTTCTCGCCAGGGAGGGCACCCCGGCCAGTGCGAACAGCTGGGTGCCGGGCTACGCTTTGGACGAACCTCTGCTCAAAGACGAGTTTCATGCCCTCTTCCCACATAGACCTATGCCAGCAGACTTTTTCGACGACTGGCTTTTCACGCCCACGCTTTCGGACAGCACGTTCAGGGGGTTCGACTCGGACGAGGAACCAACACGAGACGTCCGTTCCCCGGAGGGGTCACCCTCGGGATCTGTCTCAGAACCCTCGTATTGGTGGGACGATAGGCCGGAGGAGCAGTTCCGCAGGAAGTGGCTGGACTGTTCCGGCCGAGCAACGCCGCCTGGAGGAAGTGCGGGAGAGACGGACATGGACATTTTCGGGGACGACCCGGGTTTCGAGCACGGCGGCACAGAGATGGAAGAGGAGGTGACTGTCGTCAACGAGAGCAGAGAGGAAGACCCGGAAGAGTTCCGATGGAGGCCTGCCACGGGAAGCGACCGATATCCGACGTTCGTCCCTTTGCAACAGCAGCCCCCAGCTCCAGCACCGGAAGGAGGGGAGGGGGGACTGGGGGGCTTCGAGGGGGGGATGGATGTCAGGGGTTTAGGTGCAGAGGCACGGGCAAGGGAGGAAACAGAGAGCGAAGGGGAGGAGACAGAGGAAAGGATGAGTGATGACGACGACCCGAGATCTCCCAGTCTTTCCAGTGAATCAGAGGATTCACAGAAAGGAGCACCAGTGGCCAGGGCAAGGGGGGAGTCTAGGGAGGCACCCCAGGAAGATAGAGCCAGAGGAGACTCAGGGGGGAGCAGCTGGAAATCGGGACCAGCGTCACCGCCAGGAAGCAGGGAAGAGGAAAGGAGCCAGGGGGGAAGCGCTGGCAGCTCACCACAGGAGGGAGGGCAGGAGTCAGGAGTGGCCACACCTCCATCGGGGAGCGAAGAAACGGTTAAGAGGAAAGTGGAAGGTTGGGCGCGCGCGCCAAGTTCAAATGCAGAGGAAGGCGGCGCAGTGAGCAGCCCCGAAAGGGAACCAGGTCCTAAAGCCCGGCGCAAGGAGGCAGAAGGGTCCGGGTCAGCGTCAGAAGAATCCCGGAAGGAAGAAGCCCCGGGGGGTAGAGGGACCCAGAGGAGGACAGTCAGGAGGAAAAGGTGGAGCAAGGCTAGGATATTAAGTTGGTGCGCACGGGGCGGAGACTCAGACGGAGCCTCGCCGATCTAGCTAGTAGACGTAGAGTTGCAGACAGCAGCGTGAGAATGGAAACTGTAATTCAATAAAGACTTTTACTTAATGACCGCTGGCTAGCGTGATCCTCTGTGAGCTAGGATCTGGAAGCAGCTCTGACACGTGCATTTATTCGTCTGTTTGTTTGTCCAATGTACGTGGCTGGGCAGACTTTGCAGGGTATTTCATAGACCCCTTGGTTTTCTAATTGGATTTTATCTTTGGGGTTTCTGAGGATATTGGCTATTTTTTGGTTGGTGCAAAAGGCTGTTTTGATATTGTGTTTATGGAGGATTTTGCTAATTTTATCTGTAGTGCCCTTGATATAAGGAAGGAGGGCCATGCCATTGTTTTCTTCTGTGTCTTGGTTTTTGGGGGGTGTTTCTTTTTGGATTAGCTTCGTAACCATGTTTTGCTGGTATCCGTTGGCGATTAACACATTTGAGAGATTCTGTAACTCAGTTGTCAAGTGGTCTTTGTCAGCCAGGCGTTTGGTTCTGGAGATGAGAGTCTTGGCTACGGAGTTTATTTGTGCAGGGTGGTGGTGTGATTGTGCATGTAAGTAGCGGTTGGTGTGTGTTTTTTTCCGGTAGATAGTGTGTCCTAGGGAGCCATCAGGTTTTTTGTAGATTAGGACGTCAAGGAAGGGAAGTTGGTTATTGGCTTCTATTTCCATAGTGAATTGTATTTTGGGGTGTAGGCTGTTGAGATGTGTGAGAAAGCTATCTAGTTTTTCCTTCCCGTGTGGCCAAATTACAAAGGTGTCGTCAACATATCTGAGCCAAAGTTTGGGTTTGTGTTCTGACTTGTCTAAAGCATTGGTTTCAAAGTGTTCCATGTACAGATTTGCTATGACCGGTGAGAGGGGTGATCCCATAGGTGCTCCTTCTATCTGTTTGTATCTTTGTCCATTGTGGATGAAGTACGTGTTGGTTAGGCAGTGGTTGGTCAGGTCCAGGATGTATTCGGGGGGATTGTATTTGTTTTGAATGGCTGTCAAGGCTTCATTAATGGGCACTTGTGTGAAGAGAGATACAACATCGAAGCTCACAAGTAGGTCATCGGGATGTAGGTTTTGCTTCTTTATTGTTTCTATGAACTGGAAGGAGTTTGTAACGTGTGAAGCGATAGATTCTGCATAGGGCTGAAGTTGCTTAGCGAGAAATTTAGCGAGATTTTGTAGAGGTGAGCCTATGGAGCTGACTATTGGTCTGAGTGGTGTTCCTTCTTTGTGTATCTTGGGGAGACCGTAGAGTTTGGGGCATCTGGATGATTTTTCTCTGGGGATGATTCTTAGCTGGATTTCTTCACTGATAGGAGAGGCTTTTATTTTGGATTTGGTGGTTTTTTCCAGATAGGTGGTGGGATCTGTTTTTATAGGTTGGTAGGTAGGGTCTTGGAGTAGATTTGATAGTTTTGCTTGGTAGTCCGATGTGTTCATCACAACAGTGGCATTACCTTTGTCTGCTGGGAGAATGATTATGTTGTTGTCTTTCCTCAGGTTGGTGAGTGCTTTCTGTTCTTCTTTGTGTAAATTGCTTCTGGGTGGTTTGCTGGAGCAGAGGATGTTGGTGACTTCAAGTCTGATTTTATTGGCTTCATCTGGGTTGATTTTGGTTAGGCTAGCTTCGACTCCGCATATGATGTTTTCCGTGGGGATGCGTCTCGGGGCGACTGCAAAGTTGAAACCTTTGGAGAGTACTTTGGTTTCGGTTGAGGTGAGGATCCTGTCTGATATGTTATGTACTGTTTGTTTCATGGGTTGTTGTGGAGGGTGGCTGGGCTTCTGAGTTACAGAATCTCTCAAATGTGTTAATCGCCAACGGATACCAGCAAAACATGGTTACGAAGCTAATCCAAAAAGAAACACCCCCCAAAAACCAAGACACAGAAGAAAACAATGGCATGGCCCTCCTTCCTTATATCAAGGGCACTACAGATAAAATTAGCAAAATCCTCCATAAACACAATATCAAAACAGCCTTTTGCACCAACCAAAAAATAGCCAATATCCTCAGAAACCCCAAAGGTAAAATCCAATTAGAAAACCAAGGGGTCTATGAAATACCCTGCAAAGTCTGCCCAGCCACGTACATTGGACAAACAAACAGACGAATAAATGCACGTATCGCAGAACACAAGAATGCCGTCAAAAAAGAAGAAAAAACTTCCTCTCTTTACCAACACATGAAAGAAACAGGACACGAAATTAATTTTGCAGATTCCAAATTGCTCTTTAACATGGAACATCACCACAAGAGAATAATCATGGAAGCCATCGAGATAGAGAAACACCCTCACAACATGAACAAGCGTGACGACACGTCCCGCCTGCCAGACATCTGGAAATTAGCCCTCCCCACAAAAACCGACACCAGAACCAGAGGCACACAGAACGCCATCTCCAATCAACCACACCAGACCCAAACCCAGACCCTCTCCACAGATAAATTACAGACACCATCCAGTAGCCAAACCATAGTGGCACCTCCGGATGCTGCACCCCCCTGCAATCCCTACACAGATCTGGCTGGCACAGGGCACAAAACCACAGCTCGCCCCTATACACGAAGCCAAGCCAGAGCAAAACTAAGTGCAGTACAGCCATCTTCTCAGAAAAAACTCTTCACAAGCTCAAGAGGTCAAGACACGAAAGCTTTAGCAACTAATCCACACCTAATGACCCTCCTAAGTGGTACTCAGAATATCACTCAAGAAATCACTCAAGATATCCCTCAAGTAATTAATGAACAAAAGAAGAAAAGGCACACTAACCTGGAAACTTCCTCTCTGCCCAGAACGTTGGAGGCTATACACCACACCCCCTCAACAGTATTTATAGGAACTCAAACACTGAGATCCTGCTCTGTTCCAGTAACAAGAAGCCGAAAGCACCAGCCTGAAGATGACGAGTGAGACCTCGTCGAAACGTCGCCTAGACACCCCAACTCTTACACGGGAAGACACCCGAAGACACCAAAACCTGCATTCCTGTACCCGTGAAAATCTACGAAAGCATATATATATATATATATATATATATATATATATATATATATATAGCATCTGTTTACAATTGCATCTGTTTGCAATTTTATATATTTATATATTATATATTTATATATTATATATTATATATATATAATCTGTATGCATTATTTCAATGCAGTTTTCTGAACAGAAGCACCTCAAGCCCACATCTGGCTAATAAAATCATGTTTGCACTATCCCTTTAATATATGCATATTCATGGGAGAACCCGTCTGCGAAATATGAAGAAAGCTAATTGTGTAGGATTGCTGCATTTCAGTTGGCACATTAGTTTGGGGAGCGTGAATTAGGAAATTTCACGTTGAAATGTGGACCACGTGAACATCTCCCCCATTCTTACCTGTGCTTCAAATGTAGTTGGACTCCCATCAGCCACAGGCATCCTGGGTAACGGTCATGGATGATAGGAGTTGTATTAGCCTAACAACATTGGAGAGGTCAAGAGGCATGTTACCTCCGATCTTGATTCTGACAGTCCTCTCAAAGGGCTCCCTCACTTTGTGACCCATTCTCACATCCCTTCTTCCTTCTCAGGGTTCTGTCGACAAGCCCCTTTGGCTCAAAGACATGTATCAGCCTCTGGATGATGCTCGGAGGAGGAGCATGATTGGTAAACTCCACGATGAAGAGACCTCAGATGAGGAAGATATATTCAACTGGGCCAAATCAAGGTAGGAATGAACAAGCTGCTGCGACCAGACTTGTATGACTTTCAGCTTGCTTCTTTCCCTTAAAAACACACACACACACACACACACACACACACACACACACACACACACACATTTTTTGCTCTTATGGCTGCGGATGAAATCTGGGGAATGTGTGGATTGAGTCACGCTGAAAAATACTCGGAGTTGAGTGTGGATTTCATGCTCCTTATTCAGCTCAGAGTAGTGAGGAATGGAAGTTCCCCCGAAATGTCTGCTTTATAGACATTATTTACACAATGGGCCCCATGTGATTGGCTAATTCTGGAATTCTCCTGTAGGCCAATCAGGTTGTGGATTCACTTCCACCCGGAAATGGATTGGGTGGCTCCTGCGGACCAATCAGACTGCTGCATTCTGAATCCCATTGTTCTAGGACCAATCAGACTGCTGCATTCTGGATCCTATTCAACTCAGTACATAACACACCTTTTTCGTCTTCTTCCTTTCCTGGCAGCTGTGTAACCAGCAGCAGTTCAGCAGATGCACGTTTAATGGGAAAAGCTTCATTCTTTGCATTTTTGCCTGTTGCACAGCTGATTAAGGCACAGAGCCCTGCTTATCAATCAGGGAATACTGAATCAAGACTTGGAGACTTCAGCACTATGCAGTGCTTATATCAGGGAGATCCAGGCCATGAAGGCTCTGACAGGGTCCTAGAGTCCACCATCCTCTATCCCAAAATGTATCTGGCGCTTTCTCGGCTTTGGGAAGGGGGTGGGAGGGTTCTAGGATCCTGCCAGAGGCTTGCGCTTCCTTCCCAAAACCCTACGCCTTGCCTTGCATAGCTCGCTTTGGGAAGGCAAGAGCTGAGCTGTGCGTCAGATTTTGGCCTTGCTGCCTGCCCCCAGAATGGGAAGGCAGTGTGCAGCCCACACATTCTGCGTCAAAGTACTCTTGCGGCCCACTTGGTATGAAAAGTTGGACCACCCTGGCATAGATCCTTGTTCTCCCCACTTGCCCCAGGCTTACAGAAGTGGCAAGGTTCAGAAACTTCAGCTGGTGCAGAATTCAGCGGCCAGGTTGCTCACCAGAGCAAGATGTTTGAGCATATTGCACCGATCCTGGTCCAGCTGCACTGGCTACCGATTAGTTTCCGGGCCCAATTCAAAATGCTGGTTTTGACCTATAAAGCCTTAAACGGCTCAGGACCGCAATACCTCAAGGACCGCCTCTTCCCATATGAACCTACCTGAACCCTGCAACCACCGTCTGAGGCCCTCCTTCGTGTGCCTCCTCCTCGAGAGGTGCGGAGGGTGGCAACACAAGAACGGGGCCTTCTCTGCAGTGGCTCCCTGTGAGATGCTCTCCCCAGGGAAGTTCGCCTGACGCCTTCACTATACACCTTTAGGCGTGAGGCAAAAACGTTCCTTTTAAACCAGGCCTTTGCCTGACTCGATCTACATCCTATACCCTTTTTTAAATCCTGGCTCTTTTTTGGAGGGAGGCGGGTTCTTGGGTTGTTCGTTTTTGTTTGGATTTTATGTATTTGATACTATATATGGACCGCCCTGAGACCTTCGGGTATAGGGCAGCATAGAAAGAAAATAGACAGACAGACAGACAGACAGACAGACAGACAGACAGACAGATAGATAGATAGATTAGGTGCAGTAAAGAAATACATACATGCCAAACAGCCTCATTTGCACAACTTCATTTTCTGCTTTAAACCAAATCCCGGCTGTGGGAAGTGAACCATCGCAGGCCAAATTTGCGTAGTGCCACTTTGCAGATATAGGGACGCAGATGGCGCTGTGGGTAAAACCTCAGTGCCTAGGACTTGCCGATCAGAAGGTTGGCGGTTCGAATCCCCGTGGCGGGGTGAGCTCCCGTCGTTCGGTCCCAGCTCCTGCCCACCTAGCAGTTCGAAAGCACCCCTAAGTGCAAGTAGATAAATAGGTACTGCTTTATAGCGGGACGGTAAACGGCGTTTCCGTGTGCGGCACTGGTGCTGGCTCACTAGTGCAGCTTCGTCACGCTGGCCACGTGACCCAGAAGTGTCTTCGGACGGCGCCGGCTCCCAGCCTCTTAAGTGAGATGAGCGCACAACCCTAGAGTCGGTCACGACTGACCCGTACGGGCAGGGGTACCTTTACCTTTTTACTTTGCAGATCCATCAGCATTTTAAACATTCACCCAGAGCAGGGGTGCCCAAACTTTTTTCAAAGATGATCAGATTTGCTGAAGTCAACATGCGTGAGGGCCGACCAAACTTGTTGAGCTTTCTTAAGGATTGAAGTTGTTGGGGTTTGTTTTTTCTTAAGGATTTAACCCAAGGACATATACAGTGGTTCCTCTAGTTGTGAATGGGATCCGTTCCGGAGGCCTGTTCGCAACATAAAAAAACGCACACCGGGTTGCGATTCGCTGCTTCTGCACATGCGCATGATGTCATTTTGCGCTTCTGCGCATGCGTGAGCGGCAAAACCCGAAAGTAACCCTTTCTGGTACTTCCGGGTCACCGCGGGACGTAACCTGAAAGAACGTAACATGAAGCGGATGTAACATGAGGTATAACTGTACTGCCATGGGGGCCGGATTAAATTGACCGGACTTGCCTGACCCAGAGTCTTAACTCAGACTAGATCTAGACGCATCAAAGAAGCGATTCCGTCAGAAATGCGTCGCAAACTTCATACAGGGAAATCCCGTTGGTGAAAATGGGACTCCGCTGCGCCAATGTAGCCAAGTTCTAACTGTGCTAAGCTTCGAAACCCTTCAGACTTGACTTCCATGCAACCTAACCTCTGCTCTTCTCTGTTTTCCAGGGAACCACCCCCTGTGGAAAAGCCCAGTTCAGTAAAAGTGTAAGTACCTACCCCCTTGCAGTATGACTCTGGGCTGTTAGGTTTAAAAATTGGGGTTCACCCGGGATGCAACCTGCTGCTACAGAGTTAAGTTTGTGCTTTTGCTGATTTGCAAAGCAAGAGATGATGCGGAAATTCTCTCTTTAAGTTTTGTATTCCGAAAAGTATTCCGCTTCCTAACGGAATACGTATCTGGAAAAGGGAATAATCTCACACTCCAATCCTCAGCCCTGCTAAACCAAATCAGTCTCCAAGGGTCTCCTGTTGTTTAGCAAGGAAAGCGAAGTTAGGCTAGTACTAGCTAGTTCCGCCCAATCAGCTTTTGCTATCATTCCATGTCAACGTAGTCTGAAGGGCAAGTTAGAAAAGTGAAGAGGGGCTTGTTTGGGGTTTTGGCAAGGCAAGATCCGAAGCCCCACTTAAAGTGAAACTGAGGACCCCTTCAGACATCTTATATACTGCACATTCATGCCTCAACCAGAGCCAGGGCCTTTTCAACACTGGCTCCAGCCTGGTGGGACTCTCTGTCTCATGAGACCAGGGCCCTGCGGAATCTGATTTCTTTCCGCAGAGCCTGTAAGACAGAGTTGTTCTGCCTGGCCTTTGGCTTGGAATCAATTTGATTCCCTCCCCCTCTTTCTTTTTTCCTTTCTCCTCCTGTGATGGAACTCCTATTTGGGGACTTCCCTGGCTTTTTTCTGGCCCGTGTAGGACCAGTCTGGATAGCTAGCCTTGGTGAAGACCTGATGTTTTCATCCCCCAAAAAGTTTTTGATTTGAGTTTCCATTGAAATGAAGCTGCATTTTAATGTTTTAATGTAATTTATTCTTGTTTTTAAGTTGTATTTCAATCAATTTGTTTTTATATTGGTTGTTAGCTGCCCTGAGCCTGGTCTTGGCTGGGGAGGGCGGGGTATAAATAAAATTTATTTGTTGTTGTTGTTATTATTATTATTATTATTTGTGCTCATGATGCTATTGGGGGTCATACACTAACTCGCATTCAATACTGTTTGTGCTTGCAAATGTTTTGGGGTAGTAACACTCTTCATTTCCACGCAATGCCTATCCTGTAACTTCCTGGTGAAATCTCCTAGCTTTTTACACCACAGAAGTTCTGGTTTGCTTTTGTCCAGCTTTTTTTGTGGTGCTTCAGCCCCTCTGGACGAACATAACGTGGTAGTTCGTGGGAAGCATCGCAAAACAAACTAAAGCAGAATAAATCCACCCCGACACACTACTATTGTGTCAAGAACTTGTTGCACGATACACCTACAGTGGTTTTTTTTTTAAAAAAAGCAACCCTATTCATGAAGGCTACTCGGAAGTAAGCTGCATTGTATTCAAAGGAAATTGCTTCTAGGTAACTGGGTTTGGGTTAGCATAATACCGTATTTTTCGCTCTATAAGACGTACATTTTCCCCTCCAAAAATTAAGGGGAAATGTGTGTGCGTCTTATGGAGCAAATGCAGGCTCCTTGGCTTCAGCGATAGCAATGCAAAACCTCCAAAGCACAGTGGGAGCGCTCCCACCACGCTCCAGAGGCTTTGCGTTGCTTTTGCTGAAGCCTGGAGCCTCTGGAGCGCAGCGGGAACTCCCGCCGTGCTCTGGAAGCTTTGGGTTCCTTTCGCTGAAGCCAGGAGAGCAAGACTCTCCTGGCTTCAGGGATAGCCGCCTGAAGCCTCCGGATCGCAGCAGGAACTCCCGCTGTGCTCCGGAGGCTTCGGGTTGCCTTCACTGAAGGCAAAGGCAATGTGGGAGAGTGAGAGCTGCACAGCACCCCTTCAGCCAAGCAGGAGGAGAAATGGAAGGGGCTCCGTTTCTCCTGCCGCTCCGCTGAAAGGGCGCTGTGCAGAGAGGGGGAGATTTTTTTCTTTCTTGTTCTCCCCCTCTAAAACAAGGTGCGTCCCATGGTCAGGTGCGTCCTATAGAGCGAAAAATACGGTACTTTCCCCTGTGCCCAATTTTACAACACACCTATCTAGGACAGCTCATGTCATGAGCAGCTTCAAATAAAATGCTATATTTGGAGTCGGCTTTTTATGTGATGACCAGGAGGAGAGTGAAGGGAATGCAACCCCTGAGTGCAATCGACTTCCCTTAACCTCTGTTTTTCTTGCTTTGACAGAGTTGAAGAGCCCCCTGTTAAAAAGGCCAGTTCAAAGAAACTGTGAGTATTATTATGCAACCGCAAAATTATCAGCCTTGGCTCTAACTTTTTCCTCTTGCAGCTAGGCATTAGGATACAACCTAGAGGGTTGGCAGCTCCACCAGCAAGACACCTGAGTTGCTTGGCATCTGAATCCTACTTAAGCAGATCTGTTGTGCTCCTGGTCAACTGCATGTAGGGTATTCTGAGTCCCAGTGTATTTAAGGGCATGTCCACACCAGAGCAAAAAGTGCCCCCCCCATCTTTTCCCCTTTGAATGTGAGTTGTTGTTTATCCTGGCTGTTTCGGACTTTCCAGGTATAAAGGGGGAAAGATTTGGGACAACACTGGGATGGGAAAGTCATTATGTGGGTGTCCCTAGATTAAAGGAGGGAGAGGTTGGTGCGAATCAACATTTTTGCCCTGATTTTAGACTCTTGCCTGAAATCCTGAAGAGATGCTGCTTTTCGAAGAACCCCACGTTCCACACTGAAGTATTCCGTGTTCTTCTCCTTCTTTCCCCCCTTTCTCAATTCCCTCTGTTGTCTCCTTTGTGTCCGTTATAGATTCTAAGTTCCCTGGGGCAGAGGCCTGCCCCTCTCATTCCCAGCAATGCACCACGCGCATGGAAGGTGTTACTGCATTAACCATCATGACGAAATATGCTACCTCGGCACATGGGGGTTCCATTAGGTTACAATGCCTGGTGGCCACTGATTGATACCACCATGAATCTGCCCTTTGAAATCCACTTGAGCCAGCGGCTAACATAGCATGTCGCAGCAGTGAATTCCATGAGTTAATTCCATGCCGTGCGACGAAGAAGCACTTTCTTTCGTTGGCCCTGAATCTTATGCCAATCAATTGATGCAGCAGACTAGATCTATGTGGTGTGGGTGTATAATGGAACCAAGCTAAAGTTGGTTCTTTCCCCCCCGCCGCCCCAGTTCCTTATTCCAACTGAAATATACTCGGAGTCGAGAGTGGATTTCATGTTCTTTATTCAGCTCATAGTGGTGAGGAGGAATGGAAGTTCCCCCAGAATGTCTGCTTTATATACATTATTTACACAATGGGCCCCATGTGATTGGCTAATTCCGGGATTCACCTGTAGGCCAATCCGGTTGCGGATTCACTTCCACCTGGAGCTGGATTGGGTGGCTCCTGCGGACCAATCAGACTGCTGCATTCTGGACCCTATTGTTCTAGGACCAATCAGACTGCTACATTCTGAATCCTATTGTTCTAGGACCAATCAGACTGCTGCACTCTGAATCCTATTGTTCTAGGACCAGTCAGACTGCTGCCTTTTGGATCCTATTGTTCTAGGACCAATCAGACTGCTGCCTTTTGGATCCTATTGTTCCAGGACCAATCAGACTGCTGCATTCTGGACCCTATTGTTCTAGGACCAATCAGACTGCTGCATTCTGAATCCTATTGTTCTAGGACCAATCAGACTGCTGCATTCTGAATCCTATTGTTCTAGGACCAGTCAGACTGCTGCATTCTGAATCCTATTGTTCTAGGACCAGTCAGACTGCTGCATTCTGAATCCTATTCAACTCAGTACATAACACCAACACTAAAGTTTGCATCCTTCTGCGCTCCACGAGTCTCTTTGAGAGCACTCTCTCCAGCCCAAAGCACTCCCTAAAATAAGCTTTGATGTATCCCAAATGATACATCTCAACAGTCAGGAGATACTTCCATATGTGAAAACGTTTAGATCAGGTCCAGATCACTGCATCATTCCTGTGCAAGTCTCAGATCTGCCGCCCCCTGCACCAACAACTGCTAAAGAAGACTGTATCAGTGAATAAGCAGATGGGATGAGGCATTATCCCAAACGACATATCCACACCATCTGGAGGCTGTCTGTCTCCTACCAAATGGCCTCACATGTCTGGTCCGGTGCTTAATTGCCCCCAAGTCATTCTCAGGCCTGCTGTCCCTGTGCCAATCCCTTTTTCAATACAGGTAGAAACCAAAAACGGACGGGGGATTTATGCCAAAGTTTTTTTAATAACTGAACGAGGATCTGGGTGCTCACCCATCCAGTGACCTGTATTGGCTTACACAAAAACAAAAAGATAAGGCCGTAGATTATGCTAGCTGGTCTTATTCAGAGCAGTCTCTGTTGCGTCGGAGTTTGCCATTTGAGTTGATCCAAAGTGGGGTGCACGCATCTCGATCCTTTATTCATTTGCATGTGACACAGGCTCATAGCTGTCAACTGTCCCTTATTTGGCGGGAAACTCCCTTATCCCAGCGCTGTGTCCCGCTGCTGTCCCTTATTGATGATGTCCCTTAAATTTCCCGGGTTTCATGCTCGCCCGGCTCGGGAGGGAAGCAGCGGCTCGGGGTCCTCCGCCATGAGAGAGAGCGTGCACTGGCACTGTCGTCCTAGCGCGAGGAGTTCCATCGGCCCTTCCCCGCCCGAGGGGGGGGGGAGGGAGAGAGACTCTCGCCCACGCCGCCTGCGAGCCCAGAGGCGGCAGCGGTGGTGGCAGCTGAGGAGGCGGCCTGAGGGAGAAGGAAGAGGAGGGGATGGGGAGGGACACAGAAGGCCGGTGCTTCAGTGACCGCTGCAGCGCCACAACCGCCTCATGCCAGATTGGCAGCATCTGTCAATCCTACCAATGTATGTAACTCTTTATAATAGCAAAATCCTTTATTTTGGCGGCTGATCCCTTATTTTCGAGGCTGCTGGTCCCTCATTTTCAAATCTGTAAGTTGACAGCTATGCACAGGCTGCTATATTGAATATGGAACTAGGAATCAGCCTCGTGGGGAAAGTTTCCTTGAAGGACAGTCAAACCTCGGTTCCCGAACACCTCCGTTGTCGTACGTTTTGGCTCCCGAACGCTGAAAACCCAGAAGTAAATGCTCTGGTTTTCAAATGCTTTTCAGAAGCAGAACATCCGACGCGGCTTCTGCTTGAGTACAATAAGCTCTTGCAACCGCCATACCTCAGCTGTCGAACGTTTTGGAAGTCAAACAGTCTTCTGGAACGGATTACGTTTGACAACCAAGGTTTGACTGTACAATTATACCTTGGGTCCTGAACGCCTTGCAAGTTGAACAGCTTGGCTCCCGAACGCCGCAAACCCAGAAGTGGCTGTTCCGGTTTGCAAACTATTTTTGGAAGCCGAACATCTGACAGGGCTTCCGTGGCTTCCGATTGGCTGCAGGAGCTTCCTGCAGCCAATCAGAAGCAGCGCTTTGGTTTCCAAACATTTTGGAAGTCGAACGGACTTCCGGAACAAATTCTGTTCGACTTCCAAGGTATGACTGTATCTGAAGATGCATAGGATGTCTCGGACAAAAAAGGGAATGGTTGCTTAGGTTATTGAATTAATCAAAGCATCCTGCAGCACCAAAAACAAGTAAGCCATATTGAGGAAGGAAGATGGTCTAGATGCAGCAGACCCTCTTTAACATCTCCTTTTTAACTCTTAATCAGGGCGCCAGAACCCCCACCTCCAGCTCCGAAGCCAGAGTAAGTAACTAGCAACTGTTTGGGCTTTTTAAAAATCTAATTTTACAGCTGGTCTGTAAAGCAGCCTGCTAGAGGAAAGGCTCGCCAGATTATATGTTCTAAAAAGACATCAGATATGCACATCCCCCACAAACTTAATACAGGATGCTTTGCGCAGCACTGTAGCACATTTTCTTCTTCCTAAAAAAAGGGGGGAAGAATAAGAGAAGGGATCTGTTCTCCAAAAAACATAGGAAGAAAAGAACTTAATCTGTAAAGAGGCAAAGGGGGGGTTGCTTTGAGTCCCCCGCTCCCAAGTTTCTAGGACGGGATATCTTAGTGGTGGAAATCTAGTGCTCCTGAACAGCCTTCAGTTTTTAAGACCAGTTTAGATTAGATAATCAGATTAGGGAAGGCCGGGAAGAGGGTCCAGTGTTCAAAATTCCCATTGTTCTAGGTGCATTTTGCGACAGGGAATTTCATTCGTGTGAGCAGTTTCTGAGCTCTGGGCGCAGTACTCCGCCTAAGAATTCAGATTAAAACTGCAGAGTGGAAGGAAAGAGGGACCTTTTTCTGCCTCCTCACTTCCAGCTACTCTCTGAAGACTGGAGAAGAGACCCTCTTAAGAATATTACGGGGGTGGTCAGGGGAAAGGCTAAATGAACATAATATTTTAGCTACAGTTCATTCATTTTCAGCTTTGTGTTCTTGCTATAAAAAAGCATACCTAGGCATTCCGTTGTTGCGCCCACAACCTAGGTTTTAAGGTGCCATTTAGCTCATCGCTTTCATATCTCTGTTTCTAACACTGAGAGGATCAATCAGAAAGTGCTCAGATATGTGGGTTATTTCGCAGCACTCAGTTTGCTTCAAGCTGCAAGGGAACAGCAACTCTGCTACCACACCTTGGGAATTAGGAGTGTCCAGAAGCAAAAAGAGGACAAGGCTTCTAGCTATGCAGAAGGGGATTTCAGCAAGGGTCACGTTGTTGTCTGAAATTTTGCTCTGTTGCATAACCTTGTCCCTTTTTCATCTGCCTACAGTGCTTGGAATCCAAAAGTTGCCCTTTTCCACTGCCCCAAATGTGACCATGAACATGACATGGAGTAAAAGCACACACAGCTGCAATTTAGGAGAGGGAGGTGTTAAGTTGTGGGTGAACATATCAGACGACACAGCGATTCTTCAAACAGCTCTTCTTTATTCAGAGGCCAGAACAGAACTGAACTGAAGGGCTCAGTCAGCCTGCTTATATAGAGCTCCAGTACAACGTTACTGTAGCAACTTTCTAAAACTATCCAATCACTGAACGTCACTTTCGATCCTTCATTTGCATAACTATCTACAGTATCCCCCTGCTGGCCCAGGGTGAGAACTTCAGTACATAACAGGAAGGAGGGAAGGAAGGAAGGAAGGAAGGAAGGAAGGAAGGAAGGAAGGAAGGAAGGAAGGAAGGAAGGGATGTATTGATCATCTGCTGTGACGTAACTCCTGCTTTTCTCTCTTGCTCATCAGGTCTTCAGGAGGAGAAGACGATAGTGGGTCAAAGAAACCGTAAGTAATGCCAGAGTCAGTTCCTTCTTCCATTCAAACCAGAGGTGGGCAAACCTCAAGCCCAGGGGCCAGATAGCTAGCCCTTGGGATTATTGGTTCTCTGGATGGAGGACAGAGAGGATTGTGTGAGTGCAGGCAGAAACTCACCTACTTTGCAAACCTTGCACTTATTGCTTTTCCTACTCTTTCTCTGACCTGACCCAGCGCTGCCATATGTGCCCCAAAGGTTGCCTTCAATCAGAGAAAAGTTTTCCCACCCCTCCTTCAGATGGTTTGATTTTTAGAGCTCGGCTACATAATGCAGCCTATTGCAGATTCACGATCTTCAAAGCGCAGATAATTGTGGAAAGGTTTTCCTACCTTATTAATGTAGTTATTGTTAGGAACAAAATGAAACAACATGCATTACTGGAAAAGGAGAAAGGAACTGAGCTGTGGAGGAAAGAAAATGGTGGAGGGGAGTAAGTTGTGGAGCAGAAACAGTCCTGGGTGGCATTTGATGGATTTTTTTTTTTTTTCATTTAAAGTAGAGGCTCAGAAATCAAAACTTGCATTTGCTTCATAATATCTGGAGAAGATGATTTCTTCCTGCCCGGTCCCCTTCCTTTGATCAACAGCCATTCCCATTGGCTTTCCGTCTTTTATTCTGTTTGGCATGAAGGTTTTGTCTTTCTGGTGCTGTAGCGCTATGCAAAGGAACAATTTCTTTCCCGTCGCCTTTTCACGCACATGACATGTTTCTGGCAGAATTGCATTCTGTGGCTTCTTTGCAAATCGGACACTGGCTGCTGTGCAACTCTCTCTAAGCAAACTGGAGGCTTCTTTCCATTTTTGTTTTAGGTTTTGTTTTTAAACTGGATCTCCAGTATATATTTGTTTAAAGACAAGTCAGGAGAACCACTGGAAACTTAAAACCTAGAGACAAGCAGGGGGAAAAAGAGTTGGAAGTGTTCAGAAAGAGGCTTCGCATCCCAGATTTCTTGTGTTTCCCACTCTCTGATTGAGCAGGTTTTGCAAGTGTGTGTGTCTGTGCGTGCATTAGGCAATACAAAAACCTGCAAAACCTGTTTGGCTAGAGGCAAAAATGTGCACACATTCTGAGCAGCAGCACCAGTTTCAGACTACCTGCCTTCATCTCTCTGAAAATAACTATTCTCCATCTCTAGTTCCGAAATTATAAAAGTCGTGTGGTAGGGAAAGGAGTTTTCCCTGGGTATCTCTTCCTCTTAAGACTTGTTTAGGAATACAGGGTATTTGCATGGGCGTAGCCATGATTTTTGTTGGGGAGAGCAGCCCAAAGTTGTTGCCCCATAAATCTGTTGAGCTTTTTTGGGGGGGAAATACCCCCTAGGAGCATGCAGGGGGCAGGCTTTGGTAGTGGGGGGAGACTTCTGCTGGAGGGAGGCAGAACCTCAGTTAATCAGTACTTCTCAATAATACCCATGGGTATTTGTAACAAAGCTGTATGTGGCTAAAGACAGTGATTCCTGTAATGGTACTCGCTAACAGTGTGGAATACTGCACTGCCAGCAGTCATTTTGTGCTGAGACACCCACAGCCTGTTTATCATATTAGTTCTCCAAAGCTCTTCCCATTCGGCCATCATTATTGGACGTCCAATGTCCTGTGCCCATCTAATCATTGTTGCCTTAACCTCCTCCACCTTAACTTCCCATTCCAGTTCTCGAAATTACCCCGATTTTATTATTTATTAATTCTGTTTCGAGTTTAGAGGGCTGATGGTCAAATCCAATCTTTTTATCTTGTTTAAACATTTCGTATATTTGATGGTATTCCGACCAACCAGCCTGTTTATCAAGATATAAGTACCTGCACCTCTTTTTTCCTCTCTTTTCTTTTTTACCAAAAAAAAAGTACTGGCTAAGGGGGGTGGGGTGGAATCAGTACTTTTTTTTTTTTAGCATATGAATCGGTTTTCCTCTATCAGATCTAGGTTTAGCCAGTGGCGTAGCGTGGGTTGTCAGCACCCGGGGCAAGGCAAGTAATTTGCGCCCCCTAACCCGTGGATTTGCGCCCCCTAACCCGTGGATTTGCGCCCCTAACCCTAACCCCCAGGTGTTGCGCCTGGTGCGGCCGGCCCCCCTGCACCCCCCACGCTACGCCACTGGGTTTAGCTCTCCTCAGGTGGCCAGAGATCTCTTTTAGGAAGTCCATCTCGGAGGCATTGGGTAGTGTTTGTATTTGCTTGTTATATTTGCCTGTTCTTTTCTTTCTGCACACTTACTAGCTCTTTTAACTACAAATGGGGGAGATTTAGACTCCTTCCCCTGTAGATATCAGCAGCTAGTGCCCCCTGGGACCAAATCTAGGGACAAGAATGAGGAAGTGATAGGACTTGCTTAGGATTTCTGCTTCCTCCAAGAGGTCCTTGTTGTAAACATGGTTGCCAGCCAACCAAAGCCTACTTCCGCTTAACCTTCACTAAAAGCAACACATACCGGTACATATATGCACAGAACATCAACCCCCAGGTGGTTGTATAATTTGCATTCCCACCCCCCACCCCGCCAGAACCTGTTCCTAAGTTTAAGCTAAAATATTCCTGCTCTACAAACACTAATCTATTACCTCTGCCAAAGTTTGCCAACAAAGGCCTTGCAACAGCATCAGTAATGCCACCTTAGGAGGCTGTGTTTAGGTACTGCAAGATGCCTTGTGTATACACCTGAAGCATCATAAACTAAACTAGCAGGCCAGAATTGGTTCGTGCTGGCAAATCGCAGGAAAAGATTGCAGGGAACCGAGCAAAGAAGCGGGACCGGTTTGGAACATTTCGTAGGTAGGCTAGATGTGGTCTGTGGCCTGCCTGTTGCAGAACAGGTGTGTCTATATGAAAGAATGAACTTTATTACGGTCACAGACCAGGATAAAACAAAACAAAACAAAAAAACATGTAAATAAAATAGCAGTTAGGATTTATTTATTTTTTAACCAATAATTGTTAGAGCAAATAAGGACAAAGAAACAGGCATAGGATAAAACATCTGAATAAAATACAAGATTAAACACGGATAATGGATGGATAAAAATTAAAACAGATAAGAACTAAAAACACGCAGTTAAAACAACTGTAAGAGCTTAAGAACTAAAAGACTCGCAGTTAAAACAACTATAAGAGGCTGCAGAGTAGAAGCCTCTGAAATAGAGGACACTCACAACATTAGAAACTGATGTGCAAATAAGGTTAAAACAGACAATTAAAACAATGTACAACAATAAATTTAGAAACAATGTACAACAATAAACTATATGTGTCTATATCAGTGGCGTAGCGTGGGCTGTCAGCACCCGGGGCAAGGCAAGTAATTTGCGCCCCCTAACCCGTGGATTTGCGCCCCCTAACCCTAACCCCCAGATGTTGCGCCCGGTGCGGCCGCCCCCCCCTGCACCCCCCACGCTACGCCACTGGTCTATATGGAAATGTGCATCCTGATCCCATTCTTGTTGTTTCAAAGGTATGTTCCAATGGGACTTGCTGTAAGTGAGCATACACAGGATTGAGACATGACTGTGTCCTCTGGGTAGCTCCAACAAGATGGAAAAGCATTGGTTCCACTGCAGATTGCAGACCTTTTTCTCTTTTTGTACCAGATTGTGTGGGTCTCTTAGCCCCTGCCAAATACAGCTGCTACCTTATTATTATTATTTTTATGGCAAGGCTTTGTACACCTTTAATAACTATACTGAATTTCTGCATGCCCCCAGCTGTTAAATGTACAGTCCGCCCCTTCCAAAAGGAGATAAGGAGAGTTTTAGCGAAATTATTGCCTTCCACCTAACAGTGAAGGGTTCACCTACTACGGGGTCCTTGTTTCTTATCTGTGGTCCTAATCTCCCAGCTGTACAGTGACATTGGGTGATGGTGCTAGGATCTGTCTGGTGGGCAGGCAATAGGGAGTGGCGAAGAAGCAGTCCCAATTTCAGTGGTGGTGAGCAGGTCAAGGTATAGCTGAGGTGCTGTGCCTGACCACCATCTGGGTTGAAGGTCCAAATCTTTTGTCCTTGGCTCAGCCTTTCCTCTCCTCCAGATTTTACTGACGCATGGAGCCCTCTGGTTTGGTGGTGCTCTTATTGAATGCCTGGTCAGTCCATAACAAGGCTGTAGTTTACCCATCACGGAGTTACAATTTCCAGCAACCCTTAGCAAACTGCGGTTCCCATAATTCTTTGGAAGACTGTGCTCTGAATGAGCTTTGAAGGTGTGGATGGGTGGGTGTACAGAGCCTCAGAATACCCTATTTTTTGCTCTATAAGACTCACTTTTTCCCTCCTAAAAAGTAAGGGGAAATGTGTGTGCATCTTATGGAGCGAATGCAGGCTGTGCAGCTATCCCAGAAGCCAGAACAGCAAGAGGGATTGCTGCTATCACTGCGCAGCAATCCCTCTTGCTGTTCTGGCTTCTGAGATTCAGAATATTTTTTTTCTTGTTTTCCTCCTCCAAAAACTAGGTGCGTCTTGTAGTCTGGTGCATCTTATAGGGCAAAAAAATACGGTAATTCTTGTGTTGACAATGTGCCCAGGAGAGCTCAGGACAAAGGTCACCATCGTGTTCACACCAGCCAGATGCTGATGCGAAACTCGCTAGCGGGACCTGAGTTCAGTGGCACCCTCTCCAATTCTGATTCCCAGTACTGGTATTCAGAGGCGCAGCCTCTCTGATGCCAGAAATTGTAGACATTTGTCTTTCAAAGGGGGAATCGAAAAGCAGAAACAGCAGTACAGAAGAGAAAGGCTGGGTCCCAGTTCTTAGTCTTCCGCAGTAATGGCACTGGGGAGAAAGTTTGCAACACGCGTCGGAGTAGAATCCAGTTCAACTGGTTCAATTTTAACCTCGTCTTCCCTTTTCATTTGCAGGAGTTCAGCTGAAGAAGGCGAAGGGGATGAAGAGGAGGATGAATGATTGTCCTTTTGTGAATATTGCTGTATATTATCTAGAGCACTTTATAAAGTACTATTGTTGTTTATAAGGAATACTATTAAATGCATTCCTCTGAAAGGTACCCTTTTCGTTATCTAACATCTTTTGTTATCTCATGTTTAGCACTCATACAAGCCAGGGGGATTTCAAAGCAGTTCACATTTACGTCTGTAAAATAACTGTATCCCACTTCACAGCCTCCCACGAAGCTCCCAAACCTACTTACAAAAGACTCCAGGAATAAAACTAATACCAGGCAGCACAGAAATAACATTGGGTGCATGTGACGCCTTGATTATTCAGACAACTGCTCCTGGCCTCAATGTTTTGTGATTTCAGCTGCCACCTGCTAGCCAGCAACTCCCACTAAGGACCTCTGAAGCAAGGGAGCGATTATGATGGAGGCAACTCTTCCCTTGCTGACAGTAGGCCAGCTCTCTTGGAGATCTCTACAACAACTCTGTAATCCTCGCCATGGTTACTGTCCTCATATTGCAGATATCGAGATATGATGCCAAGAGATTTCAGCTTTGCCTAAGGCCACATCGAATTCATCCTACAAGTGAAATTTGAACCAAGAAAATATTATCTGAAGAGGGGAGGAAAGGGGTAGATTAGCCTCACAATTCCAGATTAAAGCATGAATGGTTGCTGGAAAAAGGGGAAAGGCATTCTGCGTATGGGCCAGAGTAGTCTTTCTCATTTACTTATTTACTTCTATATTGCAGGTCTATATGCAGGAAGCGAGAACTAGTTATGGAGCGCCCAACCGAGTCCTGGCTCAAATTTGAGTCCTATACTCTGCGCATGGTCAGAGGGGCTCCCCCCCCAGTTCCATGTGTCCTCCGTTGCAGAAAACCATTCCCCAAGCAAAGCCCAAGGTAAAGGGACCCCTGACCATTAGGTCCAGTCGTGGCTGACTCTGGGGTTGCGGCGCTCATCTCGCTTTATTGGCCGAGGGAGCCGGTGTACAGCTTCTGGGTCATGTGGCCAGCATGACTAAGCCGCTTCTGGCGAACCAGAGCAGCGCACGGAAACGCCATTTACCTTCCCACCCGAGCGGTACCTATTTATCTACTTGCAACTGGCGTGCTTTCGAACTGCTATGTTGGCAGGAGCACTGCTATGTTGGCAGGAGCAACAGGAGCTCACCCCGTCGCGGGGATTCGAACCACCGACCTTCTGATTGGCAAGCCCTAGACTCTGTGGTTTAACCCACAGTGCCACCCACGTCCCCGGGAGTATTATTTTAGGATCTCACATTTTCCTAGCTGAAAGCTACCAGTTCCCAGGCAGAGACATGCTGCAGGGAGCAGGGAAACATCTCTTTCTGGTCTGTTTTAAGAATGCCTGCATTTTTCCCATGCTCAGATATGCTCTTCTTTACTACATCTAAGCTTTCTCAAGGGGAGGAGCTTCTTCAGTGTGTTGCCCGCTTACAGCCAGTGAAATCCCAGAACGGGTGTGTCTTCCAATCATCGAACGCAGGCAGCTTTGAGTAGGCGGGATCCAAGCGCGGAAGGGGGGAAAAAGTAGTCCTGGTGGCCGACAGGGGGCGCAAAGGAAAGACCCGCCTCTGTTTTCCGCCCCTTTCCTATCAGATCCTTTGCCCCGCCCATTCCTCGCTATAGAATGTAGAGATAAAAGAAGAGTGGCGCGCCTCGCACAGGGCGGTGATTTCTGAGCTCGCATTTTGAAATCCTTTAATAGCGTATTTTGGTTTCCCCGTGCACAAATAGAAAGATCTTATTAGCCATAGAAAACGACGGCGAAATTCAGGCTTGTGCAATAGCTGCGATTGATCTGGCAGCAGCCTGAAATGAAATGAAATAAAATAAAATAGAAATAAATTATTAAAAAATATAAAAAATTATAAAAAATTAAATTATAAAATAAAAGGGAGACTGGTTCCTTTCCCCCCAGCTGGTGTATGTCGATTTCTGAGGTTTTAAACATTAAACACAACATGCTTTTCCAACATAAGGGCAGTCCATTATCCTCATATAGTAAGCTGAGCTGAGAAAGTGGCTTAAGAAGGCAGAAAAAGGCTTTTATCCAGAGTCCATCTTTCTCAAGAGTCAGCAATGTCTACCTGCCAACTGGTAGCCGCTCACAGGGGCGCGGACTTATAAAAAATATTGGGGGGGGGGGCCGGGAAAGCTCATGAATAATAAATAAGCTCATGAATATGCAGATAAAGTGGCGCCGCCTCCTTGTGAGCGAATAGGGGAGAGCGTGCTGCGCCTATTAATCAGCTCCGAAGGAAATTGGGTGGAGCTTTTGCTCGGGAGGGAGGGCAGGAGGCATGCAGCCCGACCCTGTGCATTTTGGGCTGGGGGAGGGGCGGCGGTGGCGCTCTGCTGGAGGGGCGCCCGAGATTATTGGGGGGGCAGAGCCCCCCAAACGAATTTTTGAGGGGGCTCGGGCCCCCTCAGGCCCCATGGAGTCGGCGCCTATGGCCGCTCACCAGGTATTCATCCCGGCTCTACCGTGAGGTACCAGGGATACAGGACCAGCACAGGACATTTTGGCACCTGAGACAAACCACAAAGCGGTGTGCACACATCCCAACCAGGGAGGAAGGGGTGAGTGAAGGTCTCTCATCAGGAACAAAAGGAGGAACAAAAGATCTGCATCAGGAGCAAATCGTTTTGCATATATTTTTAATTCTGTTAATTTCTCAATTTCCTCCTTTTCTATTGGTGATAGATTTTTTGCTAATAATTTGGTTTTATTGATATTCAATTTAAAGCCAGAAACATTTCCATATTCTTAAATTTCCATTGTTAAGAGAAATCAGGAACAAATCAAATCCCAAAATAAAAAAATTCCTTCCAGTAGCACCTTAAAGACCAACTAAGTTAGTTCTTGGTATGAGCTTTCGTGTGCAGATACCCTGAAGAAGTGTGCATGCACACGAAAGCTCATACCAAGAACTAACTTAGTTGGTCTTTAAGGTGCTACTGGAAGGAATTTTTTTATTTTGACTATGGCAGACCAACACGGCTACCTATCTGTAAATCAAATCCCGACAGCTGAAGTGGGAATCAAAGGATGTCGTAAAGGGAAAGGGTGTCCCTGCTCTGAATGAGGCCAGACAGAGACCCCAAAGGGCATTGGTCTGACAGAGAACCAGGCAGAGGGCCTTCTGGGTAGTGGCACCCGCCCTGTGGAACGCCCTCCCATCAGATGTCAAGAAAAACAGCAACTACAGTAGTACCTTGGGTTACATACACTTCAGGTTACAGACGCTTCAGGTTACAGACTCCACTAACCCAGAAATAGTACCTCAGGTTAAGAACTTTGCTTCAGGATGAGAACAGAAATCATGCTCTGGTTGTGCGGCTGCAGTGGGAGGCCCCATTAGCTAAAGTGGTGCTTCAGGTTAAGAACAGTTTCAGATTAAGAACGGACCTCTGGAATGAATTCAGTTCTGTATCTGACTTTTAGAATACATCTGAAGGCAGCCCTGTTTAGGGAAGTTTTTAATGTTTGATGTTCTATGGCTTTTTTATTCTGTTGGGAGCCACCCAGAGTGGCTGGGGAAACCCATCCAGATTGGTGGGGTAACAATAAATAAATTATTATTATCATCATCATTATTATTCTGAACTACAGGCCCAAAGGAGGGCCTGACTGAGTGGTCTGATACAGGGATTTCATAGAAGGATGTTGGAAACGCTGGAAGAACCCATTCTGATGTTTTATTAAAGAAAGGTGTCGACTTATAACACAGAGCCTGTCTGCCCTTACAGACAGACGCAGGGCAGACACCTCAATAGTGAGAGGTTGTCACGGCTTGTCTGCAAAGTGCTAATACGTTAAGCGTTACTTATACCGTACAGAAGGCGGCGTATTTCAGTTTGCCCATAACTTCCCATCCATCACTTGTCCCATGGGGGCATAAGTGACAACTATCCAAAAGGGGAAAAGAAAGCTCCTCTCTGAGAACCCAGCATCCTGGGGCCCACAGATAAGCACAGAATCAAAGCAAACCAAT
The DNA here is from genome assembly GCF_964188305.1 of Podarcis bocagei. Taxonomy (NCBI): domain Eukaryota; kingdom Metazoa; phylum Chordata; class Lepidosauria; order Squamata; family Lacertidae; genus Podarcis; species Podarcis bocagei. Next base: position 14,491,389 of record NC_138138.1, on the reverse strand, counting down.
TAGCATATAACAAAGCAAGTGAGCTCGTTCTTGTAACAACCGTCTATTAATTGTAGGGTTATCTTGTATAATAAACAAAAATCTGCACTTATTCCCTTATGAGGGACACAAGAGCCCTTACAGAGTCCTTTGTAGGTTCTCCGTCAGTAGGAGAAAATAACAGAGGCCAACCAGAGAATATTGAGAAGCAAAGCAGCTAGTAAGCCTGATCTTTATTGAACTGTTGCAACAGGGTGCTCCCATCACATGCAGGAGGAGGAGGAGGACCCAGAACCAAGGTGTGCCTGCCCTTATATAAAGGTAAAGGGACCCCTGACCATTAGGTCCAGTTGTGACCGACTCTGGGGTTGCGGCGCTCATCTCACTTTATTGGCCGAGGGAGCCGACGTACAGCAAACCAGAGCAGCGCACAGAAACGCCGTTTACCTTCCCGCCGGAGCAGTACCTACAGTGGTACCTCAGGTTAAGTACTTAATTCGTTCCGGAGGTCTGTTCTTAACCTGAAACTGTTCTTAACCTGAAGCACCACTTTAGCTAATGGGGCCTCCTGCTGCCGCCGCGCCACTGGAGCACGATTTCTGTTCTCATCCTGAAGCACTATTTCTGGGTTACCGGAGTCTGTAACCTGAAGCGTATGTAACCTGAGGTACCACTGTATTTATCTACTTGCACTTTGACATGCTTTCGAACTGCTAGGTTGGCAGGAGCAGGGACCGAGCAACGGGAGCTCACCATGTCATAGGGATTCGAACCACCGACCTTCTGATTGGCAAGCCCTATGCTCTGTGGTTTAACCCACAGTGCCACCCACGTAGACATTTTAAATTCCCTGCCCTGGCGCTCAAGACCACCCCCAGAAACATCATACATAATCACAGAAGGGGTGTAACCCAAGACCACCCCCCACAAACATCATACCTACATCACAGAAAAGGTGGTCTACAACAGAAATGTGAATGTTGTTTTTCCTGTCTGCCAGGTTATTTGATAATGCCTTATCTGATTGCCTTTCCTGGTAGTCTGCCAATTCCTTTGAAATGGTGATTACCCAATTCCTGAGACAATGGGAAGGCTCCCTGCCCCTCCCTCCTTGCAGAGAAAAGATTTGGTCAGTTGGGGAGTCAAAATGGTTTCAGGGCGGTCCTCCCGTGCTGCTCCAGACATGTGGTCCACATATCTATGTACGTGCTTGTTTGGTACATTTATGAACATTTATTATATATATAAGACCTTGGTTGTTGTTTTTTATTACACTTGATTACTAAGATGCTGAGTTTGCAGAGCATCCAGAACATCTCACCTTTGGTCCGTCCCCCGTCCCCCTATTTTCTCCCTAGGGTTGAGAGTAGCACTTTCTATTCACTGAGGCCAGGTGGCAGATCCAGCCTCCAAGGAGCGTGGCACAGCTGCTGCTGCCACCACCGCAGCAACAGTGGACAATGCACTTCTTGATTGGGCTGGCCCTGAACCCAGGGCTTTCTGCACGCAGAGCAGATGTTCTGCCGCTGAGCTGTGGCCCTTCGCTGCAATGTAGCCCAGCTGCAGACGCAGCTGTCCCCAAAGTGCAAGCAATTCAGATAATCACACGGGATATCAATGAATGAATGATTTCCCCCGTAAAGCCTGAATGCGGAATATGCTGCTGCTTAACCACATTTCCCCCCTATTATTTTCTAGATTATAAATAAATAAAGGATTTGCACCATGTAGCCTGAATAGGGAATACGCTACTGCTTAATCGCCCCCCCCCGCCCCTATTATTTTTGTGGTTATAAATGAATGAATGAATGAATAAAATATTTCCCCCGCGTAGCCTGAATGGGGAATACGCTGCTGCTTAATCGCTTTATATCCCCTATTATTTTTGGGATTATAAATGAATGAATGAATAAATAAAATATTTCCCCCGCGTAGCCTGAATGGGGAACACGCTGCTGCTTATTCGCTTTTTCTCCCCTATTATTTTTGGGGTTATAAATGAATACGTAAATAAATAAAATATTTTCCCCGCGTAGCCTGAATGGGGAACACGCTGCTGCTTAATCGCTTCCCCCCCCCTATTGTGTTTGGGATTATAAATAAATAAATAAATAAATAAAATAAAATATTTCCCCCGCGTAGCCTGAATGGGGAATACGCTGCTGCTTTAATCGCAGCCGCCCCCGGCGAGGGAGAGGCTGGACGGGGCGGGGACAGAGATGCCTTTGCAGCTGGCAATTTGTGACCTCGTGGGCCGCTCTACCCTTTCCCCGCCTACTTATCTCTGCGGCTCCTCGGGCGGCGGCGTGACGTCAGGAGTGGCGCGCTCCCTCCCTCTTAGCTTGTTGGGAGCTGACTTCCGGGTTCCCTCAGTCCAGCTCCGCCATCCGCGCCGCGCCGCTGAGCGGGTGAGAATTTCTCTCTTTCTCTCTCCCTCAACCCCCCCCCCCCGCCTTCTTGTCCGCCATTCTCTTCAAGCGCCGCCTCTGGTGGGGGTGAAAGGAGGCCGTGCAGAGGGAGGAGGAGTCGGGGGAGCATATTCAGGGGGGAGAAAGTGGGGGGGGGGTAGAAAATGAAGGGTTAAGGTGCGTGGACGGGGGGGGGGGGACGAAGAGGAAGAAAAGCTCGGTGTCAGGTGAAGGGATGGATCTCTTGAGGTCTCTCTCTTTCCCCGTCACCTTTTAGTGTGACCAACAGCAGCCACTGGTCACCCTCTCTCGTGACCAAGAGCAGAACCCAGCGCTGTGGTGCAAAGCATAGGGGTAATCTCTTGAGATAGAGGTCTCTCTCTTTCCCCGTCCCCCTTTAGCGTGACCAACAGCAGCCACTCTGTCACCCTCTCTCGTGACCAAGAGCAGAACCCAAACGCAGCGGTGCAAAGCACAGGGGTGGACTTCACTAATAGGGCGCCCCGAGCCAGGACAAAACCGTTCTTATTTTCTTTCTGAAATTGTTCTTATTTTCAAAACAATTCCTTTTGCTACAGTTGCTTTTCCTATCACCCTTTAGTGCAGGGGTCAGTAACCTTTTCCAGTCGTGGGCCGGTTCACTGTCCCTCAGACCATGTGGTGCGCCAGACGATATTTTGAAAAAAAAAATGAACGAATTCCTATGCCCCACAAATAACCCAGAAGTGCATTTTAAATAAAAGCACTCATTCTGCTAATGTAAAAACGCCAGGCAGGCCCCACAAATATCCCAGAGTTGCAGTTTAAATAAAAGGACACTTTCTACTCATGTAGAAACACGCTGATTCCTGGACCGTCTGCGGGCCAGATTTAGAAGGCGATTGGGCCAGATCTGGCCCCCAGGCCTTAGTTAGCCTACTCATGCTTTAGTGTGACCAACAGCCACCACACTGTCACCCTCTCTCGTGACCAAGAGCAGAACCCAGGGCAGAGGTGCTAAGCACAGGGGTGGACTTCACTAACAGGGCGCCCCAAGCCAGGAGGAAACCGTTCTTACTTTCTTTCCAAAATAGTTCTTATTTTCAAAACAATTCCTTTTGCTACAGTTGCTTTTTATGGATCTTCTTAGGAGGTACTTGTACAAATATAGTTGCTGTTGTTATTTTGCACCTACCGTATTTTTTGCTCTATAAGACTCACTTTTTGCCTCCTAAAAAGTAAGGGGAAATGTGTGTGCGTCTTACGGAGCGAATGCAGGCTGCGCAGCTATCCCAGAAGCCAGAACAGCAAGAGGGATTGCTGCTTTTACTGTGCAGCGATCCCTCTTGTTGTTCTGGCTTCTGAGATTCAGAATATTTTTTTTCTTGTTTTCCTCCTCCAAAAACTAGGTGTGTCTTATGGTCTGGTGCGTCTTATGGAGCGAAAAATACGGTACTCAGCTCAGCAGCCTTGGGAGGCGATCTGCCTGCACTGCCTTAACTCGAGCGCGGATAAGAATGCAAAAGTACAGATAATTTATTTATGGCTAAGGTCACCAGCAGCAAGGAGCAGCTTTAGACCGCAGTCCTATGTGCACATTGTTGTTGTTGTTGTTTTGTTGTTGTTGTTATTTATTAAATTTGTATTCTACCTTTCATCTGAAGAACGCAGCACGGTTTGCAGTATAAAAACACAGAAATGCATAACAGAAAAGCAGTAACACATTTAAAAGGCCATGCGTTGTTTAATCATCCCAAGGCCTGGGAGAACATTTTTGCCTGGCACCTAAAAATATGTAGCAAAAGTGCCGGGCGAGCCTCCCTAGGGGGAGTATCCTGCAAGTGGGGAGCCACTGTACAAAAGGCCTATTCTCATGTTGCCACCCTCCAGACCTCTTCGGGAGGAGATACACAAAGAAGGGCCTCAGAAGATGATCTCAGGTTCAGGGTAGGTTCATATGGAGAGAGACGGTCCTTGGGGTATTGCAGTCCTGAGCCGCTTAAGACTTTATAGTTCAAAACCAGTACGTTGCATTGAAACTAACTGGCAGCCAGTACAGTCGGGGCAGAATCTGTGTAATATGCTCAAACCGTCTTGCCCCGGTGAATTCCGCACCGGCTGAAGTTTCTGAGCCGTCATCAGAGGCAGCTCCATGTATAATACCTTGCAGTAATCTAGCCTTGAATTCAATGGCACCTAATTCTGAGTAGTCACGTATGGGAGGGCACCAGCTTCCACCACAGTGGTGCCCCAGAGTTCACCCCTTTGCTTTCTCAGTAGTTGCTATAACGGAAAGAGTCTTCTTTGGAGATCCCTCTTAGCTGAGGAAGATTGCCTTCCATGAACACGGTTGTAACAGTGATTCCGTAAGCGCCTGTGGAGGCCAATTCTGGATCCACGTCCTTCCACAGTGGGGACATAGGTTTCCAGGCGGGAGTCGATCACAGTTTGACAAACGTGCCTTCCTCTTTAGCGCGTTTCCCCCTTTCGTTCTGAGTTCAAGTGTCTTCAAAGCCCATGTCACCTTTGGTAAATGCTATTCTCTAATTGAAGCGTTCGCCCACCAGTGTTTCCCAATTGTTGGTGTTTATACAGTGGTACCTCTGGTCGCAAACGGGATCCATTCTGGAGGCCCGTTCGCAACATGAAAGGAATGCACCCCGCATCTGCGCACACACGCGCGATTTGCCACTTCTGCGCATGTGTGCGACGTCATTTAGCGCGTTTGCGCATGCGTGAGCGGCGAAACCCAGAAGTAACCCTTTCCAGTACTTCCGGGTCGCGCAGTATGTATCCTGAAAGTACGTAACATGAAGCAAACATAACAAGAGGTATGACTACTACTTTTTAAAAGATTTGCCTTGAGAGACTCTTTAAACCTCTTTTGTTGACCACAAGCATTATGCTTTCCATTTTTAAGTTCGGAATAGAATAGTTGCTTTGGAAGACAATAATCAGGCATCTGCACAATATGACCAGTCCAATGAAGTTGATGTGGAAGAATTATTGCTTCGACACTGGTAAAACCCTGCTCATGGGGAACACTTGCTGTAAGGTAATGCCTGCCCCCGAGCATGTGAAACTTTGGTTGGGCCACCACTGAAGCACATCCCACAGGAGGGTGTGATGCTTGTCCACAGACAGTGGCACATAGCACTGTACTCTTTGAGTGTGCTTACAATGTAATTTGTGCTTGCATCGCCAACACCCGGCTGTCTATGCGTTTGTGCAGGTGTGTTATGTTAGGGCTGTCAATCTGAATAAGAAATCGGGTCAGTCATGTAGCTGTATAAATTTAAGGTCTATATTTAAGATTATATCTGCATAAATTAACATACGAAAAATAGTTATACAGGAAAAAGCACATTTGCTGTAACATGTTACAACACACTTCATCCAGCAGAGGCATTTTCTCATTTCTGCTGAATTGAGGGGTAAGAATGTCTTTGTGTTTCTGCACACAGACCTATTTGTTTCTATAAAGGATTCATAGTAAAGCTATATTCTGCCTTTTAGGACAGCTTTCCTCACAAGCCAGCTCACAAAAACTGATTAATAACAATTTATGGATAACATAATCAGCCCCAATACGGTCAGCAGACACTGATAAATACAGGAGAATATAAAACAGCAAACTCCAGTAAACTAAAAACACAAAATAGAATAGCAGCTATAAAGAAGTTTTTAATTAAGTTATTGCCTGTGAGCTGCAAGCCCACCTATATTTAGTTTAACCAAGGACAGTGATCTAAATGGGATTTACTCATTTGTGAAGGATTACAGCCATTCCTTTTCACATCACCAGACACCTGCAGACAGCCTGCTTGCTCTTCTTTGACAATTTGCATAAGTACTTGTATTTAAAATAGTATTCAAAGTATTCCTTCTGAATCATTGGAAGCATCATATTAGTTGTGCAACACACTGTAAATGGTTTGCTCAGTTTATTGACAGTAGTCGTATGCATTTCCCCATAGGATTGCTCTGCAAACATTATAGCTGTGCAGTGTGAATGTCTGCATTTGAGTTTATAAAGTGTGTTTATAAAGTTTATATAAAGTGTGTGCTCTTTATTTCACATGTCAATGCAATAAAACCATCATGCAAGATTTTATGAGCACCTAAAGCAGGTGGCGCTGTGGATTAAACCACAGAGCCTAGGACTTGCCGATCAGAAGGTCGGCAGTTCAAATCCCCATGACGGGGTGAGCTCCCGTTGCTCGGTCCCTGCTCCTGCCAACCTAGCAATTCAAAAGCACTTCAAGGTGCAAGTAGATAAATAGGTACCACTCCAGCGGGAAGGTAAACAGCGTTTCCGTGCGCTGCTCTGGTTAACCAGAAGTGGCTTCGTCATGCTGGCCACATGACCCGGAAGCTGTACACCGGCTCCCTCGGCCAATAAAGTGAGATGAGCGCCGCAACCCCAGAGTCGTCCGAAACTGGACCTAATGGTCAGGGGTCCCTTTACCTTTTTAAAGCTCTTTAACTTACTCTGCTTGAAGCCCATAGTTGCTAAACATTTGGTGCAAAGATCACATGCACTTTTTTAATCATATCACTGCCATCAAGGCAGAAAAGTAACGCTGCTGGAAATAAAGAAGGGGAAATAACTGCTTTCTACATCTGGTACCCGATGATCCCGCCCCTCCCCAGAAGGATCCTGTGGGGTAGAGCTACCAAACGTAGGGTGCTTCAGGTGTTGTTAGACCACCTTCCACCATCCTAGACCAGTTGTCATGCTGGATGGGAACTGGACTCCCAACAATGACCAGAAGGCAACTGATTCTGCACCTTGCCATATGTGATGCCGAACACACAGACAAACACAGCACCCATTCTCACCCTGCATGTCATGACAGGCATTTCGCAGATAGAGTGTTATTCTTTAGTATGATCAAGATACAGAATCCAGGTAAATGACAGGGCTGTGTTTTCCCCACATAGGTGAATGATTGCGTAGAAGTCTCTGCTCAAGAACCTTTTACAGATAATTTTATTGCTAACTTTGTGCCTCTGCTTACCACTGTCTTGTGTGCTGTTTTCATTTTTTGGAATCTGAGTATATTTTGTGTCTTGTTTTTTGTTTGCTTGCTCATGGGCATTTAAGCACAGATAATGATGAACTTTGATCATAATTCGTGTCAGGGCTGAATGCCTTTCTTTCACTCATGTGAACCTTCCCACTCAGTTATGCAAGGAAACCACAATCTGAGCTGGGAGCTTGCAAAATGTGACAGTACGAGCTTTTACAATCTCAGAGGTTGGGAAATCTGCCACCAAGAGCACCAAAGTTGTCATGGCCAAGATACTCGATTTCCTCGCTGTGCAAAAATACTGCTTGTTGCTCTTGTTGGGGGGGGTTCACCTGATAATTTGGGCATTTGGACAATATGGGCATTTATCACCTAAACCAGTGATATCCAAACTTGGCCCTCCAGCTGTTTTGGGACTACAACTCCCACCATCCCTAGCTAACAGGACCAGTGGTCAGGGATGATGGGAATTGTAGTCCCAAAACAGCTGGAGGGCCAAGTTTGGCCATCACTGACCTAAACCGTTGTAACCTGTAAAGACTGAAGGAGGAGGGATCATTTACTTTTGATAGGTCAGATGAACAGAACTGTTTAATTACCTAATTGCAAGTGGGTTCCCGCCCCCCTGAAAAGGGATGTTTCTCTGTTCTCTTCAAGGCCAAACTGGACGTTACATGAAATGTCAAACTTATATTGATGTTTCATAATAATAATAATAATAATAATAATAATAATAATAATAATAAAAACAGCTACAGGCAGCCCAATCAAGACTGGAACCACGGAAAGGGCAATTGACCTTCTCCCCGATTCCACAATCCTAATGAAAATTACTGACCTCCCCAAGCTGACGTTGGCATCAGTTTTTAAGCTTAATTGTGCAATTCTTTGTCCAAGCGTTGTCTTTTCCCTTGCAAGGACAGACTAGGAAGCTGCAGATTACTTTGCTGCTTCTCTCAATAGCCATCAAGTGTTTGTGCTAGGGATGAGAAACCTGCGTCCCTCAAGTTCCCATCATCTCTGACCACAGTCATGTGGATTGGGGCTGAGGGGTGTTGGAAACTGAGCATGCCTGGAGGACCGCAGGTTCCCTCTACCTGATGTGTGTAGCATTTGCCTTTATTTCACTATTTACGGGGGAAAGGGCTCCTGCTGATTTACCCCCGTTGCTGATGGTTGTAGTTCTGATTTCATTCATGTTCATAAGGGCGCTAGGAACAGTGTGGAGAACTTGGGAGCTTGTGAATGCAGCCTCTGTATCTACCTGGTCCCTTGGCTACGTGGCTTGATGCCTTCTGCTTTTCTCTAGAGAAAGCTATTTGAACTAAGGTGACATGATGTTTACGTCACATAGACTCATAGAACTGTAGAGTTGGAAGGGACCACGAGGGTCATGTTGTTGTTGTTCTTTCGTCGTTTAGTCATGTCCGACTCTTCGTGACCCCATGGACCAGAGCACGCCAGGCACTCCTGTCTTCCACTTCCTCCCGCAGTTTGGCCAAACTCATGCTTGACGTCCCCTTCTCCTTGTGCCCTCCATCTTTCCCAACATCAGGGTCTTTTCCAGGGAGTCTTCTCTTCTCATGAGGTGGCCAAAGTATTGGAGCCTCAGCTTCACGATCTGTCCTTCCAGTGAGCACTCAGGGCTGATTTCCTTCAGAATGGATTGGTTTGAACTTCTTGCAGTCCATGGGACTCTCAAGAGTCTCCTCCAGCACCATAATTCAAAAGCATCAATTCTACGGTGATCAGCCTTCTTTATGGTCCAGCTTTCACTTCCATACATCACTACTGGGAAAAACATAGCTTTAACTATACGGACCTTTGTTGGCAAGGTGATGTCTCTGCTTTTTAAGATGCTGTCTAGGTTTGTCATTGCTTTTCTCCCAAGAAGCAGGCGTCTTTTAATTTCGTGACTGCTGTCACCATCTGCAGTGATCATGCAGCCCAAGAAAGTAAAATCTCTCACTTTGGCCACCTCATGAGAAGGGAAGACTCCCTGGAAAAGACCCTGATGTTGGGAAAGATGGACGGCACAAGGAGAAGGGGACAACAGAAGACAAGATGGTTGGGCAGTGTTCTCGAAGCTACCAGCATGAGTTTGACCAAGCTGCGGGAGGCGGTGGAGGACAGGGGTGCCTGGAGTGCTCTGGTCCATAGGGTCACAAAGAGTCGGACACGACTAAACAACAACAAAATTCTAAACTTTTTTTCCCTTCATTTTGTTAGATATCATTTTGGATCATTTCTCGTGCCAAAGGGGGCATGGCAGTCGAGGATCATGGGAAAATGCTGAAAATGATTCTCCCTTCCATCTCCGCTGCCATGCCCCATAGTTAAGGCAGCCTATCCAGCTTGGACTCATGAAAGCTTGGAGGTGACTGAGGAACAGCTCACCCCTCTATGCTTTCTGTCATGAGGAATGCCAACAGGCTGAGCATTGGTGCAAGCAAAGGGCCTGAATGCTTGTGGAGGGTATGTCATTCCAGCAGTGCAAAGCTGGCTTGGAGGAGGAAGGGCGCAGCTCCCCGCTTCCCAAAATGCATTGACCATTGTTTACCGCAGCAGTGAAGAAAGTAGAGAGTTTCCTCCAAAATTAGTGCAGTTCCTTCAGGCTTGCAAAAGCAGGCACGTTTACAGTGCAGAAACCGCGTTGCCAACGTTGATGAGCCCTCTCTGTATCCCGTGCTAGCTGCACGTTGAATTTTGAAATATTCTCTTTAGGGCTAATGGCTCATGCAGATGGAATCTCACTCATTTCATAATGGCCTCCCCGGGCAGGTGATGGGGAATGAGATGTTCCTCACTCACAAGCCACCAAAGCATTTGTCACTCTGGCTAGTAAGAAACAGGTGGAAGGTCCTTCCTCACCTGCTGTGGATTGCTGCTCCCGCCATGGGCCGTGGCAACAAAGAGCAACCTCAGAGGTAGCAGGTACGTCTGCACAATACCTTTTCAGTGTCAGCGGTCAATTTTTGATGGGGTGAGGGTCCTGTGGAGCAGGTGTGGCGGAAAGCCTTCCTAAAGGCCGTGGTGCCTGGGCTTTGGCCAGTGAGGGAGGCAATTAATATGAGAAATAGTGATTCGTTGATTTAGTTAGCCTTACTGCAAATCTGAGAAGTATCTCTGCCGTGTATTTGCCGAACCTTTTACAGTGGTACCTTGGTTCCCGAACGCCGCAAACCCGGAAGTGAGTGTTCCGGTTTGCAAATGTTTTTCAGAAGCTGAACGTCCGACGCGGTTTCCGCTTGAGTGCAGGAAGCTCCCGCAGCCAATCGGAAGCCGCGCCTTGGTTTTCCGAACTGTTTCAGGAGTCAAACAGACTCCCGGAACAGATGAAGTTCAAGAACCGAGGTACTACTGTGTTTAAAAAACCCAAGAGAGGAGATTCCTCTGTTTCACCTGTTTGAGTTCTGAACTGCTCTTTGTCATCAGGAAGTTTTCCTGAAATGTCTTTAATTTTCTGGACCAAAGGCTCAGCCTTTTAAGTTGGGTGTCCTATTCTTCATGCCCTCTGCCACCTACTTCTGCTATATTATCATCATCATCATCATCATCATTAGGTTTGCAGCAGCATTCCATGATCTCATTCAGAGGTCTGTTGCAAATATTGGGACTGAATTTGGGATCTCAGACACTCAAAACTTGCTTCCTTTCCTCTGGAATCCACATGTTGGCATCCGTCCGTCTCGGGAGACAATGGGAGAGTGTGTCTTGGGGGAGGGCGAAGTCAAACCACTGGAAGGTTATAGCACCTGCTGTAGCTGTAGACAGCGATAAAGGAGAGACATGTTTCGTTGCAGCTGGGGCAGATGAAGGCATCCAGTTTTGCTGCTGCAGATGATGGCGTTTCTTCTTTCTGTGCTCCTCCCAGTGGTCATTCCTCCTCTGGCCGCTGCTATGGAAGCATGATCTGGCTGGTTGTCTACACGTGCTGCTGCTGTCTGCAAGGCATTCCCACCTGTTGAGACATGATATTTCTACAGAGGGGGTCTTTAGACTTTAAAAAATAGTTCTTTGTATTTATTTTGAACAAGGTCTTCAGATTTCTAGAGAGCTAGTGGGTGGGACTCCCTGCTTGCTTGCCTGCCTGTCCCTTTCTCTTTGCATAGGATGGGCAGGATCTGAAAGGGAGAGAACCACGTGGTGCTCACCCAGCAGGTAACTTTGTAAAGCTTTCTCAGCTTCTTCAGAAATAATCACCATAGACATTCCAAGCTTACAGATATTTCATTTGCCAGCATCCCCGATAAAGACCCCAAATGTGGGTACACAGTCAGGTGAGGAGGAAAAGTCTCATCATTCACGTTGCACGGAACAAAGTGTTCACGTCCCAGAGATGAATAGCTTTTAAGTTTCCCTGTTCCGACTTAGTCACTATGTGACTTGTCTATTGTTGCTTATAACCTTGCGTCTCATGACGATGACTTGGAGTCTGTCCACTGCTCACAGCCGCCTTTTGTCTTAAAAGAAAGGAGCGATCTGACCGACTCTGGGATGTGCAGTTTCAGATTTCTGGAGAATACCAGTGGCTTCTGGATTTAGCAGCCTGCTTTAACATAGATGTGGCTCCCTCATGGATAATATCATGGTGAGTGGGTGGAATGCCAAAATATATCCTTGCACAACTATGTCTCCGTGTCATAATTGTGCCTACATAGCACACTTTATATGTGCTTTTATTTTTTGGAGTATGCTGTATATATATCTACCAGTTGTTTTAGAGTTTGTTCGTTTTTTAAGCTGCTTGAATGAAGTGGGTTTGTGCATTGAGGATTCTGTTCTTGAGACCAGGGGGTTCAAACAATTGTGTGCCCTTGATTTTATTCCAGCTGCTCTAATGTACACGAGAAAGATTTGAACCAGCCCCTGTGCTCTCAGTGTGTTGCGTTTCGATGCATATTTACTAAGAGCAGCTGAGAGAACTTAAATCTGTGTGAGCTTTATGTTTCACAGCTGCGAAATGCCTTCCTTCGGCAAGATTCCACACTGCCTCCCCCTTCGCCACACAAACCCGGTCCTTTTCTTCCAGTGTTTGTTTGTGAAGAGACTTTTGGGAACGGTGCCTCTGAGCCGTCACACACTTTGGCGTTCAGCCCGGTGTTTTTCAGGAGGAGAAATGTTTCTAGTCAGCAGCCACCCAGCTTTTCTGTTATGGGAAGTAGCGAGGCAATGGTCATCAACCCTTTGTTTGTCAGGAGCAGCAGCGAAGGCTCTGTGTGCCGACGGCAAGCGGTGGCCGTGGTGGGATCCTGTCAACAAGCCCCTTGTATGTACAGTCATACCTCGGGTTACAGACACTTCAGGTTGCGTTTTTTTAGGTTACGGACCCGCCGGAACCTGGAAGCACTGGAACGGGTTATTTCCGGGTTTCGGGGGCTGCGCATGTGCAGAAGCGCTAAATCGCGCTTTGCACATGCGCAGAAGCGCCGAGTCGCAACCTGTGCGTGCGCAGATGCTCCACTGCGGGTTGCGAACGCTGCGGGTTGCGAATGTGCATCCCGCATGGATCACGTTCGCAACCTGAGCGTCCACTGTACACTGGTACAGTGGTGCCTCGCAAGACGAAATGAATCCGTTCCGCGAGTCTCTTCGTCTTGCGGTTTTTTCGTCTTGCGAAGCACGGCTATTAGCGGCTATTAACGGCTTAGTGGCTTAGCGCCTATTAACGGCTTAGCGGCTTTAAGAAAAAGGAAACAAACTCGCAAGAACTCGCAAGACGTTTCGTCTTGCGAAGCAAGCCCATAGGGAAATTCGTCTTGCGGAGCGACTCAAAAAACGGAAAACTCTTTCGTCTTGTGCGTTTTTCGTCTTGCGAGGCATTCGTCTTGCGAGGCACCACTGTACCTCAGGTTACAGACGCTTCAGGTTACAGACTCCACTAACCCAGAAATAGTACCTCGGGTTAAGAATTTTGCTTCAGGATGAGAACAGAAATCGTGCTCCGGCAGCAGGAGGCTCCATTAGCTAAAGTGGTGCTTCAGGTTAAGAACAGTTTCTTAAGAACAGTTAAGAACGGACCTCCGGAACGAATTAAGTACTTAACCTGAGGTACCACTGTATTGAAAAATATGACTTTTGTGCTGTCTGGCCCCAAAATGGCGACTGGACATTCTGTTTTGGCAACTGTAACCCTGGTTTATGGAGCCATTTGGCACCAAGCTTATATATCTGTGTTTCTAAAACTGCATGGAGCCTGATAGTTATTTAGTGAGGAGAAAGCACACACTTCTCATCACTTGGTGTGTTCCAAGGCTGAACCATGGAATAGAGAACAGGGTTTTTGTGTGTTTATACTTGGATGTTTTTAGTTGCTTTTTATCGGACTTGCACTGTCTGTGTGACCCTGGGTTCTCCTGGCTAGAAAGGACTGTAAAGTTAAATAACTGTACAACTAAGCCACTGTAAAGCAGCAAAGGAAAGTGTCCCAGAGACATGTGGAGCAGTGCAACTTTGAAATCCTGGCCTGTGCACAAGATTGTACCGCAGTCTGAAATGCTTTTGCTGTTGCACTTTAGGTTGCCTTCAAAGCAAAAGCATTTCAGAACACGGCATAACCTTGTGCACAGGCCAAGATTTCAAAGTTGTCCAGCCTGCTCCAGATGAGTGGAGGTGGCATATATCAGCTGGGAGAAGATGTTTTGTGCATGCTCAGAGACACACTTGTGCCTCACACACACTTGTGTGTGAAAATGGTTGTAAGTAGTTGCTTTCTTTCCACAATGGCCTGCCTCCCCCAGTACCACCTGGTCTGACTAACAGTGGATTTACAAGGTGTCATGCAGGGACTTTAACAGCCCTACTACTCAAAATTCTGGGCTCCCTACCATGCAAATATGTGTCCTGCTATTGGGCTATGGCCCTCACTCTGAAAAATCCAGGTCTCTCAGCCAGCTAAGAAACTTGCAATGTTATATAATCATAATAACATATTATATATACCCCGCCCATCTGGCTGGGTTTCCCCAGCCACTCTGGGCAGCTTCCAACAAAATATTAAAATACAATAGTCCGTCAAACACCAAAAGCTTCCCTAAACAGGGCTGCCTTCAGATGTCTGGTAGTTGTTTTCCTCTTTGAAATCTGGTGAGAGGGTGTTCCACAGGGCGGGCGCCACTACCGAGAAGGCCTGGTTTCCTGTAACTTGGCTTTTTGCAGCGAGGGAACCGCCAGAAGGCCCTCGGAGCTGGACCTCAGTGTCTGGGCAGAACAATGGGGGTGGAGACGCTCCTTCGGGTATACTGGGCCGAGGCCGTTTAGGGCTTTAAAGGTCAGCACCAGCACTTTGAACTGTGCTCGGAAACATACTGGGAGCCAATGTAGGTCATTCAAGACCGGTGTTATGTGGTCTCGGCGGCCGCTCCCAATCACCAGTCTAGCTGCCGCATTCTGGATTAGTTGTAGTTTCCGGGTCACCTTCAAAGGTAGCCCCACATAGAGCGCATTGCAGTAGTCCAAGCGAGAGATAACTAGAGCATGCACCACTCTGGTGAGACAGTCTGCGGGCAGGTAGGGTCTCAGCCTGCATACCAGATGGAGCTGGTAGACAGCTGCCCTGGACACAGAATTGACCTGCGCCTCCATGGACAGCTGCGAGTCCAGAATGACTCCCAGGCTGCGCACCTGGTCCTTCAGGGGCACAGTTATCCCATTCAGGACCAGGGAGTCCTTCACACCCACCCGCCCCCTGTCCCCCCAAAACAGTACTTCTGTCTTGTCAGGATTCAACCTCAATCTGTTAGCCACCATCCATCCTCCAACCGCCTGTTATTTAGACATGGGGGAATGTGACTCCAACATGGCAATCCAGGGTATGGATGAGGCAGAGGTGTTGATCTGAGATTCTGGGGATGCCTCCACCTCTCTCAGTTTTCCACGGGAGGAAATACAAGTCAGTGCAAATGACGGGAGGAGTTGGGGGCTTGTTTTTGTCTCCCTGGACCGTCAGATAAATATGTAGATCAGAGGTTAAGAGAGCTGTGGCTTTTGTGGTTGCTGTGCTTAGCTTTTTAAATTGCAGCGTTCAGAGTTCAGCAGGTCTTGTGACAAGCCTAGCGCGGAGGCAAGGGGCTTACATTCTCGCCACCCGCCCCGTCTCCCTAGGCAGCTTTTGTCCGTGACTGTCCTCTCTCTGCTTGGACTCGGTTGGTCCTGCCCAGGCTGTCCGCAAACTCCTTGAGGAGCAGGTTGGTGTTTGTGCATCTGCTGTGTCAGTTTGGGGATAGATTAATAGCCGTGAAGCCCAGTTGCTTCCATCCTGGCTGGCGTTGCTGGTAAAGGGGCTTACTAGGAAGCGGAAGGGAGACTACTAATATAATATTGAGCACTTTGCCATGTTCCTCTGTGGGTGGAGAGTTCTGGACCATTCTGCTCAAGTTTCTCTTGTGAAGTCTTTTTTTTTTTAATTGATTTTAAAAGTATAAACATACAAAATTCAAAATCCAAATATCAAGATTACTCTGAATCGCCTGACATCCCCCCATCTCTTCCATGGGTCCTAATGATAATATTTACAACTGCATATCAGTGCTGATCCAAATTTTTATCCTTCTAAATTATCCATACTTTCCATTACTTTACAAGTGTGGTTAAAATCCTGCTAATGTTTTAACCTGCTTACAGTGGTCTTGTAAGTAAATGACAAACTTTTCCCATTCTTTTTTAAAGTTCTTGTCGTCTTGATTTCTGAGCTTCCTAGTTAATTTTGCCATGTTGGCAGAGTCCATCAACTTGGCTTGCCATTCTTCTCTGGTCGGGGTTGTCTCCTCCTTCCATCTTTGTCTCTTGCGAAGGCTTAGCGGAAAGGGCCTGCTCATCCTAAGACCCTGCCGAATGATCGTGTGGCTCTGAGAAGGAATTTGGTCCCTGTGGTCTGACTGCCTGCTGTTCTGATGGAATGAGTTGCATGCAGCTTGGCTCGCTTGCTTGAGCCACCTAGCGGTTTTGCTCAGTTAGCACCTTTCTGCAGCTCACCTGCTCTCCGTATCTGGTGTTACGGGCTCTTCTGGGTTGTGTAGCCTGATCTTTTGAGTGGGGAGGGGGAGGCAGTGGCGTAGCGTGGGGGGTGCCAGGGGTGCCGGACGCACCGGGCGCAACATCTGGGGGGGCGCGAGTCCAGAGGGCCCAGCCCCGTCGTGCCCTCGGCCCACCCCTATTGTCAGAGCAGCCGGCCAGCCTCTGCCTGCTCCTACCTTGCCCACCCGAGGACTGCGGCAGCGCCCGCCCCCGTGGCCACCTACCCCCGCCTCGCCCATTGGCTTGCCTCCCTCGGCCTCGCCTCTCTCCGATGGCCGCGGGGGTGTCCTGATCGGCGCCGGCGCCTTTTTTCAGGAGGTAGGGAGGCTGGACGGGGAGGTGGGGTCGGAAGCGGGCAAAGAAGGAGGGGAGCTCGTAGCCAAAAGGGCTGCACCGGCCGGCAAAGGGCCGGGGAAAGTTTGGAGAGGAGAAACGCACCGTCATGATTTCCCCAGTGGAAGCGGCAGGATTAGGGATTTCGAAGCGTAATGACGCACGAATTTCGCTGGGTGAGAGCTTCGGGAATCGATCGGCGGAAATGGGAATCAATTGGAATATGAGAAAGAGAGAGAGAGAGGGACCATCATTCATAGGCATAGATTTGTACGGTTAGGGGGCGCAAATCCACGGGTTGGGGGCACAAATTACTTGCCTTGCCCCGGGTGCTGACAACCCACGCTACGCCACTGGGGGGAGGTTCTGGGTGGGCGGTGCTGCTTCCCCGCAGGGGCTTCAACTGAATGGCCTTTTGGTTGCTTCTGGGTCTGTGATTCTAGATCAGACATACGGCCCAAAGAAGGTGGTGGACTCTCCTCCATTGGAGGTTTTTAAGCCAAGGCTGGGCGGCCATCTGTCATGGGTGCTTTAGCTGAGATTCCTGTGTCGCCCGGGGTTGGACTAGATGACCCTCAGGGTCCCCTCCAGCTCTACAGTTCTATGATTCTAGGAGCCCGCCATGAGCTGAGCTCCCTGAGCCTGTAGAAGAAGCAAGAGGGGCCCAGTTCCCTGGCATAATTCGAGGGGGGAACTGGGCTCTGGGAACTTGTCTCACAACTTTAGAGGGGGGTGTTTCGCACTCATGGCCAGCTCCCTGGCTGCTTGGTCCCCCAGGTACTGATGGGAGTTGTAGCATCTGGAGGAGGAAGGCTGTACGAGTTGGCCTCTGGTCTCCAACTCTGCTCACGCGACTGTTATGTGGTGGGTATTCCAGACTAGTTATGCTGGTCCCGAGGGTTAACTGTGCGGCGAGGTCCGAGTCCAGTCCGAGGTCGAGGGTGCGGTATGGAGGCTGTCCGTCAAAGCTGAAGCGGGGTCCAAGGCAGGGAGTCGGGTGAGGTCAGGAACTCTGGCAGAATAGCAGGACAGGGTGCAGGCAGGAGCAGGCTACCAACAATGTTGCTCCTGCAACCTGGGACTGGCCAGCTTTTATCTGCCCCGAGGCCTAGGGTGGCCCCGATCCTCTGGTGACTCGCCTCTCCTGGCCTGGAGGCGAGCACTCCTCCTGCGGGAACTTAGTTCCCTCCGCCTCTCTGCCCTGAGCCTCTGCAGCTCAGGAGAGGCTGGAGGGTTACCAGACCCAGAGGCAACCTCAGCTTCCTCTGATGGGGCTGAGAGTGGAGCACCTGCAGGCAATGGGCCCTCCATCACCTCAGGAGCCAGAGCAGACTCAGCTGGTGCCTGCACCTGAGGATCCAGCGCAGGTGAGGACCCTTCAGGCTCAAGCCCCTGCCCCAGTTCAGCCGGCCCTGGAGGCAGGGACTCCTGTGCAGGCTGGGATTCCTCAGGTTCAGCCTCCGAGTCCGAATCCCAGGCCATCACACTAATAAGCACAGAGGTCAGGCTAGTGGACTTGTGCACGTGGTGTTTGACTTTCTTCCTGTTTGCTTTTCCTCAGGTTACCATGTGATTCCAGAACTGGGCAGAAGCAGCAGTAGGTATGCATTCCAACCACAAAGCTGAGAATGGATGCCAGCCCCGAGAAGTTACCCAGGTATAATAAATAATAATAATAATTTATTATTTATACCCCGCCCATCTGGCTGGGCCTCCCCAGCCACTCTGGGCGGCTTCCATAGAAACCAAAAATACAGTAAAATATCACACGTTAAAAACTTCCCTGAACAGGGCTGCTTTAAGATGTCTTCTGAATGTCAGGTAGTTGTTTATCGCTTTGACATCTGCTGGAAGGGCGTTCCACAGGGCGGGCGCCACTACCGAGAAGGCCCTCTGCCTGGTTCCCTGTAGCTTTGTTTCTCGCAATGAGGGAACCGCCAGAAGGCCCTCAATGCTGGACCTCAGCGTCCGGGCAGAATGATGGGGGTGGAGATGCTCCTTCAGGTATAGTGAACCGAGGTCGTTTAGGGCTTTCAAGGTCAGCACCAACACTTTGAATTGTGCTCGGAAACGTACTGGGAGACAATGTAGGTCTTTCAAGACCGGTGTTATATGGTCTCGGCGGCCGCCCCCAGTCACCAGTCTAGCTGCCGCATTCTGGATTAGCTGGCCTGTGGAGGTGAGACTTCACTGGCCATAGGGGTGTCAAGTGGCTGTGAAACATTTCCAGGGCTTTCCAGAGGAAGGGGCTGAGCATCACTTGGAAGTGGCGGCTGGATGCATGAACAGGCATCTCGTGATCTTGTTCCATGGAGAGAAGGCACTGCTTCCGACAGCCATTGATGGTGGCAACCAAGCTCAGCCCTTCTTGAGTCATACATGACGCTGCGTGGAAACCTGCTATGAGATTCATTCTGGACATGGAACATTCCCTCCCCTCCCCTGCTTCATAGAATCATAGAATTGTAGAGCTGGGACCCCAAGAGTCATCTATTCCAACCCTCTTCAAACCCACAATCCTGAGATCAAGAGTCTCATTCTCCACCAACTGAGCTACCCTAGGACACTGGCGTTTTTGACCATTGCCAACATTTCTATAATTTCTCTCTCCCTCACACATCCCATCCCCTAATTTCTTCTCCAACCTAAGCCTACTCAGTTCCTTCAATTACTTTTCTTCTAAACAGATGCCCATTTCTTCTTTTTAAAATCCTCAAGGCCAATTCAAGATTATTGTAGGCCAATCCAGTATGAGATCGCAAACAGAGGAGGATTAATTTCAACCAGAAACTCCAAAGTGCAGTCATTGAGATAAACAAATGGAAGAAGCAGTTGGTGTTTACCAGCAAGCTTAAATAAAACAGGCAAGAACAACAGCAGTCTGGAGAAATTTATGTCAAGTTGTGTAAAAATATTCTTTTTCTGTTGGCACCATATTTTTTATCATGATTCAATAACAGGAAGCAAATCTTTATAAAAACCTGAAAGCACAGAAAAGGTCTACAACAACTTGGATAGAAAACTACATGTAGGGTTCTCAGCCCATGGGCAGTATAGTAAATAATATACAAATAATCTCCTCCTCTGACCATCCTCTTTGGCCATTGGGGAAGGCAGATGGCATAGTTGGAAAATGTAGATCTTGTAAGTATTGCTGTTGGGCATGATCAAGAGGACAACACCAGAAGGAAAATGTTAACCGCTAATTTCAGTATCAAGTTGTGATATCTCCTTAATCATAGAATTGTAGAGTTGGAAGGGACCCTGAGAATCATCTAGTCCAACCCCCTGCAAGGCAGGAATATGCAGCTGTCCCGTCCCCCCCCCCCCCCCGGATCAAACCTGCAGCCTTGGCATCACCAGCACCATGCTGTAACCTACTGAGCTATAATCAGCGCCGTTGCTTCAGGGGCACTGATAGTCTCACATTTATTGCTCCATCTACAATCTGTTTGTTGCTCAAACAGTCATAGTTTGTTGTTGTTTAGTCATTTAGTCGTGTCTGACTCTTCGTGACCCCATGGACCAGAGCACGCCAGGCACTCCTGTCTTCCACTGCCTCCTGCAGTTTGGTCAAACTCATGCTGGTAGCTTCGAGAACACTGTCCAACCATCTCGTCCTCTGTCGTGCCCTTCTCCTTGTGCCCTCCATCTTTCCCAACATCGGGGTCTTTTCCAGGGAGTCTTCTCTTCTCATGAGGTGGCCAAAGTATTGGAGCCTCAGCTTCAGGATCTGTCCTTCCAGTGAGCACTCAGGGCTGATTTCCTTCAGAATGGAGAGGTTTGATCTTCTTGCAGTCCATGGGACTCTCAAGAGTCTCCTCCAGCACCATAATTCAAAAGCATCCATTCTTTGGCGATCAGCTTTCTTTATGGTCCAGCTTTCACTTCCATACATCACTAAGACATAGTTTAGGTAACTTGAATCTGATCATATGACTAGGTCTGAAATAGTACATAAATAGCACCTTGTTTTTATAGGCCTTAGCTTCACAATCCTTCTCAACCTTTTGGATCTTAACACGGTGCGCTCCAGTTGAGGCCTTCCTGCTGTCCTCAACATTTTAGCAATATCATTGGGGAGGAGGGCTTTCTTCCATCTTGGCCCTAACCTAATACAGCCTCTGTTTGATGCTACCCTAGTTGATCAAGACACACCTGGTGAACTCCATCAAAGCGCTGCAGAAACATTACGTGACTTCCGACGCCCTCGTGACCAGTGACGATGGAGATGCCAACACCCTCTGCTGCGCCCTCGAAGCAGTGTTTGTGCACGGCTTGAAGGCCAAGCATATCAAGGCAGAATCGGGAGCGAAAGGGAAGAAATTTGCCGGGCGCCTGCCCCTTCCCCAACCAGCCTTTTGGGCCCTGCTGAAAACAATCACACACAGGTGAGGTGGGGAAGACAGCCGCTGTGAGGGTGGAGATTGCAGCCATCAGCAAAATTTGCTGATATTACATGCTTGAACATTGCTAGGCGTGGAGTGGGGGAGGCATTTGCGAGATGCAAATGTGAGATTTCTGCTTACGGTGGTTAACCGAAGTTCAAGGGGATGTGGCTGATGGAGGGACTTCTCATCTCTTCTTGCTAAAGTCCTGCTAGGAATTTAGGCGGATATAGGCAAAAACTCCTGCCAACCTAGCAGTTCGAAAGCAAGTCCAAGTGCAAGTAGATAAATAGGTACCGCTCTGGCGGGAAGGTAAACGGCGTTTCCGTGCGCTGCTCTGGTTTGCTTAGTCATGCTGGCCACATGACCTGGAAGCTGTACGCCGGCTCCCTCGGCCAATAAAGCGAGATGAGTGCCGCAACCCCAGAGTCGGTCACGACTGGGCCTAATGGTCAGGGGTCCCTTTACCTTTACCTTTATAGGCAAAAAACGTCAGGGGCTGGCTGGACAATGAGGAGTGGCCGGGGATCCCTGTCAGAGAACCTGAAAGGGAGGAGCCTCAGAAGAGGAAGGCTTTGGGTTGGGGTGGGACAATGAAGACAGGTCAGAGGAAGAATGGGGGATAAAAAAGTCTTGTTTTTTAACAAACCCTTCCCCACTTTCCAAGGTCCTTCAGAGCTCCCCCCCTTCCCCCTCCCCTTTTATGAAGATCACCTGCTCTGAGACCCCACAGCTAATTCTCCCCTGGCCTCCTTGCTGGCCCAATAATAATAATAATAATTTATTATTTATACCCCGCCCATCTGTCTGAGTTTCCCCAGCCACTCTGGGCGGCTCCCAATCAAATGTTAAAAACAGTACAGCATTAAATATTAAAAACTTTAAAGATAGGATAGCTGCTTATTTCCTTCACATCTGAAGGGAGGGTGTTCCACAGGGTGGGTGCCACTACCGAGAAGGCCCTCTGCCTGGTTCCCTGTAACCTCATTTCTCACAATGAGGGAACCGCCAGAAGGCCCTCAATGCTGGATCTCAGTGTCTGGGCTGAACGATGGGGTTGGAGATGCTCCTTCAGGTATACTGGACCGAGGCCGTTTAGGGCTTTAAAGGTCAGCACCAACACTTTGAATTGTGCTCGGAAACGTACTGGGAGCCAATGCAGATCTATCAGGACTGGTGTTATGTGGGATCAAGTAGGATCAATTAAGCCCTGGGGATTATCTAATTGATTTTTGAATTTTGAATTTTATTGTTATTCATATTTTATACTGTATTTTATGCTGCTTTTATAATTGTTTCAAAGTGTTTTAAATTTGTTGTTAGCTGCCCTGAGCCCGGTTTTTGAACTGGGAAGGGCAGGATATAAATAAAAAATTATTATTATTATTATTATTATTATTATTATTAGAGCTGCAGCATTAATGGGCCTTGTGCTCTCTCTCCCCCTTTCCTGCTCCTCTCTTTACTTTTCTCCAGAAACATCATTTCTGAGCTGGAGCACCTGGATTTCATCAACACAGACGTGGGCCGCTGCCGTGCTTGGCTAAGGCTGGCGCTGAATGACGGCTTGATGGAATGCTACCTGAAGCTCCTGCTCCACGAGAAAGCCCACCTCTCTGAGTATTACCATTCGCCAGCCCTGCTACTGGACACCGAGGAGGTTGAGTTCCTTCTCACTTACCTGCAGGGCTTGTCCTCCCTGGCCTTTGACCTCTCCTACAAGTCGGCAGTCTTGAACGAATGGACGGTCACCCCTTTATCCCTCTCGGGACTTTGCCCAGCCTCAGAGCTGCTTGTGAGTTTGGAGCCCCGGAGGAAAGAATCGCTGGGCTCCCTCTCGCTGTCTTCTGGTTCGGATGACACTGAGGCTTCCCCAGCCCTCTTGCCCGCCGCTAAAAGCCAACGGGCAGAGAAACTCACCGCATCCAACCTGAGCATCAGCACAACAGGTTCCTCACAGCTGTCTTCCAGCCTCAGCTCCGACGGCCTCCCCCCTGGGACATCTGCTGCCACGCAGAACGCGGACAGGGGTGAGGAGCCCGTCTCGGATGATGCTGAAATTGGCGTGGCAACAGCAAAAGACTTGGACCAGTCCCTCCAAGAGTGAGTATGCAGAGGAAAGGGGAAGACCTTATTTTATATTTTTTTAACAATAATATTTATTAAATTTAATCAACAGACATAACAAAAAAGAAAATATACAACAACACAATAGAAAGGTGAAAAAGAAGGGGGGGGAGTAACAAACTTAAGATACCTAAACAGGAAAAAAAGGAAACTCAATTAATTCATTAAAATGCATTTTTATAAACATTTTGGTTGACTTCCTCTAATCTCCTCCCTCTGAATTTCCTCTTAATTTGAATGTAGCAGTTTCCAATATCATTATTTCATAAAACAATATTACAGTCGTATTCCAATTTCTTTACCTTTCTTATAATACATTTTCTTATTTATATATTTAAATCTAATTTAATCCTAGGCCTGATTGGTTCTTTCAAGTGATTACATATCTTTAATATTAGAATATTTGTTCAAATAGTCTTTAAATTTCTTCCAATCTTCTTGGTATTCCTCTTCTTTCTGGTCGCGGATTCTCCCGGAGAGATCAGCCAGCTCCATAAATTCCATCATCTTCATCTGCCATTCTTCTACCGTTGGTAATTCTTGTGTTTTCCATTTTCTGGCAAGTAAAATCCTAGCTGCTGTTGTGGCATACATAAATACTAGGGGAAGACCTCATTAGAGCTTGTCAGATGGCAAAGGTGGTTGCTCACGAGTAATCAGGCAGGACTCTGACCTGTCTTTACAGGTTTTATTTAGGTGCAAAAGTATTTACAGTGCAGAACCCCAAAGTTCATGTCTGCCTCAATCGCTAGCAGAATCCAGGAGTGCTTGTTTCCTCCCCCAACATAAAAGTCTCGCTACGCCCAGCCTTTTCCTTCCCTCTTTGCGCTTTTGACTTCTGCGCAGGGTGGGCGACGGAAGGGGTATGCTTCCCTCCTGGCCGACTTGGCCAGGAGCGGGGCTGAGTCTCCCACCAGCACCCTCTGGTCCTTTCACCTCTTGCCCACTGGAGGTGGGGCTTTGCTCCTCACCGGAAGAGGAACTGCTTTGCAAGATTTTCGGAGGCTCCCTGTAACACAACTGCCCCTCTGTTTCCAGCCCCTGCTCTGATGGCAGTTCCCTGACAGAGCTGGTAAATTGGTGTTCAGATCCTGATACCAGTTGCATCTGAGCTAGCCAATGCATCACGGTGGGCAGGGAGCCGCGATGTATTCCCAGCTCAAATTGCCTGCAGGCAGGCAGGCAGGTGGATGGAGCCTGAGAAAGTTTTGGGCAAGCATGTTCTTGGATACATTCCAGACATCATGATATATCAGCATATCACACTATTCAGCTGGTGATATATCACAATGGGGATGCGGGTGGCACTGTGGTCTAAACCACTGAGCCTCTTCGGCTTGCTGATCAGAAAGTCGGTGGTTTGAATCCCTGCGACAGAGTGAGTTCCCCTTGCTCTGTCTCAGCTTCTGCCAACCTAGCAGTTCGAAAGCACATTGGTGCAAGTAGATAAATAGGTACCACTGTGGCAAGAAGGTCAACAGCGTTTCCGTGAGCTCTGATTTCCGTCACGGTGTTCTGTTGCGCCAGAAGCGGTTTAGCCATGCTGGCCACATGACCCGGAAAGCTGCCTGTGGACAAACGCCGGCTCTCTTGGCCTGAAAGTGAGATGAGCGCTGCAACCCCAGAGTCTCCCTTGACTGGACTTAACCGTCCAGGGGTCCTTTACCTTTTTTTTTTTACCTTTATATAGTGGTACCTCAGGTTAAGAACTTAATTCATTCTGGAGGTCTGTTCTTAACCTGAAACTGTTCTTAACCTGAAGCACCACTTTATCTAATGGGGCCTCCTGCTGTTGCCGCGCCACCGGAGCACGATTTCTGTTCTCATCCTGAAGCAAAGTTCTTAACCTGAGGTACTATTTCTGGGTTAGCGGAGTCTGTAACCTGAAGCGTATGTAACCCGAGATACCACTGTATAACGATATTGAAAACCAGATTTCTTCTAGACCTTATCATATCTTACTTTGGCAATGAATTTATTTTATTTTTTCCGAAACTTTGATCTTGGTGTACCTGGGAAGTTCCAGGTGGATAGCAACCTGTTATTAAAATCATGCATGGAAGCCTTATATTTGGCAGGCTGAATTAATGTATAGAAACCAGCCTTCTTCCCCTACTTAACAGAAAGTTGCTCTGATATCGTTAGACCTCTTTGTCAGGCATTTCTTGAGTATATATGAGGTGTCCCCAACTTCCCCAATAAACATATTTTCTACTTCCAGTGTTCAACTCTGCTTGGAATGGTCCATGACATCACAGCAGCGCAGCCAATGGCTAAGGGGCTTGCCCACAGCTGGCATGCGATGTCTGGTTTTGAATCTGTTACATGATATTTCTACCAGGTTGAGTGGTCAGAGTTTATTTCTTTTTGCTTTATTAAGTTTATAGGCTGCCCTTCATCCAAGGATCGCAGGGCGGGTTGCAGTATTATGTGTAGCCCAGTCCAGATCACAAATGTGACTGATCTGAGAACTTGATCACGCACTTCCACAGCCGATAGAGAGGCGCTTTCTCAGCCTCAAATAATACTCTCAGATTGAAAACAGCAAAAGCGCTAATTAAGGATAGTTGCTTCTGAGTAGCATAGTAAGGTTTATTACAGAAAAGGTGTTGCCGAGCAGATCGCAGAAGCTAAAGTCATTATCTTTTAAGCCCAGTACCCTGATCTAAGCTGCAATCCTAAAAACACACCTGGGAATAAACCCCACTGTGTTTCTTCAAATAAATAAACACGCCTAGGATTGCACTGCTAATAAAAAAAAAAAACCCCAGAGAGACAGAACATTATGGTACCACACAATCACCATTCACCTTGGTGAGCCAAAGAAAGACATTAAAGACACTCTATTAAATGACTCATATATATGTGGTGTGAAGCTCAGATCCCGAAGGAAGCTGTGGATCCCAGAGGAAATCACCCATAACTGACACATATGCAATGTATGGATGCTCATATTTTTTAGCTGTAGCTTTCCCAACACGACCTCCTCTACCCTCTTGAGCTTTTTGAGCTCAGCAGATAATTCCCAGTATTGAAGGAAGAGCCACACTAGCTTTCCATTTTGACATTTATTGGTGTTAAGCAAATACTGCAATAGGTATCGTGCCTGAAACTACCTTTTAAGCCAGCTTCCAGGTCCACAACAACCTTTTGTACGAGATGAGGAAGCGGTGGCTGGCTGGCTTGCCCAACAAAATTTGTGGCTAAGGAAGAATTTGAACTCGTGTCTGAGTCACAACATACTCCCCTCCATATTACTTTCTGTATAACTATCCACTCCATTCTCAGAAGGGAGTGCTAAACCACAAAAAAGCAAATTCCTTTGCATTAATCTTATTATCCAACTCTGTGCATAGAACTAACACATTTGTATACATGGGCTAAAATTCCTTATTTCAGGCTAGAATTGGTGTCTTAGCAGATAAGGAGCCTGGAGACTATTTGATGTCCAAAGGGGGTTACTGAATGCCTTGCCTCTGTTGGCATAGCACAGAGTTTCCTAAACTTTGGATCTCTAGCTGTTTTTGGACTACAACTCCCATCATCCCTAGCTAACAGGACCAATGGTTAGGGATGATGGGAATTGTAGTCCAAAAGCAGCTGGAGAGAGACCCAAGTTTGGGAAACCCTGGCATAGCACACGGTATACTGGGAGATGCGATCAAACATATAACATGCCCCCCCCACACTCTTTTGAGTTTTGTTTTAAACTTTTGTTTTTCTTTCAAGGGTGCTAGCAGAATTCAGCAGAGCACAGGGAAAGCCAGAATCGACAGAAGCCAAGCAAGTTGACACCCTGTCGACTTCTTCCTCACTGCAGTGCCCCTGTCCCGCCACTGATCTCTGCACCGCATGCCTTCCTTGTCCTGTAACAGCTAAACACCCTGCCAGCATCAAACCTCCTGACGCAGCAGACTCACAGCTTCCAAGTCCAGGTGACCCACCTCAAACCAAGGAAGCAGCTCCCGGTTCCAGGGTCCAGCAATCGCCTGCGCTGGACACAGCAGACGTTGCTAAAGGAATAGCGGATCCATCCCAAACTCATCGTAGCCTCAAGAGAGGAGGGGCTAAATATAGGATCAGTCAAGTTGTTGTCCGTGAGGAAAGCCACCCAAGGACAGGACGACTTCTCTCACCAATCTCACCTGTAAGTCATACCTTGCCTCCCCAAATCCTATGAGGTCCTGTTAAAATCTTTACTATTTCGCTCTTGTGAAAAGAAAATTCAGAATGGGATTTCGGTATAGTTCTGGTGGCAAGGGCGAAAGCCCAAATGTTTTGCTCAAAAGCCCAGTGACAGCATGTCTCTGAAGTTGTGTGAATGTGTTTGGGGCACAAGAGGGTTTTTGACTTCTTGGCCAAGCTTGGAATTTTAGGAGATCATAGGTAAAGGGTAAAGGGACCCCTGACCATTAGGCCCAGTCGTGACCGACTCTGGGGTTGCGGCACTCATCTCGCTTTATTGGCCGAGGGAGCCGGCGTACAGCTTCCGGGTCATGTGGCCAGCATGACTAAGCTGCTTCTGGTGAACCAGAGCAGCGCACAGAGACGCCATTTACCTTCCCGCCGGAGTGGTACCTATTTATCTACTTGCACTTTGAGGTGCTTTCGAGCTGCTAGGTTGGCAGGAGCAGGGACCGAGCAACGGGCGCTCACCCCGTCGTGGGGATTCGAACCGCTGACCTTCTGATCGGCAAGTCCTAGGCTCTGTGGTTTAACCCACAGCGCCACCTGCGTCCTGAGTTAGGAGATCATACTGTGCTTTTAAAAAGGCCCCACCTGCCCAAATTAGACTGACTAGTCAATATTGAGTTTTTATTATCACTACTTATTGAACGATCTCACTGTTCATTCACCATCCTCTGAGAACCTGAGGGGGTGTGGGAAGGCTTAACCTGTTCAAATGTGGCTGTTCGTCTGACGTCAACCAGGCTCTTGTGACTAATACCAATTATAGGTACAAGAATTAGCAGAGTCTCTCCTGCTCCTCTCAGTGAGTGAGTGGTGTTGACGAAGCAGTTACTCTGCAGGTCAGGAAATGCTTTTCGTTGCAGTTAATTGGGAACTTCCTCTCCCCAATTCCATTTCCTCTTTGTACCGGGTGCCTTCAAAGGAAGCCTCTCTCTCATACCTGGCGGTCAGCCAATCTATATGTTGCACACGTAGCAGGAAGTGATGTCATGCTGCTTGAGTCAACCTGCCCAAATACCTGCTCTGCGTTCTACAGAGGAGAGCCCTTTAATACCTTAAGGTCCAGCGGTTGAAAGCTTGCTGCACTTAAGACTTAGGATAGGCGTTCCCATAACCAGTCACCGTGGGTCCCGTGTCTATAGAGATCTGGGAGCCATGGGTTTATATCACATCTCAGCCCATGACTCATTGCCTTGGTTCCTCATCTATAAAATAGGCGTATTAATCATCTGTCTTGCAAAGCTACTGCCAGGGCAAACAAGGCAGAAATCCCGCACGGGGCTGAACAAATATTTCAAATTCCTGAATGTATTGCAGATCTCTAGGGGATAATGGTGCTTGTCATTTTTCTAGTGGTACACAAATTATTAACCATAAGGATAATCAAGGTTGTTCCTGAATTGCAGGGGGTCAGACTAGATGACCCTCTGAGTCCCTTCCAACTCTCCAATTCTATGATTCTATGCTTAACAATTGGTGGATTTTTAAATTTTTAAAAAATGCTTTTTTTAAAGTTTCTGTTATAATTTTCTCTCTCTTTAAGATAACCTCATTCAAAATTAATTCTGAATTTAACACTCGTAGCTGAGTAAGATTGTGACTGTGGAGGCCAGTTCTGGATCCACACGTCCTTCCACAGTGAGGACATGGGTTTCTGGGTGGTAGTTGATCACAGTGAGGGTTTGCCAAGTTTGCCTTCCTCTCAGCTCGTTCCTCCCTTTCTTCCTGAGTTCGAGCGTCTTCAAAGCCCGTGACACCTTTGGTAAAGGCTGTTCTCCAGTTGGAGCACTTGCAGGCCAGTGATTCCCAGTTGTTGGTGTTTATACTACATTTTTTTAGGTTTGCCATGAGAGAGTCTTTAAGCCTCTTTTGTTGACCACCAGCATTACGCTTTCCACTTTTAATTTCGGAATAGAGTAGTTGCTTTGGAAGATGATAATCAGACATCTGCACAACATGACCAGTCCAACCAAGTTGATGTTGAAGAATCTTTGCTTCAATCATGCCATCCTGTATTTCACTGGGATCAACAACTCAGCCCACATAGACCCTTAAGCCCAACTCCCTGAGCGCTGCACTGTGTTCAGTTTGGAAGAAACTAGTAACCTTTAAACCAATTAAACAATTTTGCGCTCAGTAATTTTGCTTTCGGACACACTAATGCCACAGCCAAATCTTACTCCACTTTGTTCAGTGGTGCTTGTTTCTGAATAAGGGTGGATAAGACAGAAGCCTAAACCTTCAAGTAAATTATCTTGCTTAGTATCCTTCATAAGGAGACATATTTGGTTCTGCAATACCAAAAGCTATGTGAGCGGCATGGCCAGACATTTTGAATTGCGGTTACCTAAGTGTCCTATTTTGTTCGGTCCCAGCTCCTGCCCACCTAGCAGTTCGAAAGCGCATCAAGTGCAAGTAGATAAATAGGTACCGCTCCAGCGGGAAGGTAAACAGCGTTTCCGTGCACGGCTCTGGTTTGCCAGAAGCGGTTTAGTCATGCTGGCCACATGACCTGGAAGCTGTCTGTGGACAAACGGCGGCTCCCTCGGCCTATAGAATGAGATGAGCGCGCAACCGCAGAGTCGTCCACGGCTGGACCTAACGGTCAGGGGTACCTTTACCTTTAAGTGTCCTATTTAGTTACAAACCAATATATACGTATCACTAGAGCAATCGTTTAGAATGCATGCTTGCTCAAAAAGTATGTGAGCTTTATTTAGATCAAGTTTTATCATTGGTGTCTTTTCTTGATGGTTTAAAATTGACGGTTTCGACCACCTTAATTTAAAACAGGCCACCCTCAGGATAACAACCACCTCTATACAATGTCTCCCACCATATGGTCATCGGGGTGTATATTGACTTGGATCAAGGGGCCTCCATTTAGTCTTAGCCACTGATAAACCTACCCACTCCAAATACTGACCCTGTTCTAAATCCATTGAGGGAGGCTCATGCAGGTGATGGTTGGGGTCAAAGTCAAAAGTGGGAGAAAACACCCCACTTTTCTTTCTCTTTTGGAAACCCCTTCCCTCCCCTTTCCTCCGTGTCCAAGCAGGATGTTGGGAGGAAACTGAATCAGTCTCGTCGGGGGACTGAACTAATTGCTCATAGGAGACTTATTTCCCCTCCTTCAATCTCTCCATTTCTTTTGGTTTTTCATCCTGGTTTTCCCTTGGACTCCCCACACTTTGCTACTTGAAATTACGCCAAGGGGCACAGGCCTTCCAGCCCTACTGCAGGGCTTGGGCAGAAACTGCGCCACTTCTATAAAGCCCTTAGCGCGGTAAAAATGTTACAGTGGTGCCCCGCAAGACGAACGCCTCGGAAGACGAAAAACTCGCTAGACGAAGGAGTTTTTCGTTTTCTTAGCCACTTCGCAAGACGCATTTCCCTATGGGCTTGCTTCGCAAAACGAAGCTTGCCCCGCAAGCTCCGGGGATAGCGGGGAAACGCAGCACGTCTTCCCCGCTGTCCCCGGACCCCTTTTGAACCAAGGGGCGGCAATGGGGAGAAGCGATTCTCCCCGCTGCCCCTTCCCTTGCTTTAAAACAGGTCCGGGGACAGAGGGGAAGGTGCCCGCGCCCCGGAGATTGCAACCTTCTCCCTGCCGCCCCTTGCTTTAAACAGGTCCGGGGACAGAGGGGAAGGCGCGCGGCGCTTCCCCTCTGTCCCCGGATGGTCTCCATAAGAACGCATTGATTGATTTTCAATGCATTCCTATGGGAAACTGTGCTTCGCAAGACGAAAAACTCGCAAGAAGAAAAAACTTGCGGAACGAATTAATTTCGTCTTGCGAGGCACCACTGTATTTGCTACTTGTTAATTTCCCTGTTGAATAGTCCAGCTGAATTCAGCTCTTTTTGTTCCCCGACAGGAAACAAACTGGATCACCGAGGATGACATTTACCTTCCCTCTCCTCCTCCTGAGGGAACAGCAAAAAGTCTCTCCCGTTCACTCAGTCCCTCGCCAGAGCATCCTGCCGATAGCCAGCCATCAATACCAAGCGGCGCTCTGGACCAAGACAAGCTTCACGTGACGTCAGCCAAGGCCAGGAAGCCCAAACTGTCCCCCGAGGCGGAATCAAAGGGCTTTAGCGTCGTTCACCGGAGGCAAATGGGTAACGGTCTTTCTCCCATGGGGCGAATGATGGGGCGGGGAGGAGAAAGTGATAGAAGATAAATTTGGGGTTGGCTTTAGCAGCCCAACTCCCCATCAAGGGGCTCAGTGTCCCCTAAGTTGGAGAAGAACGTGTGGAGGCAGGAACCAGTCAAAGCAAGGCAAATCTTTATTTTTTTCCAGAGTTCCCTCCCTTGCAAGGAGGGGAGGACCTAGAATAAAAGTGTGTAACAACTTTTAAAGACTTTAGAATTTGCCAGACCCCCTTAGCCAAAGACCAGCTACAAGCATCATACCACTAAGAGGCAGTCTACATTTCAACAGAAATTTGAGAGTGTGTCTTGTCTGTCAAGATATCAGATAATGGTCACTGATTGCCTTATCCTGGCCAGTCTGGACCATTCTTTCAAAATGGTAAATACCTTAGTTCTTAAATCCATTGTCCCAGACTTCCCTTATTCATGTGATAAGTCTGTTTACAGGGTTTGAAGGATTTTGCAACTGAAAAGAACTATTTCCAAGATCATAGAATCGTCAAGCTGGAAGGGACCCCAAGGGTCATCTATTCCAACCCCCTGCAGTGCAGGACTGATTTGTTGTTGTTTAGTCGTTTAGTCGTGTCCAACTCTTCGTGACCCCCTGGACCAGAGCATGCCAGGCACTCCTGTCTTCCACTGCCTCCTGCAGTTTGGTCAAACTCATGCTGGTAGCTTTGAGAACACTGTCCAACCATCTCGTCCTCTGTCGTCCCCTTCTCCTTGTGCCCTCCATCTTTCCCAACATCAGGGTCTTTTCCAGGGAGTCTTCTCTTCTCATGAGGTGGCCAAAGTATTGGAGCCTCAGCTTCAGGATCTGTCCTTCCAGTGAGCACTCAGGGCTGATTTCCTTCAGAATGGAGAGGTTTGATCTTCTTGCAGTCCATGGGACTCTCAAGAGTCTCCTCCAGCACCATAATTCAAAAGCATCGATTCTTCGGCGATCAGTCTTCTTTATGGTCCAGCTCTCACTTCCATACATCCCTACTGGGAAAACCATTGCTTTCACTATACGGACCTTTGTTGGCAAGGGGATGTCTCTGCTTTTTAAGATGCTGTCTAGGTACTTCCTTCTATTGCAGAGGAAAATATTTGGAGTCATTAAGAGAGTCAAGATGGCCACGGGATTGCTCCCCTGTACTATTTCAGACATGTGGTTTATGTCCTTAACGTATGTGTGTTTACCTTGTGCGCTTATGAGCGCCGATTCTGTTTATGTCACCTTAGAATTCTTATGACGAAAGACAAGACAAAACGGTGGACAGCAGCATCGCTATTTATGACTTCTGAATCACTTTGGCTGGGTCTGTAATACCCTTCTTCTTTTTTATCCTCCACCTCCAGGCCTTTCGAACCCTTTCCGTGGTCTGCTGAAGCTGGGGACCCTGGAGCGGCGAGGAGGCATGGGCATCTGGAAGGAGTTCTTCTGTGAGCTTTCGCCGCTGGAGCTGCGCCTCTTTGTGGACAGCGAGGAGCGGGTGTGCGTGGAGACCTGTTCCCTGCTGCGGTGCGATTGCCTGGGGGCAGCTCACAGCGACGGCCGCTTTGACCTGTCCTTCTCCGGCAAACGGCTTTGCCTCCGAGCCGCCTCTCAGGATGAGGCGGAGGATTGGCTGGACCGGCTGCATGAGGCACTTCAGAAATGTAGGCCTCAGCCGGACGAAGGCTGGGAGACCCTGGAGGGCACCGAAGCAGCGGAGGACCCGGATGCGAACTCTGCCGGTGGTCCGCCCGGCGAGCTTTCGGCCCTCTTGCAATACAATGGGACAGGCAGCAACGGGCTGGACTGGACGTGCGATGGGGACCCCGAGCTGGATGCGGTCAAGGAGTCTGTTTTGTACCTGGAAACCGAAAAGACATGGTCCCCTTTTGTGTTCTCCTTGTCCTTAGAAGCCCTGAAGTGCTTCAGGGCCCGGAACGGGGAGAAAACGCTGAGCAACAGCTACGGGATCGAGACCATACAGGACATCCTGCCCGACGTGAGCCTTGGGGGCCCGGCCTTCTTCAAGGTCATCACGTCGAAAGCGGTGCTGAAGCTGAGAGCCGAGAACGCGGAGGAGGCAGCCGACTGGAGGGACTTGGTCCGCCGGATGCTGATGTCGTACCTGGAGACGGCGGAGGAGGCCTTGAGCCTGGGGGGCAGCCTGGACGGGAACTCGCAGGCCGTTTTGAAAAGCACCACCAAGGGGAATGGCTTCCTGCTGAAGTACCTAGTTGCCATCCCCACAGAGAAAGGCCTGGACTGCCAGAGCTTCATCTGTGCGGGTAGGTTGGGGAGCGGCAAGGTGGCTGCAACGCAGAGCTCGGGGTGAGGAAACAGATACAGTGGTACCTCGGGTTAGGTACCGTATTTTTTGCTCTATTAGACTCACTTTTTCCCTCCTAAACAGTAATGGGAAATGTGTGTGCGTCTTATGGAGTGAATGCAAGCTGCGCAGCTATCCCAGAAGCCAGAACAGCAAGAGGGATTGCTGCTTTCACTGTGCAGCGATCCCTCTTGCTGTTCTGGCTTCTGAGATTCAGAATATTTTTTTTCTTGTTTTCCTCCGCCAAAAACTAGGTGCGTCTTGTGGTCTGGTGCATCTTATAGAGCGAAAAACACGGTACTTAATTCGTCCCGGAGGTCCGTTCTTAACCTGAAACTATTCTTAACCTGAAGCACCACTTTAGCTAATGGGGCCTCCTGCTGCCGCCGCGCCGCCATAGAACGATTTCTGTTCTCATCCTGAAGCAAAGTTCTTAACCCGAGGTACTATTTCTGGGTTAGCGGAGTCTGTAACCTGAAGCGTATGTAACCTGAAGCGTATGTAACCCGAGGTACCACTGTACAGAAGACTCAAAATTGCCAAGGGCCAGTTTGTAGCATCCTTGTTGTTGTTGTTGTTTAGTCATTTAGTCGTGTCCGACTCTTCGTGACCCCATGGACCAGAGCACACCAGGCTTTGTCCATGGAGTTTTCTTGGCAGGGATACTGGAGTGGCTTGCCAGTTCCTGCTCCAGGTGGATCACGTTTGGTCAAAACTCTCCACTATGACCTGTCCCATCTTGGGTGGCCCTGCACGGCATAGCTCATAGCTTCTCTGAGTTATTCAAGCCCCTTCGCCACGGCAAGGCAGTGATCCATAAAGGGGTAGCATCCTTAGGAACCCTTAGCATAAGAAGAGCCCTGCTAGATCAGGCCGAAGGCTCATTTTATCCAGCAATCTGTTGCCACAGTGGCCGACCAGGTGCCCAGCAGGACCCGAGTGCAACGGCGCTCTCCGATTCTAGCGATTCCGAGCAGCTGGTATTCTAAGACATCCTGCCTCTGTTTCAGGCTCCGGGGAATTCTCTCCCTCCCCGGTGGCCACAAGGAGCAGAGAAAAACAGAGTTCTTACTAATGAGTTTATTCAGTCATCGCACCAAGAGACAAGGAATGCAATCTGCCTCCCTTAACGGCGTTGCTCCAACTGAGCTCCTCCCGACTCCCTTCCTTTCAACAGCACTTTCCCTTACGGTGGCCGCCAGGGGCTAATTGTCTCTGAGTGCTTTGCTCTTGCACCCACAATGAACGTCGAGTTCTGGGAGAAGGGGGGTCAGAAATAATATCCAGTGATAACGCGTCAGCTATTCCGCTCTGTCTCTGTCTCCCCCCCCCCCTTCTCCCAACACCTCCCAACTCTTCTGTTGGCCTGTCTCGGAGCTGCGACCTTCCTCAAACCACTGCTGTAATTCAATACAGTCATACCTCGGGTTACAGACACTTCAGGTTGCGTTTTTTGTAGGTTACGGACCGACGAAACCCAGAAGTACCGGAACGGGTTACTTCCGGGTTTCGGCAGCTGCGCATGCGCAGAAGTGCTAAATTGCACTTTGTGCATGCACAGAAGCACTGAATCGCAACCCGCGCGTGCGCAGATGCGCCACTGTGGGTTGCGAACGTACATCCCGCACGGATCACATTTGCAACCCAAGCATCCACTATACTGCCTTCCTCTCCTCTGGAAGCTTCAGGAGAAGGGGTGGGGGGCGACCTCCACCATTCCCCCTCCAACTCGCCCCTTTCAGTCCAGTGCCTGACACTCTGACAGGGGAGATATAATGTCGCTGTTGTGGCCGGCAGCCATTACCATTTCTGCTTTTCTTTCCAGGCTGCTCCAGGCAGATTGGCTTTTCCTTCGTGAAGCCGAAGCTTTGCTCATTCACAGGCCTCTACTATTGCGACAGCTGCCACTGGGATGAAGAGTCCGTGATTCCTTCACGCCTGATTCACAACTGGGATCTCACCAGGCGTCCGGTAAGTCTGGGCGACTTGAGGATAGGGGGCACAGGCCTGGGGTGGCAACAGCCCCGGTGAGGCGGGGGGGGGGGGCATACAGTGCTCTGATTGACTCCTGATGTGGCTCGTGCATTGTTCATTTTGTTATAATAAAAACTGCTTCCTTTCCTTTATGGGGTATTCTGGAGCCTATATAGAGTCCTTAAGTGGGTTCCCTATCGGTAGAAGAAAATAACAGAGGCCAACCAGAGTATATTGAGAAGCAAAGTAGCTACTAAGCCTGATTTTTATTCAAGGAGCTGTTGCAACAGGGTCCCCACTCACCACACACTTGAGGGAGGAGAACCCTGAACAATGGTGCGCAAGCCCTTATATAGACTTTGAAATTGCCCACCCTGTAGCCCAAGACCACCCCCAAAAACATACATACATGACAGAAGGAGGTGGTCTACAGCAGAAATCCTGTCTGTGAGGATACCTGATAATGGTCACTGTTTGCATTACCTGGGCAGCCTGGCCATTCTTTTGTGATGGTTAATACCTTAGTTCCTGAATCCAAGTCACAGGCTCACCCTATTCATACACAAAGACTCCCTTAGGTCAGGATTTGCAAGCAAAAAGACAATTTGAAGGCTTTCCCCATTTGCCTCCCTTACTGCAGAGGAATATTTGAGGATATTGGGAGAGCCAAAATGGCTTCAGGATTGCTCTTCCGTACTACTTCAGACACATGGTTCATACATTTAGATTTGTGTGCATTTATGAATATTCTATATTTGAGTCCTTAAAATTCTTATAACAGTTTCTTATTTGTCCTGATTCTGAGGGACGCGGGTGGCGCTGTGGGTTAAACCACAGAGCCTAGGACTTGCCAATCAGAAGGTCGGCGGTTCGAATCCCCACGACGGGGTGAGCTCCCGTTGCTCAGTCCCTGCTCCTGCCAACCTAGCAGTTCGAAAGCATGTCAAAGTGCAAGTAGATAAATAGATACCACTCGGGCGGAAAGGTAAACGGTGTTTCCGTGTGCTGCTCTGGTTCGCCAGAAGTGGCTTAGTCATGCTGGCCACATGACCCGGAAGCTGTACCCCGGCTCCCTCGGCCAATAAAGCAACCCGAGAGTTGGCCACGACTGGACCTAATGGTCAGGGGTCCCTTTACCTTTACTTGCAAAAAATCTGGGCTTGACAAGGCTGAGAGGAAGATAAACGGAACTGATAATGGGGAAATATCCAGGGTTCTAGCCTGAAATTGTAACCAGCCCCTCTGGCTGGCTTCTCTAGATGCCAACGTAGGACACTTACAGGTGTTTTCATCTCTTAGGTCTGCCGCCAGGCTCTGAAGTTCCTGTCCCAAATTCATAGCCAGCCCTTGATCAACTTGAAGCTAGTGAACGAGACACTCTACGACCATGTGGACCACATGAGCCACATCTACAAGAGCCGGGAGCAGCTGAAACTCCTTGGTGACTACCTGGTCCTTTGCCGCAGTGGAGCCCTGAAAGAGATCAGCAAGAGGTGAGGCTTCACTATACAGGGGGTCCACCTTCTCCCCCCTCCCACTTTCTTCCAGGCCCCAAGCCTTTGACCCATACCCTCTTTTCTTTCCCCAAGTAAATTTTTATTGTTTTCCTTACACATTCTTTTCCAACAAACCATATTAATGCCATACATTCCCTTTGACTCTGCCGAGTCGCGACTCCCCTCCCTCCCTGCAATTGGTATATTTAACCCCTTTCTATCACGCACATCATTCTCACAATAGTACTATTATACATTGAAGGTATTATGTCAATCCTGCTAGTGTCTTGACCTCTTTACAATTCTCCTTTAAATATTCAATAAATTTACTCCAATTATTTTGGTATCTTTGATCTTCCTGGTCCCGGATCCTCCCTGACAATTTGGCAAGTTCTGCATATTCTGTCAGCTTCACCTGCCACTCCTGGATGGATGGTTGGTATGTCTTGTGTTTTCCATCTTTGGGCCAGGAGGGTTCTTGCAGCGGCCGTACCATACATAAACAGATTTTGGCCTTTGACCCATTCTCTCTTGTCCATGTTCCTAACTGGATAAGGGCAGGCAGCTAACATGCATGGAAAATGTCATGCAGATCCTTGAAGATCTTGGCTTCATGTTTTACGTACATTTCAAAAAAGGAACGCTCCCTCCATAAACCCTCCAGGTGACAATTTCAAAGAAAGAATGAGATTTTGGGCAGAGCCTCTTTTGCTGAGCTGGTCCTCAGTTGAACAAGATTCTTAGGAGTGGACTTGAGGCTGCTTGCAAATATTTGCTGCTTGCACGTTACTTATCCAGGGCACTGTTCCGTCATCAAATTAAACAATGCTTTTGAAAACAAACTCAAACTCTCAAAAGTGAGATGAGCACCGCAACCCCAGAGTCTCCTTTGACTGGACTTAACCGTCCAGGGGTCCTTTACCTTTCCTTTTCTTTTTTACAACGTTTTAAGTGCATTATACAAATCTGACGCTGGATGGCACTGATGAGCTAATGGCAAATTCCAGACATACTTTACAACATTTTTTTAAAAAGCATTTTCACAGCATTTTTTATATCTGTGGCAAATGTAGAAGCAGGAGATGCAGAGAAATGAGATTGGGGGAAACAGCCGAAGAAGGTTGACCGTAGACATGCAAGAAAGAGTGTGGCCTTCCCTATCGCCCTGTCCTTGCAAGCCAATTAGGAGTATAGGAATTGTATGGCTTCTATGCAGCTCGTGACAGCAGATGGGAAAAGCTCTTAATAAACTGTTCCTTCTCTTTTGTATCCTTTCTGAAGGCTCGATCACCGGCACTACCTCCTGGAATGTCCCCATAAATACAGCGTGGCTGACCTGAGGCAGGTAGGAGATCTGGAAAGAGGAAGCTTCTGAAATGAGGGTTTGCCTCGGGAAAACGTACCCCACTTTATCCACGATTCCCCCACGACCCAGCCCAAGGCTGGCGCCCCTTAACCTACACACGTTAGAATGCAGCATGCTGAACCAAAACAGAGAAACTGGTCTGAGCATGCTCCGAAGCAAGCTTTTCTTCCTTTGCCTTGAGAGAGCTTCGAAAACAGCTTTTGGGTCTTAAGGGCTCGCATGGAACCTCATTGGTGCTCTCCCCAATATGTACCAAATTTCCCTTTTGTCCTGCATGTTGCAGATGCTTTGTTATCTGTGTCAGACCTTCAGGTGTGAGTCAGTCACCTGGCCTCACTGTATTCACAGCTGCCTCATAGATAAAGGTTTCCCTTTTACGACCACCCTTCCCACCTGCTAATACCTACGGGACCACCTCTCCTGATATGTCCCACGGAGGACCTTACGGTCTTCAAATAAAAACATCCTGAAGGTCCCAGGCCACAGAGAGGTTAGGCTGGCCTCAACCAGAGCCAGGGCTTTTTCGGCTGCGGCCCCGATCTGGTGGAACGCTCTGCCACAAGAGACTAGGGCCCTGGGGGACTTGACATCTTTCCGCAGGGCCTGCAAGACAGAGCTGTTCCACCAGGCCTTTGGCCAAGGCACAGTCTGACCCCCTCCTTTGGTGATCCTCGTAGAACTCTGGCCCAGTGGTTTCCATTTGATTTCGAATTACCGTATTTTTCGCTCTATAAGATGCACCAGACCACAAGACACACCTAGTTTTTGGAGGAGGAAAACAAGAAAAAAAATATTCTGAATCTCAGAAGCCAGAACAGCAAGAGGGATCGCTGCGCATTGAAAGCAGCAATCCCTCTTGCTGTTCTGGCTTCTGGGATAGCTGCGCAGCCTGCATTCGCTCCATAAGACGCACACACATTTCCCCTTACTTTTTAGGAGGGAAAAAGTAAGTCTTATAGAGCAAAAAATACGGTATTTTAGAATGCTGTATTACTTTTATTGCTGTTAGCTGCTCTGAGCCCGGCTTCGGCTGGGGAGGGCGAGATATAAATAATTTTTTAAAATTATTATTAATAGCCCTCCTCTGTTCCTAGATAGCGGACGGCATGTTTGAGACATTCCTCCAGTCTCTAATTCAGTTTGCCTCCCATCACGTCTACAATTGCGACCTGTGCACCCAGAGGGGCTTCATCTGCGAGATCTGCAACAGGAACGACATCATCTTCCCCTTTGAATTTGACACGACGACCAGGTGAGTGTTCTTCCTCTCTTCCCCAACTTGGCTTTGGAGTCAAGTTTTCAAAGAAGCGATTCGTTTTTCGCAGTTGTGTTCATTTTTATTCATTTATTTGTCATGTGTCTATACCACCTTTATCTTCCAAGGAGCTCGAGGTGGTGTAGATGGTTCTCCTCCTCCCCACTTCACCCTCACAACAACCCTGTGAGGTTGGTCAGGCTGAGAGACGGTGGCTGGCCCAAGGTCACCCAGGGACCTTCATGGCTGAATGGGGATTCGAACCCTGGTCTCCCAGGCCATAGTCCAACACTAACTGTTGCGCCACACTGCCTGTTTTGCAATGGAGGGGGAGAGGTGAAGAATAAGTATTTCTTTATTAATATTTATTATTACAGTGGTGCCCTGCAAGACGAAAAACTCTCTAGACGAAAGGGTTTTTCGGTTTTGCGTTGCTTCGCTAGACAAATTTCCCTATGGGCTTGCTTCGCAAGACAAAAACGTCTTGCGCTTTTTTCTTAAAGCCGCTTGAAGAGGCGCAGTTGCGACGGACCATGCTTCGCAAGACGAAAAACATCGCAAGACGAGAAGACTCGCGGAACGAATTATTTTTGTCTTGTGAGGCACCACTGTATTATTATTATTATTAATAATAATAATAAAAATAATACAGTCATACCTCATGTTACGTTTGCTTCATGTTACGTTTTTTCAGGTTGCGTCCCGCAGAGACCCGGAAGTACCGGAAAAGGTTACTTCTGAGTTTCGCTGCTCACGCATGCACACAAGCGCCAAATCACGCCGCGCACCTGCGCAGATACGGCGCTTCAGGTTGTGGGCTTTTCATGTTGTGAACGGGCCTCCAGAATGGATCCTGTTCGCAAGCAGAGGTACCACTGCATCTTACAACAAAAATGCCCCAAAGCAACTTAGAACTGTAAAAGCATACATAATGCAAAATTTAAAATACACCAAAAAGATATGAACACATTATTAAAATGGGGGGGGGAGGGGTATTGGGTTATTGTTTTTATTTTTATTATGTATTTTGTGATTTTATTCTGTGAACCGCCCTCGGACCCCCGGGTATAGGACGGTATATCAATTCAATGAATAAATAAATAAAATAACAAAAAAAATCATCCTGCAGTGTTATCTCCCATGCCCTGGAACTCAAGGTGCAGCTGAGGAATAAGGCTTGGCAAGGCATTTATTGGGGATTCTTTAGGTATATTATAGAATCATAGAATCATAGAGTTGAAAGAGACCACAAGGGCCATCGAGTCCAACCCCCTGCCAAGCAGGAAACACCATCAGAGCACTCCTGACATATGGTTGTCAAGCCTCTGCTTAAAGACCTCCAAAGAAGGAGACTCCACCACACTCCTTGGCAGCAAATTCCACTGTCGAACAGCTCTTACTGTCAGGAAGTTCTTCCTAATGTTTAGGTGGAATCTTCTTTCTTGTAGTTTGGATCCATTGCTCCGTGTCCGCTTCTCTGGAGCAGCAGAAAACAACCTTTCTCCCTCCTCTATGTGACATCCTTTTATATATTTGAACATGGCTATCATATCATTATCTTCAGGCACACTGGTGTTCCATGACATCCCTTCCAATCCTATTATTGTAAGAGGGCACTGTTTTTGAAAAGCGGGGGTGGGATAATGCTTCAGTGGCGAGAAGATCCACCATTTTTTAGCAACCTGTAGCCATCAGGATGACGTTGGCCCTGCAGCCTTCGCAACCAGTGGACCAACAGCTTCTGGAAGAGAACGTCTTCCTCATCTCTGTTCGGCAGGGACGGTCAGAACGCTGAACAGGAATGCAGGCCCCGGTTCCTCCTTTAAAGTAGCTTTTGAATACCCGACTTCCTTTTACCCTCACCCCAGCTCAATCTCACAAGGCTGCAGCATTGGGGCAGCGCAGACAAGAGAGCCGTCGGCAGGCCTGGTTCACTGAAGATTACCGGCCTCTGCTCGCTGGCTTTGTGCTGAGGCAGGAAGAGTGCCTGCTTGCTGAGCTGATGCAGTTTCCTGTCGCCCGAATCAGGCTATTTCCCCGGGGAGGCAGGATGTGCCTGGAGCTCTCCTGACAATAGCTCCGAGGAGGAGCAGGCGCTTCCTGAATCGCTGTCCTGCACAGGTGGCAGCCTGGGGTCACTTCCTCTTGCGTAGCTGTTCAGCCGCAGGGGCACAAAGTTACCAGTCTGCTTTGGAGCAGAGGAAAAGAGGAAAAATAAGTCCGAGGGCTGTGCTGCGTGCTGGCTGCAAACAGGGGGGGATGGTTCTTCCAAAAGCCAAACGCAAGCGTGGAAGTTTGTTCTGAACGGAACAGATCGCACAATTCACAGAGAGGTTTTTGAACAAGCCCAGCATGATGATTTGAAAAGGAGTGGCGAGACAGGGGATGGAGAAGGTGGTAGCCGGCAGTCCTAAGCATAATTTTGTTTTTGTTTTTTTCAAATTTTCAAATTTTCCAGATTTTGTTTTAAAAAACAGACAGACAGACAAACATACA
This sequence comes from Podarcis bocagei, assembly GCF_964188305.1. Lineage (NCBI taxonomy): Eukaryota > Metazoa > Chordata > Lepidosauria > Squamata > Lacertidae > Podarcis > Podarcis bocagei. The sequence continues at coordinate 14,448,888 of NC_138138.1, read as the reverse complement.
TACGTATCCACGGTAAATAAACCGATCTTCATAACATTATTAAGTGACTTCCTCGTATCCCCCTGGTTGAATTTCAGCGTATATCATTTTAACGGTTTTCCAAAACCTAAACTCTTAAAAATTTAACTTAATCACTTGACATCTTTCTTAACCATTCAACTTTAAACATATTAATTCATCACATTGCATATTTAAATCCTAAGCCTATCTGGTAATTGCAAGCTTTCCAATTAAGTTAATTTAACATGTTTAACTAAGCATAATTTTGTAAAAAAAAAAACACCTGCAAGCGATCGGTTCAGAGCTCTGTTGATCTGTGCCTCCCTTGGCAGCTTGCTAGATGTGGACGAAGAAAGAGAGAAGAGAAGAAAAATTGGGTGTCAGAAGGTGAGGGTGGGAGAATGACTGGTCCCACCACTGACTTCAGCCCTGCCCACATCTGTGGGATGTGGCCCCCAACAGATTCCGCTTGAGGGAATGCGGCCCTTGACAAGGGGAGTTCTCTACCCCGCCCTCACTTTAATGGTCTGTCTGTACTTCTTTCCCCTCCCTTACAGTTTGCATGAATTGCTTCGGCAATTAACCTTCTCTTTTCCCAACAGGTGCAAGGTGTGCAAGACTGTCTTCCACAGCAGCTGCCAGGCAAATTCCAGTTTCTGTCCTCGCTGCGTCCGCCGGGAGGAATACCATCAGAAGCTGCAGGCATCCCTTTGCAAATGACCTCTCCCTGAAGAGGGGCAGACCACAGCCCTTAAGGGGGCAGGCCAGAGGACAGCTGGGAAAGGACAGAGGCAGGCTTTGGAGCAAAGGAAGGCCCTGGCTAGTCACACAACTCCTTTCCCCTGAAGGTCCAACCCACCAGGGAACACCTGGGCTCTGGCGACATCAGCTGTGGATCACATTTCCGACAGAGAAAGGTGGGAAGGAGGCAGTGGCTTCCTTGTGCCGATCTGCCGATCTGCCACCTGGAGCCAATCCTTTCATTTCTGTCTCTTTCTGGCCTCTGCAGACAAAATACCTGGCTGCTTTGGGCCCAGCAAGCATTTGATACGCGTAAGACTTGTCGGACTTGGACTCCTAGGGAGACGAAACGTTAGTGGACATTTTGATTCTAAAAGTGATAAGAAAGGGTGGGGGGGTTCTTTTTTGTTTTTAAATTAATGCACTTTGTAGCAGAGTTCTTGTGCCTTCCGCACTTTACAGGCTACCCCTGAATCGCCACGTGCCAAACAGCTGCTGAATCCTCTGGGAAAACACATTCCAGCACCCTCTAAGCAAAGTGACCTTCTTACAAATAATAAACCACTTCTCTGCTCCTTCTTTTTTAATGCTAGGCCAATGGGTACCAGAGATGAATTTTTATTTTCCATTTTAATCTTCTATGCAGATAATAAAAAGTAATTTAATAAGGAACTAACTCGGGGGCCTCTCGTTTCTTTGCAGCTTCCTTTGCCTCCAAAGTTTGGGTGTTAGGGGAGACATTGTTTGTTCACCTTTGGTTTCTACCCTGCACTTGAGAGCTCTCACCCGTGGCACCTAGAAGCTATGAGCATGCGGCAATGACCACATCAGGGAAACAGCTTTGAGTGGGTGGCTATCTCAGGTGAGGGCAGTCTTAAACCATTGATGGGTTAGGGACTTGTCTATCCCCTGCCTGCGAAGACAGGCTCCGGCGGATTGAGGAAACGAGACCAATCGTGGGTCCAGCGGTCAAGAAGACAGTGACTGCACATGTTGTCGAGGGAAATGAGCGACAGATGGGGCTCGTCGACCAGGGAAGGTAACCGCTCTAGGAGAAGGAAAACTCTGATCCTAAATCTCTGCTGCCTTGCGGCTATGGTCATTTGTGAGAAAGGCTTTGGAAGCAAAAATCCATGCCCACTGTCTTGTGGGACATCTTTGGGAGAGGAAAAGGCTAAGGGAGTAGTAGACCCTACACAAATCCAGAGTGGAGGCCCTAAGTGTCGGAATCTGCGCTCGGCCAAGCCTCACCTTCGTCCTAGCCGAGCCTTCAGAATCGCCTCCCGACGTGTTTAATGACCTGAGCCTTTGATGAGGCTCCAAGGCACATTCTTCAGCAGAGGTCCCAGCACAGGGAAGCGACGAGAGGTTTGGGCTACATTGTAAAGAGGACACCACTAACGTCACATCCCGTCTCCCTTCTCCCATGAGACTTCCAATAGCCTGGAATCCCTGGAATGTAAACAGAGTCTTGTGACTCCAAAAGCAGCTGCTCAGTGGCAAACAGAAACTAACACTAAGATGGTTGGATGGTGTCTTGTACGCCTCCTTCCGGCAACACCTGCAGCCAAGCTGGTGCCAAACGTGTGGCTCTGCTTTCATTTGGACCACGTCAGCGAGGCTGAGAAGGGAGGTCTTGTCGTCTGAGCAGCCCAGGACCTCCAGGCACACTGCCCAGGCAGACTCGAGCCCCGGGGAAATCACTTCAGTGCTGCTAACGCAGCAAAAACAACACAAGAGGCAGCGGGTATGAGTTACGGGTCTCTGCAGCCACAGCAGGCGCTGTGATTCTCCAGCAGTTTAGCTTCACACACACACACACCCAAGAGACACACTCCTTTGTCTCTGGAAGCAGACACATGCCAACAACAAGAAACCAAAAGTCCTTTTCCAATGTTGACACAAACCAGGCAACTAACATGGGCTTTCTACTCAGGAAGATGCTTCACACAAGACAGTAACTCTGACAGAAAAAGGAAAGGTCCATGAACAGGTGATATTATCGATATAAATATATATATTTTTAAGACACATTGGTTACTGGGTGAATCACTATCACAGCCTTACTGAGTTTTTGAGAGGATAAAAAGAGGCATACCGCCTTGAGCTCTGTGGAGGAAAGATGCAATACAAATGGCAGGAATGATGTAAGTATGTGAGATGGAAGCAAAGATATTAATATAGCATGGGTCAGCTAGGGAAATAGTGTGGTTTTAGTTAAAGCGAGTATGGAGAGGAAGTGATGCCTCTGTGTATGTACATGAGGAAATGTGAGCAGCTTGGGAGGGTGGTTTTTAGATGTCACGTTGAAAAATGGCATGTCAAATCTCAGCGTTAGGAGGAAGCCACAAGATCACACCCCACCCGCTCCCATAATTAAGGTTCCCAAATGTGAAAATCCGGACAGAGGTTTTGTTTTGTTCTTGGTCAAAGTTGTTGAGCTTCTTTTGGGAACATCATTTACATTTTGAGGCTTTGGGGGGATTTTTAAGGCACTGTTAAAAATTGCTCCACTTGTCATATGTCCGGGTTTTCCCAGACACTTTGCCGATTTGGCAAAAATCCGCCCAGATGCCAATTTTTGGGAGTGATTCCCGGACGTGTCCGCAAAAAGCCTTGGAGCCCTGAAGATGGTAGCAATTATTGTCTGATAGCTACTATTCCTTTCCTGTATCCAATTTGGCCTGGTTTTGGCACAGGAACTGCTTTGGCCATCCTGATTAATAACCTGTGTTGGGAGGATGAGGGGAATACAATCCTGCTATAATTCTCTTGAAAGCTTGAGTGGTTTTATCTGCCAATGAGTCATGGCATTGTGAATTAGCTCTCTGAACTGGAGTTTAGGGGGTCCTGTGCTTCTGTGGGGCCATATCTACCTGGGTTTCCTTGCCCCCATGGTTTCCAACCTCTGTTTCAAGTGGGGCAGGGCTAAGCTGCAGCCTGATTTCAAAAGTGATCTACAAGCAAGCGATCAGCTCAGACCTCTGACAAGAGCAGAGCTTTCCAAACTTTCCATGTTGGTGACACACTTTTTAGACATTTTGCGACACAGTAGTTCAGTTTTGGACGCTGGTGGCACTGTGGGTTAAACCACAGAGGCTAGGACTTGCCGATCAGAAGGTCGGCGGTTCGAATCCCCGCGACGGGGTGAGCTCCCGTTGCTCGGTCCCTGCTCCTGCCAACCTAGCAGATTGAAAGCACGTCAAAGTGCAAGTAGATAAATAGGTACCGCTCCAGCAGGAAGGTAAACGGCGTTTCCGTGCGCTGCTCTGGTTCACCAGAAGCGGCTTAGTCATGCTGGCCACATGACATGGCCGGCTCCCTCGGCCAATAAAGCGAGATGAGCGCCGCAACCCCAGAGTCGGCCACGACTGGACCGAATGGTCAGGGGTCCCTTTACCTTTACCTATTTCAGTTTTACTAGCGAACCGGAGGTTAAACTAATCCCTTTCCAGCCCCTGGAGGAGTATGGGGAGCGTTTGTGCGACACACCTACACACTGCAGCCGACACGCTAATGTAAGGTTACCAGAATTTTTTCAAAGAATCTGGGGACACTTTTTTATAAAAAAAGAGAGAGAAAAGTTACTTTTTTAAAGTTATTTTTTAAAAAATATTAAGAAGTATTATCTTTCTTGTGGTCGCCTCGGTTGTGCGGCTTTCCTCTGGGAGCACTAGCCCTCCCAGGGCTCTCCTACCTCTCCTTCTGAGCAGCAGTGGCGCAGCAAGGTAAGGGCTCCCCCTTTTTCTCTTCTTCCTCTCTCTCTCTCTTCCTTCTCCTCCTCCTCCTCCCTGCACTGGCTCCAGGATTTTCCTGGCCCTGGAGCGCCACTGGGCAGTCGGCCGGGTGCTCTCTCGCTCCCAGCTCGATTTGGGTCGCAGGGGTGTGTGTGTCAGTGGTTCCCCCAGTTGATGCGCCGGGCGTCCCCGTTCCCCCTCGGCAGTGGCAGTGGCAGTCTCAGCAGCCCAGAGCCAGCCTGGTGGCGCAGTTGGCTCTGGCTGGCTTCAGGAGCTGCTCGCTGCCGTGGCGCCCACCATTTTGCCTCACCGGAAATCCCCATACGATGTGTCTTGTGCCGTTGAACCAATCACACAACATTCATTCCCTACTAATATAAAATATAAATCCCTTAAAATATAAATCCAGGGACATTAAAAGAAATCCGAGGACATTCCAGGGACGGATTTTGTCCAGGTAAAGGTAAATGGACCCCTGACCGTTAGGCCCAGTCATGACCGACTCTGGGGTTGCGGCACTCATTTCACTGTCCCCGGGAAATGGGGACATATGGCAACCATACGCTAACATGTTGAGACGCACAGTTTGGAAAGCTCTGGGCAAGAGTGATCTGTTTTCCCTGCCCCATCCCAAGCAACCTGCAGGGGGAAGAGGGGAGCAGGGAGAGAGAAAAGGAAGTGAGAGAAAAAATGGTGACCCAAGCGTCATGCAAGCCCCCGCTCCAAGATTACCCCTGAAGGAAAACAACCCTAAAAGGGGGGGAAGTTTCCCCAGAATTGATCCACCTGAGTGAGGCCATCAAGAGATGAGTTGCAGGAGAGGTCATCAATGGGTTAATGATGCTCAGCTCTACTACTCCCTTACATCCGATTTCAGGTGAGGCAGTGTGCATGCTAGGTTGGGTGCCTGGCACCCGTCATGTGCCACATCAAGTCAATAAACTGAAGCTCAGCTCGGATTAAGACTGGTGGGTGTTTATGTGCTTTGGGAGACTGTTTCAACTTGTTCCGGATGCGGTTGCACTCCACCAAAAGGAGGAGGTTTGCAATCTGGGAATCAGGGCCACCAAGAGGGAGGTGCGGCGTAACCTGATGTACTAGGCCCGGAGCCAGCTGCGGCCGCCCACGAGCCCAGGCCTCCAGCCAGCCACCGAGCTACTGCAAGGCCAGGTTGTATGGCTTCAGCCATTGCTACAACTACAACTAGTCCAGAATGCGGCAGCTAGACAGGTGACTGGGAGCAGCCGCTGAGACCATATAACACCGGTCCTGAAAGGCCTACATTGGCTCCCAGTACATTTCTGAGCACAATTCAAAGTCTTGGTGCTGAGCTTGAAAGTCTTAAATGACCTCGGCCCAGTAGACCTGAAGGAGTGTCTCCACCCCCAATGTTCAGCCCAGACACTGAGGTCCAGCTCCGAGGGCCTTCTGGCGGTTCCTTCGCTGCGAGAAGTGAGGTTAAAGGGAGCCAGGCAGAAGGCCTTCTTGGTGGTGGCTCCCGCCCTGTGGAACGCCCTCCCATCAGATGTCAAGGAAATAAACAACTACAGGGGTACCTTGGTTTACAAACTTAATCCGTTCCGGAAGTCCGTTCTTAAACCAAGGCGTTCTTAAACCAAGGCGTGCTTTCCCATAGCAGCGGGGGACTCAATTTACAAATGGAACAGGAAGCGAAACATGTTCTTATTCCAAGGCAAAATTCACAAACCAAAACACCTACTTCTGGGTTTGCAGCATTCTTAATCCGAGTTGTTCATAAACTAAGCTGTTCTTAAACCGTGGTGCCACTGTATCTGACATTTAGAAGACATCTGAAGGCAGCCCTGTTTAGGGAAGTTTTAAACGTTTGATATTTTATCGTGTTTTTAATATTCTGCTGGGAGCCGCCCAGGGTGGCTGGGGAAACCCAGCCAAATGGATGGGGTATAAATAAATTATTATTATTATTATTATTATTATTATTATTATTATTATTATTATTATTATTATTATCTGCTTGGATGCCAACTGGTGCTGGGCAGCTCCCCAGTGCCGAAACAATTGCACTGGCTCCCAGTTCCACCACATAGCTTGGGACCTGGGTAGCTGAAGAATTGGCTGCTCCTAACATATGGCTGCCCCCAGGTGTTATTTTTTTGGAAGCCTGCCGAGAATGGCAACTGGCAGGAGGGCCTTCTCAGTTGTGGCCCCCGCACAGACCTGCTTATTTTCTCCCCAACAGAGAGAGATGCGCAGCAGCACTTTCCCCACCTGTGGTTCCCAGCACCTCGTATTCAGATGCATATTGTTTCTACAGTGGAGGTGTAATAACAGGCATAATGATTCTTATTATGTGGTGGAGGTGTTTTAATTGCTGCTTTGGGTTGCTCCTGCTGACTATTTGTATTCTTTCGTGCTGCTGCAATTTTGTTTTATTTTTAACAAGGAAGGGTGGGGTGGAAAGAACACCAAACTAGAGAGAAGCAGGGCAAGGCTGCATGAAATATTCATTGGAACGAGAGAAAACGAGGCCGTGATAAAGACAATTCAGTCAATCCCTTAGCGCCCAATCAAATTAAACAACAACAAAAGCCCAGCTTTAGACCTGCTGAAACAACAATATTGTGACCATTTTCCAAATGCTATAGGAGACTTGGGTTATGATGTATGTGAAACCTCCCCAGAGGCCTTCACTTAACTGTGTGGCACCCTTGCCTAATGTAATATCTGCCTGTCTGCCTGGAAACATTTCTGCACCTGAGCCAAAATATTAAAATTAAATTAAAACAGCAGCCTCCTGTCACTCAGATAATAATGATTCATCTCTAAAGGGCATCTTTAAATGTGCCAAATTTTTAATAACAGTCTCGTATGCGGGTGGCGCTGTGGGTTAAACCACAGAGCCTAGGACTTGCCAATCAGAAGGTTGGTGGTTCGAATCCCCGTGATGGGGTGAGCTCCCATTGCTCAGTCCCTGCTCCTGCCAACCTAGCAGTTTGAAAACACATCAAAGTGCAAGTAGATAAATAGGTACCGCTTCGGCGGGAAGGTAAACAGCGTTGTCGTACCCTGCTCTGGTTCGCCAGAAGTGGCTTAGTCATGCTGGCCACATGACCCGGAAGCTGTAGGCCGGCTCCCTCGGCCAATAAAACGAGATGAGCGCCGCAACCCCAGAGTCATCCGCGACTGGACCTAATGTAGGGGTCCCTTTAATGTAGGACAATATTAGTATATCCAGGGCTTTTTTCCCAGCCGGAACTCGCTGGAACTGAGCACCTCTCAGGTGGGCTCCATTGCCATTATAAGAAAACAAAGGAGGCGTTCACGGTGAGTTCCAGCATCTCTTTTTCTATGAAAATAGCACTGAGTATATCCACTTTAGTAAAAAGGCCTGTGGAATTTCTCTGGGGCAGAGGAGGTATTTTGGAAGTTTGGGAAAGAGGGCACAACCTTTTCCTGTCCAATCAACTCAGGGGTGTGGCACTAAAGGCTCTTTGAACTCTCCCCAAGCCACACCCTCTCTCCAGGCCACACCCCTTTTCTCCCGGCCACAACCCTCACTGCCCCTGCTTGCAGCCCAATGTTTTTGTCTGGCTGCAATGTGTCCTTGATCTCGAATGCAGCCTCTTGCATTCCTAATGGAGGCCAGAGAGGCATGTGCATGTTTAGAATCTGGCCTAATGTGCAAAGATTTTTTTTTTAATGTTCATTGCTCCGCCCCCTTTAACTTTTGCCTGTGGCCCCGCCCACCTCTGGCCTAGGGTTGACCAGAGGGGAACATGGCCCTTGTATTGAAAACATTCCCCCACTTGACCCTTTTTCACCTAAGGCCTTCACCACAGGTGCCTGGTCGCCCCCAAGATCAAAGGTGCTCCGGCGCGCACATATGATGTCACACACGCGACAAGTGATGTCACACACATCTCCCGACACCGCGCAGGACGGGGCATCCTTCTGCTACCTGCTGGTAGGCCCCGTCACAGCCACGGAAAGGTTTTTCTGCCACAGGGCGCAGAAAAATGGGGGGGGGGCTCATTGAAAAAAATGGAGGGGCGCACTTGGCCCCTTAGATTTCCTAGATGGCGCCCCTGCCCCTCACGCTTAACCTGCACGACAAATTTATAAATGGCTTCCTCCTCCCCTGCAAAAATGGCTCCCCGCCTTTTGCTTCTTTGACTCACTTTTGAGCCTGGCGGAAACCAAACGTTGGGAACCGGTGCGGTTATAAATATCCCTCTCTGCGTGTCTAGGCTCCTGGCTGAGTGGGTGCTAAGACGGTAAGAGCAGCTTGCCAAAAACCACCTACTGAGATTGTGGCAGACCTTCTGCAGCTCAGAAAGCAGCTCCCTTTTTTGCGGTCTGCCTGCCCCAAGGGAGCGGCATGGCAAAGGTCAGCCCAGCACATCATGCCCTCGGTTTTGAAAGGCACAGGTAGGTTGCTCCTTCTGGCGACAGACACGTGTGGCTCCCCGTTGCCTTCCTCCGCTGCTTACGAGATAAATAAACGTGCACACGCACATCCTTTTGGGACTGGAGGAGCCCAACCCAGCCGGAATGCTATCCATGCCCTCCGATAAGCCCGTGACTCAATCAGGGTGGCACAGGAGGCTGGTGGAAATCTTGGACACGCACCGGGAGAGAGATGCACTCGGCGGTGGTGTGTGAGTCATTCCCCACTGAGCAGCGCCCTCCCCCCAACCTCCCCGGCCTTGGGGAGACTTCCTCTGACTGAGGAAGCTTCCTTCCTCCATCCAGCGCAGGCTGGTGGGAACAGCCCTGTCGTTCTGCCTGCCTCACTCTCGCAAGACTCTGCACAAGTTCGGCAGGGCTTGGCCGAAAATGGGCATCGCTGGGGAGGAGTCGGAGGAGACGAGGTCACGTAACTAGGTCTTGGGTGACTGCAAGGAGCTCTTTTTGACGGATGGAGAAGCGAGCACCTGTCCTCAGCTGGAATTGACCTGGATGAAAGAAACTGGAAGGGGTGTGGCCAGCTGTTTTCCCCAGAGGTGCCTCTTCGTTTTGGTTTTTCGTGTTGCGTCGAAGCGGCACTTGCGGAACACTCCTCTCGCCGTCGGACGTCTTGGCTGCTGCCCGCAAGGAGCAGCTGATTTCGATCCTTTAGGTGACGGCTGAATGCCAGACTTGGGCTGCTGGCGATGGTGAAGATGTTTGGGGAGAGTCGCTGGACCAAAGTCTTGACCGGCTGCTGTTTCTTTCCTTCACTTGCAAGTCTCCTTCTCCTGAGGAAGCCGACGGAAAGATCTGTTTTGTGACAGTCTCTGCTCCCCCTCCTTTCCTCCGTTCTCAGCATAGTTTAGGTAGGGGAGGACAAGAGGCAGGTTCAGACCAGGCACACAGGCCTGGGCAGGTCCGTGCTGCTCCTGATACAATCGACAAGGAAGATCTGGGACATCCTTCGAAGCGTAGGATCGAAAGGCAGGCGAAGAAGAGGCCGGGACAGGAAAGGAAACTAAGAAAATGTGAGCCAGCAGGTAAAACAGGGGAACGGGGTGGGGTGAAGGGGTCAAGTCCCGGGAGGCTGGCTGAATCCGCGATTGGACAGCATGGAAAACAGGTCAAAATGACCTCCGTTTCCCCAATGTTGTTCCAGCTGTTGAAAATTCAGAGTGTGAGCTGAATTTCTTGAATGATCAGCTTCGGCAGGGCTTGTGTGTTTGTCTGGGCAAGAGTTGCTTGTTAGAGAGATGTATTCTCACCAGCACTCCTTGCACAGAAGGGAACAGCTGCTCCTGACATAAAAGTCCCCTCCAAATATTTTCCAACCCATTCAATTGGCGAGCTAGAGAGAGGATGGAGAAGCTGGGCGCAATCCTGCATCTCTTTTGGTCCACAAATTCTGGCCCATTGATCGTTGAGAGGCAGGCAGGCTGGCAGCTGTCCAGCGGGGGCAGAGAGGTCAAACTGTGGTCCAGATCCCAGATAGCCATGCTGGGATTGTTTAATGGCCCTGGGAGAAACTTCGGTTTTCCTCGTCTGTGCAAGTGGAGCGATGCTGCCCTGACGCACAGTGCAAACATGACGGGAAACAGAAAATAATCGTTGCCATATCGGCCCATCAGAAAAATCCCAACATCCCTATTGGGGAAATACTTTTATAAAGAAACATCTCAAAAGAGCATGCAAGCTTTTTTGAATTCTCCAGAACGCTAAACAATGTCCTGCTATCTGCTCTTCAGAAGCACTGAGGGAAATTAAGGAAGCTTTTTTAATCAGATCAAGGTCCGTCTAACTCAGTACCTGCTAGGAACAATTTTTGGTCTGCATTTTGAAGTGCACAGACTTCTATGCAGATAGCACAGCTATCACACACATTCCTGATTTTTGTGATATGGTTTCGGTGATATTTTAAATGGGGAAATGCATATCAAAAACGTAATGGGCATAGGATTGAGCACATGCTAAAACTCATCCATCCAGCCATCTCTAAGCACTGCAACAGCAGCCCTGCAGATGCAAGCAGGGCAGGAAAACAAAGCTCTTTGTCTGGGGTTTATTCCCTGAATCTGTAAACAAGAGTCTCATTCCTCTGAAACATGGAAGTTTCTTCCCCAGCTACTACTAAATACTGTTTTCTCTCTCTCTCCTTGTTCAGTTTGTCTATTCGTTCTTAAAAATACATCTATGCTAGTGGCCACAACAACATTTAGTGGCAATGAATTGTATGTATTTCACCATAATAGGGTGAGCACAACCAACGCCCTCCTGATGTTTTGTATTTGATGACTAGTGGATGTTTGTTGTAAACTGCTCTGGGCGCAACTCAGTGTGGAAAGGTGGCATATAGACCAACTTATAGGTGACATATAGACATATATACTCTCCTTCCTTGGAGGTTTTTTTAGCAAAGGTTGGACGGTCATCTGTCCATGTGGCTTGGCTCACTTGCTCGAGATGTGCATACAATTGCTTTTCAGACGCCTGTAGCTACGGTGCGCTTGTGGCACATTGTGGTTTGGCTTGCATGAATTGTTCCGCTGATGTGTTTTTGTTTTTTTTTTTTTGTACAGACCTGCCTTTTTGTACAGGGGTAGTTAGACAAAGTGGCCATGCTCTGAGTTTTTTCAGCTTTTGAATAGACTTCATCCCTTACCTGAGTTTCCAGCAGCACTAAGCCTCAGAATGTGTTTTCAAAGCCAAAAACTCAGTCCGGGAAACCTGTAAAGAAATCATATAGGCGAGTGCCTTTGAACATGTGACGAGACCTTTCTCTTCCTTACTGAGCTGAAAGGTGACAGCAGGGATAGCTCAGCTGGTAGAGTTTGAAACTCTCAATCTCAGCATTGTGGGTTCGAGCCCCACATTGGGCAAAAGTTTCCTGCATTGCAGGGGGTTGGTCTAGATGACCGCTGGTGTCCCTTCCAACTCTTCCAGGTCGCAAGGTGGTTAGATTGGTCTCAGCTAGGGCCAGGGCCTTTTCAGTACTGGCCCCGACTTGGTGGAACGCTCTGTCACAAGAGACTAGGGCCCTGCGGGACTTGACATCTTTCCGCAGGGTCTGCAAGACAGAGCTGTTCCGTCTGGCCTTTGGTTTGGACTCAGTCTGACCCTTATGTTTCCCTCCCCTTATGGTCTTGATTTATCAGCTACTTTAAAATGAGGCTGTATTTTAAATTAGTGTCCCCCCCTTTCCCCCTATTATGCTTTTACTGTGATTTTATTGGTGTTAGCCGCCCAGAGCCTGGCTCTGGCCGGGGAGGGCGGGGTATAATAAAATGTATTATTATTATTATTATTATTATTATTATTATTATTATTATTACAACTCTATGATTCTATGATCAAAACACATGGACAAACATGTGGGACAAACAAACAATGTGCTTCCTCTAGTTTCCTTTTTAGGGAGGAAGCATTTTCTAGCACTCAAACTGTAATATTTTTGTGCTTGGAAAATGCAGCATACAAACATATGTGTGGCAAACGTATATACATACATAATTTTATTTGTATGCTGTCTTTTCATAGTTAAAAACATGCTCAAGGCAGCTTACCACATGAAAATATTATGTAATTACAAATGTAACAGGTCATAAGCCAGGCATCCCCAAACTCGCCCCTCCAGCTGTTTTGGGACTACAGTTCCCATCATCCCTGACCACTGGGTCTGTTAGCTAGGGATGATGGGAGTTGTAGTCCCAAAACAGCTTGAGGGCCGAGTTTGGGGGTGCCTGTCATAAGCAATGAATAAACCAACAAAAAAAGTACACAGCCAAATTAAACATTTTCCACATAAAGCACAACAAGAACTAAAATAAAGACGTTGTTGTTTAGTCGTTTAGTCGTATCCAGCTATTCGTGACCCCATGGACCAGAGCACACCAGGCACTCCTGTCTTCCACTGCCTCCCGCAGTTTGGTCAAACTCATGCTGGTAGCTTCGAGAACACCGTCCAACCATCTCATCCTCTGTTGTCCCCTTCTCCTTGTGCCCTCCATCTTTCCCAACATCAGGGTCTTTTCCAGGGGGTCTTCTCTTCTCATGAGGTGGCGAAGTATTGGAGCCTCAGCTTCAGGATCTGTCCTTCCAGTGAGCACTCAGGGCTGATTTCCTGCAGAATGGATAGGTTTGATCTTCTTGCAGTCCATGGGACTCTCAAGAGTCTCCTCCAGCACCATAATTCAAAAGCATCCATTCTTCGGCAATCAGCCTTCTTGATGGTCCAGCTCTCACTTCCATACATCACTACTGGGAAAACCATAGCTTGAACTATACGGACCTTTGTTGGCAAGGTGATGTCTCTGCTTTTTACCTTGCCAACAAAGGTCCGTATAATTAAAGCTATGGTTTTCCCAGTAGTGATGTATGGAAGATACAAAAGATTAATATCAAGAACAGCAAAAAATAAATAAATCCCACAACAACGGCCCAGTCCAAGAGTTTGTTCAGCTGCATTGGCTTTTGTAGTTGGAGTCAGTCAGGGCCCTGCCCTCTCAGGCCAGATGGGCAAAGGCCTCCATGGCAGGGAACAGATATTCCACGACTCACAGCCAAGATTGCCATAGACTGGAATGGCCCGAGTGTCAAAGGCCAGGGTCTATGGCAACAGTGACGGTACCTTATCTAGGGATAAGCAATGAAACTCATCCCTGCTCTATGCATTTCAGAAATCAATGTTTGAACAGGAATGAGCATTGGTGTTTGGGGAATGAGTATGGATATTTTGGTATTTTAATGTTCAAATTCCGGCGGCAGCTTTGCAATTTCCATTGGGAAGTGAGGGAAAGGTTACTTTAATGTGATGGCTTCATTTATTCTCGATGCAATTTTACTTTGAGTTTCTTCTGAAACTTGGGCGAGATAATTTTAAAATGTAGGTAAGTGTAAGTAAGTGTGTAGGTAAGTGTAGGTAAGGGACGCATGTGGCGCTGTGGGTTAAATCACAAAGCCTAGGACTTGTAGATCAGAAGGTCGGCGGTTCGAATCCCCGCAACCGGTTGAGCTCCTGTTGCTCGGTCCCAGCTCCTGCCAACCTAGCAGTTCGAAAACACGTAAAAGTGCAAGTAGATAAATAGGTACTGTTACCGGAAAAATCCGAGGGCTCCCTTGGACAAAAACAAAGACACCAACCAGGATAACTTGGAGCAAAACAGCAGCCTGTAGGCTTGGCCTTTATTGAACTGTTGCAACAGGGTGCTCCCCTCACTTGCAGGAGAGAGGAAAGACCCAGAAAGATGGTGTGCAAGACCTTATAAAAACTTTTGAAATTCCCATCCTCTAGGTCAAGCCCACCCCCAGAAACATCATGCATACATTACAGAAAGGAGGGGTTGAGGGAGGAGTTGTGGTGGTAACCTGAGTGTCCTGTCACCTGGCTGGTTCCTCCTTTCCCCCTCCCCATGAGTCACTTCCAGGAGACAAAGGGGAGTTGGCAGTTTCCTGCCCCCAGAGGGAAGATCTGATCATTGTCCTTTGTTTCAGTCCTTGCTGAATCCACTCCCATATGCAAGTTCTTTGTGATCTTGATTGTCTTCTGTCTGGGATCATCAGGGTTGGCATAGCAGCTGGGCAGGGCTCCTGTGGATGTGCTGGGATGGTGAAGGGATTATGGCTGACCAGAACCAAGCCACCCCCCTTTGATAGTCCTTGTCATATGGAGTAAAATAAAAATGGAACAGTTCAAATCCGATGTATGGTTGATTTTTCTATGAATTTATAACAGAAGTGTGGCATATGTAGTGTGTGAGTGTGAGTGTGTGAAGTTTGTACAAACTGAATGATTGGGGTGGGGGGTTCCTGCTACAGTACCGCTCTGGCGGGAAGGTAAACGGCGTTTCCATGTGCCTCTCTGGTTCACCAGAAGCGGCTTAGTCATGCTGGCCACATGACCCAGAAGCTGTACGCCGGCTCCCTCGGCCAATAAAGCGAGATGTGCGCCGCAACCCCAGAGTCGGTCATGACTGGACCTTTACCTTTACCTTTAAGTGTGTAGCATTCAAGAGAACGAATGCTATAGCCAAATTGAAAAGAAAGATTAATTTATGTTCCCAGCAATATCAAAAGCAAAACGATGGCCAGAAACAATTACAATGCCAGACTTTACCAGGCGGAGAGCAAGCTGTGAAGCTTTGTATAATCAGCAAATGTCCGATTCTGATGTCCAACTCTGAACTCTGCTGAACAGCGTTTCTGGATAACAGCTACTGTTTCGTTGAATTCCTCATCAGCCAATTAGTTCAACACTCATGAGTAGAAAGATATGTAATTTTTTCATTAACCAATCTTTTGTCGAATAGATATAATATACAGTGGTACTTCAGGTTACATACGCTTCAGGTTACATATGCTTCAGGTTACAGACTCCACTAACCCAGAAATAGTGCTTCAGGTTAAGAACTTTGCTTCAGGATGAGAACAGAAATCGTGCTCCGGCGGCGCAGCAGCAGCAGGAAGGCCCCATTAGCTAAAGTAGTACCACAGGTTAAGAAGAGTTTCAGGTTAAGAACGGACCTCCGGAACGAATTAAGTACTTAACCCGAGGTACCACTGTACATGAGAATGAAAAATACTCTGGAACAGTGCTCATGCGATTATGTTCGACATCAGAATCAGTCATTTGCTGATTATACAAAGCTTGCTCTCTGCAACCGTGATTCATTTAAGGACTTTCAGAGACTTTCAGAGACTTCAGTTTGTTAGTTTTGATGTTTTGAATTAGTCCATAAAGTTTTTCACTTTGTAATTGTTTCTGGCCATTGTGCTGCTTTTGATATTGCTAATTTATGTTCCCGGCAGCAATGCACCCACTTTTTTTTGTATCTGTTCCTTTAAAAAAATTAATCAGTTTTTGAAAGCCACCTATTCCTCATCTGCAGTTTAGTCAATTTCACTTCTCTGCTTGCTGAAAGTGAGATAGTTTGTCAGAGAAGGCCACTTCCTCCATCTCTAACTCTCTTCTGTGCAATGATGGGCAAAGTTAAACTACTTTCAAAGGCTGGGAACACCTGCAGATTACAAACCTGCTCCTTCAGGGAGAACATGATCCTATTCAGGGCAGGAAGTTTACCAGCTTCCCAGATCTGGGAACAACTCGCCTACAGAGCCTCCATTTTGCCAGGATTCAGATTCAGTTTATTAGCATTCATCCAGCTCACTAGTGCAACCGGAACCTCGCCCAGTACCTCCTTGGCCATTATTGATTCAGACATTACAGAGAAATCGAGTTGGTCCATCATCAGCATATTCCCAGAAAATATAATTAAATAGCATTGGAGACAATGTAATGCCCTACAGCCCCCTGTGGTTCAAGAGGCATGGGTCTGAGTAATAATAATAATTTATTATTTCTACCCCACCCATCTGGCTGGGTTTTCCCAGCCACTCTGGGCGGCTTTCAACAGAACATTAAAAACACAATAAAACTTCAAACATGAAAAGCTTCCCTGAACAGGGCTGCCTTCAGAAGTCTTCTAAAAGTCAGATAGTTGTTTAATTTCATTGACATCTGGTGGGAGGGCGTTCCACAGGGATGGTGCCACCACTGAGAAGTCCCTCTGCCTGGTTCCCTGTAACTTCACTTCTCGCAGTGAGGGAACCGCCAGAAGGCCCTCAGAGCTGGACCTCCGTGTCCGGGCTGAACGATGGGGGTGGAGACGCTCCTTCAGGTATACTGGGCCGAGGCTGATTAGGGCTTTAAAGCTCAGCAGCAACACTTGGAATTGTGCTCGGAAACATACACCCTGTGCTACCTTCTTAAACAGTTTCTGGAGGTAAGAGTGGAACATTTCCACTGAAACCCATCTCCTGCAGACATACTAGGAGGATACATGGTCAATTGCATCGAACACAGATGAGAGATTGTGCCAGGAGTAGCTCCAGTTGCCAGCGCGCTTGCAGGCTGTGGACCAGTTTGGCAGGCACATGAAGGGGTCTACTTCATAGCATCCAACATGGGCGCCAATTCCTGGGGGCTGAGGGGACTTAAGTGCCCCCCATGTATTTTAGGGGGCTGAGTCCCCCCGCCAGATGCCGTGCGATGCCCAGGTGTCACGCATGACGGTGTCACGTCCAGTGTGTCACGTCTGAAAAATGAGCAGTTTTTGTTCTAGTGCTCTGGTGCAACCCATCCGATTCACGCCAGAGCATCAGTCTGAAAAAGGAGAGTTGTACCAAAAAAATTCCAGGATCCAAACAGAAACCAGGATTTGCTTCTGGGATGTCCCACATAAAACGAGACAGTTGAAGGGTATGCTACATGTATAAAAATACAGTGGTACCTCGGGTTACATACGCTTCAGGTTACCTATGCTTCAGGTTACAGACTCCGCTAACCCAGAAATAGTGCTTCAGGTTAAGAACTTTGCTTTAGGATGAGAACAGAAATTGTGCTCCGGCGGCGCGGCAGCAGCAGGAGGCCCCATTAGCTAAAGTGGTGCTTCAGGTTAAGAACAGTTTCAGGTTAAGAACGGACCTCCGGAACGAAATAAGTACTTAACCCGAGGTACCACTGTATACAGTCATACCTCATGTTACGTTTGCTTCATGTTACGGTCTTTCAGGTTACGTCCTGCGGTGACCCAGAAGTACCAGAAAGGGTTACTTCCAGGTTTCGCTGCTTGCGCATGTGCAGAAGCGCAAAATGATGTCACGCGCATGCGCAGAAGTGGCGAATCGCAATCTGAGTGTGCGCAGATGCGCCATTGCAGATTGCACTCTTTTCATGTTGTGAAGGGGCCTGTGGAACGGATCCCGTTCGCAACCAGAGGTACCACTGTATACATGAACAGCTCTGCTGTGTGATGGATGGGGAACCTGGGACGTTTGAACACTCCAGAGCCTTCTGGTCCCTTCCTACGGCCGGCAAATGTATGGCCAGCAAGTGATGCTATCAGTGTGCATGTTTTCGGCGGGGCTGCACCCCACAATCATGTGGCCCATCTCACATGTGCCTTCGCTATGTGTGAGAGAGCATTTCGGCAGTTCTCCTCTTCCCCTGTATCATAACACAACTTCATACAGTGGTACCTCAGGTTAAGTACTTAATTCGTTCCGGAGGTCCGTTCTTAACCTGAAACTGTTCTGAACCTGAAGCACCATTTTAGCTAATGGGGCTTCCTGCTGCCGCCGCGTCACCAGAGCACGATTTCGGTTCTCATCCTGAAGCAAAGTTCTTAACCTGAGGTACTATTTCTGGTTTAGCGGAGTATGTAACCTGAAGCGTATGTAACCCGAGGTACCACTGTACTGGGAAAAGGTAACCATTACATAACGGGGAGTGCAAGGCCCAAGTAAGGCTCTGTGCAGATTGTTTTGTCACAGACTACAATTCACGCAGGAAACCGCTGCACCAGCCGCAGCTGTAGTGTCTGGCCCTATTTGCAAGACTCCTCCCAGCTAAAAGGAAAAGAGAACAGAGGAGGAAAACAGAGAGAGCTGGTTGTGCACAGACTGACAAACGGAAGAGCTCCGAGACAGGCACACCCACGCACTGTGCTGCCTTTGTTATGACAGTGCGGTGTGGCATTTGTGCTATCATCAGAGCAGTGCGCACTGGTTAGCGCAGTGCAATGTTAGCTCTAGAATGCAACGTGCTATTAATATGCAAACTAAAACCCTTCCGGTTTCCACACATCTTCTTGTTTTGAATACATCTTGCTTAACCATCATTAAGGAATCCTTTGTAAGGGTAGCACAGGCGTATGATCATTAATGGGACGTGGGTGGCGCTGTGGGTTAAACCACAGAGCCTAGGACTTGCCGATCAGAAGGTCGGCAGTTCGAATCCCCACAATGGAGTGAGCTCCCGTTGCTCGGTCCCTGCTCCTGCCAACCTAGCAGTTTGAAAGCACATCAAAGTGCAAGTAGATAAATAGGTACCGCTCCAGCGGGAAGGTAAACGGCGTTTCCGTGCGCTGCTCTGGTTCGCCAGAAGCGGCTTAGTCATGCTGGCCACATGACCTGGAAGCTGTACGCCAGCTCCCTCGGCCATAAAGCGAGATGAGCGCCGCAACCCCAGAGTCGGCCACGACTGGACCTAATGGTCAGGGGTCCCTTTACCTTTATTATCATTAATATTAATATTAATATTACAATTTATATATCACCTTTTATCAAAAGATGCCAGGGCGGTATACAACATCGGAAACACATTGCAAAACATCAGTGATAGAATCATAATACAAACATCGTCGAAAGCATACTGACAGACAGCCTAATAGTAAAAAAAATTATCATAATAACTGTTCTCTCCCCACACTTTCACAGGCCATAGATTATTTAATAGCCATAAGCCTGGGCAAAGAATACTGTTGGCTGCAGCTCGCACTGTGGACCAGGGGATAGGAACAGCACACTGCACAACAGAAACTAGGCTGGCATATTGACTGCTTTATTAAATTCCCCAAATGGGTGGTTTGCACAACAATTCGGTGCATGCTCACTCAGGAATAGGTCACAGCACTCAGTGGGGTGACTTACTCCTAGCTTAGTGTTCGCAAGCGTTTTACTTTGCCAGCTTCATCTATATCAGCGGAGGGCCTTTGGGGCAATCCGGCCCTCTCTGTTGCTAACCTAGAGGGAAGATGGAGGGAGCAGAAATGGCTAGCTTTCAGAAGGAGATGGAGAAGCCTTCAGACCTGTTTTCAAAAGTAGCCCTTGCTACTTGCCCAGGCTACTTATTGTTGTTGTTGTTTAGTCGTTTTGTTGTGTCCGACTCTTCGTGACCCCATGGACCAGAGCACGCCAGGCACGCCTGTCTTCCGCTGCCTCCCGCAGTTTGGTCAAACTCATGCTGGTAGCTTCAAGAACACTATCCAACCATCTCGTCCTCTGCCGTCCCCTTCTCCTTGTGCCCTCCATCTTCCCCAACATCAGGGTCTTTTCCAGGGAGTCTTCTCTTCTCATGAGGTGGCCAAAGTATTGGAGCCTCAGCTTCAGGATCTGTCCTTCCAGTGAGCACTCAGGGCTGATTTCCTTCAGAATAGATAGGTTTGATCTTCTTGCAGTCCATGGGACTCTCAAGAGTCTCCTCCAGCACCATAATTCAAAAGCATCAGTACTTATTAACCAGTGCCATATTGTTATCCTGGAAGACCACCGGAGAAGTTTTAATAGTGGGGGCTATCTGATTGCATTTCTCAATGCACGCTGTTGAAATGAATTTTTTTTTTTTTTACTTTTTCAGAGAAGTGTTGGGAAGCCCTCGGCCTGAAGCCCTCATCCGGGAACGCCATTTGCAAGTCTGTAATCTAGTCTGGGGATTCCCCCCCCCCCCATCGGGACTCAAAAAGCAGAGAAACTGCCGAAGAGGAAGCCCTTCTGCTGTTTGGAGGAAGTCCACCACCTCAGACGCAGAGAAGTCAGCATCTATCAGTATGGGAGGAAAAGCAAGAGAGCAGGGTTTCTTCTATCAAAACCAGCCAGATTCATGATCCAGCTGCTCATTTTGGAAGCTCCAGTAGGAAAGAGGTTTTCCTAAAGCTGCTCTCAGGTAGGGGATAGCTGACATGCCAATTCTAGTTTCTCTATACTGTATTTCCCAATCCTAAGCTTGGTCCTCCACAGTAGCTAGCCAGCGATGAGGGTGGGGTGGGGAGGAGGGGGTTAAGTCTGGATGAAAATGTATGCACATTTTTGCATGCATTTAACTTGGTAGATGTATTTTTATATGCAGTGTTGCCCCAATGTGCATTTTCTTGCAAGCAGTTCTAATAGAACAGTGGTTTTGTTTATATTTCTTCCTATATACATAAAAATGTAATGCTGTCGTCATCCCACTAGAGGATTCTTAGTGTCACAAAGAGGTGGTTTGCAACAACGCAGAAGTATGTGTAAAGCAGGGATGGAAGAAACAGAGAAACGGCAGTTTTAAACAATGGTAGACGTCTGAGTAAAGCACTCTTGAATATCTGAGGACTCCACATCCTTTATCTCACATGAAGCAACTGGGGGAATGGAATAAGGGAGACGTTTGAGTATGGCAAGAAGAGAGAGACACTGAAAGGAGAAAAAGCGGCAGTTTTAAACAGCCGAGGTTTGAATAAAGCAAGGGTGGATTGAAATTGATAGGGGAAACTGGTTTGAGAGTGTGATCAGGGGGTGACACTGAGGGTAGAGACATGGCAGTTCAAAACAACATTTGGGTACAGCTAGAACTCTTATGTACTGAAGTTCTCTTCCTGAGCCAGCAGGGGGATACTGTAGATAGTTTTCACTCAGGTCCACATATGCAAATAAGGGATTGAAAGTACGTTCAGTGATTGGATAGTTACAGAAAGTTGTTACTGTTGCTTTGTAGTTGAGCTCTATATAAGCAGGCTGACTGAGCCCTTCAGTTCAGTTCTGTTCTGGCCTGTGAATAAACAAGAGCTGTCTGAAGAATCGTTGTGTCGTCTGATATGTTCACCCACAACTTAACAAGAACGGAGTTGGGAAATGTTCTGTTGTGTTAGTTTTCTGGTGTCAGCTTCTGTGTTGTACCCATCTCCACTATTTCTTTTTAAAACTGGTTAGGAATGAATTTAGAAAAGGTGCTCTGCATAGACCCCTCTCTCTGGCTAGCATAAGCAAAATGATTGGGCAAAACAAAGGCTGGCCCTGTACCTTTTGCCCTCCCCTCACGTTTTGCCACCTGAGGCAGAAAAACCCACAAGCACCTCTCCCCATCCCAGGCAGTAAAAATACAATACAGTGGTACCTCAGGTTACATACGCTTCAGGTTACAAACTCCGCTAACCCAGAAATAGTGCTTCAGGTTAAGAACTTTGCTTCAGGATGAGAACAGAAATCGTGCTCCGGCGGCACGGCAGCAGCAGGAGGCCCCATTAGCTAAAGTGGTGCTTCAGGTTAAGAACAGTTTCAGGTTAAGAACGGACCTCCGGAACGAATTAAGTACTTAACCCGAGGTACCACTGTACTCATATCTTTGAAAACTAACAATTTGGTGGCCTTTACAGCAACCAGAACCTAGTGCCTGGGGCGGCCACTTCACTCTGCCTAATGGTAGGGCCTGTCCTGACAAAAACTAAGTGGATTTATCCTACATTTGCCTCTTACGTGAGTTGTAGGATTCTGCTTGTTACAGAACTCTTTCTTTTGCCTCCCCCCCCAATGGCTAAGTCCACACAGGCATACCTATCTCTTAAAAAAAAAAAATTTAAAATTTTCCATTTTAACAATCCAATCAAATCACATTAAGTATTCCAAATTATACAAATACATATCATAATCCAAACATTCTGCCAAATTATAAATTTTTGTTGGGGCTTCCCATGCTTCAAGTTCAGTGGGGCTCTAATCATCTTATGTTTCTACTGCCTTGAGTTTCCAATAGTTCCTTCTTTAAATCTTCCTGTTGTTATCCTTCCTTCTTTCGTAGCCTCTGAGTTGTTTCCACAGGCGAGTTGAAATAAACAATAATGTGCATCTGTGTGAAATTTGTATGACTCTCCTTTTTTTTTTGCAGCTGGTAAGTCTGTCGTTTGCAGAATGTCCTCACATGCTGGTGTTTATGCTGAATCAATCCAAAAGTCCTTCTCTGGTGGCAGACGCCATCTTCACTCAGTTCCGATGAAATAAAATCTAGGCGTTTGCTCATTCATTTTCTCAGACAAGTTGCATCAAACATTAGTCTTTCCAGGCCTACCTATCTCAACCCATGCCACCAACTTTTCCTTCTTCATTTTCAGAAAGAAGACGTTGCTCCAAGGAAGCCGCTTTAGGGCACAAGAATGGATTCCCTGGGTGGCAAGGAGGACAGATACGTCTTGGTGGAATACCCCTTTGAGTACACCGCTAAGGATGGGCAGCTCATTTCAATACAGCCCAACGAGAGATACATGCTTCTGAGGCGAACCAATGACCACTGGTGGCACGTGAGGAAGAACAAAGAAGCCCGGCCTTTCTACATCCCAGCAAAATACGTCAAGGAACTGGGCTCTGTGACCCACACCATGCCATCCTCTGGGGAGCTGCCCTCCACAACCATGTTGGAAAATGTCAACTTAGAGGCCTCTATCCGGGTCAGCCAGGAACCGCCGGCGGAGTATGAATATCGGTTTGTCAATGCCGTTCCAGCGTGTGAGGTAGATGCGGAGAAAGCTGCCTTTTCTTCCCCGCAGTGCTCGATCTCCTCAGGGGTCGGGACGACGGTCCCCTTTGACGTTGGTGGGAACGCTCCGTCCCCCATTTCCGGAGCAAGCAGAGCCACTCTTTCTGCCCTCAGTGCATCCCACGGTTCCCTGAAGCCTCACCACGCAACAGGTCCCGTGGGCTACAGTCATTCCTCTGAACACATAAGGTCTACGGTGTCCCTGGACGACTTGGCGAAATTCGCGACGCCCCCCGGCCAGGCGGGCGTTGGGAACTTGTACAAAGCTGCCTCGTGGAGTCCGGCTCGCCCGCTCCCAAAGAGCAACTCCGAAACCTTCCACAAAGCAGCGGAGGAAAGGTCGGAGCAGGGTACGCCAGAGCCCCGTGCCAGACAGGTATGGGATTTGCTTAAAAAATATCCACCGCTTTAATCATGTGGAGGTCCTCATTTGTTGTTGTTGTTGGGCTAACTCCACGCACTCCCTGTATCTCTGACTCTCCCAGTTGAGAGGCAGCTTTTTCTAGGTAAGCCACACATTTTTATTACCGTATTTTTTGCTCCATAAGACGCACTTTTCCCCTCCTAAAAAGTAAGGGGTGTAGCCTTATGAGGCTTTGCCCTCGGGTGGGAAAAATATTGCGCCTGGGAAAGGGAAGTGGGAGTCAACAGACACTCAAGGAATAGTTCGGAGAAAAGGCTTTTATTTCTACCATCCATGAACTGGTAGAAGGAGCAAGTGTGATAAGTCACAAGAAGCATGCACGAGTTCACAATCATGTGCACAAGCATATATACCCCTTTCCAGTTCCCTCCCCCTTTCTCCTCCCTCAGGAGTCCTGCCCCATGTTGAGGTTCCTGAGCATGTACAGAAAGCTGTCTTGGGACTATTGTGGACTCTTGGCAGGAAAGGGGGTGAGGGGGTTTTCAGAGTGTTCCCGTTGTTTCATTATTGTGCTTTGGCATGGTTCCCGGAGAGAAAGCAAGTTGCAATGTGGTTCTGAGAAAGGCCTGAGAAGTTACAGCAAGCGGAATGTTTCTGATGCTTAGCTGCTGAGAAAATGATTTTGAAAAGCTTTGAGAAGCTTTGAGCCTGCTTGGGGGGGTGGGTGACTTCGGGCCTAGGTGAGGTCACCTGTCCTCACCTTCCTTCAGGGGGAATGTGTGTGTGTCTTATGGAGCAAATGCAGGCGGGAGGCTCTGCTCAGCGCTCCCTTTAAAGAGCCGCGTGGAGCGTGTGTGCGGCTCTTGCTGGCTTTTCCCTGAGGAGGGAGAAGGGCAGCCCGTCAGTCCCTTCTCCCTCCTCGGGGAAAAGCCCCCAAGAGCCACACAAACGCTAGGCGTGGCTCTTTAAAGAGTGCACAGCTCTTGGGGGCTTTTCTGGGAGGTGGAGGAAGGGACTGACAGGCTGCCCTCTGTCTCTTCCCCCACCTCCCGGAAAAGCCAGCAAGAGCCGCTGCCAGGCTCAGCTCAGCGCTCCCTTGTAAGGGCTCCCTTTCGTCCTTCATCCCGCTTTGCTGGGAAGCCAGCAGAAGGGGTGCTGCACAGCTATCGCTCTTGCTCTGCTGGCTTCTCAGCGAAGCGGGAGGAGGGACGGAAGGGTTTAAAGCAAGAAAAGCGAGAGCCGCTTACATGCTCTGCTCAGAATATTTTTTTTCTTGCTTTCCCCCTCTAAAAACTAGGTGCGTCTTATGGTCGGGTGTGCCTTCTGGAGTGAAAAATACGGCAATTTTCAATTACAATAACCCGATAAAAGCATCATTGTCGATACCAAATTATAATACAATTAAGAATGCCAGTTGTTCAGATGCCAAGTTATATTATTTTGTTGCCCCCCTCGCATGCTAGAATTGATGATTTGATCATTTACTTTAACTCTGCGTTCCAAAAACTTATAAATTCCAATTACACACCAGTCAGAATAACAAACCCTTATACCGCAGCTGCAGTTTTAATGACTTCCATTTGCATTAACACATCAAATAATTTACAGGCCTACAGGCGAAGCCTTCAAACTCTCTCTTTGTTCTTCTTGTGTGTGGCTATTACTGTCCATGATATTTCTTCCTGTCCTTGTACTGTATTATGTCTATCTTTTGTCAGTTGTTGTTCTTCATACCTTAGGCGGCGATAGCATTCCCTTGCTCGTAAGCCACACATTCTGACATTCTGCCTTCAGGTGGGAAGGAGCTGACTTGGGTTCCTTGAAGGATTGCCACTCTGCACACGCTCAGAGGAACCTCTTTTGTTGCACGCTATGGTAGCAAAACCGGGACGCGGGTGGTGCTGTGGGTTAAACCACAGACCCTAGGACTTGCCAATCAGAAGGTTGGTGGTTCGAATCCCTGCGACGGGGTGAGCTCCCGTTGCCCGGTCCCTGCTCCTGCCAACCTAGCAGTTCGAAAGTACGTCAAAGTGCAAGTAGATAAATAGGTACCTCTCCGGCGGGAAGGTAAACGGTGTTTCCGTGCGCTGCTCTGGTTTGCCAGAAGCGGCTTAGTCATGCTGGCCACATGACCCGGAAGCTGTACGCCGGCTCCCTTGGCCAATAAAACGAGATGAACGCCGCAACCCCAGAGTCGGTCACGACTGGACCTATTGGTCAGGGGTCCTTTTACCTTTACCTTATGGTAGCAAAAGAGGCTCTGGGGCCAAACCCTGACTCTAGTTAACCTTGCCATCGGCATTCTTTCTCCTATGCACGTTATCCAGGATCCTCCAGCGACGTAATGTTCCAGATGTAGAAAAATGTTGTAGCCTAGCCCTTTCTGACAATATGTAGATTGGAGCTCTTGTGTGTGGGATGAAACAAACTGCTTGAACACTGGGAAGTAGCATGTTAGAGAGAAGGGTTCTTCCTTCTCTCTGGATATTTGACTTTTCTGTGTGCAGGAATTGATGGAGGTGGGGCACAGCAGGGGTGGGGGCATTCTGCGGGCTGCATTTGGCCTGTGAGACTGTTTTCCCCAAACCACATCCACTTGCATCTGATGTTCAGGGAGCTGAATTCTGCTTGGTCACTATCTCCCCCCCCCCCCATTACAGGCCATCTTTGACAGGTGTGCAGGACACCCTACCTGTCAGTCACCAGATGCTATTATTATGTCAGGTGATTGACAGTTAGCAGGCCCCACCCACCCGTGAAATTCGGCCAGCAGAGGTGCAGGGTGGGGAGATGAAGATCTGGCCCACTAGGCCAAAAGGATTTTGCTCCTTTGGGCTACAGCTGCAGAAAAGCAACACCATGTGATTTTTCTGCATGTGCACAGCTACCAACATCTTCCCAGAGATAGGTTCCTGTGCAACCTAAAAGCACAACTGGAACAAATGCAGCTTTCCCTGTCTCTGCGGTGTGGAAAAGGTCTCTTTGCTGAATCTCTCTCCCTTCGGATGCAGCGTGGAAAAGGCAGAGTGTGTTGCCAGAAAAAGCCTCTGGCATGTTGGGACATCATTCCAGTGATAAGAAGCGAGCGCGCTTCTTTCAAAGCCTGCGAAAACCTACCAGGCAGAGCTGCCAAAGAGTTCCCCTTCTTCCAGCAAATCTTGGGTAGATGCAATCATGTATATCCAGCACCTGGTGAACTAACAAGGCTGTTTGTTCTCATGGCTGTGGGGTGAAGTATTTTCAATTCCCATTTTTCCATGGCGATATAAGCAAACAGGGGGTCGGGAAGTCAGGCCTGCTTGACTTCCCCATTGCATAAGGGAGAAGTGAGCAAGCCGGCTGAACTTCATGTGTGCGAGAAATGATAATACAGTCATACCTCGGGTATGACTTTGGGTAACTTCCGGGTTTTGGCGGTCACGCATGTGCAGAAGCGCTAAATTACGCTTTGTGCATGCTCAGAAGCGCCAAATTGCAACTCACACGTACGCAGACGCACCACTGCGGGTTACTAATAATAATAATAATAAATTAATAATAATTTATTATTTATACCCTGCCCATCTGGCTGGGTCCCCCCAGCCACTCTGGGCGGCTTCCAACAAAACACTAAAATACAATAACCTATTAAACATTAAAAGCTTCCCTAAACAGGGCTGCCTTTAGATGTCTTCTAAAAGTTTGATAGTTATTTTTCTCTTTGACATTTGGTGGGAGGGTGTTCCACAGGGCGGGTGCCACTACCGAGAAGGCCCTCTGCCTGGTTCCCTATAACTTGGCTTCTCGCAGCAAGGGAATCGCCAGAAGGCCCTCGGCACTGGACCTCAGTGTCCAGGCAGAATGATGGAGGTGGAGATGCTCCTTCAGGTATACTGGACTGCGGCCGTTTAGGGCTTTAAAGGTCAGCACCAAGACTTTGAATTGTGCTCGGAAACGTACTGGGAGCCAATGTAGGTCTTTCAAGACCGGTGTTATGTGGCCTCGGCAGCCACTCCCAGTCACCAGTCTAGCTGCCACATTCTGGATTAGTTGTAGTTTCTGTGTCACCTTCAAAGGTAGCCCCAGGTAGAGCGCATTGCAGTAGTCCAAGCGGGAGATAACCAGAGCATGCACCACTCTGGCGAGGCAGTCAGCAGGCAGATAGGGTCTCAGCCTGCGTACCAGATGCAGCTGATAAACAGCTGCCCTGGACACAGAATTGACCTGTGCCTCCATGGACAGCTGTCAGTCCAGAATGACTCCCAGGCTGCGCACCTGGTCCTTCAGGGGCACAGTTACTCCATTCAGGACCAGGGAGTCTTCCACACCTGCCCGCCTCCCCCCAAAACAGTACTTCTGTCTTATCAGAACCATAGAATCATAGAATCATAGAGTTGGAAGAGACCACAAGGGCCATCGAGTCCAACCCCCTGCCAAGCAGGAAACACCATCAGAGCACTCCTGACATATGGTTGTCAAGCCTCTGCTTAAAGACCTCCAAAGAAGGAGACTCCACCACACTCCTTGGCAGCAAATTCCACTGTCAAACAGCTCTTACTGTCAGGAAGTTCTTCCTAATGTTTAGGTGGAATCTTCTTTCTTGTAGTTTGGATCCATTGCTCCATGTCCGCTTCTCTGGAGCAGCAGAAAACAACCTTTCTCCCTCCTCTATGTGACATCCTTTTATATATTTGAACATGGCTATCATATCACCCCTTAACCTCCTCTTCTCCAGGCTAAGGATTCAACCTCAATCTGTTAGCCGCCATCCATCCTCCAACCGCCTCCAGACACTCATACACGCTGCTGGTTTCAAATGTGCATCCCACACAGATCACGTTCACAACCCAAGCGTCCAGTGTACATAACTTCAATACAAATCCATGCAGGCTGCAAGTAGCATACCCACCAAGTGTCCCAATTTTCCAGGGACAGTACCAGAATTACCAAAGCCATCCTGGCTTCTGATTTGATCCTGGAATGTCCCTATTTCCCTGCCACCCAGGTCAGAGAGGATGAGCTGCTGCTTGTCCCGAGTGGTGCCTGTGCGGGAGCACCCCATTGCTACCCCATGGTTGCCGCTGCCCTCCTCCTCCTCCCTTGACCAGCTTTGTAGTGGCTGCTGGAGAGCAGACCGGAGGAGATTCTGCTGCAGCTGGGGTCCAGCCCCGTGTGATATAGCGGATCTGAGAAGCAGGCAGAGACCGAAGATGCCCTGGGCGGGAAGAAATAATAATATAATAATAATTTATTATTTATACCCCACCTAGCTGGATGGAGCAGAGCGCAAGAAGTCTTTATTTATTTATTTATTTATTTATTTAGTGCTTTGTTATTTGTGTCTAATTTTGCCCCTTTCTAAGGTAAAGGTACCCCTGACCATTAGGTCCAGTCGTTGCCGACTCTGGGGCTGCGGCGCTCATCTCGCTTTATTGGCCGAGGGAGCCGGCATACAGCTTCCGGATCATGTGGCCAGCATGACTAAGCCGCTTCTGGTGAAACCAGAGCAGCGCACGGAAACGCCGTTTACCTTCCCGCCAGAGCGGTACCTATTTATCTACTTGCACTTTGGTGTGCTTTCGAACTGATAGGTTGGCAGGAGCAGGGACCGAGCAAAGGGAGCTCACCCTGTCGCGGGGATTCAAACTGCTGACCTTCCGATCGGCAAGCCCTAGGCTCTGTGGTTTAACCCACAGCGCCACCCGTGTACTTGCCCCTTTCTAATTCCCCCCTATTTCTGTGGGCTTCTCTTTTTGTAAAGCTACCAAAGAATAAAAGAAAGATTAAGATTTTTTTAGACGGTGGAGGGCGTGTGTTCTGTGTCCCATTGGTGGACTGGGGACGACACTTGCCACTTCCTGCTTATTCCCGTGCCGCCTCCTTGAGAGGTCCAGAGGGTGGCAACATGAGAACGGGGCCTTCTCTGCAGTGGCTCCCCATCTGTAGAACGCTCTCCCCAGCGAAGTTCGCCTGGCGCCTTCATTATACACCTTTAGGTGCCAGGCAACAATGTTCTTTTTTAAGCAGGCCTTTGGTTGATTTGATTTACATCCTGTGCCCTTTTAAAATGGGGGGGGGGTATTGGGTTGTTGTTTTGATTATGTATTTTGTGGTTTTATATTCTGATTTTATTCTGCAAACTGTCCTGAGACCTGCAGGTATAGGGCAGTACAGTGGTACCTTGGGTTGCATACGCTTCAGGCTACATACGCTTCAGGTTACAGACTCCGCTAACCCAGAAATAGTGCTTCAGGTTAAGAACTTTGCTTCAGGATGAGAACAGAAATCATGCTCCGGCGGCACAGCAGCAGCAGCAGGAGGCCCCATTAGCTAAAGTGGTGCTTCAGGTTAAAAACAATTTCAGGTTAAGAACGGACCTGTGGAACAAATTAAGTACTTAACCCGAGGTACCATTGTATATAAATTCAACAAATAGATAAATGAATTAGTTTGCCTTTAAGTGTGAACTGAACCAAATTTATCCCTACCGAGTATCCTCAGTCTTTCAGCTCTGATCTAACCGATCAAATTCATCTTCCCCTTCTAGACTTTGTTGCTGCTTTGGTGCATTTAAGACAAATATGCATTAATCCCACGAGGAGCCCCACACCTGTGATTGGGAATCTATGTGCTTTTCAACATCTGGAAAGCAAAGCAGGCCGAAATGCAACAGGTGCATCTCCCCATCATTAAATTTCTATGCTGAGCCTTTTTGAATTGCTGTCTATAGGACTCTTCTTCATGGGAGGTTTTTAAACGGAGGCTGGATGGCCGCCTTGTCGGGGACTCTTTAACTGTGATTCCTGGGGTTGGACTAGATGACCCTTGGATCCCTTCCATCTCTGTAGTTCTACAATCCTATGTAAAGGTAAAGGGACCCCTGACCATTAGGTCCAGTCGTGGCCGACTATGGGGTTGTGGCGCTCATCTCGCTTTATTCGCCGAGGGAGCCGGCATACAGCTTCCGGGTCATGTGGCCAGCATGACTAAGCTGCTTCTGGCGAACCAGAGCAGCGCACGGAAACGCCATTTACCTTCCCGCCGGAGCGGTACCTATTTATCTACTTGCACTTTGAGGTGCTTTCAAACTGCTAGGTTGGCAGGAGCAGGGACTGAGCAACGGGAGCTCACCCCATCGCGGGGATTCGAACCGCCGACCTTCTGATCGGCAAGTCCTAGGCTCTTTGGGTTAACCCACAGCGCCACCCGCGCAAATAGGTTCTCCATTAAGTGAGGAGGTAACAACTGTAGCAAAATAGGAAACTAAACATGTTAAAAATGCTTGAAATTGACCCTTTCCTCCTGCAAACTCAGAGGATCCAGCAGGTGGCAGCACCTCACTAAAGCTTGATCAATTGATGGGGCCGAAGGAAACGGGCCGAAGGAACATCTTAAGAAGACCACAGGTGGGAGATACCATTTTTGCATGTCCCCCCCCAATAATTCCAGCAAACAGAAGAAGAAAAATAGCAAATTAGGTAGAAAACTTCTAATATTTATCTGCTGTGCTAGTTTTCTTTTGGAGTGTTTTTCCCCCCAAAAAAGAGAATTAAAAGGGTTTTTTAAAAAGTATTTAAATATGTAATTTCCCCCATCTGCTCTGTCGAGTGGTAGAGTCCATTTTCCCACCTGATTCTGGGACAGGTACAGACCAGATCTCAGGAAAGGCAGCACCTGTGAGCATGTGATGCCTGTGCTTCCTTTGAAGAGTGATCCTGGCTGAATGGAGGTCTTAATTTTTGGAGGGTCCTGTGTGACTTGCAGATGACTCAGTCCTTCAGCAAATGTTTGCCTGCAGAGACAGAACAAGGTAGCTCTAATTTAACTAATGACTCATGCGCAGTCCGAATGACAGCTCACCCAACTGGTTCCAAACTCTGCAGCCGGAGAGGCCATGAAGCCACTTGGCAGTGCATAATTTGATTAATTGCAACCCTAGCTCGTTAAGAGTTCGTCTTGGAGTATTTATACTGGGGCAGGGAGAGAAACGTGGCCATATGCGTATCATATCCCACTGAATAGGCAGATCTGACCTGTGCCGTTTAAGCTCCCTGCCTAGAAGAGGGAAAAATTTTGGTTCAGACATTAAAGTGAATCTGCTTCGTTCACAATACGTGGACCAAAACACAGCTATCCTTCAAAGTTAGCATTTATCCACTTTTTTTGACGCAGTTCTCCAACCA
Source organism: Podarcis bocagei (assembly GCF_964188305.1). NCBI lineage: Eukaryota > Metazoa > Chordata > Lepidosauria > Squamata > Lacertidae > Podarcis > Podarcis bocagei. The sequence continues at coordinate 14,417,340 of NC_138138.1, read as the reverse complement.
AATGAAGTGTACAAAAATGTGAATATTGGGGGGAAGTGCGCATATTTGTAAAAAAGGCATAAAAATGCATTGTTAGGGGAAATTGCTTCGAAAATATGAATATTGGGATACATTTGCACTAAAATGCTGGCAAATGTTCGTGAGGACTTGAAAATATTACACACACACACACACACCACAAACTGACATGAAAATGTGGAGAACTGAAGAGTGGAAAAATGAGAAACTGAAATTGAGAAGTTTCATCCATCCCTAGAAATGTAATAATTTCCAGGGCAAGGGGTGTTATTTCCCAGCAGTTTTAAGGCTCCATCCTTCTCTTTTTATAAAATCGCCCAACAAACCCCCTCACCTTGAGGTATCACCGTTTTCTCTAGTGAGGCTCCTGTGCCTTTCGCAGCTGTGTGCCAGGCAGAAATCCAACAGGAGAAGCTTCCCCTGCATGGGGAAATGTTCAATTGAAATGTGTGCCTATCATCCAGCATTTCAGAGGAACAGGAGACCTGCCAGAAACCCCTCCAGATATTTGGGTGCAAGCTTCCAGGGTTGAGTTACATTATCACACTGCCTTTACTATTTTAGCCATCGGTCTACAGTGGCACCTTGGTTTATGTAACTCTTCCCTGGCACCTTGGTTTATGTAATCTGCTCTGCTTTGGCTTGCTATAAACAACAGGGTGAAGTGGGGAATGGTGCATGCCAGAGACCACACCCTGGGGCGGTGTCCATAACTGAACAAACTAACAGCCCTTTTGTAGATGGCAAACGACACTCCACACGGGTGCTTGTCCCTGTGAGAGGCATAGCTGTCAACCGTCCCTTATTTGGCGGGAAACTCCCTTATCCCAGCGCTGTGTCCCGCTGCTGTCCCGGATTGACGATGTCCCTTAAATTTCCCGGGTTTCATGCTCGCCCGGCTCGGGAGAGAAGCAGCGGCTCGGGGTGAGAGAGAGCGTGCGCACGAGCTGCGGCATTTCCGTCTCTCCCTTTTCCCCTTTAGGGGCGCGTCATGAGGAGACGGGTGGCAGCGGTTGGGCAGGCAGCCCCTCTCTTGTGAGACTTCCGCCGCGCTGCCAGGGGAAGCCGGAGGCGGCTGAGGAGGCAGCCTGAGGGGGAGGAAGAGGAGGGGATGGGGAGGGACGCAGAAGGGCTGCCGCGGCGCCGCAACCACCTCATGCTGGGCTCGCGGGTGAGAGTCTCTCTTCCTCCCTCCCTCTCTCTCGGGCGGGGAAGGGCCGATGGAACTCCTCGCGACAGGACGAAGGCAGCCCCAACGTGCATAAGCTAAACAAAATCCCTTATTTTGGCTGTTGATCCCTTATTTTCAAGGCTGCTGGTCCCTTATTTTCAAATCTGTGACAGCTATGATAAGGCTACAGTGGTACCTCAGGTTACAGACGCTTCAGGTTACATACGCTTCAGGTTACAGACTCCGCTAACCCAGAAATAGTGCTTCAGGTTAAGAACTTTCCTTCAGGATGAGAACAGGAATCGTGCTCTGACGGCGTGGCGGCAGCAGGAGGCCCCATTAGCTAAAGTGGTGCTTCAGGTTAAGAACAGACCTCCGGAATGAGTTAAGTACTTAACCCGAGGTACCACTGTACAAGTCTGGTAGCTGGGGGGAGGAAATCCTGTGCCTTTAACAACTGCTTGATGCACAGGAAGTGAAGCGTTTCACAGCTTCTTGATGACAGTAGATCAAGCTGCTTTTCAAGGCGAGGAGCAAAAGCCAGGAAGAGAAGTTGGCAACCTTGCTGATCTGCCCCAGCAGTTTTGCCCATGGGACCTGAATTTATTAAATCTGAAGTTGGCATATTGGGCTGTGTGTGTTTGTGTGCGTGCACATGTTTGAAATTAATCATATTGTTACGAATCTGGGGGTGCAAGACACCCTAGATTCCAGATTATGCTGGTGGTAGAATTTAATTTAGGCTTGGAGTATTAAAGGCAGGAAATAGTCAGGCTTATTTGTATTTAGGATAGACCCAAGTGCGTATCTGAGCTGTGCCAGACCTTGCTAATCCTTTAATGAAGCCAAGTTTTGGGGCTAATTAAGTCAGGACTAGCCTGGGTAATTGGTCTTTAGCGATCAAAAGAAACTCACCTTAGAGAAGTGGGAGCCCTTTAACTGGAGAGATAAAAGCCAAGAGCTTAGAGAAGGGAAGGGAAGCAATATGGACAGGAGCTTAGTTCAGAGTTTTAAGAGTTATGCAACTGAGTTATCGAGCAGTGGGGCTGGAGGGAGAGGCAGAGAAATGCCTGGGGTGTGTTTGAATGCAATACTGCACTTATGGGGGAGGCATAACCTCTTGGGGTATGACTGCTATGTGCAACTTTAGGCTCAGGTTGTACAAATAAACCATATGTCATAAAGACGCCGCAGTCTCCGCTGTGCCTCATTTTCCCAAAGAAATCCTGGAATCTTGCACTGCTGTGGGGATTGGGGTGGTGTGTAGCAATATATACCGTATTTTTTGCTCTATAAGACTCACTTTTTCCCTCCTAAAAAGTAAGGGGAAATGTGTGCGCGTCTTATGGAGCGAATGCAGGCTGCACAGCTATCCCAGAAGCCAGAACAGCAAGAGGGATTGCTGCTTTCACTGCGCAGCGATCACTCTTGCTGTTCTGGCTTCTGAGATTCAGAATATTTTTTTCTTGTTTTCCTCCTCCCAAAACTAGGTGCGTCTTGTGGTCTGGTGCGTCTTATAGAGTAAAAAATACGGTACACTCTGCCATTAAAATGGGATGTTCTCTGAAAGAGGAGATTATATTGAGGAATGATGCAGATGATAATTAAAATGATCAGGATGGAAGGGTTGTCTTCCTTAATTTTTAAACAAAAAATGCTTTTGTTTTCAAACAAGCAGAAATGTAGTGGAAGGATACAAAGATTTAAAAAGTAATGTAGCTTTTGCACCTGGAGCTGTGTGCTGAAATTGACAATGGGTTTCCAACTAATGAGGTCTTGGGAATTTTGTTGCTCTGAGATGCATAGTTGTCGTATGGAATATATATCATTACAGGAAGTAGAAAGGGCCATTAGAACTTTTTGGTTTGTTGCTGCTTACAGACCAGTCCTATGCATGTTCACAGTCAGTCTCACCAATTCAAAAGTGATTTACTCTTGAGCTTATGTGCAAAGGATTTCAGCTCGATCTTATGCAATGTTGTTGTTGTTGTTGTTGTTTAGTCGTTTAGTCGTGTCCTACTCTTCGTGACCCCATGGACCAGAGCACGCCAGGCACTCCTGTCTTCCACTGCCTCCCGCAGTTTGGTCAAACTCATGCTGGTAGCTTCGAGAACACTGTCCAACCATCTCGTCCTCTGTCATCCCCTTCTCCTTGTGCCCTCCATCTTTCCCAACATCAGGGTCTTTTCCAGGGAGTCTTCTCTTCTCATGCGGTCGCCAAAGTCTTGGAGCCTCAGCTTCAGGATCTGTCCTTCCAGTGAGCACTCAGGGCTGATTTCCTTCAGAATGGATAGGTTTGATCTTCTTGCAGTCCATGGGACTCTCAAGAGTCTCCTCCAGCACCATAATTCAAAAGCATCCATTCTTCGGCGATCAGCCTTCTTTATGGTCCAGCTCTCACTTCCATACATCACTACTGGGAAAACCATAGCTTTAACTATACGGACCTTTGTTGGCAAGGTGATGTCTCTGCTTTTTAAGATGCTGTCTAGGTTTGTCATTGCTTTTCTCCCAAGAAGCAGGCGTCTTTTAATTTTGTGGCTGCTGTCACCATCTGCAGTGATCACGGAGCCCAAGAAGGTAAAATCTCTCACTGCCTCCATTTGCAATGTTAGGTGCTCTTAATTTATTTCCGTGTGCCTTGGTCCATCTTCCTTGGCATAGGATGGTGCTGTTAAAAGAGCTTGAGGAGCGCATGGGATACGTCCGTTGGAGACTGCTAGCAATTATTAAAGGTAAAGGTAAAGGTACCCCTGCCCGTACGGGCCAGTCTTGCCAGACTCTAGGGTTGTGCGCCCATCTCACTCAAGAGGCCGGGGGCCAGCGCTGTCTGAAGACACTTCCGGGTCACGTGGCCAGCGTGACATCGCTGCTCTGGCGAACCAGAGCCGCACACGGAAACGCCGTTTACCTTCCCGCTTGTAAGCGGTCCCTATTTATCTACTTGCACCCGGGGGTGCTTTCGAACTGCTAGGTTGGCAGGCGCTGGGACCGAACAACGAGAGCGCACCCCGCCGCAGGGATTCGAACCGCCGACCTTTCGATCGGCAAGCCCTAGGCGCTGAGGCTTTTACCCACAGCGCCACCTGCGTCCCTAGCAATTATTACAGTGCATCTTTTTAAGAACTGGGTGAAAATAATTGCCACAGGATGTTGTGAGAGTTACTTGCCTCAGCCAGGAGGTGGGTTGGGTGTTCCTAGATTTGTAAAGATGCTTTCATTCGTCAGCAAGGTAGACTCCGCTGGGGATTAACCACAGGGGTTGAATATTGCCCTGATGAATGAAGTTTATGAGCTTCCCTGATGCACCTGACAAGCCAAATAGATGTGGATCATTCTTCTGTCTCAAAATGACCAAATAAAATAAAATAAAAATGTTCTCATTAGTTTCTGGAGAAACCTTGAAGGTGTGCTGAAATGTAGAGGGTGGCAGGGATAGTTGCTAGACAAATTCATGCACCCGAGTCCACTGGGGCCTGGGGACTGAGCCTGCTCTGCATTTTTAAGTGCACTGGCCTGATTCACACTTCCCAGATGGGGGGATGCAGTTATCGCTGGGTATTTTCACTTCTGTGGGTTTTGCAATACAGTTCTCTGCTTATAAAAAAAAAGAAAGTACCAAGATACATTAAAAATGTGTATTTTGGGATAAATGTAATTTTAGAATGTATGTTTTTGGGATTTCTAACAAAAATCTCCATTAAAGATCCATTTCTATTCTGCTTTTCATTCTAAACTAATTCCAAAGCAGATTGACGCAGAAATGATTGACTTATGATTGAATATGTGCAATGCCGGGGGAAAAGACGACACTGTCAATCTTTTAGACTTATTTATTTTTATAAAAATTGCAGTATTTTAAAAATGCAAGTGACAACCTTTGATTGGGGAATATTCCCTTCCCCCAGTCCCAGATGTGCAGCTGACTGATGTGCACTCAGTAGTGAAATAGTGCGCCTTGCATCTTCTCAGAGTTGCTCCTCCTGTTCCTTTGCATCTCAAAAGGCTGAATTCAAAACAGCGTTGCCCTGGTGGATGCTGGCCTCCAGGGGAGGGTTATTACAGCAGCAACAAAACCACAACCTGTCCCTGCTTGGAAGCCACATCCTGCCTCGTGGTAGTTCTGCCTTCCAGCCACGGGTTCTCTACAGGTGATTCAGTGGCAGAGGAGGAGTCCAGGGGCCGATTGAGGCAACGAGAGGGTTAAAACCAGGGAGGCCTCGCCCCTTTTCTTTTATGCAAATGACCCGTTTGCCTTACCTGTCCTAGCAGGGCGGGGTGGGGCTGTTTGCTGAAAAATCCAGCTAGGCAAAGTGACCAGGGTGGCTGAAGGCCTAAGGTAGCGATTTCTTTGCTCCCGGGGTAAGTAGAAATTTGTATAAATCTCCCTGTGTCCATTTCAGATTGCTCATCAGAGTTTTTGAGCAGGTGTCTCTCATCAAAGGTGTAGCCATAAGACTCCTCTCTTAATGAAGATGGGGGCTTGGGCAGGTTCACAACGCAGTATTTCACGTAAAACAGGTCCTTTTCTCTTCGGTTTGTAGTGGAGATTTTGCATTTTTACAAGTGGTATTTAGAGGCATTTAACAGTTTGGTAAGGCAGTGAGTGGTGTTTCCTGGCAGATCTCATTGGGAACTTCCGGATGAAGGTTTCCAGGAGAGCAGCCGTAGTGTGTTAAATCTGGTGGCATCAAATAAGACACTCGTTTTTGTCCCAAGTGGCCAAAAGGAATCTCTTGAGATTCTCTTGTGCTGTTTGCGATCCATCTAAACGCTCTTAATTTGAGGCTAGAGCAAAGGTGAGGAATCTTATTGGTGCAGTTTGCAGCTACCTTATAAACGAACATACAGGTTTGATTTGTTTAGCCCTCGGTATCATCATTTCTGTACAGTGGTACCTCGGGTTACATACGCTTCAGGTTACATACACTTCAGGTTACAGACTCCGCTAACCCAGAAATAGTGCTTCAGGTTAAGAACTTTGCTTCAGGAGGAGAACAGAAATCGTGCTCTGGCGGCACAGCGGCAGCAGGAGGCCCCATTAGCTAAAGTGGTGCTTCAGGTTAAGAACAGTTTCAGGTTAAGAACGGACCTCCGGAACGAATTAAGTACTTAACCCGAGGTACCACTGTAACTCAATCTGTCAGCCGGATGGGAAGCTGTGTTTTTTGTGGTTACATGGGAAAATTTGAATAAACAAACAGAAACACCACACACTGATAATACAGAAATCAGGCTTAAGTAGAGAGATGTGACAGTGACAATCTTATGCACACTCAACTTGCTAGGCCTGTTAGTCTCCCCTCATTACCACGATCCGTTCTTCTAAGTAAACATGCAAATGGTTGCACTGTGAATCACCTGTTTTACTTTGAGTTTTCTTGGGCAAGAACCCACTTTGCGATGTCTCCCACGAAGGCATCCTGTTAAGATTGAAGAGGGTTGTTGATGGATTGCAGCGCCTATAGATGCTTTAAGCATAGAGGTATTTAGGCGAGGGTGGGAGAGATGGACAGTTTGATTGTCTTGAAGTACCAGCACGTGAGGAGCTGCTTTTTTATGTGGATTCTCGAGTTTACCACTTGGTTTCGCTAACCAGCACCTCCTGTCCAGCCCTCAGCACGCTGCTTCTTGGGAATGTTAAAATTCAGGTTTATTGCAGCGGGTGCCGCAGAGTTCTTGTTGGCCTCTGATTTAATTTCTTGTGCATAACTGCTTTGCAAAACACACCCAGTGATCTAATACTTCACGGGCCGCCTGCAAACACGTCAAGGTCAGAGTAACTGTGAGGAGGGTGTGTTCAAACTACCCAGTAAAGTTTCTCCCTCTCTTTTAATAAAGTACCCTGAGTTGCTATAGCGCCTTTTGTCTCAAAGATGATGTATCCTTCCTGTCTCCTGTGTTGGAATATATTTTAGCTGCCGTTTTTGTCATGGGCTTGTGCAGATGTCATTATGAAAGGTCATTGGCATACAAAAACAGAGTCTGGTTCTGGGGTCGTTAGCCCCACCATTATTATGGTCGCGGGACTAAGATTTCATAGAATCATAGATCTGTAGAGTTGGAAGCGACCCTGAAGATCATCTCGTCCAACCCAGTGCCGGATTTACATATAAGCTAAACGAACTATAGCTTAGGGCCCAACTCTCTTGGGGGCCCCCCAAAAAATTAAAAGGGGAAAAAACTGGACGTACATTTCCAAAATATAAGATAAAAAACAAATAAATTACTACCTACATACAGCAACAGTGTTTTGTGTTGTGTAGGCTCCTAAGATGTAAGTAATGGGACTCCCTGCTAGCCTGCTCCCTAAAATATCACTGGTTTGCTCATTTCTATATATAGGGTGCCTACATTCTGCATATGGGACACAGGTGGCGCTATGGGTTAAACCACAGAGCCTAGGACTTGCCGATCAGAAGGTCGGCGGTTCGAATCCCCATGACGGGGTGAGCTCCCGTTTCTTGGTCCCTGCTCCTGCCAACCTAGCAGTTCAAAAGCACGTCAAAGTGCAAGTAGATAAATAGGTACCGCTCCAGTGGGAAGGTAAATGGCGTTTCCGTGCGCTGCTATAGTTCACCAGAAGCAGCTTAGTCATGACCCGGAAGCTGTATGCCGGCTCCCTCGGCGAATAAAGCGAGATGAGCGCCACAACCCCATAGTCGGCCACGACTGGACCTAATGGTCAGGGGTCCCTTTACCTTTTTACATTCTGCATGTGTAAATGGCTTTAGATTCCTATTAGGGCCATAAATCACCATATACTGTAGCATATATTCAACACAAAAAACAGCAACAATTTGTTGTTGACAAAGGGCAGCTGGACATATAAAGGGCCCCATTACCTTCAGTAGCTTAGGGCCTTATCAAACCTAAATCCGGCCCTGGTCTAACCCTTTGCGATGCAGGAATATGCAGATGTCCCATCCAGGGGTTGAACCTGCAACCTTGGTGTTATTAGCACCACACTAATACTGAGCTCAGGTGTGTCTTTTTCGATCCCACTGCTGCTACGATAATAAAAATGGTGCCTGTCAAATATGTCTCCTTAATATGCATCTCTTAAAAACAAGTATGGCTGACAACTCAGCCCAGGGTTGTGATTTACCCCACCCCCAAGACCTCACTTATTTTGGAAGCAAGAAGCAGGAAAATAAAGTTGATGTGGGGTCGATGGAGAGGTTTGATCATTTGATGAATAGGGGGAGGGGGCGCTCTCAGCTTATATATACAGGAAACCCTCTCAGCTTATATATACGGATCAGCTGGAGCTCATGGGACTGTGAGCTTTCACTGCTGACATGTGGCTCAGAGGGTTGGCCAAGGAGGAACGTGGCCCAAAAGATGCAATACAGTGGTGCCTCAGAAGACGAAAAGAATCCGTTCTGTGATTCTCTTCGTCTAGCGGTTTTTTCGTCTTGCGAAGCAAGCCCATTGACGGATTAGCGGATTAGCGCTATTAGTGGCTTTTAGCGGCTTATCTGATGATCGGATCAGCTGATAAGCGGCTTAGCGGTTTAGAAAAAGGGGGGAAGGGGAAAAAACCAGCAGGAACTCGCAAGACATTGTCGTCTTGCGAAGCAAGCCCATAGGAGATTCGTTTTGCGAAGCACCTCCAAAACGGAAAACTCTTTCGTCTAGCGAGTTTTCCGTCTTGCGAGGCATTCGTCTTGCGGGGCACCACTGTAAATCCACTTAAAAAATAAAAACAGACTTCTTGTGGTTAGAAAAGTGATAGGAAAAGGAACTGATAAATTTGTGGGAGGAATGAATAAGTACAGTGGTACCTCAGGTTACATACGCTTCAGGTTACATACACTTCAGGTTACAGACTCCGCTAACCCAGAAATAGTGCTTCAGGTTAAGAACTTTGCTTCAGGATGAGAACAGAAATCCTGCTCCGGCGGCGCAGCGGCAGCAGGAGGCCCCATTAGCTAAAGTGGTGCTTCAGGTTAAGAACAGTTTCAGGTTAAATACGGGCCATAGTTTGCCTACCCATGGCATAGTGTGTACACAGCCTAACCTCTGCAGAAGCTTTGAGCGAGGAAATTTGGAGGAGTGCTAAAGAAGCAGGCCAACTAGAGAAGTCCTTCGAGGCTGCTGAGCCCTTCTGCGTATGGGCCTGACGCTACTAATACATTAATACAGACCTGCAGCTTACAAACTATGTTGTCCATTTGTTCGCTTTGCTAAACCTGCGCCTCCTTGGAATACCATTGCCCTCTCTTGTTTTTGAAGTTGGAAAAGAGCATCCTCTGTGCATGCGCAGAGTGCATTTCACACTGAGTAACTGTTGGAATGTAGGGCTCCCAGATAAAAAAACGTAGGATTTGCAGAGGGTCTGAATCCTTGGCATTTCCCTCCGTGATCTGCGCATAGCCCTAGGAGCATAGAGGAGGAAGTCTTGATGAGTGACTATGAAACTGTCAGTAGAGCGCATTAGGTAGGACTTAACGCCCCTGTTGTCACAGCAACTGATCTATCCCACAAACCTCAACAGGAAACCTGCAAAAGGCAATCGGCGAGGGTTCTTGTTTTGTGCACTGCGTTGTGTTGCTCCTTCCCTCGTGATTGGCCGGTGGTTGAGAAAGTGAATTGTCCCTTTCCCGCCCGCCCTCAGCCATTTTCTCCCCATTAAGGCGCCGCGTCTGGGTTCTGTGACATACCTTCTTGGCTGGCGTTGGCAATGGGCGACTGGGTCCCCAGAGCGTTTTCCCGGCGCAAATCACGTCGTCCGCCTGACCTTCCCAAGGTATGGTGATGTGGGAAAGGTAGATAGTTGCTAACTAAGCCAAGAGTGCTGCTTAGTGCTTGCTTTTGAGATGTTGCAGAACTTGCCTTGTACTCCGTGGTCTAGGGCTAGAAATATGTGGATATGTTAGGGCAGGCACCGCCAAACTCGGCCCTCCAGATGTTTTGGGACTACAACTCCCATCATCCCTGACCACTGGTCCTGTTAGCTAGGGATGATGGGAGTTGTAGTCCCAAAACATCTGGAGGGCCGAGTTTGGGGGTGCCTGTGTTCGGGCCTCTGGGCATGTGCAGAGTGTTCTCTCTCTCTGTTGAATAGTTGCAGTGGGTCACTTGCATATCTGGGGCTAGGAATATGAGATTCCTGGGGAAGTTCATGCACGCCTTTTAGAAAGTAGTCAACAAGGGGAAAGGGTATTCCAATTGCTGATTAAAATACATCACACCATGTTTAGAAGATGTGGTGGATGATAGCAGGAAATTCATAATAATTTCCACCACGTAAAATCCACCCCATGCCCTCACCCCAAAGCTCTGGGGCTCTATCCCATGATTGTCAGAAGATGGGCCTACGCAGAGTTCTCCATCGCAGCACCTCTGTGACTGGTAAATCTATTTATCGTATTTTTCGCACTATAGGACGCACTTTTTCCCCTCCAAAAATGAAGGGGAAATGTGTGTGCGTCCTATGGTGCGAATGCAGGCTTTTGCTGAAGCCTGGAGAGCGAGAGGGGTCCGTGCGCACCGACCCCTCTCGCTCTCCAGGCTTCAGGAAGCTATCCCAAGTCTTGCAAGCCCGGCGGGATGTCCCGCGGGCTCGCAAGGCTTGCGGGCAGCAGCCTGCACCCAAAAGCTGGGGACAGCGGGGAGGTGCAGAGCCGCCACCCCGCTATTCCCCGACCTGATCTGGAGGCTGGCGGGGGGAGAAGCAAGCCTGCTTCTCCCCCCCAGCCCCACAAGCTCGGGGGATAGGGGGATGGCGAAGCGCCGCCATCCCGCTATTCCCCGACCTGATCTGGAGGCTGGGGGTGGGAGAAGCAAGCCTGCTTCTCCCCCCCCCCCACCATCCCCACAACCTCCAGATCAGGTCGGGGAATAGCGGGATGGCGAAGCGCCGCCATCCCGCTATTCCACGACCTGATCTGGAGGCTGGGGGTGGGAGAAGCAAGCCTGCTTCTCCCCCCCACCATCCCCACAACCTCCAGATCAGGTCGGGGAATCGCGGGATGGCAGCGCTCCGCCATCCCGCTATTCCACGACCTGATCTGGAGGCTGGGGGTGGGAGAGGGAAGCCTGCTTCTCCCCCCCCCCATCCCCACAACCTCCAGATCAGGTCGGGGAATAGCGGGATGGCGAAGCGCCGCCATCCCGCTATTCCACGACCTGATCTGGAGGCTGGGGGTGGGAGAAGCAAGCCTGCTTCTCCCCCCCCCCACCATCCCCACAACCTCCAGATCAGGTCGGGGAATCGCGGGATGGCAGCGCTCCGCCATCCCGCTATTCCACGACCTGATCTGGAGGCTGGGGGTGGGAGAAGCAAGCCTGCTTCTCCCCCCCACCATCCCCACAACCTCCAGATCAGGTCGGGGAATCGCGGGATGGCAGCGCTCCGCCATCCCGCTATTCCACGACCTGATCTGGAGGCTGGGGGTGGGAGAAGCAAGCCTGCTTCTCCCCCCCACCAGCCCCACAACCTCCAGGCTTCAGGAGAGCCCCACCGCCAGACCCACAAGCTCGGGGGACAGCGGGAGAGGCGCAGCGCGCCCTTCCCGCTGTCCCCCAACTTGGTTAGAAGGCTGGCGGGGGGAGAAGCCTGCTCCTCCCCGTCGCCAGCCCCGCAAACTCGGGGGACAGCGGGAGAGGCGCAGCGCGCCATTCCCGCTGTCCCCCGACTTGGTTTGGAGGCTGGCGGAAGGCTTCCTCCTCCCCCAGCCCCGCAAGCTCCCAGAGCGATGCCAAAGCTGCGCGCAGCTTCGGCATGGCTCTGAATCCCGTTCTGGGGGAGGGGGAAGCTCGGGCTTCCCCGCCCCAGCCCCGCGCCTGGCGGGGGGGGATAAATTTTTCCCCCTTTATTCCCCCCCCAAATCTAGGTGCGTCCTATGGACCGGTGCGTCCAATAGTCCGAAAAATACGGTATTTATTCTAGATTTTATATCTTGCCTTTCAAAAGTGAACAATTTTGCACAAGAAGGTGCACAAGGTAGACAAGCCAAACATACTATATATGCATATATTACAAAAATATGTAGGAATAATTCTAGTCAGTGTTTAACTGTGTTGCTTTGAACGTATGTTTTATATTTGCCTTTCATCAGTAATGTTTTATCCTGGGTTGTTTTTACTTGACGTTTTAACGTGTTCTAAACCGCTTTCGGGGTTTTTTCTTAAGAATTTACAGCGGTAAAGAAATGAGATAAATAATAAATAAAATCTAATGAATGTAGTAACTAGTCAACTAAAACATTGAAACATCCGCCGCTCCCTGTACAATAGAGTCTCAAGACTACAGCTCCCAACATAACATAAAACATCATAACATAACATAACATAACATAACATAACATAACAACACATAACATAACAGATTTCAGCAGATGTGCCTTGCCAGAGAGCAACGAGCTCATTCTTTGACTACATTCAATGCTCCATGCAGCTGTTATAGTGGGAAGAGTCCAGGGGGCTCTAGGGGCCGCATTTACCGCTGCTTTTCTAAACAGTGGCATGCTATAATAATAATAATAACAATAATATTTTTATTGTTTATATGCCGCCTATCTGACTGGATTACCCCAGCCACTCTAGGTGGCTAACAACAAATTGAAACACAGTAAGACATCAAACATTAAAAACTAATAATAGTAACAACAACAACAACAACAACAACAACAACAACAACAACAACAACAACAACAACAACAACGCTATACGTTGATGGGAAAGTTGGCTTCTGGAAATGTTTAGAGGTGGGAAATCCTGGTGCATCCACTCTTGGCCAGGCCTAGAACTTGCTCTGCTTTTTAAGTGTTGCATGAAAAAGTGTTTCACAATCTGCTGTCCCCTCTCTCCCCGCAAAAGCACCGTGAGCTGAAAGTTGGTGCCCTGTCTGGAAAACTGTAGGCTGCAGTCCCAGATCTAGTCATAAGCCCTACTGAGCTTGCAGACTTGTGGAGCTTTGCACCTTTGGACAAGGAAAAGCCTTTCAGGAGCTGAACTTTGCTCAGGCAATTTAGAGCTGTTTGGGGTTTGCTCTCCCTCCTTCTCCTCCTCCCCACATTGGCAAGACTGAGACAGGAAGGGGAAGTCAAAATGCCAAAGGTCTAAATTTAGTCAGGGACAAGAATGTGGGGGCTATTATGATAAATGTAGAGCTGAGCTAATTTTCTCTCCGAATAGATTTTTCTGGGATTTTTTTTTATCTCCTCCCCCAAAGACCATTATCTGAATATTTCTGTGGTGCCCTAATAATACTGTACCCTGCAACGAGACTGAAGACTACCAGACCGTCTAATCCAACCCCCAAAGGACACAGTAAATAAATCAGCCTTTTACAGCCTGTTTAAAAGAGACCAGAGATGGGGCTTGTGTGCTATCTCTTGGAATTGAGTGCCATAATACGGGGAGGGGGGGAGCTTTTTTTAAATATTTGCTGGTTCTATACTGCAAAGAGCAGTTTGGAGGGCTGCAATGACCCATTTGTGGCCTAAAGAGCAGGTCAGTCTGGCTGGAGTCATGGCCACAATTACCTGGGACTTGCTCTGTAGGAATAAGCATGCATGAGATCGCAACTGTTTGGATTGTACTGAGGTCTTCGAGCAGTTTGCATGACTGTTTTGTTGTTGTTTAGTCGTGTCCGACTCTTCGTGACCCCATGGACCAGAGCACGCCAGGCACTCCTGTCTTCCACTGCCTCCCGTAGTTTGGTCAAACTCATGCTGGTAGCTTCGAGAACACTGTCCAACCATCTCGTCCTCTGTCGTCCCCTTCTCCTTCTGCCCTCCATCTTTCCCAACATCAGGGTCTTTTCCAAGGAGTCTTCTCTTCTCATGAGGTGGCCAAAGTCTTGGATCCTCAGCTTCAGGATCTGTCCTTCCAGTGAGCACTCAGGGCTGATTTCCTTCAGAATGGATAGGTTTGATCTTCTTGCAGTCCATGGGACTCTCAAGAGTCTCCTCCAGCACCATAACTGTTAGCCGGCCACTAAAAATATTTGAAGTGACGCTTTTCCTCTGTTCCAAGAGCTTCGTACAGTTTCTTTGTGATCCTTAATACAGACCAGTAACGTAGGCCGGCCTTGACCACAAAGTGGGGTTTCTATATCCAGAGACAGTGTACTTTTGAATGTTAGATTCTGAGCATAGAGTCCTGCTTTCATGTTCTGCCTCTGGGACTAGCTGACCTTTCTTGGAGACGGGGTGCTGGCCTAAGGGAGACAGTGGCCTCATTGCAGCAATCCTGTTTTGCTCTCCATGTTCAGGCCTGCAAAGATCCAGTTGCCACAGTGGCCCTGATGGTGGCCCCAGTTAAAAGTGGCCCTGATGGTGTTTTAAGCTGAGTGATTTGAAGAGAGCACAAAATAGGTTTTCTCTGCCTCCACCCATGTCTGCTGTTGGGGGTGAAATCTGGCGCCTCCACTTCCTTCCATAAACTCAGCCAGGGCTTTCCAGGGCACAGCTGCAGAATTGCATTCAGTGGTAGAATATGCAGAGCAATGATTCCCTCGCTATCATCAGGTCACCGTTTCTCCTCCAAATCTGGCTCTGAGGTTTTGCAAAGAAGGAACATTGTACCCCGTGCCCATATTTCAGGTCCAGATTTGTTGAGAGTGGAAGGTTATTTCTTATTCTGTTACTATTTTCCATTGCATGCCAGCAAATTCAGGTTGTGCAATTCAAGGCCTTGTGCAACAAACTCAATTCCCCCCAAATATTGGATTATTTTTGCAATAGGAAAGGTGGTGAGGAAATGTCATGAGAAGTGTGGGTTAATACTTGCACCGGCCGCTCCGTAAACAAATCGGAGTGAATGTTTCTTCAATAGCCCAGGTTGTCTAATCTCCCTGCAAACAGATTGCGGTGAGTGCTCAATAAACAGGTTGTCTGGAAGCGCCTTGAGACCAGTCTTGATCTGACCACAGTGATCCATGAGATGGTCACCTCCAGGCTTGATTATTGTAACTCGTTCTACGTGGGGCTGCCCTTGAAGCTGACCCAGAAACTCTAGCAGGTGCAGAATGTTACGGCGAGGCTCCTTACGGGGTCCTTGCCGTGGGATCACGTTCATTCAGTGCTTTTCCAGCTGCACTGGCCCCCGGTGGAGTACAGAGTCAGGTTTAAGGTGCTGGTTTTGACGTTTAAAGCCCTATGCGGCCTAGGACCCTCGTACCTACAGGACCGCCTCTCCTGGTATGCCCTGCGGAGGACCTTAAGGTCCACAAATAACAACACTTTGGAGGTCCCAAGCCGCAAGGTGGTTAGATTGGTTTTAGCTAGGGCCATGGCCTTTTCAGTACTGGCCCCGACTTGGTGGAACGCTCTGTCACAAGAGACTAGGCCCTGTGGGACTTGACATATTTCTGCAGGGCCTGCAAGACAGACCCGTTCTGCCTGGCCTTTGGTTTGGACTCAGTCTGACCCTTATGTTTCCCTCCCCTTATGGTTTTGATTTATGGGCTACTATTAAAATGAGGCTGCATTTTAAATTGTATTTTAACCCGTATTTTAATAAACTGGTTTGTTTGTTTGTTTGTTGTCCTGTAGCCTTATGAGGCTTTGCCCTCGGGTGGGAAAAATATTGCGCCTGGGAAAGGGAAGTGGGAGTCAACAGACACTCAAGGAATAGTTTCGGAGAAAAGGCTTTTATTTCTACCATCCATGAACTGGTAGAAGGAGCAAGTGTGATAAGTCACAAAAAGCATGCACGAGTTCACAATCATGTGCACAAACATATATACCCCTTTCCAGTTCCCTCCTCCTTTCTCCTCCCTCAGGAGTCCTGCCCCATGTTGAGGTTCCTGAGCATGTACAGAAAGCTGTCTTGGGACTATTGTGGACTCTTGGCAGGAAAGGGGGTGAGGGGGTTTTCAGAGTGTTCCCATTGTTTCATTCTTGGCTTTGGCATGGTTCCCGGAGAGAAAGCAAGTTGCAATGTGGTTCTGAGAAAGGCCTTAGAAGACAATGGGCTCTGTTCTCTACCTTGTTGCAATCTTTTTAGTTACAGCAAGCGGAATGTTTCTGATGCTTAGCTGCTGAGAAAACGATTTTGAAAAGCTTTGAGCCTGCTTGGGGGGGGGGGTGACTTCGGGCCTAGGTGAGGTCGCCTGTCCTCACCTTCCTTCAGTCCCCCCCCCCCCATTATATTTTATTGTAATTTTATTGGTGTTAGCCGCTCTGAGCCTGGCTGTGGCCAGGGAGGGCTGGGTATAAATAAAAAAATATTATCATTATTATTAAGGATAGCTGCCTAGTTCACGACTGAAAGAGATTTGACCCAAAGACAGCTGAAATTGTGTGCTGCCTTTGTGTTGTGTAGGGTGAGTTGTGGGAGACCCCAAAAGCCATACAGTCCACCCTGCTGCTCCACTTGGACTGATATTCTCCCCCCAGCCTGCTCTCTGCCTCGGTAGTTCCTCTTGGCTGGGTTGAGTTTTGCAACCTGGGATCTATTTATGTCCTCAGCCCTCGGCCGTCGCCTGCCCAAGAATAAAGCAGCCACTTCCGCCATTCAGAGTCAGCTCAAAGACTCTTGTCTGCGTGCCTGTTTCTGTTGTAAGCTCCTAACATCTTTGTGAGCCAACACCCACTGGCTCTGAGCCTGCCCAACTCGGCTCAAGGAGAATGCCCCTCTGAACTGTTGAACTTTGTCCATGCTTGGATGACCTCTCAGCTCTGCCTTTCATGTTGCCTGTTTCGGGAGCATAGGAAACTTCCTTCTACAGAGTCACACCATGTAGTTATACCCTTAACCCATACTTCTCTAGTGTCCTGGATTTGACTTTCCGTTTGGAAGCTGCCATAATAATAATAATAATAATAATAATAATAATAATAATAATAATAATTTATTCTTTATACTCCGTCCATCTGGCTGGGCTTCCCCAGCCACTCTGGGCGGCTTCCAAAAAAATATTAAAATACTGTAATACATCAAACATTAAAAGTTTCCCTAAATGGGGCTGCCTTCAGATGTCTTCTGGTAGTTGTTGTTCTCTTTGACATCTGGTGGGAGGGCGTTCCACAGGGAGGGTGCCACCACCGAGAAGGCCCTCTGCCTGGGTCCCTGTAACTTGGCTTCTCGCACCTTGGCTTATTACCCCTGATTTCACATAACCCCCCCCCCCACACACACATCCATTCACATGTCTTTCGCTTCCTCCTGGATGGGTCTTTTTTTTAAAGAATAATCTTTATTGGTTTTTCAGTTACATACTCTACATACAGATATTGTATTACATTTTACATTTATACTTGCTCCTAAGAGCTGACTTCCCTCCTTCCTTCTTCTGGCTTTTTTATATCACCTCTAAATTTTTCGCATTGTCTTCATCCATTTTGTATACTGTATTGTTGTTGTTCTTCCATATTTGTCCATGATACATCTATAAACAAATAAGTCCTTCTATATTTACAATTCCTGTTGTCTGTCTATATTCATTTACAACTACTATTATTTACATTACTCACATTATACATTTTACTTCTTCTTATTTTTATTTTTCCGATAATTTTCTTTGAATTTCACATTATGAGGTTTATTTCAGTTCTACTGGTTTCACTATCTCACCTTATTTTTCCTATGCACGACATAAATTTTTCCCATTCTTTCTGAAATGTTTCATCGCCCTGTTGTCGAATTTCCCCCGTTAATTTAGCTATTTCTGCATATTCCAATACCCTCTGTCGCCATTCTTCTACTGTTGGCAATTGTTGTTGTTTCCAAACCTGGGCTAATAATAACCTCACCGCTGTTGTTGCATATAAGAACAATTTCTGATCATTCTTAACAATATCCTCTGGCTTTTTCAAAAACGTATATCTAAAGATCTTCTTTAGGTCATTGTATATGTTTTCCCAGTAAGTTTTTACCTTATCACATGACCTCCAGGACATGTCTTACCTTTACTTCTAAATTTGTAGGGCAGTGTCTGCTTTTTATTTATTTTTCTGCAAAATTTAACACTGTCACATATCCTTTTCATGAATACATGCATTTTTACGGACCCTTTACCTGGTGCATGAAAGTTTTGTTCCCATTACTAGGCTGGAAAAGTGCAAAATTTGGACAAGTGTGAAATTTGAAGGATGGCTGTCATTTGGAAAGTGCAGATTAGGGTGGTTTGCCTTCAAATGTGAACTGAATTGAATCTCTTCCCCCTTATGCACATCTTGCCAGTGTGTTTTTTGGCTATGTGCACATTGGCCGCTTGAAACAGAGTGAGGGTCACAGAGCGGGTGGAGATACCTTCCCCTGATGCCAATTACGTGCTTGGTTATTGGGACGTGCTGCTTATTTGGGAAGCATTCCTGTTGAGAGGGAATGGTCTGTTTCTGCCTGGGTAGCTCAGTCGGTAGAGTATTAAATCTCAGAGTTGTGGGTTCAAGCCCCATGTTGGGCGAAAGATTCCTGCATTGCAGGGCGCCGTGGTGTCCCTTCAAATTCCACGATTCTGAAGATGTCGGTGTGCAGTTCCTAAAGAGCTTGGGTCAACTGCTTCCACCTGTGAGTGTGGGGATCAGCACTCCCTATTTGCACATGGGTAACACAGGTGGCGCTGTGGGTTAAACCACTGAGCCTAGGACTTGCCGATCAGAAGGTCGGTGGTTCAAATCCCCGCGACGGCGTGAGCTCCCATTGCTCTGTCCCTGCTCCTGCCAACCTAGCAGTTCGAAAGCACACCAGTGCAAGTAGATAAATAGGTACCACTCCAGCGGGAAGGTAAACGGCGTTTCCATGCGCTGCTCTGGTTCGCCAGAAGCGGCTCAGTCATGCTGGCCACATGACCTGGAAGCTGTACGCCGGCTCCCTCGGCCAGTAAAGCGAGATGAGCGCTGCAACCCTAGAGTCGGCCACAACTGGACCTAATGGTCAGGGGTCCCTTTACCTTTACCTTTACCTTTAACCGAGGTCTGGTAGCAACTCGTGCACAGAGGAAGCTGAGTGAGGATGTGTGAGCAGAGGTGCCAATAGGAAGCTGCAGAATGAACTCACTATTCAGAGCGGGCAGGGAGGAGGTGTCACTGCTTGATCATGCCGACAAACAACTTTCTCTCAGCTGAGAAGCAGCTGGCTGTATAGTTTTGCAGTGATGACTGATCGAAACTCGGCAACGCATCTCGTATAATGATCAAGGCTGAGTCCTGGCACAGAAAAGCCGGTCCCACAGCTAGGCTCTGATTCACTTAGTGCACTCAGCACTTGCTCAGAGGCACTCTTTGCCCCTGTTGCACATGTTCAGGGACTTGGGCTTGACACCAGCGAACAGACTCTGGGGTGAGGCCTTCAATCGAATGGGACTCCCGAGTCAGAGGTGCCCCTGGGCAGCTCCCAGGGTTCTGGCAGGACTCATCACTGATGAATCATAGAATTGTAGACTGGGAAAGGACCCTGGGGGTCATCTGCCCTGGGCCTGCGTTCCAATTCCTTTATCCTTTCCTGGCTGGATCTAGGCACCCTTTTAATCTCCCTCGTTACCCCTGTCTCAGTGTTGCTCTGGGGCATCAAGGGAAAATGCAAATGATGGCTAAGCCCAGCTACCCAGGGTTGATTAGAAAGCTGCCATCACAACCCTGTGATCCTCTCCTTTGTGTGCCTCCCCCTACGAGCAGTCCAGCAACCTGAGAACGGGGCCTTTTCTGCAGTGGCTCCCTGTTTGTGGAATGCTGTCCCCAGGGAGGCTTGCCTGGCGCCTTCATTGCATATCTTTAGGCCCCAGGCAGAAACATTTCTCTTCAGCCAGCTGTTTGGCTGATAAACATTTTGTGGCCTTTTAAATGTGTCTGTGGGTTATTGGGTTGTTTTGCTTTTGTTTTATTGTGTATTTTACCTTTTTGTTTTGTACTTTTATGTTGTGAACTCCCCTGCGATTTTCTAATGAAGTGGCGTATACAAATCCAGCAAACCTGGAGCCAGCCCTGCCCACAATGCTTAACCTATCATCTCCCCTCCCTTATATAGAGAGAAATTTAGCAAATGAAGCTCTCCTGACATGGAGCTAAGATTATGCCAAGAGTATCACTTATTTTCAGGCTGAGGCCAGTGCAAGAAAGGTAGTAACTCTAGCTATGAGCCGAGAGATATGGAAAGTGGGGGAAAGTACTGAACTCGACAAAGATAAAAGGAGCTGTTTTGGGAGCTGGATGGCAAGGGGGGGGGGAACCACCTTGATATTTCAGAGGCGCAGGATAACTGTTTGTTACTTGAGATGTAGGTTTGCTTGGAGTACTATAGAAAATTCTGCAAACTTCCTTTGCTGTCTCACCACAGAGTAAACTGCTCCTGGCAACTCCTGTCCACCAGGAAACACGAAACAATATAAGTTTAATGTTTTAAATGGTTGGTTATATTTATTTACAACATTTATATGTTGCCATTAATAAAAGCTTTCTCTGTGTAGTTCACAAATAAAAGTTTTAAACCATGAAGTGTAAAAAATGGAATGTAACCAAGATGCAGAGTAAGTACGGAGAAAACCACAAATTAAAAATAAAACTAAACCTATTTAAAAAGAAATCAGAATTGAGGCAGCCTAAAGAAGAGGAAGGGGACGTGGGTGGCGCTGTGGGTAAAAGCCTCAGCACCTAGGGCTTGCTGATCGAAAGGTCGGCGGTTCGAATCCCCGCGGCGGGGTGCGCTCCCGTTGCTCGGTCCCAGCGCCTGCCAACCTAGCAGTTCGAAAGCACCCCCGGGTGCAAGTAGATAAATAGGGACCGCTTTCTAGCGGGAAGGTAAATGGCGTTTCCGTGTGCGGCTCTGGCTCGCTAGAGCAGTGATGTCACGCTGGCCATGTGACCTGGAAGTGTCTCCGGACAGCGCTGGCCCCCGGCCTCTTGAGTGAGATGGGCGCACAACCCCAGAGTCTGGCAAGACTGGCCCGTACGGGCAGGGGTACCTTTACCTTTACTTTAAAGAAGAGGAAATACTTCAGAACTGGCACAAAAAAGCAAATTCCCTGGGCAAAAGCCTTTTTTATGCTGCATTGCCTAGATCTATATTTATCTTTCTTTCTTTTTAATGGATCCTTCCTTTCAACTTGTAAAGAAATTTTCTCAGTGTAATAGTGTACTGTCTGGCATAGTTATATGCTTGCACAGGGGTTTTTTTTTTGGTACATGTACCGTTTCCAAGAGTCCTTTGTTTCAGAAGTCTCTTGCTCCATTTCAAAATAGTCGGCCTGTGTTGCTTGATTTTCTTGTAGGTGCTGCATTCAGGTAAGTTTCAGGAAACGAAGGGGCTGCCCTCCCCGTGAACACCCTTTGGTTTTCTCAGGTACATAGACAGAAGCGGGTTTGATAGGGAGAAAGGACTACCAAACCTGTTAAGTTGTGGGTGAACATATCAGACGACACAGCGATTCTTCAAACAGCTCTTGTTTATTCGCAGGCCAGGACAGAACTGAACTGAAGGGCTCAGTCAGCCTGCTTATATAGAGCTCCAGTACCACGTTACTGTAACAACTTTCTAAAACTATCCAATCACTGAACGTCACTTTCGATCCTTCATTTGCATAACTATCTACAGTATCCATCCAATCACTGAACGTCACTTTCAATCCTTCATTTGCATAACTATCTACAGTATCCATCCAATCACTGAACGTCACTTTCAATCCTTCATTTGCATAACTACCTACAGTATCCCCCTGCTGGCCCAGAGTGAGAACTTCAGTACATAACAAAACCCACTTTTGGAACTGGGCCATTCATTGCTGGACACAACTGCGAAGGGCCAGGCTTGTAGCAGCCAAGCAGACCAGCTGGAGAACCAAGGGAAACCAAACCTCATTGTGAATCGCTCTCGGGACATTAAAAACTGAGGGCACTTCTGTCAGACTGTCATTGTACTGGGGTGGGATTCAGTCACATCCTGGCAAATTCAGGATGTGCATTTGATTAGGAGGTCGCTTTCCCAAAAGGTCAAGCCTTTTGCTGTAAGGAAAGTGATGGGGAAAAGCTCCTGAAAATGTGGGGTGGAACTTGCTTTGATGCACCGTTGTCTGGCCTCCCTGCAAGCAGATCTGAGTGAATGCTCAGGTCGTCTGGAAGCACTCTGAGTTAACATTACCTAATAGGAGAAAATGCGAGGAAAATCAATCAATCAATCAATCAATCAATCAATCTTTATTACGGTCCAGAGACCCAACAAATCGTTACAAAGCAATGCACAATTCAGACAGCCTACCTCCAGGTTAAACAAACATTTTGTTCAGACTTAAAGAGAGGGATCATAGGTTCTTGCAACCACTGATAAAAACTTCACTGCTGCTAATGTTCTAGCGTTTATCCGGTCTTCCAATAGGAACCTGACATTGTGAGCCTCTGATTTTCCCGGGAAAGGTAACAGCAAGGGTAATAGAAGAATATAGGAAATACCGTATTTTTTGCTCTATAAGACTCACTTTTCCCCTCCTAAAAAGTAAGAGAGTGTGTGTGTGCATCTTATGGAGTGAACGCAGGCTGCGCAGCTATCCTAGAAGCCAGAACAGCAAGAGGGATCGCTGCCTTTGCTCCGCAGCGATCCCTCTTGCTGTTCTGGCTTCTGGGATTCAGAATATTTTCCCCCCTGTTTTCCTCCTCCAAAAACTAGGTACATCTTGTGGTCTGGTGCATCTTATAGAGCGAAAAATACGGTACAACGTATAGGAGCTAGATGACAAGGGAAGTTTGGGCGTTACAAAAGATGAAGATAGTCACATCCAGCTGACCAAACGTTAGAAATCCAGCACGTTTCTGTGGATTGGAGGCTTTGGGAGTCCTGCCTCTGTGTGTCACGTAATTGTGTGATGATGCAGTTGGCTGACGACTTCTTTTATTTCTTCTTTTCAGCCTCAGCCAAGCAAGGAGGTGGCTGAAGATCCTGTGTATGTGAATCTCCAGGAGCTCCGGTTGGAACGGAGTCCCTCCGCTGCAAGCAAAACTGAATCCATACCCCAGCCCCACCTCGGAAGCCCCCCGGTCAGCTGGGAGACCCACACGGACGCAGAAAGTGGCCGCTTGTTCTATTACAACTCGGCCACCGGCCAAACGACCTGGGAGCCTCCCTTTGATGGTCCTGCTGGCGGCGGGAGTCCCCCTCCTTCTTGCTCTCCCTTGCTGGCCCTCAGCCCTGCCACACCTGCCGAGTGGGACCAATATGTAGACGAGGCCAGTGGGCAGGTGTTCTTCTACAACACATCGACGGGCGAGACGTCGTGGGACGCACCCCGAATGGACGAAACCCTCAATTATCCGGAGATGCAGCCTGCGTTTGCGCCCTACGGCCCTGTGGATCGGAGGGTAAATGTCGGGGAGGGGTCTACTGGGTCTTGGGGTGGCGGGCAAATTCTGATTCTGCAGTGGATAGCCCACAGAAGTCTAGTTCATGTAGTGAGGACTGAGGATAATCTACGTCCAGGGATGAGACCAGTGCCAGATTTATGTACCATATAAGCCATGGGTAGGCAAACTAAGCCCTGGGGGCCGGATCCGGCCCAATCGCCTTCTCAGTCCGGCCCGTGGACAGTCTGGGAATCAGCGTGTTTTTACATGAGTAGAATGTGTCCTTTTGTTGAAAATGCATCTCTGGGTTATTTGTGGGGCATAGGAATTCGTTCTCCCCCCCCCTCCAAAATACAGTCTGGCCCCCCACAAGGTCTGAGGGACAGTGGACCAGCCCCCTGCTGAAAAAGTTTGCTGACCCCTGGTATAAGCTAAACAAGCTATAGCTTAGGGTCCCACTCTTTTGGAGCACCTCCCCCAAAAATATACTTCTTAAGTATATTTCAGTTCAACAATTACTCTGATAAAATACATATTTTGTTATGTGCAAATGGCTTTAGATACCTATTAGGTCCATAAATTACCCTATAGCTTAAATTCAACACAAAAAACGGCAACAGTTTGTTGTTGACAAAGGACAGCTGGACATATAAAGGGCCCCATTCAGTAGCTTAGGGCCTCATCAAACCTAAATCCGGCCCTGGATGAGACGTTGGTGGATAGAAAGTTATGGCCCAGGAAACTGCCTGTGGAAAGACTGGTTGATGAGTGTTGAACACATATGGCCTGATTTTCCATGTTAGGAGTAAGTAAGAATTTTTCCTCCAGGGCCATGTGGCGAAGAGGGTCACCAGGGTCCGAATAATTTATCCTTGATGTTGAGGCTATGTGTGGATTGAGCCTGTAAGCAGGGTGGATTTGATTTGATTCAAATCACAATTTAAATCACTAGTCAGTAAGACTTGATTTAAATCATTTTTTTCTACAGAAAGACTCATTCTTGCTGGTATAATCTTAATATTTACAACCAGATGAAGGTTTCATTTTTGGAATAGTAAAATTTCTGAGTAGTTTTTACAGTTATATCAGAAATTACTCATTTGGTTATACTATTAGAAATGCATAGATAATTATGAAATTATTGTGATGTTTAATAAGTTAACTGTTTATATTTGGACAACTTTTCTACTATTCTTTATTGGAAGGAGAAAAATTATCATTTCCTTAATAACAATTTAAACAATTTATTGAATTAAAACAACATTACAGCAGATGTATCCATGTTTGTTAACTGATGTGGTTAAACAATTTTAAAAAAAACTTAGACTGAGTTTTAGCACACATGAAAAACTTAAAACAAATCTTTATTTCCTGATGAATAGCCTTTGGACTATAGTGTAACTTAAATAGAAAACTATCTTTAGAAAGATTTTTCCTCCAAAGGCATTTTATTTTAAAAATCCAATTTAAATAAAAAAAATCTGATTTAAATTTAAAAATCTGTCATTTTAATTTATTTATTTTAAATCAGTGATTTTTATCCACCTTGCCTTTAAGCTACCAGTTGGGTGCTTCCTATTCTAGGAAGTAGGTCCTGGTTTGTCTTGTATTTTGGTCCAGATCACGTACTTTGATCTGTGAGTACATAGGATCTGCTTTGTATAGGGCAGGTGGTGGCAGGGCTGGGTGATATTTCAATATATCATCTAAAACCGGTTTCAAGTCCACATCACAATATTGGTTTCATATTGCAGCATATTGCGAATCGTGTTGTTTTTGTGTGTGTGTGTGTGTGTGTGTGTGTGTGTGAGTGTTATGCGAAAATCGCAATGTGGGGGAAACCGTGAAGCCAGCCAACACTTCTCTTGATTCCTGCAGCCCTTGGATTCCTGAACCATCGGTGGTCCAGATTGAGAAGGCGATTGGGCCACATCTGGCCCCCGGGCCTTAGGTTGCCTACCCCTGGTATAGAATAAATATTATCAGCATATAAAAATTAAACACAAACCCACTCTTAACAATTACAATAAATAATTTCTAAACTGCAATCGATAAAACAGACGGCAAGCCACAGTGCGTAAAATAATACAATACAAATTGAGAAGTAGAGACTGGAGGGTGGGGCGAGACGGCCTTGCCTGATGAAGTCTCTCCCCTCACAGTTCTTCCTCCAGAACCAGCTTCCTTATTGGCTCTAAATTCAGGATCCAATCTCTTGCTAGGGTCAGCTGTCTCCGAGGTTCCCAGTGGGCAGCAAAACTGAACCTAGCAACCTCTCAGCAGATGGGTGGGAGACAGGCAGCAAGCCCTCCCTTGACATTGCAGAATCAGGAGTGCCCATTAAAGTACCTGGTTGCGCGCTGGCAGCCACAGGTCCCCACCTGCCCCACAGGTCGGCAGGGTCAAATTGGAACCCATGCCAGGTCCAGTTAGACCTATGGGCCAAAGGTTCCCTGCCCCTGCTATAGATTAGCAGGTGCCCACCCTATCGATCAGGAGAAGGCCTCTGTATTTTATAAGCCTTGGGAAGCACAGTCAGAAATGCCTGCTGCCTTTTTGGTTTGTAGCTCTTTGCTCCCTCCCTATCTTCTGGGGGGAAGAGGGACGCGGGCGGCACTGTGGGTTAAACCACAGAGCCTAGGGCTTGCCTACCAGAAGGTCGGCGGTTCGAATCCCCGCGATGGGGTGAGCTCCTGTTGCTCGGTCCCTTCTCCTGCCAACCTAGCAGTTCGAAAGCACATCAAAGTGCAAGTAGATAAATAAGTACTGCTCCGGCGGGAAGGTAAACGACGCTGCTCTGGTTCGCCAGAAGCGGCTTAGTCATGCTGGCCACATGACCTGGAAGCTGTATGCCGGCTCCCTCGGCCAATAAAGCGAGATGAGCGCCGCAACCCCAGAGTCGACCACGACTGGACCTAATGGTCAGGGGTCCCTTTACCTTTTTCTTCTGGGGGAAGATTCTCTAAGGAGATTTAAGAACCCCTGAATTATTGTTTGACAACATGCTGTGTGCTCACCTATTGTCTGAAACCTCTTTTAGCCGCCAACTCCAGAAACTGACTACCCCAACCTTTCTCCCGATGAACTTGAGCCCTACCCTGAAGAAGATTATTCTCCGGTTGGCTCCTACCAGCCGCTGGACGGACTCTGCGTTCCCTCTGCTTACCAAGGCTGGCCGTCCTATGGCAACCAGGAAGGACTGGTGTTTGATGGTGACCAGTATGCCTCCAACCCGGTAAGGAGGGCTCGGAAAGCCTGTGGGTCTGTGCACTGGGGTAACCATGCTCCATTTGCCACGATTTGCCATGCTGTCGTTCGTTCAGGGTTCCTGGG
The DNA here is from genome assembly GCF_964188305.1 of Podarcis bocagei. NCBI lineage: Eukaryota > Metazoa > Chordata > Lepidosauria > Squamata > Lacertidae > Podarcis > Podarcis bocagei. The sequence goes on along the minus strand of NC_138138.1, from coordinate 14,390,598 downwards.
AGTTGTCACTCCAGGAGGGGGAACGACAGTACCCAGAATTCTTTGAGGGGAAAGAGCGTGCGCAGAGTCACTAAGCACAGAAGAGAAGATAAGCATTCCCAAATGGAAATAAGCGTAATCTTATTCCACCAAAGGTTACTTTGGACACTCAGCTGTAAAAACTCAGACCTGTTTGCCAGCTACCTTGTAACACCCTTAAATCTTCTGTGTTTCTGTCCCCTCTGCTACAAACTGAAGAAGGCTGGAGTTTATTCCCCATTTTAACCAGAAAGTGTGTCCTCTTGGCTGGCCTGTTGTTATAGCCACTAGTTGTCATGGGTCTTTGAAAAAAACCTCTTGAGGCCTTTGATGCCCATTAAGGAAATGTCAGATGATCATCACTGAAAGTTATAGCAAGTGATCATGTTATACAAAACATTATCGTAAGAGGTCAATGAAACCAGCAACCCTGTGAAAATAACAAATGCCGCCTTTTTTAAAGCTGGCAAGATCCTGCGCCTGTTTTATAAGCTGCTTTGGGGGCAGAAATTCAAGGTGAAGATTCTTCTTCTGATTTGGGGATTAAGCTTTGAAGAAAGTTTTTTTTAATAAAAAAGCACAAGTCAAAATTCAGTTTTTCCTCTGTTTTCTGTTTCTGGTAGCCCTTATTAAATGGTATGGACTAGCTGATGGCAAGGCTTTTCTTCTGTGGTAATATCAACACAGGGACACAGATGGTGCTGTGGGTTAAACCACAGAGCCTAGGACTTGCCGATCAGAAGGTCAGCGGTTCGAATCCCCGCAACGGGGTGAGCTCCCGTTGCTCGGTCCCTGCTCCTGCCAACCTAGCAGCTCGAAAGCACATCAAAGTGCAAGTAGATAAATAGGTACCGCTGTGGTGGGAAGGTAAACAGCGTTTCCGTGCGCTGCTCTGGTTTGCCAGAAGCGGCTTATTCATGCTGGCCACATGACCTGGAAAGCTGTACGCTGGCTCCCTCGGCCAATAAAGCGAGATGAGCGCCGCATCCCCAGAGTCGGCCACGACTGGACCTAACGATCAGGGGCCCCTTTACCTTTAATATCAACACAAACACAGGACTATTTGGGCAGGGCTTCAAGGGCGCTGTGGGCTGATCAGCAGCTTGTAACATGCTCCTGTTCTGTGTTGCTCCTGCTAATAAAAGGATATCTTCCAGGTCGCTGCATCCGGCCACCATCACCACAGTACCAGCAGTGGGTCCAGCCTGGACAGCAGTCCTTTTGGAAACTGGGTACCCTTCTCTGGGCCAAAGGAGGGACAGGTAAGGAAAACCCTCAATTGTCTTGGACTGGTGGAGGAAAATCTGAAGTGGGAATTCATATCCCATTGAGGAAGGGATATATACGGGTTTCCTGATCCTTCCTGCATTTTGAAGTACAAGGTTCATCTGTGAAAAGATTAGGGTGGGGGAGAGAAATGAATAAGATGCTATAGGGTGGTGAGCTGAGGACCCAATTTCCTTCCGCTCCATAAAGAGTCAGCTGATAACTCTTGTGGCCACAATTCCCACTTCTTCCATTTCTCTTCTGTTTTCTCTTGATTGGTAACTGGGAGACTGGGCATCGCATGTAAGACCACATCTGCAAACATACTGGTACATTTAAATTTAATATATAGTCCTTTAAATATTGGATGTGGCCTAAGGGCATTCCCCAGGCGGCTGTTTTATATTCTTGCGGGGTGTGTTTCAAAGGTATGGTGTGTACACAGATTTTCCTCAGCATTAGGAATGGGATTAGGAATGGGAAAGGGGGTGAATAATGTTACGGGATCTCCCCAACAGCTAGGACAGATTTAAACTACAGCCTTTTCCTCCCCTCCACTCAGTTAAAAACGCTTGAAAAGGCTGGGATGCTCTTTCGGACAAAGACTGCTGATAAAGGCAAACGCCAGAGGTAAGAATGATTTGTTTGTGTGCATCTCCTTCTGATCTTGGGGTTTGGGGCAGGTTGGTATGGGGTCAATCAAACCCCCAGGTATCCTGGATCCAAGCTGTTTGAAAACCTCCTCTTTTAAAGCAGGTGTTAAAGATGTGTCTTTCCTTAATTGAGAAGGTGTGTTTGGTTTTGATTTTTTTTAAAAAAACAATGGAAGCTTGTAGGCCCCATCTTGAATCAGAGGCAGCCTAGTTTCTTTCACGCCAGGGAGTGACTTCTTTTGTGTAAACAGAGCTGGGATTTCATTGCAGGATTGTTGTGGGATAAACAGCGCTGCACAAAACAGCAGTGCTTTAATTCCGTTTCCAGCTGATTGCAGAAGGCAGTTCCAAAAGGCCCTAGGGTGGAAAGGACTTTTGGCTGTGCAGCAAAGCCTTTCCTTGTGTTCAGCAGCTCTGGTTCACCATCATGTCTTCTTCCCACATTTCTCCTTGAACTTTGCTGGTCCTCTGTCTCTTCCTCCTCCCCAGCCCTTCTGTCTCCTCCTTTCTGCCCTGCTTGGACTGCTTCCTTGGAACTGACCTCAGCTTGGCTTCCTGGTTCTGTCTCCATCTCTTCCTTCGACCAAATGCCATGGCCTGGTTCCCTCAGTTGAGAAGTCCCACCTTCTGCCTTGCTGACTCTTCATCAGAGGCCCTGAACTTGCGGAGAGGTGCATGGCATGAGACCTGGATGTTGTAATAATTGCATGTGTGAACTCTCCCTAATGCCAAAGTTGGTGACAGAAATGCGGAGCGAGGGGCGGGTGGAAGGGAATCAGGATAACTGATGGTAGGAGAACCTTTTCCCTTGAGGCAGACAGAGTTCCTCTCCTCCGTTTCACGCTGCTCAGTTAGCACTGCTCTGTGAATGAGGTTTCCTTCTCTTCCTTCCCTTTCTCCCCTCTTAGGAAGAATTGGAGTTCTTCATGGACAGTCCTAGAAGGTGGTGTCTTGACTTTTTTCAAGGACTCAAAACACTCCACGTCTAGCAGTGTGGTGAGTCCTCAGCCCTGGCTCGCTGCTCCAGTTGAAAGACAGACAGTGGTGGCTGCTCCACCAAACCTCAGCCTTCTCCCAGCTGCCTGCTGTCTTCTTATTTGTACCCCTCCCATCTGACTGGGTTGCCCGAGCCACTCTGGGCAGCTTCCAGCTTATACCAAACCATAATAAAACATCCAGCATTAAAAACTCCCCTATACATCTTCTGATGTCTTCTAAAAGTTAGATATTTGTTTATTTCCTTGACATCTGATGGGAGGGCGTTCCACAGGGTGTGGGTGCCACTACCGAGAAGGCCCTCTGCCTGGTTCCCTGCAACCTCACTTCTCGCAGGGAGGGAACCGCCAGAAGGCCCTCAGAGCTGGACCTCAGTGTCCGGGCTGAACGATGAGGGTGGAGACGCTCCTTCAGGTCTAGTGGGCCGAGGCCATTGAGGGCTTTAAAGGTCAGCACCAACACTTTGAATTGTGCTTGGAAATGTACTGGGAGCCAATGTAGGTCTTTCAGGACCGGTGTTATAATGTCTCGGCGGCCACTCCCAGTCACCAGTCTAGCTGCCGCATTTGGGATTAGTTGCAGTTTCCAGGTTACCTTCAAAGGTAGCCCCTCGTAGAGCACATTGCAGTAGTCCAAGCAAGAGATAACCAGAGCATGCACCACTCTGGCAAGTTATGATATGTTAAAATGAATATAAAATTATTGAAATGTATAAAATTGAAAACCATAAATAAAATACATTAAAATAATAATAAAAGGCAACTTACAACATGAAAAGATTTAGATAACTACACACAAGACAAAAGCAGATGCTCCGCTGTTGATCTGTGACCCAGTGTTCCCTGTAGCTTCACATCTCGCAGTGAAGGAACCGCCAGAAGGTTCTTGGAGCTGGAGCCCAGAGTCCAGCTTAACAATGGGGGTGGAGACACTCCTTCAGATATACAGGGCCGAAGACGTTTAGAGTTTTAAAGATCAACACAAACACTTTGCATTGTGCTCGGAAACGTACTGAGAGCCAGTGATCTTTTAGAACCCCTCCAGGATGATCTAGTTTGTTCTGTGGTACTTAGCCAAGTCAATGCTTGCATGTTATTGTTGTCCAGAGGGACTATAGCACAAGAATAGCAGGGCATCTCCTCCTGCCCAATCTTTGTGGTATATAAAAAGTTGCAGGGTTTCAGAAGGAAGTTACACAATATGCACTGGTTGGAAATTCAGCTGTGTGACTGCCCCAATAGCATCATGAGCACAAACCATCGTAAATGCACAATAAAAAGGGTGTCTGGAAAACTCCATAATTTCTCTGCAGGGTATAATTTGATGGGTAAGTGGGTGGGATTTTTGTTTTCTCTGTAGTTGCAAGCAGTCATAAAATGTGGACTTCCATGCTGCTTCTGTTTCCTACCTTCACCCTCAGAAACATCCCTCCGTGTTGAGCAGCCCTGAGCACACTGTGGATCTTAGTGGAGCAACACTTTCTTGGGCTGCAAAAGACAAGTCGAGCAAAAAGAACGTCTTGGAGGTAAAGGATGGTGGTCCCCATCTCTGCTTCTGTTTCCGTAGCAACAGATGATGGCAAAATGCATGGAGGAGGAAGCAACACAGGCCTGTGCTCCTCACCAGGCAATCTGTCTGTTACACATGCCTGAATGTGGCTATTCCTGCAAATATCAATTCAGCAAACTTAGCTTCACTGGAAAAAAGGGAACACACATTTTTAAAAACAGACAGACTTTTAAGGCAGTCTTAATGCTGATGGTACAGATGAGTTATGGCCACAAAACCACAACACTCCATCTTCCAAGCATCTTCCTCTATGAAGACTAGACTTATCAAAAGTGATTCTTGTCATTTCCTAAATACGGGCCACTTCTTTAAAATGAAAGTTATGGTTGCCATGCAATGTGTCTTGTGCTGCATCGGTTACAAAAGATTAGTATCAGGAGTCCATATTTGTACATGGCAACCTGGTTTCAAGTGGTGGGGAAACCTAGCTGAGTCTTTTTCCCTGTGAAAGCCTGTCTCTGGAGCTGCCAGGCATATGATAAGCCTGACACTCCTCTGTAAGATGTGTCCTGTGCGTTTCCAGTGACCCCGTTGGAACATGAAGGAAACTAGCAGCAAATCCTAGGTGCAGAAAGTAAATCTCACACTATATAAAGCTTCGGTAACTTCATTTCCATGTTTGATGGTGGCGCTGTGGGTTAAACCACAGAGCCTAGGACTTGCCGATCAGAAGGTTGGCGGTTTGAATCCCCGCAACGGGGTGAGCTCCGGTTGCTCAGTCCCTGCTCCTGCCAACCTAGCAGTTCAAAAGCACGTCAAAGTCAAGTGGATAAATAGGTACCACTCCGGTGGAAAGGTAAACGGCGTTTCCGTGTGCTGCTCTGGTTCGCCAGAAGCGGCTTAGTCATGCTGGCCACATGACCCGGAAGTTGTACGCCGGCTCCCTTGGCCAATAAAGCGAGATGAGCGCCGCAACCCCAGAATCGGCCACAACTGGACCTAATGGTCAGGGGTCCCTTTACCTTTACCTTTACCTTTTGTGATTAGCTGGAAGAGGTTCTGTATGAGCACAGTGCTGTCCAGCAATGTCTTATTCCCACAGCTAGTATCTTCTACAAAAGGGGTGGTTAACCCAATAGCCCATGGTCCATATCCAGCACCCCCTAATCTTGTTTTATGGCCCCTAAGATTCCCCTTTGTTATTTAAAACAATTTTAAAAAAATAAAAAGTTAATGCCCCACAGACCCCTCAAGTTTGCCCATTCATTTTTTAACATTTTTTACATAAAATATGTTATGTCTCCCCCTGTGATGTCAAAAGGGTTTTAGTAGTCCCTTAACCCCACCTTTCTCCAATTTATGCATTATATGGCAGAGTTGCTGGGCTAGAGGGCAAGCTTTGCGGTTTCGCTCTGAGGTCTGGCACCGTTCACCTTTTAGAAATTTTGAAGTACTGTACAGGAATGCCCTCAGTGAGAAACCCGTGAGAATTGCACTGAATCTGGGGGGCATTTTGCTGAGTTCTTGGGGTTGTGGTGAGCATCTTCTGCCTGGATGTCACAATTGGATGGTTCCTTTGTTCCAGCTGAAGACACGGGAAGGATCCGAGTACCTGATCCGGCATGATTCAGAGTGCATCATCAGCACATGGCAGAAGGCAATTGCTGACAGCATCAGTAAACTGGTGAGAGTGGGGCTTGTCCCGTGCTTTTATCACAGGCAGGGCCGGCCCACCCATGTGGCAAGGTGAGGCAGCTGCCTCAGGCGGAAGAATCCACAGGGACAGCAGATCCCGATGTCAATCTTTCTTCCCACCCCTCTTTTTCCTTCCTTCACCCCTTCTCTCCTGTCAAGGAGTGGGCTGCCATTTTGCGGTCTGCCTCAGGTGACAAAATGTCTTGGGCCAGCCCTGAACGTAAGAAACCTCAGCTGGGTTCCTGTCAGGTGTTTTTATGGCAGACATAGCGTAAGGAGTTAGCAAGGACTTCCAGGAAGAGGGAAGCATAGATCCTGGGGGGAGAGGTAGGCCTTATGTTCATCAAGGGGGAAAACAAATGTTGTAAACCCCCCCCCCCCAAGTTCTGTGCATCAAGTGTAAACAAGGTTGGTCTGAATGTGACACAGAGGTGCACTGCCTCAGGTATCTGATTGTGTGTAATATGAAAGGCTGTGTTGCAGTTTTTTCCCTGGAAAAAATTAAATCAGGAAATTACATGGATTCCACTCACACACACACCCAATGCCATTTGGATCTGATTTAGTATGTTTATTTGACTTTTCTGTTTAGTTTAGTTTTTTAATGGCCATGTTAGAATTTCATGCTGTATGAAAATCTCAGAAGATATTCCAATGGCCCAATATTTTGAATCTTCTTTCCTAATGAAGTTCAAATTAAGCACGCTGCAAACCTAAGCCTGCTCACTCAGATCTCACTTAAATTCAAGTGTGTTAAAGGTTGCAGCGTTAATGTGGTGTTTGAGTGTTCCATTCAAGCAATTTCAAAGCTTTACTTGGAAATTATTCTTATTTTTGTGAATACTTAAGACATGACACCTCAGTGGCACACAATTCTCTTACATTTTATTTTCTTAAGGCTTGATTTACAACATTGAAATTGCCCAGTTTCGTTGGTCTTGTATTCATGTGTTGTATTGCTAATTAATTTTGTGAAACACATATTTGGAAAATGGAAACAAATGCAACACTGGAAAATTTCGTTGAATAGTCTTCAATAAAACTACATTTAAAGAGAGAGGACGCACACTGGAAAGTTTCCATTGTAGAAAATTTCCACCCCATGTTGCTAATTAAGGGGCATTAAATAATTAGTTTATTACGTATTCTGTTTTCTTTTTTGCCATTTGATTTTCTGTCTTGATCGGCTTCTATGTGTTATTAAAAATACTGTGCAATTTTTTAAAAACTAGTTTGTGCGTTGGGGAAGGACAGCTCAGTCCGCTTCTGGTTTGTTTATTCATAAGTCATTTCCTTCCTGTTTCTGCATCATCCTGCAATTTTATTTTTTAAAAGCAACCTACAAAAATTTGCATGTTGGGTACACATTTTAAACATAAAACGTGTGTCAATATAATAACGATGTTGCTAACTACGTGTTTATCCAGTAAGGGCAATTAGATTGGTTCACTTAGGAATGCGGACCTAATGAAATCCCTGAGCATCCCTAGTTTGCGTATCCTGTGTTATTTGAAGACCTTTACCATTTCTTTATTGTGTCGTTTTCACAAGAATTCAGTCAGGAAGCTTCCATCAATTGGCAGCCAATTCATGGGAGATATTTTATTCTGCTAGCCAGAGGAATGGGAGGAAAATGGCATCCTTGAGAAGACCTGTACACACCCAGTTACACTTAGGAGTTGTCCACATTTGAGCATTGTCAAGCTGTTTGTCCACCTTCCACCCCCATTTGAATTAGATCAGAGTGGCCCACACTTGCACCTACAGTGGTGCCTCGCAAGACGAAATTAATTCGTTCCGCGAGTTTTGCCGTCTAGCGAATTTTTCGTCTTGCGAAGCACGGTTTAAACGGCTTAACAAAGTCGCAAGACGTTTTCGTCTTGCGAAGCAAGCCCATAGGGAAATTCGTCTTGCGAGGCAAATCGCGGACGAAAAAACCTTTCGTCTAGCGAGTTTTTTGTCTTGCGAGGCATTCGTCTTGCGAGGTACCACTGTATTTAAATTTGTATATGAGGAGCAACTTTGGTCTTTTCCATTCATGCCAGTAGGTGTTCTATTATACAGTGGTACCACGGGTTACATACGCTTCAGATTACATACACTTCAGGTTACAGACTCCGCTAACCCAGAAATAGTGCTTCAGGTTAAGAACTTTGCTTCAGGATGAGAACAGAAATCGTGTGGCAGCGGCTCAGCAGCAGCAGGAGGCCCCATTAGCTAAAGTGGTGCTTCAGGTTAAGAACAGTTTCAGGTTAAGAACGGACCTCCGGAACGAATTAAGTACAGTGGTACCTCGGGCTAAGTACTTAATTCGTTCCGAAGGTCCGTACTTAAACTGAAACTGTTCTTAACCTGAAGCACCACTTTAGCTAATGGGGCCTCCTTCTGCTGCCGCGCCGCCGGAGCACCATTTCTGTTCTTATCCTGAAGCAAAGTTCTTAACCTGAAGCACTTTCTCTGGGTTAGCGGAGTCTGTAACCTGAAGCATATGTAACCTGAAGTGTATGTAATCCAAGGTACCACTGTACTTAACCCGAGGTACCACTGTACTGCTTAAGTACCAGCAGAGGCTCTGCACGGATAGCTGTGCAATATCAGGTACATCTCCCTCATTTTGTTCCCTCAGATTTGCAGAAAATGAGAAAACTGCACAAGCAAGTTGTGCACAAGCATGGATTACAGTGGTACCTCTGGATAAGCACACTCTAGTTGCATATCTTTCAGGATGCGAACGCGGCAAACCCGGAAGTATTTTTCCAGGTTTCGCTGCATGCGCAAAAGTGCTAAATCGCACCACATGTAGAAGCACTAAATTGCGCCACATACATGCGCAGAAGTGACACCTCTGGTTGCGAATTTCTCGGGATCTGACCAGAGCTCCGGAACAGATCCCATTCACAACTGGAGGTACCACTGTACAGTGGTACCTCGGGTTACAGATGCTTCAGGTTACAGACGCTTCAGGTTACAGACTCCGCTAACCCAGAAATAGGGGATGCGGGTGGCGCTGTGGGTAAAACCTCAGCGCCTAGGACTTGCCGATCGTATGGTCGGCGGTTCGAATCCCCGCAGCGGGGTGAGCTCCTGTCGTTCGGTCGTAGCTCCTCCCACCTAGCAGTTCAAAAGCACCCCTAAGTGCAAGTAGATAAATAGGGACCGCTTTATAGCGGGAAGGTAAACGGCGTTTCCGTGTGCTGCGCTGGTGCCGGCTCGCCAGCTGCAGCTTCGTCACGCTGGCCACGTGACCCGGAAGTGTCTTCAGACGGCGCCGGCTCATGGCCTTTAGAGCGAGATGAGCACGCAACCCCAGAGTCGGACACGACTGGCCCATACGGGCAGGGGTATCTTTACCTTTACCTTTTAACCCAGAAATAGTACCTCAGGTTAAGAACTTTGCTTCAGGATGAGAACAGAAATCACGTGGTGGTGGCGTGAGGCCCCATTAGCTAAAGGGGTACCTTGGATTAAGAACAGTTTCAGGTTAAGAACAGACCTCTGGAATGAATTAAGTTCTTAACCCGAGGTACCACTGTATTTAACATGGTTTGCTTGCATAGACTCTATAGGACAGTAGTGACCCCCACCCCCAAAAAAAGTCTGTTTGGACAAGACTGAGCCCCGCAAAAATATATACAGTATATATTGAGGGGCCAAATCTTGTGGCGACAGGCCTTGTCGGGCCTTGCAGTAGTGGTGGCGGGCCTTGCGACATGTGTTGATGGGGGACCCCCAATGTTGGGTGGAACTGGCTGCCTCTACGGTTTTCTGGTTTTGTGCAAATGTGAGGGATCAAAGGAGGAACTGAATAGTTTAGGAATGTGGATGAAATAGTCAGGAGCATGGCTGGAGGAGAAATGAAGGCATTCAGGAAGTACAGTGGGCCGTGGGTTACATACGCTTCAGGTTACAGACTCCGCTAACCCAGAAATATTGCTTCAGGTTTAGAACTTTGCTTCAGGATAAAAACAGAAATCGTGCTCCTGTGGCACGGCGGCAGCAGGAGGTCTCATTAGCTAAAGTGGTACCTCAGCTTAAGAACGGTTTCAGGTTAAGAACGGACCTCCGGAACGAATTAAGTACTTAACCCGAGGTACCACTGTATCTGTTTACACATGCTTCAGGTTACAGACTCCACTAACCCAGAAATAGTGCTTCAGGTTAAGAACTTTGCTTCAGGATAAGAACAGAAATCATGCTCCTGCGGCGCAGCAGCAGCAGGAGGCCCCATTAGCTAAAGTGGTGCTTCAGGTTAAGAACAGTTTCAGGTTAAGAACGGACCTCCGGAACAAATTAAGTACTTAACCCAAGGTACCACTGTAGTAACTGTGGTACGGAGAGTTGCAGAAAGTGGCTATGGATCTACCTATCCCAAAACACTGAAACAAATGTCTGTGACCCTGATTGGAGTGCTTTGGAGCCCAATTTCCCCCCGGTTTACTGGATGATCAGGCAACCCCCATATTTTGCAGGGGACAAGCGTTGAGAGCGGTGTGGACAATGCAAATGAAATGGGGAATTCAAGCAGCTGCAAACACACCGTAAAATGTCATGTTCTCTTCAGAGGTACCGACAAAGGTGACCCTTGTATTTCTTTCAGCCTACAGATTTCCCTCCGGAAGACAATGAGGAGAATTCATCAGATTTGAAATCAAAGGAACAGCTAGGAAGCAACAGAGAGAAAGAGGGTGAGAAGAAAAGCCCAGGTCAGTGTTAATACTCAGTGCAAATTTTTGGTTTCAAACACAGAAATGCATTTTTGGAACGGAATTTTCCTTGACAAATAGTTCAAACAGTTTATATTTGTCTATTACATTACTATTATTATTATTATTAATTTACATTGATAGCACATTCCCCCCCCCCAAAAAAACCAGCAGCTCAAGGCATTATACATTATTCTCCCCTCCCCTCCTTTTTATCCTTCCGACAAGTAAAAATCCATCCATATACACCCCCAGTGGTGCAGGAGCTTGTTTTTGCACGTCTGTTACAGTGGTACCTCGGGTTACAGATGCTTCAGGTTACAGACTCCACTAACCCAGAAATAGTACCTTGGGTTAAGAACTTTGCTTCAGGATGAGAACAGAAATCGTGCGGCGGCAGCAGGAGGCCCCATTAGCTAAAGTGGTACCTCAGGTTAAGAACAGTTTCAGGTTAAGAACGGACCTCCAGAACAAATTAAGTTCTTAACCCGAGGTACCACTGTAATTGGAAGTTTGTCTTGTGCCTGTTGGGAGGGACCTTTCAGCATGGGGTCTCTGTCGCCACCCTTTCCCTTTGCTTGCTCCTCACCTGAGCACAGTCTGGATAGTCATTCTAGATACAGTGGTGCCCCGCAAGACGAATGCCTCGCAAGACGGAAAACTCGCTAGACGAAAGACTTTTCCGTTTTGGAGGTGCTTTGCAAAACGAATCTCCTATGGGCTTGCTTTGCAAGGCGACAATGTCTTGCGAGTTCCTGCTGGTTTTTTCCCCCTCCCCCCCTTTTTCTAAGCCGCTAAGCCACTTATCAGCTGATCCGATCAGCAGATAAGCCGCTAAAAGCCGCTAATAGCGCTAAGCCGCTTATCAGCTGATCTGATCAGCAGATAAGCCGCTAAAAGCCTCTGAAAGCCGCTAATAGCGCTAATCCTTCAATGGGCTTGCTTCGCAAGACGAAAAAAACCGCTAGACGAAGAGAATCACAGAACGGATTCTTTTCGTCTTGCGAGGCACCACTGTAACAGAAATCACACACCGGCCTCAAAGATTCTGGACAAGGCAAATAGCACTTTGAGGGTCATGTGTGCAGGGCCACTGCTAGGGGGTGGTGACGTGGGCCCCCCTCCAGGGGCACAGGCGAGGGGCGCGTGCAAAACCAGCTTAAAAATATGTCCATAAATAAAAATATTGATTATTGCCTCATAAGTAAAGGTTTTAAATAGAGGGCGAATTGAATGGTTGGAGGGGGGTTGGAGGACAGGCAAAAAGAAGAGCTGATTTGTTGGTGACTAGGGATGCGGGTGGCGCTGTGGGTTAAACCACAGAGCCGATCAGAAGGTCGGCGGTTTGAATCCCCGCAACAGGGTGAGCTCCCGTTGCTCGGTCCCTGCTCCTGCCCACGTAGCAGTTTGAAAGCACATCAAAGTGCAAGTAGATAAATAGGCACCGCTCTGGCGGGAAGGTAAATGGCATTTTCGTGCGCTGCTCTGGTTTGCCAGAAGCGGCTTAGTCATGCTGGCCACATGACCCGGAAGCTGTATGTCAGCTCCCTCGGCCAATAAAGTGAGATGAGCGCCGCAACCCCTTTACCTTTAGGGGGCGCAATCAGGATGGTTCTGCCAGGGGGCGCAAGCTCCACCTAGCTACGGCTCTGCCATGTGTGAACAGGCCCTTGGAACTGTCTTGAAAGAGAAGCTTGCATTTCCTCTTGTACCTCTTCTCTGAAGCATGTGGGCAGGCTCAGCCTTCAGCAGAAAATAAATCTCCTCCTGTACTAAAATGCCAAATTCTCCCCTCTGCAGCCTCCTGGCATTCATCCACCTCTCTCAACTCGGACAGCGATTCCAGCAAAGTTCGCAACAAACTCCTGAGGTTTCTGCAGAGGCGGCCAACCCTTCAGTCCCTGCGGGAACGAGGCTACATCAAAGGTATATTCCTGGAAGATCTAAGAGTCCATTAAAAAAATTAAAATTGGCTTTGCAACTTCGCTGATCAGCCAAGGCCAATTTACAGACGTTTCAGCCTTTTGTACTGCAGCTGTTCAGTTGAGGTAGTGTACACGTCATACATTTAGAACACATTTGAAACACATTGCTGCCCTCAGAGAGTCCTGGGAACTGTAGTTTGCCCTTCACAGAGCTACAGTTTCCAGCATTCTTTGGGGGAAACCATGTGCCATTAATGTATAGCGTGTCCCTAGCCTGCGTGTAAGTTAAGAAGGCTTAGATTTGTTTATAGCTGTCTTGTTTTTTCCACAAGTTTCAAGGATGGCAATGAGATATAAATAGAAAGGATATTTTGGATCGTGTTTCTAACCTGATTTCTCGTGGGGTTGTTTGCATCTTTAATCCAGATCAGGTGTTTGGATGCCCTCTGCAAGTTTTGTGCGACCGTGAGAAGAGTACTGTGCCTCAGTTTGTGAGGCAGTGCATCTGCACTGTGGAGAAGAGAGGTACACAGTTCTATGCCCCCAAATAAATTGAAATTATGTGCCCACTATCCCCAGTTTTGTGGCTTGCACGCATTGTACAACTTCAGCAAAACTTGCAAAACTTCTTCTGTTTTGTGCCATTCATATTATCTGGTTTTGCTGAGTCGTGGGAAGTCTTGAGAGTTTCTTCTTCTTCTTCTTCTTCTTCTTCTTCTTCTTCTTCTTCTTCTTCCTCTTCCTCTTCCTCTTCCTCTTCCTCTTCCTCTTCCTCTTCCTCTTCTTCCTACTAATCCAGTGAAGGCTGCTCTGTTGAGGCCCATGGGGCACGGTGCCACCAATCTTAGTCTGCCTTCGGCTACCCCCCAACTGCCTGCCCTTCTTGTTTACCCCTCTGGACTGATGGTAACATTACTTATTGGCTTCCTCCACCTTAGTCTCAGTGTTGCCCTTGAGCAGGGGTCAGCAAACTTACTGCGCCTCGGGCCAGTGTCGCCAGCATCGATCGCGCGGCAGGCCGGAGGGCGGGGAAGTGCGTGCCCATACGCGTGCAAGAATAGCTTGTGCGCATGTGCACGGGCCTCCGACCCGGATGTGCACCGGAAATAACACTTGTGCATGCGCAAATAACACTTGCACATGTGCAAATAACGCTTGCGCATGCGCACAAGCTATTTCCAGTGCTCCTCCAACCCAGAAGTGGGCAGCCACACAGCGCGGTGCCGGTAAGAGTGGGCGGCAGCAGCGGGCAGCAGAGGTCACCGCGGGCTGGAAAAACGAGTCCCTTGGGCCTTATCTGGCCTGCAGGCCTTAGTTTGGGGACCCCTGCCCTTGAAGAACTCAGCAGAGATTTAGATGGCCGACAGGACTTGAACAGAGTTCACTCTGCATATCATTGCCTGCAGCTCCACCTACTGATTGTGCTCCCTTCTATTCTCCCCACCAGTCCAAAAAGGACACAAGCCACCACTAACCTAATCCTTGTGGCAGTCAAGATAAGTGTCAAAACATGTGGGCCCGGTGACATCTTGGAAAGGAGCTGAGCAGCAGGATTTCCAGAGGTGCTTAACTCCTTGACGCTTCCCACTGAAGCAAAAAATATTGTGCAAAGGAAGAGAGATGCATGCAAATACCCGTAATTTGCATGATACCTTCTCAGGCTCAGACTTATTGTTCATGGCAATTCTTTTGGTCTCGTGGGCCTTTAGTATAAGAGCTGTAATTTCTCCTCCCGCAGGTTTGGATATTGATGGACTCTACCGGATAAGTGGGAATCTGGCGACGATACAGAAACTGCGCTACAAGGTGGACCATGGTAAGGGACTCCATAGATTCAGCTTGGCAGAGGACAAATGTTCCCCTTGTGTGCAGAAGGTGCTAAGTTCAATCTCTAGCATTGTGTGTGTGTGTGTGTGTGTGTGTGTAGAGAGAGAGAGAGAGAGAGAGCGCACTCTAGAAAGGGTCTTGGTTGAATATTTATGTGGATTATTAGTATTGTTATTCTAAACCACTGAGCCTCTTGGGCTTGCCAATTAGAAGGTCAGTGGTTCGAATCCCTGCAATGGGTTAAGCTCCCATTGCTCTCTTCCAGCTCCTGTCAACCTAGCATGCCAGTGCAAGTAGATCAATAGGTACCACTGTGGCAGGAAGGCAAACGGCGTTTCCGTGCACTCTGGTTTCCATCACGGTGTTCCGTTGCGTCAGAAGTGGTTTAGTCCTGCTGGCCACATGACCCGGAAAGCTGTCTGTGGACAAACGCCGGCTCCCTCAGCCCAAAAGCGAGATGAGCACCGCAACCCCAGAGGCGCCTTTGACTGGACTTAACCATCTAGGGCTCCTTTACCTTTTACCTTATTAATTACATTTGTATACTGCTCTGCATGCAAAGATCTGAGGGCAATTCACAGCATAAAAGCACAAAATTCATAATAAAAGCAAGATCCCCACACACAATTGTACTGTGATAGAAAAAAATGAACGAGTAACTGTTGTTGTTGTTGTTTTTGTTGTTGTTGTTGTCGTCCTTTTATCCTAAGGCCCCAGGGTTTAAAACAGCTTATAACAATTTACAATACCCGAAATAAGGCGGGTCCTAAAATATATACATCTTAGTTGTCAAAAGCTCTGCAATTCTATGATTCTATGATAAAATCATAGAGTTGTTTCTAGACCTGCTGCTCTCCCATGTTCACAGCCAATCAGAGTTGCCCAAGTAGTGGGACTGAAGCTGGACTCCTTCCACAGCCGCTCTGTGTTGTGACCAAAGGGGATCCTCATTCATCCTCGTATTTTAGATTGGTGCAGGAGTGGCCCTTGCTGTGCTGCGGTCAGGCCCAAACATTCTGGACAAGAGTAATATTGGCTCCTTATTCAGCAGCCCTAGGATACTTGCTTAACCCGTTTCCCTGCCGTCGCTTTTGCAGATGAGCGCTTGGATCTCGACGACGGCCGTTGGGACGATGTCCACGTCATCACCGGGGCCCTCAAGCTTTTCTTCCGCGAGTTGCCGGAGCCGCTCTTCCCCTTCAGTCATTTTGACAGATTCATTGCAGCCATCAGTAAGAGACGTTGCTTTGGGGAGGGGGTAGCTGGGTTCAAGCATCAGAGCATCTTTTGGTCCTTGCAGTATTACTTAAAGGTGCATCTGTGGGAGTGGTTCTCTGTTTAGTCAGTGCTTTCGAAAAGACAAGAGCAGGAAGAGATCTCAGATGACGCCCTGCTTCTTCTTCTTCGAGGTCTGCTTCTCTTGAGGCCTTCGAGCCGCAGGGGGGGTCTCATTCAGAGCTAAACAGGACGATACCTTGGCTAAGAATCTGTGCCTTAAGCACAGGTTTGCTTTTGCACAAATTTGTCATTGCAGGAGGGCCAGATCCAGATCAGGACCCTAGTGTGCAGAGTAGGCACCTTAATCCTTCTCCCCCCCCCCCCCCGCTATGGTCCCAGTCCAGTTTGGGGAGGCCGTGACTGCAATTTGCATAAGGGAAACAAGTTTTTATGAGAGTACGTTTTTCATTGAAATTTTTAATTGGGAGGGCTGGCCTGGATTTGGGATCACAACAGGCAATAAAGGGTTAAAGCCTACCCTCCATGATAGAGTCTCGGGATTCCACACAAACACACTCCAGAAATTTGTGAATTAAAAACAACAACCCTGTATTAAAGAGCATAGTAATACATCATGTAGCTTGGACCTCAGAAAGCCCTGTTTGGGATGAGATCACTATCAGCTAGCCTCCTCTGCCTCAATTCCTGCCCACAAAACATAGCATCCTTCTGAGCCAATAATAATAATAATAATTGTATTACTTATACCCTGCCCATCTGGCCAGGCCTCCCCAGCCACTCTGAGAAGCTCCCAACAGAATATAGTGTACCTCAAGTTAAGTACTTAATTCGTTCCAGAGGTCCGTTCTTAACCTGAAGCTGTTCTTAACCTGAAGCACCACTTTAGCTAATGGGGGCCTCCCGCTGCTGCTGCGCCGCCGGAGCACAATTTCTGTTCTCATCCTGAAGCAAAGTTCTTAACCTGAGGCACTATTTCTGGGTTAGCGGAGTCTGTAACCTGAAGCGTATGTAACCCGAGGTACCACTGTACAGTATTAAAAATACAATAAAACATCAAACATTAAAAACTTCCCTAAAAGGCTGCCTTCAGATGTCTTCTAAAAGTCAGATAGTTGTTTATTTCCTTCACATCTGATGGGAGGGCGTTCCACAGGGAGAGTGCCACCACCGAGAAAGCCCTCTGCCTGCTTCCCTGTAGCTTCACTTCTCGCAGGGAGGGAACTGCCAGAACGACCTCAGAGCTGGACCTCAGTGTCCGGGCTGAACGATGGGGGTGGAGGCACTCCTTCAGGTATACCGAGCCGAGGCCTTTAAAGGCTTTAAAGGTCAGCACCAACACTTTGAATTGTGCTCGGAAATGTACTGGGAACCAATGTAGGTCTTTCAAGACTGGTATTATATGGTCTTGGCAGCCGCTCCCACTCACCAGTCTAGCTGCCGCATTCTGGATTAGTTGTAGTTTCTGGGTCACCTTCGAAGGTAGCCCCACGTAGAGCGCATTGCAGTAGTCCAAGCAGGAGATAACATGGCTTTTGTAGAAACAGAGGAGCTGGTCCGTCTGACACACAGCTAGGTGTTGTGATAAATGCCGGCTGCTGAAGAACAGCAGCCATGTGTGCTTTGTCATCGTTCCTCACCTCTCTTCCCAACATCTAGTGAGGGAGATGTCTGATGTGGTATCGTACGCACCTACTTGCCCTGCTCCATATTTTGACTGCTGCAGCGCGGCGAAGAAACGCTTGGCACGATGGTATGTCATGTCAGGCATTTCCCATACTAGACACTGCAGTGAAAGGAGAGGAACTAGTAGATGCACTGCTGGTTTTTGCCCACTTCCAGCCGCAAGTTGCAATATCAAGATTGAGCCCTGAGATGCATACTTCCAATGTCTCCAATAGGTTGCAGTTACCATTCCCATGCCGCTTTGCAGCGGCCCCAATTATTGGGTGGCAGGGAAGTTGGAGGGAGAACTATAGCAGCAGTGCAGACTTCTACATTTATTTGTACAGTGGTACCTCGGGTTAATTACTTAATTCGTTCCGGGGGTCCGTTCTTAACCTGAAACTGTTCTTAAGCTGAAGCACCACTTTAGCTAATGGGGCCTCCTGCTGCTGCTGCGCCGCCGGAGCACGATTTCTGTTCTCATCCTGAAGCAAAGTTCTTAACCCGAGGTACTATTTCTGGGTTAGTGGAGTTTGTAACCTGAAGCGTATGTAACCTGAAGCGTATGTAACCCGAGGTACCCGTATTAAAAATACAATAAAACATCAAACATTAAAAATTTCCTTAAACAGGGCTGCCTTCAGATGTCTTCTAAAAGTCAGATAGTTGTTTATTTCCTTGACATCTGATGGGAGGGTGTTCCACAGGGCGAGTGCCACCACTGAGAAGGCCCTCTGCCTGGTTCCCTGTAGCTTCACTTCTCTCAGGAAGTGAAGTATGTAACTAGAGGTATCACTGTATCTCTATAGGGGGCGGGGATGCACTGAGTGAGATCTCTTCCTCTGTTTGGCATTGCAGAAATTACAGAGCCCTCGAAGCGCAGCTACCGCTTACGGGAGCTGGTGAATTCTCTACCTCCTGCTAACCACAATACCATGAGGGTACTTTTCCAGCATCTCTGCAGGTGAGCAGCTGCATCTCCCGATTCTCTGGGCTGGCGTAAGGGTGTTGAGTGCGAATTCTGAAGCCCAGCCCTTCGAGTCCCTGTGTTGAGGTTATCCTCCCATTCCACAATCCTCCCATTCAACCTTTGTCTTGCTGTCTCCCAGCCTTTTGCATCTCCTCTCCACACCTGTCGCCAGCATGCTGACTCTCCTGTCCCTAGGCTCCTGTCTGTAAACAGGACTCTAACCCTGTCCACACCCCCAGACAACCCAAACTTATTTATTATATTTTTTACTCCACCTTTCAGACGTTTTCCCTGGGTTGTTTATGGAGGAATTTTCTTTTAGCTCCACTGTTTTGAATTGATGGTCAACGTTCTGTGGGTGATTCTTTCGTTTTTTTCACTGTTGGAAAGCATTAGTATTTGACAATATCATATGGTGGGTGGAAGAGGGATTTGCACAAGGTAGCAAGTGTCTTTTAACCTGTGTTAGAAGACACTTGGACCACATTTGCACTAGACATTTAAAGCTCCCTTATACTTTATACCAGGGACGCGGGTGGCGCTGTGGGTTAAACCACAGAGCCTAGGACTTGCCGATCAGAAGGTCGGTGGTTCGAATCCCCGCGATGGGGTGAGCTCCCGTTGCTCGGTCCCTGCTCCTTCTAACCTAGCAGTTCAAAAGCACGTCAAAGTGCAAGTAGATAAATAGGTACCGCTCCGGCGGGAAGGTAAACGGCATTTTCGTGCGCTGCTCTGGTTCGCCAGAAGCAGCTTAGTCATGCTGGCCACATGACCCGAAAGCTGTACGCCGGCTCCCTCAGCCAATAAAGCGAGATGAGTGCCGCAACCCCAGAGTCGGTCACGACTGGACCTAATGTTCAGAGGTCCCTTTACCTTTACCTTTACTATACCACTTTAAACCCCCCAAATAATCCTGGGAACTGTTGTTTGTTCAGGGTGCTGAGAGGAGAACCTCCAATTCTCCTCATAGAGCTACAAATCCCAAAATTCCCAAGAAAGAGGGATTATTTGCTAAATCACCCCTGGAGGGGCCAGGGATCCCCTAGTGACTCTCAGAACCCGTAACAAAATACAGTTCCCAGGATTCTTTGGGTGAATCCATGACTTTTTAAAGCGCTGTGATACTGTTTTACAGCGCAGATGAAGGTGAACTACAGTAAGATGCCACCACCAAGCGAGGATGCCCAGATGAGATACATCTGTAGCTGCAGGGTCTCTCTTCCCCTTTCACGGAATCCTTCCTCTCTTCCCCGCAGGGTTATAGAGTTCCGGGAGGAGAACCGCATGTCCATGCAGAGCGTCGCGATCGTCTTTGGGCCAACGTTGCTGAAGCCAGAGGCCGAAGAAGGGAACATGACTATGTACATGGTTTTCCAGAACCAGATTGTGGAGCAAATCCTTAGCCAATACAGCTACATCTTCCCCGAGAGCTAGACCTTCCCAGCGGAGCAAGGAGCCTGGTTGAATGAAGGAGCAGCTGCGACGCAAAGGGGCAGGTCCCATCGCTGTGGGGACGACGGTGTTGCTGGGCAGTGCCAAGACTAGAGACAGTGAAGATATGGGAGGGAGGGAGAGAAACGACTAGCAATAAAACTGTCAATGTAGGATTCAGAATGTCCATGGTTGCCTCTCTTGAACGTTGCGGGTCAGGGATGTGAAACCCTGCTGGACGCGAAAGGAGCTCATTGTTTGGGTTAGTGATCTTCAACTCCCACCCGGAATATCTTTCACTGAAGGATGTAGTGTGGACAAAATTTGGGGGGGAATGGGAGGGAGGCTTCTGTGACCAAGTGCACACCATAGTGTTTTCAAGCATCCTGGCTTCTTGTTAAGGAATTACAGGGATTGTCTTGCTACAATTGTTTTTTTTTTTAATAAATTTTTATTGGTTTTACAGCATTTTTTAAAAAGAACAAACAAACACAAAACAAAACAAACATACAAAATACTTTCAAAGATATTTTCATAAACCTCTTTTCTTGGACTTCCCCATACCCCCCCCTCTCTGCATCCCAGTGTCCATATTTGAACTAGCAACTCCCAGTTGTTACTTTCTGATCTCTGTCATCTTAGTCCTCCTTTATTATCTAACCTTGTATCCCTGTATCCTGTTGCTTCTAACAACCACAACATTTTAACATTCATTGAGTTTGTAGTAGTCCTTAAGATAGCTCTTAAATTTTTTCCATTCTTCTTCCACCATCTCTTTACGTTGGTCACGGATTCTGCCTGTCATCTCAGCCAGTGTCATATAGTCCATCACTTTCATCTGCCATTCTTCCAGAGTAGGTAAATCTTGTGTCTTCCAATACTTTGCGATGAGTATTCTTGCTGCTGTTGTGGCATACATAAAGAAATTTCTATCTTTCTTTGTCACCAATTGGCCGACAATGCCCAAGAGAAAGGCCTCTGGTTTTTTGGGAAATGTACATTTAAGTACCTTTTTCATTTCATTGTAGATCATTTCCCAGAAGGCCTTTATCTTCGGGCATGTCCACCAAAGGTGGTAAAAAGTACCTTCAGTCTCTTTACATTTCCAACATTTATTATCGGGCAAATGGTAGATTTTTGCCAGCTTGACTGGGGTCATGTACCACCTGTATACCATTTTCATAATGTTTTCCTTTAAGGCATTACATGCCGTAAATTTGATACCGGTGTTCCATAACCATTCCCAGTCATCTGACATAATGTTGTGTCCAACATCCTGCGCCCACTTAATCATAGCAGATTTAACTGTTTCATCCTGTGTGTTCCATTTCAACAGCAAGTTATACATTCTAGATAAATTCTTAGTATTGGGTTCTAGCAATTCGATCTCTAGTTTTGATTTCTCCACTTGGAAACCGATTTTCCTATCCTGTTTAAAAATTTCCATTATTTGGCGATATTGAAACCAATTTTCTACTTTGTGCTTCAATTTCTCCTGACTTTGTAGTTTAACCTTGTCTCCATCCTGTTCTAAAATTTCCCAATACTTCGGCCATCCGACCTCCATATTGAGTTTCTTCACTGCTTTAGCCTCCACTGGTGACACCCATCTAGGGGTTTTATTTTCCAATAAGTCTTTGTATCTTATCCAGACATTAAATAATGCTTTTCTAACAATGTGATTTTTAAAGGTACTGTTAACCTTGTCATACCAAAGATATGCATGCCAACCAAAAGCATTATTGAAGCCTTCCAGATCCAAGATGTCTGTATTCTCGAGGAGCATCCATTCTTTCAGCCAGCAAAACGCTGCTGCCTCATAGTACAATTTTAGGTCCGGCAGGGCAAAACCCCCTCTTTCTTTAGCGTCAGTCAGTATTTTGAATTTAATTCGGGGCTTTTTGCCCTGCCAGACAAATTTCGAAATGTCTTTGTGCCACCTCTTAAAACATTCCATCTTATCAAGAATCTGCAAGGTCTGAAACAAAAATAACATTCTAGGCAATACAATCATTTTAATTACTGCAATTCGGCCTAACATTGACAGTTTCAGATTTGACCATATTTCTAGATCTTTTTTAATCTCTGACCAACATTTTTCATAATTGTCCTTATACAAATTAACATTCTTAGGTGTTAAATAAACCCCTAGGTATTTGACTTTTGTCTTGCTACAATTGTCCTGTGAATCTTCAGCTCTTTTGAGCAAACTTTTGTTTAAAAAAGCACGTCCAGATAGTGGGTTTGAATAGAGCCAGAAATCCATTCCAAGGGCATCAATCACCCAAACGCTAGACCATGTGGCACACACCACCTGTCTCTGCCCATGCGCAACACGGAAAATTGCAAGATGCCATCTCGTGATGCAGGTCACAAGCGTTTATGGGAATAATGGCGGGTTCAGCATTGTAGGGTTAACAGCAGTGCATCTTCTGCTCATTCCGGTGCATGTGTGTGATTTTAGCCAAGCGTGAGGGTAACGCTCCTCCTGAGATTTGCAAGTTTGTGTTCAGTTTTCCTCCCCAAGATGGAAGAGTTGATTGCACTTGACAGTCAAGACCAGTTTATTGAGATTGCCCTGTTTGTGGTATGCAACTTTGTCCACCTGCAGTGTGCTTCCTATACATGTTCTACCTCTGCAAAAAAATTGATCCCTGGGAGCATCTACCACTGATTGAAGCTTATTTCCATATGTCCACATGATTGCAGGTGTGTGTGCTTGTGTTTCTTTGTGTCATAGAACAAGGCACATGCAGGGCACACACAACTTCCGACGTTGCACGAGAAGCGATATCTGTATGAGAGTTTTCATTGGCAAACTTTCTGGTTCGGTCAAGAGGATTCAGTTTGCATGTCTAGTGCCAATATTGACAGTGAAGAGCTTGTGCTTTTAGCACCAACGGTGATTGAGAAGGCTAGTTTCTGCCATGTGGGAAAAGTTCCGTGGCTTAGATTTGTGAACTTCCTGCTCCAATGTTGCGCCACTCATCTGTCACACTGCTCAACAGCACAAATAAGTGGCCGAGTCTCAGACTGGTAACAATGAGGTCTAATTCTCCCCCATTTCCAGGGAAAAGCACCATGTGCTGGAAGCTGTGCACATAGGCTTGCTGGCTCTTCCATCCTGCCTTCCTGGTTTGGCCACTGCTGCTGGTACATGAATAACTCAAACGTCTGAGTGCACATAGAAGCCCAGCCAAGGGCCCAGGTGCTCTGAGCCATGAGGGTTTAAGGTTGCCTTGTCTTGGGAAAATACTGGATTTCATGGCCTGCCATTCTACCAGGAAGTACTTCGCATGGGAAGAAGAGATGCTGTTAAAACTGTGATACATCAGTGGCTGGCACAGCCAGGACCAGTCTACAATCTACTGAAGAATTGGGAGTGGCTGGGGGGCAGGGGGAGTATCTTTTTTTTTTTGCTAAATCCACCATTTGGGAATTCATAGGGGGCAGGGGATGGAGAATCTGTGGCCCTCCAGTTGCTGCTTGTTTTGCATTCAACAAAAGACAGAGCACACTCATTGAAAGCAATGAAAGCTCATGTCCATTAACTTAAGGGGGTCTACTTTGAGTAGGGCTAGTAGGACCGCCCTACAGCTGCCATCTTCCTCAACCATTTGCCTGGGGCTGATGGGAGTGGCCACAGGTTGTCTGGCTTAGAGGAACACTGTTCCAAAATGACACCAGCCATGACTTTGGTTACACCGGATTTTGCCAATATGGTGCCCTCCAGATGTTTCAATAATAATAATAAATTTTTATTTATACCCCGCCCTCCCCAGCAAAGACCGGGCTCAGGGCGGCTAACAACCAATAATAAAAACAAGTTGATTAAAATACAATTTAAAAAACATGAAAAGACAACATTAAAACATTAGGATGCAGCCTCTTCGCAGGAGGAGAAAGGAAAAAGAAAGAGGGGGAGGGAATCAAACTGATTCTAAGCCAAAGGCCAGGCGGAACAACTCTGTCTTACAGGCCCTGCGGAAAGAAATCAGATCTCGCAGGGCCCTGGTCTCATGAGACAGAGTGTTCCACCAGGCCGGAGCCAGTGTTGAGAAGGCCCTGGCTCTAGTTGAGGCTAATCTAACTTCCTTAGGGCTCAGGACCACTAGGGTGTTGCTATATATGGACCTTAAGGTCCTCCGTGGGGCATACCAGGAGAGGTTTTGAACTGAAACTCCCATCAGCAGCTGGGACTGGAGGGAATTATAGTCCAAAACATCTGGAGGGCACCAGCTTGGGGAAGGCTGGTATACAGGAATTTTCCATGTGGTCTCTCCAGCATAGGCTAGATCTCCGCCTGCGTAGGTTCCAGGACCATGTGGCTTTGGCTGGAGGCATTGAATGTGCAATGGGCACATCTAAGTCCCTCGCACAAAGCCATAAGCGGATGTAGAAAAGTGACTTACCAACCTACCTCGAGGGGGAATGGGGGGGGGGAATTGTATTTATGATTCTAATGAACAATGAAGGAGGAATGTTCATCCTGCTTTTTCACCTGGCTAAGGACAGGATCTTTTCTGTGTCTTCCCTTCCAATCTCACATGATGTAAACCTGTCCGCTTTTCCTGCACTGTCTGGCTTGGTGTCTGACCTTCAAGACACAAAACCTTCAACCCAGCAACCTTTTACAGTCCACAGAAAGTGATAAATGAGTAATGCTATTAAGAAAGTGCCCTTTCCCTATGCACCTCCCATGCAGAAGCAGCTATGTATTTCCAATAATAATAATAATAATAATAATTTATCATTGGAGGGGAGGGGAGGGATGAATTCCTCTCCTCCTTTTTTTAGCCATGTCATGTTATTTACTGTTTTGTGTCCACAGAGCTCTGGGCTACCAGAGGAGTTGTGTGGTTATAAATCCTTGGGAGAGGGAATAATCACAAATTAGAATGTAACATGCCTCTGATAAACGTTGGCCAAACAAGTTAAATATACTTCTTTATCCCAAAGCATTTCCTGTTCCTGAAAAAGATTTGACAGGAGAGTCAAAGTATTGTTCGCAGGCACAACAAAAATGAGATACTCGAATCTTTTTGTTCAGGAATTGGACAGTTAGGACATCTCCGTTGTGGCATGGGTTTTGAGGAAGCACAAAATGATTCAATCCCTACCACTTGCCTTCTACATTAAACAGGTTTTGATTTTTAAATTGCTGGTCATTTTAGGAACCATCTTAGACAACGGTGGTTGGACCTGAAGGATTTTTTTGTTTTGTTTTTTTGCTAGAAGACAATTTGTGACAATTGATTTTAAAATAAACAATAACCTTTCAATGAACAAAGTGTGTGTGTGTATATTTGGGATCATGTGATGTAGTTGTCCCCTCCCCCCCCCAGTACCGGCACCTTTTTTTCTAGGAAGGAAAGCACAGGTGTTATGTTGAGTGTTTAAGATGGAAGTTACGACATCATTTTGAGAAATGAAGCATTCTGTGTAGACGCATTTGCCTTTGGATTTGCTTTTTTGCATTATAGGATTGTTATGTACTGAGTTGAATAGGATCCAAAAGGCAGCAGTCTGATTGGTCCTAGAACAATAGGATCCAGAATGCAGCAGTCTGATTGGTCCTAGAACAATAGGATCCAGAATGCAGCAGTCTGGTTGGTCCGCAGGAGCCACCCAATCCAACTCCAGGTGGAAGCAAATCCGCAACCTGATTGGCCTTCAGGAGAATCCCAGAATTAGCCAATCACGTGGGGCCCATTGTGTAAATAACGTCTATAAAGCAGACATTTTGGGGGAACTTCCATTCTCACTAATATGAGCTGAGTAAAGAGCATGAAATCCACACTCGACTCTGAGTATATTTCAAGGATCTTCCTTGTGGCTGAGGCTACAGTCCAGTTAGGGATTCAGTTCTCTTCACTCATTTCCTAATGTGGAATTTGCCTTTCCCAGTTGCTACGCATGGAGTCTACCCCAACGTGCATCGCTTCACGCAGACCTTGAGCTGCATTTTGCCATTTAAATGCCCCATCTCTCATTCTGCGTGCGTCCTGTTAGGAGTTGCAACTGTTCCCGCTGGGATGAGGGTCTCCTCCAGCTGTTAGCTGGCTAGCAGGCAGGGCCGTCTTTAGCAGATGCGGCGCTGGGGTGCAAATATCCGCCCAGCACCCCCAAATTACCATGCATAGTTGGGGGGCAGTGAAGCTGCACACTGCCTGACATGGGGGGGCAACTCTCCCCCATGCCGATGCAGGAGAGCAATCTCCACAGAGACTTGGGAGGGAAGCTGCGCCCTGCCAGCCATATGGTTGGCGGGGCACAGCTGGCGTGCGTGCAGGGAAAGGGGAGGCCACCAGCCAAGCCGCGCAGCTCCCCCACTCGCTGGGGCGCCCCTGAGAGGCTGGTACCCAGGCGCAATGCACAACTAACCCCTATGGGAAAGATGGCTTTGCTTGCAGGCCAAAGTGATGTGAATGAATGAATGGATGAATTTATTATTTCAGTCACAGACCAGTTCCTGCTCATACAAAATCATGGAAGTCAGAAATTGGGATGTGGAACTACCGTATTTTTTGCTCTATAGGACGCACCGGACCATAGGATGCACCTTGTTTTAGAGGGGGAGAACAAGAAAAAAAAATCTCCCCCTCTCTGCTCAGCACCCCTTCAGCGAAGCGGCAGGAGAAACGGAGCCCCTTCCATTTCTCCTCCCGCTTGGCTGAAGGGGCGCTGCGCAGCTCTCCCTCTCTGCTGAAGCCAGGAGAGTCTTGCTCTCCCGGCTTCAGCGAAAGGAACCTGAAGCCTCCGGAACGCAGCAGGAACTCACGCTGCGCTCCGAAGGCTTCAGGCGGCTATCCCTGAAGCCTGGAGAGCGAGAGGGGTTGGTGCGCACCGACCCCTCTCGCTCTCCAGGCTTCAGCGAAAGCAACGCGTAGCCTCCGGAGCGTGGAGGGAGCGCTCCTTCTGCGCTTTGGAGGCTTTGCATTGCTATCGCTGAAGCCAAGGAGCCTGCATTCGCTCCATAAGACGCACACATATTTCCCCTCAATTTTTGGAGGGGGAAAAGTGTGTCCTATAGAGCGAAAAATACGGTACATTGCCATGTGAGCGAGATGAATAAACACCCAGCAATAAAAGACAATGGGTGAGGGTTTACCCCAGCAATATATTTGTCAAAATACAAATACCCAAATACAGATGGTCGTTCACCCTGGCTAGATTCAACGTGCTGCCATCTGCCTTATTGCAGGGCAGATTCGAGGGTAAACCATACACGGAAAGAGTTCTGTCCCTGCAGCTTGATGGAGGTAGAAACTGTCTCTCATGCCTTGTTACAACGTTGTTTCTACGGGGACATACGCTCAGCATTTATCTCCCCTGCTATGCAAAAATCTTCAAATGGGTCCAAACTCCAAGGTTTAAAATCTCTGGTAGAGGACTAAGATCCAGAGATCACATTAAAGGTGGCCAAATTCTGTGTGATCGCCATAAAATATGGGAACAAGCTGTGATATCATGATTAAGGTTTTAAAAGACAACTTCAGGTTATATTTTAGTGTGTTAAGATCTAATTTGTATATTTTAATTGCTGCTGTCTCAAAGCAAATCTTAAAAAATGTAGTGTAAAAACTGACAACTGGGAAACACTGGCCTGCGAACGCTCCAATTGGAGAACAGCCCTTACCAAATGTGTCACAAACTTTGAAGACGCTCAAACTCAGGACACAAGGGAGAAATGTGCTAAGCGGAAGGCATGCTTGGCAAATCCACACCGTGACCAACTTCCGCCCGGAAACCAATGTCCCCACTGTGGAAGGACGTGTGGATCCAGAATTGGCCTCCACAGGCACTTACGGACTCGTTAAAACCATGTTTATGGAAAACAATCTTACTCGGCTACGAGTGATCGCCAAAGAAAGAAGAATGTACAGTGGTACCTCGGGTTAAGAACTTAATTTGTTATGGAGGTCCGTTCTTAACCTGAAACTGTTCTTAACCTGAGGTACCACTTTAGTGAATGGGGTCTCCCGCTGCCGCCGTGCGATTTCTGTTCTCATCCTGAAGCAAGGTTCTTAACCCAAGGTACTATTTCTGGGTTAGCGGAGTCTGTAACCTGAAGCATCTGTAACCCGAAGGACCACTGTACTGCCCCTGTTATACCGAATTGCAAATTTAAATGTATCCCTATTGTGTTTCAAAAAGAGAAAGAAAGTGATGTGGTTTTGTCCATGACAACTACATTCGGGCACTTTCTCCCACAGGGAAGGGTGAGCTCAGCATCCCTGCGGAGCTTGCCCCCACCACCAAATCCCACCTCCATCCCCTTGGCTTGGCCAGCCCACTTTCTAATCTCTCCTCTGTCCATTTGGCATCTGTTCAGTATTATCCTGCTAAGGAATGCAAGCAGGAGGACCTAGTTCCCCAGGAGTCGAAGAGAGGGTTGGCGCGGCCGGGACCAGAGGCCCGTCTTCGCTTGGTGGACGTTTGGCAAGGGGGACACTTTACCCCAGTCTTCCCGCAGGTAAATGAAAAGAGAAGAAATGTTTCCGCACGCTCTCTTGCTGGTTTAAGGCGTGTTTGGTTCACTGGGTGAGTGGGGGGCAGTTCTCCCATGTTCTATAGGGTGCAATTATTATTTTTCCCTGTTGCGTTTTGTTGTTGTTGAGGTCTTGCTTCAAAAGTGGTGGCTGTTTTTACTGCGGGGGAAGAGAAACAGCCAGAGTTTAGTGATTAATCCTCTTTAAAAGAACAGCAGCAAGAAAGAAAACCAGACATTCCACAGGCAGTTCTGAAGGGGCCCTGTTTGCTGCAAATAACTTTTTTTTTTTTGCTAAGGCAAAATTCCTGAGTGAGGAGGAGGAAAAGGTAACAGCAGCAACAGCAGCTGTGGATCTCTCTGCTCCTTCGCTTCCTTCCTTCCTTTCATCTCTTCCCCCCTTTAAACTCTTTGGGAAAGGTGGTAGTTAAAAATAGTTCATCATAATAAAATTATTGTGAATTCAGGGAGATAAGTAGCTAGACAACCTTTCGACAACATCTGAAGGCAGCCCTGTATAGGGAAGTTATTCAATGTTGAATGTTTTATTGTGTTTTTCATGTGTGTTGGAAGCCGCCCAGAGTGGCTGGGGCAACCGCAGTCAGATGGGCGGGGTATAAATAATAAAATTATTAGCATGATTATTATTACCGGAACTACCCTGGATTTCTTGTGGGTGGAACTGCACCCACAAACAAAGATAAGCGAAAGGGCCATTTTGAAAGCAAAGAGAAAGAGGGAAGAGAAAAAAAGAAAAAGTTTTATCCGTCGCAAGCTGCAGAGGCTTAAATCCTCCCGTTTTTACATGTTGGGAAATAAAGTAAATTTCTAGCTCTTCATTATAGCCACAGAGACAGATGTCGTGGAGGTGCTTAGAATTTCCAGTGGTCAAACGAATCACCTTTCTGTTATAATCAGAATAAATGAAGCAAAAGATGGAAGTTTAAGTGTATTTTGTTCTGATTTGTGCCATTTATCTATAGGCTGAAATATCTGACTTTTCTTAGTGCGTGTTTTAGGAATCTGTTAAGCTCTAGACTAGAGACAGAAGGTCAAACAAAATACCGGAAAAAGGTAAAAGGCGGATCTACACGGATCCTCATGAATTCATATGATTTTTTCATTCAAATTAAATAAAACCACCATGATATTGTAGACCATGTCTTACTCTGTAGAAAGCATAAAAAAAATCACGCATCCACTGTTTCGGGGGGGGCGCATGGGCGCAAAAACATGGTTAAAAAACACGGATCCTCATGGATCCTCATGATTTTTCCACTAGATCAGCCCAAAGTCACCATCAGATCAAAGATCATGGCCATGGGCACAGCATCCACCACAAAAATCACGGATCCACGGCTTCCTGGCGAAACCGTGGCCCAAAAACGTGGTTTTCAAGAACGGATCTTCATGCATCTTCACGCTTTCTGCATCGGGCCACCCCAAACTCACCGTCAAATCACATATCATAGTAAGGGGCACAGCCTGCACCACAAAAAACTCGGATCCACACCTGCCTGACCACGCCCTGGCCCAAAAACGTGGTTCCGAAGCACGGATCCTCATGAATCCTCATGATTTTTGCACTAGATCAGCCCAAAGTCACCATCAGATCAAACATCATGGGCATGGGCACAGCATGCAACACAAAAATCACAGATCCACGACTTCCTGGCGAAACCGTGGCCCAAAAACTTGGTTCCGAACCACAGATCCTCATGGATCCTCATGCTTTTTGCATTGGGCCGACCCAAACTCACCGTCAAATCACACATCATTCCCAGGGGCACAGCCTGCACCACAAAAATCACGGATCCATGGCTTCCTGGCCACTCCAAGGCCCAAAAACGTGGTTTTCAAGCACGGATCCTCATGGATCCTCACGCTTTTTGCACTAGATCAGCCCAAACTCACCGTCAAATCACACATCATTCCCAGGGGGCACAGCCTGCACCACAAAAAACTCAGATCCACGGCTTCCTGGCCACTCCATGGCCCAAAAACGTGGTTCCAAAGCACGGATCCTCATGGATCCTCACGCTTTTTGCACTAGATCAGCCCAAACTCACCGTCAAATCACACATCATTCCCAGGGGGCACAGCCTGCACCACAAAAAACTCAGATCCACGCCTGCCTGGCCATTCCATGGCCCAAAAACGTGGTTTTGGAGCACGGATCCTCATGGATCCTCACGCTTTTTGCACTAGATCAGCCCAAACTCACCATGAAATCACACATCATTCCCAGGGGCACAGCCTGCACCACAGAAAACTCGGATCCACGGCTTCCTGACCATACCGTGACCCAAAAACGTGGTTTCGAAGCACGGATCCTCATGGATCCTCACTCTTTTTGCATTGGGCCAACCCAAACTCACTGTCAAATCACACATCATATCCAGGGGCATAGCTTACACCACAAAAAACTCGGATCCACGGCTTCCTGGCCACTCCATGGCCCAAAAACGTGGTTCCGAACCACGGATCCTCATGGATCCTCACGCTTTTTGCATTGGGCCAACCCAAACTCCCTGTCAAATCACATATCATGGCCAGGGGCACAACATCCACCACAAAAAACTCGGATGCATGCCTGCCTGGCCATACCGTGGCCCAAAAACGTGGTTTTGAAGCATGGATTCCCATGGATCTTCATGATTTTTGCACAAGATCAGCCCAAAGTCATCATCAGATCAAACCTCATGGCCGGGGCACAGCATCCACCACAAAAATCACGGATCCACGGCTTCCTGGCTATACTGTGGCCCAAAAACGTGGTTCCGAACCACGGATCCTCATGGATCCTCACACTTTTTGCATTGGGCCAGCCCAAACTCGCTGTCAAATCACACATCATGTCCAGGGATACAACTTGCACCAAAGAAATCTAGGATCCACAGCTTCCTGTTCATACCACTACCCAAAAACGTGGTTTTGAAGCACGGATCCTCATGGATCCTCACACTTTTCGCATTGGGCCAACCCAAACACACCGTTCAATCACACATCATGTCCAGGGGCACAACCTGCACCACAAAAATCATGGATCCATGGCTTCCTGGTCATACTGTTGCCCAAAAATGTGGTTTTGAAGCACGGGTCCTCATGGATCCTCACGCTTTTTGCACTAGATCAGCCCAAATTCACCGTCAAATCACACATCATGGCCAGGGATACAACTTGCACCACAAAAAAATAGGATCCACGGCTTCCTGGCCATACCGTGGCCCAAAAACGTGGTTTTGAAGCACGGATCCTCATGGATCCTCACGCTTTTTGCATTGGGCCAACCCAAACCCACTGTCAAATCACATATCATACCAAGGGGCACAGCCTACACCACAAAAAACTCGGATACACGCCTGCCTGGCCATACCGTGGCCCAAAAACGTGGTTCCGAAGCATGGATCCTCATGGATCCTGTTGATTTTTGCACAAGACCAGCCCAAAGTCACCATCAGATCACACATCATGGCCAGGGGCACAGAAACCACCACAAAAATCACGGATCCACGGCTTCCTGGTCATACCGTGGCCCAAAAACATGGTTTTGAACCACGGATCCTCATGGATCCTCATGCTTTTTGCACTAGATCAGCCCAAATTCACCGTCAAATTACACATCATGGCCAGGGGCACAGCCTGCACCACAAAAACCGAGATCCATGGCTTCCTGGCAACACCATGGCCCAAAAACGTGGTTTTGAAGCACGGATCCTCATGGTTCCTCATGCTTTTTGCATTGGGCCAACCCAAACTCACTGTCAAATCACATATCATACCAAGGGGCACAGCCTACACCACAAAAAACTCGGATACACGGCTTCCTGGCAACACCGTGGACCAAAAACATGGTTTTGAAGCACGGATCCTCATTGATTCTCACGCTTTTTGCACAAGACCAGCCCAAAGTCACCATCAAATCACACATCATGGCCAGGGGCACAACCTGCACCACAAAAATCACGGATCCACGGCTTCCTGGCGACACCGTAGCCCAAAAATGTAGTTTTGAAGCACGGATCCTCGTGGATCCTCACACTTTTTGCACTGGGCCACCCCTAGATCACTGTCAAATCACACTTCATGCCATGGGACACAGCTTGCACCACAAAAAACTCGGATCCACGGGTTCCTGGCCATTCCGTGGCCCAAAAACGTGATTTCAAAGCATGGATCCTCGTGGATCCTCACACCCTTTTGCACTGGGCCAACCCAAACTCACCGTCAAATCACACATCATTCCCAGGGGCACAGCCTGCACCACAAAAAACATGGATCCACAGCTTCCTGGCCACTCCATGGCTCAAAAACGTGGTTTTGAAGCACGGATCCTCATGGATCATCACACTTTTTGCATTGGGGAACCCCAAATTCACCCTTTATTCAAATATCTTGTACATAACCACAGATCTGACCACAAACATCATGGATCTACTGCCATATGCTACCCTGGATATATTGGCCAATTTTTAGGTGGGTGTGCTGGGATGGAGGAAACGGAGTCGGCTGAATCTCTATCCATTAAAGATGGGCGTCCAATGGCTGGGCCAGAATAATTTCAGTTTGGTTTGCCAGCTCCCAGCTCTTAATGGGGTGGAATAGTCACCTGTAGCCGCTATCAGGAGTCCCGGTGTGATCCTGGATGCTTCTGTCTCTATGGAGGCATTGGTCACAAATGTAGCCAAACTGGAATTTTTGAATCTATGTCAGGTTAGGAGATCGGTACCGTACCTGTCCCTTTCCAACCTAGCCATGGTGATCCATGCAGTAGTCACCTGCAGACTAGACTACTTTAACTTGCTGTACACCTGAGCCGGGGAGTGCAGGGTATAAATGTGATAGAGAGAGAGTGTGTGATAGAGATAGATATGCAGGGCTACCCTTGAGACTGCTCCAGAAACTCCAGATGGTCTAAAATGCAGATGCATGAGTTCTTACTTGGACTTTGTGGAGAGCCCACATTCAGTTGGTTGTTCATCAGCTGGATTGGCTCCAGGTGGAGTATCGAATCAGGTTCAATGTTTTGGTGCTAATCTTTAAAGCCCTAAACAGTCTGTGACCTTTCTTATCTGTGGGAATTATCTTCCAATACACCCCCCATGAGTGTGACGCTCATCTAACAGCAACCTACTGGTGGTCCCTGGCCCAAAACATATCCAGCTGTCCTCAACCAGAGCCAGAGCCTTTTTGGTGGAACGCTTTGTCTAATGAGAACCAGGGCTCGGTGCAATCTATCTCAGTTCTCTCACTTGTCATGGTGAGTGGGCTTGCACATTCCTATGACCCTTGTGAGTGAAGCCATTGGGAATCTCGTACTCCCAGCAGGGTCACCCAAGGTGGTAAGGTCAAAGAAAATTAAATATGCTCAGAGTCCTGTAGTGATTTCATGCTCTTTATTGCAGCTTGTAAAACAGTGATTGAATTCCCCCCCCCCAAACCTCAGGCTTTTATATACATTATTTACACAATGAGTCCCGGGTCTGACTGGCTGATTCTGCTTCCCTCCTGGAGCCTGATTGGTGTTTTCCTGCAAGCCAATCAGTTCTTGCATTCTAGGATCCTACTTGCCTATTGTTCTAGGATCCAAGCTTAGTACATAACAGGGAAGGAGTTAGACAAAGAATGATCCAAGAAGTCCTCAACGGCAGAACAGGCGGGTGATAACAAGCAGTGTGTTACAACGGCTCTGAAGGCGGATGAAGGCTGCAGCAGATAGGATCCACCAGTTTGTCGTGACTACTCATGCCATCAGAACAGAGCCCTACTGCGAAGACTGTGCGTTGGTCAGCGTGCACTAATCTACACACATAAAACAAATTCACGCACAGGCGTCTTCCAAAAACCAAACCCAAACCCTGATATAAGAGGGTTCTAAAATCAGTCCTGAAAGTAGACTGATTGAGAATGACACACACATAGCTTTTGCTCTGCCATTAACAAGGTGAGCTGAAGCAAATTCTTGCCTCCCTTTGGGCTTAGCAATATTTCCTACAGCATTCTTGTTGAAGGGCATTGGAGAGTTAGGTGAGGGTCACTTTTCTGTTTTTCCATCAAGCCCCCAGACAAGAATGCTACAGCATCAGCCCCAAACACTCAGTCTCATAACAAAAAATACTCAACGGAGTTAGGGCTGAGGGTAGGGGCAGTACAATTATGATCTTTCCAGGCTTCTAGAAGCTGACCCTTTTGGTCATTTTGGTCATGGAGCCAAATATCTGTTTCCAAGTTTAAAGAGTCTAAACAAGTAAAGAACAAGCTTGCCCTTTACATGCAAAAGCCCTGAAATTCAGCCCATTGGGCAACTGATCGTGGGGCTGGGAGGAGGGAGGTAAGGACTAGCACCTTCTCTGCCCTCCACCTCCAACAGCTACACCTGAAAGTTTCATGATGGGGTTCGATTTGAGAAGCTGAATGTTTATAAAGGCACTTAGCCAATTTCTGCCACGGAAATTCTGAACAGAAACACTCTGCAGGTTCAGCCCCCAAAAGAAACTGCTCTATGGTCTCTGTGTTGGGAAATGGGAACAGATCTTGCTCATCACCAACCTTCCCTCCACAAATCAGTATCACTATGAGGCTGAACTGAACAGCTTGCTCCAGAGTTTTAAGAGATACGTTTCTGTGGTGTAGTAGTTAAGAGCGGTGGACTCTAATCTGGTGAGCTGGGTTCGCTTCCCCGCTCCTCCACATGCAGCTGCTGGGTGACCTTGGGCCAGTCACACTTCTCTCTGAACTCTCTCAGCCCCACCTACCTCACAAGGTGTCTGTTGTGGGGGTGGAAGGGAAAGGAGATTTTTAGCCACTTTGAGACTCCTTCAAGTAGAGAAAAGCAGGATATAAAAACTACCTCCATAAATAAGAATTCTATGGAAAAGGACCATCCCTGCCATGATGATGAAAACTATATGTTTGGATTTTGCTGTATTATACCAACCTGTGGAATATGACAGTTCGCAGTTTCAAAATCTATTTGGACACAGTGGATTGACAGTCTGGACACACAAAAACCTCTGGAAGATCTTTTGAATCAATGCCTATGCGAAAGCAGTGGTACCAGTCCTTGCAGTTTCCTTCACAGTAAGCCATAGTTAGGTCACCACTGGGCCTCCTGCACCCTTCCTTCAAGAAACATAGTGACCAGCAGCCTTCAAACAAGGATATCTGAGCAATAGGCTAGTGTATCCTTCCATCCCTCTGGGCATGATCGAGACACAGTAATGTAACTCTCGTTCAAGATTTGTCTCTTCTTGGGAGGAACAGCATCGATTTCCACTTGAAAATATTTGTCTTGTCCTTCAAAATAGGTTTTCCCACAGTACTGTATTATTTCTTTTGCAATCCAGGGTCTAATGGCAGCCATATCCTTTTGTATGAACTGTAATTGGGCAGCAGAAGCAATCAGATGGGCAATGGTACATGTGAAAGGACCGTAGTCACTGGAATTACGGTACCTTGCCTGGGTATATCAGTTGGTGCAAAAAATGATCAGCCGCAAAACTATAGGGATATTTTGAATCCATCTCATACAGACATGCTAAGAAGGATGTTATTGCATCAATCACAGAGTGGTTCAATCCATGTTTGGAATCTAGATAGAGCATGGTCTTCCTTTTAAAAATGATTACTATCAGTTTCCAGTGGACTTCTCTGTCATTTACTGGAATAATCAAAACATCTTTCTTTAGCACTCCAAATCTCAAACAGTTCTTCAGAGCTTGCACTGGCAATCTTTGACATATCTGCATGAAGTGGCAAGTACGGTAAGTGGAAAAATTGTTCCATTGTGACCTAGCTCTTTGGCCATGATCACCCTGGAGGCAAGAAAGGCATCTATTATGCGATCATTTATCCAGTTTGATCCTTTCAGTGTGTTTATGTCATAGTCATACACACAGATGTTGCCAACTGAACCAAAGTCCCATGGTTTGTAGACTGAGTGTGGGGAAGGTACAGTTGTGCAATGGGGGAACTGATGTACAAATCAGTGATTTGTCCAAACACTTCTCACTTTGTGTTGAGAATATGGGGCTGCTATAATCAATATCGGTCACTGTCAAATCCTCTTTCCCACCTTTTGGAGTGGAGGTCATCTGAGGCTGAGTGCTTTCCAGGTGTCTCATAGTCAGTTGGTGATCTTAAGGAGTCAAACCCCTCAGCAGCCTGCACTGAATCAGCTGCTGGAGCTACTGTTATCTTTTCCTGCAGTCTGGGGAACTTTCTTCCCGATCTACTCTTCTGTCTTTTATTTCACTTCAACTGTGTGAGCTGCAACTGGCAAGGCTTCCCTGGTTCTGGTGGCATGCCGATAGATTTTGTGGCAGCTATAATATGGTAACAAGTCCTGGCTGATGGGTGCGCACACAATGTCCTGTACGGACTGTGCATGCATGGCAGCCCGTATGGACGCCGTGCGTGTGGCAGCCCGTATGGTCGCCAGGAGAGCGGCTGCCCATACAGCCTGTACGACCGCCATGAGAGGAGCTGCCTGTACGGACGCTACGCGAGCAGCAGCCTGTACAGTCGCCGCGAGAGCAGCTGCCCGTATGAGCCATACGGTCGCTGCGAGAGGGGCTGCCTGTACAGTTGCCGCAAGAGCGGCAGCCAGTACAGCGACCTTACTGTCACTCTCCCCCCAGCATGGCACCCTGGGGCACCATCACCCCGCTGCCCCTTCATATGCCCCTGTAGTCAATCAAATGTACTATGAACAATCTGAAGTCATGCTGGGCACAATTCACCACAAATCCTGTTCTTTTTCTAAAAACACGTGGTGGACTCCAGGAAAGCTGTCAGCAGGCAACATGATTCCCATGGGCACCACGTTGGAAACCCCCTATTTCAAAGTTTGCACTGACAAAATCAGTTCTCAAAAAAACTTGCAGTTAAACCTCCATTTATAATTACTACCCCTGCAAAGCAACCAACTTTTGTCCCAAAACCATTTGTAGCTGAATTGACGCAAGACAGGTGATTGTTTTTCATGGTTACTTTGGTGGTCTCCATCTAGTTGGTTTGATAATTTACATTCACAGGTAAGATCATCACAATCTCTGCCTTGGACATTCTTGAGGTTTAGCAGTGTCAAAAATTTCCAGGTGCAGTTCTTCACAGTGGAAGCTATGAATATGAATGTCATTTTATTTCAATGTTCTTGCTAATGCAGAACCATTTCAGATAGCGTTTGTATTTCGGTCATTCCATGGACATTGGTGTGATCTTACAATATAATTTGGTGGAGTCCATTTAACAATCATGCCGATCCATGAGGATTAAAGTATTTAATATAGTGTTTGTTCCTTGGCTGTGCTCTGTGGTTTTTGTGGTTCGTTCTGTGGTCATATACATCATGTGTGATTTGATAGTGATTTCAGGGTGACCAAACATAAAAAACCTAAGGATCCATGGGGATCTGTGCTTCATGAGAATCTTTTTACAGCATGGCAGTGCCCCAAAGTGATCTGGCCATGAGCAGCATAGGTGGTTGGGTAATGAATATGGGGCGACCCAGAAAACTGTGGAGCCGTAAATTTTAAAAATATATATATATTCAATTTTATAAGGATAAGGAAGTACAGAAAGGGAAACGGGGGAGGGGATAGATAGATAGATAGATAGATAGATAGATAGATAGATAGATAGATAGATAGATAGATTGATTGATTAGAAATTTAAAAGACCTATAAAGATTATCAAATCCTACAAAGTACTACTACTACTACTACTACTACTACTACTACTACTACTACTACAAATATATTTGTACCCTGCCCATCTGGCTGGGTTTCCCCAGCCACTCTGGGTGGCTTCCCAAAAAATGAAATAAAAATACATTAAAAAGTCACACATTAAAAACGTCCCTAAACAGGGCTGTCGTCAGATGTCTTCTAAATGTCAGGTAGTTGTTTATCTCTTTGACATCTAATGGGAGGACATTCCACAGGGCGGGCGCCACAACCAAGAAGGCCCTCTGCCTGGTTCCTTGTCACTTTGCTTCTCACAGTGAGGGAACCACCAGAAGGCCCTTGGTGCTGGACATCAGTGTCTGGGCAGAATGATGGGCGTGGAGATGCTCCTTCAGGTATACTGCACCGAGGCCGTTTAGGGCTTTAAAGGTCAGCACCAACACTTTGAATTGTGCTCAGAAATGTACTGGGAGCCAATGTAAGTCTTTCAGGACATGTGTTATATGGTCTTGGTGGCCACTCCCAGTCACCAGACTAGCTGCTGCGTTCTGGATTAGTTGTAGTTTCTGGGTCACCTTCAAAGGTAGCCCCACGTAGAGGACATTGCAGTAGTCCAAGCGGAAGATAACAAGAGCATGCACCACTCTAGTGAGGCAGTCTCCGGGCAGGTAGGGTCTCAGCCTGTGTACCAGATGGAGCTGGTACACAGCTGCCCTGGATACAGATTTGACCTGTGCGTCCATGGACAGCTGTGAGTCCAAAATGACTCCCAGGCTGTGCACCTGGCCCTTCAGGGGCACAGTTACCCCATTCTGGACCAGGGAGTCCTTCACACCAGCCCACCCCCTGACCCCCAAGAACAGAACTTCATTATTGTCAGGATTCAACCTCAATCCACTAGCTGCCATCCATCCTCCAACCACCTCCAAGCACTCACACAGGACCTTCACCACCTTCACTGGTTCTGAGTTGAAAGAGAGGTAGAGTTGGGTATCATCCGCATATTGATGGACACCAAGCCCAAACCCCCTGATGATCTCTCCCAGCAGCTTCCTGTAGATGTTAAAAAGCATGGAGGGGAGGACGGAACCCCGAGGCACCCCACAAGTAAGTCTGAACACTCATCCCCCACCACAACTTTCTGGACACAGCCCAGGAGGAAGGAGCAGAACCACTGTATAACAGTGCCCTCAGCTCCCAGCTCCTCTAGACGGTCCAGAAGGATGTTATGATCGATTGTCGCGACCAAGGCAGTTTCAGTCCCATGAGGAGACCTGAATCCCAATTGGAAGGGATCCAAATGGTCTGCATCCTGCAGGCGTGCCTGGAGTTGTTCAGCAACCACCCGCTCAATCACCTTGCCCAAGAATGGAAGATTTGAGGCTGGGCGATAGTTGGCCATACTGGCCGGGTCTGAAGATGTTTTTTTAAGAAGCGGTTTAATGACCGCCTCTTTCAGCTGGTCTGGGAATGCCCCCTCACAGAGGGAAGCATTCACCACCCCGCAGAGCCCATTGCCCAGCCCTTCCCGGCTTGCTTTTATTAGCCAGGATGGGCAAGGATCAAGGAGACAGGTGGTTGGTTTCACGCATCCAAGCAGCCTGTCCACATTCTCGGGGGTAACGGATTGAAATTGATTCCATGCAACTTGACCAGACAGGGCTCTAGCACTCTCTCGCCCCGACCCTGCTCCCACGGTGGTGTCTACCTCCTTCCGAATATGAGCAACTTTATCTGCATAAAAATTTGAAAAATCGTTGCAGGAGGTCTTGGGGTCTTTACAAGGCCCCGGTGGTAAAGGTGGTTCCATTAAATTGCAAACCACCTGAAAGAGTCTCCTGCTACTATTTTCTGTAGATGCTATAGAGGCGGTGAAGAAAGTCTTCTTCGCCATTGCTATCGCCACTTGGTAGGCTCGACATTGAGCTCTAACCTGTGTCTGGTCCAATTCAGAATGAGTTTTCTGCCACTGGCACTCGAGCCGTCTCAGCGATTGTTTCCTCACCCGCAGCTCCAAAGAAAACCATGGGGCTGTCAGGGCTCCATGCAGTCGGAGAGGGCGCTTCGGAGCCAGACAGTCGATAGCCCTGATCAACTCCACATTCCAGCGGGCCACCAGGGAATCAGCTGAAAGGCCATCAACATGGGATAAAGCATGCCCTACCACTCTCTGGAAACCATTTGGATTCATTAAGTGGCGGGGGCAGACCATCCGCATTGGTCCCACCTCCCTGCAGAGGAGAAGGGTCACGGAGAAGTCCATTTGCACCAGGAAGTGATCTGACCATGGCACTTCTTTTGTTTCACTTTTACCTAGTGTCATATCACCCATGTCACTATTGGTGAACACTAGGTCTAAGGCATGTCCGTGACTATGAGTTGGGCCAAACTTATTCAGGGACAGCCCCATGGAGGCCATGCTTTCCACGAAGTCCCAAGCAGCCCCTTGTAAGGTCATGTTGGCATGGATGTTAAAATCCCCTAGGACAACCAAACTAGGTATCTCCAGGAGAACATCCGCGATGACCTGAAGCAGCTCGGGCAGGGAATCCTTGGTGCAGCGGGGAGGTCAGTATACCAAAAGGAATCCTGTACTGCCCCTATTGCCCAGCTTCCAGAACATGCACTCAGAGAACTGGGTCTTTCATATGCGCAGAAGCGCCAAATTGCACCAGTGCCTGTGCAGACGTGGCGCTTCAGGATGCGAATGCTGTGGGTTGCGGACGTGCCTCAGTCACGGGTTATGTCTGCAACCCGAGGTTCCACTGTACCAATTTTGTTTTAGGGCTTAATTTGCAGTAAATTTTATTCCTTTATTCATAATTGTTCTCACTGTTCTACTGTGAACTGCTCTTAAAATTTTTGCATCCATTTTGTCATATAAGGTTTTGCTTGTTCGGGCTTGGTGTCATATTTGAGTAATAGTTTATAAATTTTACCCAGAAGGTAGAACTCTGTTATGATGGACTCAGATTCTATCTTTTCACTGATTTTCACTGTATGTTTGCCATACAGTCTTTCTTGAATCTGGATATTAGTTGACAGTATGTAAGCAGTTTCATATTTTTTCTCCTCTTTAATACTTTGGCATGTATTTGATCTGTTCTTGAAGATGAACCATATCTTGGTACAATATATACCGTATTTTTCACTCTATAGGACACACCGAACCATAGGAGGGGGAGAACAAGGGGAAAAAAATTCTCCCCCTCTTCGCTCAGCGCCCCTTCAGCGAAGCGGGATGAGAAACGGAGCCCCTTCCATTTCTCCTCCAGCTTCACTGAAGGGGCGCTGCGCAGAGAGGAAACATTGTGCAGTGCCTCTCCAGCGAAGCAAAGCCTGGAGAGCAAGAGGGATCGGTGTGCACCGACCCCTCACGTTCTCCAGGCTTCAGGCGGCTTACCAGAAGCCTTCGGAGATCAGCAGGAACTTGCGCTGTGCTCCAAAGGCTTCAGGCGGCTATCCCTGAAGCCTGGACAGCGAGAGGGGTCGGTGCGCACCGACCCCTCTCGCTCTCCAGGCTTCAGCGAAAGCAACGCGTAGCCTCTGGAGCGTGGAGGGAGCGCTCCCTCTGCGCTTCGGAGGCTTCGTGTTGCTATCGCTGAAGCCAAGGAGCCTGCATTCACTCCATAGGACGCACACACATTTCCCCTTAATTTTTGGAGGGTAAAAAGTTGTCCTATAGAGCGAAAAATACGGTAGTCATATATTCTCCTATCAGCTCTAATAATAATATTGCAGTGGTGACATTAACAGTGCAGGTAAGGGGATTTTTGTGATTTTTGTAGTGCAACTCATGATTTGTGAGTTGTGCCCGTGGCTATGACGTGTGATTTGATGGTGAGTTTGGGGAGCCCCAATGCGAAAAGAGTGAGGATCCTTGAGGATCCGTGCTTCAAAACTACCTTTTTGGGCCATGGCGCTGCCAGGAAGCCGTGGATCCATAATTTTTATGGTGCAGGCTCTGCTCCTGGCTATGACGTGTGATTTGACAGGGAGTTTGGGTTGGCCCAATTCAAAAAGCGTGAGGATCCATGAGGATCCGTGCTTCAAAACCACGTTTTTGGGCCTTGGATTGGCCAGGAAGCCGTGGATCCGAGTTTTTTGTGGTGCAGGCGCTGCCCCTGGGAATGATGTGTGATTTGACGGTGAGTTAGGGGTGGCCCAATGCAAAAAGCGTGAGGATCCATGAGGATCCGTGCTTCAAAACCAAGTTTTTGGGCCATGGCATTGCCAGGAAGCAGTGGATCCAAGTTTTTTGTGGTGTAAGCTGTGCCCCTGGACATGATGTGTGATTTGACAGTGAGTTTGGGTTGGCCCAATGCAAAAAGCGTGAGGATCCATGAGGATCCGTGCTTCAAAACCACGTTTTTGGGCCTTGGATTGGCCAGGAAGCCGTGGATCCGAGTTTTTTGTGGTGCAGGCACTGCCCCTGGACATGATGTGTGATTTGACGGTGAGTTTGGGGTGGCCCAATGCAAAAAGCGTGAGGATCCATGAGGATCCGTGCTTCGGAACCACGTTTTTGGGCCATGGAGTGGCCAGGAAGCCGTGGATCCGAGTTTTCTGTGGTGCAGGCACTGCCCCTGGACATGATGTGTGATTTGACGGTGAGTTTGGTTTGGCCCAATGCAAAAAGCATTAGGACCCATGAGGATCCGTGCTTCAAAACCACGTTTTTGGGCCACGGTATGGTCAGGAAGCCATGGATCCGAGTTTTTTGTGGTGCAGGCTGTGCCCCTGGACATGATGTGTGATTTGACGGTGAGTTTGGGTTGGCCCAATGCAAAAAGAGTGAGGATCCATGAGGATCCATCCTTTAAAACCACGTTTTTGGGCCATGGAGTGGCCAGGAAGCCGTGGATCCGAGTTTTTTGTGGTGCAGGCTGTGCCCCTGGACATGATGTGTGATTTGACGGTGAGTTTGGGGTGGCCCAATGCAAAAAGCGTGAGGATCCATGAGGATCTGTGCTTCAAAACCACGTTTTTGGGCCTTGGAGTGGCCAGGAAGCCGTGGATCCGAGTTTTCTGTGGTGCAGGCACTGCCCCTGGACATGATGTGTGATTTGACGGTGAGTTTGGGGTGGCCCGATGCAAAAAGCGTGAGGATCCATGAGGATCCGTGCTTCAAAACCACGTTTTTGGGCCACGGTGTGGTCAGGAAGCCATGGATCCGAGTTTTCTGTGGTGCAGGCGCTGCCCCTGGACATGATATGTGATTTGACGGTGAGTTTGGGGTGGCCGATGCAAAAAGCGTGAGGACCCATGAGGATCCGTGCTTCGGAACCACGTTTTTGGGCCTTGGAGTGGCCAGGAAGCCGTGGATCCGAGTTTTCTGTGGTGCAGGCGCTGCCCCTGGACATGATGTGTGATTTGACGGTGAGTTTGGGGTGGCCGATGCAAAAAGCGTGAGGATCCATGAGGATCCGTGCTTCGGAACCACGTTTTTGGCCCTTGGAGTGGCCAGGAAGCCGTGGATCCGAGTTTTCTGTGGTGCAGGCTGTGCCCCCTGGGAATGATGTGTGATTTGACGGTGAGTTTGGGCTGATCTAGTGCAAAAAGCGTGAGGATCCATGAGGATCCGTGCTTGAAAACCACGTTTTTGGGCCACGGTATG
This sequence comes from Podarcis bocagei, assembly GCF_964188305.1. Lineage (NCBI taxonomy): Eukaryota > Metazoa > Chordata > Lepidosauria > Squamata > Lacertidae > Podarcis > Podarcis bocagei. The sequence goes on along the minus strand of NC_138138.1, from coordinate 14,346,910 downwards.
GTCAGGAAGCCGTGGATCCGTGATTTTTGTGGTGCAGGCTGTGCCCCTGGACATGATGTGTGATTTGATGGTGAGTTTGGGGTGGCCCGATGCAAAAAGCGTGAGGATCCATGAAGATCCGTTCTTGAAAACCACGTTTTTGGGCCACGGTTTCGCCAGGAAGCCGTGGATCCGTGATTTTTGTGGTGGATGCTGTGCCCATGGCCATGATGTTTGATCTGATGGTGACTTTGGGTTGATCTAGTGCAAAAATCATAAGGATTCATGAGGATCCGTGCTTCGGAACCACGTTTTTGGGCCAGGGCGTGGCCAGGCAGGCGTGGATCTGAGTTTTTTGTGGTGTAGGCTGTGCCCCTGGGAATGATGTGTGATTTGACGGTGAGTTTGGGTTGGCCCAATGCAAAAAGTGTGAGGATCCATGAGGATCTGTTCTTGAAAACCACGTTTTTGGCCCATGGAGTGGCCAGGAAGCCATGGATCCGTGATTTCTGTGGTGGATGTTGTGCACCTGGACATGATGTGTAATTTGAAAGTGAGTTTGGGCTGATCTAGTGCAAAAATCATGAGGATTCATGAGGATCCGTGTTTTTTAACCATGTTTTTGCGCCATTGCGGCACCACGAAACAGTGGATGCGTGATTTTTTTGGTTCCTCCTACAGACTAAGATGTGGTCTACAGTAGCATGGTGTTTTTATTTTGTTTCAATATAAAAATCATATGAATTCATGAGGATCCGTGCCTCGGATCCATGTTTTTATGGTACTGCAGCGCGGCAAAGTGTTGGATCCACGTTTTTTATAGTCCAGTTTGTAGGCGTGCCTTCTAGGTGTGATTTGACACTGCATTTGTTGGAATTATTTTTAAAAAAGTGGAGGATCCATGAGGATCCGTGTAGATCCGCCTTTTATGCAGACCCCAAAATACCCAACACATTAGGTTACATTCTGGCCTCTTGCACTGTAAAGTAGGCCCATAACTTAACACACGCGTAACTTGTGCACATTCAGCTTTATGAACTTGGCCAATAAATAAATAAGAAGGGGTTGGGCATCCAGGAAAAAGACTTTGGCAATTGCACCCAGCATTGAACCCAATAACTATAGGCGGTTTTGGCTTTAAGTGTGATCCCCAGATCGTAAGTTGCGGGCCTTACTGTACAGTGGTGCCTCGCAACACGAAATTAATTCGTTCCGCAAGTCTCTTCGTCTTGCGAGTTTTTCGTCTTGCGATGCACGGTTTCCCATAGGAATGCATTGAAAATCAATTAATGCGTTCCTAGGGAAACCGCCTTCAGACCAGGTCCGGGGACAGTCTGTCCCTGGACCTCTTCTGAAGGCGGGGGGGGGGGGGCAAGGGCTTTTCTTACCACCCCCAGCATTTTAAAAAACCCCGGGACAGCGGAGGACTTCTCCGCTGTCCGGGCAATCTTAAAATGCTGGCGGGCGGCATTTTAAAATCGCCCGGGACAGCGGAGGACTTCTCCGCTGTACGGGGCGATTTAAAAGCCCCTGGGAAGGCAGGCAGGGGGGACAAAGACTTTCGCCCCCCACCCGCCTTCAGAAGGTGTTCCCGCCCCCCCGCCCCGCTTCGGAGCAGCGTTCCGAAGCGGGGCGGCTGGGGCAGGTGTTCCCGCCCCCCGCCCCGCTTCGGAGCAGCGTTCCGAAGCGGGGCGGCTGGGGCAGGTGTTCCCGCCCCCCCGCCCCGCTTCGGAGCAGCGTTCCGAAGCCGGGCGGTGGGGGCAGGTGGGGAGAAGCGATCTCCCCGCAGCCCCTTGCTTCAAAAGAGGTCCGGGGGCAGCGGGAAGCGCTTCCCGCTGTCCCCGGACCTCTTTTGAAGCAAGGGGCGGTGGGGAGAAGCGATCTCCCCGCAGCCCCTTGCTTCAAAAGAGGTCTGGGGGCAGCGGGAAGCGCTTCCCGCTGTCCCCGGACCTGGGGCTGCGGGGAGAAGATCGCTTCTCCCTGCCGCCCCTTGCTTCAAAAGAGAAGACCCGCTGTCCCCGGGGCAAGCTTCGTTTTGCGAAGCAAGCCCATAGGGAAATTCGTCTTGTGAGGCAACTCGAAAACGAAAAAACCTTTCGTTTTGCGAGTTTTTCGTCTCGCGAGGCGTTCGTCTTGCGGGGTACCACTGTACCTGCAAACTGTGCCCATAATCCTCAAAGCCAGCCAAGAAGTTTTGTTACTGCTGGTAAATAAAAGACTGGGTCTCTCCTTGCTTCTGTGTACAGACTGGCGGCGGCTGAATCTTTCTTTGGCATAGACTGAGCGCATACCATTCATTTAAACCACGTGGTTTCCCTCCAAGAATCCTGGGAACTGTAGTACGTTGAGGGTGCTGGGAATTGTAGCTCTGCAAGGGGTAAACGACAGTTTCCAGGATTCTTTGTGCGCGGGGTGTGTGTGCTTTAAATATACAGTGCTACCTCAGGTTAAGAACTTAATTCGTTCCGGAGGTCCATTCTTAACCTGAAACTGTTCTTAACCTGAAGCACCACTTTAGCTAATGGGGCCTCCTGCTGCTGCCGCGCCGCCGGAGCACGATTTCTGTTCTCATCCTGAAGCAAAGTTCTTAACCTGAGGTAATGTTTCTGGGCTAGCGGAGTCTGTAACCTGAAGCGTCTGTAACCTGAAGCGTATGTAACCCGAGGTACCACTAGATGGGAATTGCATGCCCTCCAACATTTCTCCTATGAAAATAGGGACGTCCCAAGGAAAAGCAGGACATTCCAAGATCAAATCTGAAAGTTTCTGTCAATCCGTCACTGTCCCTGGAAAATTGGGGCACTTGGAGGGTCTGGGATTGCAGCTTCTCCCACCTCCTGGCACTTGATGTTGGAGGCAGCCACCTCACTTTCCCCGACAATGGGGCTAGATTTTCCCACAGCTTGTGTGAGCACTCAAAACACACCCATCCCCGCTTGCTTCAAGATGACGACTGGGCAGGCCTAGTGAGGCCAGCAGTGCTTCCAAGGAAACTCTCTCCGTTCCTTGCACTGTTTGCTTTGGGCCGGGAAGACGGGGGGCAAAGGTCAGCAGCGCCGCTGCTGTTTGCTCCATTGCTTTCCTCGCACGGAAGTTCCTCCCGGCGGCGGCGGCTGTGATCCTGCGGAGGCCAGGTGAGACCCTTCTTCCCTCCGCCCCATCCTGCTGTTGACACGTTGAATTTCCCAGGTGGGTTGGCACGAGTTGCATGCTACAGAAGGTGCATCATTTTGTATATTAGCCAAGGGAGGGGCCCTTGGCCACAACCGCCTCTTCCAGATCAGCCCTTTAGCGTCATCGTTTGGGGTTGTCGTTTGGGTTCGCACAAGGCATCGGCCCACAGGTGGCCAGGTGAAAAAGAGGGTGGGTGGGCCTTGCACCTTTTAATAGTTGGGTGAATTTCGGCAGATTTGTGTAATCCGGCCAACAGTTTCAGAATCCATCAACGTGCCTGCCTAATTGCCATTGAAATAAAAATGCAGTGGTACCTCGGGTTACATACGCTTCAGGTTACATACGCTTCACGTTACAGACTCCAGTAACCCAGAAATAGTGCTTCAGGTTAAGAACTTTGCTTCAGGATGAGAACAAAAATCGTGCTCTGGCGGTGCAGCAGCAGCAGGAGGCCCCATTAGCTAAAGTGGTGCTTCAGGTTAAGAACAGTTTCAGGTTAAGAACGGACCTCCAGAACGAATTAAGTTCTTAACCCGAGGTACCACTGTAATTGCGTTTGACTGGACTTAATTGTCCAGGGGTCCTTTACCTTTACCTTTTTTTAAACATGGCTTTAAAAAAAGAATCCTGGGAACTGTAGTTTGTTCAGGGTGCTGGGAATGAGAGCTTTGTGAGATCGGCACCCTTAACCCTTGATACAAAAATAAGAATCGGGGGTCCCTGAGGATCAATGCAGATCTCTATGTGCTGCCTTTCAACTAGATCTACTATTTTACGTACACAGGCATGTGAAAATGATTTGTGGTGCTCCAATATCTTCTTTTCTGGAGGGATTAAATAGTATTTTCTTTGGCGTTCCATTGCATGTGATAACATGTACACCATTCTATTTAAAGTGGAGCAAAAACATGTCTGTTGCCCATGCGTACACACACACACACACACACACACACACACACACACACAGACACACCCCAAACACCTGGAGTGAGCAACAATTGGTGTTAGGCAACAGTGCAGTGGAGGAAAGTAGACTGCAATCCGCCAATTTCTGCAATCCATCAATTGGCCAATTTCTGGTGAACTACCAAGTGCCTGTTCTGCAGGGATTCATGAAAAGGATGCTGAACACGGTGGAATTTTCACCTGGTCTTGCAAGGCACTTAACAAGCATTAAGCAGGTGCACAAACTCAGGAACACTGAATATGGATTAGTCATGCCTTAACATATCAAGAGGGACGCAGGTGGCGCTGTGCGTTAAACCGCAGAGCCTAGGACTTGCCGATCAGAAGGTCAGCGGTTCAAATCCCCACGACGGGGTGAGCTCCCGTTGCTTGGTCCCTGCTCCTGCCAACCTAGCAGTTTGAAAGCATGTCAAAGTGCAAGTAGATAAATAGGTACCACTCTGGCGGGAAGGTAAACGGCGTTTCTGTGCACTGCTCTGGTTTGCCAGAAGCGGCTTAGTCATGCTGGCCACATGACCTGGAAGCTGTACGCCGGCTCCCTCGGCCAGTAAAGTGAGATGAGCGCCGCAACCCCAGAGTCGGTCATCACTGGACCTAATGGTCAGGCGTCCCTTTACCTTTACCTTTAACATATCAAGAGAACCTGAGCACAGATTCTTGTTTTGTAAAAAATATCTCACATCACAAGGACTCGGTGGAAGATGGGTAGATATCGCTTGAGACAGTCCAGCTCATCCCCTCATTTTTGCTCCCTTTCATTCTAGGTGGAAGCGCTTTTGAAGTGTCCTAAAGTGTCCTATGTCCTAAGTGTCCTTTTCCCTGAGGGTACAAGGGGCCAGCAATGGAGACGGTTGTGATTGTGGCCATTGGGGTGCTGGCGACCATCTTCCTAGCTTCTTTCGTGGCTCTGGTTGTGGTGTGCAGGCAACGTTATTGCCGGCCCAAGGACTTCTCGAACCATTATGATACCAGGTGAGCGTGCAAATTTTTGAAAAAGAAACTGTGAGGATGCGACAGAACGTTCCCCTCCTCGTCCGTCTCTAATTCACCGGGTGATGCAGAAGAACTCTGTGCTCTCAAAACTGAGTGTCTGGATGGGGAAAAAATATTGAATATATGGAAAATAATTGTGTACAGCTGAAAACGCGGGCAGCATTAAGATAAAATTCAGCAGTGTAAATAAGTTTTGACGGATGCAATAACGGAAAACCGATTGGTATTGTTTTTCTAAAATATTTAAGATATGTAAAATGAACCATGGAAAGAGAAGAAGGGAAGTCATTGATATCTTAAGGATGTGAAATGAGTATTTGAAATTGTAAAACAGAAAATTTAATAAGAATTATTTAAAGAAAGAAAGAGGGGGAAAATGCTGATCTCAATCCCAGATCACTTTTGAACTTTCCCGACAGGCCCATCGTTGACTTCAGTGGCACCATGGAAACCCAGTCTGAACCTTCAGAACTAGAATTGGATGACGTGGTTCTAACAAACCCACATATTGAGGCTATCCTGGAGAACGCAGATTGGATTGAAGATGCTTCGTAAGTTTTGCAGCGAAGTCTCCCCAGGCAGCATAAAACGGGGAACAGGGGATATTTTTTTTATTCACCCAGAATTGGGACAGGTATTAGGAACCACTTCAGACATCTTCTTCTTTGGTGATCACTTGTAGCCGAACAAGATTGTCTTGCATGAACACGGTCTTAACAGTGAGTCTGTAAGTGACTGTGCAGGCCAATTCTGGATCCACACGTCCTTCCACAGTGGGGAGATAGGTTTCCGGGCGGGAGTTGATCATGGTGAGGGTTTGCCAAACATGCCTTCCTCTTAGCATGCTTCTCCCTTTCATCCTGAGTTTGAGTGTCTTCGAAGTTCGTGACACCTTTGGTAAAGGCTGATCTCCAACTGGAGTGCTCGCAGGCCAGTGTTTCCCACTGGTCAGTGTTTACACTACATTTTTAAAGATTTGCCTTGAGAGAGTCTTTAGACCTCTTTTGTAGACCACCAGCATTACGCTTTCCATTTTTAAGTTTGGAATAGAGTAGTTGCTTTGGAAGACGATCATCAGGCATCCGCACAACATGACCAGTCCAGCGAAGTTGATGTTGAAGAATCATTGCTTCGACACTGGCGATCTTTGCTTCTTCCAGTACACTGGAATTCGTTTGCCGCTGTAATTACCGTATTTTTCGCCCTATAACACGCACCAGACCATAACACGCACGTAGTTTTTAGAGGAGGAAAACAAGAAAAAAATTTCTAAATGAAACAGTGGATGCATGATTTTTGTGGTTCATGCTGTGGCCACAGACATGTGATCTGACAGTGAGTTTGGAGTAGCCCAATGCAAAAATCCTGAGGATCCATGTGGATCCATGCTTTGTAACCACGTTTTAAGTGGGAAGGGAAGGAAAAGCACTCAAGGGACAAGGAGCACGCGTGGGGTGTGTGGAGAAGGATGCTGCTAATAATGCTATTTAGCGAGCTGAGTGGGGAGAAGAGAGGGACAGAGAGCCTGCTTGCTTTAAAGGAGTCAACCGGACAGGAGCCGCTTACACTCATGTAAGCGGCTCCCCTCCCCTCCCGCTTTGCTCCTTTAAAGAAGCAGGCTCTCTGTCCCTCTCTCCTCCCCACTCAGCAGCTCTTCTCCCGCTTTACTGTTTTAAAGCAAGGAACGGAGGAGGGAAGGAAGGGGAACCATGGATCCTCTGCTCACGACTGCAGCAGATCCCCCCGCCATCCGTAGGCATTCGCTCCATAACACGCACAGACATTTCCCCTTACTTTCTAGGAGGAAAAAAGTGAGTGTTATGGTGCAAAAAATACGGTAATTAATACAACACCAGAGATTGTAGTCTATCTGAGTGTTTAGCACCAGGGTGTGAAACTCAGAGCAGCTGGCTAGCCAGACTTTTCCCATGGAAAATGCTCTATAATTTTTCATGTGGGGGGGTGGTGGAATAGCTGACTTTGATGAGAGGAAGATGAATGGTGCACTTTGAGAAATACCCCTTGCCATTAGAAGCAGGGAACCAATGAGATTTTTCAAAATTTGCAGTCTTCCCAATTTTGCAATGCAGCTCCCTAACCAATAATCACGTGTGCAATCAGTCCTGTGATTTTTTCCGTTTTCTGCGTTGACTGCAGAAGCTTGGATGACTCTTTCAGTGGTATCTGCTAAAATGCCTCATTGCTTCTCTAACTCACTGCTGTGTTTTCCCCCTCTTTCTTCCTCCTTTCAGGGGCCTGGTCTCCCATTGCATTGCTATCCTGAAGGTAAATCCCTTTTTGGGGGGTGGGGTGGGGTGGGGACTGCAATGTGAGGATGCTATGCTCGGAGGCCCTGACTCACACCATCCCTCTTTGGACAGATCTGCCACACCCTCACCGAGAAGCTTGTTGCCATGACGATGGGTTCGGGGGCCCAAATGAAGCCTCCGGCAAGCCTCAGTGACATCATTGTGGTTGCCAAGCGGATCAGCCCCAGGTGAGAGTTACCAGGGAGCGATGCCACACTGTCGGGAAGCAGTAGAGCAGGCCGAGGGAAGCTTTGCATCCCTCCAGGTGTTGTCACATGACAACAACAAGGGTGCAGAGCAGGGGTCAGCAAGGTTTACCTCGCCTGGGCTGGTTCACTCCCACGGAGATTGCTCCATGGGCTGGATCGCGTCTGCGCAGATGCGATTTTCGGCATCTGTGCAGACGTGATTTTCAGCATTTGCACCCCTATCTGGCTGGGTTTCCCCAGCCACTCTGAGTGGCTCCCAACAGAATATTAAAAACATGATAAAATGTCAAACACAAAAAATGTCCCTAAACAGGGCTGCCTTCAGATGTCTTCTAAAAATCAGATAGTACTGTTTTTGGGGGACAGGGGGCGGGCTGGTGTGGAGGACTCCCTGGTCCTGAATAGGGTAACTGTGCCCCTGAAGGACCAGGTGCGTAGCCTGGGAGTCATTTTGGACTCACAGCTGTCCATGGAGGCGCAGGTCAATTCTGTATCCAGGGCAGCTGTCTACCAACTCCACCTGGTACGCAGGCTGAGACCCTACCTGCCCGCAGACTGTCTGGCCAGAGTGGTGCATGCTCTATAGTTATCTCCCGCTTGGACTACTGCAATGCGCTCTACGTGGGGCTACCTTTGAAGGTGACTCGGAAACTACAGCTAATCCAGAATGCGGCAGCTAGACTGGTGACTGGGGGCGGCCGCCGAGACCACATAACACCGGTCTTGAAAGACCTACATTGGCTCCCAGTACGTTTCCGAGCACAATTCAAAGTGCTGGTGTTGACCTTTAAAGCCCTAAACGGCTTCGGCCCAGTATACCTGAAGGAGTGTCTCCACCCCCATCGTTCTGCCCGGACGCTGAGGTCCAGCGCCGAGGGCCTTCTGGCGGTTCCCTCATTGCGAGAAGCGAAGCTACAGGGAACCAGGCAGAGGGCCTTTTCGGTGGTGGCGCCCACCCTGTGGAATGCCCTCCCATTGGATGTCAAGGTGATGGACAACTACCTGACATTCAGAAGACATCTTAAGGCGGCCCTATTCAGGGAAGCTTTTAATGTATGATATTTTAGTGTTTTTTGGTTTCTGTGGAAGCCGCCCAGAGTGGCTGGGGAAACCCAGCCAGATGGGCGGGGTACAAATAATAAATTATTATTATTATTATTATTATTATTATTATTATTGTTTATTTCCTTGACATCTAGTGGGATGGCGTTCCACAGGGTGGGTGCCACTACAAAGAAGGCCCTCTGCCTGGTTGCCTGCAACCTCACTTCTCTCAGGGAGGGAACCACTATAAGGCCCTTGGAGCTGGACCTCAGTGTCTGGGCTGAACGATGGGGGTGGAGACACTCCTTCAGGTGTACTGGGCCGAGGCTGTTTAGGGCTTTAAAGGTCAGTACCAACACTTTGAATTGTGCTCAGAAATGTACTGGGAGCCAATGTAGGTCTTTAAGGACCGGTGTTATATGGTCCCGGTGGCCACTCCCAGTCACCATTATAGGTGCCGCATTCTGGATTAATTGTAGTTTCTGGGTCACCTTCAAAGATAGCCCCACGTAAAGCGCATTGCAGTAGTCCAAGCAGGAGATAACTAGAGCATGCACCACTCTGGCAAGACAGTCTGTGGGCAGGTAGGGTCTCAGCCTGCATACCAGATGGAGCTGGTAAACAGCTGCCCTGGACACAGATTTGACCTGAGCCTCCATGGACAGCTGTGAGTCCAGAATGACTCCCAGGCTGTGCACCTGGTCCTTCAGGGGCACAGTTACCCCATTCAGGACTCTCAATCACCCCTGAACTAAACTCTGCTCCTCCCTGACCATTGGCCATGCTGGCTGGGACTGATGGGAATAGGAGTGCAATGACAGGTTCTCCACCTCTGGTCTAACTAATGACTTTCCATCCAGGGTTGCAAAAAAAAAAATTAAAAAAATCCCCAGTGCAAAAAGCATGGGGGGAGAAACAGAAGAGACCCACAGTTTGACATTGTTGGGAGCCGCCCAGAGTGGCTGGGGAAACCCAGCCAGGTGGGCGGGGTATAAATAAATAAATTGTTGTTGCTGTGTTGTTGTTAGCTGCCACATGAAAAGTGTGTGAACAAACTATGGCCATTTCAGTGAACATGTACTGCAGAAGTACTTTAATGTTCAATGTTTGATGGTGTTTTTATATTTTGCTTGAAGCCCCCAAGAACGGCTGGGACAACCCACTCAGAGGGGTGGCATATGAATAATAAAATTGTGGGATGTGAAACACAAGAGCAGTCAAGTACAACATTCCTAGAGTGAACATGTTTACACATGGGGAGGAATGTTTGTCCAGCCAGCAGGTAAACTTCCTGTTTCCTTCTGGGCTGGGACAGACTTTCTCTGCATGTGACTAGAGGTGGGTGTGGCCTCACCTGTGCAGGTAACGACAAAAGCACAGGGCAGGGCAGCCATCTCTCTCTCTGTCTCTCTCTCTCTCTCTCTCTCTCTCTCTCTCTGACTACATGCATCGAAGAAGCAACATCTGCTTAGCCAAAGATGCTCTCTTGGCCTCCAGCCAAGAGCGAACAAAGGGACTGTCTCTTTATGAGATAGTTTCCAGGTGTATGTTACTTTTCTAAGCTAAGTCTGCCTTCTGGGATCCGATTGTGAACAGAATGTGAGCAAACTCTTTTTATAGTTTTATAGAAGACTGTGTCATGTCTTATCTTTTATGAGGGAATAAGGGGGAAATACCAGAACAGTTATTATAGAGGCTTTAGCGAGCCTGAGCAAACACATCCGCTGTGAGTTTAAAAAGGGGGATGTTACTCTGCTAAATTGTGAACTTGTTAACACAAGTTGGAAAGGCTGTAATCAAACAATATATCCTCTCCTGCATCCCTGAACATTCCCACAAAAATTAATAGTAGTAGCAGTAACATCAGTCTGCAGATTCTCCTTTATTCCAGCCCACTCCTTCCCCATCAACATGAGTTGTATTGGGCTAGGGCATATTGTTTATTCTCACACTCCTCTCTTTCTTAATGTGCCTGTAGCTCTTATTAATCCAGTACACACCACTTGTGTTACAAAGGGCCTTGAAAGAGCCATCTCTTCCCGATAGGCTATTGGGTTTCTTTTTTCTCCCAGGGTTGATGATGTGGTCCGATCCATGTACCCACCACTGGATCCCAAACTCCTGGATGCCAGGTGAGTAGGCAATGTTGGATAGGCGAGCTGTCAGTGGAGGATAACAGGAATTGTGCAACGTGGTCATACATCCTCTTTGGCGATTGATCGTGGCCAAGTAAGATTGCCTTCCATGAAAACGGTCTTAACAGTGAGTCCGAAAGTGACTGTAGAGGCCAATTCTGGATCCACACATCCTTCCACAGTGGGGTTATCATAAGTGAAAATCTGGACACAGAAGTTGTTGAGGTGTTTCAGGGTTTTTTTGCTTTTTTGTGTTTTTTAGCTATTTTTTAAGGAAAAGTGCAAAAATAAAACCCCAACACTTCCCATACGGGCTGCAATGATGCCAGACATTTTGAGTGCTTTTCAGAAATTCTGCCTAGGTGCCATTTTGAAGGACGAAACCCAGAGATGTTCAGAAAATGTCCGGGACATATTGGAGCCCTAGACATAGGTTTTTGGGTGGGAGTTGATCATGGTGAGGATTTGCCAAATGTGCCTTCCTCTTAGCTCATTTCTCCCTTGTGTCCTGGGTTTGTACTTCTTCAGAGTCCATGACACCTTTGGTAAAGGCTATTCTCTAAAAGGTCTAAACCACAGAGCCTAGGCCTTGCTAATCTGAAGGTTGGCGGTTCGAATCCCCGCAACAGGGTGAGCTCCCGTCGCTCGGTCCCTGCTCCTGCCCACCTAGCAGTTCGAAAGCACGTCAAAGTGCTAGTAGATAAATAGGTACCGCTCCGGCGGGAAGGTAAACGGCGTTTCCGTGCGCTGCTCTGGTTCGCCAGAAGCGGCTTAGTCATGCTGCCCACATGACCCTGAAAAACTGTCTGTAGACAAATGCCCGCTCCCTCGGCCAGTAAAGCGAGATGAGCGCCGCAACCCCAGAGTCGTCCAAGACTGGACCTAATGGTCAGGGGTACCTTTACCTTTTTATTCTCTAATTGCCTTCTTGAGCCACATTCATACCAAAAGTTCATCCCATGGGCTTTATTGTATTTTTGTTTTGTTTTATCATTGTGATAAGTGTTTTCCGTTATAGTGTTTATCATTATGATAGTGTTATAGCGTTTTATGAATTGATTGTTTCGGTTTTATGTCGTATATCGCTTTGGAATTTATACTGTATTTTTTTTAAAAAAATTGATTTTACAACTTCATTCACACTCATAATCACAAATAATAGAAATTACACAAGATTCTTCCCAATCTCAAGACTTCCCTCCTCCCCTCTGTGGGTTCTTTAAGTAACTTTTTAAATTGCATATTATAAGACCATCTAATTGACAGTCCTCCATTGTGTCCCAAATCTGTGCAACATTGCAAGAGTTATTTAAAACCTGCCAAAGAGTTCAAGTGTTTACAGTGGTCTTTCAAATATAATGTAACTTTGTCCCATTCTTTACTGAAGTTTTGATCCTCCTGGTTTCTGATTTTCCCGGTTAATCTTTCCATCTCTGCGTAGTCCAATAATTTCATCTGCCATACTACCCTGGTAGGTATCTTACCATCTTTCTAACTCTGGGCAAGAAGCATCCTTGCAGGTGTTGTAGCATACATAAACAATCTTTTCAGTTCCTTCGGTATCTCTGCATCTACGATTCCTAACAAAAAGGCTTCTGTTTTTTTAACAAAAGTTATTTTAAACATTTTTGTATATCACTTCCTAGAATTCCTTTATTACTTTACAGTTCCACCACATATGATAAAAGGTGCCTTTCCTTTGCCTTACATTTCCAACAAACATTTGAACTTGTCCTGTACAATGGTACCTCGGGTTAAGAACTTAATTCGTTCTGGAGGTCCGTTCTTAACCTGAAACTGTTCTTAACCTGAAGCACCACTTTAGCTAATGGGGCATGCTGCTGCCGCTGCGCTGCCACCGCACAATTTCTGTTCTCATCCTGAAGCAAAGTTCTTAACCCGAGGTACTATTTCTGGGTTAGAGGAGTCTGTAACCTGAAGCGTCTGTAAGCTGAGGCGTCTGCAACCTGAGGTACCACTGTACATTTTTGCTAATCTTCTCAGAGTTAAATACTAGCGATACATCATTTTCATATAATTTTCTTTTAAATTTCTTTTCTTTTGATTTTCTTTTAACGCATAACACGCTATATTGAATTGTTTTTAATCCCGTGAACAAACAACAAATAGTAATTCCTTTTCTGTGCCGGGGGCAGGGGAAGGGGGGCATTTGGCTGGATGGGTCCAGCTCCCTCCTTATTCTGACCAGTCTCCATCCTTTTGAAGGACAACTGCGCTGCTCCTTTCCGTCAGCCACCTGGTCTTGATCACCCGCAACGCCTGCCACTCTCCCAGCCGCATGGACTGGATCGACCAATCGCTGTCTGCGGCAGAGGAGCACATGGCTGTGTTGCGCGAGGCAGCCCTCGCCTCGGAACCGGAGCGCTCTGGGCCCAGTGGCGATGCTTTCCTGCAGGAGCAGTCGACGATCTGAGGGAGGAATCCGAAACCCAGAGCTCCTCGGATGAACTGCTCCCCGACGTTTCCTCCTCTCTTCCCCTCATCTAGCGCTGCGGTCGTGTGCCGCCCGCCGCATAGTGTAGTTTTGCTGCACGGTTAGCACCCCAAGAGATACAGGACTGAATCTCCGCTCCCTTGATGTCACAATTCTCTGCCATGTGTGGAACTGGTGACACTGAGGTGGTTTTGATGCCAGGGGATGCTGTTGTTGGTGGTTGGTTTTTTCCCCACAGCGAGAAGAAAAACATCATCTATTGTTGAAGTACAAATAAGGCCAAGTAAAGGGGTGCTGTGTCAAAAACTGCAAACCATACGGATTGCAAAGAGCTACTTTAGGTATGTCTGGAGTTTGAGGGCATGAATAGCAGGATTTCTGGCTTTGCGTTATTATCCGAGACCATTATTATTACAAGCTGCCTTTAAAAGCTCCCTCCATTTCTGGGAATGTAGAAATGTAGTTGGATTCTAAGGCCTAAAGTTTTATTTATATACTCTGAGCCTCCTACAATCCAAACTGAGGACTACAGAAAGCTGGAATGTACCACTCTTCTTCTTCCAGTACATTTCTGGTGCACAGAACCGAAGTTTAAGTTTAAATTGTGTTGTTGTTGTTTTAACGTTTAAAATGTAAGCAGATTCCTCCCTAATACAGCTTATGGCACTTCCACATGGATTGTTTTTATTGAGCATTCCTCATAGAATTATAGAGTTGAAAGGGACTCCATGTCATCTAGTCCAGCCCTCTGCAATGGTGAAATCTTGATTTGTTCACTTACAATTTGCGCAGAGGTTATATGACATCACTTGAAGTCCTGTGCGATTGTCTTTCACTTTCTGTACTGAAAAAAAGTCTGATAAGAAGAGAAGGAATAGCAAATTATCCTGGAAAGAAAGTGTGGCAAAATAACCACTGGCTTGTAATAACCACTGGATCTTTGTGTACAAATCAGAATGAATACGCAATAAACAGCCAGTTGGATTTCCCCTTTGTCTAAATTGGCTTTGTGCAAGAGGTTTTTCCTCCTATGCAAAGGAACATGTTTATACTTTTGGGATAAACCTGTCAGCATTTTTATTCCTTTGGAACTGTATATGCATAAGTTTCTTGATAACATATTTAGGGAGAGTGCTGCCGCCCATAGGCCTAACCATTTGGCCACCATGCCTTGCAAACAACTTCAAAACTAAAAGGGCCCTTTTCAAAATATATATTTGGAGAGGGGGGAAAATAAAATATTTAGGGCAGCTCTTCAGATCATCTTTCTCCCATCAAATCCGTGTATGTCCCACTCTGAAAATGAATTTGCTCATGCTTGAGTCTAAAATGAGAGGTGAAGAGACTGAGACCCATTCCATGTCGTGTTATCAGATGCAGATATCGCTCCATCAGGACCAGCCCAATACATTTAGCTGTCTATATGTGAGCATTAAACACATCCCTTGAAATTCAAAGTACAGGAGTACATAAGGCAGAAAACCCTACCAACACCTTTCCTTCTCCTTTGCAGCAAAAATACAACTGTAATAAATATAATAATTAACAATCTGCTTCTCTTTTGTGACAGAGGGGGTGGAAATGTCTTCACCCAGGGGTAGGGCCATACCAATACTAAAATCTAGATGTATGTGGGCTGTTTATGGCTCAGTGAACTCTACACATGTTCAGAGATATTTGTTACCAACACTGCTAATTTTCAAGAACATCCACTATCCCTTCTTTTTAAGGAAGATATGAATCTCAGTCAACCGATCCTTCAGCTGAATGCTTGTCTCACACAACTTCTCTCAAAACCACACTCCTTCCTAGCTTGGGCTGTGCAAATGTTTTCATCTGTTGACTTGACACTCCTATTTTTTCTCTTCATTCAAACTGTTCTCTTGAAATAAAATATGGGAGTTCCCATCACCTAAACTTAAGAGTGCTTCCAGACATGGGAGTCCTATTGCAAATAGGTGTTTGACATCCTTTTCTTTTTCTTTTTAAATGACAGGGTATTTTGTGGAAAGTATAAACCTGGATTAAAGGTGGGAGATACAGGCTGGTGTTTAGGTGCTTACGATGGGGGGCGGAGATGCTGTGAAAAGCTTGCATGCAAGAATGACACCAACAATAAATACCTATCTGGAACTATTGCTTAGTCAGGAAAATGGTTATCCAAAGGTGTGTCAGCACCATTTATAGACGTTGACAATGCTATGTAATTTGTTAAGACCTACTTTATTACAATGGGACACAGGTGGTGCTGTGGGTTAAACCACAGAGCCTAGGACTTGCCGATCAGAAGGTCTGTGGTTCGAATCCCCGCGACGGAGTGAGCTCCCGTTGCTCGATCCCTGCTCCTGCCAACCTAGCAGTCAGAAAGCACGTCAAAGTGCAAGTAGATAAATAGGTACCGCTCCGGGGGGAAGGTAAACGGCATTTCCATGTGGTGCTCTGGTTCGCCAGAAGCGGCTTAGTCATGCTTGCCACATGACCTGGAAGCTGTACGCCGGCTCCCTCGGCCAATAAAGCGAGATGAGCGCCGCAACCCCAGAGTCGTCCGTGACTGGACCTAACGGTCAGGGGTCCCTTTACCTTTTTACTTTATTACGATAAAATTTGCAACAGTTCTCTACAGAACATTGCTGTTGTCCCAAACTGTTCTTAGCTGTGTCTGAAACAAAATAATATATTGTACTGGATGGGACACCTGGATGTAACAACATGGTGTGATTTACTTGGAAACTTGTGTTGAATTAATGGCCCCATACATTTAAAGCAGTATTGTGCCACTTTAAAGAGTCACAGCTTCTCCCAAAGAATCCTGGGGAACGTAGTCTCTTAAGGGCGCTGAAAGTTGTTAGGTGACACCTGTTCCGTTTACAGAGCTAGAATTTCCAGAACGATTTAGCAAGCAATTCCTCTTCTCTGGAAACTGAAGCTGTGAAAGGGGAAGAGCCTAACAAATCTCAGCGCCCTTAAAGAAACTACAGTTCACAAGATTCCCCCCCCCCCATTTTTTAAAATTTTCCAAAATTTTAAACTAACAAACAAACCTACATCATAACTGTACTTAATCCAATCTCAATAACATTGTTAAGTGACTTCCTCAAATTCCCTTGAGTGTATTTCAATATATATCATTGTAACGGTTTTCCAAAACAAAATCTCATAAAATTTACCGTATTTTTTGCACCACAACACTCACTTTTTTCCTCCTAGAAAGTAAGGGGAAATGTCTGTGCGTGTTATGGAGGGAATGCCTACGGGTGGCATGCCTACGGATTTTCCTCCTCTAAAAACTACGCGCGTGTTATGGTCGGGTGCGTGTTATGGAGCGAAAAATACGGTACTTAGTCCTCTTAACATCTTTGTTTCTTTTCATCTTTGCTTTAAACATAATATTCTATAACTTCACATATTTAAATACTAATTTTTTTGCAAGTATTTCTAATTAATTTCTAATTTCTAATTAATTTATCTTAGCATATTTAAGTAAATAATCTTTGAAGTTCTTCCATTCTTCCTGGTGCTCCTCCTCCTTCTGGTCACGGACTCTTCCAGTCAGGTCAGCTAGCTCCAAAAAGTCCATCCTCTTCATAGTTCTCAGGATTTTATGGGGAAAGCCATGATGGTTTAAAGTGGTATGATACTTCAAACATCCCATGCATTTTTGTAAACCACTTTGAGGGTTTGTTTTTTTGCAATCAAGTGGTGTATAATTTTTATGAAATAAATATAAATAAATAAGATGGGGTCCTAAGCTGCATCTGTTTTCAAGCAGTGCCAACAACCACGGTTCTGTTATCATCACTGCCATCATGCCTCTTTTTTATTATTCTTACATTATCCATGCCTATGGTAGCTGAAGCTGAAGCCCAGCAAAATCATCATATATCAGGCCTTAGCAAGGCTGCACATGTTGTCTGTACATGTTAAATTCCCAAAATTATGGTGAGGGGTGATGACAATTCTATAACTGTCACACAACTCATAGTTCTGCGGTTAAATAACATCTGTTGATGAAATTTTATTGTAAACACCTTTGCTGTACTGTATTTCCCCCTCTGAACTTCCTCGCTAAAAAAAACCCCAAAAACCCCTTACAGTTGCATGCAAATTAAATGCATCTCATTCTGTTTCTTCCAAGCACACTGCTGGAAGCTGCCGTGAAAATTTGAAGGCGACGGTGAGTTTGGGTTTGTTGTTGTTGTTTAGTTGTATCCGACTCTTTGTGATCTCATGGACCAGAGCACGCCAAGCACTCCTGTCTTCCACTGCCCTTCGGCAAGTGCTTTTCTCAGCCTTGCACACACAACCCGTAACGCAGGGGTCAGCAAACTTACCGCGCCTTGGGCTGATGTCTCCAGCGCCGATTGTGTGGAGGGCGAGGGAGCGTGTGCCCTTATGCGTGCGCACACACTATTTCCGGAGCACTTCCGGGTCGGAGGAGCACCAGAAATAGCTTGTGTGCATGTGCATGGGCCTCCTCCGACCCAGATGTGCACCGGAAATAACGTATGCGCATGCGCAAGTAACGCATGCGCAAGTAACGCTTGCGCATGTGCACAAGCTATTTCCAGTGCTCTTCTGACCCGGAAGTGGGCAGCCGTGCAGTGCAGTGCAGCGCAGCGCCAGTAAGAGCGGGCGGTGGCGCCCAAGAAAGATGTTAAATTATTTTTGTATGTCACAACGGCCACCTGAATATTACTTGCTAAAAATTGGAAAACACAAGAACTACCAACAGTGGAAGATTGGCAGATGAAGATGATGGACTTTTCGGAGCTAGCTGACCTGACTGGAAGAATCCGCGACCAGAAAGAAGAGGAGTTGCAAGAGGATTGGAGGAAATTTAAGGACTATTTGAATAAATATTGTAATATAAAAAATTAGAAACTACTTGAAAGAAACAAATAGGCCTAGGATTAAACTAAGTTATAATTAAATAAATGGGATTTAGAAAGTTAAGAAAAGTAAATAAGATGGACTGTAATTGGAAATTGTTTTAGTTTAATAATGACGTTGGAAAGCTGTTACTTTTAATTACAAAGAAACTCAGAAGGGAGAGATTTGAGGAAGTTAACCAAGACGTTTAAAAAGTTGGATTTGTGAAGAATTAAGTTTTTTGGTGTGGTTTTCCGTTTTCATGTATCATTTTGCTTTGTGGTTTGTGTTATCACTGTGGAAAATCTAACAAAAATTTTTTTTAAAAAAGAGCGGGCAGTGGCGGTCGCCGCGGGCCGGATAAACGAGTCCCTCGGGCCTTATCCAGCACTCAGGCCTTAGTTTGGGGACCCCTGCCATAATGCATTGATTTATTTATTTTTAATCCAAAGCATTTCTGCACTCCCATATCATAAAATATCAGGGCAATGTACAGCTAAAAATAAAACACCCTTTAAAAAGAATCCAAATAATCATTAAAGTGGCTGGTTAATCGGTTTAAACAGCTGCAAAGACCTGCTGGTGTAAAAAGATTCTCAAGGGCTGTCCTAAGGTCCCAGTCTGTGGAATGCTCTCCCCATTTATACACCTTCATTATACACCTTCAGGCACCAGGCAAAAATGTTCCTTTTTAACCAGGCCTTCGCTTGATCTGATTCACATCCTATGCCCTTTTAAAAATATGTCTCTTTTTTCTTTGGAGGGGGATGTTATTGGGTTGTTATTTTTATTTTGATTATATATTTTGTGGTTTTTATGTTGATCTTTTCTGTGTACTGCCTTGAGACCTCCTGGTATAGGATGGGATATAAATTCAGTAAAAAAAAAAAAAATACATACCGGTAAATACATACATAAAAGCAATATGAATACTCTGCTCCCATCCAAAGGCCAAGGATGTGGTGTTTTTTAGTGATTGCACAACAGGCAGGTGTG
This sequence comes from Podarcis bocagei, assembly GCF_964188305.1. Taxonomy (NCBI): domain Eukaryota; kingdom Metazoa; phylum Chordata; class Lepidosauria; order Squamata; family Lacertidae; genus Podarcis; species Podarcis bocagei. The sequence continues at coordinate 14,327,781 of NC_138138.1, read as the reverse complement.
ATAAAGTCTCACCTGTTGGATTTCTTTCCACCACGCAGCTTAAAAACAAAACGAGCCTTGCATGGAAACAAAGGGAGCAAGGATTAATTAGTCGGTTGACGAGGCCAGAATTTTTATTTATGACTGTGGCTGCTGAACCTGAGTGTAATTCCAGGTAAATTCAGGCAAGAATACAAAATTTGAGAATATGGCACAGTAGTGCATTGCGATCCTGTAAGCTTCCTCCTGCTCAAACGGACATGTTGCTTTTCTAAGCTTTTTGCATGGCTTTTGAGTCGATTCCTAAACGTTACGCTTGCAAATTCTTAAATTGGCAATCGAAAGAACAAAAAATCCGTCCAGGGGGCACCCGGATTTGAACCAGGGACCTCTTGATCTGCAGTCAAATGCTCTACCACTGAGCTATACCCCCTCTTCCGGAAACATGCTGGACTTCAACGTAAGGAAACCAAACTCGAAAATCGCGTCTTTCTTTCCAAAAGGGATTAATTTATATTTAGCTGAGAAACGCCCTCTAATGCCAGAGCGTGCAAAGCACCGGTGCACCAAACGTCAAAGAATTGTTGCTAAACGTTAATTCGGTTACAACAAAAGCTGGTTACGGTCCCCAAACTTAGACAATTAGTGACTCATTGGGGAGCAACTGATTTCCGATTTAAGATACTTTTTTTTTTTAAAAAAAGGGTAAAAGCTTTATTTATGTTTAACAATTGCTGGGTTGTTAGCTGCGCTTTATATATGCTGTTTAGGGAAGCTTTTCATGTTTAACAGGTTATTTATATTTTAGTGTTTTGTTGAAAGCCGCCCAGAGTGGCTGGGGAAACCCAGTAGATGGGCGGGGTATAAATTATTATTATTATTATTATTATTATTATTATTATTATTATTATTATTATTATTTCAGTGGTGATTTGCTGGTTATATTTTATGATCAATGTACTTGCGATGCACTATTATAGTGTTGTTTGTTTCTAGCCGCCTTGGGATGCGTTGGAATGAAAACGGCATAGAAATGATTTATATATTTAAAAAATCAATTTATATAAAATATAAATTAAAGGTTTTAAGGCGGGCTCCTCCTGAGAAGTCTTTAGTCCCCAGTCCCAGATATAAGTGAGCTGCTTTCAAGTTGCGATCAGTACAGGGTAGCGCGTGAGAGTCTTAACCTCTGGGTCCTGGATTCGAATCCCGACTCGGGCAAAATAGTCTTGCGTTGCAGGGAGTTGGACTAGATGACCCCTGCGCCGGGTCACTTCCCACTTTATGATCCAGATGCTCAGGGAAACGATCAGTTGCTTTCATTCATTCATATGTTGTCCCAAAGTCTCGGGACAGCGTGGAATTAGGCAGCTCCAGAACATTTGGGGGTGAACCGCAGTTCCTCGGCGATGATGGGAAGTCACTCTGCACATGCTCGCTGGTGGCGGCGGCTTGCAAAACGACTAACGTCACTTATTATAATTTATGAAACCGCAAGAGTAGTCGATTTGTAGGGTCGATCATCTAGTCCGACAACCGCCCTGGGTCTACAATCCATCAATCCATCCATCCATCCATCAATCAATCAATCAATCAATCAATCAATCAATCCATCTATCCATCCATCAATCAAAACATCATTCCATTTCAGTTCAAGCCCTTTTTTTAAAGGCTGCACGGTTCTGTTCGGTTACACGGGAGCAGCGCCCACTGAAGTCAGCGGTGCGTCCGCTTGCTTCCAAGTAAACCACGCGGAGAAACAGGATAGGGTTTTGCAGGGGAAGAGCGGCTGCAGTTAAAGGCGCGGGTCCCTAGGTGGCGCTGCGGCCGGCGCTTTTGGATTTCCGCCTCCGCCGTCACGTGAGAGGGGCGCCGCCTCACGTGACGCGGGCGCCTCCCGAGGAAAAACTACTAACTCTCCCGGCAGGCCTTGCGCTTCCTTTTCATTTTTTTCCGCCGGCCGCGCAAGATGTCCAAGCGAGGTGAGGCCTAGCTTGCGGAGCCGGGGCTGCGGGTGGCGCGGAATCCGTCTCCATCCCGGCGCTTCGGCGGGGATAAGGAGACGCCTGGTGGCGGGTTGCGCGCGTGGGGACCTTGGCTGCCACGGGGGCTGGGTATTTCCGCGTGGAATACCGTGGGGTGCGGGGAAGGGGACCTTGGAAATCCAGAGGAAGCGTTGGGTCGGGTGGGAGAGAGGTGTTGCTTAAGGGCCCCGCTGGCACCCTCGCAAGCACGCGTTTCAGGGCCTTGAGCCGCATTCTGACGCGCTGTTAAGGAGAGGGTGCCGAGACGTGTCCGCGCCCGTGAAGCTGTACAGAGTTAGCGAGCAAATATACACGTCCCTGCTGGAGGAGAATTAAGAAAAACGGGTTGTGGGTTAGCAGAGGAAGGACATGCACTCAAAATACGTGCACTTGGTCTTAGGCCTAAGAGGAAGACTTGGGCAGGATTTGCAGCTTCTAGAGCGCTTTTAGTATGTGGGGTGCTATATCCTCTTCCCAGAATAAGGCCGCCTGGTCTTCTGCCCTGCTCTGGATTTTCCTGTAATGATGATGATAATAATACAGTAATAATAAGAATAATACAGTAGTAGTAGTAATAATAATAATAATAATGTATTTGTACCCTGCCCATCTGGCTGGGTTTCCCCAGCCACTCTGGGCTGCTTCCACAAAGACCAAAAATACACTAAGATGTCACACATTAAAAACTTCCCTGATCTTAAGCATGTATAGTTGTTGTTTTTCAAAGCCTAAGTTTAAAAATCCAGCTTCTATTGTGCTAGCCATCCAAAACATCTGCAGACGCTTAATATAGAATAAAACCACATCCAAATCTAACAGAAATGTTCGGTATAAGGACAGATAAAATAGAGGAGAGTCTCGTGTGAACTGTGTAAATCAGACCTACAATTAATGGCTATTTTATCAAAATTCTTTGCCCTGATCTTCCTAGCTGCAAGAGCAACTTTATAAGTTGTAAAGTTGGCAGCATCATTCAGCAGCCATGTCGCCCTCTCTATCGTAGTTAAAACGATAGTTTTTTATTAAAAAATAATTCCTCCCCCTGTTTACTGCTACCTCCAGTCCCTTGCCTTTATTTTCCCTCCTGTAGGATTTCAGATTGTAAGCTCCCAAAGGCCTATATTCTGTAAGGAACCAGGCAGTTGTGGGTTCAAACCGCTCATTGGCGGAAGATTCCTGCACTGGCGGACTTTATGATCCTCAGGATCCTTTCCAGCGCTACAATTCTGTGTCAATTGTTGGTGCTGTTAATATATATATATAATATATATATAATTAAAGAAAGAAAGACTAGGTATACAGTACCGTCATGTTTATCACCCAGGAGCTGTAAGCCTTAATCTTGCTTATTTCATGTTGAAATACATAGTACAGTGGTGCCTCGCAAGACGAAATTAATTCGTTCTGCGAGTTTTTTCGTCTAGCGAAGCACAAGTTGCTTCTCGAAGTCAAGTCGCAACTGTTTTAAGAAAAAGGAAACAAACTTGCAAGACGTTTTCGTCTTGCGAAGCAAGCCCATTGGGAAATTCGTCTTGCGACGCAACTCAAAAAACCAAAAACTCTTTCGTCTTGCGAGTTTTTCGTCTTGTGAGGTACCACTGTAGTTGGGCCTCCCCAGTGTTTCTGGATCAAGTATGGAAACTTGTGGCCCTCGGAACATTATTGGACTCCAGTGATCATCTTCAGCCCATGTGGCAAATTGCCAGGAGTGACAGATTGTATTCCACAAAATCTGGAGGAGCGCACCGCTTCCCCATACCTGGTGAACAGGGTGGGTTTCCCTGGGCGGTGTGACGTATGTAGTAGGTTTTCTTTTATTTCTTTCGTTTTGAAGAGCTGAAAGTTTTCATCTATCAAAATTGAATATCAAGTTTTAAGTAGCCATGCATGAAACTGCTTAGGTTTTGCGCATCACTCTTTAAAACTCGTCGTTTATTTCATCTTAATAGACTGGTACAGCTTATTGGAGCTGAACAAGACAGCAGTTGGTCATGGCAGCGGTGGTGAAAGTGGTTTTACGTATAAAAGGGGCTTGTGGGTGGAGAAAACCCTTCACTGTTTTGGGAGAAGCGAAACAGACCTTAAAAAGTGGTAGATGTTGCGTGGGTCTTGGGCTAACTGTATGTCTTTCATCCCTGTCTCCATAACAGGACGTGGTGGTTCGTCTGGTGCGAAATTTCGCATCTCCCTTGGTCTCCCTGTGGGAGCTGTTATAAACTGCGCAGACAACACTGGTATGTAGTAGTTGAAAAAAATAATATAGTACACCCCACTTGTTATTCTTTAAGCTGTATTACAAGAAAAGCTGAGGTGCTGAAATTTTGATGCTTGTTACAGAATTTTGCTGTGGAAAGGTACAAGTGTTCTTCTATGATTTGCCTGTAAAAGGTTCTGTGTTCAATCTGCGCCATCTCCAGCTGGGATGAGAAAGCCAGCAGTCTTTTAATAGAGTATTAAAGGGAAAAATAAGGTTAGAATGTGTTAAGATAATTATAGGATAGAAAACACAGGAAGATGGAAAGGAATTGCTGAAACAACAGAAGTGGAATACAAAAAGGGAGGTGTGAGGAGGTCGTGGAAACAAGTGAACGAAAGATAAGATAATGAATTGTTTTTGTTTTATTAGTTTTATGTGATAGTGTTTTGTAGTGTTTTTGTACTGTATTGCATTGTTTAGAATATTTATGTTTTTTCTTTTGTAGTGTTGTGTTTAAATTGTTGGGAAATTAATAAATATTATATATATAAAAAAGAGAGAAAGCCAGCGGTCTTGAGATTCTTGGGAGCTGCTGCCAGCCAACCTAAGCTCTAGCTTACCTTCGAATTTTGGGTTGCAAGCATCAGGGCAGAAGGGGGTGGAGGCAGTTGGAAGAAGCTTCCCTAAGGTGCATTGATCAGCATGCAACTTACTATTCCTCTTATCTGAAGAAGTGTGCATGCACACGAACGCTTATACAGTGGTACCTCGGGTTAAGTATTTAATTTGTTTCGGAAGTCAGTTCTTAACCTGAAACTGTTATTAACCTGAAGCACCACTTTAGCTAATGGGGCCTCCTGCTGCCGCCGCACCACCAGAGCATGATTTTTGTTCTCATCCTGAATCAAAGTTCTTAACCCGAGGTACTATTTCTGGGTTAGCAGAGTCTGTAACCTGAAGCGTATGTAACCCAAGGTACCACTGTACCAAGAACAAACTTAATTGGTCTCTAAGGTGCTACTGGACAATTTTTTATATACATTTCGACTGCGTCAGACCAGCACAGCTACCTACCTGAATCTATTCTTAGGTTGGTGTAGATGTTTGCTGGCTTTTTGTTCAAGCAGAATGGTGGCACATCATGGCATGGCTTCTACGAAGGGCAATGTATGGGTTCTTGATCCTAGCTGGGGAGAGAGGGGTAAAAGTGAATTCCATTGCCTTGATCTCTTTCCATTCTGAATTTGTGAGAAGGAGCGGCCCTTATTCAGTTCTGACTCTAAACAGCAATGCTCATCGAAAATGTAACTGGGCAGAAAGCAGCAGGTTTCCCCTTCTGAAAAGCACTTGTTGGGTCTGCTTTCCCGTGGCCCAGGGAGTTGTCGTAGAAGGGTACAGCAATAGCACAACTTTTGGGTGAGGTGACAGCTTGTGCTGCTTTGCTTCAATCAGTTGTGTCACATATACTTGAAGAGGAAGTCTCTTTGACCTTTGCTCCAGGGTGAATAGAATGATGATGATTCTGTTTCCTTTGCAGGGGCCAAAAATCTATACATCATCTCTGTGAAAGGGATTAAGGGGCGCCTGAATAGGCTGCCAGCTGCTGGCGTGGGAGACATGGTAATGGCTACTGTCAAGAAAGGCAAACCAGAGCTCAGGAAGAAAGGTGAGTGGTGGAGGAAGCTGGATTCGTGGATTTGAAGCCCCCTTACTGTGTTAATTGCATAGGGGCTACAGGTAGTGGGAAAATAGCTGATCATAAGGGAGAACAGTGTTGTGACCTTGATTGTGTTGATGAGAGATAGAATGCAGTCATTTTAAAATGATGGAAAATATTTGACCTAAATTATGTTCTAATTCATATGTCTCCAGGATGCGCATAAATTGGCTGTTATTCACAATTAAGCAGATTTTTTACCAGCTAAGTAGGTCCTTCAGTACTATCTAAGAGCATAATGTGTGGTCATGCAATGTGCAATTTTTTGCATATATATATAGAGAGAGAGAGGGTGTGTGTGTGTTAGTCTCCCAGAGGGCAGGTGGATTCTCATGTTAGTGTTGGATGCTATACCCAGAGCCAAATGTATGCTGCACTCAAAAAAATATTTTGCTCCAAGAAAAAGTGTATTGTGTCCTGTAGTTTAAATAATATGCTGGCCATTGATGTCCTGTCCATTAGAAATCGTGCTTCAGGGCCAAGGCTAGCTCCACCGAAACCTATGTACTGTACATCTTGTTTTCGTTGAATTAAATGGTAGGCTTAAGCCTATATAATCCATACACATACACTATCAACTATAGAACCATAGGAGGGTGCATATTACCTTTGAGTTTAAGCCCAAGGGTTGTGGTGTACCTGTGCTGGCTGCATATTATTTATTCGGCAGCTCGTACTGAATTTCTCTTCCTTTCTGCAGTGCATCCGGCAGTTGTGATTCGTCAACGGAAATCGTATAGGAGAAAAGACGGGGTGTTTTTGTACTTTGAAGACAATGCGGGGGTCATAGTAAACAACAAAGGGGAAATGAAAGGTATGGTTGCTGACTTGGGGTAGGAAGCCCTCCCCCCCAAAAGCCACAGTAGGCTTGCAACTTGCGTGGGCAGGGGTTGCGTTCTGGGGGTTGCACATGAAGCTGAAATTGCATATACAGTCATACCTCGGGTTGAAGTAGCTTTGGGATAAGTATTTTCGGGTTACGCAGAAGCGGCGACGCACAGACACTGGTTGCATTCGCTTCTGGATGCGAACGGGGCTCCGGAACGGATCCTGTTCGCATCCAGAGGTACCACTGTAATCAGAACAAGCCCAGAACTGCCCCCATGTGACCATCCCTACCTTTCTGAAGCCAGTGGGCCTCCCCCACAAGACTTGCTTAGCTGTCTCTGGAAGGCCCAGAGCCTGGGCAAAACCAAAATCCCAGGGCCTAGTAAGCAAGGCGAAGGAAGTGTTTGAAAGCTCTTTCTGCACTGAGAAAACCCAGCATGGAAAGAGCTTTTAAGCTCTCCCCCTTGCGTGCGTTTAGTTTGTGCGATTGTAGCTGGCTGGCCGTAAAGCTGCAATCGTGCAAGTAAAAAAGAGTGCAAATTGCGAGTCAACTATATTGTGAAATGATTGCTTCAGGTTTGGCTTTGCAGCTGAAGCTGCCATGACAGTATGTTAATGACTATTTCCCAAGACCCATTTATTAAATACAAATTCAGCAAATACGTTTCATAGGAATTCCTTTGCCAGTGCTTAATGGTGGTTTTTACAATTTTTGCCCCCTCCAGGCTCTGCTATCACAGGCCCCGTAGCCAAGGAATGTGCGGATCTGTGGCCCAGGATCGCCTCCAACGCTGGCAGCATTGCATAAACCTGTCTTGTAAAAGTCCAATAAAAAAAGTGGTTGTATCAAACTCGTTGACTTGTAGCAACTTCACAATTTGTGTAAGGTGTTTTGAGTGAGTGTCCTGAAGACAGCAGAAAAGCTTGGGTCAATCACTCTCCCAGCCCAATCTTATCTCATAGGGTTGGTGGGATAATATGGGGTGTCCCTATGTGTGCCTTGTGTCCCCTGGTGTAAATGCAATAGTCTGAAAGCTTCACAAGGACAGCTTTTCAACTGTTGGCCTTTCACTTGTCCAGTAACGGGGGTAATCCCTCTTGTTTAAACTTTCCTCCTATGTGTTCCCAGTTCAGTGAAATTATGCTTTCATGCAACTTTCCTGCAATTCATCTGTCTGCCAGAAAACACTAGGATTTGGGCTTGTATCCTAGACCTTAGGGCCTTAATATCAGTCTTCTGAGACTCGGGAACTGCTTTCAGCAACAAGTGTGCAGGAAGGTTAGCTGATCTGTAAGTCATCCTGTGATCCAGTTACGGGTATGTGGAACCAGTTGAATAAGCATACTCTACGGTGATTTCCCAGCTTGTGCAAGTGTCAGTTCTGGTTGGCCTTTGGCATTACACTAGTCTGTATCGTGCCCAGTGTTCTTCTGCACCTTGTCTGTGATCTTTTGGAACATCTTTCTGTACTATTTATTACTGTTTAAAAAGTTGAGAACCTAACCATTTGTGTTAATTATGCAGTTATACCTGTATCAGTTCCTCAGCAAGGATAGTAAAATTAAAATATTTTGAACTTTGAAGTTCCAAAGGTGTTGCCGAAGGTATTTCAAGTTTAACTTTTAATCCGTATGGGATAGAGACTTGGGTAGGTTTTTTCTATGCTTGTACTGTCCTATTTTAACTCTGGGCAAAAAAAAAAGTTAAAATAATTTTAAGCTGTAAAATATATAATGGCAAACCGCTAGATTAGGCTTCCTCAGAATTCGGCCCTCCAGATGTTTCGAGACTACAATTCCCATCATCCCTGACCACTGGTTCTGCTAGCTAGAGATCATGGGAGTTGTAGGCCAAAAACATCTGGAGGGCCAAGTTTGTGGAAGCCTGCGCTAGATAATCCTGTAGTGATTATCTAGTGGGATGTGTACTTTTTAATGTACTCCTTACACCCTGTTGGGTGTAGGTCCTTCGCAATAAGAATTTTGTTCAGTACAGTCATGGGGAAATAGCAGAATTCTCTACTTTTATTTCTGTATGTCAGGGATCACCAAACCTGTTGGACTAAGGAGCACATTTAGGAATTTAAAAAACTCTGCTGGGCACCGCAAAATAGCAGTTTCATAAGAATAGCACAATGATCAGCCTCCCACCAACAGGCAATAATTATTATTAATAATAATTTATTTGTACCCTGCTCATCTGACTCTGTTTCGTCATCATTTTTTTATTTGTATACCATCTTTCTAGCTTGCAATACTCAAGGTGGTTTACAAGCTGAAGAAACAAAAAATGTACAACTTACAACCATCGAATGCAATACAAAAATGTGATAATAAAACAAAACTTTAAGCAACCTACATCAAAAAGTAACATTCAGCATTTATTAGATAGTACAAAACAATATCAACATATAAAATTTAAACAGAAATCCACTCAACAGTTACAATAAATAATTTCTAAACTATAATCAATGAAACAGCAAGCCGCAGTACATAAAATAATACAATACAAATTGAGAAGCAGAAACTAAAGGGTGGAGCAAGGCAGGTGGAAGGAGGCCTTGCCTGATGGAGTCTCTCCCCTCAGTTCTTCCTCCGGGTGGCTTCCAACAGAGATTAAAAATACATTAAAACATCACTGGTAATAAGCATATATCACTAAACTATTAGACTAAAAAGCCTATTTTAGGGGAAGTGTATGAAATTTGAAGGGACGGGACCTTGGGAGTTGCCAAGGAAGGTTTCTGAGGGCATCATGCCCACGAGGGCCATGTTGAACTCGCAGCACAAATACGGCAGGGTGAATTGCTGAGCTCCGAATGTGATGTCTACATTTGAGTTCTCCCAAGTATGTATGTGATGTCCTTAAAAATATATATACGTACCTTGCTGTGCATGCATATGGCTCCCAGCCGAAGAAAGAAGCAGCTAAGAAATCGAGGAGAAAATAATAATTTTTTTCACGGAATAGAAATATTACCCAAGATCTTTAGCGTTTTTGTTAAAAGATTTTTATTACGTATTCTATTTGAGAAATTCCAACTCCCATGGCCCATTTTTGAGGGTAGGTTCCTTCGTGAAATAAGAGGATTTAAAACAAGATATTTATGTGCATTGGCTCAGTGTATCTGGCTGTTAACCAGAAGGCTGGTGGTTTGAGCCCACCCAGGGAAGGCTTGGGGCAGAATTTCTGAATTGCAGAGGGTTTGATTAGATAACCCTTAGGGTCCCTTCTGTTCCACTGGAAAGCATTATCCCCGCTCCCCTTAATCAAGACATACCATGCCTGAGACGAGTCATCTCGAACCTTAACAACCTGTTGGCAACCACTTGGTTGTTAGGAGGCAATTGTCTATGCTGATAGCATCACAGTGACACTGATTGTGTGGTCAGGAAGTAGTGAAAGTTGCTGGGGAGGCGACAGGGAAAGTGGTACAGCTGGGAATAGCGACCAGTGGCTTTTTCTCTTGCCTCGGACAAAAGATGACTTGCGTCACACGGAGATGCCTACAAAGGCAAAAGGAGTTCATCCTCGATGGTGTGGCCGTAGACACTATAGCAAGCAGCTACACCAACCTCCTGCCCAGGCTGTGGTCTGCCTTGCCTCCTTATAATGCTCAGTTGGACATCCACGCGGCCAGCTACTTCTCATCCCCAGTGGTCAAATCTGTGCTGAAAAGGACAGAACAGGTAAGTGCATCTAAAGGATAATAAAACCAACTCGGCTGGCAATCACACAGGTACTGCAGGATCTACTCACTGGTGATCCTGCAGGACAATTTTCCGTAGAAACTTGCTCCTAGTTTGTGGTCCGCAAACTGCCCACTTGGAGCTTTCCGGCCAGGCCAGCCCCTCCATCCCATAATAGTTTGCTGCCATTGATTTCCTTGGCTGTGCAATGTGTCTGCATTTGCAGTGCTAGGGTGAGTCGCCACGTGCTGCAATTTAATTCACATAATTGCTTAGCACAGCTCAGTAATGCCTCTTACTGGTATGTTAGAGCTTTGCCCGAGAACGGAAAGCATTGTGCATCTTTCTGAAAGTGTATAGTAATCGAATCCATTGCTCTTGGAGTGGTGTGTGGGTTTGCCTGCCTGCCTTGGAGGTTGTTAATAAAAGGTTGGATCAGCATTTGACGTGCTTAGCCATACAGAGGTTACTTTTTTGCCCATTAGGCTAGTAAAATCCATTGTTGCTTTTTCAATTATTTTAAATCTAGGTTACTTCTGGAGGCAGAAGAATTATGCCCCTGTCAACCTCTCTTAGTGTCCAGCCAGATTCCAATCCATTCAGCACATTGAAAGTAAATGGGGAAAATATAATGAAGACCCAATCACCACCAGGCTCCTGAATTGTGCCCTAAATAAAAAAAATAAATTGTGTCCTACTTAAAAGACCTTGGAATGTTCCCAAAAGATAGATAGGCTGTGCATCTTCTATAGGTGTTCAGAAGGAGCCTATAGAATGGCCTATGGGTGTTCAGGAGGGGTGTGTGAAATCTTTAATATCTTCTATATTTGGACTTCCCTTTCTTGGAATGTTTCGGCTTTTGCTGCTTGATGTCACAGCTGCCTCTATGACCTCACTGTACGCACCACATGCCCCTATGACATCAGCCCCAATTACATTAGGAAAAAGGGAAGGAATGTGATGGGCAATGTGAAAAGTTGAAAGGACTCCTCCTTCCCCACCCTGCAAATTTTATCGCTTCATCGTGCCCAAAAATATCTTAACTAGAAGGATTTTTTTTAAAAAAATGAGTTCTGTACAGCCCCTAGCACGTTGCTGGTACTAAATTGCTAAGCAGCATTAGTAATATATTTTTAAATTGCTTTTACTTGTTACAGACCCGCGGAGGTACCTCGAGGGATGGCTGGATAGTAGACTATTTTCATATCTATGGGCCAGGACAGAGGTACCTGAACAGGAGAAATTGGGCAGGGGCAGGTGAGAGAAATACTACGACTTTTCTATGCCTGTGTTTTGTCGTTCCTCCCTCCCTCCCTCTCTCTCTCTCTCTCTCTCTCTTTTTTTTTTTTTCTTCTTGGAGCTGTTCCCCCCTATTTCATTGTGGGAATCAAAGGCTTTTGAAGCTGTTTGATGCTGCAGAAATGACTTAATTCAGGACACATCCATGTGATACATTTAAAGCAGTATATACAGTGGTACCTCGGGTTACATACGCTTCAGTTTACACACTCCGCTAACCCAGAAATATTGCTTCGGGTTAAGAACTTTGCTTGAGGATGAGAACAGAAATTGTGCTCCGGCGGCGTGGTAGCAGCAGAAGGCCCCATTAGCTAAAGTGGTGCTTCAGGTTAAGAACAGTTTCAGGATAAGAACGGACCTTCGGAACAAATTAAGTACTTAACCTGAGGTACCACTGTACCGCCATAAACAAGCACGGCTTCCCCCATGGAATCATGGGAACTGTAGTTTGTTAAACGTGCTTAACCCACCCTATTTCCTTCATAGAATGACAATTCTCACAGTTCCCTGGCAACGTGGGAAAACCCCACCTAAGGTCTCTCACACAGACAAATCCTTTACTCACTAGCAATGACGAGAGACATCCAAGAAGTCTGCAAAAGCAAAGTTCTGTTTCTTGCTCTAGCAGGAAAGATTTGTACAGTAGTATCTCGGGTTACATACGCTTCAGGTTACATAGGCTTCAGGTTACACACTCCGCTAACCCAGAAATAGTGCTTCAGGTTAAGAACTTTGCTTCAGGATAAGTACAGAAATCGGGCTCTGGCGGCACGGCGGCAGCAGGAGGCCCCATTAGCTAAAGTGGTGCTTCAGGTTAAGAACAGTTTCAGGTTAAGAACGGACCTCCAGAACGAATTAAGTACTTAACCCGAGGTACCACTGTACTGAGGATGCTAGACAGATAGTAACTTAGACATTTTATTAATGACCTGGGTGGATGCAAGAAGGAATGTTATAAGAATTCTAAGGTCTCAAATATAGAATAAATGTTCATAAATGTACAAGGCAAACACATACATAAGTACATAAACCACATGTCTGAAATAGGTCAGGAGAGCAATCCTGAAGCCATTTTGACCCTCCCAAATTGACCTCAAATATTTCTCTGCGAGGAGGAGGGAAATGGGAAAAGCTTTCCAATTGTCTTTGGACTGTAGGGGCTTACACCCTCCTGCAAACACAGTCTGGCAAGTACAGTCGAACCCCAGTTTTCGAACGTAATCCGTTCCAGAAGACCGTCCGACTTCTGAAATGTTTGAAAACCGAGGAGCAATGGGCAGTCTGCAAAATCCACTGAGAAAAAAGAAAAACGCAGCGGAAGCCGTTCAACTTCCGATGCGCGTTCGAAAACGGAAGCAATTACTTCCGGGTTTTTGGCATTCGGCTTCTGAGATGCTCAAAAACCGAGGTTTCACTGTATCTGTTAAGCTGAGCAAACTCAATTATGTGCAAGAGATTCAGGAACTAAAGTATTTACCATCACCTGGGTAGCCAGGCTACCCAGAAAATGCAAGAGTTGTTCGCGACTCGATTTAACTGTTAGGGGTCCTTTAACTTTACGAACAGGACACGGGTGGCGCTGTGGTCTAAACCACAGAGCCTAGGGCTTGCTGATCGGAAGGTTGGCGGTTCGAATCCCTGCGATGGGGTGAGCTCCCGTTGTTCGGTCCCTGCTCCTGCCAACCTAGCAGTTCGAAAGCACGTCAAAGTGCAAGTAGATAAATAGGTACCGCTCCGGCAGGAAGGTAAACGGCGTTTCTGTGCGCTGCTCTGGTTTCGCCAGAAGCGGCTTAGTCATGCTGGCCACATGACCAGGAAAAACTGTCTGCAGACAAATGCCAGCTCCCTCGGCCAGTAAAGTGAGATGAGCGCCGCAACCCCAGAGTCGTTCCCTACTGGACTTAACTGTCAGGGGTCCTTCACCTTTACCATAAGGCATTATCAGGTATCCTGGCAGACAGGAGAGAAGCAATACTCTCAAATTTCTGCTAGAGGTGGCCTCTTCCTGTGATGCATGTATGATGTTTTGGGGGGTGGTCTTGGGGTACAGGGTGGGCAACTTCAAAAGCCATTATGGGGTCTTGCGCACCATTATTCAGGGTTCTCCTCTATCCTGCGTGTGGTCACCCTGTTGCAACAGTTTATTTCCTTTTAAATGAAGAGCAGGCTTATTAGCCGCTTTGCTTTCAATATACAGTGGTAACTTAGGTTAAGAACTTAATTCGTTCCGGAGGTCCGTTCTTAACTTGAAACTATTCTTAACCTGAGGTACCACTTTAACTAATGGGGCCTCCTGCTGCTGTGCCGCTGCCACACAATTTCTGTTCTCATCCTGAAGCAAAGTTCTTAACCCGAGGTAATATTTCTGGGTTAGCGGAGTCTGTAAACTGAAGCGTCTGTAACCTGAAGCATCTGTAGCCCAAGGTACCACTGTACAATGGTACCTCCGGTTGTGAATGGGATCTGTTCTGGAGCTCCGGTCAGATCCTGAGGAATTCGCAACCGGAGGTGTCGCTTCTGCGCATGTACGCGGCGTGATTTAGTGCTTCTACACGTGGCGCAATTTAGTGCTTTTGCACATGCAGCGAAACCTGGAAAAATAGTTCCGAGTTTGCCGCATTCGCATCCTGAAAGTACCTCAGGTTAAGAACTTAATTCGTTCTGGAGGTCTGTTCTTAACCTGAAACTGTTCTTAACCTGAAGTGCCACTTTAGCTAATGGGGCCTCCTGCTGCCGCTGCGCGATTTCTGTTCTCATCCTGAAGCAAAGTTCTTAACCTGAGGTAATATTTCTGGGTTAGCAGAGTTTAACCTGAAGCGTATGTAACCTGAGGTACCACTGTACTCTGGTTGGCCTCTGCTTTCTTCACGACCAGGGAGGGCTCTATACAGGCTCTGGAAACCCCATAAGGGAATTCGAGGAATTATCTTACAGCAGGGGTAATAAATAATTAGTTTCTCCCCCTCTCCTACCCCCAGAGTGGCTGGGGAAACTCAGCCAGATGGGCGGGGTATAAATAATAAATTATTATTATTATTATTATTATTATTATTATTATTATTATTATTATTATTATTATTATTATTACAGGTCATTCTCCGCAGCAAGTGGCTGGCCACTATTGGCACTTGATGGACGTAAAACCGGTGAAAGGGTACAATGGACGTTACGGCTACCGCCGCAACACCCCTGATCTCCGCACTCGTTCCTCTTGCTTTGGCGAAGTCACATGTTTCCCCATCCATTGAAGCGTAGAATATGATTTCTTCACTGCCTTCCTCTCATCACACTCTCCATTTGTTGTCATTTATATTGATTTATCCAAAATAATAATAAAAATACTTTTAATTTATTTACATGAACATTGTGTGTGTGCTTCTGTGTTATGGGGTGAAAGAAGAATAATGTTACTGTGATAGGAATTTTGAGGTCTTAGATATATGGTAATGTCCATAAGTGTACCAACCAAGCACGTACATAGATCAGCACAGGAAGACCAACCTGGAACCATTTTGATTCCTAAACTGACCAAATGTTTTCTCTGCAAGGTCAAAGTGGGAAACCTCCCCATTGTCTCTTTCCTCACAAATCCTGTCTTAAGGGCACATTTAAGATATGAATAGGGTGTGAGCCTGTGACCTGGCCCAGGAACTAAGTATTTATCATTACAAAAGACTGGCCAGGCTCCCCAAGCAATCCAATCAAGGTACCTGCCAGACAGGAAATAAACAAGGACAGGAGAAAAACAAGATTCAAATTTCTGTTTTAGACCGCCTTTTTTGTGATGTAGGTATGATGTATCTGGGGGGTGGTCTTAGGTTACACCCCTTCTGTGATGTATGTATGATGTTTCTGGGGGTGGTCTTGATCTACAGGGTGGCAATTTCAAAAGTCTTTATAAGGCCTTGCGCGCAATTTTTCTGGGTTCTTCCTCCTCTCCTGCGGGTGAGGGGAGCACCCTGTAGCAACAGATCAATAAAGATCAAGCTTACTAGCTGCTTTGCTTCTCAATATTCTCTGGTTGGCCTCTGTTATTCTCTCCTACCAATAGGGAACCTATGTAAGGACTCTGTATGGGCTCTTGGATACCCCATAAGGGAAAAGGGCAATTTTTGTTTACAACATTACAAAGGTTGGTGCCTCCCCCTCTCTCTGCCTAGCGGTGGCAAGAACCTAGGGGGTCCCAGGAACTCACCCAGGGCCTGTGTTCCTTTTGTTACGGAAATTATGGGGGGGGGCACATCTTTAAAGTTAAATGTTACAAATATTATGCCTGAATGTATCCTTTCAACTTGACAGCTCAGGGAAGTTAACTAGCTTTAAAAATAATATAAAATCAACTCCTTTGCCGGTTTCCTCCATTCCAAAGCTATTTCCCCCTTGAAAGGGACTCCAGGAAGTTCCCAGAGGTGACAATTGCTGAGCTGATCGTTGGCCAAGGAAAGCCCAATCACATCACCAAATTTGCCAAGGGGCCAGACATGCAAAGGAAGTTCTATTGTACTTTGGGTGGTGGGACTTTAGAGGTGTTTGCCTATGCTAATCTTACACCTGAGTCTTGCCCTGCCATGTCTGCTTATGCTAATCTTGTACCAAGGACTTGTCTGGACATGTTTGCCAAGGTTAAAAAGGTAAAGGGACCCCTGACCACTAGGTCCAGTAGTGGCCGACTCTGGGGTCGCGGCGCTCATCTCGCTTTATTGGCCGAGGAAGCCGGGGTACACCTTCTGGGTCACGTGGCCAGCATGACTAAGCCGCTTCTGGTGAACCAGAGCAGCGCACGGAAACGCCATTTACCTTCGCACCGGAGCGGTACCTATTTATCTACTTGCACTTTGATGTGCTTTCGAACTGCTAGGTTGGCAGGAGCAGGGACCGAGCAACAGGAGCTCATCCCATTACGGGGATTTGAACCACCAACCTTCAACCTAGTGTAACTCCTGTCTACCCCTCCCCGTTTGTGACATGTCAGTGATGTAGCAATGATGCTGTACGAACTGTATTCTGGGATATGGTGGGAAAGTTTTAAAAGTCTTTGTCACCCCATCCTTGGGGTTCAAAATTCCTCTTTGAACCTGTTGTGCAGTAAACTTTGGTCTACAGCTATTTGCTCCGGTTGGTGGCTGGACTCCTTCCTTTATTCCGCAGGGACCCGCGGGCTCTGCCCGATGAGCTGGGTGACTGAGCAGCCTCACACCTAGATTTTTCCGTAACACTTTGGTGAATTGAGACGCAGCAGAGACTGTTGCAGCTTTAAGAAATAGGGTTTATTCTCCTGTTTGCACCTTCAGTCTGCATGGAAGGAGTCCAGATCTTGCAGGATGTTCATTTCAAGAGGGTAGCAGTATGCCCTGCTTCTGTGGTTCCCCTCCACTGTTGGAAACTGGATGCTGGGACAGAAAAGCCTTCTTTCCTTATCAGGCCTGAGTTGACGCAAAGAGCGGGGAAGGGGCTCAAAGCAGGACCCCCTCTAGCACACGCTTTTGGTACACATAGTGAGAAAGGCAGCATAACAATAAAAGTAAAATTCCAATAAAAGTCCACGGACCAGAAATAATATGGGCAGATATTTATATTTATATTATATTTACTTTTTTCTTTAAAAAAAGTTTAGGGGTAGTCTCATTTTGACTCAAGAAAACCACCATTTTATAGTTCAAATGGGGGAAAATAAATATAGTAAATGAATAAAAGGCCGCCATCGGGGGTAGCAACGGAACTGACGATTCACTGTGCTAGAGAAGAAACTAATTTTTATTTTTGTAGTTTCTGCTCTTGTTAGATTCACAAAATGTTTAGCGGTATGCGTCCCCCTGTGTCCCCCCAGAAAAAAGCACCAATTATATCATATCATAGTATAATAATATCTGCCCATATAATTTGACTTCGATTGTTATTATATTGTACCTTTGCCATTTATTTATTTCATAAAGTTTATACACCACTTACTGCTTAAAAAAAGAGAAAAAGCCCTCCTTTTTGCTGCTGGCAATTTCAACTGCACAACCAGAAACGACAGTGAGGAAGAAAGCAAGAGAGCGAGAGGGAAAGAGAAAGAGTTATGCGCCTAGAATTCATAGAAGCAGAACGGTAGGGACCCCCGGGGTCATCTAGCCCAACCCTCAAAAATGCAGGAATGGCGCGCCTCCGTATAGGCGCCTGTGTCCTTTAGAGCCACATTGCGGCCGAAAGCGCAGGTTCGATTTCCTGCAGGCGGGGTGGACTGGGGGAAAGAGTTGTGCGACGTTATCACGCCGCGACGGCTGAAGAAGAGAACTGGAGGCGGGGTGCTCGGGGGGGGGAGAGTGTGGCAACGTCATCACGCCGCGACGGCTGAAGAAGAGAACTGGAGGCGGGGTGGGCGGGGGGAGTGTGGCGACGTCATCACGCCGCGACGGCTGAAGAAGAGACCGGAAGGGGAAAGCGGCGAAGAAGCAGCCGGACGGCGCGGCCTCCTCCGCAGTCAACATGGGGGGAGGCGACCTGGTAAGGACGGGGGTGGGGGGCAGAAGAGGGTGGGGGGAGGACACTGGGGGTAGTCCTTCCCCCCAAAAAAGCTGTGAGCTGTTGACAAGGAAGGGTGGTGTGGGAAGTTCGAGCCCCAGTGGAAGCACTGAAGTGTTGTGGGGTTTTGTGTTGATTTTCCAGGGGCCGGACTGGATGACCCCCGGGTGTCCCTTCCGACTCTACAGTTCTGAGTCTATGATGCAAAGCACCTGCGAAGGCCCTGGCGGCCAACGCTCAGATACGGGGGACGGGGGACGGGGGGGACCCAACTTTGAAAGGGAAGGAGGGTGTTATTGTAAGGCGCTAGGCGTTCACACTGGGTCACAGATCACCTGCTTTTGTCTTGTGTGTAATTATCTAAATCTTTTCATGTTGTAAGTTGCCTTTATTATTACAGTGGCACCTCGGGTTACAGACGCTTCAGGTTACGGATTCTGCTAACCCAGAAATAGTACTTCCCTGTGGGAGAAAGTGCCCAAATGTTAGTTGTCGTGGACAAAAACCACATCGCTTTCTCCCTTTTTTTGAAACACAATAGGGATATATTTAAATTTGCAATTCGGTATAACAGGGACAGTACAGTGGTACCTCGGGTTACAGACGCTTCAGGTTGCATACACTTCAGGTTACAGACTCCGCTGACCCAGAAATAGTACCTCGCGTTAAGAACTTTGCTTCAGGATGAGAACAGAAATCGTGCTCTCGCAGCGTGGCGGCAGCGGGAGGCCCCATTAGCTAAAGTGCTGCTTCAGGTTAAGAACAGTTTCAGGTTAAGAACGGACCTTCGGAACGAATTAAGTTCTTAACCCGAGGTACCACTGTACTTTAATGTATTTTATTTATGATTTTCAATTTTATACATTTCAATAATTTTATATGCATTTTAACATATCATAACTTGACTTGATGCCAGAGTGGTGCATGCTCTAGTTATCTCCCGCTTGGACTACTGCAATGCGCTCTACATGGGGCTACCTTTGAAGGTGACCCACAAACTGCAACTAATCCAGAATGCGGCAGCTAGACTGGTGGCTGGGAGTGGCCGCCGAGACATTATAACACTGGTCCTAAAAGACCTACATTGGCTCCCAGTACATTTCTGGGCACAATTCAAAGTGTTGGTGCTGACCTTTAAAGGCCTTGGCCCAGCATACCTGAAGGAGCGTCTCCACCCCCATTGTTCAGCCCAGACACTGAGGTCCAGCTCCGAGGGCCTTCTGACAGTTCCCTCATTGCAAGAAGTGAGTTTACAGGGAACCAGACAGAGGGCCTTCTCGGTAGTGGTGCCCACCCTGTGGAATGTCCTCCCATCAGATGTCAAGGAAATAAACAACTACTGTATCTGACTTTTAGAAGGCATCTGAAGGCAGCCCTGTTTAGGGAAATGTTTAATGGTTGATGTTTTATCATGTTTTTAATATTCTGTTGGGAGCCGCCCAGAGTGGCTGGGGAAACCCAGCTAGATGGGTGGCTTATAAATAATAAATTATTATTATTATTACATCTCCCTTTTTCTGCGGTTCCTTAAATTTATTTTTAATATCTTCTGCATATCCAAATTAACTCATTTACTTAAAAACTATATTTGCTCATTTATCCAAATTTACTCATCTACTTTAAATATATACACATAAAACTGCAGCTTATTTGAATAATTCTGCCATTTTTCTTATCTGTTTACAGTTTATTTGTAAATATTCAACAAACCATTTCCATTCTTTTATAAAAAGTTTGTTATCTTGATTTCTTATTTTCCCGATAAGTTCTGCCATTTCTGCATATTCCTTAAGTTTTTGTTTCCATTCTTCTTTTGCTGGTACTTTTTCTTCTTTCCATTTTTGGGCAAGTAACATTCTTGCGATTGTTTCTAACTATGGAAGGGTGGCATAAAAACAAAAGGATGGTGGTGGTCTGCCTTGCTTTTAGAATTCCCCAGGTTAGAATAATAGGATCTTAGAATTGTAGAGTTGGAAGGTATCATGAGGATCATCTAGTCCAATCCCGTGCAAGGCAGGAATCTTTTGCCCAATTCTGGCAATAACCCATGACCCTGAGGTGAAGAGTCTCCTGCTGTACCAACTGAACTATGCCAGGTTACTTGTTGTTATTATATATTTATTAATTCTGCGCCCCTGCCTTTTCCCTGACAGGAGTCAAAGCAACTTACAGATAAAAATAAGAAATGCTAAAAGAGAAAGCAATCATTAAAGCACAATTGAATATTGATGGAATTAAAACTCTCGTTTTAATTGTATCAATATTCAGTTGCTTAAATTTGTGTGTGTGTGTGTGTGTGTGTGAAAGCTCTGGCAGCTCCAGCTGGGGCTGGGAATGCGTCCTGTCGGGAACCCTAGATACCAGCTGCCAGTCAGTGTAAATATTAATAATAATAATAATAATAATATTTCTCCTCCTTCTTCCTCTTCTTCTTCTTCTTCTTCTTCTTCTTCTTCTTCTTGCTATTTATTCCTCACCCATCTGGCCAAGCCTCCCCAGCAACTTTCCCAACAGCTCCCAACAGAATATTAAAAACGATAGCAAGGGTCATTCCTGCCACTCATGAATCGGGAGAAACCTGCACGTCAATGTTTTCTTTCCCCTTACTGTTCCTGGCAGTGTTTGCTGTTTTGGTACACCATTTGCAAGGGAAAGCTTATCACCTGTTGTGCCAAGTTACAGAGAACCAGGCAGAGGGCCTTCTCGGTAGTGGCACCCGCCCTGTGGAATGCCCTCCCACCAGATGTCAAAGAGAACAACAACTACCAGACTTTTAGAAGACATCTGAAGGCAGCCCTGTTTAGGGAACCTTTTAATGTTTAACAGACTACTATATTTTAATACGGTGTACCTCGGGTTAAGTACTTAATTTGTTCCGGAGGTCCGTTCTTAACCTGAAACTGTTCTTAACCTGAAGCACCACTTTAGCTAATGGGGCCTCCGGCTGCCGCTGCACCACCAGAGCACGATTTTTGTTCTCATCCTGAAGCAAAGTTCTTAACCTGAAGCACTTTTTCTGGGTTAGCGGAGTCTCTAACCTGAAGCGTCTGCAATCTGAAGCGTATGTAACCTGAGGTACCACTGTACTTTGTTGGAAGCCGTCCAGGGTGGCTGGGGAAACCCAGCCAGATGGGCAGGGTATAAATAATATATTATTATTATTATTATATACCTCAATTCAAGGGTCTCATTCCTGTTCGCAGAACCTCAAGAAAAGCTGGCATCCACAAACCCTGCGCAATGTGGAGAAAGTTTGGAAGGCAGAACAGAAGCATGAAGCCGAACGGAAGAAAATCGAGGAGCTGCAGCGGGAGTTACATGAAGAACGAGCGCGGGAGGAAATGCAGCGCTATGCGGAGGACGTGGGGGCCGTCAAGTATGTTGGGCAGGATTTCCTTGGTCAACAGGCATATTTAGGGCTTAAAATTGAGCAGATGCTTAGCGTTTCTTCTCCAAGCAGCTACACTGGTAATCAAACCGCCACAGAAATATGAATCAGTTAACAGAAACAGCCACATAGGATGATGGTTTCTCAGGTTCTTTGGGGAAAACTTGGAGTGAAATTATACTTGTTCAGGGTCAGAAACTCAGATATATATATACTGTATCTTTCGCTCTATAAGATGCACTTTTCCCCTCCTAAAAAGTAAGGGGAAATGTGTGTGCGTCTTATGGAGCGAATGCAGGCGGGAGGCTCTGCTCAGCGCTCCCTTTAAAGAGCCACGTGGAGCGTGTGTGCGGCTCTTGGGCACTTTTCCCATCAGTCCCGTCCTCCCTCCTTGGGGAAAAGCCCCCAAGAGCCGCAAACACGCTCCACGCACTCTTTAAAGGGAGTGTGGCTCTTGGGGGAGCTTTCCTCCCACTGCCAGGCGATCCCACTTGCTGTCCTGGCTTCTGGCTTAGCCACACGCAGCCTCTCCCGGGCAGGGGGAGCTTTCATATCGCTGCTCTGAAGAGGCTTTGTGTGGCTATTCCAGAAGCCAGAACAGCAAGAGGCTATCCCAGAAGCCAGATTCCTCTTGCTGTTCTGGCTTTTGGGATTCAGAATATTTTTTTTCCTTGTTTTCCTCCTCCAAAAACTAGGCGCGTCTTATGGTCTAGTGCGTCTTATAGAGCGAAAAATACGGTGAGCTAGGCACCTCCCCCCCCATGAGGCTTATTATTTCTATTCATTTCATTTCTATACTGCTTTATATTTTAAAGAAAAACATCTCAGAGTGCTTTACAACACATTGAAACGTCAATGCAGAATAAAACAAATTCAAGCCTCAAGGAAAATATTTCAGATCCCTTTCTAAGTGACATTTTGCTCTCCCCATATCTATTTACCCACTTAACTTATATAGCAGCCCCATAACAGAAGTACTCGGGGAAGCCAGTGTGGTGTAATGGTTAGAGTGTTGGTGCCATTGTTATTTGCCATCGTGTTGTGTTATATTGTTCAGTAATATCTAACACTGACTTGTGTATATATGTGTGCCTGTGTCTTTATTTCTGTTTCAAACTTGCGCTATTTCTAAACAAAGCACAGGCACAAAAACGTATTTTAGAAAGTTTAAAATTACCCCCAGATCTGTTTCACCTTCCATCGGCTACTCAATTGTTTCTTTGGTCAACTCTTCCTTATAACAGTT
Source organism: Podarcis bocagei (assembly GCF_964188305.1). NCBI lineage: Eukaryota > Metazoa > Chordata > Lepidosauria > Squamata > Lacertidae > Podarcis > Podarcis bocagei. Next base: position 14,304,909 of record NC_138138.1, on the reverse strand, counting down.
TGAGAAATGCTTCTGTTGTAGAGGAGACATCTTTTGCTTTCTCTCAGCTCCCACCCACTTGATCTGAAAAATATGTTTAATGTCCTTTTCTGCCAATGAATTAGGAAAAAAGATGAGAAGCTGGAGTGGATGTACCAAGGACCAGGAGGCATGGTGAACAGAGATGAATACCTTATGGGCCGCCCAGTTGACAAATACGTCTTTGAGACCATGGAGGACAAGGAAACAGGCTGTTCCTCTGAGACCGGCCTTCTGCCAGGCTCCATCTTTGCCCCTGCAGGTGCCAACTCTGCCTTGGATATGGCCAGCAAGATCCGAGAAGACCCGCTGTTCATGATAAGGTAGCAAAAATATTTAGCTTTATATGGAACCAGTTGGTGCTCTTAAGTTTTGTAAAGTACAGGGGAATCAAGGCCTTTTTAGTGTAACCATGCAGTGGGAGGACGACGACGTATTGTTTTCATTAGTGTCACCAGTTCCCCACTTTAATATGTATTTATTTAAAGTGGGATTTTTTTTACTTTGCTAAAAACTCCCAAAAGTGGCTTTAAAAGGCCAGTAGTAGCTGTGGTCTAAACCACAGAGCCTAGGGCTTGCCGATCAGAAGGTTGGTGGTTCAAATCCCCGCGACGGGGTGAGCTCCTGTTGCTCGGTCCCTGCTCCTGCCAACCTAGCAGTTTGAAAGCATGTCAAAGTGCAAGTAGATAAATGGGTACCATTCCTGCGGGAAGGTAAATGGCATTTCCGTGCGCTGCTCTGGTTCGCCAGAAGCGGCTTAGTCATGCTAGCCACATGATCCGGAAAAACTGTACCCCGGCTCCCTTGGCCAGTAAAGTGAGATGAGCACCGCAACCCCAGAGTCATCCACAACTAAACCCTAACGGTCAGGGGTCCCTTTACTTTTCTAGTAAGACAAAGGTGTAAGAAAAATGTAAAGCTGAGACATTACATTACATCGCAGAAACTTGCAGTGATGCGAACCTTGCAGTTAGGTTTCATTGCAATGTTGGGATAACAGTGCTGTGCATGGGGAAATCTCATCATAACCTTGAAATCTCTCCCCACCCCCGGTTTTTAATGTTGTTATTTAGGAAGAGGGAGGAAGAGAAGAAGCGTGAAGTTCTGAACAACCCTGTAAAAATGAAGAAGATCAAAGAACTGGTATGTTAAGGCTGCGATTCTGTGTACCGTTAGCTAAAATTCCATGGGACATGCATAGAATTGTGCTATTGTCTGTAACAAATCCTTATAGCAAGGATTAACATTTACAATGTCCTCTTGTCTTTGGGGTGGGGGGAAATAGCATTTTAATTCCAAGGCCTGAAATGTTTGGGTGTGAAGGCGTGGACCCTGGCATTATATTGGTGCTGATTTAATTGGCATTATATTGGTGCTGATATAAATGTATTGAGGATAAATGTAACCTTCATCTTTTAATTGTGTGCTCACAACCAAGGTGGTTTAAAGACTTGGACAGGGAAGGGTGACTTTCCACCCCACCCCCTTTCCAATGCCTGATTATGGTTGGAGCAGCAATTCTCACCCGTATATTATTGGGAGGTAATTACCGTATTTTTCGCTCGATAACACGCACCTGACCATAACACGCACATAGTTTTTAGAGGAGGAAAACAAGAACAAAAAATTCTGAATGAAACAGTGGATGTATCATTTTTGTGCTTCATGCTGTGGCCACAGACATGTGATTTGATGGTGAGTTTGGGGTAGCCCAATGCAAAAATCCTGAGAATCCATGTGGATCTGTGCTTTGTAACCACGTTTTTCTACCATTGCAGCCCCAGGCAACAGTGGGTGCGTGGTTTTTTTGGTGCAGGCTGTAGCCATGGATATGCTATGTGATCTGATGGTGAATTTGGGGTGACCCAATGCAAAGATCCTGAGGATCCATGTGGATCCGTGCTTTGTAACCACATTTTAAGTGGGGAGGGAAGGAAAAACATAGAAGGGACAAGGAGCACCGAGAGGGGTGTGCGGAGAAGCAGCTGGCTAAGAATGCAGGAGAGGGGTTTTACCGGAGGGAGGAAAGGAAGGCAAAAGTTCCCCCAGCCACCCACCCAAGCCAGCCAGCCAGCTAGCGCTCTCTCTCTCTCTCCCCCCCCCCCACCTGCATGTTGCCTGCGAGTCCCTAGACGCAGCAGCACCGGAGCACGGAGAGGAATTACGGTAGAAGGAAGGACGCTCTGCTTTCCCCTCTGCTTGCCTGGAGGGGAGGGGTTTTCTCTGCTCTTTGGTTTGTTTGAGCAAACACAGTAACGAAACAGAAGAGGGTGGGCAGTAAGACCCTGAGGCAGAATGCAGGAAAGCAACAGCTTTCTCTCTCGGGAGGCTCCAGCGCACGTGTGGCTGCCTGCAATCAGTTTACCACACCGAGAATGAAGATAAACTGGTAAAGTAAGGGGGCTGGGTTAAAGCTAAAGGGAAAACCTCAAAGATCGCTCAAGAACAAGGCAGAGGTTCAGGGCTCCCAAAGCCGAGCTGCAGCCTTAGAAGGGAAAAATGGGGCTTTCGGAGGTGGTTTTTACTGCCCCGCTGCTTCCAATTTTTTAAAAGCAAATTGCAGGAGAAGATGCAGCAGTCAGTCACTCTCTCACTCCCTCCAAGCACCCACACTAGCGAACAAACACACAGGCAACCACGCACTCACAAAGCACACACACTAGCAAACACACAGTCGCGCTGCAGAGTGGCCAAACCTCCTAGCAAGCACTTCCCTGGCTTCTGCTGACCGCAACGAAGACGACCCTCGAAGAAAATGTGTGATGCAGTCGGCTCCAGGGACCACACATTCGCTCAATAACACGCATAGACATTTCCCCTTACTTTGTAGGAGAAAAAATCTGCGTGTTATAGAGGGAAAAATACGGTATTCCAACTTTATCTAATGCAGAATAGGACAAAGAGAGGTGGTGGGGAAAAGTCTTTGTCCTTGCACTCCTTCACAGGGCAGAACTGCATTATAAATCACTCTGTCGTTTGATACGGAGCTGGCACCTTTCTCCTTCCCCCACCCCCAGTTGCAAAGCAGTTTGGAGAAGAAGAAGAAAAAGAAGAAGAAAGATAAGAAGAAGAAGCACAAGAAGCACAAGCACCACAGCCCCAGCAGCAGCGAAGACGAACAGGCAAAAGCCAAGTACGTTTAGAGAGAGCCAGTGTGGGGTAGTGGTTAAGAGCGGTATTCTCGTAATCTGGTGAACCGGGTTCGATTCCCCGCTCCTCCACATGCAGCTGCTGGGTGACCTTGGGCTAGTCACACTTCTCTGAAGTCTCTCAGCCCCACTCCCCTCACAGAGTGTTTGTTGTGGGGGAGGAAGGGAAAGGAGAATGTTGGCCGCTTTGAGACTCCTTCGGGTAGTGATAAAGCGGGATATCAAATCCAAACTCTTCTTCTTATACGCAGTGCGACCTTGTTCATTTCCTGTTCTTAATTAACAACGTATTTTCCACTCTCAATTGGGTTGGCCTTGTGAGGTAGGGCTTTGTCACTCCTTTTGATGTTGATAAAGGAGGCTAAGGAGAGAGTGATTTGCCCACAACTGCAGAGACAGGACTTGTACCTACTCTGCCCGTGAAGCAGCAGTGGATATTCAGTACCTGCTAAATCGAGGACAGGCAGAACAGTTTTCTTTCTCCCTTCAGAAATGTCCTTGTGGGGGGCAGAGGCGCCTCCTTTTCAAGCCTACGTACTTGTACATCTTTCTCCTGCCTCAGGCAATTCGTTGGATCCCCAGGGAGTTCCTGCTGCCAGGCTTGCCTTGGTTTCCTTCCCCTTGTCTATCTGTTAGCCTGGGTTCCTTGACAAGGCTTGGTGTCTACAGGTTAGGCATTCAGAATTAGGTGCCATGTAAACCACAGAGCCTAGGGCTTGCCGATCAGAAGGTCCGCGGTTTGAATCCCCGTGACGGGGTGAGCTCCCGTTGCTCGGTCAAAGCACGTCAAAGTGCAAGTAGATAAATAGGTACCGCTCCAGCAGGAAGGTAAACGGCGTTTCCGTGCGCTGCTCTGGTTCGCCAGAAGCGGCTTAGTCATGCTGGCCACATGACCTGGAAGCTGTACGCCGGCTCCCTCGGCCAATAAAGCGAGATGAGCGCCGCAACCCCAGAGTCGTCTGTGACTGGACCTAACGGTCAGGGGTCCCTTTACCTTTTTAATATCTGAGACTCTGTAGCTATCAGACCACCTGGAGAGGTTCAATAATAACCAGGCTGACAAAGAGGCTGGCATAAATTTTGCTTTTGTCCTTTGCTCTAGGTCACGGGAGAAAATGGACCGGTCTTCCTCGGAGCCTCTTCACCCTAAAATACCCGGGTATGGCTTGCAGGTATGCCCAAGCTGTCTACCCTTAAGACTCTCCCCCCCCCCCCACTGGGTGGCATTTACAGTGAGCAGAATGGAAGGGGTGAAGACCATGGCTGGCAAGCATGGTTGCCTCCATCACCAGTCGCACCTTTCTCCAATTTCAGATCCAAAACGCCGGCCGCGAAAGCACATTTGGCCACAAGGTCCAACAGAGTTCTGGGTCGAAGAGCCGTGGCCTGTCGCCAGAGAGGACGTCTGGCAAGAAGAACGCTTACGAGACGGAGCTGAGCAGCCGCAGGAGGTCAAGGTCACCTAGGCACAATAAACAGTAAGCAAGGAGAGGGGGGCAGCTGTTGCTGGGTGCCTATTGATAGTGCTATGGAAGCCAGGCTATTTCTGGCTTAGAATCATTTGCTTGTGGTGGAGTGTCATGAGAAAGCAGAATGGGGTCTGAGTGTACTTAAAGGGAGATAATCCCATCTCCAGCATATGTCTCACCCACCCTGTGTTCATCACCTGAGACCCATCTTTGTGTGTCTCCTCCGCAAGAGGTCCAGAGAGTGGCAGCGGAAGAAGGGACCATTTTTGCCATGGCTCCCTGTTTGTGAAATGCTCTCCTCAGGGAGGCTTGCCAGGCGCCTTCATTAGATATCTTTAGGTGCCAGGCAGAAAAAGTTTATTACTTCTCTGGCTGATTAACATTCTATGGCCTTTTTGTGGGAGGGGGGATATTGGTTTGTTCAACTTTTTTATTACGTATTTTGTGTTCTCATTTTGTATTTTTATCTTGTGACCTGCCCTGTAATCTTCGGATGAAGGGTGCTGTACAAATTCAATTTATAATAATAGTAATAGTACAGTGGTGCCTCGCAAGACGAAATTAATCCGTTCCGCGAGTCTCTTCGCCTTGCGGTTTTTTCGTCTTGCGAAGCACGGCTATTAGTGGCTTAGCGGCTATTAACGGCTTAGCGGCTTTAAGAAAAAGGAAACAAACCTTTCGTCTTGCGAAGCAAGCCCATAGGGAAATTCGTCTTGCGGAACGACTCAAAAAACGGAAAACTCTTTCATCTTGAGCGTTTTTCGTCTTGCGAGGCATTCGTCTTGCGTGGTACCACTGTACAGTGCTACCTCTGGATGCTAACAGGATCCGTTCCGGAGCCCCGTTCGCATCCTGAAGCGAACACAACCCGCGTCTGTGCATGTGCAGGTCGCAATTCGCCGCTTCCACACATGCGCGTGACGTCATTTTGACCGTCTGCGCATGCGTGAGCGGCAAAACCTGGAAGCAATGCGCTCCGTTACTTGCGGGTTGCCGCGGAGCGCAACCTGAAAATACTCATCCCGAAGCTACTTCAACCCAAGATATGACTGTACAAGATTGGGAAGGGGCAGGAGAATGGAATAGGTCCAAGACTCCTTGGGACCAAATGGTTATTTTCGTGGCGGATATAAAAAAAAGGATCTTCCTGAATTGCAGCCACAACATCAAGGAACAGAAGGCAAAAAGGAGTCCTTCGCCGAAGCAAGAAGTCTTTAGAAGACCACAGACCTCAAGGTATGTTTAAGTGGGTACAGTGCCAGGGGGTGCATTGTGAAGAAAGGGAAAGAGCTCTATATGGCTGCATCCTTCATGCAGGAGGCTTCAAGATGGATTGGCAAAGCAAGGCGACGATATTCAAAATCCCGCACTTGGTGTTTAATTCAAGTCCACCTTCCTGGATGCTGAAGGCCAGAAAGCTGCTCTTAGGTGCTTTTTTTAGGTTTTAGACTTCAGTTCTGTGCCCTGGGTGGTCCAATGTACTCAGTAGACCTGGTTAAAACCAGAAGAATCCTGATGTGGTTGTGAAATCTAGATCCCTTAATGCCCATGTGCCATGCTCTGCCCTGGCTTCCTTTTCATTTCCGGGCAAATTCAAGATTGCCCATGTGCTCTAAATGAGCTTGACATACTGCAGTAGCCAGAGGCAGTTTGCTGTAGCTAAGAGAAATCCATTTGCTCGGAGTTCCCCAGTTAAGCAGGGATTTGATTTGAACCCAGGTCTTTTCACTTACCCTATTTGTATGACCGCCCATCAACCCATGTTCTCCTTGGTTCACCAAAAAAAACAACAACAAATAGTGTTCAGATCCGATAACACTGATCAAAGTTACAACATTCTGCTGTAGCTCCAGCACTGGAGGCTGGGCAGACTGAAACTGAATATGATCTCCTTTAGGAGAAAACTCTCTGCGGAAGAGCTGGAGAGAAAACGTCGAGAAATGATGGACAATGCCAAGTGGCGGGAAGAGGAGAGAGCGAAGAACGTGAACAGACACAGAAAAGAAGAGGAGCGAGAGCTCACACGGGATAAACTTGACAACGGCAATGGGAAGTTCATACAGTGAGTTTCCTCCCTTCCTCTGAAACTTGGGGGGGGGGAGCTATAGCTGAGCATGTGCTTTGGGTTCAGTCCCTGTCATCTCAAGTTAAAAGGATTGAGTGATGGGAGACCTTGGAGAACCGCTGCCCAAAATATTAGACGTCACTGGGCTACATGGATGCGGGTGGCGCTGTGGTCTAAACCACTGAGCCTCTTGGGCTTGCCGATCAGAAGGTCGGCGGTTCAAATCCCCGTGATGGGCTGAGCTCCTGTTGCTCTTTCCCAGCTCCTGCCAACCTAGCAGTTTGAAAGCATGCCAGTGCAAGTAGATAAATAGGTATCGCTGCGGCGGGAAGGTAAACGGTGTTTCTGTGCGCTCTGGTTTCCGTCATGGTGTTCTGTTGTGCCAGAAATGGTTTTGTCGTGCTGGCCACATGACCTGGAAAGTTAAGGTAAAGGTAAAGGGACCCCTGACCATTAGGTCCAGTCGTGACCGACTCTGGGGTTGCAGCGCTCATCTCGCTTTATTGGCCGAGGGAGCCAGTGTACAGCTTCCGGGTCATGTGGCCAGCATGACTAAGCCGCTTCTGGTGAACCAGAGCAGCGCACGGAAACGCCGTTTACCTTCCCGCCAGAGCGGTACCTATTTATCTACTCTTGCACTTTGACGTGCTTTCGAACTGCTAGGTTGACAGGAGCAAGGACCGAGCAAGGGGGGGGCTCACCCCGTCGTGGGGATTCGAACCGCCGACCTTCTGATCGGCAAGTCCTAGACTCTGTGGTTTAACCCACAGCGCCACCCGCCTCCCTTACCTGGAAAGTTAGCTATAGACAAACGCCGGCTCCTTTGGTCTGAAAGCAAGATGAGTGCTGAAACCCTATCTTACCTTTTTTTTCTCTTTTTTTTTACATGGACCAGTGGTCTGATTTAAACACCTTCACACTTTCCTATAAAATTTCAGTTCCAAAACTAAAGTAAGGGTTGCACGTGGCTCAGGAAGTATACCATATGCAGTTGGTATGTGGTTTAAGAAGAGGCCTTGCCTCTTCTGAGCCCATTTCCACCTCTTTCCTTCCTGCCTAAAATTCCTTTTGGTGGGAAACACACTTAGGGTACAAGGCAGGAGGCTGCTTTTTCCAACTCATCACGTTTCTTTCTCTCTCGATTTTCCTGCAGCCACATAAAGCTTGAGAGTGCGTCCACCTCTTCCCTTGAAGACAGGGTCAAGAGGAACATTCACTCCATCCAAAGGACGGCGGCAGCCCTGGAAAAAAACTTCATGCAGAGATGAGACTTGCTTCTGTCTTCCTCCACCAGACCACTGGACCAGATAGGGAAACCTTCGTATAAACTCCACAGCTCAGGCCAGCTGTCCTCTCCCTGTGTGAGAGGGCTTATACCTGGGTATCATGAGGAAGACGTTATCTTTGATGCTTCGCTATAAGGGTCGTTTTTTTCCAAACTAGGATGTCGTAAAGGCCTGTGGGGTCCCAACTTTTGGAAAAGTTTGATGTACTCCTTCCTGGCAAGGCTTTTGGATGGTAGGCCCTGGCTTGAAGCTCCATAGAGCTATAACATTTAGGCTAGAGGGCATCAGCTAGAGGAGATTTGTATCCACAGTGAATGGAACAGAAAGAAAGAAGAGGTGGTCCTTTTGCTTCTGATTATGTCATCGCTTCTTATAAGGAGCACAGCTGCCAAAACCACGTGTATTTTATTGGCCGATCATAATTCCTTTTCGGTTTCTTAAATAACTTGATATTATTGGGCATTGGACCCATCCAAAATGTAGTAACGCAAGTGGAGATTGCTGGGGATTATAGTTTCCCTTTGGCTTATGCTTCTGTTTTGTTGAGTTATTCTCCCCCACCCCCAAGACTGGTGTTCTATCCAGTCCATTTTTAAAACAACTTTTAAATAAGATTTTGTGCTGGGTACCTAATACCGTAGAGACAGAGGTGCCTTTTATAAAAAGAGGCTTTATTTTATTTAAAGCGTTTTAGTGGAGACAGATGCACTTTCTGAAGTGAAACTTAGCTTTCTGAAGAATAGACAAAAAAGTAATACCTGACCTAACGGTACAGCCGTCTTTGTGTAGTCTGTGATGTGTAAATGCTGATCTTTGTATAAAATCCAGCTGGAATAATAGATATTGTTTCTCTTAAGCAGCTGTTTTAACCTTTTTGTGGTGATTTATCTTAATAACCTGTTCGCATTCGCAGGTCATTTGAAATATTGTTGTGTTTCGTGTGGAACGGCAGAAGAATGTGCGGTGATTGCAGGGCTGGGGGAAGCACACAGATTCCCGTTTTGTAGCAACTGGTTTTGGAAACAGGCCCTTTTAGAGTGAAGAGAGGGCTGTCAATTATGTTCCCAAAACACTCTGCTTACAAGGACAGTGACCATCCCCACCCACAGGGCTTTTAAAACAATCCTGGGATAGGTACAAAGAGCTATATGAGAGGATGAAGGAGCAGCCGCTCTGTGCCCTGCAGCCAGCGCCTCAACTCAAGGCACAGTTTAGAAGAAAGACTACTCACTCTTCCTGGCTTTTTACCCTTTCACATTATTCTATATTTGTAAAGGTGTGTTAACTGTTGTGCCAGAAAATTTCTACTAAATATGAGGGTTTTTTTGATATTTTTTTTACTACTTATCATTGTTTATGGCACAGAATTTGAAGAGAGATAGCAGAAACTACTTGGCTGCTTTTGGCTGTGTTCTTACATTTTTAATGGTGAAAAGGGGCCCCTTAAGAAAATCAACAGTACAATGATTGTATAATTCACAGGAGTATTTTGACAGTTAACATGGCGACTTTATACCTACCAGAATTCCCTCCTGGCCCATTGCCCTGTATAGTGGTACCTTGGGTTCCCTACACTTCAGGTTACAGACTCCGCTAACCCAGAAATAGTACCTCGGGTTAAGAACTTTGCTTCAGGATGAGAACAGAAATCGTGCTCCGGCGGCACGGCAGCAGCAGGAGACCCCATTAGCTAAAGTGGTGCTTCAGGTTAAGAACAGTTTCAGGTTAAGAACGGACCTCTGGAACGAATTAAGTACTTAACTCGAGGTACCACTGTATGAGATTTCTCTGTTTCCTCTTATTTTCTTAGCTTCTTGTTTCTGATCTTCAGACTCTCTCCTCCTTTCCCTCAGGATCATGATTCTCAAGCATCTACATGTTTGCTCCCTTCTTCTTGGCTACCACATCCTCTTTGAATAATTATTACCACTGTCCACTTCCACCTCAGCCCAATCATTTTTAGGCCTTTGTCCCATCCAAACTGCTCTTTACTTTGTGAAACTAGAAATAAAGTGGACCAGCTTATGAATATGACATGATAGCCATCTTCGGATATCTCAAGCGCTGTCCCATGGAAGAGGGAACCAGCTTGTTTTCTCCTGCTCTGGAGGGCAGGACTCGAACCAGTGGCTTCAAGTTACAAGAAAGGAGATTCCAACTAAGCATCAGAAAGAACCTCCTGACAGTGAGAGCTGTCTGACAGTGGAACGGTTGCAGACTCTCCTTCCTTGGAAGTTTTTAAGCAGAGGTTGGGTGGCCATCTGTCATGGATGCTTTAGCTAAGATTCCTGCGTTGCATGGGGTTGAACTAGATTGATTGATTAATTTTAGTCTTGTGTGTGGGCATGAGGTTTACCTGGGAGGAGTCACCCTTTTTCTTTAGGCTTCTTTAAGTGTTGGTGCTGACCTTCAAAGCCCTAAATGGCCTCGGCCCAGTATACCTGAAAGTATGTCTCCACCCCCATCGTTTAGCCCGGGACACTAAGGTCCAGCTCCAAGGGCTTCTGGCAGTTCCCTCACTGCGAGAAGTGAGGTTACAGGGAACCAAGCAAAGGGCCTTCTCGGTAGTGGCACCCGCCCTGTGGAACGCCCTCCCTTGAGATGTCAAGGAAATAGACAACTATCTGACTTTTAGAAGACATCTGAAGGTAGCCCTGTATTGGGAAATTTTTAATGTGTAATGTTTTACAGTTCTTTATGTGCTGTCAGCCAGCCAGAGTGGCTGGGGAAACCCAGCCAGATGGGCGGGATATAAATAATAAAATTGCTATTTTTATTATTATTTATGAATGATTCCCCACCAGCCCAAAATGGGCTGGAAGTTGGATAGTTGTGGCGGAGACAATGCTTAATGGAGGAGAAAAGGAACAAGGGCTCAAATTTACCTATACACTGGGCACTTTTTTCTCTCTGGGTTGGCAAATGGGGTGGATGGGCTAACTGAAGGCATGACAGCTATGAGTGAAAAGGGAGACAAGGCCCTAGAATTGCGTGAGGTTCACTCCAGCCACAGGCGGCGCTGTCTGCAAAAACACCACGTCCCTGACGTACCATCGCAATTCCCCCATTCATAATTCCAGGCGCCTCTCCGCTGATTGGTCGTAAAACGGAGAGGCGTGGTCCCTCCCACCTGTACGTCACTTTCTCTTTACCGGAGCGTACTAATACTAAAAGACAGGGATGTGGAGGAAATATTTCTGGTTCCGCTGCACGAATCTCCCTTTAACCTGCCTCACATTGATATTTTTTTCTCCCCTCCACAAGGGGAACCCCCGCGTGCCTTGACTTTAACGATCCTCACAGCACTTTTCTCCCCCCAACTGAAACGCAAATGGTACATCCCGCCCCGCCGCCCGCCCCCCTCCCTCCGGCCGACGCCATCTTGACGCCTCTGCGCAGGAGCCGAGCGCGCGGGGTGCTCGTTCCGCGGTGGAGCAAACCACCGAGGAGGAAGCGCGGGGGGGGAGTTGGGGTGGAAGGGAGGTGGGCAGGCGGGGCAGGGCGGGGCGACGCGTTGTCCGCGGACGAAACTATTTTTGACGGCCGCGAAGGGGTGTCTCTGTGTGAGGCGGGGGGGGAGGCGGGCAAGCGCCCGGATTCGGTTCGCTAGGGAGGCGGGCGGCGCTATTCGGCAGCTGACAGCGGGTGGGTGGGGCGCGGGCGCGACCATTATGCGGACGGCGGGGGTGGCAGCGCGGCGGCCGGTTCTCTGAGCGGAACCACTCGGTGGCACGCAGCGGGGGGGGGGAGAGGGTCTGCTGCGAGCCAGCGGCTCAGGTGATACAGGTGCGGCGGCGGCGGGCGGTACCACTCTGAATTCTCTCGCGGGTGGGGGAGAGGGCAAGAGAGCGAGGGAGGGCGTGCTACTGACGGGCTTGGAATGGTAACAGCTCTGAGGAGGCGTGGCCGGGCGGTACCATTCGGGGGAGGCGGGCGGGGAGGCATGCCACAGACTTGACGTGTGCGTGTCTGCGAGGGGGGGAATGTTCCATTGCGCGTGGGTGAGGAAGGCTCCATGTGGTGCTTCTGGAGGGCCCCGTCGAGGGTGATACCACTGCATTCAGCAAGGGGGGCAGAGGGAGGCAGGAGGTACCACTTAGGGGACTGAGGGGGGGCAACTTTTGGTTTTGGGGGTGCCTCTCTGGGGAATGCCAGGCAGTGCCAGCGCATGGGGCAAGTGGTGCCATTTTGAGCTGTGGTAGCGGAAGGGGTGTGCCTTTCACCCAAAGAGCATCAATAAGCGGGTATTGAAAGGGAGCATGCCCAGGCCACGCTGCTCTTAGGGGGCTGTGAGGGGTGCGCGGTGGTGGTGGTGTTTTTTGGCGAGCCAGGAGCCCGGAGGATCCCCTGGCCGCCATGGCCTCCAACTGCACCGGAGGCACGGCCTCGGCAAACGTCGGCGCGGCCATCGGAGCGGCGCTGAGCGCTTCCAAGACCAAGACGAAGAAGAAGCATTTTGTGTGCCAGAAGGTGAAGCTCTTCCGAGCCTCGGAGCCGCTCCTCAGCGTCCTGATGTGGGGAGTCAACCACACGGTGAGCAAGAGAGGCATGCAAACGTAGGTAGATCCCTACTCCCACTTCCCTTGAGTCACGCACAGGCGAGAGACGAAATGTGGTATTCATCCGTCTCCATTAGGAGAGGTACACCTTCTCATGCCATGAGTCTTAGTGGCAGATCTTTCGCATCACCTGTTTGTTTGTTTTCAGTGACTAAGCTCGGAAGAACCAGTTCTTACAGGTTCTGTTGCCAACATGGATTAGGATCCATATTCTGCAGGAGAACATGCTTGGCGGAAAAGGGAATTTAAAAGTTCTCATCTTTTGAAACGGGCGGCTTGTCAGGTTTCACTGGACTGCAGTTTCCATCAGCCCAATGGTCAGGGTTGATGGGAGATATAGTCTAGCAAGATCTGGAGGGTCACCATTTCCCAACCTCTATTTTAAAATAATCTGGTAGTATGCGGAGCAGGTTATAATACTCATACAAGAGCTTGGGGTCATCCACTGAAGTTGAATATCGGAACATCCAAAAGGATGGACTTCACACAGCACATAGTTCAATTTTGGAAGAAGCCACCACAAAATGTGATGGTGGCCACCATCTTGAATGATTTCAAAAGGGGATTAGGCAAATTCATGGAGGATAAGGCTATCAGTACCTACTAGTCATGATTATATAAAAAGCTAAAGGGACCCCTGACCATTAGGTCTAGTTGTGGGCGACTCTGGGGTTGTGGCGCTCATCTCGCCTTACTGGCCGAGGGAGCCGGCGTACAGCCTCCGGGTCATGTGGCCAGCATGACTAAGCCGCTTCTGGCGAACCAGAGCAGCTCACAGAAACGCCGTTTACCTTCCCGCAGGAGCGGTACCTATTTATCTACTTGCACTTTGATGTGCTTTCAAACTGCTAGGTTGACAGGAGCAGGGACCGAGCAACGGGAGCTCACCCCGTTGCGGAGATTCGAACCGCCGACCTTCTGATCAGCAAGCCCTAGGCTCTGTGGTTTTAAGCCACAGCACCACCTGCATCCCCATGATTATATACTACCTTAGTATTGGAGGCAGTAAGTCCCCAGTTGCTGGGGATCACGAGTGCGAGAGGGCTGTTGTGCTCATGTTGTGCTTATGGGCTTCCCATTGGTATCTGGTCAGCCACTGTGAGAGCAGAGTGCTGGGCTTGGTGAGCCTTTGGTCTGATCCAGCAGGGCTTCTACGTGGATGTCCTTCACATCGATTTCACACAGTGAGGTAGGCAGGTACAAGTCCACCTCCCAGTTTACCTTATCTAGGGCTGCTTTCCCTGTTGACCCTTCTCTTCAGCTGTTATGGGAAGAAGAGACAAAAGGTTTTTCAGCCACTTCAGCAACTAACTCCACAGTCCTACATGTTTCTGCTCAGAAGTAAGCCCAATTTCCTGCAGTAGGACTTACTCCCAGATAAGTGCAAGTAGGATTGCACCCTAAATCAGATCTAAGCAAGCAAGTTTCCACTTTTATATTGGCTTGGATGTGTCTGTTTGGAGTAAGCTGAACACCACAAACTTGTTTCTATAAATACATTATTTTGCCGTGATGAATTCTGATTTCTTGGGTTTAATAATTCACAATTTAAAACATGCATGCATACTTTTGGATGGTGGTTTGGCGCTTGATGAGGCTTGTAAAATATTCCAAATATTTCCCCAACTATTATTGGTGCTACGGTTACCAGGCAAATGAGATTCTGTCAGCCTTATTCAAAGCCCCTCCTTTTACACCAGGTAACAGAAATGAGTGGTCACTTCCTCTGTTGAGGACAGAACTGGTTTGCTGAATCTGGGTTCCTATCCCCATTCATCTTGAGCTCGCTCTGTTGCAATTTATTTCTACTCTATTGATCACTTGTGTCAAATGGGAAGAGTACCTTCCCGAGTTTCTGGGTGGAGAATGAGAGAAGATGGCAACATTTCTAGTATGCAACAGTGTGCCAGATAAATGCTACACAAACATGTTATCAACTGTTGCAATTTAATAGGCATTTTGGTTGCAATCATTTGTACACCAGCCACCCACGTGTTGTGGAACTCCAGTCCCCATGAGCCAAGGGGCATGGCCAGAGGGTTGATGGGCGTTGTCCAAGACCTGGAGGCCTGCAAATTCCACATTTCCCACCTGTGCCCTAAAGGTGTTTGCTAGCTGTGGTTGATAAAATGGCCCCAGATAACTGGTGGGGCATTTATTGAGTAGCACAGGCATAGGCAAATTCGGCCCTCCAGACGTTTTTGGGACTACAACTCCCATCATCCCTAGCTAACAGGACCAGTGGTCAGGGATGATGGGAAATGTAGTCTCAAAACATCTGGAGGGCCAAGTTTGCCTATGCCTGACAGAGCCCACCTCCTGTGGACTGGGAACAATGCTGTCTGTTCAGGAATCTTAAAACACAATTGTCTACAGTATATATGCATGTACTGGTCAGTGAGAGGGGGCTGGATTATTCAATGGTGTGAATTTTGGCGCCATGCATAACTTACATGAGCAAAGTGCCCCCTTCGCCAGGACTTTCACATTCCCTGTGATAAATGTGGCAGTGTTGTCCTATGTGTCATGCATAAACTCTGTGAAACCACACCTCACTCTCCGATTATTGGATATTCCTCTGCCTCTGCTAAGCCTGAGACAAAATGCAGTAGCAAGTTGAGAGAATGTCAACTTTGGCAGCAGGAAACTGGAGGGCAAAGGAGACCTGGATTATTATTATTTTTTGTCTAGGGTTTGATGAATTGAGTAAAGAAACTGGACGGCTTGAATTTACAAGCAGTGCTTTTACTTGCTGCAGCTGACCTGTAATTTTTTAATATTGATTTAATGGCGTGTTTTGTTGCAACTGTGTTATTCAATTTGTTTTAAGTTGCCTCAAGTAATAGGAAAGTCGCCAGGCAAACGCAGTGAATAAAAAGGGAATAGCTTTGACCAATCATGCCAAATCGGTTGGGTAGGTTTGGGTTGGACAGAGGGGTCACATAGTTGTTAATCTGTGGGGTTTCTTGTTGCCAGAGGTGATGCTGGCCACCAGCATAAAAGGCTTAAAGATAATTAGATGCATTTATGGGTGGCTCTGTGGGTTAAATCACAGAGCCTAGGACTTGCCGATCAGAAGGTCGGCGGTTCGAATCCCCGCGACAGGGTGAGCTCCCGTTGCTCGGTCCCTGCTCCTGCCAACCTAGAAGTTAAAAAGCATGCCAGTGCGAGTAGATCAATAGGTACCACTCCGGCGGGAAAGTAAACGGTGTTTCCGTGTGCTGCTCTGGTTCGCCAGAAGCGGCTTAGTCATGCTGGCCACATGACCCGGAAGCTGTACGCCGGCTCCCTCAGCCAATAAAGCGAGATGAGCGCCGCAACCCCAGAGTCGGCCGCGACTGGACCTAGTGGTCAGGGGTCCCTTTACCTTTACCTCTTTATGGGTATGCAACTATTAGTCCCAACAGCTCAATAGAGCCTCCACGTGGCAGGGGTAGGATACCTCAGATTGCTGAGGGGAAACCGCAGTTCTTGCCTTAATGCCCTGCCTCTGCCCTTCTTGAAGGTACTTGGCTATCTCCTGTCAGACATGGGAGAGCCTTGCTAGTTGCCCCTTCAGTGTGGCTCAGAGTTGGTAGTGCACAGAAACGGTTTGACTTCTTAGTCATTTGGCTCTTCTCAGGAAACAAATTGTGTGGATTTCTTTATCGTGGTTATTATTGTTGTTGTTGTTGTTATCATTATCGTTATTATTAATTTGATTTATATACCACCTTTTTTCAAAAGATCCCCGGGCGGTGCACAACATTAAGAACATATATTACAGTGCATAAAAATAAGAAGCATAATAGTAGACAGCAGACGAGAATGGTCTGCAGGACAAACTAGCAGCTGCTCTCCAGGGTCTCAGGCTTTTCCAACTTTGGTACCTGACCTGGTAATGCTGGGAAGTGAAAGTCCGCCTTTTCTGCATTCAAAGTCATTTTTATGTCACCGAGCGACAGAATCTTCTCTTAATTTCGCAAGTATAAGCATGAAGTGTGCTGCCAATTTAGATTCAGGGAAGAACAATACGCCTTGGCTACTAGAAATTCAGGAGACACTAGCTTTGAGCCTGGCTCTTACGCTGATAACATTTGTCCAGATTTTAATTTGTCTGAATTAATTTTAAGATGTATTTTAATTAATTGGTGCCTGTTTTTATGTATACTGTGCTATTTATATGATGTTAGCCGCTCTGAGCCCAGCTCCAGTCAGGGAGGGCTGGGTACAAATAAAATTTATTATTATTATTATTATTTATTTATACTGAGGGGCAGCTATGAAGCATGGGTAGCTCTTCAAAGGGCCTGTTGCCAATACAGTGGTACCTTGGGTTACATACGCTTCAGGTTACATATGCTTCAGGTTACAGACTCCGCTAACCCAGAAATATTACCTCGGGTTAAGAACTTTGTTTCAGGATGAGAACAGAAATCGTGCTCCGGCGGAGCGGCAGCAGCAGGAGGCCCCATTAGCTAAAGTGGTGCTTCAGGTTAAGAACAGTTTCAGGTTAAGAACGGACCTCCGGAACGAATTAAGTACTTAACCCAAGAGCTGAAGGGCACTGCTGGCATTTGATGGCATACACAATGTTAGAAGATGAGCAATTAAATAGGCCTGAGGTGGTATGTTTGATGTTGTTGGGTCCAGTGATGGCGTTCTCTTGGTGTATGTGGCAGCAAAGTTGGCATCTGGGTTTAAGTGGTTAGTCAGACTAGAACCTGGGAGACGAAATTTCAAATCCCCATTCGGTCATGAAGCTGACTGGGTGACTTTGGCCAGTCCCAGCCTCTTAACCTACTTCACAAGGTTGTTGTAGGGATTAACTGAGAACATGGGGTGAACCATGTACTCCTTGGAGGAAAAGGTGGGATATAAACACATTAAATAAGCCCTTCTTAAGCTTACCTGCTGAAGGAAGTCGGAGAGGCCAGTCAGATGGAGATGTCAGTTGCCAACCTGGCAACCAAGGATCTCCATGTGGTAGCAGTTGGACCCACGCTGGTCACAATTGGACCCACGCCAGTCACAAAACATACCTGGTGCCTGGGGAATTTCAAACACTGCTAAATGACTGAGCTACTCCTGCTTGAGGGGTCTTGTCATTGCTGTTGAAGTCCCCCAGGATTAACTTCTTGGGAATTCTCAACGCCAAGTCAGATAAGGAGACTATTTGGTAGTGGTGCGGACAGGGTGCTAAAAGAATCCCTAACGTGTCCTGCAGCTCCAACACCAGGTGTGAACTCTCAAAAATGGGAAACCCTGTTGTACTGGAAAACTGGCATGGGAGATGGTATTCTGAGAAGGCAAAGTGACATTGCTTCCCTGACCATCGAGCTGATCTGGTACTGCAATGAAAAATAATTATTCCCAGTTACCTCAGCGAGTCTTTTCTCTTCTATTTGTGTTTCCAGTTGAATCTCTCCTGGGTGTTTTGCAAATTCTCAAATGCCTGCAACTCCTCACCTGCAGTATAGAGCTGGAATGTTTTTTACCATACTTTGCACTCGGCTCCTATACTGTAAAGGGTCATATATATACAGTGGTACCTCAGGTTAAGTACTTAATTCATTCCGGAGGTCCGTTCTTAACCTGAAACTGTTTTTAACCTGAAGCACCACTTTAGCTAATGGGGCCTCCTGCTGCCGCCGCGCCGCTGGAGCACGATTTCTGTTCTCATCCTGAATTAAAGTTCTTAACCCGAGGTACTATTTCTGGGTTAGTGGAGTCTGTAACCTGAAGCGTATGCAACCTGAAGCGTATGTAACCCGAGGTACCACTGTATAGAGAGAGAGCGCGCAAGTTTTTCCACTGCCATGGTTGAAAGTGGGTGGGTGGTGCCTCCTGTAATGTAAGGAACTGAAAAAGCTTTCCAGTAGTCAGGGGCAAGCCCTCCGCCCCTTCCTGTTATAGTCCCTTGGATATTAAATGAGAATAAATCCTACACAAAAGAGAGAGAAATAATTGCATTACTTAGGTTGTAGTATTCTGCTTTTCATGACACAGAATTTTGATTGACTGGACACAGGTAAGTTTATTTTTTATAATGTGGACTGTTCATGCCCATGGAAGAGTGTCATGCAAATCCACAGTGAATGGGCTTTGCCTGTAAAATGTGACTGTCCCAAATTATCTTACAATGTGAGCCTATTCAAACTGGTTTAATATATGCTGTGGCTAACCATAGTTTCCTGGTTTAGGTGAAATGGGAAACTGTGGTTAATCAGAGGCTTCCTAGCTGAATCATGGCTTTAAAAAAGAATTAAAAGTTTATTGGCATAAACACATACAGAATACAATAAAAATGATAGATACGGTGAGTAAAAATATATGTAAAAGTACAAAAATAAAACACAGATACATGGGTGGAGTAAAAAAACCAATAAACTACTGAAAGTGCAATGTCATTTTCACTTGTTGCACGAGGAGAAAAAGATGGGTCAGTTCAGTTCTCAACAAAACCTCTCCACATACTTGTCTGTAAAGCAAGGGGTTTATTGGGCTGTTCAGTTGAGTTAGCACAGGAGAAAAACTTATGCCGTATTGAGTAGAAAGGATCCATTTTTGATGAACCACTGAGGCCTCTCTGGTTTTATGTCAGATGTTCTGACAATGGAATGTCCCATTCTTTCGCTAGCAACTCTTCCAGAGAAGGAAGTGATTTGGACTTCCAATGGGCAGCCACTGGCTGCCGCAGGAAGCATGAGCACAAGAGATTTATGCGTGATAGATGAGTTGGTCGCACACTCCAAGGATAGCAGTGCCAAAGCTGGGTCTGAGAAAAGTATCTGTGAAGTAATTGTGGAGATACAATGGTACAGTGGTACCTTGCAAGACGAACGCCTCGCAAGACGGAAAACCCGCTAGACGAAAGGGTTTTCCGTTTTGGAGGCGCTTCGCAAGACAAATTTCCCTATGGGCTTGCTTCGCAAGACGACAGCCCATAGGGAAATATCCGGGACAGCGGGGAAGCGCAGCGCGTCTTCCCCACTGTCCTCGGACCTCCTCCGAAGCCGGGCGGTGGGGCGGGAACGCCTCCTCCCGCCGCCGCCGGGCTTCGGAACGATGCTCCGAAGCCGGGCGGCGGGGAGGGAACACCTTCTGAAGGCGGGTGGGGGGCAAAAGTCTTTGCTCCCCCCCTGCCTGCCTGTCCCGGAGGGCTTTTGAAGGCAGGCGGGGGGAGCAAAGACTTTCGCCCCCCGCCCGCCTTCAGAAGAGGTCCAGGACCTCTTCTGAAGGCTGGCGTTGGGCAAAAGTCTTTGTCCCCCCTGCCTGCCTTCCCAGGGGCTTTTAAATCGCCCCGGACAGCGGAGAAGTCCTCCGCTGTCCCGGGGCGATTTTAAAATGCCGCCCGCCAGCATTTTAAGATCGCCCGGACAGGGGAGAAGTCCTCCGCTGTCCCGGGTTTTTTTAAAATGCTGGGGGTGGGAAGAAAAGCCCTTGTCCCCCCCCAGCCTTCAGAAGAGGTCGGGGGACAGACTGTCCCCGGACCTGGTCTGAAGGCGGTTTCCCTAGGAACGCAGTAATTGATTTTCAATGCATTCCTATGGGAAACCGTGCATCGCAAGACGAAAAAACCGCAAGACGAAGAGACTTGCGGAACGAATTAATTTCGTCTTGCAAGGCACCACTGTACCTTGGTTCTCAAACGCCTTGGTACTCAAACAACTTGGAACCCAAACACTGCAAACCCGGAGGTAAGTGTTCTGGTTTGCGAACTTTTTTTGGAAGCTGAACGTGCTCCGTTTTGAGTGTTACGCTGACGATTTGAGTGCCAACACTTCCGTTCTGAGTGTTGCGCTGAGGTCTGTCTGTTTTTGCTATTTATTTTGCGTTTTTGTGGCTCTTTTTTGTTTTGTTGTTATGACTGTGTGGAACCCAGTTCAGCTACTGATTGATTGATTGTGTGACTGCAGTACATGGTTCATTGCTTTCATTTTAAGGATCAATGGTCTCGTTAGATAGTAAAATTCATGTTAAATTGCTGTTTTAGGGGTTGTTTTTAAAAGTCTGGAACGGATTAATCCATTTTGCATTACTTTCTATGGGAAAGCGTGCCTTGGTTTTGGAAAGCTTTGGTTTTGGAACGGACTTCTGGAACAGATTAAGTTTGAGACCCAAGGTACCACTGTAGTGTCAGAAGTTTGGATCCAGAATCTCTGAACTATGCAACAATCCCACCACATGTGATGCAATGTTTCAGCATGTCCACAACCCTGACAACATAAACTGAAGTAGCCTTTGCCAATTCTAACTAGGCAGGAGTGGAGTCCGATGCCATCTTAGCAATGTTTTCAACGTGGCTTCCTGTATTCTTACAGAGATGGTTTTAAGTTGGGGTTTAGACCATGTTGCTTTCCATACTTGATCCTCTCTCTGAAGGCCCAGATTACTCTCCCACACTGATCGTAGCCCCTGGGAAGAGCCCAATACTTTACTAAGTAGAATTTTGTAGCTATTGAAAGCCCTACCCTTATTATTTAAAGGTAAAGGTAAAGGGACCCCTGACCATTAGGTCCAGTCATGCCCAACTCTGGGGTTGCGGCGCTCATCTTGCTTTATTGGCTGAGGGAGCCGGCGTACAGCTTCCTGGTCATGTGGCCAGCATGACTAAGCCACTTCTCGCGAACCAAGGCAGCACATGGAAACGCCGTTTACCTTCCCGCCGGAGCAGTACCTATTTATCTACTTGTACTTTGACGTGCTTTCGAACTGCTAGGTTGGCAGGAGCAACGGGAGCTCACCCCGTCATGGGGATTCGAACTGCCGACCTTCTGATCGGCAAGTCCTAGGCTCTGTGGTTTAACCCACAGCGCCACCTGTGTCCCCTCCCTTATTATTTAGGGTCTCATTAATACGAAGTAGTTCAAAGGGAGGAACCATGGCTTGCTGCAAAGGAGAAACAAAGAGGTTGTGTGTGTGTACAACATGTTCACATCCCAGCTTTATACGCCAAGATATACCCATCCAAGCTTGGCCAATGAGTTCATAAGACTGGATTCCAGTTCCCACAAATGCGTGGCACGGGCAGCTGTAGCCTCAGGATTGTACCTGCTCAGTAAACGCAGCAGGGAATTCAGTCTGGCAATGCATTAAGCGTGTGGTTGAATAGAAATCTGGTTTCTGTTCTGTACAATTCTGCTCCCCTTCACATAGCGCTGACTCTCCCAGTGAAAGTTTAATGGGGTTTATTGGCTCTGCGCTCACAAGTGCCAGCAGTACAGATGGTTTTCTTTCCCTTCTCCCTTCATTGCCTATTTAGATTTTGTGTTTCTTTTTCAGATTAACGAATTGAGTAATGTCCCTGTCCCAGTTATGTTAATGCCAGATGACTTTAAGGCCTACAGCAAGATTAAGGTGGACAATCATCTTTTCAACAAGTGAGTAATGAACGTAACTTTTGATCTGATTCCTCCCTAGATAGGAACTTCAATATATAAATAGCTGGTTTCTTTTTACTTGATGTACAATGATGTATCGCCCATAATTTCACAGGAGTCACTTTGCAATGGAGGTGAGAGAAACGAGAAGCATAGACCGTAGAGGAGCGTGGTTTTATATACAATTTCCCACGTGTCTGTCTGTGTACTCTAAACCCTGCTGGTGTGTGGATATGGCTTGGAAGCCGCAGCTCATCTTTTGAAAAAGACAGGCTGTGAGAAACGTTACAACTCCTATTCAGACCCAGCGGCATATGGCTACTTATAAGATTTTATGCTTTCAAGCCCAGTTTGATGTTCTGATTACATTTTCAGCCTGTCATGGTTTGAGACCTGCATACCTTAAAAGGAACACCTCCTTCCATATGTTTATTTTCACTTAACAAAATTTATATATCAGTTCTTTTTTTAAGAAAAGCTCTTTTTGGCTTGCAAAAAATGTAAAATGTAACTTCTACAGGTCTGGATAGGCTCGCCTGCACAAAAGTGTTTTAAGCAGAAGCCGAAAAGAATATGACAAAACTGCCACAGGAAGCAATTGGCAAAATCCTAAAACTAATGATTTTTAATTTGTGGGGGAATGAATGGATTTTAACTGAACAGCACCTGAGGTGTATATGTGTGTTCTTGGGGTGTTTGTGAAGTTCAGTGCATATAAATAAACACCCCATATGCTAATGCTATGGTTTTGTGTGTTTCAAATTCATTCCATCATTCAGCAGTTTAAACCTGTGTTAACAAGAGACACAGATACATCTTGTATTGCATATGGAAAGAGCTCTTACCGCTTTAGCTCAAGATTAGCTTGCCCACAGTTTCCCCTCCCTGCCTCTGGACAGCTGTTATGAAACCAAGGAACACTTAGATTGTGCATTTTGTGGCTACACTGTTCATTAACCTTGCAATTTTTAGCGCTTAGTGCTTTTCAACCGCTTCTGTATATTTTGACCACGACGTTTTGGAATCTGATTTGAGGCGACCTCATTCTGCTTCAGGAGACTGATATATTCAAGGTTACATCTACCGTACCTTGCAGAAGAAACCAAGAACAGAATAACTTCCCATAAAATAAAGGACAATATTTGTTTCTGTCTAAATATAGGATTTGGGGTGCAGGAAATTCAGTTGCCCAGCATTTGAACATAGGAGTGGGGAACAAACTACAGTGGTACCCCGCAAGACGAACGCCTCACGAGACGAAAAACTCGCAAAACGAAAGTTTTTTCGTTTTCGAGTTGCCTCGCAAGACGAATTTCCCTATGGGCTTGCTTCACAAAACGAAGCTTGCCCCGGGGACAGCGGGTCTTCTCTTTTGAAGCAAGGGGCTGCGGGGAGATCGCTATCTCCCTGCAGCCCCTTGCTTCAAAAGAGGTCCGGGGGCAGCGGGAAGCGACGCGCTTCTTCCCCGCTTCCCCCGGACGTCTTTTGCAGCAAGGGGCTGCAGGGAGATCGCTATCTCCCCGCAGCCCCTTGCTTCAAAAGAGGTCCGGGGGCAGCGGGAAGCGACGCGCTTCTTCCCCGCTTCCCCCGGACGTCTTTTGCAGCAAGGGGCTGCGGGGAGATCGCTTCTTCCGGTGCTCCAAAGCCGGGCGGGGGGCAGGGGACACCTCCCGCCGCCGCGGGGACACCTTTTGAAGGCAGGCGGGGGGGAGCAAAGACTTTCGCCCCCCCTGCCCGCCTTCAGAAGAGGTCCAGGACCTCTTCTGAAGGCTGGCGGGGGCAAAAGTCTTTGTCCCCCCTGCCTGCCTTCCCAGGGGCTTTTAAATCGCCCCGGACAGCGGAGAAGTCCTCCGCTGTCCGGGGCGATTTTAAAATGCCGCCTGCCAGCATTTTAAGATCGCCTGGACAGCGGAGAAGTCCTCCGCTGTCCCGGGGTTTTTTAAAATCCTGGGGGTGGGAAGAAAAGCCCTTGTCCCCCCCCCAGCCTTCAGAAGAGGTCGGGGGACAGACTGTCCCCGGACCTGGTCTGAAGGCGGTTTCCATAGGAACGCATTGATTTTCAATGCATCGCAAGACGAAAAACTCGCAAGAAGAAAAAACTTGCGGAACGAATTAATTTCGTCTTGCGAGGCACCACTGTAGCTGGGGTTAGTATCCTGGGAACACTTAGTTGGGAATTTGACCTGTTGAACACAGTGGGGATTCCAAGTAAAGAGGCGTAATACTGTGCTGCAAATTGGTACCTTGCCATAATATGTGTTCTAGGTGACCACTCCTTGTTGTGCTTATCTTGCAAAAATGTTTCATTGATGTTGATGAAAGAGAAGGAGAATTTCCACTGCACCTTTTAAGAACTCTTCAAGGGGTTATGCCTTGGTTCACTAGCACTTTGTTAGTTGTACAATTGTACCTTGGAAGTCGAATGCAATCCATTCTGGAAGTCCGTTCGACTTCCAAAATGTTCGAAAACCAAAGTACGGCTTCTGATAGGCTGCAGGAAACAGGCATGTTTGGATTTGCAATGTTTGGGAGCCAAAACGTTCAGGAACTAAGCTGTTCAACTTCCAAGATACAACTGTACTCTTGTACTATTCCAGAGCAATGGAGCAACTATCTTCAGAAGTACTTTCAATGTTTGTGCAAGGGGAGCATGTTGTTAGGATATAGTTCCGTTCCACCTTAAAAGGGAACAGGCATGACTGTTGTGTGTCACATGCCTGTTTACTTCCAGCAAGTCTGCTGGGAACTTCCGTTTGTATATTGCTTTTGCTTTTAGCTGTTTTGCTGGAGATGAAGGGAAGCAGACATGTTTTCCTTTGTTCCTGAACTATGCTGAATAAATGCCTGTAATGAATGCTTACATCTGCCTCTGTCCGCCACTTCTGCTGTGAGAAGATTTATTCACTCTGCTGATAGAGCTTGCACAAGTCTCTAAACGTATCTGAGGCTTGTGTTGCTGATTGATGCTGTTCCAAGGGAGACCGGTGATCGTCTGGCTGCTGGCTAGTGGCTGGAGCCAGCTGGGGGCCAGCCTGCTGCCCCCGTCTCCCCGGCAGTATCCCAACACATGTAATGCGCCCCAGTTCAGGTTTATGGGATGGGATCTGGTCAGACATGTGCTGGTATAGGTGCCATAACTTCTGTAGCACGTTAAGATTTCTGGCTGGCACATACCTACCAATGTGACTCTGCAGAGACACAAGGGGGAAAGACATTTACTTGGTACAGATGTAAATGGATCTGGTTGCTATATAAGATTAAGCCAGTGTCTTCTGAAAAGCTGGGGGTTATGTCTGCACAAACACTGCCAACTTCTCTAAGTTGCTGGGCAGAGTGAAAATGCAAGTCCTAACAAGAGTGTCACAGCACACATCAAGAGGAATCACCCGCTTGTCTTCCATTGGATTCGATTGGCAGGATTACAAATCAGGGAGAGGCTGAACTTTTATCTATTGGTTACATCAGCTCTAGAGAGTATTGCTGTGGTGCTTCCTGACAGTAAGAGCTGTTCGACAGTGGAATTTGCTGCCTAGGAGTGTGGTGGAGTCTCCTTCTTTGGAGGTCTTTAAGCAGAGGCTTGACAACCATATGTCAGGAGTGCTCTGATGGTATTTCCTGCTTGGCAGGGGGTTGGACTCGATGGCCCTTGGGGTCTCTTCCAACTCTATGATTCTAAACATTGTCTGAGAAAATATGCCAAGAAAGAGGGTGAACAGGCATGATGCAATGGTAATTGGGTAGTGATAAATGCAAGGTTATGGAAGGCTTTGACAAACTGCTATCTAGCAAAAGGCACAGTAATAATAATAATAATAATAATAATAATAATAATAATAATAATAATAATAATTTATTTATACCCCACCCATCTGGCTGGGCTGCCCCAGCCACTCTGAGCGGCTTCCCAAAAAAATATATAAATACTTGAATACATCAAACATTAAAAGCTTACCTAAACAGGGCTTCCTTCAGATGTCTTCTAAAAGTTTGGTAGTTGTTGTTCTCTTTGACATCTGGTGGGAGGGCATTCCACAGGGAGGGTGCCACTATCGAGAAGGCCCTCTGCCTGGTTCCCTGTAACTTGGCTTCTCGCAGTCAGGGACCCGCCAGAAGGCCCTCGGTGCTGGACCTCAGTAATGAAAACCACATTAAAAGCTGGAGTTGCTATGTGGTTTCACACCGATCCAATTTAGTCCAGGGTTCTGTTCTCTTATGATGGCCTGTGACTATTGTTCCTTTATGAGCTGGCATCAATACTAACATAATTGGGTCACAAGTACTACAGTGACAATGTCAGCATTAAAAATGCAGCTCTGATTGAACCAGCTCTCTCTTTGATCCAGAAGAGATCTCCATCAACAGAATGGAGGGGAGGGCTCCTTTTGCAACCTTGAACATTGCCAAATGCACCAGTTACTGCCATGAGTGGCTGTTCCGTTCTTTGGATGATTCCTCAAGTGTCACAAGGTGTGATACAAGATGACATTGACTGATTTGTGGCATGTGTTATTAGGATAAAAGCTAAACGTGAACTAGCATGTCAAACCACTAAGTGATAGAGCCTAATTATGCAGACCACACTTCCTCCTTGGAAGCCTGCACATGCCCAGGTCATAGAACTCGTTTGCTACCAGCTTTGGGTCGAGTTTTGGCAAAAGAACAGTGACTGTCCACTACACAAAATTATATGAATTAAGAGGATCCAGTACCATCCTGAAAGAGGTTGACATGAGTTTTTGCCACCTTGTGAAGGGGAGATCTCAAGGACTGCTCGTGAAGAGGCAGAAGTAATGATTCCGTTTTTTAAAAAAAGGTTTAATATTAGAGAACACTTTTCACTTGTGCCCCATAAAGCATGGAGACGGTGAGTTAGTGCGTATATAAAACCAAATTACATCTTAATGCTGAAGGATTGGAAGACTCATTTTGTCAGAAGTCTTTTTTTATTTAAGTGTTTAATTAAGTATTAATTAGGAAGATTTTTTTAATGTAGTAAATTTGCTTTTTCTTCTTTCTGTATTTTCTTCTTTTCTTCTTTCTTAATTGTTTTTCTTTAATTTTCTTTTTGTAGTATGAGATTGTAAATTCTTTGTAAATTCTTTGTATAAGTGTGTAATTTAAATCAATAAATATTATTTTAATAAAAGAAAAGAAAGACAGCTTCTCTGCATCTGCTTCTAGGGAGAACCTCCCAAGTCGCTTCAAATTCAAGGAGTACTGCCCACTGGTGTTCCGAAATCTCCGCGAAAGGTTTGCGATTGACGATCAAGATTATCAGGTACGGAGCATTCAAGCAAGCGGATGAGTCGAAACAAAAGGTTGCAATATGTTGGGAGTGGTTTCTGCAAAGGGTTTTGTTCAGGGGATTGGGGTTTGTTTGCAGGGTGAGGCCAGGGGGGAAGTCCTTGCAGGAGGAAGCTTGCTTCACTGGAAGCAAGACAGATCCAGTGTGAAGGATGCAGAATGAGCCAAGATACTAGTCCTTGGGGCCAAGGTGGGAAGTAGCAGGGTTACTTTCCATGGGAATGAGATCGGGAAGTAGGAAGGTTCAATGAGGAGGAGGAGGAAGATAGCAGTAGCTGACCATGCAAGCACTGGAAAGGAAAGCCTGCAGCGCTGTGGCAAATTCAGAAGTGCAGAGCCCCTTTATGATAACCACAGCCACGCCTCTTCTGAGATTATACAACTTTCTAATATTGTACAATAATTGTAAATTGTAATTAGGTCCAGTCGTGGCCGACTCTGGAGTTGCAGCGCTCATCTCGCTTTGTTGGCCGAGGGAGCCGGCATACAGCTTCCGGGTCATGTGGCCAGCATGACTAAGCCTCTTCTGGCGAACCAGAGCAGCGCACAGAAACGCCGTTTACCTTCCCGCTGGAGCGGTACCTATTTATCTACTTGCACTTTGATGTGCTTTCGAACTGCTAGGTTGGCAGGAGCTGGGACCGAGCAACGGGAGCTCACCCCATCGCGGGGATTCGAACCGCCGACCTTCTGATCGACAAGTCCTAGGCTCTATGGTTTAGACCACAGCGCCCCCTGCGTCCCTTCACAATAATCTTACAATTATACAATAATAGTAATTAAGGACGCTGTGCAATGATTGGTGCAGTTCTCCATGTGTTGCCTTTCAGCTAAATCTGCTGTATTCTGTGCACGTACATGGGCAATTGATTTAGAGTACTTATTTCAGAGTGACTCTGTTGTCTGCAACAAAGCTCATACACCGCTCTCTTGAAATGGAAGCACCTTGTGTTTTCAGTGCCCCTAAATGCTTGGGCTTGGGGCATACAGGGGCTATAAATCTCCCCTTTTTTGCTGTTCGGGTGGCTCTAAGACATTAGAGACAGGGGCCCTGCTGCAGAAATGCTAACAGGTCTTTGACCCCGGTCCCGTGACCCTGGACCACTACACCACTAGACACAGTGAAGATCTGTGGTGGATGTGCAGCACAGTCCAGAGTGCCAGCCTCTTCCCGGACAGGCTTGTGTTTGAGTGTGTTTTCAGGGGCAAAGGTCTGGTCTAGAAATCGATCGCTGCTCTGGAATGCAATCCTGGTATATAAGCTGTTATGGCAGCTTTTATGGGAAAACAGAAGAGGTTTCTACACCTGCAGCTGTTTAAAGCAGCTTTGGAAATATACTGAATACCCAGAAGGGGTGTGTGTGTGTGTGTGTGTGTGTGTTCATGCACTGTGAGTGAGCTTTCAGTGAACAAAGGGACATGACGTTTGCAGTCTATGTG
This sequence comes from Podarcis bocagei, assembly GCF_964188305.1. NCBI lineage: Eukaryota > Metazoa > Chordata > Lepidosauria > Squamata > Lacertidae > Podarcis > Podarcis bocagei. The sequence goes on along the minus strand of NC_138138.1, from coordinate 14,276,257 downwards.
CTTCCCTCTGTTCCCCTTTGCACACTCCTCACCCCCAAACCTTAGCTCTGTCAGTCATCAGGGAATGGCTTCAAACTTGGAAAGAAAATAGGACTGCTAAAACTTTGTTTAGTTGTTTAGTCGTGTCCGACTCTTCGTGACCCCCTGGACCAGAGCACGCCAGGCACTCCTGTCTTCCACTGCCTCCTGCAGTTTGGTCAAACTCATGCTGGTAGCTTCGAGAACACTGCCCAACCATCTCGTCCTCTGCCGTCCCCTTTTCCTTGTGCCCTCCATCTTTCCCAGCATCAGGGTCTTTTCCAGGGAGTCTTCTCTTCTCATGAGGTGGCCAAAGTATTGGAGCCTCAGCTTCAGGATCTGTCCTTCCAGTGAGCACTCAGGGCTGATTTCCTTCAGAATGGAGAGGTTTGATCTTCTTGCAGTCCATGGGACTCTCAAGAGTCTCCTCCAGCACCATAATTCAAAAGCATCATTCTTCGGCGATCAGCCTTCTTTATGGTCCAGCTTTCACTTCCATACATCACTACTGGGAAAACCATAGCTTTTACTATATGGACCTTTGTTGGCAAGTTGGTGTCTCTAACTCTGCTAAAACTAGATCGAGGTAAAATTAGAGAACTGATTCCAAAGAGTTAGTTAACTACTTCAATATTTTATTGCTAACCTTTCCCCTTGGCTGAGCAGTTAGAATATTCATAAATATTCCAGCCAGTGGTGAGTGGGGTTTCCTAAGGGGCAGCCATTTTTGCTGGTTCAAAATGCATTCCTCTGATTGGTTACCTTTTAAAGTCAGCAGCAACAAACAGATAGCAACTCTTGGTTTCAATTGCACAAAAAACCAAGTTTAAAAATGGGGTGATTGCAATGCCAAGGATCTGAAAGATGAGGGACGTAGTGTTTTGCTTTGTTCACAGTTCTCTATATTAAGGGGAGTGGGTGGCGCTGAAGGTCAGCGGTTCGAATCCCCGCAACGGAATGAGCTCCCGTTGCCCTGTCCCAGCTCCTGCCAACCTAGCAGTTCGAAAGCATGCCAGTGCAAGTAGATAAATAGGTACCGCTGCGGTGGGAAGGTAAACGGCGTTTCCGTGCGCTCTGGCTTCCGTCACAGTGTTCCATTGCGCCAGAAGCGGTTTAGTCATGCTGGCCACATGACCTAGAAAGCTGTCTGTGGACAAACGCCGGCTTCCTTGGCCTGAAAGCAAGATGAGCGCCGCAACCGCATCGGCACCTTTGACTGGACTTAACCATCCAGGGGTCCTTTGCCTTTACCTTTTACCTATATTAAAGCGCAGGCATGCCAACATAATGGAGTTCTGTTGTGCGCAAGGCCTGGCGCCCTACTGGCATGGCACGATGTGCTTCCGATGCAGCGTTCAATGTCCTCCTTACTCCTGCATCAAGTGAAGTTGCTCCAACTTTCACAGGGCTGGTCTGAAGAGGCGGCCGGTGCATCTCCTCCTTGTTCTTCTGTTTTCCTCTTTGTAGAATTCCGTGACGCGGAGCGCCCCAGTGTACAGTGACAGCCACGGCCGTTGCGGGGTCCGTTTCCTCACCACCTACGACCGGCGGTTTGTCATCAAGGCGGTGTCGAGTGAAGACGTCGCAGAGATGCACAACATCCTGAAGAAGTACCACCAGGTAAGGGAGGTGGAGAGAAAAAGGGTGTCTGTCTTAAGCACTAAGCTAGCATGACTGGGAAGCGCTATTTCTGGTAATGCCTGGATTCTGGGTCATTTCTCTACGGGAGTTTCTTGCCCTCCCAGCACTGGACAAGAAAGCAGTTCTGATTATCTGCTTTGCTAGGTTCCCACAGTAGAGCCAGGTTGTCCTCAGTCCCACTGCAGTCTAAATTGACATTTCTGGTACTGAATTGAGCTAGTTCCTACTCTGGTTTTCCAATGCAGGGTATGCAAGGCTTTCACCATGGAGCCCCATAAGGTTACCAGATTTTTTTCAAAGAATCCAGGGACACTATTATTATTATAGTACGTTTCCGAGCACAATTCAAAGTGTTGGTGCTGACCTTTAAAGCCCTAAACGACCTCGGTCCAGTATACCTGAAGGAGCGTCTCCACCCCCATCGTTCTACCCGGACACTGAGGTCCAGTGCCGAGGGCCTTCTGGCGGTTCCCTCATTGCGAGAAGTGAGGTTACAGGGAACCAGGCAGAGGGCCTTCTCGGTAGTGGCACCCGCCCTGTGGAATGCCCTCCCACCAGATGTCAAAGAGAACAACAACTACCAGACTTTTAGAAGACATCTGAAGGCAGCCCTGTTTAGGGAAGCTTTTAATGTTTAATAGGTTATTGTATTTTAATGTTCTGTTGGAAGCCGCCCAGAGTGGCTGGGGAAACCCAGCCAGATGGGCGGGGTATAAATAAATTGTTGTTGTTGTTGTTGTTGTTGTTGTTGTTGTTGTTAGAGTTTATATACTGCCCTATACTTGAAGGTCTCAGGACAGTTCACAGAAAAAATTCAAGATAAAAGACCACAAAATACAGTGGTACCTCGGGTTACATACGCTTCAGGTTACAGACTCCACTAACCCAGAAATAGTACCTTGGGTTAAGAACTTTGCTTCAGGGTGAGAACAGAAATCATGCTCCGATGGCGCAGCAGCAGCAGGAGGCCCCATTAGCTAAAGTGGTGCTTCAGGTTAATAATAATAATAATAATAATAATAATAATAATAATAATAATAATAATAATAATAGTAATAATTTATTATTTATATCCCGCCTATCTGGCTGGGTTTCCCCAACCACTCTGGGCGGCTTCCAACAAAACACTAAAATACAATAACCTATTAAACATTAAAAGCTTCCCTAAACAGGGCTGCCTTTAGAACAGTTTCAGGTTAAGAACACACCTCCGGAACGAATTAAGTATGTAACCAGAGGTACCACTGTACATAATAAAAATAAAAACAACACCCCAATAGCCCCCCCCCCAAAAGAGCCACATTTTAAAAGGGCATAGGATATAGATCAGATCAACCAAAGGAAAGGCCTGGTTAAAAGGAACGTTTTTGCCTGGCGCCTACAGGTGTATAATGAAGGTGCCAGGCGACCTTCCCTGGGCATTCCACATTCAGCAGCAACTGGAGGGCCACAGTCTAGCCATCTCTGCCACCGGAAATCACAGCCAATAAAATGCTGCCGGTCTCACTCTCCCATAACTCCTTGCAAGCCTTTGCTCACTGCTCTCTAAACATATATTGGGAGCAGCCGCCACAGAAACCCAAATCTGTACTGGAGGGTGTATACCTGAGTGTACGACAGTTCCAGGAAGAGAAATCATTAATAGTAATAATCACTTATCTATAACAACAACAACTCCTCTGGGCAACTCCCAACAGAATATTAAAAACATGATAAAACACCAAACATTAAAAACTTCCCTAAACAGGGCTGCCTTCAGATGTCTTCTAAAAGTCAGGTAGTTGTTTATTTCCATCTGATGGGAGGGCGTTCCACAGGGCGAGTGCCACCACCAAGAAGGCCCTCTGCCTTGTTCCCTGCAACTTCACTTCTCGCAGGGAGGGAACCGCCAGAAGGCCCTTGGAGCTGGACCTCAGTGTTTGGGCTGAACGATGGGGGTGGAGATGCTCCTTCAGGTCTAGTGGGCCAAGGCCATTTAGGGCTTCAAAGGTCAGCACCAACAGTTTGAATTGTGCTCGGAAACGTACTGGGAGCCAATGTAGGTCTTTCAGGACCGGTGTTATATGGTCTCGGCGGCCACTCCCAGTCTAGCTGCCGCATTCTGGATTAATTGCAGTTTCCGGGTCACCTCCAAAGGTTTCGTTTATCTAAAAAGAAATAATCCCTTTGGTTTCCAAACTCTTGTTGTGAAATGTTTACCTTTTTTTGTATGTTTCTCAAATATACTTGCAAGATTTGAAGCCGTCCTGTCCCTTTTGTTCAAGCTGTGCTGAAATTCTGTGGCCTGATTCTGACGAACTTCTTGTTCTTGTGTTCTCCTCGCCTCCTCTCCTCTTTAGTTCATTGTGGAATGTCATGGGAATACACTTCTGCCCCAGTTCCTTGGTATGTACAGGCTCACTGTAGACGGCGTGGAAACATACATGGTGGTCACCAGGAACGTGTTCAGCCACCGGCTGACAGTGCATCGGAAATACGATCTCAAGGTGAGGGACGTTATAACATTCTTGCGTGGAGCCACATTCTGCGCATCTGACTGGCCATCGGGAAAACAGGATGATTGGCCAAATGAGCCGCTGGCCTGATCCAGTGTGCTGTTATTACATTTTATTACATTCCAACTTCTTTCCAGTCTGACAGTTTTCTTCCTGAGGAGATGGACATTGGAGGTGTTTTAATTATTTTACTGCATACCACGTGAGAGAGAGCATAGTTAGAAATGCTCAAATAAACAAACTGGATGGGGAAGAGGGGGAAAGATGCTTTCAGATATTTCACAGGTTACCCGCTTGCATGTGGATCCCGTCTCTCGTCATGGGAGTGTGGTATCCTGAGAATCTCAGCTTTCGAGGGTTTGCCTGTAGGGTAAAGGTAAAGGGACCCCTGACCATTAGGTCCAGTCGTGGCCGACTCTGGGGTTGCGGCGCTCATCTCGCTTTATTGGCCAAGGGAGCCGGCATACAGCTTCCGGGTCATGTGGCCAGCAGGACTAAGCCACTTCTGGCGAACCAGAGCAGCGCATGGAAACGCCGTTTACCTTCCCACCGGAGTGGTACCTATTTATCTACTTGCACTTTGACGTGCTTTCGAACTGGTAGATTGGCAGGAGCAGGGACCGAGCAATGGGAGCTCACCCTGTAGCGGGGATTTGAACTGCCAGCCTTCTGATCGGCAAGCCCTAGGCTCTGTGGTTTAACCCACAGCGCCACCTGCGTCCCTTTTAGCTGTAGGGTGGTTTTGTACAATTGCATCTAGTGTGCCAGAAGTCCTTTTCAGACTCCGCATGGTAGAGTTTAGGCTTGTGAGAGGTTATTGGAGACGGCTTGAGGGAACCGAATATTAACACTGCGGTGTTATTGTGCTCTGGCTTTCTTAGGGATTTCTACATTAGCCTTCTGGGGCCCCTCTGGGCCATGTGAGAGAGTCTCCTGACCGATGCATAGAATATCTGCCTGCATAGAATTGCTACATGCATTATGCACGTGGTAGCCAGAAGTTAAATATTTGTGTACTAAGTTCCTGCACTTGTATATCACATGTGCAACCGTATTTCACATAGCCCCCCCCCCCAACTTTTAAGCAATTTTAACACCCAAATTTTCATCCCACTGGTTGCATAAAATGGGTTTGCTTTTTTGTTGTTAATACTGTGAATTTGGTTTTAAGTCTCTCTGTCTCTCACTGCTGGAAATCTTCAGAAAGGCTCTCGGTTATCTAAGGTTCAACACTGGGGGCTATATTTTCTTGAAATACTAAGTTTATTGGCTCTAAAATAGGTCTCCACCCCTTTTCTCTCCAGGGTTCAACGGTAGCAAGGGAAGCCAGCGACAAGGAAAAGGTAAGAGCAGCAGTCGGGGAAGGCATTCTGAATAAATCTACAAATGTCGCTGCTGTGGCTATAATTCTGGTAGGCTTAGAGGAAAGGGGGTGCAGTTCCCCCTTACCTTCAGAAGTGTGTGCTGGGTGTTGGAGAGGTGGCTGAATAGCTGTATAGCTGCATCTCCCCATTTAACTCATAACTTTTGATTGCCAATGTTAGAGAGAGCAGGGAGCAACAGCCTCTCTTGAAGTTTCATTCTGTTGATTTTAAATAAAAGAGTGAATCAGAGGGAGAGACAGAAATGGGTATAGCAGAGAGAGAAAGAAGGAGAAAAGGGGAAAGGTATAGCAGAGAGAAATGGATGAGAGGGAGATACGGAATGCTCCCATCTTTGGCTGTGGTCCCAGTGTGGTGTAGTAGTTAAGAGTGGTGGACTCGTAATCTGGCGAACCGGGTTCGCGTCTCCACTCCTCCACCTGCAGCTGCTGGGTGACCTTGGGCCAGTCACACTTCTCTGAAGTCTCTCAGCTCCACTCACCTCACAGAGTGTTTGTTGTGGGGGAGGAAGGGAAAGGAGAATGTTAGCCGCTTTGAGACTTCTTCGGGTGGTGATAAAGCGGGATATCAAATCCAAACTCCTCCCACCCGCTGTTAGCATATGGTCCCTACTGGATTGCTCCCAAGGGTATGCAGCCCTCGACGGGGGGGGGGGGGGAGTTGCTTACCCTTGCATTAATCACCAGACTAGCCAACTAATATTTCAGCTCGTTTAATAAATGAGGACCCCTTTTGATGGGTGACAGAGAAAAGGGCACCATAGTTTGGTTATCAAGGCTGTTTCCTGGTAATTGTGGTTGCTGGATATATGTGGACTGTGCAGCTGGTATGCTTCTAGAAAGTTGCTTCTCCCCAAACCAGAGGATCTGATCCAGTTTGGCTGGACTTGAGAGACTTGTTTGAGCCATAAGATTGGGCAGGCAGGGGGGGGGGGAGTAAGTGAGTAAGTAAGGTCAGGTGGAGATCTCCAATGACTGGATAGTCCAAAGGGCGGTTGGTTGCCTACCTCGCCTGTCCAGGCCTTTCAAACTGTGTGTGTGTGTGTGTGTGTGTGTGTGTGTGTCATCCAGGATTATTCTTCTTTGTAATTATAAGCAAACATAATTCCTATGGCTTCCCTTCCACCACCCAAATTATGCTATATATGTTTGCCTTCAGTGAGCGGGTGTGTATGTGTCTGAAACGGCTTCCTTCATGTTAGAAACGAGAATCTTATCAAATGCCTGAAATGATTCCTTTTTTTAATGCAATGTTTTATTTTTCCATTTGGTTATTTAAGAAGTATTTTAATTCTCCTCCCTCATTCTGTCCTGTTTTTCGTACTAATCCGGAAAAGCCAGATGGCTTTTCTCCTATTTTAGGGATTGCCAGTTGATTAGATATTCAGATTACCGAATATTTTTAACCTGACGGGAGTATAAACCTTTCAGACTGTGCATCAGAGCCCTAAACAGTCGTACCAAAAATGTCTTTTGGGACCGGCCTTTTCTGCTGTAGGGGGATGCTCACACCCATCGTATTGGTGGTCCAAAAGAACGCTTAAGAATCAACAAGTGTTTTTTGGGATTTCGATTCTCAGTTGATTTTTGAAAATCAAACTTTTGTGATTGCAGGTTATTGAAAATGGCATTTAACCCTGCCAAATAAGCAGTTGCCCCAGAAGATCACGAGCAGTGCAGTGGGGAGAAGTCTTTTCACTCACACCTAAGGAAGTTGCAGAAGAAATAAAATTGCCCATTTGGCTATAGTTGTTAGTGTACCTGCTGACTTTTGAAAAATGCAGAAGATGATCTAGGTTCCTGCCCATGATCTTGAGGCCCTCATCAGCGCTAGGACTTGAGCCCACGGTAGATACAATATTCATGTTTGATGAATATTGGTGATGAAGATTCAGATGAAGAGATATATGTGAGTAAGAGAGTCAAATGGGTCATAGTCCTAAATCTATTCCAAGAGCAGGTAAAGGTAAAGGTAAAGGGACCCCTGACAGTTAAGTCAAGTTGTGGACGACTCTGGGGTTGCGGCACTCATCTCGTTTTATTGGCCAAGGGAGCCAGCGTACAGCTTCCGGGTCATGTGGCCAGCATGACTAAGCCGCTTCTGGCGAACCAGAGCAGCGCACGGAAACGCCATTTACCTTCCCACCAGAGCGGTACCTATTTATCTACTTGCACTTTGACGTGCTTTCAAACTGCTAGGTTGGAAGGAGCAGGGACCGAGCAACGGGAGCTCACCCCGTCATGGGGATTCGAACTGCCGACCTTCTGATCGGCAAGTCCTAGGTTCTGCGCCACCCGCGTTAAGAGCAGTTAAGATGCTACATATAAGGCCGTAGGATTTTGATATTCTTCTTTGTGCAGATTTTGACCTAAGAATTCTGAACACCGGAACCCTTTTAGGTGTTCCTAATATCTGATTGCCAGGCGCCTAGACAGATAACTCTGGGAAACTCCCAACCAGAACATCTTCCCTTTCTCCTTGTCTCCAGAATCGGTTGATCCAAGAACTTGATCCCTAAACAGGAAAGTTCTAATTCTGGCTAGCGTTGTTGACAGCCAACAATAAGAGTTTTGTAGACAGGCCGCTTTGACCCGTCCGCAAGGCTACACTGTCATTCTTGAGATGGGGAAGAAAGAACTTGCACCCAGGACTCGTGTACTAAGTGTGGCAGCACTGTGGCTTTTTATAGTCCCAACAAACCAGAGGAAACCAAAATTTCCCCAGGGTTGGAAAAGTCGCCCTGCAGCCTCAGAAGACATCACAGCCCTTGGTGCCTTTCAGTCTGCTGCCAGAAGAGTTGTGCCATGTGTGTCAGAGAGAGGATTGTTCTGGGTGTTTGAGCTTTAGCCCCCAGTAGCTCCCGGCCAAGAATTCCCGTTGTATATTTCATCTTAACCCTAAACGCTTCCAGCATCGAATTTGCCTTTCCCATAACCTCAGAGAGCTGACATTTGTCGGTGAGCATCCTGTTATGACCAAGGCCTCTTTCCTGGATAGATGTGACCTCTTTGGATCTCATCCAGCCTCGACGTGAAATTGAGGGATATATATATATATATATATATATATATATATATATATATATATATTGCGCTTATTCCAGTTCCATCTCCTCTCTAGGCCAAGGACCTGCCGACCTTCAAGGACAACGACTTTCTGAACGAAGGCCAAAAGCTCCACGTTGGAGAGGAAAGCAAAAAGAACTTTTTGGAGAAGTTGAAGCGAGACGTCGAGGTAGGGTTTGCTGAGCAAAAATGCAAATGAGCAGAAAGCTTGTCCACAAACCTGGATAGGATAGATGGGGGACCTTTGCAGACTCATTTCACCCCTGTAAGTTAGAATGCTTATGGACATGAAGTACCATATATATTCGAGTATAAGCCGACTTTTCCAGCACATTTTCTATGCTGAAAAAGCCCCCCCTCGGCTTATACTCGAGTGAGGCAGGTGGCGGAGGGACGAGCAGCCCGAAAGGAGCCCTTTCAGGCTGCTTGTTCTTCCTCCGCCACTGCCGCCACCAGGTTTGTGGTGTGGTCAACCAGCTTCTACTCGATTCAATAAGTTTTCCCAGGTTTTTGTGTTAAAATTAGGTGCCTCGGATTATATTTGGGTCAGCTTATACTCTAGTATATACGGTATGCTTGAATGAGAGCTTTGAGTGAGGCCAGAGTGCCCACTCACCCAGGGTATCATTTGCTCTATCTTCCCAAGCGTTTGGTACTTAGGCTCAGAGGTGGACAAGTGCCTTCGGCTGGTGATTAAATTGCCTGACAGCAGGATGACTGAAAGCCAATAGTCAGGAGCGCAGAAGGTAGATGCAGTGGCCTCCCTCAAGGGCAAATTGCCCGGGCTGGACAGAGGCAGGAGTTTTGTATCAGCCAGTCAGTGGCACTGGATTGGTTATCTGGTGTCACCTGACTTCCCAGACATAAGAGGATTGTGGGCTGTTGTGCGACTGTTCCAGCCAGAACCGTGTGTGCAGTCCTGACCAGGTGGCAACAAGAACTCTGTTTTTGATGCACCGGTTTGATCCTGGCAGCTCCTGATGGCATGATTATCTGCCTCTTTCCTGTCAGCCTCCTCTGGGTTCTAATAACTGCCCGTCCTCTGCACTCCCGGTAGGATTGGGCCAACACAAAAACGCGGCACAATCGCCTGACTTCAAAGAGGTGAAGCCCAGCCTCTCCTCTGAGTTTGCCTCCTTCCAAACAGGAAGGCAATTTCCACCCTGGAAGTGTGTGTGTGTGTGTGTACACACACACACACTTCCAGGGTGGAAATTGCCTCCACGCACCACTTTTCTGTGTGAGTCGCTGGCCTGGGAATGCTTAGGCCTGGGAATGAATATATATATATAAAGGAACCCCTGACCATTAGGTTCAGTCGTGACCGACTCTGGGGTTGCGGCGCTCATCTCGCTTTACTGGCCGAGGGAGCCAGCGTACAGCTTCCGGGTCATGTGGCCAGCATGACTAAGCCGCTTCTGGCGAGCCAGAGCAGCACACGGAAACGTCGTTTACCTTCCCGCTGGAGCAGTACCTATTTATCTACTTGCACTTTGAGGTGCTTTTGAACTGCTAGGTTGGCAGGAGCAGGGACCGAGCAACAGGAGCTCATTCCGTCGCAGGGATTCGAACCACCGACTTTCTGATCGGCAAGTCCTAGGCTCTGTGGTTTAACCCGCAGCGCCACCCGTATCCCTATATATATGTGGTGAACGAAGTGTTCCTCCAGTCTTAATTCCAGAATAAATTTTGCCTTTGTCATTTGCTGGTATGAAGAATGGGGGCTTTTGGAGCAAAAGGGTGGGTATGGTAGATACGTTCTGAATTGATTCTAGAGAGCGAAAACAGGACAGAAGGAAGGATTAGGAAGAACGGAAATGTACAGGAGAATGCAGGAGTCCAGGGTAAGAGGTCTAGAGTCTTGAAGCTGATGCAGGGAGTTTGAAAAGGATCATAGCTTGAGATCAGAGCAGCCGGAGACAGAGAGAGAGAGACTGTCTTTCTGTTGGCTTCCAGTTTCTCGCTCAGCTGAAGATCATGGATTACAGTTTGCTGGTGGGGATTCACGACGTGGACCGTGCTGAGCAAGAGGAGATGGAAGTTGAGGACCGGGCAGAAGACGAAGAATGCGAGAACGACGGCATTGGTGGGAACCCCATTGGCTCTTACGGGACCCCACCTGACAGTCCAGGCAACCTTCTCAACTTCCCCCGGTTTTTTGGGCCTGGGGAGTTTGATCCCTCCGTGGATGTCTACGCTATGAAAAGCCATGAAAGTGAGTGTGTGGGTTCGGTGTGGGTGAATAGGGTGGAAAGGAGGAGATGGGAAGCCCGGTCTAAAGTCCTCTGGATGGAAGCCAGAGTGTTGTGCTGATAGGTTCCCGGACCACAGGCATTTTGCAACAAAATTATATCTGAAGTATATCTGAAGCAGCGTCTCCACCCCCATCGTTCTACCTGGACACTGAGGTCCATCTCCGAGGGCCTTCTGGCGGTTCCCTCACTGCGAGAAGCCAAGTTACAGGGAACCAGGCAGAGGGCCTTCTCGGTAGTGGCGCCTGCCTTGTGGAACGCCCTCCCACCAGATGTCAAAGAGAACAACAACTACCAGACTTTTAGAAGACATCTGAAGGCAGCCCTCTTTAGGGAAGCTTTTAATGTTTGATGTATTACAGTATTTTAATATTTTTTTGGAAGCCGCTCAGAGTGGCTGGGGAAGCCCAGCCAGATGGGCGGGGTATAAATAATAAATTATTATTATTATTTATTATTAAAATTGTGGCTGGCTAGTTGAATGAAATTAAAATAATCTGAAATACCTCTCGCGGTGTTTCTCAAACTTGGGTCCCCAGCTGCTGTTGGACTACAACGCCTATCATCCCTGATCACTGGTCCTGCCTGCTAGGGATGATGGGAATTGTAGTCCAACAACAGTTGGGGACCCAAGTATGAGAAGCACCTCTCTTGGGTGTCCCGAGACCCTTGTCTCCCTGAACCACCATCACCCAACCACCGAAGCTTCCTTGCCTGCCTACTCTTTCCGTCCCAATGCAAGACAGCTTGCACCAAACCTTAGCTGTGTACACATTGCCCTCTTAAAACATAGTGTGATAATTTCCCCCCTTTGCATTTCGTATCACATTTGCACATCATTGTATGCATCAATACAGTTTGACACATTTCCAAGTTGTCTGCTGTCTGTCCACACCAGTGGGGAGAGAGGACGCATGGATGCCTTCCTATGGAATCAGATTCAAACTGGTTCCAAGGGAAAATGCATCAGAATATAGTATTTCTCAGAAATCTACAGGATAGATATGGATTGTGGCTAACACCATCATCATCATCTTCTTCATCATCATTTATTATTTATACCCCTCCCACCTGGCTGGGTTTCCCCAGCCACTCTGGGCAGCTCCCAACAGAATATTAAAAACATGACAAAACATCGAACATTAAACACTTCCCTAAACAGGGCTGCCTTCAGATGTCTTCTAAAAGTCAGATTGTTGTTTATTTCCTTGACATCTGACGGGAAGGCGTTCCACAAGGCGGGAACCACTACTGAGGAAGCCCTGTGCCTGGTTCCCTGCAACCTCACTTCTTGCAATGAGGGAACTGCCAGAAGGCCCTCGGAGCTGGACCTCAATGTCCGGGCTGAACGATGGGGGTGGAGACGCTCCTTCAGGTACACTGGGCCGAGGCCGTTTAGGGCTTTAAAGGTCAGCACCAGCACTTTGAATTGTTCTCGGAAACGTACTGAGAGCCAATGTAGGTCTTTTAGGACCAGTGTTATGTGGTCTTGGCGGCTGCTCCCAGTCACCAGTCTAGCTGCCGCATTCTGGATTAGTTGTAGTTTCCGAGTCACCTTCAAAGGTAGCCCCACGTAGAGCATGTTGCGGAAGTTCAAGCCAGGAGATAACCAGAGCATGCACCACTCTGGCGAGACAGTGCGCAGACAGGTAAGGTCTCAGCCTGCGTACCATACTGTGTACATGTCTTCACAAAGCAGTGATGGGAATGCACTGGATAGGAAGCAGATTTTATGTGTGTGTATGTGTACACAGCCCTGACTTTCCCCAGCAATGTGCAACCACAGCGGGGATCATTGGGTCTGTTTTTGGGCACACTTGCAGTGCCCATGGATCACTCGTAAGGCCCAGCAGGTCTGGCCAGTGTCCTGAATAAACCAGACTGTGGCCTAGACTGTGTCCCAAAATCCTTTGAAATGCACACAGGTTTCTGTTCATTATGGGTTCCCTAAAAATTGGAAAATCGCTAATCTTCATAACATGATAATTCCGTGGAGAGAACTCCTGTCTCTTAACAGCTGTTGGTCTCTGTTAGGTGTGTCTGAGCAATACTTGCTTTTCATTCCCTTATTATTGTGGTCCTTTCTCTTGCTCCACCCCTCCAGTCGAAAGCCAGGGGGGCTGGTGCATTGGCAGTGGGAAGGCCCTTTTCTGGGGGCGGTGGGAATCAAATCAACTGCCAATCAAGCATCATGAAGACAATTGGAGAGGCGCTCTGCAGATGCTCAGAGCAGCTGCTGACTTCTGGTCATGCTCTGCCACATTGAGATTGTCAGCAAGATACTACAGTCACCCCCCCCCCCATTTGCATCTGTTGGGCTGGAAAGGTGGCCTCAACTCACAGATCTAACCACAAAAACATTTGGTCATACTTGAACTGCGCTTGCTAGCCAAAGAGTAGGCAGCCTGCCCTAAATATGACTCTTTGCCTGGACTAACCAGTTTCTCTCTCTCTCTCCCTCTCTCATTGTAATCAGGTGCCCCTAAAAAGGAGGTCTATTTCATGGCCATTATAGATATCCTCACACCGTATGACACAAAGAAAAAAGCGGCGCACGCTGCCAAAACTGTGAAACACGGGGTAAGACAAATCCATTCCTTTTGCTCGTTCAAACCTATTGCTGGAAAATTTCATGGAATGCAATTCTAGTGTTGGGGGGGGGCATTTTTCTCCCGTCTTTATCAATTAAAGAAGTTGTGTCTGTCATTTACCGTATTTTTCACTCTATAGGACGCACTTTTTCCCCTCCAAAAATGAAGGGGAAATGTGTGTGCGTCCTATGGAGCGAATGCAGGCTCCTTGGCTTCAGCGATAGCAATGCGAAGCCTCCGAAAAGCAGAGATAGTGCTTCCTCCACGCTCCAGAGGCTTGGCGTTGCTTTCACTGAAGCCTGGAGAGCGAGAGGGGTCGGTGCGCACGAACCCCTCTCGCTCTCCAGGCTTCAGGGATAGCTGCCTGAAGCCTTCGGAGTGCAGCGCGAGTTCCTGCTGCGCTCCGCAGGCTTCAGGTTCCTTTTGCTGAAGCCGGGAGAGCAAGACTTTCCTGGCTTCAGCAAAAGGAACCTGAAGCCTGCGGGAACTTGCGCTGCGCTCCAAAGGCTTCAGGGATCTTCCCCCCACCCCCAGCCCCACAAGCTCAGGGGGCAGCGGGAAGGCTGCGCGCAGCCTTTGCGCTGTTCCCCGACCTGCTCTTTGGGGCTGGCGGTGGGGGAAAGCAGCACTTCCCCCCGCCAGCCCCAAAGAGAGGTCTAAAGGAACGTGAAGCCTCCGGAGTCCAGCGGGAACTCCCACTGCGCTCCAGAGGCTTCGAGTTGCCTTCACTGAAGCCTGGAGAGTGAGAGGGGTCAGTGCGCACCGACCCCTCTTGCTCTCCAGGCTTCCAAGGTAGCTGCCTGAAACCTCCAGAGCGCAGCAGGAACTGGCTTTGGGCGAATACACCTTGAACGCACCTTGTTTTAGAGGGGGGAGAACAAGGAAAAAAATTCTCCCCCTCTTTGCGCAGTGCCTCTTCAGCGAAGCGGGAGGAGAAATGGAAGGGGCTCCGTTTCTCCTGCCGCTTCGCTGAAGGGGCGCTGAGCAGAGAGGGGGAGATTTTTTTCCCCTTCCCCCTCTAAAACAAGGTACGTCCTATGGTCGGGTGCGTCCTATAGAGCGAAAAATACGGTAACTTCTATGCAGTATTGATCTGGAGTAGATTCCAATGTATAGCTAGCAGAGTAACAACTTAAACACGTTGCAGGATTCCCAAAGAGACCAGAGGCATTTCATGCAGCAGAGCTTTACTGCTACTGAAGGCAAAGAAGCAGACTGGTCACAAATCCAATACATTCAGGATTGGCACTGTCCATAAGAAATCCAGTTGCAGCAGACTTAACTTAAACTTAACAATAACTTGTAATAAGTCTAAACCAGGTGCTGGCAGCCTAAGGCCCATGGGCCAAAAACGGCCAACGGAGGTCATTTAACCAGCCTACGAGCTGCCCCCGAACTGACTGCTCAGTGAGCCCCCACGTGCTGTGCTAAACCGGTGTGGCTCGGGGCCTTTCCTCCGCGGTTCTGGAAATCACTTTTGCGCATGCCCAGATGCCGGAAATTGCTTCTGCGCAGGCGCAATTTTTGGCATCTGGGCATGCATGCGCAGAAGCGATTCCCAGCGTCATGCTGCGCTGACCGGCCCATGGAGGATCTCCGCAGGAGTGATCTGGCCCATGCCGGCCCCTGGTCTAAACCTGAACGCTGCATACAGAACGCCACACCGAAAAGAAAGAGAAACAGAAAGAGAGAAACCCGGGCCTCAAAAATAAAAATGCAAAATAAATAGCAAAAAAACCCAAAGCGCCAAATACTGTGGTACCTTGGTTCTCGAACTTAATCCATTCCGGAAGTCTGTTTGACTTCTGAAATGTTCAAAAACCAAGGCGCGGCTTCTGATTGGTGCAGGCGCCCCAGAAACAATAGCCAACAGCCACATCAGGTGTTCGCCTTCCGAAAAACGTTTGAAAACTGGAGCACTTACTTCCAGGTTTTCAGTGTTTGGGAACCAAGGCGTTTGAGAACCAAGGTACCACTGTACCTAATTGCGACCTGCTTGCCTAGTCATTCCTACTACGGAGTTTGCCCTTTTCATGTTCAGTGAAGTGCTCCCAAGAGTGCTTCCTTCCTTGCCTGCAATTGGCCTGTTTGCGCCCTGTTAATCAGGGTAGGTGTGGCGTTTGGATTTTTCAAACCACAGGGGTTGCAGAAACATCAAGACTAAACGAGTGATGTGTTCAATAAATGTTTGCTAGTTCTACCACTAACCTTCCTTGTACTGTGGGGGCTGTTGTGCTGTCTTCTGAGCCCCACCCATAGGTCAAGGCTAATCTCTGTAGAGCAGCGGTTCACAACCTGTGGGTCCCCAGATGTTGTTGGACTACAACTCCCATCACCCCTAGCTAGCAAAGCCAGAGCTCAGGGATGATGGGAGTTGTAGTCCAACAACGTCTGGGGACCCACAGGTTGAGAAAGGCTGCCGTAGAGGAAGGGGTTGGCATACCAGGACCTTGTGGGCAGTGGCAGAGGAAGCCAATCGGGTGCCTGGGGCGGTGCGCATGCCCTGTGCTCAGGGGCGGGGCCAGCCGCCTCTGGGGGCGGGCCAAGCTGGGGCAGGACATTCCGCAAGGCCGCCAAGGAGTCTGCCTGCCTCCTCCCATTCAGCCACCCTACAGCTGAGGGGGAGGCAGCAGGCAGACTGTTTAGGGCAGAGCAGAGCCCATGGGCACCCAAGCCACCACGTCACTCCCACGAGAGACGCATTGCTCAGTCGCGCTGCAGGCACCGCGGTGAGTGCTGCCCAGCAGTTTGTCACCCCGCCCCCAGTGGTGACACCCGGGGCGGCCTGCCCCCACCTCCCCCCTCTTCCTCCGCCCCTGCTTGTGGGCCTTTGTAGGTGTGCCTGTGAGCGCCATCTTGGTGACCCGCGGCCTGGGCCCCATCTTCCAGCTGAGCATTCATTTTCGCTAGTCTCCCATGGGTATTCCTGCCCAGAGCTCACAGAGGAGGTGATTAGATAGCATGCCTGCAACTGAACACGTTTGAGGAAGCAAAACTCCAGTTTCTTTCCGTGGGTGATTGATGTGGGTCAGTGGGGGGGGGGGAATTAGGGATCAGGCAAAAATATTCCCCCAGGTCTTTAGCTAATTATACAATTTACGGCCTTTAAATTGTGTACGTGTGGCAGGAGTTACCGGTTTCATTCGTTACTATGTTGTATATTTTTGTGTTTTTGTATTACAAGTCGCCCTGCGATCCTCTGATAAAGGGCCGTATAGAAATTAAACAAGCAAGCAAATAAATTGCTAGTCTTCCAGACTCTCTTTAAAATAATAATATTTTATCCCTTTTTTCCATATACAGTGGTGCCTCGCAAGACGAAATTAATTCGTTCCGCAATTCTCTTCGTCTTGCGGGTTTTTCGTCTTGCGATGCACGGTTTCCCATAGGAATGCATTGAAAATCAATTAATGCGTTCCTAGGGAAACCGCCTTCAGACCAGGTCCGGGGACAGTCTGTCCCCGGACCTCTTCTGAAGGCTGGGGGGGGGGGACAAGGGCTTTTCTTCCCACCCCCAGCATTTTTAAAAACCCTGGGACAGCGGAGGACTTCTCCGCTGTCCGGGCGATCTTAAAATGCTGGCGGGCGGCATTTTAAAATCGCCCCGGACAGCGGAGGACTTCTCCGCTGTCCGGGGCGATTTAAAAGCCCCTGGGAAGGCAGGCAGGGGGGAGCAAAGACTTTCGCCCCCTGCCCGCCTTCAGAAGGTGTTCCCACCCCCCCGCCCGGCTTCGCAGCAGCGCTACGAAGCCCGGCAGCTGGGGCAGCTGTTCCCGCCCCACCTCCCCCCTTCGGAACATCGTTCCGAAGTGGGGCGGCTGGGGCAGCTGTTCCCGCCCCACCTCCCCCCTTCGGAACAGCGTTCGGAAGTGGGGCGGATGGGGCAGCTGTTCCCGCCCCACCTCCCCCCTTCGGAACATCGTTCCGAAGTGGGGCGGCTGGGGCAGCTGTTCCCGCCCCACCTCCCCCCTTCGGAACAGCGTTCCGAAGTGGGGCGGATGGGGCAGCTGTTCCCGCCCCCCTCCCCCCTTCGGAACATCGTTCCGAAGTGGGGCGGATGGGGCAGCTGTTCCCGCCCCACCTCCCCACTTCGGAACAGCGTTCCGAAGTGGGGCGGATGGTGCAGCTGTTCCCGCCCCACCTCCCCCCTTCGGAACATCGTTCCGAAGTGGGGCGGATGGGGCAGCTGTTCCCGCCCCACCTCCCCCCTTCGGAACATCGTTCCGAAGAGGGGCGGCTGGGGCAGCTGTTCCCGCCCCACCCCCACACTTCGGAACATCGTTCCGAAGTGGGGCGGATGGGGCAGCTGTTCCCGCCCCACCTCCCCCCTTCGGAACATCGTTCCGAAGTGGGGCGGCTGGGGCAGATGTTCCCGCCCCCCCTCCCCCCTTCGGAACATCGTTCCGAAGTGGGGCGGATGGGGCAGCTGTTCCCGCCCCCCCTCCCCCCTTCGGAACATCGTTCCGAAGTGGGGCGGATGGGGCAGATGTTCCCGCCCCCCCTCCCCCCTTCGGAACATCGTTCCGAAGTGGGGCGGCTGGGGCAGCTGTTCCCGCCCCACCTCCCCCCTTCGGAACATCGTTCCGAAGTGGGGCGGCTGGGGCAGCTGTTCCCGCCCCACCTCCCCCCTTCGGAGCATCGTTCCGAAGTGGGGCGGATGGGGCAGCTGTTCCCGCCCCACCTCCCCCCTTCGGAACATCGTTCCGAAGAGGGGCGGCTGGGGCAGTTGTTCCCGCCCCACCCCCACACTTCGGAACATCGTTCCGAAGTGGGGCGGATGGGGCAGCTGTTCCCGCCCCACCTCCCCCCTTCAGAACATCGTTCCGAAGTGGGGCGGCTGGGGCAGCTGTTCCCGCCCCCCCTCCCCCCTTCGGAACATCGTTCCGAAGTGGGGCGGATGGGGCAGCTGTTCCCGCCCCACCTCCCCACTTCGGAACAGCGTTCCGAAGTGGGGCGGATGGGGCAGCTGTTCCCGCCCCACCTCCCCCCTTCGGAACATCGTTCCGAAGTGGGGCGGATGGGGCAGCTGTTCCCGCCCCACCTCCCCCCTTCGGAACATCGTTCCGAAGTGGGGCGGATGGGGCAGCTGTTCCCGCCCCACCTCCCCACTTCGGAACAGCGTTCCGAAGTGGGGCGGATGGGGCAGCTGTTCCCGCCCCACCTCCCCCCTTCGGAACATCGTTCCGAAGTGGGGCGGATGGGGCAGCTGTTCCCGCCCCCCCCCTTCGGAACATCGTTCCGAAGTGGGGCGGCTGGGGCAGATGTTCCCGCCCCACCTCCCCACTTCGGAACATCGTTTTAAAATGCTGGGGGTCGGCAGCGAACGCTCCCGACCCCCAGCATTTTAAAACCTCCCCGGGACAGAGACTTCTCTGCTGTCCCTTGGAGATTTTAAAATGCTGGGGGTCGGCAGCGAACGCTTCGCTCCCGCCCGCCAGCATTTTAAGATCGCCCGGGGCAGGTGGGGGGAAGGCAGGCGGGGGGGAGCAAAGACTTTTGCCCCCCGCCGGCCTTCAGAAGAGGTCCTCTTCTGAAGGCCGGCTGTGGGCGAAAGTCTTTGCTCCCGACCGCCAGCATTTCCCTATGGGCTTTCGTCTTGCGATGCAAGCCCATAGGGAAATTCGTCTTGCGAAGCGCCTCCAAAACAGAAAACCCTTTCGTCTTGCGGGTTTTCCGTCTTGCGAGGCATTCGTCTTGCGGGGTACCACTGTAGAAAGTTACATTTGTTATAACAGTTCTATTCCAGTTCCACAAAACTGGGGACTTCCAGCTTCCAAACTCTCAAAGAGATGCACGTTTGGTGGCAATGTAGAATTTGCTTTAGCGCCAACCCTTGTCCGTGAAGGAGGTTTCATTGCTTTAATCTGTTTTGTTTTCCAGGCCGGAGCAGAGATTTCCACAGTCAATCCAGAGCAGTATTCGAAACGCTTCAACGAATTTATGTCCAATATCCTGACATAGTTGCCTTCCCATCCTTGGCAAAAAAAAAAAAACAGAGGGAGAAGACAAAGTGGGGGTGGGTGCAGGATGTGACTTCCAGGGCAACAGGAATGCACCCCCACTCTGCCGGGGTGTGATGTTCAGTGAATGTGCGATAACCGTGTGACCTAGCAGAAAACTAACTCATAGCTGTAGGCCTCCAAATACTCCGCTTGACCTGGTGGAAAAGTGGAGGTTTCTCTCTCTCTCTCTCTTCCTCTCTCTCTCTCTTTCTCTCTCTCTCTCTTTGGTTGCGAAAAAATCCAAACATAAACCTGAGGAATTACCTTTGAAGAGTATCACCGTCTCCTGAAGGTCAGACGCAAATGTGAATAAATAGCAGAAACTTCCACAGACGTTTGTCCCTTCGATTGGAACTGCTTTTCTTCACTCCGAGCGAGAAAAAACAAACAAACCTCTTGTTGCTTCTTTCTCTAAGAACTGGATGGGAATAACCGTTTGCCGTTTGGAGGGGAAACTGTTACAGCGATGTGCAAAAGCCATTTTAAGTCAATTGAAACAGAGAACTTTCCCCTTTGGGTTACATTTCCCCATTATTATTATTATTTTGCACCAATGTTCATTTCAAAAGAGATGGGGTGGAATACGATGGCAAGTTGGCTGCTTAAAAAACCACGCAAGTCAATGGGAGGAAAGCAGTTACAGGAGAATTCTTACACCTGTCATTCTGGAGCACGACGAAGGCCCTTGGCGAAGAGACTGACTCCGAAGGGGGTGCGGCAACATTAAATCATTCTCTGGACGAGTTGCAAAGACATTTCTTTTGGAGCGCCTGGACTCAGTTGCCTCTGTAACATAACTGATGTTCTGCCAGTGTTAAGCTAATCATGGTTCAGCCAACTTTTTAATCCCTGGATCCGGTTGCGAATCCCATAAGACGGTGCTTGCCTTGAGAAGGCCGCCACTTTTTAAAGCAGCGTATTGTGTTGTGAATCAGTGTGTTGGAAATCTGTCTCCCTGGAGTTTTGGGAAGAACATGATCCTAGAACGTAGGGGGAAAAACATTATAAATCGATGCAGCTGACTGTTCCGTAACCACTAAGATAGACTGTCTGTGAGCTAGGACAGAACGTTGGAATAATTTGTGCTAGGTCGGTTTTCTTCAAGAAAGCAAACTGTTCTTGCCCCATTTGAATTGCAACTTTCCCCCCTCTTACGTCTGCAGACAGTAACGTTGGATTGAACAGCCACGCTTGTTGAAACTGCCGAAGATTTGGAATGCAACGCATTGATTCCATGTTTTAAATCTTATGTGGGGTGGGGTGGGGAGGGGGGGTTGTTTGTGGGTTGGTTTCTTTTTTAAGATGGATATAACAGTTTTTGAGCCGTCACCTTGCAATCAAGACACTTTGCTTACTCTGCCTTGAAACTGTTTCTCACATAGGCCTTTCTTACCCTGAATGTGGTTGTTGGGGAGTTTGTGTCTTGTGCTGTGTAGTATAGTTCTTGATTTGTGGATTCTGTCTTGTTGAGAATGTGGTGAATGTTTTCTTTCCTTCTTTCCCCGTTCCCTTGTAGTATATGCCCCTTCTTCTCTGATGGGATCCCCCACCCTCGCCTGATTAAAAAGAAAATTGATTCCACAATTGTAAAGACCTAGAAAGTTTTGCAAAACTTGAAAATTGTGGAGTATGCTGTAAATAGATTGAGGTTTCTTAAAAGCCTAAATGAAACCTTGCATTAGGAATAGGATAAGAAAGTCCCTCCTCTTCTCACTTGTGACTTTAATTTATCAGATCAGCTGCAACTGTCTGCTATGTTGTAAGCATCGTGGGGCAGATCTACACTTGTCATTTATAATGTTAAAAACGTGTTATTGAAATGTGACACCAGAGGGCACTGCAGAGCAGAACTCCACCGGCAATGGGAAACTGCCATTAAGAATTATAGATTGTTTTATTTATAGAAGATCAGTGTAGATCCAGCCCAGCTGACTACAACTGGTTGTGAATATGTGAGCATACTTTTCAGAGTGGGAATGGGGATGTCGGCAGGTTGTAAATGCTTTGAAAGCTTTGAAAGATCACCTTTCTTCTCTAGAAGCATGCTCTCGAAATCCATTGTGAAATAAGAGCATACAGCCTGGGAAGGTTCTCCACTCTTGGATCCATTTCTTGGGCGCTTGCATCTCGACTCTTAAAAGCCATTTCACCCTACTTTCCGCTAGGTTGCCATTAGAAATACGCAAGCATCCGCGCCAAACACTGGTGACGATATTCCTACCAACGTCTGTCCTTTTCGAAGCTTGGCAGTCCAGCTGGCCCTGGGGTGGGGGCAGATTGGATACATTTCCTGGTCATGCTGGGACCCGATCCAAAGGCCCATCTAGCCCAGCTTCCTGTTTCTCACAGTTGCCAACCAACCAAATGCTCCTGGGAAGCCTGGCAGGAGGACACGAGCCCTCTCTTGCTTGTGTGCCCCAGCAACAGGCACCTGGAGGCTTCCTGCCTCCGATAACCAGAGGCCATATCTAGCCCATCATGGCCTAAATATTCAGTCTATCAAACTCGATCGGTATACGGAAGCAGGCTCCCACACGCATGGAATGACCGTCCTGGTCGCTCAAGGCACACTTCTTTTTTTTTAAGTATCTGTGGCCCAACCTGTCTTTCTGCCTTTGTCTCTTCCCATTGCATTCCCATTGACCTTCTCTCTTCTGCCCCTGCCCCCCCCCCGAAAATCCCTTGCTCTCAAACATCTTGGTCAGTTCTGTTCTCATCTAATTTGCTTGAAGCTCCCTCCTTCAACACAACCTTGCTAATAATAATAATAATAATAATAATAATAATTTATTATTTATACCCCTCCCATCTGGCTGGGTTTCCCCAGCCACTCTGGGCGGCTTCCAACAGAACATTAAAATACAATAACCTATTAAACATTAAAAGCTTCCCTAAACAAGGCTGCCTTCAGGTGTCTTCTAAGAGTCTGGTAGTTGTTTTTCTCTTTGACATCTGGTGGGAGGGTGTTTCACAGGGCGGGTGCCACTACCAAGAAGGCCCTCTGCCTGGTTCCCTGTAACAGTACCACCTCTCCCTCCCTCTCTCTCTCTCTTTCTCTTTCTCCCAGTCTCCCTTCAGAAGCCAATTCCTTTGGCTTGATAAACCCCTTCATTCTCTTGTAAGGTGAGGAATGTGATCCATGGATATGGGTTGTGTCTGCCCACCTCTCCACTGACAAAAAGCAAAAATCTTTCAGAGAATACACCCTCGGGGGCTGAGACAATCCCCTCCGGTTCATCCCTAGCCCAGCTAAAGCCTGAGTAACATAGTCATTTCCATATCTTGCTAGCCTTACTTTCTCCCTGCAGTCATCCTTTTGATCGTATGCCCTGGGGGGGAAAGCACTGACATTTCTTTTTCCTGTCAAAGCCCATGAGCATATACATTGCTCTTTAAAATAAGCATGCATCTCCCATTTGGAGTGAGTGCAGGCAGCCAGTTACTCCTCTAACCATGCAAGCCACCCCACTGGTATCTGGGGTCTCCTAAGTGTCACTCACCTGTAGGCAAAACTGCAAGCCATTTATTGGGTGCTGTTTGGAGACCTAAATATGAGAAGTCTTAAGCCCAAAGAGCTTTCCAGGGGGAGTTATGAGCAGGTGCTAGGTGACTTATCCAAGTTTCTCCACTCTGAACCTCTCACTAACGCCCTTTCCTGCGCCAACCTCTTTGTTGAGACCGTTTACCTTCACTTCTCCTAAATTTATTTTCTGCTCCATGGCTATGAAGCCCCTGTCTGTTTTTGGCTTCCTGCCAACCCCCAACACTCTGCCTCTTCTCCCTAATCGCACCCCACCAGCAAACTTTTCCTCCCGCTCTCGTAGCTGTAGCCTTCTGCTGTGTCCCTCACCCGGTCCACTTTAACCTCCCCTTTTTGTCTCTTCTGCAAGTCCCACTTCAGCAAAGCTTCTCCCCATTCATTCTCGCCCCCAACTACCAAACCCTACTCTAAGTATGGAGCCTCTCAGCTCTGCTCCCAACCACTGCATGTAGATGAGGACGCGGTCAGGTCTGCAACTCTTCTGCATATTGCACCAGATTAACTGTTGGCTGTTAATGTGGAGCCTTTGGAGAGAATTCCTGGGCTCAACAGGACGGTTGTGTGGCTGGCCTTGTCTCCTCTTCTGCTAATGTTGGGTTTGATTGACAGGTCAAGGGCAGTTGGGTTTTCCCTTCCTCACAAAGCTTTTCCGTTAGATTTGCCTCCCCACAGACCTCCCCTCCAATCTAAGAGATAGAAATCTTGCAAACAGGTGAAACCAGGGGAGGAGACTTGAGAGCTCCATCATGCTGGTCTGATTCTGGCCCACTGCCCATTGCCAATCGTCATCTTCATCTTCTTCCATGCTGGATTAGTATCAAGCACTTCCAAGTTCTTCTTCTGATGAATTTTGGAAGTATATTTTGTGAAATAAGCAGAAAAGTGCACAGTTAGTTCTAGAATGGCAGGATATTTATTGTTCATGGCAGAATTTGAGTCACCATAGTACAGAACTAGATTCCCCCCCCCCCCATGGAACGTCAGATGAACCTAGTAAACATGAATTATGTGTAAAGGATATTCTAATCAAGGCAGTTGCTTTTTTTTGGTGCTGTGGAAGTGCCCCCTGCCATCGTGACTACGATGTGCTGCTGAATTGCAGCTGCTGAACAGTCTTAATTTTCCCCCTTCGATCTTCTCCCCCACTCCATCAAGAACCTTTTGCTTTCCCTCGGATTTTGGTGACCTCTGGGTTTCCTTTTCCCCCGAGCACCGACATTAAAACTGTCTGCATCCATAACCATAAGGAGGCCAGTGTTGTGGTGTATTTAAGTTTTGTTGTGTGGGCCAAGGTGACGGCACTGACGATGCAACTTTGCATCCGCATCAAGGGTGCTTAACATTTTCTCTGGAGTCTATTCTGAAACTTTTGCACTTGCCCTGATGTCCTTTTCTAAGTGTGAGCTGTTTCCACGAAGGGCGCAGCTTGCCTGCACAGCTAGTGGGCTGCTGGCTTACTCTTGAACCTAACAGCCACCGGACACTTCTGTTGTCACTGAGCATTTGAACACCATCTGCGGATTTAGTAGTAGTGATTTATAGGGTCATTTCCCCCCAAGATCCTTAAGGCAGAGAGAAGTGTGGATAAGTGCAAGGTGGAGCGAAACAACATCTGTTTGCCTGGACAGAACGCCCTTTTCAAAAGCCAGCATCGGCCGTAATCGGTCCAGGCAAGGAATTGTAAACAGCCAGCACTTTCCCCCTGAGCAAGAGAGGTCAGCTGAGAGCCATCTTTTTAATCTCACACACACATGCACCACAGAAGCAAAGTATTTTCTAGCTCTTGGAGAACACCTTGGTGGTGCTTTCTCAAAAAAGAGAGCAAAAGGCAGCCAAATTGCAATTTCATTTGGAAGGATCTCTCTCTGTGTGTGTTAGTTCTGCTTCTGTGAACAGTCTCAAGATGCACATTCTCAGCTGGATTGTGCCCAGCCAGAGTACATGCTGTTTCTATCTGCTCTCTTGCCTTGGGTATATGCTCTCTGGTGATGCCAAAGCCTGAACCCTAAGGGGTTAGACATATTTGTTAAGGAATCTATCGGTGGCTACTAGCTACATGGTCCTCATAGTTTAAACCTGCATGCTTTGGTCATCACAAAGGAGAAGATGAGGTCATCTACTCAGGAGAAGAAAATCTTGATGAGAGTTGGTTTCTGTGCAGAGTGAGGGCTTATCCACGCTTAACTTCCTTCCTCTCTTTCCAGGCACAGTCCGCACCTTAAAGCTTTGTGTCTAAGCGCTCGTTTTTCTTCCAGAGCTTTCTCCATGAAAACCTGCTCTTTAAAGTTCAATCGGAGCAAACAGCCATCCGCAGAAAACCAGAATTAACGTTTGCTCTGATTGAGCACTAAAGAGCGAGTTTTTGCGGTGAAAACTCCAGGGCAAAATTAAAAAAAGCAAAACGCTCGGACAAGGAACTTTAAACCACCTGGAAAGAGCGGGGACAAAAGGTAAATTGGATAAGCCTGGTGTTTGACAGTCATTATACACATCCACCCCATGCTAACTTTTAGTGATTTGATGGGAGGTGGGTTATATTCAGGCACTTAGCACTTGAAAAAGATACTGTTGTGGGATTTTTAAGGGCTGGTGGTGGCAACCAAGTTTGTTTAATCATGTCTGCCTCCTTCAAATGTAAAACGGGTTGGGGCGGATCTTAATTGATTATTGCAAAGGTCATGGGTACCACTTTGTGCTCAGTTGTTTCAGCCAGTTGTTTCCAGCACATCTGAGCCAGCCTGGGAACGGTTTATGTTCGTACCCCTTGTTCTTAGGCTCCTGTTATTAAAAACGCACATACACACATACACACACACACACACACTTTGTATGCGAGCGAGACAACCAACAAGCTGCTATGCAGTCTCACTTGGCCCCGAGAATGAAAATCGTAGCGCAGGTCTGCACAGTGTCACCACAGGTAGTTTTTTTTTTAATTGTACGAATTGTAAATGCAGCTCCTGTTTTCCTAGTCAGGGTGAAGGAATCATGAGCCAGTTCCGCTGAGCTACATTTTTTTTAAAAAGCCTGTTTTTTGTGCTGCATATGCAGTGGACTCAAAGGTGTTTTTAAAGATGTATCACAAAAAGTTCAAGTAGCTGGTGACAAAAAAAAGTAAAGAAAAAACAAAAAACGCACCCGTTTCAATTTTCACAACATTTTTTTAAAAATAGAGATTAAAAAGTTCAATGTGCTTATCTGTTTGCTAGAAGAAGTATGAGACACTTAGTGTTTTGAAATGCATGCATGTTAACAAGGTGAAGTCTCCCAGGTGGGACAAGCGAAATAAAATTAAAACTTTGTGTACAGTTCTTTTTTTAAAATGTATTTCTGAGGCAGGGGAAAACTGGGGAGGTGGGTCTCAAAAGGGAGGCACGGTGGGAAGAACTCACTTTCACATTCATTCAGCATCACAGGCTTACAAATATTTGCCCGCAAGCCAGCAGTGGAGAACCTCTATCCTGTTTTCCCCAAGCTGCACCCAGGAAAAGCCACGGTGCCCTGACCAAAGCAGGGTTTGCAAGTGCCGCTGAAGCTGTGAAAGTTGGTGCCTGAAAAGCCCAATGCCCTTTACCCACAGATGTGATTTCAATCCCTGCAGGCAAAGGAAGTGTTTCATTTGATGTCACCCAGTGACTGACAGGTGCCCAGTCACACTCGCTGTCAAAATAGTTAGCAGGGGCTGGGAAGGGTCTCAGCCCAGTACAGTGGTACCTCGGGTTACATACACTTGAGGTTACATACGCTTCAGGTTACAGACTCCACTAACTCAGAAATAGTACCTTGGGTTAAGAACTTTGCTTCAGGATGAGAACAGAAATCGTGCTCCGGCAGCACAGCGGCAGCAGGAGGCCCCATTAGCTAAAGTGGTGCTTCGGGTTAAGAACAGTCAGGTTAAGAACGGACCTCTGGAACGAATTAAGTACTTAACCCGAGGTACCACTGTATACCTGAAGGAGCATCTCCACACCCATCGTTCAGCCCAGACACTGAGATCCAGCTCTGAGGGCCTTCTGGCGGTTCCCTCGCTGCGAGAAGTGAGCTTATAATGGAACCTTGTGTTACATACCATCCTCCTTGTGAACGCTGTGGGTTAAGAGCTCCGCTAACCCGGACGTGGGGACGCGGATGGCACTGTGGTCTAAAAACCACTGAGCCTTGGGCTTGCCAATCAGGTTGGCGGTTCGAATCCGCGTGACAAGGTGAGCTCCCGTTGCTCTGTCCCAGCTCCTGCCAACCTAGCAGTTCAAAAGCGGGCCAAAAAGTGCAAGTAGATAAATAGGTACCACTCTGGCGGGAAGGTAAACGGCGTTTCCGTGCGCTGCTCTGCTTCGCCAGTGTTGGTGTTCCCTTGCACCATGCTGGCCACATGACCCAAAAAACTGTCTGCAGAGCAGACAAACGCCGGCTCCCTCAGCCTGTAAAGCGAGATGAGTGTTGCAACCCCAGAGTCGTTCGTGACTGGACTTAACTGTCAGGGGTCCCTTTACCTTTACCAAACCCAGAAGTAGATGCTCCCAGTTGCAAACTTTGCCCCAGGATGCGAGCGGAAGTCACGCTGGTAGCACGGCAGTAGCGGCCATTAGCGAAAGCGCGCCTCAGGTTATGAACGGTTTCGGCTTAAGAATGAACCTCCGGAACAAATTAAGTTCGTAACTGGCGGTACCACTGTACAGGGAACCAGGCAGAGGGCCTTCTCGGTAGTGGGGCCCACACTGTGGAACGCCTTCTCATCATGTGTCAAGGAAATAAACAACTATCTGACTTTTAGAAGACATCTGAAGGCAGCCCTGTTTAGGGAAGTTTTTAATGTTCAATGTTTTATTGTGTTTTTAATATTCTGTTGGGAGCCACCCAGAGTGGCTGGGGAAACCTAGCCAGATGGCTGGGGTATAAATTTATTATTAATTAATTAATTAGTTATTTATTTGGCCCACCCAGCAAAACAGTCTGCAGTAAGCCAATGTGCCAATGACTGGCTTTTGTCCTCTCCTATCTTCTCTGATTCCTCCCAGTGGCTGCGTTGGCGAGGTTTGTTCTCAAGGCACTGTGGCTTGTTTGCAGCACAAGAAATCGCCACCTCTGGTTTCTCTCAGTGCTTGTGCTGAGGTAGGAGCAAAACGGCCGTGATTCATTTGTGCTCAGTAAACCATGGCTTGCCCTGACGTAGGGATATGGCCTTTCTGCGAGGCTCAAAACGTGCCGGAAATGTAGAGCTTTCCTTTTCTTCCAGTTCCAAAAGTGAACTAACTTCACCGCTTTAGGTTCTAGAGGAATTCCGAGCAAAGCCCACCTGTGTGTTAACAGATAACTAGCTTGAAATGACTAAAGCTTCAGGGGATCTGATCTGTTGATCGCGTTAATATCCACCTGTTTGTTCCGCATGCTGCCTCAAAGGAAATTGAAGCTTAACAACGGCTTTTGAATCTGTTTTTATCAGAGGCTAGCAGGCGTTTCGCACTTCCGAGCAAACTCACTCTAGGCTTCCCTGCCGGCAATCTGAACTACAGAAAAATGAACTTGACATTGCAGGAAGTTCTAGATGGGCACCGTGCCCCCCCCTTAACGCGTGAACACAAATACGTGAGGTGCTGAGAAATACCGTATTTTTTGCTCTATAAGACTCACTTTTTCCCTCCTAAAAAGGGGACGTGTGTGTGCGTCTTATGGAGCGAATGCAGGGTGCACAGCTATCCCAGAAGCCAGAGCAGCAAGAGGGATTACTGCTTTCATTGCGCAGTGATCCCTCTTCTGAGATTCAGAATAATTGTTGTCTTGTTTTCCTCCTCCAAAAACTAGGTGCGTCTTGTGGTCTGGTGCGTCTTATAGAGCAAAAAATATGGTGATTATGTAAATAAATAGAATCATATTCTTATGGCATGAGAGAGAGCTGGAGAGTCCCTGTGACTTGTGAGGAGACCCTACCGGGAGCCTGAAGAGGTCAGTCAAGGCAGAGGAAGCCCCAGAGACCTCAGGTACAGCAGGGCTTTGTTTAGGCTGCTCAGCCTCCCCACCTAACAGCTGGTCCCTGGGGTAGAACAGCAGCGGTCCCAGATTTCCCCCACGTCCTCCAGCTGGCCCCAGAGCTTCAACCCTAGTTGAAGAGCAATTTGGGTGGAGGGAAAGAGAGCAGGACAGTAGGGGGGAAATGGGTGTTTAGAGGCTTTTTGGAGTGTACTCCTAAATTTATGCAATTTCACTTACGTGCGTGATGAACACAAGCCCTGTAAGGTCATCGTCTAACTCCAGTCCTTCTGTAGTACTGGTGGGACTTGCAACATAATAAATAAGGAATATTCTGTATGGGAGACTTTCCACTTGACAAAAAAGTGCCTTAATAAAAACTACCCTTGCGTTTAAAAATGAAGACTATCTTACAAGAGACTTTGGGGGGATTTTCAAAATTACCTCTTTCAGTGGTCTTGAAATATGATGAAATATAACCTATGAAAAGGTTGACAGCTGGGCTAGTGAAGGTCCAAGTTTCTTTAACCTTGGTTCTCGAACGTAATCTGTTCCAGAATTCAGTTCAACTTACGAAACGTTTTAAAACCAAGGCATGGCTTCCGATTGGCGCAGGTGCCCAGGAAACAATAGCTGACAGCCACACTGGACGTTCAGCTTCCGAAAAACCTTCAAAAACCGGAACACACAATTCTGGGTTTTCAGCATTTGGGAGCCGAAATGTTTGAGACCCAAGGATCTACTGTAATCATCTTCAAATGGATTTTTCTTAATGACCATCTACCCTATTGCTTACTGTTTTCAGAAGTGATAAAGTTTGTGTATTATAAATGAAAAACCTAGTAGAACTCTTAGTGAAAACATTTATTCTGCCAACGATACATCTCATTTCCATCATATCTAATTTTGAGCTCCGACAACAAAATCATATACGGTTTTCTTAACAGAAGAGCATTCCAGCCGTTAAGATAATGTCAAGTAAAATATTGAGCATCCCAAAACCACTGTGCCTTTTGCTTAGTCCATGCGAGCTTTCAGTGTTCGGGTAGTTATCTTGTCTTTTTCACTGGTGAAGAGAGAAAAGAGGAGGAGAAATGGAGGTGAAATCTCACACTGATGCCCAGCAGTGTAAATCATATTTTTACCTCTTGGGGAATTTCCATCAAGCATTGGCCACTCACTAGAAAAACAAGGAGCTTAGCTAGGTTAGTCCAGCTCCCTTGTCGCAGATGCCGATCATTTTCTCACTGGTGCAAGCAGGAATGCCTGCTGCTCTCTACACCTACTGCCAACTAGGAGGGGAAACTAAATTAACTTCATCACTTCCATGGGACTCATTTTTCTGGGTCAGCCTTGCTGGAGAGCTACTCTCCCTGCAGCTAAGCCATGAATCAACCTCTTGGACATGTTTTGCAGCAAACGTACTAAAAAAAGAGAGACCCAACCACAACAAACCAAAAGCATACTTACATGACATGAACTATCACGCCCATGCCTGACACGGCGTCTCTGTCCACCGCATTGAGCATGGCTTGGCCTATGGTTTCAAAGAGGTCGTCTGGTTCCTGCATTCAAGAGAAGAAGAGAGAAACCCTTGTCTTTTACTGTGGTACCTCTGGTTACGTTCTTAACCTGAAACTGTTCTTAACCTGAGGCACCACTTTAGCTAATGGGGCCTCCCGCCGCTGCCACAAAATTTCTGTTCTCATCCTGAGGTAAAGTTCTTAACCCAGGTTAGCGGAGTCTGTAACCCGAAGTGTTTGTACCCAAAGTGTTTGTAACCTGAGGTACCACTGTAATTCGTTCCGGAGGTCCGTTCTTAAACTGAAACCGTTCTTATCCTGAGGCACGCTTTCGCTAATGGGGCCTCCTGCTGCACGCCTGCCTCTGGCGCACAATTTCCATTCGCATCCTGGGGCAAAGTTCGCAACCAGGAGCAGCTACTTCCAGGTTAATGGAGATCGTAACCCGAAGCATTCGTAACCCGGAGAATTCGTAACCAGAGGTACCACTGTACTTGGAATTCCTTTAGGTGTGTTCTATCTAGAACGAGCTTCGCACGAGGAGGAATTAGATCACGTGGCATCTTTTAAAGGCCCTTAAGTTTGTAATCTGACAGCATGTGAGGTGAGGTGGATTACAACAAAATCATCATCATCATTATTACTACTGAAATTTAAAAAAATTGTATACTGGCCTTCATCCAAAGATCACAGGGTGGTTCACAACATAAAAATACTAAATGACAGCACAAAATACATAACGAAACAAAAACAAACCAATCACACCCCCCCACAAACACACCCCAAAGGCCATAAAATGTTTAGTCAGCCAAAGGCCCGGTAAAATAATAATAATAATAATAATAATAATAATAATAATAATAATAATAATAATAATAATAATAATTTATTATTTGTACCCCACCCATCTGGCTGGGTTTTCCCAGCCATTCTGGGTGGCTTCCAACAAGGATTAAAAATATATCAAAATGTCACACATTAAAAGCTTCCCTAAACAGGGCTGCCTTCAGATGTCTTCTAAAAGTCTGGTAGTTGTTTTTCTCTTTGACATCTGATGGGAGGGCATTCCACAGGGCGGGTGCCACTACCAAGAAGGCCCTCTGCCTGGTTCCCTGTAGCTTTGCTTCTCGCAGTGAGGGAACCGCCAGAAGGCCCTCGGCACCGTTAAGAGGCACTGTGCATTAGCGAGAGCAGCCGTTTTTAGAGGCAGCCCCACAAAATCTTGCCCTTGCCAAGGAAATGAAAGCAGAAACACTGATGCCCATGCTTCTTGTGTGCTCCTGGCTAAGACTGCATCCCACTTACCATGTCTGGCTCCCACAGGGACTCGCACATGCCGTACATCTGCTCTGCGCAAGTCCCGCTGACCACAAAGTCCTCCGTTGTCATTGGGCAGCCAATCAGGTCTAAGGAGCAGATGAAGGGCTCGTACGTGACTGGGTCCAAGCCGGCTATCACTGGCTCCGTGTAGTAAGGTCCAAACCTGAAAACAGCAGGAAAAGGCGTGTTAGCTATCCATTCAGTAAACTCGTCCCAAACACCATCTAACCATGACAAAGCTATGCTAAAAAAAAGCCATTACAAACCCAACTTTGAGAAAAGGGGAAGTGGCAGGAAAATACATCCAATCACATTTCCGTTGGGATGCCTAAGCAGACAAGTTTAGGTTATGCTTAGAACTGGTGAGATCTTCAAATATCTGGAGAGAAGGGCAGAACTCCACAGCCCCTCCAGTTCAGATGTAGCTTGCTAGAGCTACCCAGAGCACTTTTTGCGGTACACCAGTTTTGGCCTGACATATGTATTGATTTGTGTCAGGTTTGCAGAGTCCTCCCCTCCCTTCGGTAACTTCACAGACAAGAATTAACGGGAAGTTTATATTTTATGTTGTCGTTTAGTCGTGTCCGACTCTTTGTGACCCCATGGACCAGGGCACGCCAGGCACTCCTGTCTTCCACTGCCTTCCGCAGTTTGGTCAAACTCATGCTGGTAGCTTCGAGAACACTGCCCAGCCATCTCGTCCTCTGTCGTCCCCTGCTCCTTGTGCGCTCCATCTTTCCCAACATCAGGGACTTTTCCAGGGAGTCTTCTCTTCTCGTGAGGTGGCCAAAGTATTGGAGCCTCAGCTTCAGGATCTGTCCTTCCAGTGAGCACTCAGGGCTGATTTCCTTAAGAATGGATAGGTTTGATCTTCTTGCAGTCCACGGGACTCTCAAGAGTCTCCTCCAGCACCATAATTCAAAAGCATCAATTCTTCTGTGATCAGCCTTCTTTATGGTCCAGCTCTCACTTCCATACATCACTACTGGGAAAACCATAGCTTTGACTATACGGACCTTTGTCGGCAAGGTGATGTCTCTGCTTTTTAAGATGCTGCCTAGTGAACCCGCCAGCCAGCAGATATTCCAGGAGTTCAATTGCAGCTAGGGCTTCAATCTGTTCTAGGATTTATCTTCAGTTCAATCCCATGCATTCACCCCCCCCCCGCCCGCATGTTACTGAACTTCTTAGCTGAAATGCAATTCTTTTAAATCCTTTACCGTCTCTCATACAGCAGGTTAGACACCATACTCATCAGGGTCTGCGGTTTGATTTGCCGGCCTTCTTTCAGCTCATAAAGATTCAGCCGGAACTTGAGCCTTTGAGCGCTGTTAAGAGACAAAAACTGGTGTTTATTTCATTTTAAGGCCCTTAAATCCATTTTCCACTTGGTGGCTGAGGAAGCACAATGTACATATCTCAGGACATTCTGCAACTGCTCCCCATGCCATGGCGGATAGTTGTTTATTGGAGAATTTTGGACTAATTTGAGTAACCTCCAGTTTCCTTTATGCTTGCTTGCTTGAATTTTTTTATAAGACCAAGATCATAGTCTTAGTTGTTGCAGGATACAACACAGATCTATGCAAGTACTTTGCAAAACCTGGAAAAGGCTGGAAGCCCAGACTTCTCTACTACTCACAATTTGATAGCTTCAGCTTAAAATTTAGAACCTTGAACCTATTGTCTCTACGAATTGGGGTGGGGGAGATTATTTAATGCCAATATGTTATTGCTCTTAAACACACACCCTGCGAAAAAAATTAGGCAATGTCATTTAATAATCCATTCCTAAAACATGTTTGCATTTGATCTGATTTGAGTTTCAATTCAAAATTGCATTGTTCTAAGACAAGGATATTGCTGGACTACAAACCCCATTATCCTTGACCATGGGCCATGCTCGCTGGGGATAATGGGAATTGGGAGTCCAAAAACATCTAGAGTTCACTGGTTTACCACCTCTGTTTTAAGAGGGGAAAATTTAGCTCATTTTAAAAATAATAATAATAATAATTTTTATTTATACCCCGCCCTCCCCAGCCAAGGCTGAGCTCAGGGTGGCTAACAAGCAATAATAAAAACAAGTTGAATGAATACAACTTAAAAACAAAATTAAAATACAACATTAAAATACTGAAACATTAAAATAATATTTAATAACAACAACAACAACAACAACAGGAACTTGGCTTCTGTTTTCTAAAAAAGCAAACAAAAACACACCCTCACGGTACTGAATATTTTACCCTTCAGTTCACAGGATATGTGTGTGTTGATGATCTATAACATGCTCAGCTGCAGGGAATTTTTGCCTCTGGAAAAAACTGTCCTTGTCCAACAGCACAAGTGATGAGAAAAACTACAAAACATTATCTGTACAGTGGTACCTTGGGATAAGTACTTAATTCGTTCAGGAGGTCCGTACTTAACCTGAAACTGTTCTTAACCTGAAGCACCACTTTAGCTTATGGGGCCTCCTGCTGCTGCCGCACCACAGGAGCACGATTTCTGTTCTCATCCTAAAGCAAAGTTCTTAACCTGAAGCACTATTTCTGGGTTAGCAGAGTCTGTAACCTGAAGCGTATGTAACCCAAATTACCACTTGTTTTCTGATATTCGCAACTTCCAAGCAACCTTGCCAAGAGAGCCACTCTTCCCTTCGGGAAGAGTTGGGGATACCAAGACCGAAAGAGCAGCAATTCACAAAAATCTAGCCACGAACCTCCCAAAAACAGTTCCCAAGGCCCCTAGCACTAGACAACACCAATTTTTCTTGCTTTGAGCAAGAACAAATACTTACACTGTCTGAACATCAGTGGCGAGTCCAGCCAAACCGATGAATAATCTGTCTCCCATTGGGAAAATTTTCTGGAAATCCGTAGTCACCATCTGGGCTTGAATGCCAAACCTCCGGTCAGCCGCAATGGCAACACAGTTTTTCCCTTTCATGGCCATTACGGCCCCACCATTATAGGACATAATAGACTGGGAAAGGAGGGAGAAGGCAGGCTGGTTAGTCAACATTATTAAGGAACCAATTCGGCAACACTTTTTCACTGGGATGGAGATTCTCCAAATCAGACCACTATGTGTGAGCCTCTTCGGTAGGAAGGTCAACTACACACATGTAAGGAAAGTGTGTCAGAGATCTGACACGGTTCCCACTTTCCTCCAAATGATGTTAGAATAGAGTCTTGTCGTCCGTGCAGCCCAGCACGACAAGACCAACTCTCTGCCTCGCTGATGCGGTTCAGAGGAAAGCAGAGCAATACGTTAAGCACCAGCTTGGCTGCAGTTGTTGTTAGAAAGAAGAAGAAGAGTCTGGATTTGATATCCCGCTTTATCACTACCCGAAGGAGTCTCAAAGTGGCTAACATTCTCCTTTCCCTTCCTCCCCCACAACAAACACTCTGTGAGGTGAGTGGGGCTAAGAGACTTCAGAGAAGTGTGACTGGCCCAAGGTCACCCAGCAGCTGCATGTGGAGGAGCAGGGAAGCGAACCCAGTTCACCAGATTACAAGTCTACCGCTCTTAACTACTACACCACACCGGCATACAAGAAGCATACAAGGCGCCGCCCAACTGTGTTAGGGACCCCACTCCAGATTTGTGCACTCCTTAACATTTTCTTCTCCCAAAGATATCCCTGCAAGGCAGCAGACGCTTAAGAGCAGAATCTTCTTTCTCAAACGTGGGCCTCCAGCTATTTTTGCACTACAACTCCCATCATCCCTAGCTATAAGGTAAAAGACCCCTGGATGATTAAGTCCAGTCAAAGGCAACTATGGGGTGCAGCGCTCATCTTGCTTTCAGCCCGAGGGAGCCGGCGATTTTCCACGGACAGCTTTCTGGGTCATGTAGCCAACATGACTAAACAGCTTCTGGTGCAATGGAACACCGTGACGGAAACAAGAGCGCATGGAAATGCTGTTTACCTTCCCGCCACAACTACTTACACTGGTGTGCTTTCGAACTGCTAGGTAGGCAGGAGCTGGGACAGAGCAATGGGAGATCACCCCGTCACAGGGATTCGAACCTCCAACCTTCTGATCGGCATGCCCAAGGGGCTCAGTGGTTTAGACCACAGCGCCACCCGCATCCCTAGCTATAGCAGGACCAGTGGTCAGGCATGATGGGAACTGTAGTCCAGAAAACACACACCAGCTGCAAGCCCAAGTTTCGGGAAAACATTGTCCCAGATGCACTACCTTCCCAGATGGATGAGCCCCATGTGCCCCTATGTCAGCCTTTCTCAACCTGCGGGTCCCAAATGTTGTTGAACCTCAACTCCCATCACCCCTAACTAGCAAGGCCAGAGCTCAGGGGTGATGGGAGTTGTAGTCCAACAACATATGGGGACCCACAGGTTGAGAACCTACGTGCACAATAAAGAAAGCCTTGATTCCCCCAACCCCGGGCCACTTTACAGGGCGCCAACTTTTGCTACTTTCTACCAGAGCCATCGCTTCTACAGCGCCATCACTGTAGAACCACTGGTCAAGCATGATGGGAACTGTAGTCCAAAAAACACACACCAGCTGCAAGCCCAAGTTTGGGGAAACTCTGTCCCAGACCCACTACCTTCCCAGATGGACCAGCCCCATGTGCCCCAATGCAGACAATAAAGAAAACCTCGATTTCCCCAACCCCGGGGGGGGGGCGCCTGGAACCACTTTCGCTATCGCTTCTACCAGAGCCCGGGGACGATCCCGGGCTGGATCAGGCCAGAGCCCAGCGCACCCACCCTCCTCTTTCCCACGGGATCTGCGGGAAGGGGAGCCGCCTTTCCCCGGCCTCTCCGTCCCCCGGCGATTCGCACCCAGAGCCTGGCCGAGGGCTCCCTTCTTGGCAGAGGCGGGATTCAGCCAGGAGCAGCCGATCAGGGCCTCGACCACCTTGGTCCAGTGGCACCCCGTTCCGCTGGTCATTTTTTGCCCCCCCCCCCTCCAATCGCAGCTCCCCTTTAGAACCCACCATGATGGACGCTGGTAAGAAAACGAGCCCTTATCCCCGCGCTCCTCTCGCTTCCTGTCGCTCACTGCCGCTAAGGCCCGCCTCCGCCTCCCTGCCACTGGCTAGCGTAGCCACTCGCGCCGCTTCCCATTGGGTAGCTGGGCGCCGTCAGTCAAGGCTCGGCCTCTACCCTCGGGGCGGCCGGCAGAAGGATGTGAAGAGTCATGGTTCCTCCTCCCTCGCAGCACACTCGCACGTAGAGATAAAAAAAATAGAGAGAGACGCATCTTCTCTCGTGGAGAGATAGCTTCCGGGTTCGCAATGGATTTTTCCCCTCATTTTTTTTTAAATTTATATTTTACAAGTGCAGAGTTATAACAATACAAAATACATACCCATATTTAGAGATTTCTCCGAATCTCTAGACTGCCCACCTTCCCCTCCCATGGGTCCTGTTATCAACCTTTTCAAGTGCATATTATTTCCTCGTCCAAATTTTATGTCTCTCTCCATTTTATCCATAATATCTTCTGCATTACAAGTGTTATTGCAATCCTGCTAATGTTTTTATCTGGAATGGGTGACAATTTTAGTCCCCCAGCCCCAGGGGAAATTCAGGATCACATTCTGCGCTTCGTTTGGAATATATATATCTGGAATTTGTCTGAATATATATATATTTCCACGTGACATATTTTTTTCATTATTGCCTGTATTGCATTATTGCCCATGTTGCCTTGTGTTCCATTCGCTGGAATACACCCACAATGTGCTTTTACTGTACATCTAAAAAAACTCAGGTATAAACTGACTGCAAGGACTAAGGGCTGAGATAAGAAAGAAAAGAAACACGCGTTGCCATCTAATCGCACGCTAAAATTATGGATTTCTGCAAACAAACACCTAACAGAGAAAAACCGCTTTTTAAAAAAGGGGCAGAAAGGAGGCTTAATAATATTTCAAATAAATAAGGAATCGGGATTCGGAAATGATGCGCGACTCTTCTATTGCCTTTGATTTCTATCTCTATGAACAGCAACCGGAAGTGGCGTGTGATCCAATTGTCAGCCTGAATACTCCTCCCCCCAACCAAGTATCCACAGAGATAATAAATGAGAGAGATGTCTCATGGTTGGTTGCCCAAATGACAGCAAATTAGGAAGGGTTTCTGACTTTCGACTGGTTAAAAATTGCAAATATGTTGTCTGTCTTGTATTTTGACGGCCTACCGAAAGCCTTCCTTCTACAAGGCTTGTAAATCGAGAACAATTTGCATCTGCACCGCAATTGCTTTTTAAATATATTTTAAAGACTTTTCCGTCTTTTCTCTCTGTGGTTTGGTACCCAGGCCTCCTTTGGGAGGAAGGGTGGTATAGAATTTAATAAATTAAATAAACTAAAAAGCACCCCTTTCCCCCCAAAAAAGGTTACTGAAAAAGACCACGGAGGGGGGAAACAGAAACATACCCTCTTAACATTTCTTCGATAAAAATAGGGATGTCCCATTTCATAATTATAATTTTACTAATGTATTTACACCTCACCCATCTGACTGGGTTGCCCCAGCCACTCTGGGCAGCTTCCAACATATATAAAAACATAATAAAACAATAAACATATTTTATAAAACCTTCCCTATACAGGGCTGCCTTCAGATGGCTTGTGGGTCGGATAACTCCATACCCTCCAATATTACTCTAATGGAAATAGGGACGTCCTAAGGAAAAGTGGGACATTCTGGGAATAAATCAGAAACTGACGGCTTCTCTAAATCAGAGGCATCCCTGTGTTATAATAATTTGAGGTCTCAAACGTATAAATTTAATGTTTATAAATTTACAAGGCAAACACATACATAAATATATAAACTACATCTCTGAAACAGTACAGAAAGACACAGGAAGACAGTCCCGAAACCATTTTGACACTCCCAAACTGACCAAATGTTTCTCTGCAAGGAGGGAGGATATGAAATAAAACCTCCCCATTGTCTCTTTGCTCACAAATCCTGCCTTAAGGGCACTTTAAAGATTTGAACAGGGCGAGCCTGTGACCTGGACTCAGGAATTAAGTATTTACCATCACAAAAGGATGGGCCCGGCTCTCCATGTAAACCCATTAACAGCCAGGTAAACCCAGTAGATGATCAGTGCAGATGGTGACAGCAGTCACGAAATTAAAAGACGCCTGCTCCTTGGGAGAAAGGCGATGGCAAACCTAGACAACATCTTAAAAAGCAGAGACATCACCTTGCCAACAAAGGTCCGTATAGTAAAAGCCATGGTTTTCCCAGTAGTGATGTATGGAAGTGAGAGCTGGACCATAAAGAAGGCTGATCGCCGAAGAATTGATGCTTTTGAATTATGGTGCTGGAGGAGACTCTTGAGAGTCCCATGGACTGCAAGAAGATCAAACCTATCCATTCTGAAGGAAATCAGCCCTGAGCACTCACTGGAAGGACAGATCGTGAAGCTGAGGCTCCAATACTTTGGCCACCTCATGAGAAGAGAAGACTCCCTGGAAAAGACCCTGATGTTGGGAAAGATGGAGGGCACAAGGAGAAGGGGACGACAGAGAATGAGATGGTTGGATGGTGTTCTTGAAGCTACCAGCATGAGTTTGATCAAACTGCGGGAGGCAGTGGAGGACAGAAGTGCCTGGCGTGCTCTGGTCCATGGGGTCACGAAGAGTCGGACACGACTAAACGACTAAACAACAACAACAAACCCAGTAGTGATGTATGTAAGTGAGAACTGGACCATAAAGAAGGCTGATCGCAGAAGAACTGCCTCCCGCAGTTTGGTCAAACCCATGCTGGTAGCTTCGAGAACACTATCCAACCATCTCGTCCTCTGTTGTCGCTTTCTCCTTGTGCCCTCAATCTTTCCCAACATCAGGGTCTTTTCCAGGGAGTCTTCTCATGAGGTGGCCAAAGTATTGAAGCCTCAGCTTCACGATCTGTCCTTCCAGTGAGCACTCAGGGCTGATTTCCTTCAGAATGGAAAGGTTTGATCTTCTTGCAGTCCATGGGACTCTCAAGAGTCTCCTCCAGCACCATAATTCAAAAGCATCCATTCTTCGGCGATCAGCCTTCTTTATGGTCCAGCTCTCACTTCCATACATCACTACTGGGAAAACCATAGCTTTTACTATACGGACCTTTGTCGGCAAAGTGATGTCTCAACTTTTTAAGATGCTGTCTAGGTTTGTCATTGCTTTTTCTCCCAAGAAGCAGGTGTCTTTTAATTTCGTGGCTGCTGTCACCATCTGCAATGATAATGGAGCCCAAGAAAGTAAAAATTCTCACTGCCTCCATTTCTTCCCCTTCTATTTGCCAGGAGGTGATGGGACCAGTGGCCATGATCTTAGTTTTTTTGATGTTGAGACCAACTAAGTTTGTTATTGGTATCAGCTTTCGTGTGCATGCACACTTCTTCAGATAAGCACATGAAAGCTCATACCAATAACAAACTTACCGTAGTTGGTCTCTAAGGTGCTACTGGAAGGAATTATTTTATTTTGTTTCGACTACGGCAGACCAACACAGCTGTAACTAGAACTATGAAAGGCATACACAAAGTACCGTATTTTTTGCTCTATACGACTCACTTTTTCCCTCCTAAAAAGTAAGGGGAAATGTGTGTGCGTCTTATGGAGCGAATGCAGGCTGCGCAGCTATCCCAGAAGCCAGAACAGCAAGAGGGATTGCTGCTTTCACTGTGCAGCGATCCCTCTTGTTGTTCTGGCTTCCGAGGTTCAGAATTTTTTTTTCTTGTTTTCCTCTTCCAAAAACTAGGTGCGTCTTGTGGTCTGGTGCGTCTTATAGAGTGAAAAATACGGTAGTTCCTGCAATCCTGAAGTCTGCCCACCATTCCCTCTAACGAAGGGTAGAAATTCAACAAGTAAAGCTTCTAATCATTGCATCTCTGATGCTATGAGACATTTTAAAACACTGGGACCCAATCAGGAAAGAAACAACAACGTCTTTGTCTAGGATTGGGTTTATTTGTTGTGTTTTGGCAGGTTATTTGATCATTGCAAATCGGTTAAACGAAAGGAAGCATTTAAACCTCCCTGGCGAATTATACTTTTCAGATTATTTCTGCAGGCTTCCACCCTCTTGTGCATCAAAGGGAAGAAGATTATACCTCCTGCATTCAGGAAAGTAGGGATTGCTAAAAGGAATACCAGAAAAGGCCAATTGGGGCAGGATGAAACCTTGCAAGGCTCTGAATAAAAGGGCTGAAAACTCATTTTCATGAAATAAGGGAGGAAACGATCGACATATGTTTGCAACAGGAGCGGGGAACCTGATTTTAAGAAATTGCGTTCAATTAAAGGAATTTGCTTTGATTTGCAATAATCTGGAAAATTAATAAAAATAATTGGGGGGGGGGACTCATTACCCCCCCCCATCAGGACCCTACAATGTCTGAAAACCTGCATCTGGTTTGGAAGAATGACAGATGAAGATGATGGATTTTTTGGAGCTAGCCAGCCTAACCGGAAGAGTCCGCAACCAGAAGGAGGAGTATCAGGAAGAATGGATAAAATTTAATGATACTTGGTTACATATGTTAAGTTAAAAATTAACCGAAAACAGCTTGCAGATGCTTAATTGCCTTAGGATTTTATTTATGTTAAGTGATGAATTAATATGTTTAATTTCATAAGGTGAAGATCTAAGGATGTTAATGTCTAAGTTAAATTTTATAAGAACTGCGATTTGGAAAACCGTTAAAAGGATAATGCCATGAAATTCAACCAAGGGGAAGCGAGGAAGTCACTTAACAATGTTAATAAGAGTAATTTTCAATAAGGCTATGATTTATGTTTGTCTTATGTGTTTGTTTGTTTATAATGTTGTGAAAACCAAAAAAAAAAAATTGAAAAGAAAGAAAGAAAGAAAAAGAGAAAGGAGAATGGAAAGTTCCAGGTTATTCTTTGTGGCCTCTACCACCTTTTATGCCAAATTGAGCAGGAATAACTAAAAATGCACGAATCCTAGAGAAGAGGCAAGACGTGCCCTGGGATCAACGGGGCAGCTGCGTTTATGGGGGACCCCCTCGTTTTGCAAACCGAGGGGAAGCCAGTTGAGAAACAAAAGACACCGTCGTCCCTGGGTGGGCTCGAACCACCAACCTTTCGGTTAACAGCCGAACGCGCTAACCGATTGCGCCACAGAGACCGGGTTGCGGCGGGGAAGCGCTTGCCCTGCATTGCTAACTCCGAAGCCTAGTTTTTTTTAAAAAAAAATCGACAACGGTTCTAGATTCGACCGCTGGAGGCGGAGTGAGATTGGAAAGGTTTGGAAGAAAAGCCAGCCCGCAACACGATCTTCAGGTTGTAGCTGGTAGTGCAATGGATACAAGGCAGACTGCAGAAATAAAATGCATGCAAAAAATTTGGTATACCATATTCTATTCTATTCTCCTTTTTCTGATTTTTTTTGGGGGGGGTACATGACTGTCTTTTTTAAAGCAATCTTCGCGTGCAAGAGCTGGCATTACTGCAGATTGCAAAATCAGCTTCCTCTTCTACAGCTTGCCATTCACGCGCCACGCACTGCGCTGGCATCGCTCTTGCAGAGATAAAGGCGCTCTCTCCACGCAAGATCCTGCTCCGCGCGTGTCTTGTTGTGTCATGTGCGTGGTGGGCCAGCAGAGGGCGCGCCTCCTCCCTGCTCTTTGAACAGCATCCCTAGAACTGGCGCAATAGCAGGTCTCTATCCAGGTCTTGGTTAGGAGCGAGGAAAAACTCCCCCGCGAAGCTCAGCGTGGAAAACCTGTTTTATAAAACCCTCTTCCATTGCTCTCCTAAAGCCAACCTTTTATTTTCAGTTTCCCCCCTGTTATTTTATTTTCATTTCCCTTATTCTTCCTTCACCACCTGTATTTTCTTAATAAAGAAAATAATTTAAACCAAAACAGTTTAAATTAGCGTTTGTTGGGGATTTTCTTGTGTTGCTTTGTTATCCTTGGGTGATTCTCAGAGTCTGCACGCTCTCAGAGCGAAAATATTCAAAAACATAAAAAGTTGGGATAGCTCAGTCGGTAGAGCATGAGATGCTTAATCTGAGGTTCGTGGGTTCGAGCCCCGCTCTGGGCAAAAAGATTTCCTACGTTACAGGTGGGTTGGACTAGATAATTCTCGTTGTCCCTTCCAACTCTACCTTTCTGTGTTCCTTAGTATCTGTTGACTTAGGTTATTTTCCTGTGTAGTTGCTGTTCCTCTGGCTATTTTTAACAACAACAACAACAACAATAACATTGTGCCTTTTCGACAGCCCCTCCAATGTTTGTTTGTTTAAATATCCTTTGCCAGTTGTCCTGTTGAACTTCTTGTTCCAGGTAGATAAATGTAGGTGGTATCTTTCTTGGAGTCAGTTTGGGTTTGGCTGGGGCTATGGGAACGTGTAGCGGTGAGTTCCGGATGATGTTAAGACTCCATCAGCCCCCAGTACGGTAGGAACTGTAGTTCCCTAACCCGGGTTGGTATGCAAGCTTTTGTGTTACACAGAATTCTTGGTCAGGCAGAAGAGCAAAGACGGTGGAGAGGCTGTCCCTAAACTGTCAGTCTCTGCACCAGTTGAGGGTGCAGAATAAGAGCGATTAAGAGTCCTTCTGCCACAGACCTGGATAAAACGACTTCACTTCTCCACGCCATTATTCGAAAGCGACCTGTCTAGCCAAAGAATTTCGACAATGATCACAATTCATAAAGTGATGCGCCCAGTCTTTGGAGGGGACCTGTATGTATAACCAACAACCTCAATCGGTTAGAGTCCATTGCGGGGTGTGGATATCAGCTACACCCTTTGCTTTCACTTGTCAGGAGACAGGCAAAAATTCAACAGGTGCAGCTTTTTCCCCGTTGCAGCGTGGCAAAAGGTGGCGCTTGTCCCCCAAGAAACAGAGC
This sequence comes from Podarcis bocagei, assembly GCF_964188305.1. NCBI lineage: Eukaryota > Metazoa > Chordata > Lepidosauria > Squamata > Lacertidae > Podarcis > Podarcis bocagei. Next base: position 14,232,589 of record NC_138138.1, on the reverse strand, counting down.
TTCTGTATCAAGACAATGTTTAAAAATAAGATTGCGGGTTTAGGGGATGAAAACTTCACCCTGGTGTGGCCTGCCTTAGATTAATTCAGATCCTCTCCAACTTCTGCATGGATTCTCAACTGTTCTGCTCCTGTCGTTTTCTTATTGTACATAAAAGAGTATCATAAGAACCACAATTCCAGCCTTTCAAGGTACTGTCGTTCCCCCATAATCGCCTAGGAGTTATGCTTTAGTCACACTCCCTCATATTCAAAACGTCAAAAAATATATCCCCTTGGTGGTTGCACGGAGAGTCTGCAACTTCAGAATCGTGTGCATTCTGACGTTCAAAGCCACAGCGAGATTACTGTGATCTTTCATCGATCAGCTCACCCAGGAGCTCTTAAAAATGCTGCTATTCTTGCGCTTGCGCTTGCGCTTGCGCGCGCGCGTGTGTGTGTGGTTGTTATTGACAAGACCGAGGATGAGAGGAGAGAAAACTGGAGACTCATTGCTGAGCTTCAGAAAATGAAGTTATTAAAACTTTGCTAGGACTCTACCTGTTGTCTTTGTCCAGGGAGTTTTCTTGGCAGGGATACTGGAGTGGCTTGCCGGTTCCTGCTCCAGGTGGATCACCTTTGGTCAAAACTCTCCACTATGACCTGTTCATCTTGGGTGGCCCTGCACGGCATAGCTCATAGCTTCCTCTGAGTTATTCAAGCCCCTTCGCCACGACAAGGCAGAGACATGACCTTGCCAACAAAGGTCCGTATAGTTCAAGCTATGGTTTTCCCAGTAGTGATGTATGGAAGTGAGAGCTGGACCATAAAGAAGGCTGATCGCCGAAGAATGGATGCTTTCGAATTCTGGTGCTGGAGGAGACTCTTGAGAGTCCCATGGACTGCAAGAAAATCAAACCTCTCCATTCTGAAGGAAATCAGCCCTGAGTGCTCACTGGAAGGACAGATCCTGAAGCTGAGGCTCCAATACTTTGGCCACCTCATGAGAAGAGAAGACTCCCTGGAAAAGACCCTGATGTTGGGAAAGATGGAGGGCACAAGGAGAAGGGGACGACAGAGGACGAGATGGTTGGACAGTGTTTTCAAAGCTACCAACAGGAGTTTGACCAAACTGCAGGAGGCAGCGGAAGACAGGAGTGCCTGGCGTGCTCTGGTCCATGGGGTCACGAAGAGTCGGACACAACTAAACAACTAAACAACAACAACAACACTCTACCACTTCGTGCTGCCGGTGTGCAGAGAAATCGCCTGTTTTTAAGGGTCCGTCTGCCATCATAGGACACCCCCCCCCAGAAAAAAACACTCTCAGAGAGAAAGGTGGGGTGATCCCCTTCTCCCTGGAATGCAATATTTTTCTCTGTTCCGGGAGCTGGGTTTGCAGGCAAGCATTTTATGTTTTAAAAAATGCGATACCTCTCACCAGTAAGTGGAAGTTGTACGCGTGATTCTGCTGAACGCGTGAATCGGCCAGGTTCCTTTGGGGAATGAAGTCTGAAAAGGGCTTCTGAAATGAGCGAGGAGAGTTGAGATACCGCCCGTGGGTGTATATTATTTGAAATATGGGGCTGGGGGGAAGACACGGGGCAGAGACCTTTTCAAAAGTCTGGCTGGCAGCCCTGCTTCCATGCACATCTGGCCAGTTTCTCCAATGCATATTTGCTCAGAAAATAAAAAAGTCTACTCAAAGTTTGATAAAATAATTGACTCAATAAGGATTATGGGGTGGATGAGATGGGTGGAATCCAGCCCTCAGAAGAGTAGAAGGCTCTCTTTTCCCGTAATACCCTGTAATTCACCTTAAAGTAGTCATATTTGAGATTTTGCGCTACCGCTGATGGACTGAATCGCGCCAAAGGGTGTGCTAACTGACTTACCAATGCCAGAATGTCTGTGGTATTAACAACTGTTTTGCGAATCCCCACTGCTCAGTAGGTAATTCTCTCTCTCTCTGCATTTTCCACATTTTTTATTTTTTTGGTCTCTCACCCCTCTTCTTACAGACCCCACCCTGACCAACGTGCATTCTGTGCCTCAGGGAAAAAAACCTTAATGCATCTGGTTATATACTGTGGTCCAGGAAAGTTAATGGTATAATAAATCGGTCCGTCTTCAAGGTGCGCCAATTCTCCTTGTCGCTTTTCCCTCCGAGAAGAAATCTGGTTTTATGACCGTTCTCAATCAGAACGGCTTGCACGAGTCTTCGCTTCCCCGCATCTTGAGGGCCGTGGGAATGGTATCCAAAATATTACTCCTCTTCAAAGAACGGGGCGTCTTTAGCCAAGAGAGAATTATCGCTAGCCAAGGATGTGATTGTCATGATCACGCATTTCCCCTCTTCAGTCTTAAAATCAACAACCCGAAAGGCGCCCGTCGCTTTGTTAAAATGATCCCCTTCCTAAATCTGCGTTCCCATTTGCGTGTGGTCGTTAGCAAAACCCCCAAGGAACGTCCAGACCAACTTTTACTGAGCGTAGCTGAATTTGTACCTAAAAGAGACGAGGGAGGAGATCAGCTGGTCTTCTGTGGGAGGCGGGTTGTTGTTGATACAAAAGCTTAAGAAATTGCACCTAGAGACATTTGTTGTTTACTCGTTTAGTCGTGTCCGACTCTTCGTGACTCCATGGACCAGAGCACGCCAGGCACTCCTGTCTTCCACTGCCTCCTGCAGTTTGGTCAAACTCATGTTGGTAGCTTCGATAACACTGTCCAACCATCTCGTCCTCCGTCGTCCCCTTCTCCTTGTGCCCTCCATCTTTCCCAACATCAGGGTCTTTTCCAGGGAGTCTTCTCTTCTCATGAGGGGGCCAAAGTATTGGAGCCTCAGCTTCAGGATCTGTCCTTCCAGTGAGCACTCAGGGCTGATTTCCTCCAGAATGAATAGGTTTGATCTTCTTGCAGTCCATGGGACTCTCAAGAGTCTCCTCCAGCACCAGAATTCAAAAGCATCCATTCTTCGGCGATCAGCCTTCTTTATGGTCCAGCTCTCACTTCCATACATCACTACAGTGGTACCTCGGGTTAAGTACTTTATTCGTTCCGGAGGTCCGTTCTTAACCTGAAAACTGTTCTTAACCTGAAGCACCACTTTAGCTAATGGGCCTCCTGCTGCTGCTGCCACGCCGGCGGAGCACGATTTCTGTTCTCATCCTGAAGCAAAGTTCTTAATCTGAAGCACTATTTCTGGGTTAGCGGAGTCTGTAACCTGAAGCGTATGTAACCTGAAGCGTATGTAACCCGAGGTACCACTGTACTGGGAAAACCATAGCTTTAACTATACGGACCTTTGTCGGCAAGGTGATGTCTCTGCTTTTTACGATGCATCTAGAGACATACATTCTCCTATTTTTCGTTTATCTTCCGAGTCCTATCAATAAACCTCTGGGTCGTCTTTGTGTGAGACAAGAGCTCAGTTTATTCATACAGTATAGACAAGCACATAAGTGAGAAGAAAGTTAGTCTGAAGTACGCAGGGAGTTTTAGCTGGTGGAACGCTTGTCGAGATCCACACCTCATTTGTGGTTCCCATTGACATATACTGGGTCGTGTGCGTGTGTAAAGGCAGGAGACTGCGTTGGGCTGCACTTTTCACGCTCCACTTTCTTGGGAGGAAGCCAGTTCAAAGGAACTTACTTCCCAATAGCCTTGTACTGCGCGTTCTGTTGCAAGCGAGCAAGCTTCCAAGTTACACAGCATTCTTCGCTGTGCGGTGAAAGCGCCGTGCGGAGAGGCACTCCCACATGTTGACTTCCGAAATCATTTCCTCCCATCCATTCTACTAAGCACAATTTTAATGGCATTCAGGTGCGCAACTGCTCCTCATGCCACGCCCCTCTGCACTTTTAGATTTAGCAACATCCTCTGGTGCCCCTATCTGAGGCTCCTCGCCGCTTTCAGTCCTAGAGGCTGAGATGGGTGTAAAATGCAAAGGGCCTGTGGGTGCTAGACCGGGAGATCAGCGCCCCTGCAAGGCCGCCACCAGCAAGACGCCTACTCTAGAGTAAGTGCCACCAAACCACAGCCAAAGGAAGCCGGACCCACCGGTTTCAGCACTTTCTTCCAAGAGTCAGGTTAAGTCAAGCGGAGCTGTTTTGGGTTTTTGGGGTGATTTTTAAATCTTACTTCTAGATCTCTTGAATCCCCCCATCTCCGTGAACGGCCTGACCCGGGACAAGGCAGCTTCCCGATGCTCCAATTTCTTTAGCTCTTTCCCCCCTCCTTCCTCGCTTTGAAAAGAGCCGAAGAAATTGCCTTTGCAAGGATTAAAAAAAAGAATTCCTATGCCCCAACAAATAACCCAGAGATGAGGTTTAAATAAAAGGACACATTCTACTCATGAAAAAACACGCTGATTCCCGGACCGTCCACGGGCCGGATTTAGAAGGCGATTGGGCCGGATCCGGCCCCTGGGCTTTAGTTTGCCTACCCATGCCGTTTAGAGGGAAGTGAGGGGCAGCTGTTGTTGTCCTCTGTCGTCCCCTTCTCCTTGTGCCCTCCATCTTTCCCAACATCAGGGTCTTTTCCAGAAAGTCTTCTCTTCTCATGAGGTGGCCAAAGTATTGGAACCTCAGCTTCAGGATCTGTCCATCCAGTGAGCACTCAGGGCTGATTTCCTTCAGAATGGATAGGTTTGATCTTCTTGCAGTCCATGGGACTCTCAAGAGTCTCCTCCAGCACCACAGTTCAAAAGCATCCATTCTTCGGCGATCAGCCTTCTTGATGGTCCAGCTCTCACTTCCATACATCACTACTGGGAAAACCATAGCTTTAACTATACGGACCTTTGTTGGCAAGGTGATGTCTCTGCTTTTTAAGATGCTGTCTAGGTTTGTCATTGCTTTTCTCCCAAGAAGCAGGCGTCCTAGGGGTCGCCAACGTGGGAAGGTCGCTCACCTAGGAGAAGGAAGACCTTGTCACATAGAGGAGGGAGAAAGGTTGTTTTCTGCTGCTCCAGAGAAGCGGACACGGAGCAATGGATCCAAACTACAAGAAAGAAGATTCCACCTAAACATTAGGAAGAACTTCCTGACAATAAGAGCTGTTCGACAGTGGAATTTGCTGCCAAGGAGTGTGGTGGAGTCTTCTGCTTTGGAGGTCTTTAAGCAGAGGCTTGACAACCATATGTCAGGAGTGCTCTGATGGTGTTTCCTGCTTGGCAGGGGGTTGGACTCGATGGCCCTTGTGGTCTTTTCCAACTCTATGATTCTATGACCCTGATCCTTAAACTCTGCTGCCTTACGGGGTATCTTGGGAAGAAGAAAAGGCAAACGCTACTCAAATCCGGAGTGGAGTCCCTAAGATGGCGCCTTGTACGCCTCCTTCCGGCAACTCCTGTAGCCAGGCTGGTGCCAAATAAATTGCTATGCTTGCCTTTGGACCACATCAGTGAGGCCGAGGGAGAAGGGCGTCTTTTTGCCTGGGCACCCCAGCACCTCCGTATCCATCGCCCAGACTTGCACCCTAAGGAGATGCTGTTAGTACAAATTGCAACGACTTCTCTCCCGAAGGCGCGCTCCATTGTCTCTCCAGTACCGTGGGGACTGGTCCCCATTTGCTCCGGATCCTGAACAGGCAGATAGATGTGGTTCTGCAGTTTTCGGGGATGCAGACTGTACCAGAGACCCCCACCCCAACTGCAAACTAGTGTCTCACCCCTGTCTTGTTACTGGACTCCGGAGCTTGCATTAAATCCAGGCGCTTCGCATATTCTTCCCCTCCAAAGACTTCCCTTCTGTTGCGCCCTCCCAATCATTTCACCCCCTTATTTCCCCCCACTGTTGCTGCCCCTGGCACCTGACCGATGGGCCATCGCACCTCCTCGCAAACACCCCCCTCTTCCTTCCGTCGCCATCCCAAAAATGCTCTGCGAGGACGCGAGGTCAAGTTGACGCGGCGATTCGTTAATTCGCCGCTCGATCCAGATTAGGCGCGCGTTGGTGTCACTCTGGACTGCCACGAGTTTAGGCTCTCCAAAGGATCCGGCGACGTTGGCGACGACCTTGTAGCTTCGGATCCTCACCTCTGTGGATAGGAAGCTGGAACGCGCCACTTAATCCGTGGTTTATCGCTTGCTAAAAATCTGGATCAATAAATTTATCGCGTGTCATTTTCCTTCCCTGCCGGTTCCTGTGCCCCGTACCGATTTACAAGCCTGCCTGAACCAGGATTAACTCATTCCGCAGTAACCACCCCCTCCTCCTGGTTGTGATGGCAGCATAGACACGAGAGCGACCCAGAGGGTTCACACGTGACGGCCACCACGCCATCGCAATTCCCAGGGATTCTCTTCGTCTGTCCGCACAGAAATGTGCTTGCAAGAAAGCTGGGATATATGCGATCGGGCTTTTTAGTTACTAGCGTTTAAGAGCTGCGCGCTGGCCGCGAGGAAGTGGCTTTTGTAGGCAATCTGGAGCGGCCACCTTCACTTTTTATGCCCCTGTCCCCAGCCAGAGAGCTTAAGCTTTCGTGAACACGGGTGCCACAAAAAAATCGCTTGGTGGGAGAAAACTCGTGGATGACATTGCTGCAGACTAAGCCCACTGCTACCTCTCCGGAATGGACCTTGTCATGGATATATTAGCTGAGATCCCTGCATTTCAGGGGGGTGGACTAGATGACTCGAGGGTTCCCTTCCCATTCTACGATTCTGTGACTTTAAACCGGTGGCGCCACTGAAGAACACGGCCTTCTGCAGCAAAGTCCCACTCCCCACTGGGGGAACCACCTAAGAGGTAAAGTGCATGTGAAAAAGGACATCTCAGAAAGATCTAACATTGCGAAGCAAATCAGGGCTTCGAATCTCCCTCCATAGAAAAAGGTAAAGTATTTTAGAAACAATCGACACCCCACAGGCTCACCCCTCCCCAAAAATATTTCCTTGGTGCAAATCCCACCTTGGGCATGGGCGACGTCTCCGAGAGAAGCGTGTTCTCGTGCTTGAAAACACGCGGGGGAAGCAGGCAGCTTCTATATGGAGTCCAGTTTGCCTTGTTTAGTCACGAAACGGTTGGTAGTTAAAGTTTACTGGTTGCAATGCACCCTTCTGCTTTAGGTGTTTTTGTTTTAATCTTACGTTTTGACGCCCTGCGTTTTAATTTACACGCTCTTTGTAAAAAAGTGGGTCATTCCTCGCTGTAAAACAGAAACAAAAAGCTGTAATCTTTTTTTTAAAACAACAACAAAGCTCCGTTTCCATTATCTTTTTGCACGCGTCTTCAATTGGTTCTTTGGGATTCGTTATACAGATTGCAAACTTTTAGCGAACTCTTTATTCTGTGGGGAAGGGAGGACGTTAGCCCTTCCTTGAAGAAAGTGCCTGGTGCAAGTCACGGTTATAAAGTAACACATACACACACACACAAAAGTGCCTGGTGCAAGTCACGGTTATAAAGTAACACACACACAAATACATACACCTGGGAGAAGAAATATAATACTCGTTTTCAGATATTCTCTCTCTCTCTCTCCCCCTCTCTCTCCCTTTCCCAAGTTCTGAATTTTAAGGGCTGCATCTGCGTCGTGGATTTGAAGCCGACTCCTGTTTAGAATTCGAATTCTTTTATACACGTGACAATTCCGCAAGCCTCCAACCAATGCATGCCTTCTTCTTGGAAGGATCACCGTTTTACGCATCTCCCCGCGTAGCTCATGGAAGAGCAGAAAATCGGAGAACTGCAGTACGGTCCTTTTGTATATTCCAGAGATTAAAATACCAGGGTTGTTGTTTTTTAATTAAACTTTTTTTTTTTTTGGAGGGTGTGTGTGCGTGTCTGTCCTTTTGCCTGCACCGGGTGCCTTTTCCACTTTCCCTCCTGCGCGTCTTTCCTCCCAGCAAAAAAAGACTCCGGGCCGACCGTGTGTGTCTTTCTGGGTGTGTGTGTGTTTGTGTCAAACGGTCCCCAAAGCCGTCGCTTTTGTTCCCCGAGCGATCGCAGGCTTTTCTCTTCCAAATCGTGGCTTTACAGTACTTCGATCGACGCGTTTTTTGTGTGCTTTCCTTTTTGCTTTTGGACGGGTGGCAAGGTTGTTTTTGTATTGTCTGGATGCGAAGTCTGTCTGTCTGGAGACAGAGGCGGAAGGGAAACCCGCACATTTTCCTCCCCACCCCCCTCTCCCCCCCCATCCCCAGATCCCGAGTCTCTCCACCTCCTCCTCCTCCTCATTTATTTATTTCCAGGGACTTCGCTCTTTTGCAAACACCCCTGAAGGAACGAAATCACGTGAGGCTCCCAAAAGGGGGCGGGGCTTTTTGTCCGGAGGAAAAGAGGTGGGGGGAGGAAGACGAGGAGGAGGAGGGGGAAGGGCCATTTTGTAGATTTCTCCCTCCCTCCCTCTTTCTGTAGCCCGGCAGAAAGAGAGAGAGAGAGAGAGAGAGAGAAAGAGGAGAGGAGAGAGACAAGGCTGCCCAGAGAATCTCTCTGCCTCTGGAGAGAGGATATATTTATCTATACTATATATATTTATATGTATATATTTAAACATTCCAGTCTGATCAGTGTAAGTGGGGCGAAAAGGGGGGCGGCGTCGGTTCCTCCCCCCTTTGCTTCTCCTCTCTCTCTTTTCTCTCTCCCCATCCGGTCTTTCGCTGCCTCCGTGCGCCCCTCTAGAAAGGACCCGGGGATCAGGTAGGGCTGCTATACTTTCCCCCTCCGAAATCTATGTGTGTGTTGTGTCCCTTTTTTAAAAATTAGCATAATTTGCTCCCGGGAACTCCCCCGCTTGCTTTCCCCTGGCGCCTTTTCCCTCCTTGCCCTTTGTCACTCCTTCTCTCTCTCTCTTTCCCTCTCCTCTTTTCCTTCTCTCCCCCCCCCCCACCCTGCCTGGCTTTCAAGATGGCCGATCTTTTCTCTCTCTCTTTCTCTCTCTCTCTCACTCACTCTCTCTCTCGAAATTTTGCCAGCCCTCTCCGGCTCCGAGGAGCCCGCCTTTGTTGTTGTTGTTGTTGTGACCGCGGGTCGCTTTTCCCCCTTCCCCAAATCGCGAAAGGGGGGGGTACCTCCGGAGGCTCTCCAAAAAGGTCTCCTCGGGTTCCCCCTTTGGAAAGCTCAGCTCCGCCCCCCGGGACCCCCTTTCCCTTGTGTGTGAGTGTGTGTTTGCGCGTCTGCGTCCCCCCCATCGCAACTCAGGAAGCCGGCGGCCAGCGTGGCTCCCTTCCCCTGCCCAGGGCTGCTTCTCTTCGGCTGCTGCAGCCACCAGCTCCGGCTTCCCCGGAGAGGCCTTTACCGCTTCGCTTGTGCGTCTGGGGCGTGTGGGTATGGTTTTTGTGTGTGTGTGTTTTGTGTGTGTGCGCAAACGGCGATCGCGGTTTTGACAGCCAGCATCTTGCAGGCCGCGGTGGAAAAAAAGACTCTCCTCTGGTGTGGAGCTCGAGAGATCCACTCCTTTGGATCTCTCGAGAGATCCAAATGTCAGGCGATCCAGGGAGCCCCAAAGAGAAAGGCGCGCGCGATGGCTCCTTCGGGCGCAGCAGCAGCAGCAGGCCCGGGTGATTTGGAGAGGATTGGGATTTATATTGTATATATATCATTTAAAAAAAAAGGGGGGGGGAGAACCACAACATGGCGCGCAGGATGTTGTGGAGAGCGTTGTTGGTCTGGTGTGTGTGTGTGTATGTATGTGTGGATAGGGGGAAAGGGACATATTTCTTCTGCCTTGTGTTTCAACCAGCAAGGTGAGGACGGTGATGGTGCTTCCTTTGGCCCCAGACCGGAGGGGGTTTAAAAGTCTGATCTGGGGAACTCTAGAGCCAGAAAAGGGGTGTGTGTGTTTCTGTCATTCCCCCAAATCACATGGGAATATGGTTTTGTGTGGGTTTTTTTGCGGTGTGTGTGTGTGGGAGGGGTGATGTTCGACAACATAGTTGTTTCCAAATGCGGGGAGGGGGTGGGAAAGCTGATCGGGCTGGGGCAGTTTGAGGCTGGAGATGCCAAAGCAACTCTTGCTGGTATTATTATTATTATTATTATTATTATTATTATTATTATTATTAGCTGTCGCGATGTTTGGCGAATGGACGAAATAAGGGAAGTAGGTGGGGATTGTGATTGTGTGTGTGTGTAAAATATGAATGAGAGAACAGTTGTAGTGGAAAAGCCATATCACTACATATTTTTCACTGTGTGGCTACATAAATAAGAGCAGAATCCTATGGATGCCTGCTAGGAACACTACAGGGTTTAATGGGGCGCTACGTGTGTTTAGAACAACACCCTAAACTTCAACCCCCCATTACTTCCTTAATTTTCTTTTTTAAAAGACACCTGGGGCGCTACGTGTGTTTAGAACAACACCCTAAACTTCAACCCCCCATTACTTCCTTAATTTTCTTTTTTAAAAGACACCTGGTGGTAATTTAATTAGCCAGTTGCTCTTGACGCCCTTGCAAAAATAGGATGCAATGTCAGAACAGACATGAGGGTGGACTTTCAGAAAAGTACCTTCTCCTACTCTCAGTTTGTGATGGTTCATTCATTTCTGCCCCACTAAGAGTGGGGGGGGGGAACCTCTCGGTCACCGGATCAAAATCGCATTTCCCTCCAAAATTCTGATTTCTTCTTTGTAAGCCCCTTCAAAGAAACTTCTGGTATGTAGCTCCAGAATTCGAGAAAGGATGGCGTCTCATTGTCTTCTCTAGAGTATAATAAAAGCAGACATCGTGTCAGTATTTTCTAGAGTGCAGGGAAGGAGACCTTTCTGGACATTGCATTCCGTATTAGCTTCTAGAATGTAAGGAGGAAAGGATTGCCACCACCTCTGTATTTTACTCCAGAATGGAAAAGACACCGTTTTCAATGTGGGCCTTTACACGGAAGAAGTGACCTTCCTTCCAAGTATTTGCCTCTTAAATTCTGGGAATCCGGAACGGGAATTTAAAAAACGGGAGGTTCTAGGATGCAAGGAAGGAGAGGGGGTCATCCTACTTGCAGAAATGTCCGGGGAAAATTAAGGGTTGGATTTCCATATGTCTATTTTGCTGGAGGTTTCATGTTCCAAGCCTTTATATAGAACATTCCCCTCTAGAATTCCAAGATAAGTTTCTGGAGAACTCGAGATAGGAGTAAGATAGGGCTCAATCCAGATAAAGTTCAGCACCGCTCATTGTCTGTTAAAAATGCTTAATTTATTGCTCGGAACTTTTTATAAAAAAGAGATGCTTCTGCCTCCAGAGTCTAAAGAGATCCACTTTCAACCTTCCTCGTGCCTTGTTTCGTTTTTCTACCTTTAAATGTCGGGAATTATTGGCTTAAAAATAATAATTAATAATACCCCACCTTCAGATGGCTTGAAAGTCCTTCACGAAAGTGGTGGCAAGGGGAATAGGAGGAGAGGCTGTTTTATTCCTCCTTTATTATCTTCCTTTCCTCTGTTCTGGGACAAGGTTATTCTCTCAATGTCTCCTGACACCTGCCCGTCGTTCTTAACCCTAACCTTGCAGTGTAGGCCACACAAGCAGAGAGAGAGAGAGAAAGGCTGGTGTTCTTGCGTGTAGGCGGAGCAAAGCTTGTGCGTTTTTCTATGTTTTGCCGTTGTGTTAGCGCGACGAGGATGCAGCGTCCTCTCAAGTCCAGATCTTAGATTATAGACTGGGCTTTGTCGTTGAAAAGAGGATTCCTGCATTGCAAGGGGGTTGGACTAGATGACCCGGGGGGTCCCTCCCAAAGCTGCAATTCTATGAGAAGGATGGAGTGAACGATCAGTTCAAAACGCTGTCCTGGAAGCGGAGCTTCTTCGTCTCTCTGCCGGTGGGTTTCACCCTCCAAGCGTCCCCCACCCCTGCGCATCTCAGCTCCCAGAAGTTGCCCAGTGGTAGGGTGCCGGTAGCCCGGGGTACCCGCCTCGCTTTCTGCGCTTCCCAAGAGGTATCTGGTTCGGCTGGGCTGGATGGCGGGCCTTCTTTGGTCGGATCCAGCAGAGGACTTCTCAAGTTGCCTTCCTTATGAAGGTGTTTGGATGGGGGGAACGGGACAATGTGGGCATCTTCTGCCTACACTTAAGATTGCGCACCGTCGGCTGATGGCGAAAGGCTCGCCGTTCCCCCTGCGCAGAGGCCGGGTGAATCCTAAGCGCCTTCCTGCCCTGGCCTTGAGCCACGCAAGAGCGTTTCCCGCAGGATCGCGCGCTCTTATTCCATGTGGTGCTTGCTGGAGCGCCTGCGGCAGCGCAATCCTGTGCACAGCCTTACGCGGAAGTAAGTACAAATGGGCTTACTCCCAGGCCAGAGTGACAAAGGGTGCCAGCCCAGGGCTCCCCTCCTTCCTGTACCCATTGACCTGGGAGCAAGTCGCGCTGCGCACAGGGAGATTTACTCATGAGGAAACTGGCCAGGATCGCGCTGAAAGCAGCCACGCCCCTGCCCAGGAGAGAAGCGAGGGTCGGAGCTGATTTTGGCTTGGCTTTTTTTCCTGTTCTTTGGACTGGCGTGTATTTAAATCGGCGCCGAGACCCAGTCTTGCTGGCGATGGGGGTGGGTGGGGGGTTTGTTGTGTCTCGCTGGCGGTTTGTTGAGTCTTGCTTGGGGTTTTTGTTGCGTCTTGCTGGCGGTTTGTTGTGTCTGCTTTGGAGAGCGAGTTGCCTTTTGTACCCACGTGGGATCGAGAGAGCTGATGGCCGCAGGGAATCCCCTCGGGGGAGATCGCTTCTGAGAGCGCGTGCAGAGGGGCTGGGGTGGCGCGCGTCCCCGCTGCAGAAAGGCTAGGATTTTAGGATCTCTCTCTCTTGCCTTCAGAAGGGAAGCATCCGACGCAGGTATTTGCCCTGCTCCCCGGAGGTCAAGGCCATGGATTCAATACAGACTTAACTCCCGAGTAAATCTCTTTCCGGATTGCAATTTTTTATAGTCTCAAATCCCACCCCATCCTTTGAAAACATTATTCCGCTTTGATTTGGGATTTTTTTTGGAGGTGTCTCCAAGATCTAGCCAAAGTTAGGCCTTTTAAAACACCCCATTGACTTCAGTGGGAGCGTCTTCCTTTTTGTTTTGAAGATTTATACGCCGCCTTTCGATGGAGTGATGGCAGGTTGTAAAGCGAAGAAACGCGAGTGGCTGGGGCTGCGCAGGCTGGTGTACATGTTCGTGGCTAAGGCATCATCAGGGAATATCCCAATAGCTCTGATTCAGGGCTAAAGGGCATGGGTTTTGCGGATAGGTATTCTGTTCTAGGTTGTCAATTGGCCTTCAGCTTGGACAACAAATCCCAGTGCTCCAGAAAACCGGGAGGGCTTGACTGGAGAGTGCAAGCTTAGCAATGGATCTGGAGATGTAACGAACACCCGGATCTGTTTCCTTCGCCGAATTCTAGAAGCTAATAAAAGGAAGGGACTGTCCTTCAATTTCTGTGTGGTGCACAGAAAGCCGGCGTCTTCCCAGTGCAGAAATCAATAAGAAGATCTCGAGAAATAGATTGATGTACAAGGATAGGGGCTGCGTCCTGCAGAAATCAGTAGAATCTGGAATGGACGGGTTCTAGACTGGATTACTTGGTGCAAAAGAAACATTGCGGGGGGGGGGCGTGGAGTGTTTGCCATACTTGCCCGGTGAAATATTACATGCACTCTCCCGGGGAACCTCGGAACTTGTTTCAAAGGGCCCTTCTTGGGTCCCTGAGCATATGGAGCAATGAAGAGTGGCTCTGAGCACATGCAGAGTGCCCGTTAACTATTGAGTAATCGCTGTCCTCATACATCTTAGAGGAAAATGTCAGGCAGTCTGAAACCCTGGTCAATTTTTTTTAATAAAAAAAAGCAACAACTAGGCAGTGACCAGGAGGCATTAAATAAACCATCTGAAAGATCCTTTCGCTCCACCCGTTTGTTTTCTCGTTTATTTAGGGATCTAAGTATTATATATTTCGCAAACGGCTTGGTGTGCGAGATGGTGATCCTCAAATTTCTGGAGGCTTGTCTTGGAGTTTGGGGGTGCAGGTGAGAGTGGCAGGAGGCCTTGCCCTAAATTTACAGATCTGAATCTAAGCTCGCTATAGCTCCTTAGGTTGCCCCTCCTTAAAGTAGCTCCTTAGGTTGCCCCTCCAGACTCACTTTTCCAAGAGTCGCGGCCCCGATGATGGGAACTGTAGTCCAAACCACCTGGAAGAGGCACCAGGTTGGCGCAAAAATAGTAGTAACCTTGACCGGGATTAGGGAGAAGAGTTTCCGGGCTTCGGGGAAGTCGGAGCCCCGGGGAAAAATTTAAAATAAAAGAAGGATTAAAGAAATGTGAATGCTAACCTTTATACTGGGGAAAAGGCCAATGTATTTAGGATGCAATTCGGTGCATGGGTAGGACATCTTGGAGCCGCTAATGCGCAGCGCAATCCTATGCCTCTCTACTCAGAGGTAATCCGGAATGAGTTCAGGCACTCTTTGCATAGGATGGGAGCGCAACAACCCGGATTGCAGCCAGGGCTGGTTGCAGTCTCTTGCACACTTACATGCGGGGAAGCCCCATTGCTGCCCCCCCTTTTGAAATAGACCTTCGTAGGATCTGCTCCGCCTCCAGCGCTGCGCTGTTTTTCTGAAGATCCCTCCGTTTCCTCACTTCCTGGTTGGTTGCATCGAGCAAAACAGGCTTTCCAAAGTTTGCAGGCTTAGAGAAGGAGGCTGCCTCCCGCCCATTCACCCGGGAGAAATCCTTGCTATTTATTTTACCCGAAGGTTGCCTTTCAGAGCAAAACCCCACTTTCTTTAAACTCAGGGGCACGTGCTTCGGAGCGGGGGGTGCCAACCTGAATAAAACATTGCGGGCGCCCAGGTAAACCCCGCACCGCATAATGGATCACATGATGCAATGCACACACACCGTTTGAATGGGGATGCCCATCAACTTTGTGGGAGCTCGGCCCCCTCAGATATTTTATTGTGGGGGTTGAAGTCGGCTCCTGTGCTTCGGGATCCACAGCTGCGCGCTGTCTGGCAGCGTTTTCCGACCGATCCTGTCCTTTTTTAAGCAAATAAATAAATGCCCAAATGGAGCCCCTTTTTAAGGGTCTTGCTCCTTTAACAACTGCAGGAAGGCACGATCTGTCTGCAGCTTCTAGATTCTGCAAATGTATTCGTTGAATGTATAGCTTGGCTGTGGAGCTGACCGGACCCAGATCTGTTCAGCTTCTGCAATGTTACAAGATGACAATCTTCCTAGATGATGTTGGATTGCAAACATCATCCTTGCCCATTGGCCGCGCTTGGTTGGGGATGCTGAGAGCTGGGGGTCCAATATCTGGCGGGGTGGGGGCAGACGTTTCCAGTCCCTAGCGGTGCAATAATAAAGGGAACTATCTTAAAGTAGTTCCTTTATCAGATGAGTTTTCGATTCATTGGGGGGGGGGAAGGAAGGCAAGGGGATGCAAGGACGCCCCCCGGACCACTCCAGTTAGGTTTTGAATGACCCCAGCATTAAATGGAAATTTAAAATATGAAGCATGGTTTATTTGTATATAAACGCCGTCATCATACATAGGACTGCCTTCTCCCAAAAGAGGTGTAGAATGGGAACATTAGTAGCTCGAAGGGGCCTAGAGAAACTCCCTCTGCCCATCTCTGCGCCCCCCACCCGACCCCCAGCACCCACTATTTTGTCTGGTGCCACCGCTGGATATTTTCTCGAAGCGCTGAGCTTCGTTTTCATAGGGAGTGGTTTTAGTAGAGTAGAGAGTGCGTCTGAGCGCGTGCAGAAGGCCTTTCCTTCCAGGGCCAGTGTAACCAGACGTTCCTTGATCGTAGCGCATCAAGAATTAGGATTGGACCCAAAACGGACGATCCAACTTTGGGGAATCTTGAGCACTTTTGGGGGCGGAAGGGGGTGAGGAGGGAAGCCGTTTTTTAAACGAAAATTGACCACTGATGACCCCAAAGGGGGGGTTCACCTTATTTCCACACCTCCATTGCTCCTGTCCTCTGGGGAGCATAAAATCTGCGATGGTGGCCTGTTTGCAAACATGTATTGGTTTTCCCCTACACACGCATCGATTTTATTTTTTATTTTTGCCTGTGTAGGATGTTGGTCTTCTTGGTTTCTAATCTTGAGCCGTTTGCCTGTTTCAGGAGCTAAATAATTTAATGCAAAGTAGGTGAAAGGGGCTGCTCGACGATATTTCACGTTGAAAAGTCCCTTTGATTTCAAAGGAGAGAGCTTGATCTTCTGTAAATCGGAAGAAAATCCAAGTCTGTTGAATGGGTCGTTAAGCGGAAACCTAAGCAGGCTTGCTCAGAAGTAAGCCCCACTTGAGTTCAATAGGAGTTGCTTTGGGGGTAACAGATATGCAGCAAAAGCCCCTACCTGGGGCTAGGGGAAAGCCAGTATGGTGGAGTGGTTAGCGTGCTGACCTAGGAGCCAGGAGACCCGGGTTTCTATCCCTATTCGCCCATGAAGCTCGCTGCGTGACCCTGGACCTGCCACAATCTTTCAGTTTAACCCGATTTACAAAGTTGCTGTGCGGATAAAATGGGGAGGGGGAGCAGCAAGCGCCTTGCAAGAAAAGCCGGGTATAAATGTAAATAAATGTAATAATAATAATAATAATAATAATAATAATAATAATAATAATGGCAAGCATATACTTTTCGCATTGGAACACGAGGAATTCCTAGAGCAGTTGTGTGCATGTCTATTTAAAAGTGAAGTTCAATCGGTTACGTATACCCTGTTAAGCCTGTACAGGATTGCATTTCTTAAAAGTGCATAACTGGCTGAGCTGTCAGGGAAGTCCCGGCCCAGGCGAGGTTTGTGAGAAGGTGCGCCAGCTTTCAGGCTCTGCACAGCTCTTCTTCAGGCAGTCTGTACCTGTTTCTCTCCCTTGCTGATGCTCCTGCGCTTTCGGCAGTACTTGCGCAGGAGTCAGGAGCACATCAGGTGGAAGGAAGCTTTATTCAGTTCTTCCTGACAAAATTCCTTCCCTCTAAAGCATTTGGGGAGCGGAAGTAAATAAACAACACGCGATCCCTCTAATCAGGCTGCACAAATAAGGGTTTACCACCATGCAATGTAACTCCTAAACCAAAGAGACGCAGGGGTGCATCTACCCAAACACGTGTACAAGGGACCATTTAAAGGAACCCGATTTATTAAATAAATATCCTATTCACATAATTGCAGTAGAACCTCTGTACTCCGGAGCCCAATTGTGGCCAGTAGGTCATGCTTCCGGGTAAGCGTGCGTGAAATTGCGTTGTTAGGATCAGTTTTGCTGAGCGAGTGAGATCCTGTTGAGATCCACCCTTTGCAGGGACAGCAGCCGAGATCTCTCTGCCCATTTTATTGGGAAGCAAATCCCATTGCCTCCTCTCCGATGGGACTTTTCTCCCCGGGAAAGTGGGCGTGAGATGGTTTGCAAACGGGAGTGGGTCGCGGCCGTCTCCATCGTCCGTGAAAGGCTAGCTTGGTGACTTGAGGTCGCCTGATTCTTAGCTAGCCAAAAGTGAAAAAGAAAAGGCCATTTTGATCACCGATAAGAGAGAGAGACTAAGTCGATTTATTTTCAGCTGCTCCACAGCTAAAGAATCTTGCCAGAAAATAAGATGGGAACACGTTCTCAGGTTTACGCGTAAAATGATAGTTTAGCCTGAAAAGACGCTTGCTTGTTGCTCGTCTGGCTTTCTAAATGTTAAAGCAAGTCACAAGTTTCATAAGAGACCATTCTGCTCAGCTTCCTATCCAACTCCTTTCTCTTGCGCTGCAGCTAAAATATCTCCACTCCCCCTGGGTCCGGGTTGTAAAACAGCCTTGTTACTTGGATTTCCTTTGTTTCCAAAGGGGAAAAAGTGCTTCTGAGATCCCTTCTCAACAAATTGTCCCCAAGATACTGAAATCCCCAAGATACTGAAATGCGATTAGGCTGTAAATTTCAAGCTTCCTTTAGATGCAGGTTCCCAGCCTGATGCGCTTCTAGTTAGAAAAAACACACACCCTTTAAGCTCAATGGGGTTTGCCTCCAGGTAAGTATGCAGATAGGATTTCAGCCTTGAAGCGAAAGCACCGCTGGGAGATGTGCAAAAGCCTAAGCAATAATTTGGGAGGTTTTGGCTACACATCTGTGCAAATATTTTTCCTGGTTCCTAAGCAAGTTGGGCGAGGGGAGGGGAACCTGATGCCCTCAGTGACCTAAGAGTAAAACAGCAGGTTGGGGAGAAAAAGAGCAGCAATGGATGGATTCCTCCCAGCCCAGGCGTGTTGATTCACGGGTCACTGATATGTCTAGCCAAAGGCTGTTTGATCTATCCATCTCCATGCTGGAAGGTCGTGTGGGCTGAAGCACATGTGAAAACTATACAAAACGGGAAGGCTGAGGAAATGGGGAAGGTGGTTCATTTTATTTTATTTTATAATTTGCGCACCGCAGAATGGGTGGGGAGGACGCTCTGGGCTTTTCACCTGCACTTTTGTAAAATATATTCCTACCTCAAATTGTCTGTGCAATCAGTTCTCTGGAATTATCCACTCATCCCTCAATCTGATAAATTTATTTTTTTATGTCTGTCTCTTTTCCACAGTCCCATTTTCCACAGATTTTTTCTGTGTGCAAAGGATCGGTTTGATTAAGATGGGAGGATCACTTGTAGTTTATAACCATGTGTGTGTGTGTGTGTCTGAAGAAACAAATTAACTTCACATCCCAATAATAGACTGGGTGGGAAATCAGCCAAGCTCCTTCTTTTTCCTCCTCTTTTGTCTGGAATGAGATTAGCCCTTCCTTAAATATTGCCTATCTAGTCTCATCCTTGGTCCAGGATATGCAGTCTTCAGCACTGCAGATGTTGCTGGACTCCAATTCCCATCAGCTCCAGCCAGCATGGGATGATGGGAGTTGTAGTCCAGCAACATCTGTGTGGAATAACAGCGGAGACATGTCTTAAATGCATTACAGTAAGCCTGCAATTTATGCAGGGGGTTACGTTCCAGGGATTGCTCCTAAAGCAAACATTGCGTATAGTCAAAACACATTGGGTTCAGAGGCGGGTGGGATTGCCCAAGTCACTTTTTCAGGAATCCCACCCCTTTTAAAAAATTTTATTTTGCCACACGTGCGAGTTAAATGCACATAAATTGTGGGCTTACTGTAATTGCCTGAATGCAGGAGGAAGGTATCCCTCTGTAGAGAGGAATGGGGAGGTTGAGAAATGCTCAGGGTTTTTTTGTGTCAGGTAGGATCAGGTTGGTTCCATGGTTGCGTTCCGTTAATAAAGCTATTTCCACTTAGCCTTGAATTTGCTGGTGCAATGCAGGCAGCGGTGGCGGCCAACTAGGGTGAGGATATCAGCCGTTCCTCTTTCTTCTGTTCCAGGGGTAGGCAACCTAAGGCCCGTGGGCAGGATGCGGCCTATTTGCCTTCTCAATGCGGCCCACGGATGGTCCGGGAATCAGCGTGTTTTTACATGAGTAGAAAGTGTCCTTTTATTTAAAAGGCATTTCTGGGTTATTTGTGGGGCCTGCCTGGTGTTTTTACATGAGTAGAATGTGTGCTTTTATTTAAAATGCATCTCTGGGTTCTTTGTGGGGCATAGGAATTCGTTCATACCCCTCCCCAAATATAGTCCAGCCCACCACATAGTTTGAGGGACGGTGGACCGGCCCACAGCTGAAAAAGTTTGCTGACCCCTGCTGTATTCCCTTGGTCCATCTTCCTTAACTCAGTTAGTTGCACTGTTAGGTAATGCTAGACTTCTGGATTTAAAGGTCTTGTGGGCCACAGCTCGTCTTTAGATGATCGTTGCTGTAATTTCACTTCCTGCAAAATGTGATAAGCCAGCCCTGCAGCGTTGTTTGGTTTTCTTTGGTATGGAGGTCCTGCTTCTCTTTCCTCTGAGTGGGGCCTTGCACCTCTGTCACAAAGTCTTATCTTGATTGGCACCATTGAGCCTAACTTCTCCAGCTCAGGAGATAGTTAAATGTAAAGGTAAAAGGACCCCTGACCATTAGGTCCAGTCATGACCGACTCTGGGGTTGCGGCACTCATTTCGCTTTATTGGCCGAGGGAGCCGGCGTACAGCTTCCAGGTCATGTGGCCAGCATGACTAAGCCACATCTGGCGAACCAGAGCAGCGCACACAAACACCGTTTACCTTCCCGCTGGAGTGGTACCTATTTATTTACTTGCACTGGTGTGCTTTCAAACTGCTAAGTTGGCAGGAGCAGGGACCAAGCAACAGGAGCTCACCCCATTGTGGGGATTCGAACCGCCGACCTTCTGATTGGCAAGTCCTAGGCTCTGTGGTTTAACCCACAGCACCACCCACCTCCCCAGGAGATAGTAAGTAGCTCAAATTAAAATATTCAACTGAAGCAGGTCAGGTTGGTGAAGTATGCAAGTCTCCTGGTTTCTTAGTGCTCCTTAAGTGTTTTTTTATGGTACAGTTTTGAAGTGGAGAGTCTTGGATCAGGGGTTGTGAGACCACTTCCATGCTCAATTGTGAAGGTCACAGGGTGACCTTGGCTCCCCCTCTATCTCATCTAATCTATTGTGAGGATAATATGCGTGGAGGGAGACACCATGTCCATTGGCCCTTAGCTCATTAGTTTTATATAGTTTTTATTTTATTTTACAGATATAAACTTATAGCAAAATCAATTAAAGGTAAAGGGACCCCTGACCATTAGGTCCAGTCGTGGCCGACTCTGGGGTTGCGGCGCTCATCTCACTTTATTGGCCAAGGAAGCCGGCATACAGCTTCTGGGTCATGTGGCAAGCTAAGCCGCTTCTGGCGAACCAGAGCAACGCACGGAAACGCCGTTTACCTTCCCACCGGAGTGGTACCTATTTATCTACTTGCACTTTGATGTGCTTTCGAACTGCTACAAATCTATATAAAGAGATTACTCCTGAATCTCACAACTTCCCCCCATGGGTCCTAATGTCAACATTTACAATTGCATATCAATTCATTATCCACATTTTCTTAACCATCTGAATTATCCATAGTCGTCGTTACCTTACAAGTGAGGTTAAAATCCTGCCAATGTTTTCATCTGCTTACCATGGTCTCCTAAATAATTTATAAATCTTTCCCATTCTTTTTTAAAGTTCTTGTCCTTTTGGTTCCTGAGCCTTCCAGTTAATTTTGCCATTTCGGCATAGTCCATCAACTTGGTTTGCCATTCTTCCCTGGTTGGAAGGGTTCCTTCTTTCCATCTCTGGACTAGTAACATCCGTGCGGCTGTTGTCAAATGGATAAATATTCTTTTCTGAACCTTTGGAATCTCGGTACCTATAACTAAAAAAAAAAAAAGCTTCTGGTTTTTTAACAAACATTATTTTAAACTCCCCCCCCCCATTTTTCATTATATATCATCTTCCATAAAGTTTTTATTACCTTATACGACCACCACATATGATAAAAGGTACCTTCTTTTTCTTTACATTTCCAGCAGGTATTTGTGCTTGTTCTAGACATTTTTGCTAACGTACTAGGTGCCAAATACCACCGGTACATCATTTTCATATAATTTTCTTTCACCGTACAACGTGCTATAAATTTCTGTAACTTCTCCCAATCTGCCATAAAATTAATAAATAAATTAAACCGATACGTTGACTGAAAGATATATAATGCTAGCTGGATTGTAAAAGACAGGGGTGAGGAGATCCCATTGGTGGAAACGGGCTATTTTGCAGAGCTGCCATCAAATGGGAGATAGCTAATAAAAGGGCCTGGTGCCATACAAAGAGAAAACGTTTGTGAAAAGAAAAGACCAGATGGGTGTCACTGGAGTAGAGTTGAAAGACTTCTCTTCCAAAACCCACTAGTATCTGCTAATTAATTATCTTTCAAAGAGGCTTTCACAGAAATTAATTTCTTTTACAGGATTAATCTGTAAAAAGGGCTGTTGATTGATTAAAAGATTTTCAGTTGACTTATCTCCTGGCTTCCCATTAATTCATTTAAAGGAAGAAGCATATTGCAAAAGTCCTGATAGGTTTCTTCCTGAGGAGACCTGTAGTGTTTCTCTGAAGTGTGAGAGGGATTGATAATGCTGTAAATAAGCTACTACTTATTGCTAGATGGAAAGACCGTATTTAATATTTTCAAAAGAAGCTAAAGGATTTGAACAATTCCCCCCCCCTTCAGAATATTTCTACTGGTTTTTCTCATTTATCTAAAATCTGAACGATTTAAATCTCTTGTAATGCTTTGTTTTGCCAGTTAAAGTTTGCAGCGCTACAGAGAGAGGTACAGTGGTACCTCGGGTTAAGTACTTAATTCGTTCCAGAGGTCCGTACTTAACCTGAAACTGTTCTTAACCTGAAGCACCACTTTAGCTAATGGGCCTCCTGCTGCTGCCACGCCGCCGGAGCCCAATTTCTGTTCTTATCTTGAAGCAAAGTTCTTAACCTGAAGCACTATTTCTGGGTTAGCAGAGTGTGTAACCTGAAGCGTATGTAACCTGAAGCGTACGTAACCTGAGGTATCACTGTACTGGGACACTAGACTTTGTGGAAATCCCATTCCCCTTGCTAAAGAAGTTGTGTTCTTTAATTCCAGATATGTGGGCTGTTACACCAGTGATGAATAGTGTAGGGAATTCATTATGCTTATGTTAAAATATGCGTTTGTCTATCAAATTGTACAGTATTTGAAATGTTGGCACGGGGAACAAATTCTAGGAGAAACCTCAGCTCAAACTGATTCTGATTCAACATAGGGGGCAATGCTATGGCAAGATCCGGACTTAGCCAGGCTCAACCAGGGTTACCGTAAGTCTCCAACCTTGGAACACCCAAAGATACAGTGGCATTGCTGGCTGATTTAAATCTCAAAAAGGGTGGTGGTGGAGACAGGGACAAGAGAGGGAGAATTTAGGCTGGCTCCTAAACCCATTCACCTTGGTTGCATGATCTGGCCACACACAACCATTTTAAAGTCTTGTTTTCCCTCTGCCCAGGGTTCAGCAGAACAGCAGCCCCACTGCTGAAGTTTGGATCTGGCTTAACTTTAGACTGGCTTAACTTCCATGGTCTTTCTTTACACTAACTTCTTGTACATAGGATTTTACTGTAGATGTACCTAACAAAGGAGGTGTTGGGGCTTCAAACCGAAAGGAAACATTATTCGAAGAGCTTTGTTTTGATTTGATTGTTCTGCGGGGAGCAGAAACTGATGTAATTTTTACTAGGGTGAAAAAGCTGATTGAGGGAGTTAATTAACGTAGGGAAAGTCTCATAGACTAGAAGTTACATCATGCACCGTATTTTTCGCCCCATAGGACGCACCAGACCATAAGACACACCTAATTTTTGGAGGAGGAAAACAAGGGAAAAAATATTCTGAATCTCAGAAGCCAGAACAACAAGAGGGATCGCTGCGCAGCGAAAGCAGCGACCCCTCTTGCTGTTCTGGCTTCTGGGATAGCTGCGCAGCCTGCATTCGCTCCATAAGACGCACACACATTTCCCCTTACTTTTTAGGAGGCAAAAAGTGAGTCTTATAGAGCAAAAAATACAGTACGTATCATGTGGGTTTGTAGCATATATGTATGTATATGTGACGCGTAATTAATGTTACTTGTTGGGTGTCCTTAGAGAGAGAAACAGATATTTCCATGTAGCCCGAATGAGGTCTTGATTTCTAGCATGAGGATTTTATTAAAACTAGCTTGCACTGGCAGGCTGGCTGGCTGGCTTCTTTCCAGCGTTTAATTTCCATTTAAGAAATAAAAGAGCGGTGCTCAGGCAACATGCTCTTAAGCCCTGACCCCTAAATCCAGATGTGTGAGGGCTGAGAAAAAACAGTCTTCACACGCAAACCTCCTTCTCCCATGTATTGAGAGAAAGAGCCCCCCCCAACAATAAAAGGACTCGAGAGACAATGGAGTGCGCCTCAGGGGGTGAAGTCAAACCGCTGCAAAGTGACCCCCCCCCCCAGGGCACAAGCCTGGGCAGCCTTCTCGTCTTCACATGCAGGGCAAGTCTAACTCACCAAGGGTTTTTGGACCCATTGGCTACCCTCACCTGGTTTAGCCGGCCAGTCGAAGCCATTCCCTGGGTGCGGCTGCTGTTGCATGCTAAATAATAATAATAATAATAATAATAATAATAATAATAATAATTTATTATTTATACCCCGCTCATCTGGCTGGGTTTCCCCAGTCGCTCTGGGTGGCTGGATTTCCCCAGCCGCTCTGGGTGGCTTCCAACAAAATATTAAAATACAATTGTTTATTAAACATTAAAAGCTTCCCTAAACAGGGTTGCCTTCAGATGTCTTCTAAAAGTCTGATGGAGTGGTACCTCGGGTTACAGATGCTTTAGGTTACAGATGCTTCAGGTTACAGACTCCACTAACCCAGAAATAGTACCTCGGGTTAAGAACTTTGCTTCAGGATGAGGACAGAAATCGTGCTCCAGCGGCGCGGCGGCAGCAGGAGGCCCCATTAGCTAAAGTGGTGCTTCAGGTTAAGAACAGTTTCAGGTTAGGAATGGACCTCCGGAATGAATTAAGTTCTTAAGCTGAGGTACCACTGTAGTTGTTTTTCTCTTTGACATCTGATGGGAGGGCGTTCCACAGGGCGGGTGCCACTACCGAGAAGGCCCTCTGCCTGGTTCCCTGTAACTTGGCTTCTCGCAACGAGGGAACCACCAGAAGGCCCTTGGAGATGGACCTCAGTGTCCGGGCTGAACGATGGGGGTGAAGAAGCTCCTTCAGGTATACTGGACTGAGGCCGTTTAGGGTTTTAAAGGTCAGCACCAACTCGTTGAATTGTGCTCGGAAATGTACTGACGGCTCCCAGGAGCCAGAGGTGAGAGAGGGTGGGGACTAAAGGTGGACAAACTATCCCCAGAGGAGCACAATGTGTCCTCCACTATACTATCCCTCACGTAACACTTCATATATCCCCATAGAAGTTCTGAGTCTAGTAAGCTGGATAGCTCAGTTGGTTAAAGAGGGGTCAGCAACCTTTTTAAGCGGGGGGCCGGTCCACTGTCCCTCAGACCTTGTGGGGGGCCGGACTATATTTTGAAGAAGAAGAAAAATGAACAAATTCCTATGCCCCACAAATAACCCAGAGGTGCATTTTAAATAAAAGCACACATTCTACTCATGTAAAAACATGCTGATTCCCGGATTGTCCACAGGCTGGATTTAGAAGGCAATTGGGCCGGATCCAGCCTCGGGTCTTCGTTTGCCTACTCCTTAGAGCATGGTGCTGATAATGCCAAGATTGTAGGTTTGATTCCCATAAGGGACAGCTGCATTTTCCTTCATTGCATGGGGTGATTCTCAGGGTCCCTTCCAACAATGCAATTCTATGTTCAGGGCTCACTTTAAAGCCCATTTCCCCTGAATTTGAGATAATGGGGAGCTAGGTATGATAATGAAGAGTGGCATTCTGCACATGTTCAGGTACATTTTTTCTTTTAAGTGCATCTGTTGCAATTGCATGTTCTTTGTTGCAATTCCAGCGTGTCAACGGTTCCGAGAACTGATGGGCTTTTACTAAAACTCTTTGCAGTAAACCGGACCGCCCCTTCTCAGTTTTCCTTGCCTGCTACCTTTGACAGCATTTGCAGATGGAAGGAGAGGATTTCTTGCCGTGAAGGAGGAGAGGAGGGGGGCAGCCAGGAAGAGAATAGATTGCAAAAGCAGACCTCTCCCAGAAAATAAAAATGAGGAGGGAGGGAAGGGGAAAGACACACAATCTGGAGAATAGGGGGGTTCCCAAGGGTACCAGATAGGGGAATTGCGTTTCAGGACCACAAAAATGCAATGTAATCGGCTGGATTTCTCT
Organism: Podarcis bocagei; assembly: GCF_964188305.1. NCBI lineage: Eukaryota > Metazoa > Chordata > Lepidosauria > Squamata > Lacertidae > Podarcis > Podarcis bocagei. The sequence continues at coordinate 14,206,882 of NC_138138.1, read as the reverse complement.
CCGGTGCCGGCATCCTGCCATCTGGAGCAGCCATGTAACTATAGAAACTGGCTCGCTGCCTTACACCAATCAGGAAATGTAACATCACCTGAGAATGCAATGGAGAGAGCCACTTTGTTGATGCTGTGAAGGGAGGGAGCCAGCCCGCCATTCCTTCTTTGCTGTTCCTATTAAGTGAAATTAGGGGAAAGCTGGGGGGGGGGGGAATTGTGAAGCGGAGAGGGGAAGAGCTCATGGGCGAGGTGGGGTGTCTATGTCCCCCAAGGAAATTGCGGAATGGAAAATGTGTGTGTGGCAAATAACATTTAGGGGGGTTAGAAGCAGGAGAAGCAGTAGAGTTGGAAGGGGAACCGAGGGTCATCTAGTCCAACCCTCTGCAATGCAGAAATCTTCTGCCCCATGTGGGGCTCGAACCCATGACCTTGAGATTAGGAGTCTGCCGACTGAGCTATCGCAGCTTTCGGTCCTTGGGACTTGTATGTTTGTGGCTGATAGGGTCCCATGAAACGATGGGTGGTATTCAACTATGTTTCCATCGGAGTAAAGGTAAAGGTAAAGGGAGCCCTGACCATTAGGTCCAGTCATGGCCGACTCTGGGGTTGCTGTGCTCATCTCGCTTTACTGGCCGAGGGAGCCGGCGTACAGCTTCTGGGTCATGTGGCCAGGATGACTAAGCCGCTTCTGGTGAACCAGAGCAGCGCACAGAAATGCCGTTTACCTTCCCGCCAGAGCGGTACCTATTTATCTACTTGAACTTTGATGTGCTTTCGAACTGCTAGGTTGGCAGGAGCAGGGACCAAGCAACAGGAGCTCACCCCGTCGCGGGGATTCAAACCGCCGACCTTCTGATTGGCAAGTCCTAGGCTCAGTGGTTTAACCCACAGTGCCACCCGTGTCCCATTCCATCAGAGTAGACCCATTGAAATTAATGGACAAAATGAATTCGCGTGGAACTGCTCTGAGTAAAACTTAAGTTTGAATACCACCCTCTGAAAGGAAGATGGGTTTGTGATTTATTTATATATATTTTTTAAATCATTGGCTGTGTGTCTCTTTCTTTGTTTCCCCTCCAACCCTTCAAGTTAAGCTATTTTTTGTGCTTGTTAATTTAAAAAAAATATTATTATTTTTTAAAGCTAGACATTGGAGGGAAAAGAGGGATGAAAGCCATGTGTGCTTGTAGCATAGGGCAGAGGGCCTTCTTGGTAGTGGCACCCACCTTGTGGAACGCCCTCCCATCAGATGTCAAGGAGATAAACAACTATATGACTTTTCAAAGATATCTGAAGGCAGCCCTCTTTAGGGAAGTTTTTAATGTTTGATGTTTTATTGTGTTTTTTAATATTCTGTGGGGAGCCGCCCAGAGTGGCTGGGGAAAGCCAGCCAGATAGGCAGGTTAAAATAATAAATTATTATTATTATTACTCCTTTTAAACCTGGGAATGCACGTGGCGGAGATGGAAATAAGTGTGCCTATGCTGTGTTTTGCAGACTTGTCACAAAACCCCTCACTCCCTGCTTTTGGGCAGTGGTTATATTATAGGGAGGGCACAGAGGGGATCTCCACCCTTTACAGCCCCTTAACTTTTATTTTAATTTTTTAAAGTTACATGGGAACTGCAGTTTAGAAAACTGTGGGGTGGGAGTCAGAAAGTGGGGTCTGTGGGTTTCTGTAAGGGACTCCTACCTCTCCCCTTCCAATTCAAGCACCAGGTTTACTTTTGCCCATGGCTTGCTGCTTATTTTTGGAAATAGTTTTTATGTTTTGGACCATCCACGAGAGCCCAGTATGGGGATTTAACTTCAGTTGATCTGAAATTTGTTACTAAGAACACTTCTTTTTTTAAAGAAAAACAACATGCACACACACACACACACACACACACACACACACACACACGAGTTCCTTTTCCCTCTCTTTGTCTCTTTATAAACTCTTAATGTCTCTTTATAAACTCTATTTCCAATGGTTGTGGGATTCTGGTAATTCCTATCCACCCCAACCTACGGTTTACTCTGAAGGAGACAACGGCAGCTTTCTTAACATGGCTCTTATTTTCCCAAGGCAGGCATGTCCAAAGTTCATTTTGGGGCCTAATCCGGCCTTCTGGTTGGTTTAATCTGGCCCCTGTGGGCCAGTTTATTTCCTGGGGTAAAATCCTAAAAAACCCCTCAACAACTTCAATTCTAAAAAAAGGTTAACAACTTTGGTGGTTGGCCCTTAGGTCGGCCCTCACGGCCCTTCACTTCATCAGATCTGGCCCTCTTTGTAAAAAGTTTAGGGAAAAGGATGAAGAAGGGTTCAGGAAGCCCTTATTGTACTTTTAATGTTTTAATGTACAGTGGTGCCCCGCAAGACGAATGCCTCGCAAGACGGAAAACTCGCTAGACGAAAGAGTTTTCCGTTTTGGAGGTGCTTCGCAAAACGAATTTCCTATGGGCTTGCTTCGCAAGACGACAATGTCTTGCGAGTTCCTGCGGGTTTTTTCCCCTCCCCCCTTTTTCTAAGCCGCTAAGCCGCTTTTCAGCTGATCCGATAGCAGATAAGCCGCTAAAAGCCGCTAATAGAGCTAATCCGCTAATCCGTCAATGGGCTTGCTTCGCAAGACGAAAAAACCGCTAGACGAAGAGAATCACAGAACGGATTCTTTTCGTCTTGCGAGGCACCACTGTACTTTGAATTTTTTGCTGGAAGCCGCCCAGAGTGCCTGGGGAAACCCAGCCAGATAGGCGGGGTATAAACAATAAATAATAATAATAATTTAGAATGTGATTCCCCCTCCCCAGCACAATTTCTTCCTCCATTTTGTGGCGGACTTTGAGCACAGGCCTATGCAGGACCGGCCCTAACAGGCAACACCCTAGCCACATGCCATGCATGGAATTGTGTGGGTGCCATCTTGTTCCTCACCTCAGGTAGCAAAATGTCTTAGGCTGACTTTGGGCCCATGGCGCAAATGTACATTAAATGTACATATACTAATTTATGTGTACGGAAACAAATTTAGACCAGGTGTCGGAAGGAAAGCTGTCGTGTGAGAAAAGTTTTGTTTTTTTTAATGTAAAGGGGAAATAACCCAAAAAAGGTGGAAGGGCAAGAGATCCAGTTGGAAAAGACCCTTTGAGGAACTTCTTTAAGAAGCGGAAGGGACTGCCATGGAACCAGTGATGATATCTCCGAGATTTAGGCTCCGGGAGGGGGAAAGGATGGCAAATTCTCTTGCACTTTTTCTTAGGTTCTCCACACAAAGTGAAAATGTGGCAAATACTAAGTTCCCCCACCCTCTGGAAGCTGCAAGGGGCAATTTAATAGCTAAGTGAATGACAATAGCAAGTGAATGGCAAGTAAAAGGCACATAAAGAGTCTCCCAGTGGTGTCCTCTATGTGCCCCTAGAAAATTGCAGGGGGCAAATGAGGTTGGGGGTGATGAGTAAATAAAAATGGAAGCAATATGTGTATCATAATGAATCAAAGCAAAACGCATGTATGAGAGAGAGAGACTCAAAACATCCTTTCCTCACCTCTCTCCCCTAAATTAGCATATGTGCCTATGTTTGTGGCAATGCTGGCTTGTTGGCGGTTTAAAGAATCCCAAAACTAGGCCTAGCAGGAATGGTGTGGAGAGGAAGCTTTTTTTTAACAAGCTGGTTTCCTTGATGAAACCTGAGACGGTCGCCTCCGTCGAATTTCATATCCAGACCTTTTGCTGTTGAAACCGACAGAGCGAGCAAAATAATTGCTCCCCTATCTGTTAGGGCTGCTTATCCCTTATTCAGCTTTCCTTTCTCTTATGCCTCTCAGGTATAGGGAGAAAAGGTTGACTTCTGTCCTGAGCTGTTTTTGCTTTTCATCAGCAGACCTGGAAAGATTTTGTAAAGCAATATGAGAATGGTGCGCCCCTTTTGCAAAGAGCTGGGCTCTGAGGAATCTGTGACCCTCCAGATATTTCTGGATTATGCCTGGGCCTGACAGTTGTTAGAGACCAGCAAACATCTGGAATCCCAAAAGCCTTGAAATGAAATAGGGCTCCACTTTTGCAGTTATGTTCTGCCACCATTGCTGATGTAAAATTCAACTAGTTATCTGGATGATTTCCGTAACATGGATCTGAGGGGGCATTTTATCCTTTGCTTTGGGTGGTGGTAGGGATTTCCCAGGCCCAGAAACGATGTGGGTTTCAAACCAATTTGCAAATGCCACGCTGGTATGGCATTTCTTTCTTTTTTTTTCATTGCCTGCTTTCCCCATCTTCCACCTCCTTCCTTCCCCTCTTTTTTTCCCACCTCCACCTTGGGTAGTTGCAATAATAATCTGGCTTCTTGCCAAGTATAGGCGTTACTATGGAAACAGAAAAGCTGCCTTGGTGAGCCAGGAGGGGTTGTGGCTTCTAATGTCTCCTATTGTATATATTCAGCCCTATATAGTAGAGAGGAAAAGAGGGAGAACTATAATCACAGGATTCCCCCCCTTCCTTTAAACCCTTCCTACATTTCATTGTATAAAACGAGGCTGCATTTCCTAGAAGAAACAGAGAATGGGGGGGGGGGAGAAAAGGCCTATTTCCCTTTTCCCCATCCTTGAAAACACCCGACATGCCGCTAAATTTCTTCATCAGCCACAAAGGAGAAAACAACTTATTTTCTTCTTTGCATTTTAATATCAAGAGGGATGCTTTCGAAAATGTTTCGACACCCCTGTTATTTCCCCCTTCCCCATTTTAAACTGGAGGCCTTGATCCACAGAAGCTGTGGCTCCCCCTTGATGTGTTGTTGTTTTGCAGAAATAGTGCCTATTTGTGGTGCATGAAGGGGTCCCCAATACGAGCGGGGTGTGTGTGTCACACGTGAAGTTGTTATTAAGGCACCTGCCATGGCAAGGTGCCATAGAAAGGTTATGGCAGAAGGGGAGGCAGACCCTATCCAGAGGCTTAAATGTTAATCTAGTAAGGCTACATAAGCCTTATGGGGCCCTTCCTTCTCTGCCCCCCCAAGCAGACTGTGTTGAGGGGATCTGCAAGCCTTATTTGTTTCTGTACAATTATTCCGTTATGTCGTGTTGACTGGGCCCAGGGATGGCCCAAAACAGTTGGCTGCCTGAGGCAAAGGACAATATGATGCCCTCTCCCCCCCACATTTCACATAGAGAAGCCGGTTGAATATTTCCTCAACACGGATGAGGGGGCAGTAGGCTTGTTTAGGATGGGCAGTATAGCCTGGGGGGCACAAACAGCCCTGTCCTCCAGCAGAGGGGAACAGCTTAGGGTAGGTTGCTGAGAAGAACAGCCGCAATGCTGCTGCCGCCCCCCAGGACTTGACGCCCGAGGCAGCTGCCTTACTCTGACTAATGAGAGGACTGGCTCTAGGGTTCTGTATAATTACTTTCAGGCTTGCCATAGGGTTTTGTTTTAGTCAGTATGGGGGGGGGGGAACCAACTCTCTTTTTCTAATACATTTTTTAAAAAGATAGGAAGAATATGAAGAGAAGTACGGCAGAAGAACAAACAAAATGGCAGACCTGGGGTGGGATATAAACCGTGTTTATGGAAGGCAATCTTACTCGGCTACGAGTGATCACCAAAGGAGAATGTATCGGCCTGAATCCGGGGAACAATGGAAGGCTATGTGATTGTTACTGTGCTCGACAGCCAAATTTACCAAATGGCCCAATGTTATCCTCTGTTCAATATGGGACGTGTGTGGCGTTGTGGTCTAAACCATTGAGCCTCTTGGGCTTGCCGATTGGAAGGTTGGTGGTTTGAATCCCAACGGGGTGAGCTCCTATTGCTCTGTCCCAGTTCCTGCCAACCTAGCCGTTCGAAAGCACGCCAGTGCAAGTAGATAAATAGGTACCGCTGTGGTGGGAAGGCAAACGGTGCTTACTTGCTCTCTGGTTTCCGTCATGGTGTTCCGTTGCACCAGAAGCAGTTTAGTCATTCTGGCCACTTGACCCGGAAAGCTGTCTGTGGGCAAATGCCAGCTCCCTTGGCCTGAAAGCAAGATGAGCGCTGCAACCCCATAGTCACCTTTGACTGGACTTAACCGTCCAGGGGTCTTTTACCTTTACCATATTCGGATGTGGGAAAGAAACGTGGCTCACAATCCAAAGTTGCAGCCACAGTGTCTGGCAACGTTGCAGGGTCTTCTGGGGGTGGGGTGCATTTTTTTGCCCTTACGGATGCACAGGTGGTCTTTGAAAAGGTGTGGCACAAGAGCTGGTTGCATATCAGCAGTGAGCTAGTGCCCTTGGGTTAATGTTAATGGAGCACCAAAAATCCATCAAGGATGGATTTTTCATCCCTATTCAGTTTAGCTAGTGATCAACGCTCTAGAAAAAGCATCTCCTTGTTTTCAAAATTGTGCCAGATCAGCTTTAGAATAAGTATTTTATGATACTCTTCATCTGGTACCTCAGTGATGCATTGGAGTCAGGGAGAGAGGCTTCCCTAGTCTCGCAAATGCTTACAAAAGTTAATTTAACTTGGTGTCACCTAGACCAGTGTTTCCCAACCGGTGTTCCCCGGCACACTAGTGTGCCGTGAGACGTTGGCTGGTGTGCCGTGGGAGGGAGGCGGGCGAGTCGGGCGGTGAGAGGCAGCGGCGGCGAGGATCCGCGTCGAGCCGGGGGCGGCTCCGCGGTGGTGGTGCCGAGCGGCGGGGCAGCGCGTGCAAAAGGGAGGAGCGCGAGACAGCGGAGGAGGAGGAGGCCGGCATGTCCGGGCAGCAGCAGCAACAGCAGCAGCAGCAACTCCCGGCGACGGCTCCTCAAGCCCCGCCGCCGCCCCCTCCTCCGCCTGCTATCGCCGCCACCACCACAACAGCCGCCGCCGCCTCAGTTGCCGCCGTCCCTCAGTCCCTCGCTCTGCTGCCTCCTCCCACCCCCAAAGCTTGGAGGTTCCCCGGCAAGGGGGAGGGAAAAAACTTTCACTTTCGTGCGTCCCTCCCGGCGTGACGCTGCGCGCTGACGTCACGGGGCTGTAATGGTGGTGTGCCGCGAGATTTTTTTCATTAAACAGGTGTGCCGTTGCCCAAAAAAGGTAGGGAAACACTGACCTAGACTACCCCTTCCCCATGCCAGTGGATCTGGGAAACTACTTTCCTAGCAGGAGATATTACTTAGCCTGAACACGTGTGGGGCTTGCAATTGGTGTATGTTTGCAGTCTGCTACAGAATAATGTCCAAAAAGTCAAAATTATATATTCTGTGCATTGCATTTTTTATTTTATGGATTTATTTAGATTCCTTGGGCTTCCTTTTTTGGAAGAAAAGGTAGGGTTTTAAAAATAATTTTCTATGACACCATTATACACACCGACTTTTTGTATTGGTCCTCTGGGAATTGAAAAAGCTCAGTGAGTAATGTGGTTTGCATGCCCCCCAGCTCTGGGGACTGCAAGGACTACTATATCCCGTCCCTATTGTATCTGATTGCACTACTCAGGATACAATATGGAAAGAGCTTGTTCGTTCCCCAGATGGTTTGCAGTCTGCATTTGATAGGCAAGTATACCAAGATTCATGACAACACTATCCATACAGGTGTACAGAAGATAGCATCCCAAGTCAAGATTGAAAAAAACACTCTCTTTTCACTTCAGGGCGTGTTATTGCCCTGAAAGTGTATAAGCAATATCGGGTGAGGTCTCCAAAAACCAGAGAGTGAGGAACTGCGCAAGCTTTTTCTGTGGTCTGGGTTTCAGTGACTCTGTCTTTTATGTGCAGAATTCTTTATTATTCTTCAGAGGCAGCTTAATAAATGATGCAACCTGAATAACCTGTATAGGGCACAAAATTTTATATATATATATATATATATATATATATATATATATATAGGTTTTGGTGTCTTCGGGTGTCTTCCCGTGTAAGAGTTGGGGTGTCTAGGCGACGTTTCGACGAGGTCTCACTCGTCATCTTCAGGCTGGTGCTTTCGGCTTCTTGTTACTAGAACAGAGCAGGATCTCAGTGTTTGAGTTCCTATAAATACTGTTGAGGGGGTGTGGTGTATAGCCTCCTGCAATCCCTACACAGATCTGGCTGGCACAGGGCACAAAACCACAGCTCGCCCCTATACACGAAGCCAAGCCAGAGCACAACTAAGTGCAGTACAGCCATCTTCTCAGAAAAACTCTTTACAAGGTCAAGAGGTCAAGACACGAAAGCTTTAGCAACTAATCCACACCTAATGACCCTCCTAAGTGGTACCCAGAATATCACTCAAGTAATCACTCAAGATATCCCTCAAGTAATTAATGAACAAAAGAAGAAAAGGCACATTAACCTAGGAACTTCCTCTCTGCCCAGAACGTTGGAGGCTATACACCACACCCCCTCAACAGTATTTATAGGAACTCAAACACTGAGATCCTGCTCTGTTCTAGTAACAAGAAGCCGAAAGCACCAGCCTGAAGATGACGAGTGAGACCTCGTCGAAACGTCGCCTAGACACCCCAACTCTTACACGGGAAGACACCCGAAGACACCAAAACCTGCATTCCTGTACCCGTGAAAATCTACGAAAGCATATATATATATATATATATATATATATATATATGCATTAAGAAAAGCACAGTTGATACCCATCACTGCCCCTAGGAGAACTTCAAAGCACACAGTTTCTTGCAGCCTGCTCTGATACCCTGGTTTGAAATATTTGGCTATTTCCACAATTTTTCAGCATGACTGAGGTTGTCTTACTTACCCTGGGTCTTTCCCCCCCCTTCTTCTTCTTCCAGAGAGGATCTGCTGAGCTTCTCAGGATCCAAAATGCACAGGACCACCAGGATAAAAATCACAGAGCTGAACCCTCACTTGATGTGCGCTTTGTGCGGAGGCTACTTCATCGATGCCACAACCATTGTGGAATGCTTACACTCTTGTAAGTTTAAAAACCATATCTGGAAACTCCTGAGGATTAATGGGATACGTGCCTCATCCTTGGGCTCTCTTTTCAGCTGTTGAAATATGCAGAACAATAATCACCCCCCTTTGAGGATATGAAAAGGGCATTTTCCTCACTATCGACTGGGTGGCATCCCATGCTCCCCCCCTCTGCCGCCTCTGCCACCAGGGCCTTTCCCCCCAAAAAAGTCCAGGCAGTAGCAAGACACGGGCATTACCTGAGACCATCAAGCCTTGGAATTTTGGCACTTCATGTGGCTTCCTAAGTTCAGTTCTGTTAGTCATGTGAGGCTTTGCCTCATGGTAGGGCCGGCCATGGCTGTTGTCCGCTGTGTTGTAAATCTTCTACTGTGGTGACTTTGTCCTCCCACCCCTGTTGTCTTCTTTCCTTTACAGTCTGCAAAACCTGCATTGTCCGTTACCTGGAGACGAACAAATACTGCCCGATGTGCGATGTCCAAGTGCATAAAACAAGGCCACTCCTCAGCATCAGGTATGTCATATTCATTTATATGTCAGCTGGGGCGGTTATCTGTGTCAGACAAGTAGCCGAGCAACGTGCTCATGTAACCTTGAAAATTTTGGAGCGGGGGGAGGGGCAAGGTCCTTTGACTCTCCCTATCTGGCACCCTTGCAGCCAAGGATGGGTTCATATAGGTGGAAGCAGCATGTAGCGGCTAAAGCAGGGGTCAGCAATCTTTTTCAGCCAAAGACCGGTCCGCCATCCCTCAGACCACGTGGTGGTCTGGACTATATTTTGGAAAAATAAATATATAAAAAATGAACGAATTCCCATGCCCCACAAATAACCCAGAGATGCATTTTAAATAAAAGCGCACATTCTACTCATGTAAAAACACCAGGCAGGCCCCACAAATAACCCAGAGATGCATTTTAAATAAAAGGGCACATTCTGATCATGTAAAAATATGCTGATTGAGAAGGCGATTGGGCCGCATCTGGCCCCCGGGCCGTAGGTTGCCTACCCCTGGGCTAGAGCTTGCCCTGTAATGTCTGTAACTGTGGAGAGGTTGTCACTTAGACCCAAAGAGACTTGCACAGAGCTAGGCAAAACCTGACGGTTGGCTTGAACTGCAGGTGAGGACAAAAGCAGGTCACCTGCTGTTATTGGGACATGTGATTGACAGGTGGGCAGCCCAACCTACCTATCAAATTTGGCATGCAGGAAGCTGTTGGACTGTGCTGAAATGGCAAAACTGACCGGAAAGCTCAGGAACCAAGTAGATCAAAACTTTAATAAGAAATGGGAAAAATTTATAACTTATCTAGGAGACCACTGTAAGCAGATGAAAACATTAGCCGGATTCTAATAACACTTGTAATGTAGCAATACTATGGACAATATGGAGAGATATAAAATATGGATTATGAAATAATATGCAGTTGAGAAGGTGTACAATAGGACCCATGGAGGGGAAGGTGGGAAGTCCAGAGATTCGGAGAAATCTCTAGATATGGTTCTGCAGTTTGGATTGTTATAATTCTACATTTGTAAAATCAAATAAAAATTATTATTATTATTTTCTAAATTGGCATGCAGGATGTGAGGGAGTTAAGAGTCCAGCCTGCTGGCAAGATCCAGTTCCTCCCCAGCGAACCCACAGCACACCCTGTCTTATTAGGATTCAGCCTCAGTTTTTTGGCCCCCACCCAGCCTGTCACTGCTTTCAGGCACTGATCCAATACATGCACAGCCTAACGTGGCTGTGTTTCTCTATCGGGCGACGAATGGCTGCATTTCTGTATGGCAAAGCTGCACTGCTAATTAATGGGCTCTGATAATGTCTTTGGACCACAGTCTTTGGACCACAGATGAGCAAGCTATTGAAGAAGCTCTAAGAACTATTAAATCCGAGTATGATTGTGGTTTATGATGTATCGATCCATTTGTCTTGGAGCTCTTGCATTAACCTCCTGCCCGAGGCATGCACGCGTCACGCTTTTCCCAATTCTGCGTCAATTTAAACCCGCTGTGCATCGCGGAGAGCCTGCAAGATTAAAATGCAGAATATTTGCACACGTTCATGGATTTTGCACAATTTATTCAGCTTTAGCAAGTTGGAAAGAGAGTCAATGGGCTAAGCAGAGCACTGAGACCCACCCCCATCACCAACTCTCCTGCCTTTGTGGCTTTGCATTTTTTTTTGATGAAACGTTTATTTTCCAAAAGTAAGCCCGCCCAGCAATGCTTGGCTTTGAAGTGGTTATCCGGCTGCTTCCTTGTTAGTCTGGATTTTGGGGGAAGCCAGACGCACCTTACTGAACTCTGCAGATGGTTGGCATAGAAACCAAGAAGGCGACTTCTCACAGATGCATCTCTCTGGTTGTATTTTTAGCTCCTGCGCTGTGCAAATTAATTTCTCTAGTAACACTTCAGGTGTTCTGCAAAATATTTACAAGCCGAGCTCCCACCAGCCTCTCCTCGGAGGCCCACGAACATCCGCGCTCCCAGACGCATGCATGCGCCCACCCATCCACCCGGCAGATGCGAGCTGCCAGTGCAAAGAGGCATGCGAGAGGGGAGAAAACGTGCCAGGTTAAAAGTGCAGCGAAATGTCACTGGGGTTTAGCGACCCCATGGCGAGACCGCAGCCTCTGATTGATTTCAAATGTGCCACTGAGAGCAGGTGTACTGGGTATATTAGTTGTGATTTCCTCTCCAGCTTCCCTGAATGTCCCCAATCTCCAAGCAGTTTTATGATTTTTAGGGAGGATGTTTAAAAAGCCATGCGTATGCCTCAATGCTGGAGTACACGGCAGTATTTTACTTTATTTCACAAGGAAACTGATAAGGCACTGATCTGTGAAGCAGGTATGCTTTGATGGGTTGCTTTGATGTTCTGCTAGGGGCAGAGCAGCCTCGGCCCAGTATACCTGAAGGAGTGTCTCCACCCCCATTGCTCAGCTCAGACACTGAGGTCCAGCTCCGAGGGCCTTCTGGCGGTTCCCTCCCTGTGAGAAGTAAGGTTACAGGGAACCAGGCAGAGGGCCTTCTCGGTAGTGGCACCCATCCTGTGGAACGCCCTCCCATCAGATGTCAAGGAAATAAACAACTATATGACTTTTAGAAGACATCTGAAGGCAGCCCTCTTTAGGGAAGCTTTTAATATTTGATGAATTATTGTATTTTAATATTTTGCTGGAAGCCACCCAGAGTGGCTGGGGAAACCCAGCCAGATGGGCAGGGTATTATTATTATTATTATTATTATTATTATTATTATTATTATTATGGATTGGAAGAATGGGGTGGGTTTGCAGGAGCTGTATAGGCAGCAGTATGGCAAAGTGCATTGGTTCAGTGGTTCATGGTTGCTCTTCCCTTCCCACCAATGATTTCTTAGAATGATTGCATTTTTTTGGGGGGGGGGAGGCTTTTTATATTTTATTTTACCAGGCCCCTTGGTTGCAACAGGTGGCTTCAGGGCTCTGTTGAGGTGACATGACTCGTCACACTTTATAGCAGCTCAGGAATAATAGGGTGTCCTGGATGTCTTAAGTGTCTTATTGACTCGAGGAAATATAATGGCTTTCCTTGTAACCTAGCTGCCAGTCACGCAGCCCCTGGACAAAGCTTGTTTTCATTAGCTTGCCATAAATCACAAAACAAAGTCAATATGCATGTGTAATAAATAACATTACCAAATTGGATTGGGGGGGGGCGCTCAGGACAGCCCAACGGTGTGAAGATTGTGACGCTGTAAATTAAAACAAACACAGTCTGGTGTGTGTGTGTGTGTGTGTGTGTGTGTGTACACACACACACACACACACACACACACACAGCCTTTTAAATCAAACTCTGCATGCTGTTCAACACAGAAATAATTGTGTGTTGCCTCCCTTACCCCCAGTAAATCCAAATTCAGAGGGGTTTTGACACATTTATATGTTTCATCAATAGATCAAAGCAGCAGTTAATAGTATTGCAACACTGGAACTGTGCATTAAATGAAATCAAAACTTGGTGCCAAGAACACCTGAACTCCGGCACCCCTGCCCATTATGTGTCTTACAACAAGTTTTCATTATGTGTTTATTTTGCATAATTGTTTTCTCACGGCAGGAAAGGGTGAACTATGAATCTTCCTGACTGGCTGGTACAGGGTGTGGGCTGGGCTGTAAGTTCCATTGCCACGAAGGAAAAAAACTTTGGCTGAAGTGTAGGTCAGTACTGGGAGACCTGTAGCTTAAAATAGCTTTTGTTGATAGCCACTCTCGTAACCAACTGAACTGATCCTCTGAAATATTCAGTTCTGAATTTGGTCCCGAATTGGCTGCATGAGAGATGCTGGGGCTAAAGGCTTATCTTCTAAAGTTAGGCATACTTCTGTTCTCTTGGCACTAAAAAGAAAAAAAAGATTTTGTAGCAAGCGTTGGAACACCCTAAGTCCGATTAAGCAACAGAGATAGTGAGTGCTGTGTTTTGAAATGTTAAGCCTCTTCTTCCTGCCTTTGCTGCAATGCCTCCTGTTCAGTTTGCAGAAGGGATTGCACTAGAGTAGCTATTCGTTTTAATAAGCCCATACAGTGGGACTGGGGCAAGAGAGGCTTGCTCTATGTTTCTGTTATTAAAGGTAAGGTAAAGGTACTCCTGCCCATACGGGCCAGTTGTGTCCGACTCTAGGGTTGTGCACCCATCTCACTTAAGAGGCCGGGGGCCAGCGCTGTCCGGAGACACTCCCAGGTCACGTGGCCAGCGTGACGAAGCTGCTCTGGCGAGCCGGCACCAGCGCAGCACACGGAAACGCCGCTTACCTTCCCGCTATAAAGCGGTACCTATTTACCTACTTGCACTTAGGGGTGCTTTCGAACTGCTAGGTGGGCAGGAGCTGGGACCGAAAGACGGGAGCTCACCCCGCCGCAGGGATTCGAACCGCCGACCATGCGATCGGCAAGCCCTAGGCGCCGAGGTTTTACCCACAGCGCCACCCGCGTCCCGTTTCTGTTATTATCAACAGCAAAAATGAATTTGAATTGGGATTTTAATATTCTCCCCCACTTTCCCCCTTGCAATTGACCTTTGCTAACCCATCTTTTTCTCCTCATGTTTCAGATCAGATAAAACCCTACAGGACATAGTCTACAAGCTGGTACCAGGACTTTTCAAAGGTGTGAACATGTTCAGATTTTGTGGCTGTTTTTCTGTTTTGTTTTTAAGAAGTTGCTTCCGTTGACTTTGATGCAGTTAGAAAAAGAAGCCATCTGATTATTATATAGGGCTGATGAACAGTATATAAATAACTGAGCAGAGTAGGGCCAAATATTCAACTATAATATTACCTCATTAAGTAATACAGATAGTATTCGAAACTATGGCTGTTGTGCTTTTGGTCCTAATGCAAATTTAATTCTAGTTCTTTTGTTTGTATTCCGTTTAGTCAGTGATTTAAAATGTATGAATAATTATATGGTAGCGTGTTGCTAAACATGAATGCATTTATTTATTCACTGTGATGTGTAGCCCCACCTGCAGAATAAGTGAAAGATAGAAATGCTAATAAATGAATTAACTGTTTGCTTTTGCCTGCAGATGAAATGAAGAGGCGACGTGATTTCTACGCAGCATACCCTCTGGCAGATGGTATGGCGTCTCTCATGAATTTCCCTCCTACATGTCAACAGTGATGCATTAAAAAAAACACCCCACAAAAAAGGTGTGATCTTTATTTTTTCTCTGTCTCCTCCTTTCCTCTCAATTGCTTGCTTGTCTAGTTCCTAATGGATCCAATGAAGACCGGGGAGAAGTTTCGGAACAGGAGAAAGGGAACCTGACAGACGATGAAATTGTCAGCTTATCCATAGAGTTCTATGAAGGAATCAGGTAATACAGGAAAAAAATATGAGGGGAATAATTTCACTTAATTTTCTTAATTTGCCCTGGTCTTTTTTTTTTTTTTTACTACACACATATTTTAACAAATTTTATATATTTATGCTTGGTTAATGTTTTGAAAGAATGTATGTATTACACTCTCACACTTATGCACAGTCGTACCTTGGTTGTCAAACGAATTCTGTTCCGGAAGTCCGTTCGACTTCCAAAAACAGTCAAAAACCAAGGCGCGGCTTCTGATTGGCTGCAGGAGCTTCCTGTACTCAATCGGAAGCCGCGGAAGCCACGTCGGACGTTTGGCTTCCAAAAAAAGTTCGCAAACCGGAACACTCACTTCTGGGATTGCGGCGTTCAGGAGCCAAACGTTCGAGTTGCAAGGCGTTCAACAACCAAGGTACGACTATATATATAATTGTATTTGTGATGTAACATTATGTTTTGGCATTTACTGAAAATGCGATGGATACATATGATTTAATAATAAACAAGTCTAGGCCTGTGCAGGGAACAATCAAAGTTTTCATAATGCGATATTGCTTTTTGTTTGCTTGTTTGTTTGTTTGTTCTATCATACAATAAGAAGGATGTGGCCAGGACTAAGAGGAGGAAACTTTGTTACTGAAAGACAGTATAGGAGTCATGTGTGTGTGTGCATGTACGTATTATAATCTCCCAGGGTAGACACAATCTATCTGCACTATACTACTGTTGAACAATATTGCTGATGAAAACATGATTTTAATAGGGTACACAACAGAGATCAAGTGGAAACACACATCACAATAGTTGTGTGCATCTGATTTGCCCCACACCCACCAGGAGATGGAATCGCCCTTGTGGCTTAAAGCTCTTGTTAGGTGAGGTTAGGCTTAGGGAACATTTGCTGCAAATTAATTAATTTATTCCCTTACATCCTACACTTCTGTATTGGTCAGTCAGCGTTGTTCTTTGGACAGTTTACAATGAAGGCTAAAACCACAATACAGTGGTACCTTGGTTTTTGAACAGAATGCGTTCTGGGAGTCCCTTTGACTCCCAGAACCGTTTGAAAACCAAAGTGCGGTTCCTAATTGGCTGCAGGAGATGTTTAGGTTCTAAAAATTGTTCGAAAACCTGAAAACCCGCTTCTGGGTTTCAATAGCTTGGTAGCTGATTTGTTCGGGAGCCAAGGTGTTCGGCTTCCAAGGTACGACTGTACAGAACAATACCTATCACAGAATAATAATAAAAAGAGCACTATGAAAACAAAAGAAAAACAGCAACAGATAATAAACAGTACCGAAGACCTAAGGAGCTCAAACACTTTCTAAAGGCTCAGTGGTACAGAATGTTGGTTGAATCGGGGGGTGGGAACTGACAGCAAAGCGGGAAAGGGGACAGATGGAGGAAGAGAGACACAGAGATAAAACAGAAGTAACCATCTTGCTGTCTGGAGAGGTCCTTTTCTGTTTCGTTCTGAGAAGTTATTGTAAAATATTCCTGGAGAAAGAAGTCAAAGGTACCCCTAGAAATCACTGGAGAACTCCCAAGATTTTTAAAAACGTGGCTGGTACTAGTGTGTCCATTCCCCCTCCCCACAACCTGCCCTCTTCAAATATTAGCAGAAAGAGAAGAAGTCCTGCTCTTTCTGAGTTCTAGTTTAGTGTGAAACAACATTTTAAAAAGAACATCCTACCAGTGCAAATTCCAAAGCAGGTTGGAAGTGATTGTTGCTGGGAAAGAATCCTAATCCAACCATATCTGGAGCGGTGCCACACAGGTGTGCTCAAGTTGCGCTGCCAAGCTGCTCACCTGACCGCAGCACTGCAGAAGCAGTGGGTGAGGTTGGGGCTGTGCGGGTGCAACAGCAAAGCCAGTCTGGAGCCCAGGTAAGTTGCAGCAAGACTGCTGACAGGAGGATGGCTCTGCCCCACTCTACTGGCTGCTCCTGGGACCTTGCTTTTGATTGTGATCTTCCACATATGGCTGAAGTGTGCAGAAATAACCAAAGTTCTGGACCCACAAAGGCCTGGATAAACTGGTCCGTCCTCTTGTGTGTGTGTGTTTCATTAATTCCCCCTATTTCTCTCTCTCAGAGAAGAAAACAAAGGGACTGTTGAGAATGGGAACACAGAGAAAGACAAGGTGAGCTATGTAGCTTCTGCCCTTGAATAATGCTTTAGAAATGTGGGAGAATCCCATGTCCCCTGCATGCCCTCAAATTATTGAATTCATAAAATAAGAGGTTCAGGGGCTGCCTGGAAGCCGTGTCCTCTCAGCTGGGATCCCAGAGTTGTTCCATAGGTGGTGATCTCTAAAGTGAGAGGTGCAGGGGCTCAAGGTGGTCGTCCTCCAACCGGGAGGCCCTTTCCATTAATATTTCATATTTAGGAACCAATCGCAAGTCACCCCAATCTTAATTAGGATTTTTATGTCCTCTGGGCGTAAATCATGATGAATCAAGTTAGCGCTCAATACCTCAAAAGCCCCCTACACTGCCTCCTCTTGCTTCCCACCTCCAACCTTTCCCCTCAATTTGACTTTCAATTTTTCTTTTCTATTTAGTCCATTTTTCTTTCCTTCCTGCTTTCACCTTTGCTGTGTCCCTTTCCCTGTTTCTGTGGCTGTGCTAGGATATACTCCAACTTTCTCCTTTCCTCTTTTTAAATTTCGGATTCTGTTTCCCTCCCCCCACAGATGTTGTGCTTTCCCTCCCCCCTCCAACGGTATATAGATTACAAGGGTGTCCTTTGCCTGTGACCTCTGACCCTTCCCGGACTCCTCCCCCTGCCCCCTTCCCCGGTATCCTTGCCTTTTGGCAGATTTACAGCTGCTTCAATACATATTTCAACGACTCTGCCTGCTCCAGCTGCCTAGCCCTCTCCCAATAAAACATTTTCTCTCACTTTCTCTCTCTCCCTCCCCTCCCTCCCTCGCTTTCTCTCTCATATTCCTCCCTAGAAGAACAGCATGAGATTCCTCCGTTGCCCTGCCGCTATGACGATCATGCACCTGGCTAAGTTCCTCCGCAACAAGATGGATGTTCCCAGCAAATACAAAGTGAGTTTCTATCAAATGCTATCACATTTTCCCCGGGCCAAGGTTGATGCTGCATGTTCAAAACTATTTGCACATCAAGGAAGCTCCAGTTCCACACTCATTATAAAATAAGCAAACAGCAAAACGTGCAAACAGCGTTTTAAGTGTGCATGCTTTCTTCCTGCCGAAGAACTGGCTTCGCTCTGAAGGCTTATATAGTTTTTTTTAGCAACAGAGGTTTGCCAAATTCCAAACCCAAACGAACTGTGCAGATTGAGAAAACATGTCTCTGTTTGCTTGCTCTGCGTAATTTAGTTTACTTCTAGTTAGGGGAAGGGACATATGCTTTCAAACCTTTCTTTACTGCTTAAGGGCTAGAAAATTACTTCTTTAAAAAACAGCAACAAAGATGAAGATGTTCAGGAGACTTTGGACCTGTAAAAGGGTAAAAGAGTATATAAAAGAGTATATAATCTATAATGAAATTAAAAAAAATGTTTGAAAGTACTTTTCAAAAAAGGAAAAAAGAAGAAAAAAACAACCAGAGTCCTTTTTGTTGGGGATAATTCAGACAGAAATTCCCAGGTGTCAAAAAAAGGTTATTTATATATGCCACTACTGCGGCCTGTGTTTTGTTAGCCCCCAAATGGAAAACGAGCGAGGTCCCAAGCAAAGAAGAATGGCAACTTAAACTGATTGAATATGTGCAGCTTGCAGACCTAATACATAGAATAAGAGAACAAGAAGAACATATGTTTAAAGAAGAATGGCAGCATTAAGATAAATTCAACAGTGTAAATAAGTTTTGATTGATGTAATAACGGAATACTGATTGGTATAGTTTTTGTAAAATATGCAGGGATTTATGATATGCAGAATGAACCATGGATAGAGAAGAGAAGTCACTGCTATTTTAAGATTGTTTAAAAGAGTATTCTAAATTGCAAAACAGAAAATCTAATAAAAGTGTGTGTGTGTGTGTGTGTGTGTGTGTGTGTGTATGTGTGTGTGTGTGTGTATATATATGTGTGTGTGTGTGTGTGTGTGTGTGTGAGAGAGAGAGAGAGAGAGAGAGAAAGATGCTCAGGAGACTTAAATCTGTGCCCAGTATTTATTCATCTGTGCCTGCCATGTAACTCAGAATTTCTTTACTTGTGTTATTAAATCTGTTAGGTGGAAGTTCTCTATGAAGATGAACCTCTGAAGGAATACTATACCCTAATGGACATAACTTATATCTATCCTTGGCGACGGGTAAGTGCGTAGAGAGAAGCGACCCCTAAGGTTGATCTAGCCCAACTTCCTGCAATGCAGGAATCTCAACTAGATCATAAATGACAGATGGCTATAGGAAGCTGTCTTGTCCTGAGTCAGACCGTTGGTTCATTTAGTTCAGTGTTGTCTGCACTGACATAGCAACATCTCCAGTGAAAGACTCTTGTCCCAAACCCCCGAGAGCCGCTGTACCTTCGTATAGACCAGTGTTACCCAAACATGGGTCTCCAGCTGTTTTTGGACTACAACTCCCATCATCCTTAGCTAGCAGGACCAGTGGTCAGGGATGATGGGTATTGTAGTCCAGCTTTGGGAAACCCTGGTACAGACTGTGCAAGATGGACCAACAGCTTCATTCATGGTAAGGCAGCATTCCGTACATTCATAAGAGACAAATAAAAGCAGAAGAAATTTGAGTTGTGACCCAAGTTGGCTCAAGGTCTGAGACAGAACTCATTTGAGAACGAGGAGCAAGTGTATCTTCCATTCAGAACCCACCAAGTGGGATGGAAGGGTACGTCTTGTTTGTTACATCTGAAAACAACAATGAAAACAAATGCCAAATTAGCATTTGGGATTTAGGATGGGGGTGGCACTGTGGGTTAAACCACAGAGCCTAGGACTTGCCGATCAGAAGGTCAGCGGTTCAAATCCCCGTGACGGGGTGAGCTCCCGTTGCTCGGTCCCTGCTCCTGCCACCCTAGCAGTTCAAAAGCACGTCAAAGTGCAAGTAGATAAATAGGTACCGCTCCGGCAGGAAGGTAAATGGCGTTTCCATGCGCTGCTCTGGTTCGCCAGAAGCGGCTTAGTCATGCTGGCCACATGACCCGGAAGCTGTACACCGGCTCCCTCGGCCAAGAAAGCGAGATGAGCGCCACAACCCCAGAGTCAGCCACGACTGGACCTAATGGTCAGGGGTCCCTTTACCTTTACCTTTAAGAATTGAAAATGTTACGTTGGCCCTCATATCTGGAGGAAGAAGTTAGAGTAGAGGAAAGGAAATAGTCTTTTTTTAAAAAATGTTATTAAGGTTTATAGAGAAAAGAATAAAACTTAATATCTTTTCCCTTTTTTTAAGAAGAAGAAGAGTTTGGATTTGATATCTCGCCTTTCACTCCCTTTAAGGAGTCTCTTTTTAACCAACCAAAACTTTTATATAGATACAATAAAAACACAAAAAGGCGTGGGGGAGGGGGGGGGAGGAGAGAGGAAATAGAGAAGTAAAAAATAAATAACGTCCAATTCTTCATCTGTCCGCTATATGAAAACAATAATCACTTCGTCCAATCCAATCTAACAGTTGACAAAGCCACTTTCTATAATCAAACATTATCTTCATTCCTCAAATCCAGGTGCTATTATTTCATTTTCTTTTTTACGCAGAAAGTCTATGAGAGGTTTCCAATCTTTTATTTTTATTTTTTAGACATCTTTATTGAACAAGTTCAAAAAGTACATAATTATATGTGCGCTGAGCATGATGAGACGCAAATAAAAAAGAGAAAAAGAGAAAGAGAAATAGCACCCGTGTAGAAGGGAAAATAATGGGGGGACGGGGAAAAACCCCCAAAACTTTATGCTTTCTAAAGTTGTTATTGTACTTTACCAAATCTTAACCTATTACAGTATTTGCAAGAATGGATTCCACATATCATTGAATTGGTCCATGGCAAGTCTGCATTTATATGCAAGTTGTTCATATGTTGCAAGTTTGTATAAGACTTCAATCTTTAACAAATGTTAACAATGACCTTTCTCTGGTAAAACATGCCAGTTTTGCCCTCTTGGCTAAGTCCCTGTTAGTTTTAACAGCCATTTTATCATCAATGTGTCCTTCTGTCTTGGTGCATATAAAAAGGGGGGTTTAAAAGGGGAGTAAAATGGTTACAGGTGGGACGTGGGTGGCTCTGTGGGTTAAACCACAGAGCCTAGGACTTGCCAATCAGAAGGTCGGTGGTTCGAATCCTCGCGACGGGGTGAGCTCCCGTTGCTCAGTCCCTGCTCTTGCCAACCTAGCAGTTCGAAAGCACGTCAAAGTGCAGGTAGATAAATAGGTACTGCTCCGGCGGGAAGGTAAACGTTGTTTCCGTGCGCTGCTCTGGTTTGCCAGAAGCGGCTTAGTCATGCTGGCCACATGACCTGGAAGCTGTACGCCGGCTCCCTCAGCCAAGAAAGCGAGATGAGCGCCACAACCCCAGAGTCGTCCGCGACTGGACCAAATGGTCAGGGGTCCCTTTACCTTTTAAAATGGTTGCAGCCAAGCTGTGAAGAAGATGAAATGTTACGTCTATGCTCTCCCTCTGCAGAATGGCCCTCTCCCTCTGAAATACCGTGTCCAGCCAGCCTGCAAGAGGCTAAAACTCTCCTCCCAGCTCCCCAACTCCGAATGCACCAATACCAGCGGCGCGTCAGAGTGCGAGTCTGTCAGCGACAAGGCGAACAGCCCGGCCACCTTGCCGGCCACCACTTCCTCTTCGTTGCCAAGCCCTGCCACCCCTTCCCACGGCTCGCCCAGCTCCAACACCACCACGGTGAGCATCCCCGCCAACCCTGCGCCCGGGACCATGCTCAACGGCACTTCGAACTGCCACCAGATGCAACCCTTGGCCAGCAGGGGGCGCAAGGCAATGGTAAATGGCGGCCCCACCATGTCGGCTTTGACTTAAAGGGACGGGACACCTTTTTCTTTTTCTTCCCTTCTCCTTCTTGGCTGGATCTCGCGTTTTATAAATAAGTATATTATGTGTAGATAAGGGCAGTGGAGGGGTGGGGTGGGTGGTGGGTGGGGAAATTATACATACTTATTTTCTATCAATCGACCTGATTTAATTTAAGAAGAAAAAAAGGCAAAAAGACAAAAAACCCGATGTGTCCTCCCCCTTTTTTAATTTTTTTTTAAAGTGCTCCTGTAACTGCATGATGTCATCTGTGTTAAAGCGGCAGCCCCTTCCTGTTAAAAAACTCTTTTTTATTTGTGCCCTCTGTTTGTAGTCAGATTTAATGCACAGTCCCCGAAAGAGAAAAACGCACAGTTCTGAATCAAGCAGGCTTCCTGTATTAGAAGTACACGTGGCTTTCTCATGCTTTCTTCGTCCTTTGACTTATGCACCGTCACGGAATCTGGTTCCAACCCAGTGTTTCTGGACTTCAACTCCCATGAGTCCTAACCAGCACAGGCTGAGGGAAAGGGACGATGGGAGTTGTAGTCCAACAGTATTTAGAGGGCGCCACCTTCGGCACCCTTGCTGTCTCCACCTACGCTTCCTTTCAGCGCCACCCCCCCCCCCCGGCTACACAAGCGCAATGCCTTTAAAGATGTGCGGAACCTTTGGTTCTCCGTGTGTCGCTCCCATCCGCCGCAGCAAGCATGGCCAATGGCCAGAGGCGACAGGAGTTCATCTGGAGGGCCAAAGATTGCTCTCACCTGCTTGAAAGCACATCCGAAGCACATTCCCCCACCCTCTCAAAGAATTCTGTAGTTTGTTAAGGGTTGCTGGGAGCTAACTCTGAGTGGCTAACTACAGTGCCCAGAATTCCTGGAGGGAAATAATGTGCTTTGAGCGTGCTTTAGAGGTGTAGAGTGTACACAGCTTTAGCCTCATATTCCCTCATCTATACCTCCCGTGGTCTCCTGCAGAGCCGAGATGCAGCTATAAAGCCTGAAGGAGAGGTCTGGACACCTACACACATCAGAAGGGTTGACGCCGCCGGTCTCCTTCCTTTAATGATGCGAAAGGCCAACAGCCACTGCTGGTTTGCAAGCAGCCATGTGACAAAACATGGCAGCTAGGAACAGAGGGGCAGCTGAGATAGGGCTGAGGACCAGAAGCTTAGCCCCACAATGTTCAGGTCTGAAGGTGGGCCTTGGGCCATTGGTGGAGGGACAGGTTCCGTGAAATGCAATGCGAATTGTCTCACACACAGGGACCCAGGCTAGCGTGGCACCCTGAGCTTCACAAGCAAGGCCACAAGCAAGGCCTGCCAAGATGTCTGGCTGTTTTGTTAGTCGCAGGGGCCGCTTCTTCTGTCTGCCTTTCAAACCCAACATGTGGACTGGGATGTCCTTGGAGCGGCGAGTTCCGCACATTCCCCTCTCCTGCCTGTTTCTATGCCCGCAGTAGTGCAATGTTGCAGGTGGCAACTGTCGTGGGTGGCGCTGTGGTCTAAACCACTGAGCCGCTTGGGCTTGCCGATCGGAAGGTTGGCGGTTCAAATCCCTGCGACGGAGTGAGCTCCCGTTGCTCTGCTCCAGCTCCTGCCAACCTAGCAGTTCGAAAGCATGCCAGTGCAAGTAGATAAATAGGTACCACTGCAGCAGGAAGATAGACAGCGTTTCTGTGCACTCTGGTTTCCGTCACGGTGTCCTGTTGTGCCAGAAGCGGTTTAGTCCTGCTGGCCACATGATCCGAAAAGCTGTCTGTGGACAAACACTGGCTTCCTCGGCCTGAAAGCAAGATGAGCGCCACAACCCCATAGTCGCCTTTGACTGGACCTAACCGTCCAGGGGTCATTTACCTTTTTACCTTAAATGTTGCATCTGGTGAGGCCAACCACTACTGGCGTCACATCCCCAAAACCCATACAGGTGTGGCGTTGCCAGTGACGCTGTTACAGTGGACATAGTGCCTTGTGCTTAACATGGCTTCCTCCTGGTCAATCCTCCAGACATTTTGAACCATGACTCCTTCCACTCCCACCCCCAGCCGACATCAATTCTGTTCCTTTGTGCCAGACATCTCTGCCTGTCTCTCAGGAGGACTGATCTTCACTTCTGTTTCCAACCACTTCAGCCGTCCCGCCAACAGACCTGGGATTTTTTTGGGGGGGGGTTACGGAGAGTGCGTTTTCTTAGGACACATTCACACCACCTATTTCACACACGTTTAAAGCACACAGCTCCTCGCCCCACCCCAAGAATCCTGGAAACTGCAGTTTTATTGAGTGTGCTGGGAATCGTAGCACCTATCAGGTAAAACAAGGTAAAGGACCTCTGGACGGTTAAGTCCAGTCAAAGGCAACTATGGCGTTGCGGAGCCTCTTGGGCTTGCTGATTAGAAGGTTGGTGTTTAGGATCCCTGCAATGGGGCGAGCTCCTGTTGCTCTGTCCTAGCTCCTGCCAACCTAGCAGTTCAAAAGCACGCCAGTGCAAGTAGATAAATAGGTATAGCTGCAGTGGGAAGGTAAACTATGTTTCTGTGTGCTCTGGTTTCCGTCACGGTGTCCCATTGCACTGGAAGCAGTTTAGCCATGCTGGCCACATGACCCGAAAAGCTGTCCGTGGACAAACGCGGCTCCCTTGGCCTGAAAGCGAGGTGAGCGCCGCAACCCCATAGGCGCCTTTGACTGGACTTAACTGTCCAGGCGTCCTTTACCTTACACCTATCATTCATATGGTTTTTGAGGGGATGTCATGCGCTTTAACGGCATGAGGTTGTATCTGACGCTAGCTCTGCTCAGAGCAGACACATTGAATGAAGTTAATGGACAGGACTTCACTTGATTACATTGGGTTTTCTTTGAGCAAGACTTAGCTGAATACACCCCTCTGTGTGGCTGTGTCATTAGAGATAGCTATTGGCCATTTACTGGCCTACAGTTCTCAGGGCTTGAAGTCGTCGAAGACAGAAGTGGAGCCCTCCATATTCAGAGGTAGTATACTGGGGAAGAACGAGCAGAGCATTTTCACACCCAGGATGTGAACCGCCCAGGGACATTGGCTGGCCATGGTCGAGAGCAGGGGTGGCGAACAGCCTGCAGTGACCTGTTGTATGACTCCTGACTCCCATGAACCCCAGTCAGCTTGGCCTGCAGTGAAGGATGATGGGAGTTGCAGACCAGCCGGTTCACCTCCACTGGTCAAAAGACAGATGGTTACGTGCGGCGGGTTTTTCGGTCTTCTCCAGAAAACCAGCTTGCACACATTTAATGATTTCTTGGCTGGGAGCAATGACAGTTGGAAACAGTTTAGATTTGCGGTGTTGATCTGGCCCACGTGTGTGCTTTCAGGGAGTAGCAGTAACTTTGGAACCAGGAGTCCATAAAACTTGGTCATGGAAACTTCTACCCATCTTGGAGGCTGGGAGCATGCATACCTTGAGTTCGTGAGATCTGGGGCAGCCAAGACCCACATTCTTGCAGCTGTTTGCGTTATAGTTACGCAAGCAGATGCGCTTGGGGGGCGGCCCGATTTGGCTCATGCCAAGTTTTTGTTTGAACTGGCTCTTGAGATGAGAAACAACTTGTAGACTTTGAGGGATCCTGTTCTGCATCTCTCTCCCCCCCCTCAAAGCCTCCCTTTTCTCATTCACCCTGCTTGTAAAACGAGTTTCAAAGAAATAAATACAGTGCCTTTGAAAAGGAAACCTACCGCTTGATCCGCTGGGGTGACAGAAGAGGGTTTTGTGGTTTTAACTGGGTGGGGTGGGGTTGGGGGAAGACAATGTCTTTTCATTTGCTGACTTGTGTTTTCAAGGCTGCCAGGTGGAAACGCACAACTTCCAGCGGGAAGAGTTCTATTCTTCCGTCAGCTTGAATCCTCTCCCCTTTTTTCTGATTGGAAGAAAAGCGATCCCAGAGGGCAGCCTTCGCCAAGCCTGTTCGCATCCAGATGCTTTGGACTACAACTCCCATCAGCCCCTGCCAGCATGGCTGATGGGAGTTGTAGTCCGGAGGGGGCAACAAGTTGGCAAAAGCTGCCAGGGTGATCATCTTCCTTTTTTTAATGTAAGTTAGGAAGGGCTAACTTGACACAAGCACATTTTGTATTCCTGAATGTCAAAGGAACTTTTGATAGGCTTTCCCCACCACCGGCTGGCTCACAAGAGCGGCCGACCTCACAAAGGCAATCCGTCCTCGGAAGTTTTTGCAGGTGGATCTGTTGTGCTCAACGTGCACTGAGACCAAGATGTGCAGCGGAGAACACGTTTGGCAACCTGGCAATGCACCTGGACTCCCAAGTCTTACCCCATGTCACCCAAACTTATAAACAAGGGGTCGTACCCTATTGTGTACCTGTGCTGATGGAAGGGTTATTTGTTCCTGCTTGAGCAGAGGGGGAGAGGAGGTGTTTTTATTTTATTTTATTTAATTCACCCTTTCTCCGACATCCCCTTGCACTACCTCCCACACTGTTCTAAGGGGATCCTCAACCATCTTCAGCAGATTGGGAGGCATAGGGAGGCAAGGGCTGTGGAGGGAAGGGGGAATAACACAAAAAATATATTCCCCTTTCACTTCTGAATCAGAGTGTCTTCCATCAAGGGGAGGGACACACCTGGGATACAGGTCATCTGCCGGTGCAATAGGATGGGTCCAAGTCTGCTGTTGTTACCCTGCTGCTCTGCATCAGGACCACTGTGCAGCAGAAGCCACTGCTAAGAATAGGAAGCTGATCTAGGGATATGTGGGGCCTTGCACAACGTGACATTTGGAAGATGACTATAATAATAATACATTTCCCCTTGCTCTTGCCATTGACATACTGCATTTGAAGTGAGGAGGAAGAATCATAGTCCTGGGAAGGACCCCCAAAACCCTCCTTTCCAGTCCCACTTCACAGAGGACCAGCACATCTGAATCGTCTTGCTGGGTCGGACTCAAGGTTTACTTGTCCCGGCACTCTGACCAAAGAGCTGCTTAGGTTTGTGTGGCAGCCCAGTGAGATATTTTTGGTTAACTTTTCTCTCTGTAAACAGCTGGCACCTCTGATTGCCCTCTTCCTGCACCGTGTCACAGATCACATCACTAGTTTCCCTTGCTTTCCAAGGCGGTTTGCCGCCTAGCGAGGAAGGCAACTGCCAGACAGAGAGAAACAAAACCTTGCTGCTCGGGTTCTTGGCATATCTGTGGTCGACAGAATCTGCCAGTGAAAGGGATGTTGCCTCCTGGAGTTTCCAGTTTTGTAATTGTGGCTAATAGCCATTGGAAGGCACATCCACTTCCTCTGAAACCGAAGGCATGTCCAAAAGTTTAGCATCCCAAAAGCAACTTGTTCTACACCTGAGCTCCTCTTAGAGTGAGGAAGGCTCTTTTTCCTAATCTGCTCCTCATAATTTCCCGCTCCTTGCTGCTTGTCCTGGCCGCAGGCTTGAGCATTAGTTTTCTTGAGATTCTTTATATATAAAAAATAGAACCTTGCAGTTTTGTCACACTGTGTTCTAAGCAGCATTTGCAGCAATGCCATAATGTCAAGGGTGTCTGTGTATGTAGGGGGAAGCCTCGTAGCAACTACACACACACACACACACACACACACACACACACACACACACCCCCTGATTTGACAAGCTCTATTGTGAAGGTGACGGTTCCTGCATTTGGGGGATCTGAAGTCACTGGGGAGAGGCATGCCTTATGCCACCACCTCGTAGGGAACATAACAACCGTGGTCCTCCTTTAAAAATGGCTTCGTGGTAGAGCATTCCCTTGCAGACAGAAGGTCCAGATTCAATCCACAGCATTTTCAGGTAAGGCTGGGAGATGCTTCTGTCTGAAATCTTATAGAGCCACTGCTGGTGTAGACAATAAACTAAACAAGGTCAGTATAATAAGACAGTTTCCTCTAACAGCCTGCTGGCAAAACGCCACTTTGTCTGCATCTCTTGCCTCTAGGTTGGCAACTGGTGTGGGTGAAGGCGGCACCTCCCAGTGGGCTGGATTTGGTTCTGGCGCCTCCATCCGCCAACCCATAAGATAACCAGTTTTTTTACCCCCTTACAAGGAAGTATAGGAGGCCCAGAGGGGCCAACAGGAAGAATTTACAGAAACACATGCACATTTTATTGACCAGTCCTATTGCTCCTCTCTTTCTCGTTGGCCGAGACCGAACTTTGGCCTTGCTACTGGCGTTGCACCATGTTTTAAGATTTTCTGGACTTCAAACACCCAAAAGGTGTTTCCCACCTGCGCATTAACTTTGTACATACCGAGTGAAATAACCAAGGCGACGGAAGGCCTCACGTTTTTCTCTTCTGAGCTCCCCACCCCCACCCCAACAACCTTTTTTGTACATTTTTTTAATATGGTACAAGCCAAATCGCTCTGTATGTTTGCAAACCTGTATGATGTTTTAATGTGCTGTAATATATTCTGATATTCATATATTGTTATTGGTTAAAACATTTGTATCAATAAGACAGTTTGTAAATGGTAATAAATGCTACAACTTTGTCCTTCAGCTCCGGTGTCTGGCATTGTTGTGCTTTGCAAGTTTTTTCTCCCCCATCGCTAGCCCACAAAATCCTAAGCTTTGCAAAGGGGGCCCCAAATTGCTTCACCCCAATGAAGAGCTGAAGCCTCTTATCAGTTTCAAGACAATAGGGTGATGGATGTTGTTCCGGACTTGGTGGTAGAGTATGAAATATCTATGGCAGCAACTAGATAAAGGGATTTCTCTGATTATTATGCTACTTGCTTATTGCATCATGATTGCCTTATCTTCCTTCCTAATGGTTTTGACACCTTAGGATTTGCCGTTGGATTTGGTACCACAGAACTGCTACTGTGTATATATGTTTTCAGTGAGGCCGAAACTAGAAGTGACATTGAATACGTCTTTGCATTTAACAGGCACCATTTTTAAAAAACCCGCAAATAGCAGCTGGGTGAGTGTGTGAGCAGCTTAACCCTTTCAATGAGGGAAGCACCGATAGTAGCTTTCCAATCCCAATACTGTAGTAGTTTCAAAGGAGGAATTTTCCTTGGGACTGAAACAGGGGAGACGTCCTTCCAATCTGCTGTGATCCTGATAACAATCAGCCTCCTCCTCCTCCTTGCATTTTAAAAAGCTGCTTGTTGTATTTAACTTCCTATCTAGTTTGTTCCTTGTGTGCTAAGCGTTCCCCATCCCCCAAACAATCTCTCAATTTCTTTCAAGTGCAGCCCTACCAGTAACTCTGCAAAAACATTTAACACAATTTTAAAACTGCCAAGAAAAGATGGTTTGCGATCAAACAGAGCCCATCTGCATAACCCCTCCTTTTGCATAACATTCTGATTCTGTTCAGATGCATTGGAATTTTGTTCTGTCTGGGCATTCCAAGGACGTTAAAGCCCCACCCACAACCACCAAAAATCTTATTTAGTAACCTGTCTGGTGTCTGAGATTTTATCAGGCGTCTACACAGTTTCAAGTGTTCAAAGCCAATGAGGACTAGAAATTTGCCTTTTATTTATTTATATTTTAAAAGGGTAAGATTAGCAGGAAGCTGGATTTTGTACCTTCTGCAGTTTTTGTTGTTTTGTACATCAGTTGCAGCACGAACACAATTCTACACAGACACACAAACAATAACAAGGCATGCAGTTTTAAAATCCCAATGTACATGCCAGGTGGTAGTGTTTCAAAAACATTCCTGAACAGCAAGTACAGCAAGTACAACATGTGCATTTGCATCAAACCCCTGTCTCTTATTTTGCTGTTTCCTATTTGAAGAACGCTTCATAATCTTGGGATTTCACTTTTGGCTGATTTCGACAACAGTGTACTCTCTGCACTGGCAAGTACATGCAGAACTGCTGGCACTTTTCAGAACCCACAAATGATCCTGTAAGAGCTGCAATTGCCCGATAAGTGTGTATGCAGACATAGAGCCACATAATATAGCCACAGTCCACAGTGAGCACCACACAACCACTTAGCTATGGGTGCAAATCTGGGACAGGAATTCCAATTTCTCCATTGCATGCTGAACTCCAGAGCCAGGGTGGTGTAGTGGGTAAGAGCGGTGGACTCATAATCTGGTGAACCGGATTCGCTTCCCCGCACCTCCACTTGCAGCTGCTGGGTGACCTTGGGCCAGTCACACTTCTTTGAAGTCTCTCAGCCCCACTCACCTCACAGGGTGTTGGTTGTGGGGGAAGAAGGGAAAGGAGATTGTGAGCCGCTTTGAGACTCCTTAGGGTAGTGATAAAAGCGGGATATCAAATCCAAACTACTACTACTACTACTACTACTACTACTACTACTACTCTTCTTCTTCTTCTTCTTCTTCTTCTTCTTCTTCTTCTTCTTCTTCTTCTTCTTCTTCTTCTTCTTCTTCTTCCAGCAGGCCAGGTAAACCTGTGTTATCCCTGCAAGTTACCTGTGTTATCCCTGTGCTAACAGAGCAATTTAAAGATTTCTGGGCTGTGTACTACAGATAGAACACAAAAATGCAGAAATACACAGGATCCTTATTTGGGTTAGGTGCAGCCATGGCAGAAACCTGTACCTCCACCAGCTGGCATTCTGCGCCTCCTTTTTAGTTGTTTTCTCGCTGCATCATTCATCCGTCTTGACATCCAGGTAATGGAAACATCAAGAGCTAAAAGCCAAGTGAGAAGAGTAGGGAAGGGCAAGAGAGTAGGGAGGGAAATAGAGATCATGAATTTGGAAGGAAGAGGCACCTCAAGCAGTTGTGGAAGTTGTGGTGGGACCCATTGGGTTACCTCCCGAGTCTGGATAATGCATTATTTTTGAAGAGAATACCTCAATTATAGATACGCCAATTGAACACTCATCACCTGACGTGCTATTATCAAGCTGTGTTCTTGCTGGACACAGAGCTGCTTTCAAAACATCACTGAGGTGAGTAGCATAGCATTTTGGATCAGGGAGTTTCAGAAGTGTCAATTCAGCTGAATTCGAGGGACGCGATAACCAAAACCATCTCTGGCCACGTGGTGGCAGCAAAATGCATTTTTTGAAAGCATCTGCATTACATCCTATGGTGTGCTGTCACTAAATAAACGAATACTTGTCATTTGAAAGGCTATAGAAGGGCAAGAAGAATTTGCGTTGGAGATCTGTCAATACCAGCCTTGGATAAGTGGACTCCCTTATTTCACTCCCAGACACTTTTCAAAAGTTGTTCCACTAACTCTTTGAATTCTCTCTCCTTATTTGGATTTAATTTGGGGATTTTTGTGGCAACGGTGAGAGTCTTAGAGGCTGTGTGCTGATGAGCTGATCTCTCATTCTAGCGCCATGGCTCATTACCCAAATTCTCCAGAGCTTGTGTTGCCTCAGCGGGGAGATCGTTTTTCTTCTTTTTTGTTTGCGTTCATAGAAAATTTTATTCATTATTTTTAAAAGATGGCATGTCAAGTCATCAAGCACAAGGAAAGAAAGATTAAACAGCAAATCCCTGGGTTAGGTATGGCAAAGAACAAGAACATTCAATATAAAATGTCATTTTTCTATTATATTTTTCCGTCTATAAGACACCCCCATATATAAGACGCCTCCTATTTTTGGGGACTCCAAATTAAGAAAACATCACTCAGTACTACACATGTATAAGACAGGCCCCAATTTTAAACCTAATTTTTTGGTTAAAAAAACCTAGTCTTATACATGGAAAAATAAGGCAGGCCTCAGGGCGGTTGACATAAAAAGATGACAGTATATAAAATAAAGATAAACGCAATAACCCAATAATACCCCCCCCCAAAGATCCACATTTTAAAAGGGTATGGGATGTTGATCAGGTCAACCAAAGGCCTGGTTAAAAAGCAACATTTTTGCCTGGCTCCTAAAGGTGTATAATAAAGGCGCCAGGCGAACTTCCCTGGGGAGACCATTCCACAGACAGGGAGCCGCTGCAGAGGACTGGTTGGATGAGTTCCAGATAAATATATACCTAATTATATGAATCTATTTTATTCTAAGGTGCATTAGGGTAACTGAGACCAACGGTTCGTGCTGCCTGGAATCTCAGGAAGGACATTTTTATGGGATGCAGAAATCAGTCAGATTTTTGCTGAAATTGTGACCCCGGGGCTTAGGGATATTTTCAAAAAGAAACCTTTTCTGCCGGTTAAGTTGCTGAGGGCTGATTTCTTGTCCTGTGATAAAAATCCTTCTGTTTCGACTGCCAAACCTGTCAGGGGAGCATTTGCAAGTGTTTGGCATCATTTTTGAGTGAATTGCCAAAAGTCAGATTTTTGCCGAAATTGTGACCCTGGGGCTTAGGGATTTTTTCCAAAAAATCTTTTTCCACGGTGTCAGGGAACTGACATCGGAGCGAGAGGCGAAGGGGAGGCTCCCAGATGATGCTGGCGAAGGACCCAGCAGCAGGGGGAGAAACAGCTCAGTAGAGGGGGAAGCCAATCAGCGCAACACCAGGGAGAAAGGGGGGGCAGACGGGGGAAGTGGAGAGAGGGCTCTAGGACTCTTCACTGGACATCAGTGAGGAGAGCCCAGGTCCTCCGCTACCCACGCCTTCCCTGCGCAGAAGACTCCCGCGCAGTGAGAGGAGGAGGAGACTGGGTGTCAAACAACTTTTATGTTGGAAGAGGTTCAAGAAACGCCCACTGACGGATTCTGCCAGTGACTGAGGAAGCCACCATGAGGAAAGGCTGTGCAGTCAGAAAGTTTTAAGAAGGCAAATTCACCAAGAAAGGCACCAGTTTACGCACAAGTAACTCATACCCATTACAGCAATCTTTCAGTCCCTGAAAGTTGCTCGTGCGCAGCAGCAGGCAGGTAGCATCATGAGCGAGACCCGAGGAGCGAACGCCCAGGAGGGAGCAGCTGGAGGGCAAACTCTGGTGGAGAGGAACCAAGAGTTGGAGCAGCATGTGGCCATCCTGACGGCGCGGCTGGACGAAAGGCGGTCTCAAGATGCACAGGTCAGGCCCACCCCCATAGCAAGGAAGGTACCGGGACTGGTGCAGAAATTTGGAGGGAACCCGCAGGAATATAGTGTGTTCCGAACGGAAATAGAGTACGCCTTGAAGCTGCAGGATGACGATTTTGCAAACGATGAGGCGAGGGTGGCATATGTCGTGGGTCACCTGCAAGATGGGGCCAGGGAATGGATCAGGCCCCTTATGGCAACGCAGAATGCCGCCCTGCAGGACCTGAGGAGGTTCTTTCAGGCAATGGACACAATGTTTTCCAGTGATGTACAACAAAGTGTGACTAAGCGGGAACTGATGAACTGTAAACAGGGGAACCAGTCAGTTAGAAACTACTGGTTGCGCTTTGCCATGATAGTTCACCGCCTCGGGTGGCAACTGGACTCTGAAGCCGTACAAATGTTATTTGAGGAGGGGTTATCCCCTACGGTGAAGGATGAGCTTTCCCGCGCACCCCGCCCGCAGGGGATGGATCAACTGACCAAGGCTGTGCTTGCGATTGGCGCACGGCAGGAAGCGCGAGCCCAGGAGAGGCAGGAAGGGAGAGAGCAACGTTGCCATGACTACCGCGTTCCAGAGATACCAAAGCAGCTTTCCCCGCCTGCAGAGCCAATGGAAATAGATGGGGCGCGCGCTCGGGAAGTTTCAAACGCCAGCGAAGGGCGCAAAAAGGGAAAGGATTACAAAACCA
Source organism: Podarcis bocagei (assembly GCF_964188305.1). NCBI lineage: Eukaryota > Metazoa > Chordata > Lepidosauria > Squamata > Lacertidae > Podarcis > Podarcis bocagei. The sequence continues at coordinate 14,173,520 of NC_138138.1, read as the reverse complement.
CCAAGAAGTGTTTCCTTTGCCAGCGGCCAGGACATTTTCCCAGAGCCTGCCCTCAAAGAAAGGCCTGGCAAGGTATGGTGGGAGCCGCAGGGGGTGAGGAGGAGGTGGTACAGGAACAGGAACAGGGAAACGGGAACGCTTGGCTGCCATGCAAGGGGCACAGCAGCCAGGGCATCAACCAGTAAAAGTGCCCCAACCAGACCCCCCCCAAGGCGGCAATAGCCATCGAAGTGGTGCTAGAACTCCCGAATGGGCACCCAGTCAAGGTGAAAGGGATGCTGGATTCAGGCAGCTCATGTAATTTCTTCAGCAAAGACTTTGCATTAGAGCACCAGCTCCACTTACTACCTTTGGATTTCTCCTTGCAAGTAACCACCATTGATGGCAGGGAGCTTCTAGGAGGGGAAGTGACACACCAAACCCCACCAATGAGAATGAGGGTGTCCAGGCACTCGGAGACCATCGCCTTTCACGTCGCCTCCCTAGCAGGGCCCCCAATAATATTAGGAATGAGCTGGCTGGCACAGCATGATCCAGTGGTGGCGTGGCATCAGAGGACAGTCACCTTTGGGTCAGCTTACTGCCTAGAACACTGTCTAGGAGGAGAAACCCCAAGGATGAGCGTGGCTAGGGTGGCTGGGATGGCTGTGGAGCGGAAGGGAGAGGTGCCGCCGCAATACGCAGATCTGCGGGAGGTCTTCAGCGAGAAGGAGGCAGATAGACTGCCACCCCATAGGCCCTTTGACTGCCAGATCAACTTGCTCCCGGGGGCTCAGCTGCCAGTGGGTAAGCTGTATGCCATGTCGGACAGGGAGATGAAGGAGTTGCAGGAATTTATTGACAAGAACCTGAAAAGAGGTTTCATAAGAGAATCAAAAGCGGTGGGGGGCAGTCCGGTGTTCTTTGTGGACAAAAAGGACACTAATAAACCCAGGCTCGTTGTGGACTATAGGGCCGTCAACTTGGTGTCGGAACCCGTGACCTTCCCAATGCCCAGGATCGATGACATTTTAACGCGAGTGAGGAAAGGGAAATTTTTTTACCAAGCTGGACATGAGGGGCGCATACAATTTGATCAGGATGAGGGAGGGGGACGAATGGAAGACCACAATGTTCACACCCCTAGGGACCTTTGAGTACTTAGTTATGCCTTTTGGATTACAGTCAGGCTCCACCTGTTTTCAAGCTTTCATGCACCACGTGTTGGGGTCTCTGCTAAACAAGAACTGCGTAGCCTTCTTGGACGACGTCTTAATTTATTCGGACAACGAGGAGCAACATGTTAGAGACATCAGGGAAGTGCTGCAATGGCTGCAGAAGACCAGTTGTGGGTCAAGCTGGAGAAATGTCAGTTTCACGCCAGAGAAGTCGAGTTTCTGGGGTACAAGTTGTCTGACAAGGGCCTAGCGATGGACCCAAGCAAGGTGCAGGCAGTGCTGGAGTGGAAGGCTCCCAAAACACGGAAGGACGTGCAGAGGTTCCTAGGGTTCAGCAACTTCTACAGGAAGTTCATCAAGAACTTCGCCCACTTGACAGCGCCCATCACGGATTGTCTCAGTAGCAAAACGAAGTTTGTGTGGACAGAAGAGGCCCAGCAATCCTTTGAAAAACTGAAGAAGACGTTCGCATCGGAAGAGCAACTCCTGCACGTAAATCTGGAGAAACCCATGAGGCTAGAGACCGACGCGTCCGACAGAGCCATCGGGGCGGTCCTTTTGCAGCCAGGGAGGAGCCAGAAGGAATGGAAACCGTGCGCCTTTTTCTCGAGAAAACTGAACAAGTCGGAGCAAAACTATACCGTGTATGACCGCGAACTGCTGGCGATCTACGCGGCCTTTCGTCGCTGGCGTCATCTGCTGATAGGGGCGCAACAACGGATCCAGGTTTGCACAGATCACAAGAACTTGGAGTACTGGAGGACAGCACGAGTACTCAACCAGAGACAGATTCGATGGGCACAGGAGTTCTCCAAGTTTTTCTTTGAAATCCGATACGTGCCCCGAGAGGAAAACGTACGAGCAGATGCTCTCTCACGCAAACCAGAGTATTTGGAAGGAGAGGGGCCGCCGGAGAAACGACACGTGATCCCCGAGGACCGATGGGTGTGTGGGGGAACTTTGGTGGGGAAAAGAGAACTAGCCGGGCTGACCAGAAACGACGTGTTCGCACAAACTAAAATCCGGGAGCTCCGAGACGGAAGGGGGACCCAAGAAGGGTTTAAGGAGAAGGAAGGGGTACTGTACTATAGGGGAGCGCTGTACGTACCGGGGGAGAACCTAAGGGGAAGGGTACTCAAACAACTCCACGACAACCCCACAGCGGGGCACTTTGGACAGCACAAAACCATGATGCTGGTGACCAGGCAGTTCTGGTGGCCCAGGGTGAGGGGGGATGTACGGGAATATGTACGGGGGTGCGACCGCTGCCAAAGGGCAAAGGGGGAGAGGGCTGCCCCAGCAGGATTACTGGAACCCTTACCCACGCCGGGAAATCCCTGGGAGGTGGTTCCATTGATTTCATGACAGATTTGCCCAAGTCCCGGGGAAAGACAGCAGTCATGGTAGTGGTCGACCTACTGACAAAAATGTGCCACTTTATAGCTTGCTCGCATGCGGTAACGGCAGAGGAAACAGCCCGGTTGTTTGTGGAGCACATCTTCAGGCTGCATGGCGCCCCCTTGAGGGTTCTATCCGACCGCGGAAAACAATTTACTTCCCAGTTCTGGAGGAAGCTCATGAGCTTGTTGCAGGTCGAAGTGGGTTTCTTGACGGCGAGACACCCGGAGACCAACGGGCAAGCAGAAAGAGCGAACAGTATACTCCAGCAATACCTACGCTGCTATGTCAGCAAGAGGCAGAATGATTGGGTAGAGAAACTAGCGCTGGCTGAATTCGCGTACAATAACGCTGAACACGTGCCCACGGGAATGAGCCCATTCATGGCCAACCATGGGTGTCACCCAGGGCCTTCCCGGGGAGTGGGGAGGAAAACTGGAGCGTACCCGCGGCAGAGCAGTTTCTGGAAGAAATGGAGGCCCTGCACCAGCAACTTAAGATGAACTTGGAGCGGGCCAAGGAAACTTACAAGAGGCAGGCAGACAAGCACCGCCGGGAAGGGGAGACCATACGGGTGGGGGACCGGGTGTGGTTGTCCACCCAAGGGCTACCTTTCAAAGGGGGGGTGCAAGAAGTTGCAACCCAGACAGCTGGGACCTTTTGAGGTAACACAGCAAGTCAATCCCATGGCCTTTAAGCTCAGGTTGCCTGATAGCATGAAAATACACCCGGTTTTCCACAGGTCCCTGCTCTCACCGCATAGGGAGGGGCGGGGATTCCAGGGGCAAGAGGGAGAAGACACCACCCACTCGCAGGTAGAAGAAAGGGAACACCATCACAGGGCCACGGAAATACTGGACTCAAGGTGGCGAGGGCACCGGGTGGAGTATTTGGTAGCTTGGGAGGGGGAACCCGGGTCCGAAAACACGTGGGTTCCCACGGAAGCCTTCAAAGACAGCTACCTGGTGGAGGAATTCCACCGCCGGTACCCGGACAAACCCAAAGCCCTAGAGAGGTTCTGGGAGGAGCAATTTGGACCCACAGATGATGAAGAGGGGTTTGAGGGATTTTCTGACTCCGATGAGGAGGGAGGAGAGGTTTTTTCCAAAGAAGAAGAATCAGACGGGGAGGACCACCCAGTTGGCAGGTATAAGAGCGGGTGGGAAGCGGGTTTCGAATCCACAGAAGATGGTGACAGTTCCTTCCGGGGGTTCCCTGCCTCGTCGGCCGACGAGGAGGACAAAGTTGATTCCACAGGTCGGTCCAGGGGTGGAGGGGGTCCTGGGGGGGAGGTGGATGTCAGGGAACGGACATCGGAGCGAGAGGCGAAGGGGAGGCTCCCAGATTATGCTGGCGAAGGACCCAGCAGCAGGGGGAGAAACAGCTCAGTAGAGGGGGAAGCCAATCAGCGCAACACCGGGGATAAAGGGAGGCAGACGGGGGAAGTGGAGAGAGGGCTCCAGGACTCTACACGGGACATCAGTGAGGAGAGCCCAGGTCCTCCGCTACCCACGCCTTCCCTGCGCAGAAGACTCCCGCGCAGTGAGAGGAGGAGGAGACTGGGTGTCAAACAACTTTTTTGTTGGAAGAGGTTCAAGAAATGCCCACTGACGGATTCTGCCAGCAACTGAGGCAGCCGCAATGAGCAAGAGCTGTGCAGTCAGAAAGGTTTAGCAAGGCAAATTAACCAACAAAGGCGCCAGTTTACGCACGAGTAACTCATACCCATTACACACCGGTTTAGTTGTCGAGGGTTGATTCCTTGTCCTGTGATAAAAAGCCTTCTGTTTCGAGTGCCAAACCTTTCAGGAGAGCATTTTCAAGCTTTTGGCACCATTTTTGAGTGAATTGCCAAAAGTCAGATTTTTGCTGAAATTGTGACCCCGGGGCTTAGGGATTTTTTCAAAATATTTTCTGCCGGTTAAGTTTTTGAGGGCTGATTTCTTGTCCTGTGATTAAAAGCCTTGTTTCCATTGCCAAAGCTTTCAGGTGAGCATTTACAACCGGTTGGCACCATTATTGATTGAATAGCCAAAAGTCAGATTTTTGCTGAAATTGTGACCCCGGGGCTTAGGGATTTTTTCAAAAAAATATTTTCTGCCGGTTAGGTTTTTGAGGGCTGATTTCTTGTCCTGTGATAAAAAGCCTTCTGTTTCGAGTGCCAAACCTTTCAGGAGAGCATTTTCAAGCTTTTGGCACCATTTTTGAGTGAATTGCCAAAAGTCAGATTTTTGCTGAAATTGTGACCCCGGGCTTAGGGATATTTTCAAAAAAATATTTTCTGCCGGTTAAGTTTTTGAGGGCTGATTTCTTGTCCTGGGATAAAAAGCCTTCTGTTTCGAGTGCCAAACCTTTCAGGAGAGCATTTTCAAGCTTTTGGCACCACTTTTGAGTGAATTGCCAAAAGCCAGATATTTGCTGAAATGGTGACCCCGGGGCTTAGGGATTTTTTCAAAAAAATATTTTCTGCCGGTTAAGTTTTTGAGGGCTGATTTCTTGTCCTGTGATAAAAAGCCTTCTGTTTCCATCGCCAAAGCTTTCAGGGGAGCATTTTCAAGCTTTTGGCACCATTTTTGAGTGAATTGCCAAAAGTCAGATTTTTGCTGAAATTGTGACCCCGGGGCTTAGGGATTTTTTCAAAAAAATATTTTCTGCCAGTTAAGTTTTTGAGGGCTGATTTCTTGTCCTGGGATAAAAAGCCTTCTGTTTCGAGTTCCAAACCTTTCAGAATAGCATTTTCAAGCATTTGGCACCATTTTTGAGTGAATTGCCAAAAGTCAGATTTTTGCTGAAATTGTGACCCCGGGGCTTAGGGATTTTTTCAAAAAAATATTTTGTGCCGGTTAAGTTTTTGAGGGCTGATTTCTTGTCCTGGGATAAAAAGCCTTCTGTTTCGAGTGCCAAACCTTTCAGGAGAGCATTTTCAAGCTTTTGGCACCATTTTTGAGTGAATTGCCAAAAGTCAGATTTTTGCTGAAATTGTGACCCCGGGGCTTAGGGATTTTTTCAAAAAAATATTTTCTGCGGGTTAGGTTTTTGAGGGCTGATTTATTTTCCTTTGATAAAAAGACTTCTGTTGCCATTGCCAAAGCTTTCAGGGGACCATTTGCAACCAGTTGGCACCATTTTTGAGTGAATTGCCAAAAGTAAGATTTTTGCTGAAATTGTGACCCCGGGGCTTAGGGATATTTGCAAAAAAAAGTATTTTCTGCCGGTTAGGTTTTTGAGGGCTGTTTTCTTGTCCTGTGATAAAAAGCCTTCTGTTTTGAGTGCCAAACCTTTCAGGAGAGCATTTTCAAGCTTTTGGCACCATTTTTGAGTGAATTGCCAAAAGTCAGATTTTTGCTGAAATTGTGACCCTGGGGCTTAGGAATTTTTTCAAAAAAATATTTTCTGCCGGTTAAGTTTTTGAGGGCTGATTTCTTGTCCTGGGATAAAAAGCCTTCTGTTTCGAGTTCCAAACCTTTCAGAATAGCATTTACAACCGGTTGGCACCATTATTGATTGAATAGCCAAAAGTCAGATTTTTGCTGAAATTGTGACCCCGGGGCTTAGGGATTTTTTCAAAAAAATATTTTTTGCCGGTTAGGTTTTTGAGGGCTGATTTATTTCCTTTGATAAAAAGACTTCTGTTTCCATTGCCAAAGCTTTCAGGAGAGCATTTGCAACCGGTTTGCACCATTTTTGAGTGAATTGCCAAAAGTCAGATTTTTGCTGAAATTGTGACCCGGGGGCTTTTGGATATTTTCAAAAAAATATTTTCTGCGGTTAAGTTTTTGAGGGCTGATTTCTTGTCCTGGGATAAAAAGCCTTCTGTTTCCATCGCCAAAGCTTTCAGGAGAGCATTTTCAAGCTTTTGGCACCATTTTTAAGTGAATTGCCAAAAGTCAGATTTTTGCTGAAATTGTGACCCCGGGGCTTAGGGATTTTTTCAAAAAAATATTTTCTGCCGGTTAGGTTTTTGAGGGCTGATTCCTTGTCCTGGCATAAAAAGCCTTCTGTTTCCATCGCCAAAGCTTTCAGAAGCATTTGCAACCGGTTGGCACCATTTTTGAGTGAATTGCCAAAAGTCAGATTTTTGCTGAAATTGTGACCCCGGGGCTTAGGGATTTTTTCAAAAAAATATTTTCTGCCGGTTAAGTTTTTGAGGGCTGATTTCTTGTCCTGGGATAAAAAGCCTTCTGTTTCGAGTGCCAAACCTTTCAGAAGAGCATTTTCAAGCTTTTGGCACCATTTTTGAGTGAATTGCCAAAAGTCAGATTTTTGCTGAAATTGTGACCCCGAGGTTTAGGGATTTTTTCAAAAAAATATTTTCTGCCTGTTAAGTTTTTGAGGGCTGATTTCATGTCCTGAGATAAAAAGCCTTCTGTTTCGAGTGCCAAACCTTTCAGGAGAGCATTTTCAAGCTTTTGGCACCATTTTTGAGTGAATTGCCAAAAGTCAGATTTTTGCTGAAATTGTGACCCCGGGCCTTAGGGATTTTTTTCAAAAAAATATTTTCTGCCGGTTAGGTTTTTGAGGGCTGATTTATTTTCCTTTGATAAAAAGACTTCTGTTTCCATCGCCAGAGCTTTGAGGGGAGCATTTGCAACCAGTTGGCACCATTTTTGAGTGAATTGCCAAAAGTAAGATTTTTGCTGAAATTGTGACCCCGGGGCTTAGGGATATTTGCAAAAAAAAAGTATTTTCTGCCGGTTAGGTTTTTGAGGGCTGTTTTCTTGTCCTGTGATAAAAAGCCTTCTGTTTCGAGTGCCAAACCTTTCAGGAGAGCATTTTCAAGCTTTTGGCACCATTTTTGAGTGAATTGGCAAAAGTCAGATTTTTGCTGAAATTGTGACCCCGGGCCTTAGGGATTTTTTTCAAAAAAATATTTTCTGCCGGTTAGGTTTTTGAGGGCTGATTTATTTTCCTTTGATAAAAAGACTTCTGTTTACATCGCCAGAGCTTTGAGGGGAGCATTTGCAACCAGTTGGCACTATTTTTGAGTGAATTGCCAAAAGTAAGATTTTTGCTGAAATTGTGACCCCGGGGCTTAGGGATATTTGCAAAAAAAAGTATTTTCTGCCGGTTAGGTTTTTGAGGGCTGTTTTCTTGTCCTGTGATAAAAAGCCTTCTGTTTCGAGTGCCAAACCTTTCAGGAGAGCATTTTCAAGCTTTTGGCACCATTTTTGAGTGAATTGGCAAAAGTCAGATTTTTGCTGAAATTGTGACCCCGGGGCTTATGGATTTTTTCAAAAAAATATTTTCTGCCGGTTTAGTTTTTGAGGGCTGATTTCTTGTCCTGGGATAAAAAGCCTTCTCTTTCGAGTGCCAAACCTTTCAGAAGAGCATTTTCAAGTTTCTGGCACCATTTTTGAGTGAATTGCCAAAAGTCAGATTTTTGCTGAAATTGTGACCCCGGGGCTTAGGGATTTTTTCAAAAAAATATTTTCTGCCGGTTAAGTTTTTGAGGGCTGATTTCTTGTCCTGTGATAAAAAGCCTTCTGTTTCGAGTGCCAAACCTTTCAGGAGAGCATTTTCAAGCTTTTGGCACCATTTTTGAGTGAATTGCCAAAAGTCAGATTTTTGCTGAAATTGTGACCCCGGGGCTTAGGGATATTTGCAAAAAAAGGTATTTTCTGCCGGTTAGGTTTTTGAGGGCTGTTTTCTTGTCCTGTGATAAAAAGCCTTCTGTTTCGAGTGCCAAACCTTTCAGGAGAGCATTTTCAAGCTTTTGGCACCATTTTTGAGTGAATTGCCAAAAGTCAGATTTTTGCTGAAATTGTGACCCCGGGGCTTAGGGATTTTTTCAAAAAAATATTTTCTTCCGGTTAAGTTTTTGAGGGCTGATTTCTTGTCCTGGGATAAAAAGCCTTCTGTTTCGAGTGCCAAACCTTTCAGGAGAGCATTTTCAAGCTTTTGGCACCATTTTTGAGTGAATTGCCAAAAGTCAGATTTTTGCTGAAATTGTGACCCCGGGGCTTAGGGATTTTTTCAAAAAAATATTTTCTGCCGGTTATGTTTTTGAGGGCTGATTTCTTGTCCTGTGATAAAAAGCCTTCTTTTTCCATCGCCAAACCTTTCAGGAGAGCATTTTCAAGCTTTTGGCACCATTTTTGAGTGAATTGCCAAAAGTCAGATTTTTCCTGAAATTGTTACCCTGTGGCTTAGGGATTTTTTCAAAAAAATATTTTTGCGGTTAAGTTTTTGAGGGCTGATTTCTTGTCCTGGGATAAAAAGCCTTCTGTTTCGAGTGCCAAACCTTTCAGGAGAGCATTTTCAAGCTTTTGGCACCATTTTTGAATGAATTGCCAAAAGTCAGATTTTTGCTGAAATTGTGACCCCGGGGCTTAGGGATTTTTTCAAAAAAATATTTTCTGCCGGTTATGTTTTTGAGGGCTGATTTCTTGTCCTGTGATAAAAAGCCTTCTGTTTCGAGTGCCAAACCTTTCAGGAGAGCATTTTCAAGCTTTTGGCACCATTTTTGAGTGAATTGCCAAAAGTCAGATTTTTGCTGAAATTGTGACCCCGGGGCTTAGGGATATTTGCAAAAAAAGGTATTTTCTGCCGGTTAGGTTTTTGAGGGCTGTTTTCTTGTCCTGTGATAAAAAGCCTTCTGTTTCGAGTGCCAAACCTTTCAGGAGAGCATTTTCAAGCTTTTGGCACCATTTTTGAGTGAATTGCCAAAAGTCAGATTTTTGCTGAAATTGTGACCCCGGGGCTTAGGGATTTTTTCAAAAAAATATTTTCTGCCGGTTAAGTTTTTGAGGGCTGATTTCTTGTCCTGGGATAAAAAGCCTTCTGTTTCGAGTGCCAAACCTTTCAGGAGAGCATTTTCAAGCTTTTGGCACCATTTTTGAGTGAATTGCCAAAAGTCAGATTTTTGCTGAAATTGTGACCCCGGGTGTCAGGGGTTCAGGAGCAGAGGCAAGGGCAAGGGAGGAAACAGAGAGCGAGGGGGAGGAGGCAGAAGAAAAGATGAGTGATGACGACGACCCGAGATCTCCGAGTCTTTCCAGTGAATCAGAAGATTCACAGAAAGGTGCACCAGTGGCCAGGGCAAGGGGGGAGCCTAGGGGGACACCCCAGGAAGATAGAGCCAGAGGGGACTCAGAGGAGAGCAGTTGGAGATCGGGACCAGCGTCACCGCCAGAGAGCAGGGAAGAGGAAGGGTGCCAGGGATCAAGCGCTGGCAGCTCACAACAGGGGGGAGGGCACGAGTCAGGAGTGGCCACACCTCCATCGGGGAGCGAAGAAACGGTCAGACGGAAAGTGGAAGGTTGGGCTCGCGCGCCAAGTTCAAATGCACAGGAAAGTGACGCAGTAGGCAGCCCGGAAAGGGAGCCGGGTCCTAAAGCCCGGCGCAAGGAGACAGGAGGTTCCGGGGGGTCGGCGTCAGAAGAATCCCGGAAGGAAGAGACCCCGGGGGGCAGAGGGACCCAGAGGAGAACAGTCAGGCGGAAAAGGTGGAGCAGGGCTAGGATATTAAGTTGGTGCACAAGGGGCGGAGACTCAGACGGAGCTTCGCCGATGTAACCACTAGACGTAGAGTTGCACGCAGCAGCTTGAGAATGGAAACTGTAACTCAATAAAGACTTTTACTTAATGATCGCTGGCTAGCGTGATCCTCTGTGAGCTAGGATCTGGAAGCAGCTCTGACAGTAAGCTCCGTCCCTTAATTGTGGGCATCTACGGCCTCAAGGAGAGGAGAGAAAGCGGGTGCCTACTAGCGAGCTCACGAACGGCAGACAACATGACGGCTGAGCAGCAGATAGCGGAACTCAGAGAAGCAGTGTCACAACTGAATGCCGAGGCTCTCGCATCCAGGAAGAGAGAGGAGGAGGCAGCTGCCGCCTACAGGGATCTCCAGGTCAGGTTGGACATGCTTATGAAGCAAGGGCAACTGACACCCAAACAGGAGGGAATCGGGTTGGGGAGACGAACAGGCGGTCTGGTCTCTCACTTCGATGGGAACCTGCAACAGTACCCCAACTTTAGAGCGGATGTAATGTGTGCACTGCAACTGCTGAACAAAGACTTTAGAGATGAACAAGAGAAAGTGGGATTCATCATGTCCCATTTGCATGGAGATGCTAAAGCATGGCTGCGCAATTTGTGGAGGGATAATGATCCGGCGCTCCAAAATGCGGATGCCTTTATTAAAGCGATGGATGGGTGCTTTTTATCAAGCATTGACGTGGATCTTGCTCGGCAGCAGATACATGGACTGAAGCAAGGGAGGGCCAGCGTCAGGCAGTACCATGCCCGCTTTTTCGCTTTGGTCAGTGCCCTGGAATGGGACAGAGATTCGGCTCCGGTAAGAGACCTGTTTTGGGAGGGATTGCACGGCTCGGTTAAAGATGAAATTGCGAGGGGGGAGAGACCCCGGACCACGCAGGAGATTGTTCAGAGGGCGCTGGCGGTGGGGGTGCGGCTGGAAGAACGTCCGTGGAGCAGGGACGAAGGGCGTGGAGGGCGCGAACCAGCTAGGGGCTCCTCCTTCCTTCCCAGAGAAGCAGCGCGTGCGCAATCCACGCCTCCGCCAGGAGGAGGGGCGGAACCTATGGAGGTTGGAAGTGCAAGGGCTCAGTCAGCAGCCAGAGCCCTAGCACCGGCAGCAGTGAAAGCGAAGCCTCCTAGAGGGAACAGGAAGTGTTACATCTGCGATGATCCGCAGCATATGGCGAAAGAGTGTCCCCGGAGGCTCCACCAGCGCACTGCAGCCTCAGCAATGGTAACTGCAGCAACGCAGCAGGGAAACGATGGAGTCTGGCTGGAGGAAGAGGCACTGGGGCCCAGCCAGACGTGTCAGTGAAGCAGTCCCCAGAGATTTTGCAGCCCATGGACCCCCTCCCGCCCAAACCAGTAGTGAGGCTCACCGCATCGCTCCAGCTGCCCAATGGAATCACCATGGACGTGCCAATCACCATTGACTCAGGAAGCAATGCGGACTTTATAGGGCAGGACTTTGTCGACCGGCACGCTATACAGTTGCTGCCTGCCACGCTGCCCCTGCAGGTTGTCACGGTGGATGGCAGGGAGCTGCTAGGGGGGCAAGTGGTGAAGCAGACGCCACCAATGGTGATGCGACTTGGGAATCACAGGGAAATCATCAGCTTCAACGTCACTCAACTATCGGACACGCCCATTGTATTGGGCATGAGTTGGCTGGACAAGCACAGCCCAACGCTGGCTTGGTACCAGAGGCAGCTGACCTTCGGCTCTTCCTTTTGTGCTGAACACTGCATCGTGCCCCGGCAGGAAGGAGAGGAAGAGGAGTCACAGCTGCAGCTAGGCACGCTGCAAGCGGTTCCCCACAAGTACGCAGAATTTTTGGAGGTTTTCTGCGAGAAGGAGGCAGACAGGCTACCCCCCCACAGACCATATGACTGCAAAATTGACCTGCTGCCGGGGGCGGCGCTGCCCAAAGGGAAGCTGTATTCCATGTCTGAGGACGAACTGCAGGAACTCAAAGAGTTCATAGATCATAATTTGGAGCGCGGTTTCATCCGAGAGTCCAAGGCAGCGGGGGGCAGTCCTGTATTCTTTGTTAAGAAGCGGGACACGCCCCAAAAAAGGCTTGTGGTGGACTATCGCATCTTAAACAGTGTGACCAAACCATCGGACTTCCCCATGCCCCGAATCGACGACCTCCTCGCAAAGGTACGGAAGGGCTGCGTGTTCACCAAGTTGGACCTGCGAGGGGCGTACAACCTCATTCGCATGCGGGAGGGAGATGAGTGGAAGACAGCCATGTTCACGCCCCTGGGCACCTACGAATATAGAGTTATGCCTTTTGGATTGCAAAATGGCTCCCACGTTTTTCAAGCGTTCATGCATCACGTGTTGGCGGGGCTCCTCTACAAGACGTGCGTCTGTTTCTTGGATGACATCCTGATCTTTTCGGAATCGCAGCAGGAGCATGACAGACACGTCAAGGAAGTGCTGAGCAGGCTACAGCAGCATAGGCTTTACGCCAAGCTGGAGAAGTGCCAATTCGATGTGACGGAGGTGGATTTCCTGGGCTACAAGTTGTCTGACAAGGGGCTCGCCATGGACAGCGCCAAGGTTCGAGCAGTGTTGGATTGGAAAAGCCCACGCAACCGAAAGGAGGTCCAACGGTTTGTCGGCTTCGCGAACTTCTATCGCAAGTTTATCAAAGGCTTTGCCATGCAGACAGCGGCCATCACGGACACGCTCAGCTCCAAGAAGAAGAAGTTCATCTGGACAGAGCAGGCGGAGCAGTCCTTTCAGGCACTCAAGCACCTCTTCGCGTCGGAAGAGCAGCTGCTTCATGTCAACCCCAGCAGGCCGATGAGGGTGGAGACAGACGCTTCGGACAGAGCCGTGGGAGCAGTCCTGCTGCAGAAAGACCCGCAGGGGGTTTGGAGGCCGGGAGCGTTTTACTCCAGGAAGCTCAGCAAGTCCGAACAGAACTACACCATCTGGGACAGGGAGTTGCTGGCCATTCATGCAGCGTTCAAAGCGTGGAGGCACTTCCTGATCGGCGCCAAGCACACGGTGCAGGTCTGCACGGACCACAAGAATCTGGAGCACTGGCGCACGGCGCAGTTCCTGAACCAGAGGCAGATACGTTGGGCTGAGTTCTTTGCGAACTTCGACTTCCGAATAGAGTACGTCCCTGGGGACACCAACATCATGGCGGATGCTCTCTCCCGTAAGCCGCAGTATCTGGAGGAGGCAACGCCAGCGGCCGCCATGCACATCTTCGCACCAACAGTGTGGGCGTGCGCTGCGGCAACAGTTGACCTGGAGGCGGTGCGACGAGCGTTGCAGGATGACTCCTTCGCGCAAGCAAAGATGGCAGAGGTGCACAGGGGCACGGCAGCGACCGACGAGTTCCAGCTGCGAGATGGATTGCTCATCCGTAAAGGAGCCACCTACGTGCCGGGAGACGAACTTCGCGCCAAGGTACTGCAGCAGCTGCACGACGCGCCCACTGCCGGGCACTTTGGCAAGGAGAAGACGGTGGAATTAGTCGCCAGAGACTTCTGGTGGCCCGGAATGAGAGGGGAAGTCGCGGACTACGTAGCGAGGTGTGACACCTGCCAGAGGGCCAAACCAGTGCACAGACCGCCGGCCGGACTGTTGGAACCGCTGCAAACTCCGGTCGAACCATGGGAGAGAGCGGCCCTGGACTTTGTCACGGATCTGCCCAGCTCGAGGGGCAAGACGGCCGTGCTGGTGGTGGTGGACTTGTTCTCCAAGATGGCACATTTCATTCCGTGTGCTAAGGTCACGGAACAAACCGCCAAACTGTTCATAGACCACGTGTTCAAGGTTCACGGTCTGCCGCGGTCTATTCTGTCCGACCGAGGGCGACAGTTCATCTCGAATTTCTGGCAGAAGCTGATGGGCTTCCTGAACGTCAAGATCAACCTGGCGTCGGCTAGACACCCGCAGACCAACGGGCAAGCGGAGCGGGTCAATGCCATCATGCAGCAGTACCTGAGATGTTATGCGAATCAACAGCCTGCGACGTGGGTGGATTACCTGCCTCTCGCCGAGTTTGCCTACAACAACACGAAGCACGTGTCCACGGGGGTCACGCCGTTCTTCGCCAACAACGGGAGGCACCCCAGAACCTTCCCGGGACTGGAAAGAATGGGGGAGGGGGAGCCGCAGACAGCAGATGCGTTCGCGTCGGAGTTGCAGGAGGTCCACGATCAGCTGCGGCGGCACCTGGAGCTGGCCAAACACGCATACAAGGTACAAGCGGACAAACACAGAAGGGTTGGCGAAGAGATCCATGTGGGAGACTGGGTCTGGTTAGCAGCCCACGCAGTGCCGGCCAGGTCGTTGGCGAAGAAGAAACTAGGGCATAAGCAACTGGGGCCCTACCAAGTCGAAGAGCAGGTCAACCCAGTGGCTTTCAGGCTGGCGCTTCCGGAGGGTTCCAGGATGCATCCGGTGTTCCACAGATCGGTGCTCACTCCCTACAAGGCACCGCACAGGTTTCAGGAACCAGGAACGGCACCGAGTCCGCTCAGAGAAAGAACCGGGCACGCGGGAGTGGCACAGGAGGAGCGCATCAACGAAGTCACGGAGATTTTGGACTCCAGATGGGGGGGAAGAGGGGGTAGAATACCTTCTCGCCAAGGAGGGCACCCCGGCCAGTGCCAACAGCTGGGTGCCGGGCTACGCTTTAGACGAACCTCTGCTCAAAGAAGAGTTTCATGCCCTCTTCCCACATAGGCCAATGCCAGCAGACTTTTTCGACGACTGGCTTTTCACGCCCACGCTTTCAGCCAGCACGTTCCAGGGGTTCGACTCGGAGGAGGAACCGACACGAGACGCCCGTTCCCCGGAGGGGTCACCCTCGGGATCTGCCTCAGAACCCTCGTATTGGTGGGACGATAGACCAGAGGAGCAGTGGCGCAGAAAGTGGCTGGAGGGTCCAGGACGAGCAACGCCGCCGGAGGGAAGCGAGGGAGAGACGGACATGGACGTTTTCGGGGATGACCCGGGTTTCGAGCACGGCGGCACAGAGATGGAAGCGGAGGTGACCGTCGTCGACGAGAGCAGGGAGGAAGAACCGGAAGACTTCAGATGGAGGCCCGCCACGGGAAGCGAACTGTATCCGACATTCGTCCCCCTGACACAGCAGCACCCAGCTCCCGCACCGGAAGGAGGGGAGGGGGGAAGAGGGGGCTTCGAGGGGGGGATGGATGTCAGGGGTTCAGGAGCAGAGGCAAGGGCAAGGGAGGAAACAGAGAGCGAGGGGGAGGAGGCAGAAGAAAAGATGAGTGATGACGACGACCCGAGATCTCCGAGTCTTTCCAGTGAATCAGAAGATTCACAGAAAGGAGCACCAGTGGCCAGGGCAAGGGGGGAGCCTAGGGGGACACCCCAGGAAGATAGAGCCAGAGGGGACTCAGAGGAGAGCAGTTGGAGATCGGGACCAGCGTCACCGCCAGAGAGCAGGGAAGAGGAAGGGCGCCAGGGATCAAGCGCTGGCAGCTCACAACAGGGGGGAGGGCACGAGTCAGGAGTGGCCACACCTCCATCGGGGAGCGAAGAAACGGTCAGACGGAAAGTGGAAGGTTGGGCACGCGCGCCAAGTTCAAATGCACAGGAAAGTGACGCAGTAGGCAGCCCGGAAAGGGAGCCGGGTCCTAAAGCCCGGCGCAAGGAGACAGGAGGTTCCGGGGGGTCGGCGTCAGAAGAATCCCGGAAGGAAGAGACCCCGGGGGGCAGAGGGACCCAGAGGAGAACAGTCAGGCGGAAAAGGTGGAGCAGGGCTAGGATATTAAGTTGGTGCACAAGGGGCGGAGACTCAGACGGAGCTTCGCCGATCTAACCACTAGACGTAGAGTTGCACGCAGCAGCTTGAGAATGGAAACTGTAACTCAATAAAGACTTTTACTTAATGATCGCTGGCTAGCGTGATCCTCTGTGAGCTAGGATCTGGAAGCAGCTCTGACACCGGGGCTTAGGGATTTTTTCAAAAAAATATTTTCTGCCGGTTAAGTTTTTGAGGGCTGATTTCTTTTCCTGTGATAAAAAGCCTTCTGTTTCGAGTGCGAAACCTTTTAGGAGAGCATTTTCAAGCTTTTGGCACCATTTTTGAGTGAATTGCCAAAAGTCAGATTTTTGCTGACATTGTGACCCCGGGGCTTAGGGATTTTTTCAAAAAAATATTTTCTGCCGGTTAAGTTTTTGAGGGCTGATTTCTTGTCCTGGGATAAAAAGCCTTCTGTTTCCATCGCCAAAGCTTTCAGGGGAGCATTTTCAAGTTTCTGGCACCATTTTTGAGTGAATTGCCAAAAGTCAGATTTTTGCTGAAATTGTGACCCCGGGGTTTACGGATTTTTTCAAAAAAATATTCTCTGCGGTTAAGTTTTTGAGGGCTGATTTCTTGTCCTGGGATAAAAAGCCTTCTTTTTCCATCGCCAAACCTTTCAGGAGAGCATTTTCAAGCTTTTGGCACCATTTTTGAGTGAATTGCCAAAAGTCAGATTTTTGCTGAAATTGTGACCCCGGGGCTTAGGGATTTTTTCAAAAAAATATTTTCTGCCGGTTAAGTTTTTGAGGGCTGATTTCTTGTCCTGGGATAAAAAGCCTTCGGTTTCGAGTGCCAAACCTTTCAGAAGAGCATTTTCAAGTTTCTGGCACCATTTTTGAGTGAATTGCCAAAAGTCAGATTTTTGCTGAAATTGTGACCCCGGGGCTTAGGGATTTTGTCAAAAAAATATTTTCTGCCGGTTAATTTTTTGAGGGCTGATTTCTTTTCCTGGGATAAAAAGACTTCTGTTTCCATCGCCAAAGCTTTCAGGGGAGCATTTGCAACCGGTTGGCACCATTTTTGAGTGAATTGGCAAAAGTCAGATTTTTGCTGAAATTGTGACCCCGGGGCTTAGGGATTTTTTCAAAAAAATATTTTCTGCCGGTTTAGTTTTTGAGGGCTGATTTCTTGTCCTGGGATAAAAAGACTTCTGTTTCCATCGCCAAACCTTTCAGAAGAGCATTTTCAAGTTTCTGGCACCATTTTTGAGTGAATTGCCAAAAGTCAGATTTTTGCTGAAATTGTGACCCCGGGGCTTAGGGATTTTTTCAAAAAAATATTTTCTGCCGGTTAAGTTTTTGAGGGCTGATTTCTTGTCCTGGGATAAAAAGCCTTCTGTTTCCATCGCCAAAGCTTTCAGGGGAGCATTTTCAAGTTTCTGGCACCATTTTTGAGTGAATTGCCAAAAGTCAGATTTTTGCTGACATTGTGACCCCGGGGCTTAGGGATTTTTTCAAAAAAATATTTTCTGCCGGTTAAGTTTTTGAGGGCTGATTTCTTGTCCTGGGATAAAAAGCCTTCTGTTTCCATCGCCAAAGCTTTCAGGGGAGCATTTTCAAGTTTCTGGCACCATTTTTGAGTGAATTGCCAAAAGTCAGATTTTTGCTGAAATTGTGACCCCGGGGTTTACGGATTTTTTCAAAAAAATATTCTCTGCGGTTAAGTTTTTGAGGGCTGATTTCTTGTCCTGGGATAAAAAGCCTTCTTTTTCCATCGCCAAACCTTTCAGGAGAGCATTTTCAAGCTTTTGGCACCATTTTTGAGTGAATTGCCAAAAGTCAGATTTTTGCTGAAATTGTGACCCCGGGGCTTAGGGATTTTTTCAAAAAAATATTTTCTGCCGGTTAAGTTTTTGAGGGCTGATTTCTTGTCCTGGGATAAAAAGCCTTCGGTTTCGAGTGCCAAACCTTTCAGAAGAGCATTTTCAAGTTTCTGGCACCATTTTTGAGTGAATTGCCAAAAGTCAGATTTTTGCTGAAATTGTGACCCCGGGGCTTAGGGATTTTGTCAAAAAAATATTTTCTGCCGGTTAATTTTTTGAGGGCTGATTTCTTTTCCTGGGATAAAAAGACTTCTGTTTCCATCGCCAAAGCTTTCAGGGGAGCATTTGCAACCGGTTGGCACCATTTTTGAGTGAATTGGCAAAAGTCAGATTTTTGCTGAAATTGTGACCCCGGGGCTTAGGGATTTTTTCAAAAAAATATTTTCTGCCGGTTTAGTTTTTGAGGGCTGATTTCTTGTCCTGGGATAAAAAGACTTCTGTTTCCATCGCCAAACCTTTCAGAAGAGCATTTTCAAGTTTCTGGCACCATTTTTGAGTGAATTGCCAAAAGTCAGATTTTTGCTGAAATTGTGACCCCGGGGCTTAGGGATTTTTTCAAAAAAATATTTTCTGCCGGTTAAGTTTTTGAGGGCTGATTTCTTGTCCTGGGATAAAAAGCCTTCTGTTTCCATCGCCAAAGCTTTCAGGGGAGCATTTTCAAGTTTCTGGCACCATTTTTGAGTGAATTGCCAAAGGTCAGATTTTTGCTGAAATTGTGACCCCGGGGCTTACGGATTTTTTCAAAAAAATATTCTCTGCGGTTAAGTTTTTGAGGGCTGATTTCTTGTCCTGGGATAAAAAGCCTTCTGTTTCGAGTGCCAAACCTTTTAGGAGAGCATTTTCAAGCTTTTGGCACCATTTTTGAGTGAATTGCCAAAAGTCAGATTTTTGCTGAAATTGTGACCCCGGGGCTTAGGGATTTTTTCAAAAAAATATTTTCTGCCGCTTAAGTTTTTGAGGGCTGATTTCTTGTCCTGGGATAAAAAGACTTCTGTTTCCATCGCCAAAGCTTTCCGGGGAGCATTTGCAACCGGTTGGCACCATTTTTGAGTGAATTGCCAAAAGTCAGATTTTTGCTGAAATTGTGACCCCGGGGCTTAGGGATTTTTTCAAAAAAATATTTTCTGCCGGTTAAGTTTTTGAGGGCTGATTTCTTGTCCTGGGATAAAAAGCCTTCTGTTTCCATCGCCAAAGCTTTCAGGGGAGCATTTTCAAGTTTCTGGCACCATTTTTGAGTGAATTGCCAAAAGTCAGATTTTTGCTGAAATTGTGACCCCGGGTTTACGGATTTTTTCAAAAAAATATTCTCTGCGGTTAAGTTTTTGAGGGCTGATTTCTTGTCCTGGGATAAAAAGCCTTCTTTTTCCATCGCCAAACCTTTCAGGAGAGCATTTTCAAGCTTTTGGCACCATTTTTGAGTGAATTGCCAAAAGTCAGATTTTTGCTGAAATTGTGACCCCGGGGCTTAGGGATTTTTTCAAAAAAATATTTTCTGCCGGTTAAGTTTTTGAGGGCTGATTTCTTGTCCTGGGATAAAAAGCCTTCGGTTTCGAGTGCCAAACCTTTCAGAAGAGCATTTTCAAGTTTCTGGCACCATTTTTGAGTGAATTGCCAAAAGTCAGATTTTTGCTGAAATTGTGACCCCGGGGTTTAGGGATTTTGTCAAAAAAATATTTTCTGCCGGTTAATTTTTTGAGGGCTGATTTCTTTTCCTGGGATAAAAAGACTTCTGTTTCCATCGCCAAAGCTTTCAGGGGAGCATTTGCAACCGGTTGGCACCATTTTTGAGTGAATTGGCAAAAGTCAGATTTTTGCTGAAATTGTGACCCCGGGGCTTAGGGATTTTTTCAAAAAAATATTTTCTGCCGGTTTAGTTTTTGAGGGCTGATTTCTTGTCCTGGGATAAAAAGACTTCTGTTTCCATCGCCAAACCTTTCAGAACAGCATTTTCAAGTTTCTGGCACCATTTTTGAGTGAATTGCCAAAAGTCAGATTTTTGCTGAAATTGTGACCCCGGGGCTTAGGGATTTTTTCAAAAAAATATTTTCTGCCGGTTAAGTTTTTGAGGGCTGATTTCTTGTCCTGGGATAAAAAGCCTTCTGTTTCCATCGCCAAAGCTTTCAGGGGAGCATTTTCAAGTTTCTGGCACCATTTTTGAGTGAATTGCCAAAGGTCAGATTTTTGCTGAAATTGTGACCCCGGGGCTTACGGATTTTTTCAAAAAAATATTCTCTGCGGTTAAGTTTTTGAGGGCTGATTTCTTGTCCTGGGATAAAAAGCCTTCTGTTTCGAGTGCCAAACCTTTTAGGAGAGCATTTTCAAGCTTTTGGCACCATTTTTGAGTGAATTGCCAAAAGTCAGATTTTTGCTGAAATTGTGACCCCGGGGCTTAGGGATTTTTTCAAAAAAATATTTTCTGCCGCTTAAGTTTTTGAGGGCTGATTTCTTGTCCTGGGATAAAAAGACTTCTGTTTCCATCGCCAAAGCTTTCCGGGCAGCATTTGCAACCGGTTGGCACCATTTTTGAGTGAATTGCCAAAAGTCAGATTTTTGCTGAAATTGTGACCCCGGGGCTTAGGGATTTTTTCAAAAAAATATTTTCTGCCGGTTAAGTTTTTGAGGGCTGATTTCTTGTCCTGGGATAAAAAGCCTTCTGTTTCCATCGCCAAAGCTTTCAGGGGAGCATTTTCAAGTTTCTGGCACCATTTTTGAGTGAATTGCCAAAAGTCAGATTTTTGCTGAAATTGTGACCCCGGGGTTTAGGGATTTTGTCAAAAAAATATTTTCTGCCGGTTAATTTTTTGAGGGCTGATTTCTTTTCCTGGGATAAAAAGACTTCTGTTTCCATCGCCAAAGCTTTCAGGGGAGCATTTGCAACCGGTTGGCACCATTTTTGAGTGAATTGGCAAAAGTCAGATTTTTGCTGAAATTGTGACCCCGGGGCTTAGGGATTTTTTCAAAAAAATATTTTCTGCCGGTTTAGTTTTTGAGGGCTGATTTCTTGTCCTGGGATAAAAAGACTTCTGTTTCCATCGCCAAACCTTTCAGAAGAGCATTTTCAAGTTTCTGGCACCATTTTTGAGTGAATTGCCAAAAGTCAGATTTTTGCTGAAATTGTGACCCCGGGGCTTAGGGATTTTTTCAAAAAAATATTTTCTGCCGGTTAAGTTTTTGAGGGCTGATTTCTTGTCCTGGGATAAAAAGCCTTCTGTTTCCATCGCCAAAGCTTTCAGGGGAGCATTTTCAAGTTTCTGGCACCATTTTTGAGTGAATTGCCAAAGGTCAGATTTTTGCTGAAATTGTGACCCCGGGGCTTACGGATTTTTTCAAAAAAATATTCTCTGCGGTTAAGTTTTTGAGGGCTGATTTCTTGTCCTGGGATAAAAAGCCTTCTGTTTCGAGTGCCAAACCTTTTAGGAGAGCATTTTCAAGCTTTTGGCACCATTTTTGAGTGAATTGCCAAAAGTCAGATTTTTGCTGAAATTGTGACCCCGGGGCTTAGGGATTTTTTCAAAAAAATATTTTCTGCCGCTTAAGTTTTTGAGGGCTGATTTCTTGTCCTGGGATAAAAAGACTTCTGTTTCCATCGCCAAAGCTTTCCGGGCAGCATTTGCAACCGGTTGGCACCATTTTTGAGTGAATTGCCAAAAGTCAGATTTTTGCTGAAATTGTGACCCCGGGGCTTAGGGATTTTTTCAAAAAAATATTTTCTGCCGGTTAAGTTTTTGAGGGCTGATTTCTTGTCCTGGGATAAAAAGCCTTCTGTTTCCATCGCCAAAGCTTTCAGGGGAGCATTTTCAAGTTTCTGGCACCATTTTTGAGTGAATTGCCAAAAGTCAGATTATTGCTGAAATTGTGACCCCGGGGCTTACGGATTTTTTCAAAAAAATATTCTCTGCGGTTAAGTTTTTGAGGGCTGATTTCTTGTCCTGTGATAAAAAGCCTTCTGTTTCGAGTGCCAAACCTTTCAGAAGAGCATTTTCAAGTTTCTGGCACCATTTTTGAGTGAATTGCCAAAAGTCAGATGTTTCCTGAAATTGTGACCCCGGGGCTTAGGGATTTTTTCAAAAAAAATATTTTCTGCCGGTTACGTTTTTGAGGGCTGATTTCTTTTCCTGTGATAAAAAGCCTTCTGTTTCGAGTGCGAAACCTTTTAGGAGAGCATTTTCAAGCTTTTGGCACCATTTTTGAGTGAATTGCCAAAAGTCAGATTTTTGCTGAAATTGTGACCCCAGGGCTTAGGGATTTTTTCAAAAAAATATTTTCTGCCGGTTAAGTTTTTGAGGGCTGATTTCTTGTCCTGGGATAAAAAGCCTTCTGTTTCGAGTGCCAAACCTTTCAGGAGAGCATTTTCAAGCTTTTGGTACCATTTTTGAGTGAATTGCCAAAAGTCAGATTTTTGCTGAAATTGTGACCCCGGGGCTTAGGGATTTTTTCAAAAAAATATTTTCTGCCGCTTAAGTTTTTGAGGGCTGATTTCTTGTCCTGGGATAAAAAGACTTCTGTTTCCATCGCCAAAGCTTTCTGGGGAGCATTTGCAACCGGTTGGCACCATTTTTGAGTGAATTGCCAAAAGTCAGATTTTTGCTGAAATTGTGACCCCGGGGCTTAGGGATTTTTTCAAAAAAATATTTTCTGCCGGTTAAGTTTTTGAGGGCTGATTTCTTGTCCTGGGATAAAAAGCCTTCTGTTTCCATCGCCAAAGCTTTCAGGGGAGCATTTTCAAGTTTCTGGCACCATTTTTGAGTGAATTGCCAAAAGTCAGATTTTTGCTGAAATTGTGACCCCGGGGCTTAGGGATTTTTTCAAAAAAATATTTTCGGCGGTTAAGTTTTTGAGGGCTGATTTCTTGTCCTGTGATAAAAAGCCTTCTTTTTCCATCGCCAAAGCTTTCAGGAGAGCATTTTCAAGCTTTTGGCACCATTTTTGAGTGAATTGCCAAAAGTCAGATTTTTGCTGAAATTGTGACCCCGGGGCTTAGGGATTTTTTCAAAAAAATATTTTCTGCCGGTTAAGTTTTTGAGGGCTGATTTCTTGTCCTGGGATAAAAAGACTTCTGTTTTGAGTGCCAAACCTTTCAGGAGAGCATTTTCAAGCTTTTGGCACCATTTTTGAGTGAATTGCCAAAAGTCAGATTTTTGCTGAAATTGTGACCCCGGGGCTTAGGGATTTTTTCAAAAAAATATTTTCTGCCGGTTAAGTTTTTGAGGGCTGATTTCTTGTCCTGGGATAAAAAGCCTTCTGTTTCGAGTGCCAAACCTTTCAGAAGAGCATTTTCAAGTTTCTGGCACCATTTTTGAGTGAACTGCCAAAAGTCAGATTTTTGCTGAAATTGTGACCCCGGGGCTTAGGGATTTTTTCAAAAAAATATTTTCTGCCGGTTACGTTTTTGAGGGCTGATTTCTTTTCCTGTGATAAAAAGCCTTCTGTTTCGAGTGCGAAACCTTTTAGGAGAGCATTTTCAAGCTTTTGGCACCATTTTTGAGTGAATTGCCAAAAGTCAGATTTTTGCTGAAATTGTGACCCCAGGGCTTAGGGATTTTTTCAAAAAAATATTTTCTGCCGGTTAAGTTTTTGAGGGCTGATTTCTTGTCCTGTGATAAAAAGCCTTCTGTTTCGAGTGCCAAACCTTTCAGGAGAGCATTTTCAAGCTTTTGGTACCATTTTTGAGTGAATTGCCAAAAGTCAGATTTTTGCTGAAATTGTGACCCCGGGGCTTAGGGATTTTTTCAAAAAAATATTTTCTGCCGCTTAAGTTTTTGAGGGCTGATTTCTTGTCCTGGGATAAAAAGACTTCTGTTTCCATCGCCAAAGCTTTCCGGGGAGCATTTGCAACCGGTTGGCACCATTTTTGAGTGAATTGCCAAAAGTCAGATTTTTGCTGAAATTGTGACCCCGGGGCTTAGGGATTTTTTCAAAAAAATATTTTCTGCCGGTTAAGTTTTTGAGGGCTGATTTCTTGTCCTGGGATAAAAAGCCTTCTGTTTCGAGTGCCAAACCTTTCAGAAGAGCATTTTCAAGTTTCTGGCACCATTTTTGAGTGAACTGCCAAAAGTCAGATTTTTGCTGAAATTGTGACCCCGGGGCTTAGGGATTTTTTCAAAAAAATATTTTCTGCCGGTTACGTTTTTGAGGGCTGATTTCTTTTCCTGTGATAAAAAGCCTTCTGTTTCGAGTGCGAAACCTTTTAGGAGAGCATTTTCAAGCTTTTGGCACCATTTTTGAGTGAATTGCCAAAAGTCAGATTTTTGCTGAAATTGTGACCCCAGGGCTTAGGGATTTTTTCAAAAAAATATTTTCTGCCGGTTAAGTTTTTGAGGGCTGATTTCTTGTCCTGTGATAAAAAGCCTTCTGTTTCGAGTGCCAAACCTTTCAGGAGAGCATTTTCAAGCTTTTGGTACCATTTTTGAGTGAATTGCCAAAAGTCAGATTTTTGCTGAAATTGTGACCCCGGGGCTTAGGGATTTTTTCAAAAAAATATTTTCTGCCGCTTAAGTTTTTGAGGGCTGATTTCTTGTCCTGGGATAAAAAGACTTCTGTTTCCATCGCCAAAGCTTTCCGGGGAGCATTTGCAACCGGTTGGCACCATTTTTGAGTGAATTGCCAAAAGTCAGATTTTTGCTGAAATTGTGACCCCGGGGCTTAGGGATTTTTTCAAAAAAATATTTTCTGCCGCTTAAGTTTTTGAGGGCTGATTTCTTGTCCTGGGATAAAAAGCCTTCTGTTTCCATCGCCAAAGCTTTCAGGGGAGCATTTTCAAGTTTCTGGCACCATTTTTGAGTGAATTGCCAAAAGTCAGATTTTTGCTGAAATTGTGACCCCGGGGCTTAGGGATTTTTTCAAAAAAATATTTTCGGCGGTTAAGTTTTTGAGGGCTGATTTCTTGTCCTGTGATAAAAAGCCTTCTTTTTCCATCGCCAAAGCTTTCAGGAGAGCATTTTCAAGGTTTTGGCACCATTTTTGAGTGAATTGGCAAAAGTCAGATTTTTGCTGAAATTGTGACCCCGGGGCTTAGGGATTTTTTCAAAAAAATATTTTCTGCCGGTTAAGTTTTTGAGGGCTGATTTCTTGTCCTGGGATAAAAAGCCTTCTCTTTCGAGTGCCAAACCTTTCAGGAGAGCATTTTCAAGCTTTTGGCACCATTTTTGACTGAATTGGCAAAAGTCAGATTTTTGCTGAAATTGTGACCCCGGGGCTTAGGGATTTTTTCAAAAAAATATTTTCTGCCGGTTAAGTTTTTGAGGGCTGATTTCTTGTCCTGGGATAAAAAGACTTCTGTTTCCATCGCCAAAGCTTTCCGGGGAGCATTTGCAACCGGTTGGCACCATTTTTGAGTGAATTGCCAAAAGTCAGATTTTTGCTGAAATTGTGACCCCGGGGCTTAGGGATTTTTTCAAAAAAATATTTTCTGCCGGTTAAGTTTTTGAGGGCTGATTTCTTGTCCTGGGATAAAAAGCCTTCTGTTTCCATCGCCAAAGCTTTCAGGGGAGCATTTTCAAGTTTCTGGCACCATTTTTGAGTGAATTGCCAAAAGTCAGATTTTTGCTGAAATTGTGACCCCGGGGCTTAGGGATTTTTTCAAAAAAATATTTTCTGCCGGTTAAGTTTTTGAGGGCTGATTTCTTGTCCTGGGATAAAAAGCCTTCTGTTTCGAGTGCCAAACCTTTCAGAAGAGCATTTTCAAGTTTCTGGCACCATTTTTGAGTGAATTGCCAAAAGTCAGATTTTTGCTGAAATTGTGACCCCGGGGCTTAGGGATTTTTTCAAAAAAATATTTTCTGCCGGTTACGTTTTTGAGGGCTGATTTCTTTTCCTGTGATAAAAAGCCTTCTGTTTCGAGTGCGAAACCTTTTAGGAGAGCATTTTCAAGCTTTTGGCACCATTTTTGAGTGAATTGCCAAAAGTCAGATTTTTGCTGAAATTGTGACCCCAGGGCTTAGGGATTTTTTCAAAAAAATATTTTCTGCCGGTTAAGTTTTTGAGGGCTGATTTCTTGTCCTGTGATAAAAAGCCTTCTGTTTCGAGTGCCAAACCTTTCAGGAGAGCATTTTCAAGCTTTTGGTACCATTTTTGAGTGAATTGCCAAAAGTCAGATTTTTGCTGAAATTGTGACCCCGGGGCTTAGGGATTTTTTCAAAAAAATATTTTCTGCCGCTTAAGTTTTTGAGGGCTGATTTCTTGTCCTGGGATAAAAAGACTTCTGTTTCCATCGCCAAAGCTTTCCGGGGAGCATTTGCAACCGGTTGGCACCATTTTTGAGTGAATTGCCAAAAGTCAGATTTTTGCTGAAATTGTGACCCCGGGGCTTAGGGATTTTTTCAAAAAAATATTTTCTGCCGGTTAAGTTTTTGAGGGCTGATTTCTTGTCCTGGGATAAAAAGCCTTCTGTTTCCATCGCCAAAGCTTTCAGGGGAGCATTTTCAAGTTTCTGGCACCATTTTTGAGTGAATTGCCAAAAGTCAGATTTTTGCTGAAATTGTGACCCCGGGGCTTAGGGATTTTTTCAAAAAAATATTTTCGGCGGTTAAGTTTTTGAGGGCTGATTTCTTGTCCTGTGATAAAAAGACTTCTTTTTCCATCGCCAAAGCTTTCAGGAGAGCATTTTCAAGCTTTTGGCACCATTTTTGAGTGAATTGACAAAAGTCAGATTTTTGCTGAAATTGTGACCCCGGGGCTTAGGGATTTTTTCAAAAAAATATTTTCTGCCGGTTAAGTTTTTGAGGGCTGATTTCTTGTCCTGGGATAAAAAGACTTCTGTTTTGAGTGCCAAACCTTTCAGGAGAGCATTTTCAAGCTTTTGGCACCATTTTTGAGTGAATTGCCAAAAGTCAGATTTTTGCTGAAATTGTGACCCCGGGGCTTAGGGATTTTTTCAAAAAAATATTTTCTGCCGGTTAAGTTTTTGAGGGCTGATTTCTTGTCCTGGGATAAAAAGCCTTCTGTTTCGAGTGCCAAACCTTTCAGAAGAGCATTTTCAAGTTTCTGGCACCATTTTTGAGTGAATTGCCAAAAGTCAGATTTTTGCTGAAATTGTGACCCCGGGGCTTAGGGATTTTTTCAAAAAAATATTTTCTGCCGGTTAAGTTTTTGAGGGCTGATTTCTTGTCCTGTGATAAAAAGCCTTCTGTTTCGAGTGCCAAACCTTTCAGGAGAGCATTTTCAAGCTTTTGGTACCATTTTTGAGTGAATTGCCAAAAGTCAGATTTTTGCTGAAATTGTGACCCCGGGGCTTAGGGATTTTTTCAAAAAAATATTTTCTGCCGCTTAAGTTTTTGAGGGCTGATTTCTTGTCCTGGGATAAAAAGACTTCTGTTTCCATCGCCAAAGCTTTCCGGTGAGCATTTGCAACCGGTTGGCACCATTTTTGAGTGAATTGCCAAAAGTCAGATTTTTGCTGAAATTGTGACCCCGGGGCTTAGGGATTTTTTCAAAAAAATATTTTCTGCCGGTTTAGTTTTTGAGGGCTGATTTCTTGTCCTGGGATAAAAAGCCTTCTCTTTCGAGTGCCAAACCTTTCAGGAGAGCATTTTCAAGCTTTTGGCACCATTTTTGAGTGAATTGCCAAAAGTCAGATTTTTGCTGAAATTGTGACCCCGGGGCTTAGGGATTTTTTCAAAAAAATATTTTCTGCCGGTTATGTTTTTGAGGGCTGATTTCTTGTCCTGTGATAAAAAGCCTTCTTTTTCCATCGCCAAACCTTTCAGGAGAGCATTTTCAAGCTTTTGGCACCATTTTTGAGTGAATTGCCAAAAGTCAGATTTTTGCTGAAATTGTGACCCCGGGGCTTAGGGATTTTTTCAAAAAAATATTTTCTGCCGGTTAAGTTTTTGAGGGCTGATTTCTTGTCCTGGGATAAAAAGCCTTCTGTTTCCATCGCCAAAGCTTTCAGGGGAGCATTTTCAAGCTTTTGGCACCATTTTTGAGTGAATTGGCAAAAGTCAGATTTTTGCTGAAATTGTGACCCCGGGGCTTAGGGATTTTTTCAAAAAAATATTTTCTGCCGGTTAAGTTTTTGAGGGCTGATTTCTTGTCCTGGGATAAAAAGCCTTCTCTTTCGAGTGCCAAACCTTTCAGGAGAGCATTTTCAAGCTTTTGGCACCATTTTTGAGTGAATTGCCAAAAGTCAGATTTTTGCTGAAATTGTGACCCCGGGGCTTAGGGATTTTTTCAAAAAAATATTTTCTGCCGCTTAAGTTTTTGAGGGCTGATTTCTTGTCCTGTGATAAAAAGCCTTCTTTTTCCATCGCCAAAGCTTTCAGGAGAGCATTTTCAAGCTTTTGGCACCATTTTTGAGTGAATTGACAAAAGTCAGATTTTTGCTGAAATTGTGACCCCGGGGCTTAGGGATTTTTTCAAAAAATATTTTCTGCCGGTTAAGTTTTTGAGGGCTGATTTCTTGTCCTGGGATAAAAAGACTTCTGTTTTGAGTGCCAAACCTTTCAGGAGAGCATTTTCAAGCTTTTGGCACCATTTTTGAGTGAATTGCCAAAAGTCAGATTTTTGCTGAAATTGTGACCCCGGGGCTTAGGGATTTTTTCAAAAAAATATTTTCTGCCGGTTAAGTTTTTGCGGGCTGATTTCTTGTCCTGGGATAAAAAGCCTTCTGTTTCGAGTGCCAAACCTTTCAGAAGAGCATTTTCAAGTTTCTGGCACCATTTTTGAGTGAATTGCCAAAAGTCAGATTTTTGCTGAAATTGTGACCCCGGGGCTTAGGGATTTTTTCAAAAAAATATTTTCTGCCGGTTACGTTTTTGAGGGCTGATTTCTTTTCCTGTGATAAAAAGCCTTCTGTTTCGAGTGCGAAACCTTTTAGGAGAGCATTTTCAAGCTTTTGGCACGATTTTTGAGTGAATTGCCAAAAGTCAGATTTTTGCTGAAATTGTGACCCCAGGGCTTAGGGATTTTTTCAAAAAAATATTTTCTGCCGGTTAAGTTTTTGAGGGCTGATTTCTTGTCCTGTGATAAAAAGCCTTCTGTTTCGAGTGCCAAACCTTTCAGGAGAGCATTTTCAAGCTTTTGGTACCATTTTTGAGTGAATTGCCAAAAGTCAGATTTTTGCTGAAATTGTGACCCCGGGGCTTAGGGATTTTTTCAAAAAAATATTTTCTGCCGGTCAAGTTTTTGAGGGCTGATTTCTTGTCCTGGGATAAAAAGACTTCTGTTTCCATCGCCAAAGCTTTCCGGGGAGCATTTGCAACCGGTTGGCACCATTTTTGAGTGAATTGCGAAAAGTCAGATTTTTGCTGAAATTGTGACCCCGGGGCTTAGGGATTTTTTCAAAAAAATATTTTCTGCCGGTTAAGTTTTTGAGGGCTGATTTCTTGTCCTGTGATAAAAAGCCTTCTTTTTCCATCGCCAAAGCTTTCAGGAGAGCATTTTCAAGCTTTTGGCACCATTTTTGACTGAATTGACAAAAGTCAGATTTTTGCTGAAATTGTGACCCCGGGGCTTAGGGATTTTTTCAAAAAAATATTTTCTGCCGGTTAAGTTTTTGAGGGCTGATTTCTTGTCCTGGGATAAAAAGACTTCTGTTTTGAGTGCCAAACCTTTCAGGAGAGCATTTTCAAGCTTTTGGCACCATTTTTGAGTGAATTGCCAAAAGTCAGATTTTTGCTGAAATTGTGACCCCGGGGCTTAGGGATTTTTTCAAAAAAATATTTTCTGCCGGTTAAGTTTTTGAGGGCTGATTTCTTGTCCTGGGATAAAAAGCCTTCTGTTTCGAGTGCCAAACCTTTCAGAAGAGCATTTTCAAGTTTCTGGCACCATTTTTGAGTGAATTGCCAAAAGTCAGATTTTTGCTGAAATTGTGACCCCGGGGCTTAGGGATTTTTTCAAAAAAATATTTTCTGCCGGTTAAGTTTTTGAGGGCTGATTTCTTGTCCTGTGATAAAAAGCCTTCTGTTTCGAGTGCCAAACCTTTCAGGAGAGCATTTTCAAGCTTTTGGTACCATTTTTGAGTGAATTGCCAAAAGTCAGATTTTTGCTGAAATTGTGACCCCGGGGCTTAGGGATTTTTTCAAAAAAATATTTTCTGCCGCTTAAGTTTTTGAGGGCTGATTTCTTGTCCTGGGATAAAAAGACTTCTGTTTCCATCGCCAAAGCTTTCCGGTGAGCATTTGCAACCGGTTGGCACCATTTTTGAGTGAATTGCCAAAAGTCAGATTTTTGCTGAAATTGTGACCCCGGGGCTTAGGGATTTTTTCAAAAAAATATTTTCTTCCGGTTAAGTTTTTGAGGGCTGATTTCTTGTCCTGGGATAAAAAGCCTTCTGTTTCGAGTGCCAAACCTTTCAGGAGAGCATTTTCAAGCTTTTGGCACCATTTTTGAGTGAATTGCCAAAAGTCAGATTTTTGCTGAAATTGTGACCCCGGGGCTTAGGGATTTTTTCAAAAAAATATTTTCTGCCGGTTATGTTTTTGAGGGCTGATTTCTTGTCCTGTGATAAAAAGCCTTCTTTTTCCATCGCCAAACCTTTCAGGAGAGCATTTTCAAGCTTTTGGCACCATTTTTGAGTGAATTGCCAAAAGTCAGATTTTTGCTGAAATTGTGACCCCGGGGCTTAGGGATTTTTTCAAAAAAATATTTTCTGCCGGTTAAGTTTTTGAGGGCTGATTTCTTGTCCTGGGATAAAAAGCCTTCTGTTTCCATCGCCAAAGCTTTCAGGGGAGCATTTTCAAGCTTTTGGCACCATTTTTGAGTGAATTGGCAAAAGTCAGATTTTTGCTGAAATTGTGACCCCGGGGCTTAGGGATTTTTTCAAAAAAATATTTTCTGCCGGTTAAGTTTTTGAGGGCTGATTTCTTGTCCTGGGATAAAAAGCCTTCTCTTTCGAGTGCCAAACCTTTCAGGAGAGCATTTTCAAGCTTTTGGCACCATTTTTGAGTGAATTGCCAAAAGTCAGATTTTTGCTGAAATTGTGACCCCGGGGCTTAGGGATTTTTTCAAAAAAATATTTTCTGCCGCTTAAGTTTTTGAGGGCTGATTTCTTGTCCTGTGATAAAAAGCCTTCTTTTTCCATCGCCAAAGCTTTCAGGAGAGCATTTTCAAGCTTTTGGCACCATTTTTGAGTGAATTGACAAAAGTCAGATTTTTGCTGAAATTGTGACCCCGGGGCTTAGGGATTTTTTCAAAAAAATATTTTCTGCCGGTTAAGTTTTTGAGGGCTGATTTCTTGTCCTGGGATAAAAAGACTTCTGTTTTGAGTGCCAAACCTTTCAGGAGAGCATTTTCAAGCTTTTGGCACCATTTTTGAGTGAATTGCCAAAAGTCAGATTTTGGTGAAATTGTGACCCCGGGGCTTAGGGATTTTTTCAAAAAAATATTTTCTGCCGGTTAAGTTTTTGCGGGCTGATTTCTTGTCCTGGGATAAAAAGCCTTCTGTTTCGAGTGCCAAACCTTTCAGAAGAGCATTTTCAAGTTTCTGGCACCATTTTTGAGTGAATTGCCAAAAGTCAGATTTTTGCTGAAATTGTGACCCCGGGGCTTAGGGATTTTTTCAAAAAAATATTTTCTGCCGGTTACGTTTTTGAGGGCTGATTTCTTTTCCTGTGATAAAAAGCCTTCTGTTTCGAGTGCGAAACCTTTTAGGAGAGCATTTTCAAGCTTTTGGCACGATTTTTGAGTGAATTGCCAAAAGTCAGATTTTTGCTGAAATTGTGACCCCAGGGCTTAGGGATTTTTTCAAAAAAATATTTTCTGCCGGTTAAGTTTTTGAGGGCTGATTTCTTGTCCTGTGATAAAAAGCCTTCTGTTTCGAGTGCCAAACCTTTCAGGAGAGCATTTTCAAGCTTTTGGTACCATTTTTGAGTGAATTGCCAAAAGTCAGATTTTTGCTGAAATTGTGACCCCGGGGCTTAGGGATTTTTTCAAAAAAATATTTTCTGCCGGTCAAGTTTTTGAGGGCTGATTTCTTGTCCTGGGATAAAAAGACTTCTGTTTCCATCGCCAAAGCTTTCCGGGGAGCATTTGCAACCGGTTGGCACCATTTTTGAGTGAATTGCGAAAAGTCAGATTTTTGCTGAAATTGTGACCCCGGGGCTTAGGGATTTTTTCAAAAAAATATTTTCTGCCGGTTAAGTTTTTGAGGGCTGATTTCTTGTCCTGTGATAAAAAGCCTTCTTTTTCCATCGCCAAAGCTTTCAGGAGAGCATTTTCAAGCTTTTGGCACCATTTTTGACTGAATTGACAAAAGTCAGATTTTTGCTGAAATTGTGACCCCGGGGCTTAGGGATTTTTTCAAAAAATATTTTCTGCCGCTTAAGTTTTTGAGGGCTGATTTCTTGTCCTGGGATAAAAAGCCTTCTGTTTCGAGTGCCAAACCTTTCAGGAGAGCATTTTCAAGCTTTTGGCACCATTTTTGAGTGAATTGCCAAAAGTCAGATTTTTGCTGAAATTGTGACCCCGGGGCTTAGGGATTTTTTCAAAAAAATATTTTCTGCCGGTTATGTTTTTGAGGGCTGATTTCTTGTCCTGTGATAAAAAGCCTTCTTTTTCCATCGCCAAACCTTTCAGGAGAGCATTTTCAAGCTTTTGGCACCATTTTTGAGTGAATTGCCAAAAGTCAGATTTTTGCTGAAATTGTGACCCCGGGGCTTAGGGATTTTTTCAAAAAAATATTTTCTGCCGGTTAAGTTTTTGAGGGCTGATTTCTTGTCCTGGGATAAAAAGCCTTCTGTTTCCATCGCCAAAGCTTTCAGGGGAGCATTTTCAAGCTTTTGGCACCATTTTTGAGTGAATTGGCAAAAGTCAGATTTTTGCTGAAATTGTGACCCCGGGGCTTAGGGATTTTTTCAAAAAAATATTTTCTGCCGGTTAAGTTTTTGAGGGCTGATTTCTTGTCCTGGGATAAAAAGCCTTCTCTTTCGAGTGCCAAACCTTTCAGGAGAGCATTTTCAAGCTTTTGGTACCATTTTTGAGTGAATTGCCAAAAGTCAGATTTTTGCTGAAATTGTGACCCCGGGGCTTAGGGATTTTTTCAAAAAAATATTTTCTGCCGCTTAAGTTTTTGAGGGCTGATTTCTTGTCCTGTGATAAAAAGCCTTCTTTTTCCATCGCCAAAGCTTTCAGGAGAGCATTTTCAAGCTTTTGGCACCATTTTTGAGTGAATTGACAAAAGTCAGATTTTTGCTGAAATTGTGACCCCGGGGCTTAGGGATTTTTTCAAAAAAATATTTTCTGCCGCTTAAGTTTTTGAGGGCTGATTTCTTGTCCTGGGATAAAAAGACTTCTGTTTTGAGTGCCAAACCTTTCAGGAGAGCATTTTCAAGTTTCTGGCACCATTTTTGAGTGAATTGCCAAAAGTCAGATTTTTGCTGAAATTGTGACCCCGGGGCTTAGGGATTTTTTCAAAAAAATATTTTCTGCCGGTTACGTTTTTGAGGGCTGATTTCTTTTCCTGTGATAAAAAGCCTTCTGTTTCGAGTGCGAAACCTTTTAGGAGAGCATTTTCAAGCTTTTGGCACCATTTTTGAGTGAATTGCCAAAAGTCAGATTTTTGCTGAAATTGTGACCCCAGGGCTTAGGGATTTTTTCAAAAAATATTTTCTGCCGGTTAAGTTTTTGAGGGCTGATTTCTTTTCCTGTGATAAAAAGCCTTCTGTTTCGAGTGCCAAACCTTTTAGGAGAGCATTTTCAAGCTTTTGGTACCATTTTTGAGTGAATTGCCAAAAGTCAGATTTTTGCTGAAATTGTGACCCCGGGGCTTAGGGATTTTTTCAAAAAATATTTTCTGCCGGTCAAGTTTTTGAG
The DNA here is from genome assembly GCF_964188305.1 of Podarcis bocagei. Classification (NCBI taxonomy): domain Eukaryota; kingdom Metazoa; phylum Chordata; class Lepidosauria; order Squamata; family Lacertidae; genus Podarcis; species Podarcis bocagei. The sequence continues at coordinate 14,140,111 of NC_138138.1, read as the reverse complement.
GGCTGATTTCTTGTCCTGGGATAAAAAGACTTCTGTTTCCATCGCCAAAGCTTTCCGGGGAGCATTTGCAACCGGTTGGCACCATTTTTGAGTGAATTGCCAAAAGTCAGATTTTTGCTGAAATTGTGACCCCGGGGCTTAGGATTTTTCAAAAAAATATTTTCTGCCGGTTAAGTTTTTGAGGGCTGATTTCTTGTCCTGTGATAAAAAGCCTTCTTTTTTCCATCGCCAAAGCTTTCAGGAGAGCATTTTCAAGCTTTTGGCACCATTTTTGACTGAATTGACAAAAGTCAGATTTTTGCTGAAATTGTGACCCCGGGCTTAGGGATTTTTTCAAAAAAATATTTTCTGCCGCTTAAGTTTTTGAGGGCTGATTTCTTGTCCTGGGATAAAAAGACTTCTGTTTCCATCGCCAAAGCTTTCCGGGGAGCATTTGCAACCGGTTGGCACCATTTTGAGTGAATTGCCAAAAGTCAGATTTTTGCTGAAATTGTGACCCGGGGCTTAGGGATTTTTTCAAAAAAAATATTTTCTTCCGGTTAAGTTTTTGAGGGCTGATTTCTTGTCCTGGGATAAAAAGCCTTCTGTTTCGAGTGCCAAACCTTTCAGGAGAGCATTTTCAAGCTTTTGGCACCATTTTTGAGTGAATTGCCAAAAGTCAGATTTTTGCTGAAATTGTGACCCCGGGGCTTAGGGATTTTTTCAAAAAATATTTTCTGCCGGTTATGTTTTTGAGGGCTGATTTCTTGTCCTGTGATAAAAAGCCTTCTTTTTCCATCGCCAAACCTTTCAGGAGAGCATTTTCAAGCTTTTGGCACCATTTTTGAGTGAATTGCCAAAAGTCAGATTTTTGCTGAAATTGTGACCCCGGGGCTTAGGGATTTTTCAAAAAAATATTTTCTGCCGGTTAAGTTTTTGAGGGCTGATTTCTTGTCCTGGGATAAAAAGCCTTCTGTTTCCATCGCCAAAGCTTTCAGGGGAGCATTTTCAAGTTTCTGGCACCATTTTTGAGTGAATTGCCAAAAGTCAGATTTTGCTGAAATTGTGACCCCGGGCTTAGGGATTTTTTCAAAAAAATATTTTCGGCGGTTAAGTTTTTGAGGGCTGATTTCTTGTCCTGTGATAAAAAGCCTTCTTTCTCCATCGCCAAAGCTTTCAGGAGAGCATATTCAAGCTTTTGGCACCATTTTTGAGTGAATTGACAAAAGTCAGATTTTTGCTGAAATTGTGACCCCGGGGCTTAGGGATTTTTCAAAAAATATTTTCTGCCGCTTAAGTTTTTGAGGGCTGATTTCTTGTCCTGGGATAAAAAGACTTCTGTTTCCATCGCCAAAGCTTTCCGGGGAGCATTTGCAACCGGTTGGCACCATTTTTGAGTGAATTGCCAAAAGTCAGATTTTGCTGAAATTGTGACCCCGGGGCTTAGGGATTTTTTCAAAAAAATATTTTCTTCCGGTTAAGTTTTTGAGGGCTGATTTCTTGTCCTGGGATAAAAAGCCTTCTGTTTCGAGTGCCAAACCTTTCAGGAGAGCATTTTCAAGCTTTTGGCACCATTTTTGAGTGAATTGCCAAAAGTCAGATTTTGGCTGAAATTGTGACCCCGGGGCTTAGGGATTTTTTCAAAAAAATATTTTCTGCCGGTTATGTTTTTGAGGGCTGATTTCTTGTCCTGTGATAAAAAGCCTTCTTTTTCCATCGCCAAACCTTCAGGAGAGCATTTTCAAGCTTTTGGCACCATTTTTGAGTGAATTGGCAAAAGTCAGATTTTTGCTGAAATTGTGACCCCGGGGCTTAGGGATTTTTTCAAAAAAATATTTTCTGCCGGTTAAGTTTTTGAGGGCTGATTTCTTGCCCTGGGATAAAAAGCCTTCTGTTTCCATCGCCAAAGCTTTCAGGGGAGCATTTTCAAGTTTCTGGCACCATTTTTGAGTGAATTGCCAAAAGTCAGATTTTTGCTGAAATTGTGACCCCGGGGCTTAGGGATTTTTTCAAAAAAATATTTTCGGCGGTTAAGTTTTTGAGGGCTGATTTCTTGTCCTGTGATAAAAAGCCTTCTTTTTCCATCGCCAAAGCTTTCAGGAGAGCATTTTCATGCTTTTGGCACCATTTTTGAGTGAATTGGCAAAAGTCAGATTTTTGCTGAAATTGTGACCCCGGGGCTTAGGGATTTTTTCAAAAAAATATTTTCTGCCGGTTAAGTTTTTGAGGGCTGATTTCTTGTCCTGGGATAAAAAGCCTTCTCTTTCGAGTGCCAAACCTTTCAGGAGAGCATTTTCAAGCTTTTGGTACCATTTTTGAGTGAATTGCCAAAAGTCAGATTTTTGCTGAAATTGTGACCCCGGGGCTTAGGGATTTTTTCAAAAAAATATTTTCTGCCGCTTAAGTTTTTGAGGGCTGATTTCTTGTCCTGGGATAAAAAGACTTCTGTTTCAATCGCCAAAGCTTTCAGGGGAGCATTTGCAACCGGTTGGCACCATTTTTGAGTGAATTGCCAAAAGTCAGATTTTTGCTGAAATTGTGACCCCGGGGCTTAGGGATTTTTTCAAAAAAATATTTTCTGCCGGTTAAGTTTTTGAGGGCTGATTTCTTGTCCTGGGATAAAAAGCCTTCTGTTTTGAGTGCCAAACCTTTCAGGAGAGCATTTTCAAGCTTTTGGCACCATTTTTGAGTGAATTGCCAAAAGTCAGATTTTTGCTGAAATTGTGACCCCGGGGCTTAGGGATTTTTTCAAAAAAATATTTTCTGCCGGTTACGTTTTTGAGGGCTGATTTCTTTTCCTGTGATAAAAAGCCTTCTGTTTCGAGTGCGAAACCTTTTAGGAGAGCATTTTCAAGCTTTTGGCACCATTTTTGAGTGAATTGCCAAAAGTCAGATTTTTGCTGAAATTGTGACCCCAGGGCTTAGGGATTTTTTCAAAAAAATATTTTCTGCCGGTTAAGTTTTTGAGGGCTGATTTCTTGTCCTGTGATAAAAAGCCTTCTGTTTCGAGTGCCAAACCTTTCAGGAGAGCATTTTCAAGCTTTTGGTACCATTTTTGAGTGAATTGCCAAAAGTCAGATTTTTGCTGAAATTGTGACCCCGGGGCTTAGGGATTTTTTCAAAAAAATATTTTCTGCCGCTTAAGTTTTTGAGGGCTGATTTCTTGTCCTGGGATAAAAAGACTTCTGTTTCCATCGCCAAAGCTTTCCGGGGAGCATTTGCAACCGGTTGGCACCATTTTTGAGTGAATTGTACCCTCGTACCTACGGGACCGCCTCTCCTGGTATGCCCCACAGAGAAATCTACGGTCTGCAAATAATAACATCCTCAAGGTCCCAGGCCTCAGAGAGGTTAGGCTGGCCTCAACTAGAGCCAGGGCCTTCTCGGCTGCAGCTCCAAACTGGTGGAATGCTCTGTCAAAAGAGACTAGGGCCCTGCGGGACCTGACATCTTTCCGCAGGGCCTGCAAGACAGAGTTGTTCCGCCAGGCCTTTGGTCAGGGCGCAGCCTGACTCCCTCCTCTGGCAACCTACACATAATTCTGCTTAATTGGTTGCCATCAATTTGATTTAATTAATTTTTATAATGAAATATTTTTAGATTGTGTGATTATTTTACTGATTATTTGATTGTTGTTAGCCGCCCTGAGCCCGGCTTTGGCTGGGGAGGGCGGGATATAAATAAAATTTATTATTATTATTATTATTAATTGCCAAAAGTCAGATTTTTGCTGAAATTGTGACCCCGGGGCTTAGGGATTTTTTCAAAAAAATATTTTCTGCCGGTTAAGTTTTTGAGGGCTGATTTCTTGTCCTGGGATAAAAAGCCTTCTGTTTCCATCGCCAAAGCTTTCAGGGGAGCATTTTCAAGTTTCTGGCACCATTTTTGAGTGAATTGCCAAAAGTCAGATTTTTGCTGAAATTGTGACCCCGGGGCTTAGGGATTTTTTCAAAAAAATATTTTCGGCGGTTAAGTTTTTGAGGGCTGATTTCTTGTCCTGTGATAAAAAGCCTTCTTTTTCCATCGCCAAAGCTTTCAGGAGAGCATTTTCAAGCTTTTGGCACCATTTTTGAGTGAATTGACAAAAGTCAGATTTTTGCTGAAATTGTGACCCCGGGGCTTAGGGATTTTTTCAAAAAAATATTTTCTGCCGGTTAAGTTTTTGAGGGCTGATTTCTTGTCCTGGGATAAAAAGACTTCTGTTTTGAGTGCCAAACCTTTCAGGAGAGCATTTTCAAGCTTTTGGCACCATTTTTGAGTGAATTGACAAAAGTCAGATTTTTGCTGAAATTGTGACCCCGGGGCTTAGGGATTTTTTCAAAAAAATATTTTCTGCCGGTTAAGTTTTTGCGGGCTGATTTCTTGTCCTGGGATAAAAAGCCTTCTGTTTCGAGTGCCAAACCTTTCAGAAGAGCATTTTCAAGTTTCTGGCACCATTTTTGAGTGAATTGCCAAAAGTCAGATTTTTGCTGAAATTGTGACCCCGGGGCTTAGGGATTTTTTCAAAAAAATATTTTCTGCCGGTTACGTTTTTGAGGGCTGATTTCTTTTCCTGTGATAAAAAGCCTTCTGTTTCGAGTGCGAAACCTTTTAGGAGAGCATTTTCAAGCTTTTGGCACCATTTTTGAGTGAATTGCCAAAAGTCAGATTTTTGCTGAAATTGTGACCCCAGGGCTTAGGGATTTTTTCAAAAAAATATTTTCTGCCGGTTAAGTTTTTGAGGGCTGATTTCTTGTCCTGGGATAAAAAGCCTTCTCTTTGGAGTGCCAAACCTTTCAGGGGAGCATTTTCAAGCATTTGGTACCATTTTTGAGTGAATTGCCAAAAGTCAGATTTTTGCTGAAATTGTGACCCCGGGGCTTAGGGATTTTTTCAAAAAAATATTTTCTGCCGGTTAAGTTTTTGAGGGCTGATTTCTTGTCCTGGGATAAAAAGACTTCTGTTTCAATCGCCAAAGCTTTCAGGGGAGCATTTGCAACCGGTTGGCACCATTTTTGAGTGAATTGCCAAAAGTCAGATTTTTGCTGAAATTGTGACCCCGGGGCTTAGGGATTTTTTCAAAAAAATATTTTCTGCCGGTTAAGTTTTTGAGGGCTGATTTCTTGTCCTGGGATAAAAAGCCTTCTGTTTTGAGTGCCAAACCTTTCAGGAGAGCATTTTCAAGCTTTTGGCACCATTTTTGAGTGAATTGCCAAAAGTCAGATTTTTGCTGAAATTGTGACCCCGGGGCTTAGGGATTTTTTCAAAAAAATATTTTCTGCCGGTTACGTTTTTGAGGGCTGATTTCTTTTCCTGTGATAAAAAGCCTTCTGTTTCGAGTGCGAAACCTTTTAGGAGAGCATTTTCAAGCTTTTGGCACCATTTTTGAGTGAATTGCCAAAAGTCAGATTTTTGCTGAAATTGTGACCCCAGGGCTTAGGGATTTTTTCAAAAAAATATTTTCTGCCGGTTAAGTTTTTGAGGGCTGATTTCTTGTCCTGTGATAAAAAGCCTTCTGTTTCGAGTTCCAAACCTTTCAGGAGAGCATTTTCAAGCTTTTGGTACCATTTTTGAGTGAATTGCCAAAAGTCAGATTTTTGCTGAAATTGTGACCCCGGGGCTTAGGGATTTTTTCAAAAAAATATTTTCTGCCGCTTAAGTTTTTGAGGGCTGATTTCTTGTCCTGGGATAAAAAGACTTCTGTTTCCATCGCCAAAGCTTTCCGGGGAGCATTTGCAACCGGTTGGCACCATTTTTGAGTGAATTGCCAAAAGTCAGATTTTTGCTGAAATTGTGACCCCGGGGCTTAGGGATTTTTTCAAAAAAATATTTTCTGCCGGTTAAGTTTTTGAGGGCTGATTTCTTGTCCTGGGATAAAAAGCCTTCTGTTTCCATCGCCAAAGCTTTCAGGGGAGCATTTTCAAGTTTCTGGCACCATTTTTGAGTGAATTGCCAAAAGTCAGATTTTTGCTGAAATTGTGACCCCGGGGCTTAGGGATTTTTTCAAAAAAATATTTTCGGCGGTTAAGTTTTTGAGGGCTGATTTCTTGTCCTGTGATAAAAGCCTTCTTTTTCCATCGCCAAAGCTTTCAGGAGAGCATTTTCAAGCTTTTGGCACCATTTTTGAGTGAATTGACAAAAGTCAGATTTTTGCTGAAATTGTGACCCCGGGGCTTAGGGATTTTTTCAAAAAAATATTTTCTGCCGGTTAAGTTTTTGAGGGCTGATTTCTTGTCCTGGGATAAAAAGACTTCTGTTTTGAGTGCCAAACCTTTCAGGAGAGCATTTTCAAGCTTTTGGCACCATTTTTGAGTGAATTGCCAAAAGTCAGATTTTTGCTGAAATTGTGACCCCGGGGCTTAGGGATTTTTTCAAAAAAATATTTTCTGCCGGTTAAGTTTTTGCGGGCTGATTTCTTGTCCTGGGATAAAAAGCCTTCTGTTTCGAGTGCCAAACCTTTCAGAAGAGCATTTTCAAGTTTCTGGCACCATTTTTGAGTGAATTGCCAAAAGTCAGATTTTTGCTGAAATTGTGACCCCGGGGCTTAGGGATTTTGTCAAAAAAATATTTTCTGCCGGTTAAGTTTTTGAGGGCTGATTTCTTGTCCTGGGATAAAAAGACTTCTGTTTCAATCGCCAAAGCTTTCAGGGGAGCATTTGCAACCGGTTGGCACCATTTTTGAGTGAATTGCCAAAAGTCAGATTTTTGCTGAAATTGTGACCCCGGGGCTTAGGGATTTTTTCAAAAAAATATTTTCTGCCGGTTAAGTTTTTGAGGGCTGATTTCTTGTCCTGGGATAAAAAGCCTTCTGTTTTGAGTGCCAAACCTTTCAGGAGAGCATTTTCAAGCTTTTGGCACCATTTTTGAGTGAATTGCCAAAAGTCAGATTTTTGCTGAAATTGTGACCCCGGGGCTTAGGGATTTTTTCAAAAAAATATTTTCTGCCGGTTACGTTTTTGAGGGCTGATTTCTTTTCCTGTGATAAAAAGCCTTCTGTTTCGAGTGCGAAACCTTTTAGGAGAGCATTTTCAAGCTTTTGGCACCATTTTTGAGTGAATTGCCAAAAGTCAGATTTTTGCTGAAATTGTGACCCCAGGGCTTAGGGATTTTTTCAAAAAAATATTTTCTGCCGGTTAAGTTTTTGAGGGCTGATTTCTTGTCCTGTGATAAAAAGCCTTCTGTTTCGAGTGCCAAACCTTTCAGGAGAGCATTTTCAAGCTTTTGGTACCATTTTTGAGTGAATTGCCAAAAGTCAGATTTTTGCTGAAATTGTGACCCCGGGGCTTAGGGATTTTTTCAAAAAAATATTTTCTGCCGCTTAAGTTTTTGAGGGCTGATTTCTTGTCCTGGGATAAAAAGACTTCTGTTTCCATCGCCAAAGCTTTCCGGGGAGCATTTGCAACCGGTTGGCACCATTTTTGAGTGAATTGCCAAAAGTCAGATTTTTGCTGAAATTGTGACCCCGGGGCTTAGGGATTTTTTCAAAAAAATATTTTCTGCCGGTTAAGTTTTTGAGGGCTGATTTCTTGTCCTGGGATAAAAAGCCTTCTGTTTCCATCGCCAAAGCTTTCAGGGGAGCATTTTCAAGTTTCTGGCACCATTTTTGAGTGAATTGCCCAAAGTCAGATTTTTGCTGAAATTGTGACCCCGGGGCTTAGGGATTTTTTCAAAAAAATATTTTCGGCGGTTAAGTTTTTGAGGGCTGATTTCTTGTCCTGTGATAAAAAGCCTTCTTTTTCCATCGCCAAAGCTTTCAGGAGAGCATTTTCAAGCTTTTGGCACCATTTTTGAGTGAATTGACAAAAGTCAGATTTTTGCTGAAATTGTGACCCCGGGGCTTAGGGATTTTTTCAAAAAAATATTTTCTGCCGGTTAAGTTTTTGAGGGCTGATTTCTTGTCCTGGGATAAAAAGACTTCTGTTTTGAGTGCCAAACCTTTCAGGAGAGCATTTTCAAGCTTTTGGCACCATTTTTGAGTGAATTGACAAAAGTCAGATTTTTGCTGAAATTGTGACCCCGGGGCTTAGGGATTTTTTCAAAAAAATATTTTCTGCCGGTTAAGTTTTTGCGGGCTGATTTCTTGTCCTGGGATAAAAAGCCTTCTGTTTCGAGTGCCAAACCTTTCAGAAGAGCATTTTCAAGTTTCTGGCACCATTTTTGAGTGAATTGCCAAAAGTCAGATTTTTGCTGAAATTGTGACCCCGGGGCTTAGGGATTTTTTCAAAAAAATATTTTCTGCCGGTTACGTTTTTGAGGGCTGATTTCTTTTCCTGTGATAAAAAGCCTTCTGTTTCGAGTGCGAAACCTTTTAGGAGAGCATTTTCAAGCTTTTGGCACCATTTTTGAGTGAATTGCCAAAAGTCAGATTTTTGCTGAAATTGTGACCCCAGGGCTTAGGGATTTTTTCAAAAAAATATTTTCTGCCGGTTAAGTTTTTGAGGGCTGATTTCTTGTCCTGTGATAAAAAGCCTTCTGTTTCGAGTGCCAAACCTTTCAGGAGAGCATTTTCAGGCTTTTGGTACCATTTTTGAGTGAATTGCCAAAAGTCAGATTTTTGCTGAAATTGTGACCCCGGGGCTTAGGGATTTTTTCAAAAAAATATTTTCTGCCGGTCAAGTTTTTGAGGGCTGATTTCTTGTCCTGGGATAAAAAGACTTCTGTTTCCATCGCCAAAGCTTTCCGGGGAGCATTTGCAACCGGTTGGCACCATTTTTGAGTGAATTGCCAAAAGTCAGATTTTTGCTGAAATTGTGACCCCGGGGCTTAGGGATTTTTTCAAAAAAATATTTTCTTCCGGTTAAGTTTTTGAGGGCTGATTTCTTTTCCTGTGATAAAAAGCCTTCTGTTTCGAGTGCGAAACCTTTTAGGAGAGCATTTTCAAGCTTTTGGCACCATTTTTGAGTGAATTGCCAAAAGTCAGATTTTTGCTGAAATTGTGACCCCGGGGCTTAGGGATTTTTTCAAAAAAATATTTTCTGCCGGTTAAGTTTTTGAGGGCTGATTTCTTGTCCTGGGATAAAAAGCCTTCTGTTTCCATCGCCAAAGCTTTCAGGGGAGCATTTTCAAGTTTCTGGCACCATTTTTGAGTGAATTGCCAAAAGTCAGATTTTTGCTGAAATTGTGACCCCGGGGCTTAGGGATTTTTTCAAAAAAATATTTTCGGCGGTTAAGTTTTTGAGGGCTGATTTCTTGTCCTGTGATAAAAAGCCTTCTTTTTCCATCGCCAAAGCTTTCAGGAGAGCATTTTCAAGCTTTTGGCACCATTTTTGAGTGAATTGGCAAAAGTCAGATTTTTGCTGAAATTGTGACCCCGGGGCTTAGGGATTTTTTCAAAAAAATATTTTCTGCCGGTTAAGTTTTTGAGGGCTGATTTCTTGTCCTGGGATAAAAAGCCTTCTCTTTCGAGTGCCAAACCTTTCAGGAGAGCATTTTCAAGCTTTTGGTACCATTTTTGAGTGAATTGCCAAAAGTCAGATTTTTGCTGAAATTGTGACCCCGGGGCTTAGGGATTTTTTCAAAAAAATATTTTCTGCCGGTTAAGTTTTTGAGGGCTGATTTCTTGTCCTGGGATAAAAAGACTTCTGTTTCCATCGCCAAAGCTTTCCGGGGAGCATTTGCAACCGGTTGGCACCATTTTTGAGTGAATTGCCAAAAGTCAGATTTTTGCTGAAATTGTGACCCCGGGGCTTAGGGATTTTTTCAAAAAAATATTTTCTTCCGGTTAAGTTTTTGAGGGCTGATTTCTTTTCCTGTGATAAAAAGCCTTCTGTTTCGAGTGCGAAACCTTTTAGGAGAGCATTTTCAAGCTTTTGGCACCATTTTTGAGTGAATTGCCAAAAGTCAGATTTTTGCTGAAATTGTGACCCCAGGGCTTAGGGATTTTTTCAAAAAAATATTTTCTGCCGGTTAAGTTTTTGAGGGCTGATTTCTTGTCCTGTGATAAAAAGCCTTCTTTTTCCATCGCCAAAGCTTTCAGGAGAGCATTTTCAAGCTTTTGGCACCATTTTTGAGTGAATTGACAAAAGTCAGATTTTTGCTGAAATTGTGACCCCGGGGCTTAGGGATTTTTTCAAAAAAATATTTTCTGCCGCTTAAGTTTTTGAGGGCTGATTTCTTGTCCTGGGATAAAAAGACTTCTGTTTTGAGTGCCAAACCTTTCAGGAGAGCATTTTCAAGCTTTTGGCACCATTTTTGAGTGAATTGCCAAAAGTCAGATTTTTGCTGAAATTGTGACCCCGGGGCTTAGGGATTTTTTCAAAAAAATATTTTCTGCCGGTTAAGTTTTTGCGGGCTGATTTCTTGTCCTGGGATAAAAAGCCTTCTGTTTCGAGTGCCAAACCTTTCAGAAGAGCATTTTCAAGTTTCTGGCACCATTTTTGAGTGAATTGCCAAAAGTCAGATTTTTGCTGAAATTGTGACCCCGGGGCTTAGGGATTTTTTCAAAAAAATATTTTCTGCCGGTTACGTTTTTGAGGGCTGATTTCTTGTCCTGGGATAAAAAGCCTTCTGTTTCGAGTTCCAAACCTTTCAGAATAGCATTTTCAAGCTTTTGGCACCATTTTTGAGTGAATTGCCAAAAGTCAGATTTTTGCTGAAATTGTGACCCCAGGGCTTAGGGATTTTTTCAAAAAAATATTTTCTGCCGGTTAAGTTTTTGAGGGCTGATTTCTTGTCCTGTGATAAAAAGCCTTCTGTTTCGAGTGCCAAACCTTTCAGGAGAGCATTTTCAAGCTTTTGGTACCATTTTTGAGTGAATTGCCAAAAGTCAGATTTTTGCTGAAATTGTGACCCCGGGGCTTAGGGATTTTTTCAAAAAAATATTTTCTGCCGGTCAAGTTTTTGAGGGCTGATTTCTTGTCCTGGGATAAAAAGACTTCTGTTTCCATCGCCAAAGCTTTCCGGGGAGCATTTGCAACCGGTTGGCACCATTTATGAGTGAATTGCCCAAAGTCAGATTTTTGCTGAAATTGTGACCCCGGGGCTTAGGGATTTTTTCAAAAAAATATTTTCTGCCGGTTAAGTTTTTGAGGGCTGATTTCTTGTCCTGTGATAAAAAGCCTTCTTTTTCCATCGCCAAAGCTTTCAGGAGAGCATTTTCAAGCTTTTGGCACCATTTTTGAGTGAATTGACAAAAGTCAGATTTTTGCTGAAATTGTGACCCCGGGGCTTAGGGATTTTTTCAAAAAAATATTTTCTGCCGCTTAAGTTTTTGAGGGCTGATTTCTTGTCCTGGGATAAAAAGACTTCTGTTTCCATCGCCAAAGCTTTCCGGGGAGCATTTGCAACCGGTTGGCACCATTTTTGAGTGAATTGCCAAAAGTCAGATTTTTGCTGAAATTGTGACCCCGGGGCTTAGGGATTTTTTCAAAAAAATATTTTCTTCCGGTTAAGTTTTTGAGGGATGATTTCTTGTCCTGGGATAAAAAGCCTTCTGTTTCGAGTGCCAAACCTTTCAGGAGAGCATTTTCAAGCTTTTGGCACCATTTTTGAGTGAATTGCCAAAAGTCAGATTTTTGCTGAAATTGTGACCCCGGGGCTTAGGGATTTTTTCAAAAAAATATTTTCTGCCGGTTATGTTTTTGAGGGCTGATTTCTTGTCCTGTGATAAAAAGCCTTCTTTTTCCATCGCCAAACCTTTCAGGAGAGCATTTTCAAGCTTTTGGCACCATTTTTGAGTGAATTGCCAAAAGTCAGATTTTTGCTGAAATTGTGACCCCGGGGCTTAGGGATTTTTTCAAAAAAATATTTTCTGCCGGTTAAGTTTTTGAGGGCTGATTTCTTGTCCTGGGATAAAAAGCCTTCTGTTTCCATCGCCAAAGCTTTCAGGGGAGCATTTTCAAGTTTCTGGCACCATTTTTGAGTGAATTGCCAAAAGTCAGATTTTTGCTGAAATTGTGACCCCGGGGCTTAGGGATTTTTTCGAAAAAAATATTTTCGGCGGTTAAGTTTTTGAGGGCTGATTTCTTGTCCTGTGATAAAAAGCCTTCTTTTTCCATCGCCAAAGCTTTCAGGAGAGCATTTTCAAGCTTTTGGCACCATTTTTGAGTGAATTGGCAAAAGTCAGATTTTTGCTGAAATTGTGACCCCGGGGCTTAGGGATTTTTTCAAAAAAATATTTTCTGCCGGTTAAGTTTTTGAGGGCTGATTTCTTGTCCTGGGATAAAAAGTCTTCTCTTTCGAGTGCCAAACCTTTCAGGAGAGCATTTTCAAGCTTTTGGTACCATTTTTGAGTGAATTGCCAAAAGTCAGATTTTTGCTGAAATTGTGACCCCGGGGCTTAGGGATTTTTTCAAAAAAATATTTTCTGCCGCTTAAGTTTTTGAGGGCTGATTTCTTGTCCTGGGATAAAAAGACTTCTGTTTCCATCGCCAAAGCTTTCCGGGGAGCATTTGCAACCGGTTGGCACCATTTTTGAGTGAATTGCCAAAAGTCAGATTTTTGCTGAAATTGTGACCCCGGGGCTTAGGGATTTTTTCAAAAAAATATTTTCTTCCGGTTAAGTTTTTGAGGGCTGATTTCTTGTCCTGGGATAAAAAGCCTTCTGTTTCGAGTGCCAAACCTTTCAGGAGAGCATTTTCAAGCTTTTGGCACCATTTTTGAGTGAATTGCCAAAAGTCAGATTTTTGCTGAAATTGTGACCCCGGGGCTTAGGGATTTTTTCAAAAAAATATTTTCTGCCGGTTATGTTTTTGAGGGCTGATTTCTTGTCCTGTGATAAAAAGCCTTCTTTTTCCATCGCCAAACCTTTCAGGAGAGCATTTTCAAGCTTTTGGCACCATTTTTGAGTGAATTGCCAAAAGTCAGATTTTTGCTGAAATTGTGACCCCGGGGCTTAGGGATTTTTTCAAAAAAATATTTTCTGCCGGTTAAGTTTTTGAGGGCTGATTTCTTGTCCTGGGATAAAAAGACTTCTGTTTCAATCGCCAAAGCTTTCAGGGGAGCATTTGCAACCGGTTGGCACCATTTTTGAGTGAATTGCCAAAAGTCAGATTTTTGCTGAAATTGTGACCCCGGGGCTTAGGGATTTTTTCAAAAAAATATTTTCTGCCGGTTAAGTTTTTGAGGGCTGATTTCTTGTCCTGGGATAAAAAGCCTTCTGTTTTGAGTGCCAAACCTTTCAGGAGAGCATTTTCAAGCTTTTGGCACCATTTTTGAGTGAATTGCCAAAAGTCAGATTTTTGCTGAAATTGTGACCCCGGGGCTTAGGGATTTTTTCAAAAAAATATTTTCTGCCGGTTACGTTTTTGAGGGCTGATTTCTTTTCCTGTGATAAAAAGCCTTCTGTTTCGAGTGCGAAACCTTTTAGGAGAGCATTTTCAAGCTTTTGGCACCATTTTTGAGTGAATTGCCAAAAGTCAGATTTTTGCTGAAATTGTGACCCCAGGGCTTAGGGATTTTTTCAAAAAAATATTTTCTGCCGGTTATGTTTTTGAGGGCTGATTTCTTGTCCTGTGATAAAAAGCCTTCTTTTTCCATCGCCAAACCTTTCAGGAGAGCATTTTCAAGCTTTTGGCACCATTTTTGAGTGAATTGCCAAAAGTCAGATTTTTGCTGAAATTGTGACCCCGGGGCTTAGGGATTTTTTCAAAAAAATATTTTCTGCCGGTTAAGTTTTTGAGGGCTGATTTCTTGTCCTGGGATAAAAAGCCTTCTGTTTCGAGTGCCAAACCTTTCAGGAGAGCATTTTCAAGCTTTTGGCACCATTTTTGAGTGAATTGCCAAAAGTCAGATTTTTGCTGAAATTGTGACCCCGGGGCTTAGGGATTTTTTCAAAAAAATATTTTCGGCGGTTAAGTTTTTGAGGGCTGATTTCTTGTCCTGTGATAAAAAGCCTTCTTTTTCCATCGCCAAAGCTTTCAGGAGAGCATTTTCAAGCTTTTGGCACCATTTTTGAGTGAATTGGCAAAAGTCAGATTTTTGCTGAAATTGTGACCCCGGGGCTTAGGGATTTTTTTCAAAAAAATATTTTCTGCCGGTTAAGTTTTTGAGGGCTGATTTCTTGTCCTGGGATAAAAAGCCTTCTCTTTCGAGTGCCAAACCTTTCAGGAGAGCATTTTCAAGCTTTTGGTACCATTTTTGAGTGAATTGCCAAAAGTCAGATTTTTGCTGAAATTGTGACCCCGGGGCTTAGGGATTTTTTCAAAAAAATATTTTCTGCCGGTTAAGTTTTTGAGGGCTGATTTCTTGTCCTGGGATAAAAAGACTTCTGTTTCAATCGCCAAAGCTTTCAGGGGAGCATTTGCAACCGGTTGGCACCATTTTTGAGTGAATTGCCAAAAGTCAGATTTTTGCTGAAATTGTGACCCCGGGGCTTAGGGATTTTTTCAAAAAAATATTTTCTGCCGGTTAAGTTTTTGAGGGCTGATTTCTTGTCCTGGGATAAAAAGCCTTCTGTTTTGAGTGCCAAACCTTTCAGGAGAGCATTTTCAAGCTTTTGGCACCATTTTTGAGTGAATTGCCAAAAGTCAGATTTTTGCTGAAATTGTGACCCCGGGGCTTAGGGATTTTTTCAAAAAAATATTTTCTGCCGGTTACGTTTTTGAGGGCTGATTTCTTTTCCTGTGATAAAAAGCCTTCTGTTTCGAGTGCGAAACCTTTTAGGAGAGCATTTTCAAGCTTTTGGCACCATTTTTGAGTGAATTGCCAAAAGTCAGATTTTTGCTGAAATTGTGACCCCAGGGCTTAGGGATTTTTTCAAAAAAATATTTTCTGCCGGTTAAGTTTTTGAGGGCTGATTTCTTGTCCTGTGATAAAAAGCCTTCTGTTTCGAGTGCCAAACCTTTCAGGAGAGCATTTTCAAGCTTTTGGTACCATTTTTGAGTGAATTGCCAAAAGTCAGATTTTTGCTGAAATTGTGACCCCGGGGCTTAGGGATTTTTTCAAAAAAATATTTTCTGCCGCTTAAGTTTTTGAGGGCTGATTTCTTGTCCTGGGATAAAAAGACTTCTGTTTCCATCGCCAAAGCTTTCCGGGGAGCATTTGCAACCGGTTGGCACCATTTTTGAGTGAATTGCCAAAAGTCAGATTTTTGCTGAAATTGTGACCCCGGGGCTTAGGGATTTTTTCAAAAAAATATTTTCTGCCGGTTAAGTTTTTGAGGGCTGATTTCTTGTCCTGGGATAAAAAGCCTTCTGTTTTGAGTGCCAAACCTTTCAGGAGAGCATTTTCAAGCTTTTGGCACCATTTTTGAGTGAATTGCCAAAAGTCAGATTTTTGCTGAAATTGTGACCCCGGGGCTTAGGGATTTTTTCAAAAAAATATTTTCTGCCGGTTACGTTTTTGAGGGCTGATTTCTTTTCCTGTGATAAAAAGCCTTCTGTTTCGAGTGCGAAACCTTTTAGGAGAGCATTTTCAAGCTTTTGGCACCATTTTTGAGTGAATTGCCAAAAGTCAGATTTTTGCTGAAATTGTGACCCCGGGGCTTAGGGATTTTTTCAAAAAAATATTTTCTGCCGCTTAAGTTTTTGAGGGCTGATTTCTTGTCCTGGGATAAAAAGACTTCTGTTTCCATCGCCAAAGCTTTCCGGGGAGCATTTGCAACCGGTTGGCACCATTTTTGAGTGAATTGCCAAAAGTCAGATTTTTGCTGAAATTGTGACCCCGGGGCTTAGGGATTTTTTCAAAAAAATATTTTCTGCCGGTTAAGTTTTTGAGGGCTGATTTCTTGTCCTGGGATAAAAAGCCTTCTGTTTCCATCGCCAAAGCTTTCAGGGGAGCATTTTCAAGTTTCTGGCACCATTTTTGAGTGAATTGCCAAAAGTCAGATTTTTGCTGAAATTGTGACCCCGGGGCTTAGGGATTTTTTCAAAAAAATATTTTCGGCGGTTAAGTTTTTGAGGGCTGATTTCTTGTCCTGTGATAAAAAGCCTTCTTTTTCCATCGCCAAAGCTTTCAGGAGAGCATTTTCAAGCTTTTGGCACCATTTTTGAGTGAATTGACAAAAGTCAGATTTTTGCTGAAATTGTGACCCCGGGGCTTAGGGATTTTTTCAAAAAAATATTTTCTGCCGGTTAAGTTTTTGAGGGCTGATTTCTTGTCCTGGGATAAAAAGACTTCTGTTTTGAGTGCCAAACCTTTCAGGAGAGCATTTTCAAGCTTTTGGCACCATTTTTGAGTGAATTGCCAAAAGTCAGATTTTTGCTGAAATTGTGACCCCGGGGCTTAGGGATTTTTTCAAAAAAATATTTTCTGCCGGTTAAGTTTTTGAGGGCTGATTTCTTGTCCTGGGATAAAAAGCCTTCTGTTTCGAGTGCCAAACCTTTCAGAAGAGCATTTTCAAGTTTCTGGCACCATTTTTGAGTGAATTGCCAAAAGTCAGATTTTTGCTGAAATTGTGACCCCGGGGCTTAGGGATTTTTTCAAAAAAATATTTTCTGCCGGTTACGTTTTTGAGGGCTGATTTCTTTTCCTGTGATAAAAAGCCTTCTGTTTCGAGTGCGAAACCTTTTAGGAGATCATTTTCAAGCTTTTGGCACCATTTTTGAGTGAATTGCCAAAAGTCAGATTTTTGCTGAAATTGTGACCCCAGGGCTTAGGGATTTTTTCAAAAAAATATTTTCTGCCGGTTAAGTTTTTGAGGGCTGATTTCTTGTCCTGTGATAAAAAGCCTTCTGTTTCGAGTGCCAAACCTTTCAGGAGAGCATTTTCAAGCTTTTGGTACCATTTTTGAGTGAATTGCCAAAAGTCAGATTTTTGCTGAAATTGTGACCCCGGGGCTTAGGGATTTTTTCAAAAAAATATTTTCTGCCGGTCAAGTTTTTGAGGGCTGATTTCTTGTCCTGGGATAAAAAGACTTCTGTTTCCATCGCCAAAGCTTTCCGGGGAGCATTTGCAACCGGTTGGCACCATTTTTGAGTGAATTGCCAAAAGTCAGATTTTTGCTGAAATTGTGACCCCGGGGCTTAGGGATTTTTTCAAAAAAATATTTTCTGCCGGTTAAGTTTTTGAGGGCTGATTTCTTGTCCTGGGATAAAAAGCCTTCTTTTTCCATCGCCAAAGCTTTCAGGAGAGCATTTTCAAGCTTTTGGCACCATTTTTGAGTGAATTGACAAAAGTCAGATTTTTGCTGAAATTGTGACCCCGGGGCTTAGGGTTTTTTTCAAAAAAATATTTTCTGCCGGTTAAGTTTTTGAGGGCTGATTTCTTGTCCTGGGATAAAAAGACTTCTGTTTTGAGTGCCAAACCTTTCAGGAGAGCATTTTCAAGCTTTTGGCACCATTTTTGAGTGAATTGCCAAAAGTCAGATTTTTGCTGAAATTGTGACCCCGGGGCTTAGGGATTTTTTCAAAAAAATATTTTCTGCCGGTTAAGTTTTTGAGGGCTGATTTCTTGTCCTGGGATTAAAAGCCTTCTGTTTCGAGTGCCAAACCTTTCAGAAGAGCATTTTCAAGTTTCTGGCACCATTTTTGAGTGAATTGCCAAAAGTCAGATTTTTGCTGAAATTGTGACCCCGGGGCTTAGGGATTTTTTCAAAAAAATATTTTCTGCCGGTTACGTTTTTGAGGGCTGATTTCTTGTCCTGGGATAAAAAGCCTTCTGTTTCGAGTGCCGAACATTTCAGGAGAGCATTTTCAAGCTTTTGGCACCATTTTTGAGTGAATTGCCAAAAGTCAGATTTTTGCTGAAATTGTGACCCCAGGGCTTAGGGATTTTTTCAAAAAAATATTTTCTGCCGGTTAAGTTTTTGAGGGCTGATTTCTTGTCCTGTGATAAAAAGCCTTCTGTTTCGAGTGCCAAACCTTTCAGGAGAGCATTTTCAAGCTTTTGGTACCATTTTTGAGTGAATTGCCAAAAGTCAGATTTTTGCTGAAATTGTGACCCCGGGGCTTAGGGATTTTTTCAAAAAAATATTTTCTGCCGCTTAAGTTTTTGAGGGCTGATTTCTTGTCCTGGGATAAAAAGACTTCTGTTTCCATCGCCAAAGCTTTCCGGGGAGCATTTGCAACCGGTTGGCACCATTTTTGAGTGAATTGGCAAAAGTCAGATTTTTGCTGAAATTGTGACCCCGGGGCTTAGGGATTTTTTCAAAAAAATATTTTCTGCCGGTTAAGTTTTTGAGGGCTGATTTCTTGTCCTGGGATAAAAAGCCTTCTGTTTCCATCGCCAAAGCTTTCAGGGGAGCATTTTCAAGTTTCTGGCACCATTTTTGAGTGAATTGCCAAAAGTCAGATTTTTGCTGAAATTGTGACCCCGGGGCTTAGGGATTTTTTCAAAAAAATATTTTCGGCGGTTAAGTTTTTGAGGGCTGATTTCTTGTCCTGTGATAAAAAGACTTCTTTTTCCATCGCCAAAGCTTTCCGGGGAGCATTTGCAACCGGTTGGCACCATTTTTGAGTGAATTGCCAAAAGTCAGATTTTTGCTGAAATTGTGACCCCGGGGCTTAGGGATTTTTTCAAAAAAATATTTTCTGCCGGTTAAGTTTTTGAGGGCTGATTTCTTGTCCTGGGATAAAAAGCCTTCTTTTTCCATCGCCAAAGCTTTCAGGAGAGCATTTTCAAGCTTTTGGCACCATTTTTGAGTGTATTGACAAAAGTCAGATTTTTGCTGAAATTGTGACCCCGGGGCTTAGGGATTTTTTCAAAAAAATATTTTCTGCCGGTTAAGTTTTTGAGGGCTGATTTCTTGTCCTGGGATAAAAAGACTTCTGTTTTGAGTGCCAAACCTTTCAGGAGAGCATTTTCAAGCTTTTGGCACCATTTTTGAGTGAATTGCCAAAAGTCAGATTTTTGCTGAAATTGTGACCCCGGGGCTTAGGGATTTTTTCAAAAAAATATTTTCTGCCGGTTAAGTTTTTGAGGGCTGATTTCTTGTCCTGGGATTAAAAGCCTTCTGTTTCGAGTGCCAAACCTTTCAGAAGAGCATTTTCAAGTTTCTGGCACCATTTTTGAGTGAATTGCCAAAAGTCAGATTTTTGCTGAAATTGTGACCCCGGGGCTTAGGGATTTTTTCAAAAAAATATTTTCTGCCGGTTACGTTTTTGAGGGCTGATTTCTTTTCCTGTGATAAAAAGCCTTCTGTTTCGAGTGCGAAACCTTTTAGGAGAGCATTTTCAAGCTTTTGGCACCATTTTTGAGTGAATTGCCAAAAGTCAGATTTTTGCTGAAATTGTGACCCCAGGGCTTAGGGATTTTTTCAAAAAAATATTTTCTGCCGCTTAAGTTTTTGAGGGCTGATTTCTTGTCCTGGGATAAAAAGACTTCTGTTTCCATCGCCAAAGCTTTCCGGGGAGCATTTGCAACCGGTTGGCACCATTTTTGAGTGAATTGGCAAAAGTCAGATTTTTGCTGAAATTGTGACCCCGGGGCTTAGGGATTTTTTCAAAAAAATATTTTCTGCCGGTTAAGTTTTTGAGGGCTGATTTCTTGTCCTGGGATAAAAAGCCTTCTGTTTCCATCGCCAAAGCTTTCAGGGGAGCATTTTCAAGTTTCTGGCACCATTTTTGAGTGAATTGCCAAAAGTCAGATTTTTGCTGAAATTGTGACCCCGGGGCTTAGGGATTTTTTCAAAAAAATATTTTCGGCGGTTAAGTTTTTGAGGGCTGATTTCTTGTCCTGTGATAAAAAGCCTTCTTTTTCCATCGACAAAGCTTTCAGGAGAGCATTTTCAAGCTTTTGGCACCATTTTTGAGTGAATTGGCAAAAGTCAGATTTTTGCTGAAATTGTGACCCCGGGGCTTAGGGATTTTTTCAAAAAAATATTTTCGGCGGTTAAGTTTTTGAGGGCTGATTTCTTGTCCTGTGATAAAAAGCCTTCTTTTTCCATCGACAAAGCTTTCAGGAGAGCATTTTCAAGCTTTTGGCACCATTTTTGAGTGAATTGGCAAAAGTCAGATTTTTGCTGAAATTGTGACCCCGGGGCTTAGGGATTTTTTCAAAAAAATATTTTCTGCCGGTTAAGTTTTTGAGGGCTGATTTCTTGTCCTGGGATAAAAAGCCTTCTCTTTCGAGTGCCAAACCTTTCAGGAGAGAATTTTCAAGCTTTTGGCACCATTTTTGAGTGAATTGCCAAAAGTCAGATTTTTGCTGAAATTGTGACCCCGGGGCTTAGGGATTTTTTCAAAAAAATATTTTCTGCCGGTTACGTTTTTGAGGGCTGATTTCTTTTCCTGTGATAAAAAGCCTTCTGTTTCGAGTGCGAAACCTTTTAGGAGAGCATTTTCAAGCTTTTGGCACCATTTTTGAGTGAATTGCCAAAAGTCAGATTTTTGCTGAAATTGTGACCCCAGGGCTTAGGGATTTTTTCAAAAAAATATTTTCTGCCGGTTAAGTTTTTGAGGGCTGATTTCTTGTCCTGGGATAAAAAGCCTTCTGTTTCGAGTGCCAAACCTTTCAGGAGAGCATTTTCAAGCTTTTGGTACCATTTTTGAGTGAATTGCCAAAAGTCAGATTTTTGCTGAAATTGTGACCCCGGGGCTTACGGATTTTTTCAAAAAAATATTTTCTGCCGCTTAAGTTTTTGAGGGCTGATTTCTTGTCCTGGGATAAAAAGCCTTCTGTTTCGAGTGCCAAACGTTTCAGAAGAGCATTTTCAAGTTTCTGGCACCATTTTTGAGTGAATTGCCAAAAGTCAGATTTTTGCTGAAATTGTGACCCCGGGGCTTAGGGATTTTTTCAAAAAAATATTTTCTGCCGGTTTAGTTTTTGAGGGCTGATTTCTTGTCCTGGGATAAAAAACCTTCTGTTTCCATCGCCAAAGCTTTCAGGGGAGCATTT
Organism: Podarcis bocagei; assembly: GCF_964188305.1. Classification (NCBI taxonomy): domain Eukaryota; kingdom Metazoa; phylum Chordata; class Lepidosauria; order Squamata; family Lacertidae; genus Podarcis; species Podarcis bocagei. The sequence continues at coordinate 14,119,441 of NC_138138.1, read as the reverse complement.
TCAAGTTTCTGGCACCATTTTTGAGTGAATTGACAAAAGTCAGATTTTTGCTGAAATTGTGACCCCGGGGCTTAAGGATTTTTTCAAAAAAATATTTTCTGCCGCTTAAGTTTTTGAGGGCTGATTTCTTGTCCTGGGATAAAAAGACTTCTGTTTCCATCGCCAAAGCTTTCCGGGGAGCATTTGCAACCGGTTGGCACCATTTTTGAGTGAATTGCCAAAAGTCAGATTTTTGCTGAAATTGTGACCCCGGGGCTTAGGGATTTTTTCAAAAAAATATTTTCTGCCGGTTAAGTTTTTGAGGGCTGATTTCTTGTCCTGGGATAAAAAGACTTCTGTTTCAATCGCCAAAGCTTTCAGGGGAGCATTTGCAACCGGTTGGCACCATTTTTGAGTGAATTGCCAAATGTCAGATTTTTGCTGAAATTGTGACCCCGGGGCTTAGGGATTTTTTCAAAAAAATCTTTTCTGCCGGTTTAGTTTTTGAGGGCTGATTTCTTGTCCTGGGATAAAAAGCCTTCTTTTTCCATCGCCAAAGCTTTCAGGAGAGCATTTTCAAGCTTTTGGCACCATTTTTGAGTGTATTGACAAAAGTCAGATTTTTGCTGAAATTGTGACCCCGGGGCTTAGGGATTTTTTCAAAAAAATATTTTCTGCCGGTTAAGTTTTTGAGGGCTGATTTCTTGTCCTGGGATAAAAAGACTTCTGTTTTGAGTGCCAAACCTTTCAGGAGAGCATTTTCAAGCTTTTGGCACCATTTTTGAGTGAATTGCCAAAAGTCAGATTTTTGCTGAAATTGTGACCCCGGGGCTTAGGGATTTTTTCAAAAAAATATTTTCTGCCGGTTAAGTTTTTGAGGGCTGATTTCTTGTCCTGGGATAAAAAGCCTTCTGTTTCGAGTGCCAAACCTTTCAGGAGAGCATTTTCAAGCTTTTGGTACCATTTTTGAGTGAATTGCCAAAAGTCAGATTTTTGCTGAAATTGTGACCCCGGGGCTTAGGGATTTTTTCAAAAAAATATTTTCTGCCGCTTAAGTTTTTGAGGGCTGATTTCTTGTCCTGGGATAAAAAGACTTCTGTTTCGAGTGCCAAACCTTTCAGAAGAGCATTTTCAAGTTTCTGGCACCATTTTTGAGTGAATTGCCAAAAGTCAGATTTTTGCTGAAATTGTGACCCCGGGGCTTAGGGATTTTTTCAAAAAAATATTTTCTGCCGGTTTAGTTTTTGAGGGCTGATTTCTTGTCCTGGGATAAAAAACCTTCTGTTTCCATCGCCAAAGCTTTCAGGGGAGCATTTTCAAGTTTCTGGCACCATTTTTGAGTGAATTGACAAAAGTCAGATTTTTGCTGAAATTGTGACCCCGGGGCTTAGTGATTTTTTCAAAAAAATATTTTCTTCCGCTTAAGTTTTTGAGGGCTGATTTCTTGTCCTGGGATAAAAAGACTTCTGTTTCCATCGCCAAAGCTTTCCGGGGAGCATTTGCAACCGGTTGGCACCATTTTTGAGTGAATTGCCAAAAGTCAGATTTTTGCTGAAATTGTGACCCTGGGGCTTAGGGATTTTTTCAAAAAAATATTTTCTGCCGGTTAAGTTTTTGAGGGCTGATTTCTTGTCCTGGGATAAAAAGCCTTCTGTTTCCATCGCCAAAGCTTTCAGGGGAGCATTTTCAAGCTTTTGGCACCATTTTTGAGTGAATTGCCAAAAGTCAGATTTTTGCTGAAATTGTGACCCCGGGGCTTAGGGATTTTTTCAAAAAAATATTTTCGGCGGTTAAGTTTTTGAGGGCTGATTTCTTGTCCTGTGATAAAAAGACTTCTGTTTCGAGTGCCAAACCTTTCAGAAGAGCATTTTCAAGTTTCTGGCACCATTTTTGAGTGAATTGCCAAAAGTCAGATTTTTGCTGAAATTGTGACCCCGGGGCTTAGGGATTTTTTCAAAAAAATATTTTCTGCCGGTTTAGTTTTTGAGGGCTGATTTCTTGTCCTGGGATAAAAAGCCTTCTGTTTCGAGTGCCAAACCTTTCAGGAGAGCATTTTCAAGCTTTTGGTACCATTTTTGAGTGAATTGCCAAAAGTCAGATTTTTGCTGAAATTGTGACCCCGGGGCTTAGGGATTTTTTCAAAAAAATATTTTCTGCCGCTCAAGTTTTTGAGGGCTGATTTCTTGTCCTGGGATAAAAAGACTTCTGTTTCGAGTGCCAAACCTTTCAGAAGAGCATTTTCAAGTTTCTGGCACCATTTTTGAGTGAATTGCCAAAAGTCAGATTTTTGCTGAAATTGTGACCCCGGGGCTTAGGGATTTTTTCAAAAAAATATTTTCTGCCGGTTTAGTTTTTGAGGGCTGATTTCTTGTCCTGGGATAAAAAACCTTCTGTTTCCATCGCCAAAGCTTTCAGGGGAGCATTTTCAAGTTTCTGGCACCATTTTTGAGTGAATTGACAAAAGTCAGATTTTTGCTGAAATTGTGACCCCGGGGCTTAGTGATTTTTTCAAAAAAATATTTTCTTCCGCTTAAGTTTTTGAGGGCTGATTTCTTGTCCTGGGATAAAAAGACTTCTGTTTCCATCGCCAAAGCTTTCCGGGGAGCATTTGCAACCGGTTGGCACCATTTTTGAGTGAATTGCCAAAAGTCAGATTTTTGCTGAAATTGTGACCCTGGGGCTTAGGGATTTTTTCAAAAAAATATTTTCTGCCGGTTAAGTTTTTGAGGGCTGATTTCTTGTCCTGGGATAAAAAGCCTTCTGTTTCCATCGCCAAAGCTTTCAGGGGAGCATTTTCAAGCTTTTGGCACCATTTTTGAGTGAATTGCCAAAAGTCAGATTTTTGCTGAAATTGTGACCCCGGGGCTTAGGGATTTTTTCAAAAAAATATTTTCGGCGGTTAAGTTTTTGAGGGCTGATTTCTTGTCCTGTGATAAAAAGCCTTCTTTTTCCATCGCCAAATCTTTCAGGAGAGCATTTTCAAGCTTTTGGCACCATTTTTGAGTGAATTGGCAAAAGTCAGATTTTTGCTGAAATTGTGACCCCGGGGCTTAGGGATTTTTTCAAAAAAATATTTTCATGCCGGTTAAGTTATTGAGGGCTGATTTCTTGTCCTGGGATAAAAAGCCTTCTCTTTCGAGTGCCAAACCTTTCAGGAGAGAATTTTCAAGCTTTTGGCACCATTTTTGAGTGAATTGGCAAAAGTCAGATTTTTGCTGAAATTGTGACCCCGGGGCTTAGGGATTTTTTCAAAAAAATATTTTCTGCCGGTTAAGTTTTTGAGGGCTGATTTCTTGTCCTGGGATAAAAAGACTTCTGTTTCAATCGCCAAAGCTTTCAGGGGAGCATTTGCAACCGGTTGGCACCATTTTTGAGTGAATTGCCAAATGTCAGATTTTTGCTGAAATTGTGACCCCGGGGCTTAGGGATTTTTTCAAAAAAATCTTTTCTGCCGGTTTAGTTTTTGAGGGCTGATTTCTTGTCCTGGGATAAAAAGCCTTCTTTTTCCATCGCCAAAGCTTTCAGGAGAGCATTTTCAAGCTTTTGGCACCATTTTTGAGTGTATTGACAAAAGTCAGATTTTTGCTGAAATTGTGACCCCGGGGCTTAGGGATTTTTTCAAAAAAATATTTTCTGCCGGTTAAGTTTTTGAGGGCTGATTTCTTGTCCTGGGATAAAAAGACTTCTGTTTTGAGTGCCAAACCTTTCAGGAGAGCATTTTCAAGCTTTTGGCACCATTTTTGAGTGAATTGCCAAAAGTCAGATTTTTGCTGAAATTGTGACCCCGGGGCTTAGGGATTTTTTCAAAAAAATATTTTCTGCCGGTTAAGTTTTTGAGGGCTGATTTCTTGTCCTGGGATAAAAAGCCTTCTGTTTCGAGTGCCAAACCTTTCAGGAGAGCATTTTCAAGCTTTTGGTACCATTTTTGAGTGAATTGCCAAAAGTCAGATTTTTGCTGAAATTGTGACCCCGGGGCTTACGGATTTTTTCAAAAAAATATTTTCTGCCGCTTAAGTTTTTGAGGGCTGATTTCTTGTCCTGGGATAAAAAGACTTCTGTTTCCATCGCCAAAGCTTTCCGGGGAGCATTTGCAACCGGTTGGCACCATTTTTGAGTGAATTGCCAAAAGTCAGATTTTTGCTGAAATTGTGACCCCGGGGCTTAGGGATTTTTTCAAAAAAATATTTTCTGCCGGTTAAGTTTTTGAGGGCTGATTTCTTGTCCTGGGATAAAAAGCCTTCTTTTTCCATCGCCAAAGCTTTCAGGAGAGCATTTTCAAGCTTTTGGCACCATTTTTGAGTGAATTGACAAAAGTCAGATTTTTGCTGAAATTGTGACCCCGGGGCTTAGGGATTTTTTCAAAAAAATATTTTCTGCCGGTTAAGTTTTTGAGGGCTGATTTCTTGTCCTGTGATAAAAAGCCTTCTGTTTCGAGTGCCAAACCTTTCAGGAGAGCATTTTCAAGCTTTTGGTACCATTTTTGAGTGAATTGCCAAAAGTCAGATTTTTGCTGAAATTGTGACCCCGGGGCTTAGGGATTTTTTCAAAAAAATATTTTCTGCCGCTTAAGTTTTTGAGGGCTGATTTCTTGTCCTGGGATAAAAAGCCTTCTGTTTTGAGTGCCAAACCTTTCAGATGAGAATTTTCAAGTTTCTGGCACCATTTTTGAGTGAATTGCCAAATGTCAGATTTTTGCTGAAATTGTGACCCCGGGGCTTGGGGATTTTTTCAAAAAAATATTTTCTGCCGGTTAAGTTTTTGAGGGCTGATTTCTTGTCCTGTGATAAAAAGCCTTCTTTTTCCATCGCCAAACCTTTCAGGAGAGCATTTTCAAGCTTTTGGCACCATTTTTGAGTGAATTGCCAAAAGTCAGATTTTTGCTGAAATTGTGACCCCGGGGCTTAGGGATTTTGTCAAAAAAATATTTTCTGCCGGTTAATTTTTTGAGGGCTGATTTCTTGTCCTGGGATAAAAAGCCTTCTGTTTCGAGTGCCAACCTTTCAGAAGAGCATTTTCAAGTTTCTGGCACCATTTTTGAGTGAATTGCCAAAAGTCAGATTTTTGCTGAAATTGTGACCCCGGGGCTTAGGGATTTTGTCAAAAAAATATTTTCTGCCGGTTAAGTTTTTGAGGGCTGATTTCTTTTCCTGTGATAAAAAGCCTTCTGTTTTGAGTGCGAAACCTTTCAGGAGAGCATTTTCAAGCTTTTGGCACCATTTTTGAGTGAATTGCCAAAAGTCAGATTTTTGCTGAAATTGTGACCCCAGGGCTTAGGGATTTTTTCAAAAAAATATTTTCTGCCGGTTTAGTTTTTGAGGGCTGATTTCTTGTCCTGGGATAAAAAGCCTTCTGTTTCGAAGGCCAAAGCTTTCAGGAGAGCATTTTCAAGCTTTTGGCAGCATTTTTGAGTGAATTGACAAAAGTCAGATTTTTGCTGAAATTGTGACCCCGGGGCTTAGGGATTTTTTCAAAAAAATATTTTCTGCCGGTTAAGTTTTTGAGGGCTGATTTCTTGTCCTGGGATAAAAAGACTTCTGTTTTGAGTGCGAAACCTTTTAGGAGAGCATTTTCAAGCTTTTGGCACCATTTTTGAGTGAATTGCCAAAAGTCAGATTTTTGCTGAAATTGTGACCCCAGGGCTTAGGGATTTTTTCAAAAAAATATTTTCTGCCGCTTAAGTTTTTGAGGGCTGATTTCTTGTCCTGGGATAAAAAGACTTCTGTTTCCATCGCCAAAGCTTTCCGGGGAGCATTTGCAACCGGTTGGCACCATTTTTGAGTGAATTGGCAAAAGTCAGATTTTTGCTGAAATTGTGACCCCGGGGCTTAGGGATTTTTTCAAAAAAATATTTTCTGCCGGTTAAGTTTTTGAGGGCTGATTTCTTGTCCTGGGATAAAAAGCCTTCTGTTTCCATCGCCAAAGCTTTCAGGGGAGCATTTTCAAGTTTCTGGCACCATTTTTGAGTGAATTGCCAAAAGTCAGATTTTTGCTGAAATTGTGACCCCGGGGCTTAGGGATTTTTTCAAAAAATATTTTCGGCGGTTAAGTTTTTGAGGGCTGATTTCTTGTCCTGTGATAAAAAGCCTTCTTTTTCCATCGCCAAAGCTTTCAGGAGAGCATTTTCAAGCTTTTGGCACCATTTTTGAGTGAATTGGCAAAAGTCAGATTTTTGCTGAAATTGTGACCCCGGGGCTTAGGGATTTTTTCAAAAAAATATTTTCTGCCGGTTAAGTTTTTGAGGGCTGATTTCTTGTCCTGGGATAAAAAGCCTTCTCTTTCGAGTGCCAAACCTTTCAGGAGAGAATTTTCAAGCTTTTGGCACCATTTTTGAGTGAATTGCCAAAAGTCAGATTTTTGCTGAAATTGTGACCCCGGGGCTTAGGGATTTTTTCAAAAAAATATTTTCTGCCGGTTACGTTTTTGAGGGCTGATTTCTTTTCCTGTGATAAAAAGCCTTCTGTTTCGAGTGCGAAACCTTTTAGGAGAGCATTTTCAAGCTTTTGGCACCATTTTTGAGTGAATTGCCAAAAGTCAGATTTTTGCTGAAATTGTGACCCCAGGGCTTAGGGATTTTTTCAAAAAAATATTTTCTGCCGGTTAAGTTTTTGAGGGCTGATTTCTTGTCCTGGGATAAAAAGCCTTCTGTTTCGAGTGCCAAACCTTTCAGGAGAGCATTTTCAAGCTTTTGGTACCATTTTTGAGTGAATTGCCAAAAGTCAGATTTTTGCTGAAATTGTGACCCCGGGGCTTACGGATTTTTTCAAAAAAATATTTTCTGCCGCTTAAGTTTTTGAGGGCTGATTTCTTGTCCTGGGATAAAAAGACTTCTGTTTTGAGTGCCAAACCTTTAAGGAGAGCATTTTCAAGCTTTTGGCACCATTTTTGAGTGAATTGCCAAAAGTCAGATTTTTGCTGAAATTGTGACCCCGGGGCTTAGGGATTTTTTCAAAAAAATATTTTCTGCCGGTTAAGTTTTTGAGGGCTGATTTCTTGTCCTGGGATAAAAAGCCTTCTGTTTCGAGTGCCAAACCTTTCAGAAGAGCATTTTCAAGTTTCTGGCACCATTTTTGAGTGAATTGCCAAAAGTCAGATTTTTGCTGAAATTGTGACCCCGGGGCTTAGGGATTTTTTCAAAAAAATATTTTCTGCCGGTTTAGTTTTTGAGGGCTGATTTCTTGTCCTGGGATAAAAAACCTTCTGTTTCCATCGCCAAAGCTTTCAGGGGAGCATTTTCAAGTTTCTGGCACCATTTTTGAGTGAATTGACAAAAGTCAGATTTTTTCTGAAATTGTGACCCCGGGGCTTAAGGATTTTTTCAAAAAAATATTTTCTGCCGCTTAAGTTTTTGAGGGCTGATTTCTTGTCCTGGGATAAAAAGACTTCTGTTTCCATCGCCAAAGCTTTCCGGGGAGCATTTGCAACCGGTTGGCACCATTTTTGAGTGAATTGCCAAAAGTCAGATTTTTGCTGAAATTGTGACCCTGGGGCTTAGGGATTTTTTCAAAAAAATATTTTCTGCCGGTTAAGTTTTTGAGGGCTGATTTCTTGTCCTGGGATAAAAAGCCTTCTGTTTCCATCGCCAAAGCTTTCAGGGGAGCATTTTCAAGCTTTTGGCACCATTTTTGAGTGAATTGCCAAAAGTCAGATTTTTGCTGAAATTGTGACCCCGGGGCTTAGGGATTTTTTCAAAAAAATATTTTCGGCGGTTAAGTTTTTGAGGGCTGATTTCTTGTCCTGTGATAAAAAGCCTTCTTTTTCCATCGCCAAATCTTTCAGGAGAGCATTTTCAAGCTTTTGGCACCATTTTTGAGTGAATTGGCAAAAGTCAGATTTTTGCTGAAATTGTGACCCCGGGGCTTAGGGATTTTTTCAAAAAAATATTTTCATGCCGGTTAAGTTATTGAGGGCTGATTTCTTGTCCTGGGATAAAAAGCCTTCTCTTTCGAGTGCCAAACCTTTCAGGAGAGAATTTTCAAGCTTTTGGCACCATTTTTGAGTGAATTGGCAAAAGTCAGATTTTTGCTGAAATTGTGACCCCGGGGCTTAGGGATTTTTTCAAAAAAATATTTTCTGCCGGTTAAGTTTTTGAGGGCTGATTTCTTGTCCTGGGATAAAAAGACTTCTGTTTCAATCGCCAAAGCTTTCAGGGGAGCATTTGCAACCGGTTGGCACCATTTTTGAGTGAATTGCCAAATGTCAGATTTTTGCTGAAATTGTGACCCCGGGGCTTAGGGATTTTTTCAAAAAAATCTTTTCTGCCGGTTTAGTTTTTGAGGGCTGATTTCTTGTCCTGGGATAAAAAGCCTTCTTTTTCCATCGCCAAAGCTTTCAGGAGAGCATTTTCAAGCTTTTGGCACCATTTTTGAGTGTATTGACAAAAGTCAGATTTTTGCTGAAATTGTGACCCCGGGGCTTAGGGATTTTTTCAAAAAAATATTTTCTGCCGGTTAAGTTTTTGAGGGCTGATTTCTTGTCCTGGGATAAAAAGACTTCTGTTTTGAGTGCCAAACCTTTCAGGAGAGCATTTTCAAGCTTTTGGCACCATTTTTGAGTGAATTGCCAAAAGTCAGATTTTTGCTGAAATTGTGACCCCGGGGCTTAGGGATTTTTTCAAAAAAATATTTTCTGCCGGTTAAGTTTTTGAGGGCTGATTTCTTGTCCTGGGATAAAAAGCCTTCTGTTTCGAGTGCCAAACCTTTCAGGAGAGCATTTTCAAGCTTTTGGTACCATTTTTGAGTGAATTGCCAAAAGTCAGATTTTTGCTGAAATTGTGACCCCGGGGCTTAGGGATTTTTTCAAAAAAATATTTTCTGCCGCTTAAGTTTTTGAGGGCTGATTTCTTGTCCTGGGATAAAAAGACTTCTGTTTCGAGTGCCAAACCTTTCAGAAGAGCATTTTCAAGTTTCTGGCACCATTTTTGAGTGAATTGCCAAAAGTCAGATTTTTGCTGAAATTGTGACCCCGGGGCTTAGGGATTTTTTCAAAAAAATATTTTCTGCCGGTTTAGTTTTTGAGGGCTGATTTCTTGTCCTGGGATAAAAAACCTTCTGTTTCCATCGCCAAAGCTTTCAGGGGAGCATTTTCAAGTTTCTGGCACCATTTTTGAGTGAATTGACAAAAGTCAGATTTTTGCTGAAATTGTGACCCCGGGGCTTAGTGATTTTTTCAAAAAAATATTTTCTTCCGCTTAAGTTTTTGAGGGCTGATTTCTTGTCCTGGGATAAAAAGACTTCTGTTTCCATCGCCAAAGCTTTCCGGGGAGCATTTGCAACCGGTTGGCACCATTTTTGAGTGAATTGCCAAAAGTCAGATTTTTGCTGAAATTGTGACCCTGGGGCTTAGGGATTTTTTCAAAAAAATATTTTCTGCCGGTTAAGTTTTTGAGGGCTGATTTCTTGTCCTGGGATAAAAAGCCTTCTGTTTCCATCGCCAAAGCTTTCAGGGGAGCATTTTCAAGCTTTTGGCACCATTTTTGAGTGAATTGCCAAAAGTCAGATTTTTGCTGAAATTGTGACCCCGGGGCTTAGGGATTTTTTCAAAAAAATATTTTCGGCGGTTAAGTTTTTGAGGGCTGATTTCTTGTCCTGTGATAAAAAGCCTTCTTTTTCCATCGCCAAATCTTTCAGGAGAGCATTTTCAAGCTTTTGGCACCATTTTTGAGTGAATTGGCAAAAGTCAGATTTTTGCTGAAATTGTGACCCCGGGGCTTAGGGATTTTTTCAAAAAAATATTTTCATGCCGGTTAAGTTATTGAGGGCTGATTTCTTGTCCTGGGATAAAAAGCCTTCTCTTTCGAGTGCCAAACCTTTCAGGAGAGAATTTTCAAGCTTTTGGCACCATTTTTGAGTGAATTGGCAAAAGTCAGATTTTTGCTGAAATTGTGACCCCGGGGCTTAGGGATTTTTTCAAAAAAATATTTTCTGCCGGTTAAGTTTTTGAGGGCTGATTTCTTGTCCTGGGATAAAAAGACTTCTGTTTCAATCGCCAAAGCTTTCAGGGGAGCATTTGCAACCGGTTGGCACCATTTTTGAGTGAATTGCCAAATGTCAGATTTTTGCTGAAATTGTGACCCCGGGGCTTAGGGATTTTTTCAAAAAAATCTTTTCTGCCGGTTTAGTTTTTGAGGGCTGATTTCTTGTCCTGGGATAAAAAGCCTTCTTTTTCCATCGCCAAAGCTTTCAGGAGAGCATTTTCAAGCTTTTGGCACCATTTTTGAGTGTATTGACAAAAGTCAGATTTTTGCTGAAATTGTGACCCCGGGGCTTAGGGATTTTTTCAAAAAAATATTTTCTGCCGGTTAAGTTTTTGAGGGCTGATTTCTTGTCCTGGGATAAAAAGACTTCTGTTTTGAGTGCCAAACCTTTCAGGAGAGCATTTTCAAGCTTTTGGCACCATTTTTGAGTGAATTGCCAAAAGTCAGATTTTTGCTGAAATTGTGACCCCGGGGCTTAGGGATTTTTTCAAAAAAATATTTTCTGCCGGTTAAGTTTTTGAGGGCTGATTTCTTGTCCTGGGATAAAAAGCCTTCTGTTTCGAGTGCCAAACCTTTCAGGAGAGCATTTTCAAGCTTTTGGTACCATTTTTGAGTGAATTGCCAAAAGTCAGATTTTTGCTGAAATTGTGACCCCGGGGCTTAGGGATTTTTTCAAAAAAATATTTTCTGCCGCTTAAGTTTTTGAGGGCTGATTTCTTGTCCTGGGATAAAAAGACTTCTGTTTCGAGTGCCAAACCTTTCAGGAGAGCATTTTCAAGCTTTTGGCACCATTTTTGAGTGAATTGCCAAAAGTCAGATTTTTGCTGAAATTGTGACCCCGGGGCTTAGGGATTTTTTCAAAAAAATATTTTCTGCCGGTTTAGTTTTTGAGGGCTGATTTCTTGTCCTGGGATAAAAAGCCTTCTGTTTTGAGTGCCAAACCTTTCAGATGAGAATTTTCAAGTTTCTGGCACCATTTTTGAGTGAATTGCCAAATGTCAGATTTTTGCTGAAATTGTGACCCCGGGGCTTGGGGATTTTTTCAAAAAAATATTTTCTGCCGGTTAAGTTTTTGAGGGCTGATTTCTTGTCCTGTGATAAAAAGCCTTCTTTTTCCATCGCCAAACCTTTCAGGAGAGCATTTTCAAGCTTTTGGCACCATTTTTGAGTGAATTGCCAAAAGTCAGATTTTTGCTGAAATTGTGACCCCGGGGCTTAGGGATTTTGTCAAAAAAATATTTTCTGCCGGTTAATTTTTTGAGGGCTGATTTCTTGTCCTGGGATAAAAAGCCTTCTGTTTCGAGTGCCAAACCTTTCAGAAGAGCATTTTCAAGTTTCTGGCACCATTTTTGAGTGAATTGCCAAAAGTCAGATTTTTGCTGAAATTGTGACCCCGGGGCTTAGGGATTTTGTCAAAAAAATATTTTCTGCCGGTTAAGTTTTTGAGGGCTGATTTCTTTTCCTGTGATAAAAAGCCTTCTGTTTTGAGTGCGAAACCTTTCAGGAGAGCATTTTCAAGCTTTTGGCACCATTTTTGAGTGAATTGCCAAAAGTCAGATTTTTGCTGAAATTGTGACCCCAGGGCTTAGGGATTTTTTCAAAAAAATATTTTCTGCCGGTTTAGTTTTTGAGGGCTGATTTCTTGTCCTGGGATAAAAAGCCTTCTGTTTCGAAGGCCAAAGCTTTCAGGAGAGCATTTTCAAGCTTTTGGCAGCATTTTTGAGTGAATTGACAAAAGTCAGATTTTTGCTGAAATTGTGACCCCGGGGCTTAGGGATTTTTTCAAAAAAATATTTTCTGCCGGTTAAGTTTTTGAGGGCTGATTTCTTGTCCTGGGATAAAAAGACTTCTGTTTTGAGTGCGAAACCTTTTAGGAGAGCATTTTCAAGCTTTTGGCACCATTTTTGAGTGAATTGCCAAAAGTCAGATTTTTGCTGAAATTGTGACCCCAGGGCTTAGGGATTTTTTCAAAAAAATATTTTCTGCCGCTTAAGTTTTTGAGGGCTGATTTCTTGTCCTGGGATAAAAAGACTTCTGTTTCCATCGCCAAAGCTTTCCGGGGAGCATTTGCAACCGGTTGGCACCATTTTTGAGTGAATTGGCAAAAGTCAGATTTTTGCTGAAATTGTGACCCCGGGGCTTAGGGATTTTTTCAAAAAAATATTTTCTGCCGGTTAAGTTTTTGAGGGCTGATTTCTTGTCCTGGGATAAAAAGCCTTCTGTTTCCATCGCCAAAGCTTTCAGGGGAGCATTTTCAAGTTTCTGGCACCATTTTTGAGTGAATTGCCAAAAGTCAGATTTTTGCTGAAATTGTGACCCCGGGGCTTAGGGATTTTTTCAAAAAAATATTTTCGGCGGTTAAGTTTTTGAGGGCTGATTTCTTGTCCTGTGATAAAAAGCCTTCTTTTTCCATCGCCAAAGCTTTCAGGAGAGCATTTTCAAGCTTTTGGCACCATTTTTGAGTGAATTGGCAAAAGTCAGATTTTTGCTGAAATTGTGACCCCGGGGCTTAGGGATTTTTTCAAAAAAATATTTTCTGCCGGTTAAGTTTTTGAGGGCTGATTTCTTGTCCTGGGATAAAAAGCCTTCTCTTTCGAGTGCCAAACCTTTCAGGAGAGAATTTTCAAGCTTTTGGCACCATTTTTGAGTGAATTGCCAAAAGTCAGATTTTTGCTGAAATTGTGACCCCGGGGCTTAGGGATTTTTTCAAAAAAATATTTTCTGCCGGTTACGTTTTTGAGGGCTGATTTCTTTTCCTGTGATAAAAAGCCTTCTGTTTCGAGTGCGAAACCTTTTAGGAGAGCATTTTCAAGCTTTTGGCACCATTTTTGAGTGAATTGCCAAAAGTCAGATTTTTGCTGAAATTGTGACCCCAGGGCTTAGGGATTTTTTCAAAAAAATATTTTCTGCCGGTTAAGTTTTTGAGGGCTGATTTCTTGTCCTGGGATAAAAAGCCTTCTGTTTCGAGTGCCAAACCTTTCAGGAGAGCATTTTCAAGCTTTTGGTACCATTTTTGAGTGAATTGCCAAAAGTCAGATTTTTGCTGAAATTGTGACCCCGGGGCTTACGGATTTTTTCAAAAAAATATTTTCTGCCGCTTAAGTTTTTGAGGGCTGATTTCTTGTCCTGGGATAAAAAGACTTCTGTTTTGAGTGCCAAACCTTTAAGGAGAGCATTTTCAAGCTTTTGGCACCATTTTTGAGTGAATTGCCAAAAGTCAGATTTTTGCTGAAATTGTGACCCCGGGGCTTAGGGATTTTTTCAAAAAAATATTTTCTGCCGGTTAAGTTTTTGAGGGCTGATTTCTTGTCCTGGGATAAAAAGCCTTCTGTTTCGAGTGCCAAACCTTTCAGAAGAGCATTTTCAAGTTTCTGGCACCATTTTTGAGTGAATTGCCAAAAGTCAGATTTTTGCTGAAATTGTGACCCCGGGGCTTAGGGATTTTTTCAAAAAAATATTTTCTGCCGGTTTAGTTTTTGAGGGCTGATTTCTTGTCCTGGGATAAAAAACCTTCTGTTTCCATCGCCAAAGCTTTCAGGGGAGCATTTTCAAGTTTCTGGCACCATTTTTGAGTGAATTGACAAAAGTCAGATTTTTGCTGAAATTGTGACCCCGGGGCTTAAGGATTTTTTCAAAAAAATATTTTCTGCCGCTTAAGTTTTTGAGGGCTGATTTCTTGTCCTGGGATAAAAAGACTTCTGTTTCCATCGCCAAAGCTTTCCGGGGAGCATTTGCAACCGGTTGGCACCATTTTTGAGTGAATTGCCAAAAGTCAGATTTTTGCTGAAATTGTGACCCTGGGGCTTAGGGATTTTTTCAAAAAAATATTTTCTGCCGGTTAAGTTTTTGAGGGCTGATTTCTTGTCCTGGGATAAAAAGCCTTCTGTTTCCATCGCCAAAGCTTTCAGGGGAGCATTTTCAAGCTTTTGGCACCATTTTTGAGTGAATTGCCAAAAGTCAGATTTTTGCTGAAATTGTGACCCCGGGGCTTAGGGATTTTTTCAAAAAAATATTTTCGGCGGTTAAGTTTTTGAGGGCTGATTTCTTGTCCTGTGATAAAAAGCCTTCTTTTTCCATCGCCAAATCTTTCAGGAGAGCATTTTCAAGCTTTTGGCACCATTTTTGAGTGAATTGGCAAAAGTCAGATTTTTGCTGAAATTGTGACCCCGGGGCTTAGGGATTTTTTCAAAAAAATATTTTCATGCCGGTTAAGTTATTGAGGGCTGATTTCTTGTCCTGGGATAAAAAGCCTTCTCTTTCGAGTGCCAAACCTTTCAGGAGAGAATTTTCAAGCTTTTGGCACCATTTTTGAGTGAATTGGCAAAAGTCAGATTTTTGCTGAAATTGTGACCCCGGGGCTTAGGGATTTTTTCAAAAAAATATTTTCTGCCGGTTAAGTTTTTGAGGGCTGATTTCTTGTCCTGGGATAAAAAGACTTCTGTTTCAATCGCCAAAGCTTTCAGGGGAGCATTTGCAACCGGTTGGCACCATTTTTGAGTGAATTGCCAAATGTCAGATTTTTGCTGAAATTGTGACCCCGGGGCTTAGGGATTTTTTCAAAAAAATCTTTTCTGCCGGTTTAGTTTTTGAGGGCTGATTTCTTGTCCTGGGATAAAAAGCCTTCTTTTTCCATCGCCAAAGCTTTCAGGAGAGCATTTTCAAGCTTTTGGCACCATTTTTGAGTGTATTGACAAAAGTCAGATTTTTGCTGAAATTGTGACCCCGGGGCTTAGGGATTTTTTCAAAAAAATATTTTCTGCCGGTTAAGTTTTTGAGGGCTGATTTCTTGTCCTGGGATAAAAAGACTTCTGTTTTGAGTGCCAAACCTTTCAGGAGAGCATTTTCAAGCTTTTGGCACCATTTTTGAGTGAATTGCCAAAAGTCAGATTTTTGCTGAAATTGTGACCCCGGGGCTTAGGGATTTTTTCAAAAAAATATTTTCTGCCGGTTAAGTTTTTGAGGGCTGATTTCTTGTCCTGGGATAAAAAGCCTTCTGTTTCGAGTGCCAAACCTTTCAGGAGAGCATTTTCAAGCTTTTGGTACCATTTTTGAGTGAATTGCCAAAAGTCAGATTTTTGCTGAAATTGTGACCCCGGGGCTTAGGGATTTTTTCAAAAAAATATTTTCTGCCGCTTAAGTTTTTGAGGGCTGATTTCTTGTCCTGGGATAAAAAGACTTCTGTTTCGAGTGCCAAACCTTTCAGAAGAGCATTTTCAAGTTTCTGGCACCATTTTTGAGTGAATTGCCAAAAGTCAGATTTTTGCTGAAATTGTGACCCCGGGGCTTAGGGATTTTTTCAAAAAAATATTTTCTGCCGGTTTAGTTTTTGAGGGCTGATTTCTTGTCCTGGGATAAAAAACCTTCTGTTTCCATCGCCAAAGCTTTCAGGGGAGCATTTTCAAGTTTCTGGCACCATTTTTGAGTGAATTGACAAAAGTCAGATTTTTGCTGAAATTGTGACCCCGGGGCTTAGTGATTTTTTCAAAAAAATATTTTCTTCCGCTTAAGTTTTTGAGGGCTGATTTCTTGTCCTGGGATAAAAAGACTTCTGTTTCCATCGCCAAAGCTTTCCGGGGAGCATTTGCAACCGGTTGGCACCATTTTTGAGTGAATTGCCAAAAGTCAGATTTTTGCTGAAATTGTGACCCTGGGGCTTAGGGATTTTTTCAAAAAAATATTTTCTGCCGGTTAAGTTTTTGAGGGCTGATTTCTTGTCCTGGGATAAAAAGCCTTCTGTTTCCATCGCCAAAGCTTTCAGGGGAGCATTTTCAAGCTTTTGGCACCATTTTTGAGTGAATTGCCAAAAGTCAGATTTTTGCTGAAATTGTGACCCCGGGGCTTAGGGATTTTTTCAAAAAAATATTTTCGGCGGTTAAGTTTTTGAGGGCTGATTTCTTGTCCTGTGATAAAAAGCCTTCTTTTTCCATCGCCAAATCTTTCAGGAGAGCATTTTCAAGCTTTTGGCACCATTTTTGAGTGAATTGGCAAAAGTCAGATTTTTGCTGAAATTGTGACCCCGGGGCTTAGGGATTTTTTCAAAAAAATATTTTCATGCCGGTTAAGTTATTGAGGGCTGATTTCTTGTCCTGTGATAAAAAGCCTTCTTTTTCCATCGCCAAATCTTTCAGGAGAGCATTTTCAAGCTTTTGGCACCATTTTTGAGTGAATTGGCAAAAGTCAGATTTTTGCTGAAATTGTGACCCCGGGGCTTAGGGATTTTTTCAAAAAAATATTTTCATGCCGGTTAAGTTATTGAGGGCTGATTTCTTGTCCTGGGATAAAAAGCCTTCTCTTTCGAGTGCCAAACCTTTCAGGAGAGAATTTTCAAGCTTTTGGCACCATTTTTGAGTGAATTGGCAAAAGTCAGATTTTTGCTGAAATTGTGACCCCGGGGCTTAGGGATTTTTTCAAAAAAATATTTTCTGCCGGTTAAGTTTTTGAGGGCTGATTTCTTGTCCTGGGATAAAAAGACTTCTGTTTCAATCGCCAAAGCTTTCAGGGGAGCATTTGCAACCGGTTGGCACCATTTTTGAGTGAATTGCCAAATGTCAGATTTTTGCTGAAATTGTGACCCCGGGGCTTAGGGATTTTTTCAAAAAAATCTTTTCTGCCGGTTTAGTTTTTGAGGGCTGATTTCTTGTCCTGGGATAAAAAGCCTTCTTTTTCCATCGCCAAAGCTTTCAGGAGAGCATTTTCAAGCTTTTGGCACCATTTTTGAGTGTATTGACAAAAGTCAGATTTTTGCTGAAATTGTGACCCCGGGGCTTAGGGATTTTTTCAAAAAAATATTTTCTGCCGGTTAAGTTTTTGAGGGCTGATTTCTTGTCCTGGGATAAAAAGACTTCTGTTTTGAGTGCCAAACCTTTCAGGAGAGCATTTTCAAGCTTTTGGCACCATTTTTGAGTGAATTGCCAAAAGTCAGATTTTTGCTGAAATTGTGACCCCGGGGCTTAGGGATTTTTTCAAAAAAATATTTTCTGCCGGTTAAGTTTTTGAGGGCTGATTTCTTGTCCTGGGATAAAAAGCCTTCTGTTTCGAGTGCCAAACCTTTCAGGAGAGCATTTTCAAGCTTTTGGTACCATTTTTGAGTGAATTGCCAAAAGTCAGATTTTTGCTGAAATTGTGACCCCGGGGCTTAGGGATTTTTTCAAAAAAATATTTTCTGCCGCTTAAGTTTTTGAGGGCTGATTTCTTGTCCTGGGATAAAAAGACTTCTGTTTCGAGTGCCAAACCTTTCAGGAGAGCATTTTCAAGCTTTTGGCACCATTTTTGAGTGAATTGCCAAAAGTCAGATTTTTGCTGAAATTGTGACCCCGGGGCTTAGGGATTTTTTCAAAAAAATATTTTCTGCCGGTTTAGTTTTTGAGGGCTGATTTCTTGTCCTGGGATAAAAAGCCTTCTGTTTTGAGTGCCAAACCTTTCAGATGAGAATTTTCAAGTTTCTGGCACCATTTTTGAGTGAATTGCCAAATGTCAGATTTTTGCTGAAATTGTGACCCCGGGGCTTGGGGATTTTTTCAAAAAAATATTTTCTGCCGGTTAAGTTTTTGAGGGCTGATTTCTTGTCCTGTGATAAAAAGCCTTCTTTTTCCATCGCCAAACCTTTCAGGAGAGCATTTTCAAGCTTTTGGCACCATTTTTGAGTGAATTGCCAAAAGTCAGATTTTTGCTGAAATTGTGACCCCGGGGCTTAGGGATTTTGTCAAAAAAATATTTTCTGCCGGTTAATTTTTTGAGGGCTGATTTCTTGTCCTGGGATAAAAAGCCTTCTGTTTCGAGTGCCAAACCTTTCAGAAGAGCATTTTCAAGTTTCTGGCACCATTTTTGAGTGAATTGCCAAAAGTCAGATTTTTGCTGAAATTGTGACCCCGGGGCTTAGGGATTTTGTCAAAAAAATATTTTCTGCCGGTTAAGTTTTTGAGGGCTGATTTCTTGTCCTGTGATAAAAAGCCTTCTGTTTTGAGTGCGAAACCTTTCAGGAGAGCATTTTCAAGCTTTTGGCACCATTTTTGAGTGAATTGCCAAAAGTCAGATTTTTGCTGAAATTGTGACCCCAGGGCTTAGGGATTTTTTCAAAAAAATATTTTCTGCCGGTTTAGTTTTTGAGGGCTGATTTCTTGTCCTGGGATAAAAAGCCTTCTGTTTCGAAGGCCAAAGCTTTCAGGAGAGCATTTTCAAGCTTTTGGCAGCATTTTTGAGTGAATTGACAAAAGTCAGATTTTTGCTGAAATTGTGACCCCGGGGCTTAGGGATTTTTTCAAAAAAATATTTTCTGCCGGTTAAGTTTTTGAGGGCTGATTTCTTGTCCTGGGATAAAAAGACTTCTGTTTTGAGTGCCAAACCTTTCAGGAGAGCATTTTCAAGCTTTTGGCACCATTTTTGAGTGAATTGCCAAAAGTCAGATTTTTGCTGAAATTGTGACCCCGGGGCTTAGGGATTTTGTCAAAAAAATATTTTCTGCCGGTTAATTTTTTGAGGGCTGATTTCTTGTCCTGGGATAAAAAGCCTTCTGTTTCGAGTGCCAAACCTTTCAGAAGAGCATTTTCAAGTTTCTGGCACCATTTTTGAGTGAATTGCCAAAAGTCAGATTTTTGCTGAAATTGTGACCCCGGGGCTTAGGGATTTTGTCAAAAAAATATTTTCTGCCGGTTAAGTTTTTGAGGGCTGATTTCTTTTCCTGTGATAAAAAGCCTTCTGTTTTGAGTGCGAAACCTTTCAGGAGAGCATTTTCAAGCTTTTGGCACCATTTTTGAGTGAATTGCCAAAAGTCAGATTTTTGCTGAAATTGTGACCCCAGGGCTTAGGGATTTTTTCAAAAAAATATTTTCTGCCGGTTTAGTTTTTGAGGGCTGATTTCTTGTCCTGGGATAAAAAGCCTTCTGTTTCGAAGGCCAAAGCTTTCAGGAGAGCATTTTCAAGCTTTTGGCAGCATTTTTGAGTGAATTGACAAAAGTCAGATTTTTGCTGAAATTGTGACCCCGGGGCTTAGGGATTTTTTCAAAAAAATATTTTCTGCCGGTTAAGTTTTTGAGGGCTGATTTCTTGTCCTGGGATAAAAAGACTTCTGTTTTGAGTGCCAAACCTTTCAGGAGAGCATTTTCAAGCTTTTGGCACCATTTTTGAGTGAATTGCCAAAAGTCAGATTTTTGCTGAAATTGTGACCCCGGGGCTTAGGGATTTTTTCAAAAAAATATTTTCTGCCGGTTAAGTTTTTGAGGGCTGATTTCTTGTCCTGGGATAAAAAGACTTCTGTTTTGAGTGCCAAACCTTTCAGGAGAGCATTTTCAAGCTTTTGGCACCATTTTTGAGTGAATTGCCAAAAGTCAGATTTTTGCTGAAATTGTGACCCCAGGGCTTAGGGATTTTTTCAAAAAAATATTTTCTGCCGGTTAAGTTTTTGAGGGCTGATTTCTTGTCCTGGGATAAAAAGCCTTCTGTTTCGAGTGCCAAACCTTTCAGAAGAGCATTTTCAAGTTTCTGGCACCATTTTTGAGTGAATTGCCAAAAGTCAGATTTTTGCTGAAATTGTGACCCCGGGGCTTAGGGATTTTTTCAAAAAAATATTTTCTGCCGGTTACGTTTTTGAGGGCTGATTTCTTTTCCTGTGATAAAAAGCCTTCTGTTTCGAGTGCGAAACCTTTTAGGAGAGCATTTTCAAGCTTTTGGCACCATTTTTGAGTGAATTGCCAAAAGTCAGATTTTTGCTGAAATTGTGACCCCAGGGCTTAGGGGTTTTTTCAAAAAAATATTTTCTGCCGGTTAAGTTTTTGAGGGCTGATTTCTTGTCCTGGGATAAAAAGACTTATGTTTCCATCGCCAAAGCTTTCAGGAGAGCATTTTCAAGCTTTTGGCACCATTTTTGAGTGAATTGCCAAAAGTCAGATTTTTGCTGAAATTGTGACCCCGGGGCTTAGGGATTTTTTCAAAAAAATATTTTCTGCCGGTTAAGTTTTTGAGGGCTGATTTCTTGTCCTGTGATAAAAAGCCTTCTTTTTCCATCGCCAAACCTTTCAGGAGAGCATTTTCAAGCTTTTGGCACCATTTTTGAGTGAATTGCCAAAAGTCAGATTTTTGCTGAAATTGTGACCCCGGGGCTTAGGGATTTTGTCAAAAAAATATTTTCTGCCGGTTAATTTTTTGAGGGCTGATTTCTTGTCCTGGGATAAAAAGCCTTCTGTTTCGAGTGCCAAACCTTTCAGAAGAGCATTTTCAAGTTTCTGGCACCATTTTTGAGTGAATTGCCAAAAGTCAGATTTTTGCTGAAATTGTGACCCCGGGGCTTAGGGATTTTGTCAAAAAAATATTTTCTGCCGGTTAAGTTTTTGAGGGCTGATTTCTTTTCCTGTGATAAAAAGCCTTCTGTTTTGAGTGCGAAACCTTTTAGGAGAGCATTTTCAAGCTTTTGGCACCATTTTTGAGTGAATTGCCAAAAGTCAGATTTTTGCTGAAATTGTGACCCCGGGGCTTAGGGATTTTTTCAAAAAAATATTTTCTGCCGGTTTAGTTTTTGAGGGCTGATTTCTTGTCCTGGGATAAAAAGCCTTCTGTTTCGAAGGCCAAAGCTTTCAGGAGAGCATTTTCAAGCTTTTGGCACCATTTTTGAGTGAATTGACAAAAGTCAGATTTTTGCTGAAATTGTGACCCCGGGGCTTAGGGATTTTTTCAAAAAAATATTTTCTGCCGGTTAAGTTTTTGAGGGCTGATTTCTTGTCCTGGGATAAAAAGACTTCTGTTTTGAGTGCCAAACCTTTCAGGAGAGCATTTTCAAGCTTTTGGCACCATTTTTGAGTGAATTGCCAAATGTCAGATTTTTGCTGAAATTGTGACCCCGGGGCTTAGGGATTTTTTCAAAAAAATATTTTCTGCCGGTTAAGTTTTTGAGGGCTGGTTTCTTGTCCTGGGATAAAAAGCCTTCTGTTTCGAGTGCCAAACCTTTCAGAAGAGCATTTTCAAGTTTCTGGCACCATTTTTGAGTGAATTGCCAAAAGTCAGATTTTTGCTGAAATGGTGACCCCGGGGCTTAGGGATTTTTTCAAAAAAATATTTTCTGCCGGTTACGTTTTTGAGGGCTGATTTCTTTTCCTGTGATAAAAAGCCTTCTGTTTCGAGTGCGAAACCTTTTAGGAGAGCATTTTCAAGCTATTGGCACCATTTTTGAGTGAATTGCCAAAAGTCAGATTTTTGCTGAAATTGTGACCCCAGGGCTTAGGGATTTTTTCAAAAAAATATTTTCTGCCGGTTAAGTTTTTGAGGGCTGATTTCTTGTCCTGTGATAAAAAGCCTTCTGTTTCGAGTGCCAAACCTTTCAGGAGAGCATTTTCAAGCTTTTGGCACCATTTTTGAGTGAATTGGCAAAAGTCAGATTTTTGCTGAAATTGTGACCCCGGGGCTTAGGGATTTTTTCAAAAAAATATTTTCTGCCGGTTAAGTTTTTGAGGGCTGATTTCTTGTCCTGGGATAAAAAGACTTCTGTTTCAATCGCCAAAGCTTTCAGGGGAGCATTTGCAACCGGTTGGCACCATTTTTGAGTGAATTGCCAAATGTCAGATTTTTGCTGAAATTGTGACCCCGGGGCTTAGGGATTTTTTCAAAAAAATCTTTTCTGCCGGTTTAGTTTTTGAGGGCTGATTTCTTGTCCTGGGATAAAAAGCCTTCTGTTTCGAGTGCCAAACCTTTCAGGAGAGCATTTTCAAGCTTTTGGCACCATTTTTGAGTGAATTGGCAAAAGTCAGATTTTTGCTGAAATTGTGACCCGCGGGGCTTAGGGATTTTTTCAAAAAAATATTTTCTGCCGGTTAAGTTTTTGAGGGCTGATTTCTTGTCCTGGGATAAAAAGCCTTCTCTTTCGAGTGCCAAACCTTTCAGGAGAGAATTTTCAAGCTTTTGGCACCATTTTTGAGTGAATTGCCAAAAGTCAGATTTTTGCTGAAATTGTGACCCCGGGGCTTAGGGATTTTTTCAAAAAAATATTTTTTGCCGGTTAGGTTTTTGAGGGCTGATTTATTTCCTTTGTAAAAAGACTTCTGTTTCCATTGCCAAAGCTTTCAGGAGAGCATTTGCAACCGGTTTGCACCATTTTTGAGTGAATTGCCAAAAGTCAGATTTTTGCTGAAATTGTGACCCCGGGGCTTAGGGATATTTGCAAAAAAAAGTATTTTCTGCCGGTTAGATTTTTGAGGGCTGTTTTCTTGTCCTGTGATAAAAAGCCTTCTGTTTCGAGTGCCAAACCTTTCAGAAGAGCATTTTCAAGTTTCTGGCACCATTTTTGAGTGAATTGCCAAAAGTCAGATTTTTGCTGAAATTGTGACCCCGGGGCTTAGGGATTTTTTCAAAAAAATATTTTCTGCCGGTTAAGTTTTTGAGGGCTGATTTCTTGTCCTGGGATAAAAAGCCTTCTGTTTCCATCGCCAAAGCTTTCAGGGGAGCATTTTCAAGTTTCTGGCACCATTTTTGAGTGAATTGCCAAAAGTCAGATTTTTGCTGAAATTGTGACCCCAGGGCTTAGGGATTTTTTCAAAAAAATATTTTCTGCCGGTTAAGTTTTTGAGGGCTGATTTCTTGTCCTGTGATAAAAAGCCTTCTGTTTCGAGTGCCAAACCTTTCAGGAGAGCATTTTCAAGCTTTTGGCACCATTTTTGAGTGAATTGGCAAAAGTCAGATTTTTGCTGAAATTGTGACCCCGGGGCTTAGGGATTTTTTCAAAAAAATATTTTCTGCCGGTTAAGTTTTTGAGGGCTGATTTCTTGTCCTGGGATAAAAAGACTTCTGTTTCAATCGCCAAAGCTTTCAGGGGAGCATTTGCAACCGGTTGGCACCATTTTTGAGTGAATTGCCAAATGTCAGATTTTGCTGAAATTGTGACCCCGGGGCTTAGGGATTTTTTCAAAAAAATATTTTCTGCCGGTTAAGTTTTTGAGGGCTGATTTCTTTTCCTGTGATAAAAAGCCTTCTGTTTTGAGTGCGAAACCTTTTAGGAGAGCATTTTCAAGCTTTTGGCACCATTTTTGAGTGAATTGCCAAAAGTCAGATTTTGCTGAAATTGTGACCCCAGGGCTTAGGGATTTTTTCAAAAAAATATTTTCTGCCGGTTTAGTTTTTGAGGGCTGATTTCTTGTCCTGGGATAAAAAGCCTTCTGTTTCGAAGGCCAAAGCTTTCAGGAGAGCATTTTCAAGCTTTTGGCACCATTTTTGAGTGAATTGACAAAAGTCAGATTTTTGCTGAAATTGTGACCCCGGGGCTTAGGGATTTTTTCAAAAAAATATTTTCTGCCGGTTAAGTTTTTGAGGGCTGATTTCTTGTCCTGGGATAAAAAGACTTCTGTTTTGAGTGCCAAACCTTTCAGGAGAGCATTTTCAAGCTTTTGGCACCATTTTTGAGTGAATTGCCAAATGTCAGATTTTTGCTGAAATTGTGACCCCGGGGCTTAGGGATTTTTTCAAAAAAATATTTTCTGCCGGTTAAGTTTTTGAGGGCTGATTTCTTGTCCTGGGATAAAAAGCCTTCTCTTTCGAGTGCCAAACCTTTCAGAAGAGCATTTTCAAGTTTCTGGCACCATTTTTGAGTGAATTGCCAAAAGTCAGATTTTTGCTGAAATGGTGACCCCGGGGCTTAGGGATTTTTTCAAAAAAATATTTTCTGCCGGTTACGTTTTTGAGGGCTGATTTCTTTTCCTGTGATAAAAGCCTTCTGTTTCGAGTGCGAAACCTTTTAGGAGAGCATTTTCAAGCTTTTGGCACCATTTTTGAGTGAATTGCCAAAAGTCAGATTTTTGCTGAAATTGTGACCCCAGGGCTTAGGGATTTTTTCAAAAAAATATTTTCTGCCGGTTAAGTTTTTGAGGGCTGATTTCTTGTCCTGTGATAAAAAGCCTTCTGTTTCGAGTGCCAAACCTTTCAGGAGAGCATTTTCAAGCTTTTGGCACCATTTTTGAGTGAATTGGCAAAAGTCAGATTTTTGCTGAAATTGTGACCCCGGGGCTTAGGGATTTTTTCAAAAAAATATTTTCTGCCGGTTAAGTTTTTGAGGGCTGATTTCTTGTCCTGGGATAAAAAGACTTCTGTTTCAATCGCCAAAGCTTTCAGGGGAGCATTTGCAACCGGTTGGCACCATTTTTGAGTGAATTGCCAAATGTCAGATTTTTGCTGAAATTGTGACCCCGGGGCTTAGGGATTTTTTCAAAAAAATCTTTTCTGCCGGTTTAGTTTTTGAGGGCTGATTTCTTGTCCTGGGATAAAAAGCCTTCTGTTTCGAGTGCCAAACCTTTCAGGAGAGCATTTTCAAGCTTTTGGCACCATTTTTGAGTGAATTGGCAAAAGTCAGATTTTTGCTGAAATTGTGACCCGCGGGGCTTAGGGATTTTTTCAAAAAAATATTTTCTGCCGGTTAAGTTTTTGAGGGCTGATTTCTTGTCCTGGGATAAAAAGCCTTCTCTTTCGAGTGCCAAACCTTTCAGGAGAGAATTTTCAAGCTTTTGGCACCATTTTTGAGTGAATTGCCAAAAGTCAGATTTTTGCTGAAATTGTGACCCCGGGGCTTAGGGATTTTTTCAAAAAAATATTTTTTGCCGGTTAGGTTTTTGAGGGCTGATTTATTTCCTTTGATAAAAAGACTTCTGTTTCCATTGCCAAAGCTTTCAGGAGAGCATTTGCAACCGGTTTGCACCATTTTTGAGTGAATTGCCAAAAGTCAGATTTTTGCTGAAATTGTGACCCCGGGGCTTAGGGATATTTGCAAAAAAAAGTATTTTCTGCCGGTTAGATTTTTGAGGGCTGTTTTCTTGTCCTGTGATAAAAAGCCTTCTGTTTCGAGTGCCAAACCTTTCAGAAGAGCATTTTCAAGTTTCTGGCACCATTTTTGAGTGAATTGCCAAAAGTCAGATTTTTGCTGAAATTGTGACCCCGGGGCTTAGGGATTTTTTCAAAAAAATATTTTCTGCCGGTTAAGTTTTTGAGGGCTGATTTCTTGTCCTGGGATAAAAAGCCTTCTGTTTCCATCGCCAAAGCTTTCAGGGGAGCATTTTCAAGTTTCTGGCACCATTTTTGAGTGAATTGCCAAAAGTCAGATTTTTGCTGAAATTGTGACCCCAGGGCTTAGGGATTTTTTCAAAAAAATATTTTCTGCCGGTTAAGTTTTTGAGGGCTGATTTCTTGTCCTGTGATAAAAAGCCTTCTGTTTCGAGTGCCAAACCTTTCAGGAGAGCATTTTCAAGCTTTTGGCACCATTTTTGAGTGAATTGGCAAAAGTCAGATTTTTGCTGAAATTGTGACCCCGGGGCTTAGGGATTTTTTCAAAAAAATATTTTCTGCCGGTTAAGTTTTTGAGGGCTGATTTCTTGTCCTGGGATAAAAAGACTTCTGTTTCAATCGCCAAAGCTTTCAGGGGAGCATTTGCAACCGGTTGGCACCATTTTTGAGTGAATTGCCAAATGTCAGATTTTTGCTGAAATTGTGACCCCGGGGCTTAGGGATTTTTTCAAAAAAATATTTTCTGCCGGTTAAGTTTTTGAGGGCTGATTTCTTGTCCTGGGATAAAAAGCCTTCTCTTTCGAGTGCCAAACCTTTCAGGAGAGAATTTTCAAGCTTTTGGCACCATTTTTGAGTGAATTGCCAAAAGTCAGATTTTTGCTGAAATTGTGACCCCGGGGCTTAGGGATTTTTTCAAAAAAATATTTTTTGCCGGTTAGGTTTTTGAGGGCTGATTTATTTCCTTTGATAAAAAGACTTCTGTTTCCATTGCCAAAGCTTTCAGGAGAGCATTTGCAACCGGTTTGCACCATTTTTGAGTGAATTGCCAAAAGTCAGATTTTTGCTGAAATTGTGACCCCGGGGCTTAGGGATATTTGCAAAAAAAAGTATTTTCTGCCGGTTAGGTTTTTGAGGGCTGTTTTCTTGTCCTGTGATAAAAAGCCTTCTGTTTCGAGTGCCAAACCTTTCAGGAGAGCATTTTCAAGCTTTTGGCACCATTTTTGAGTGAATTGCCAAAAGTCAGATTTTTGCTGAAATTGTGACCCCGGGGCTTAGGGATTTTTTCAAAAAAATATTTTCTGCCGGTTTAGTTTTTGAGGGCTGATTTCTTGTCCTGGGATAAAAAGCCTTCTGTTTTGAGTGCCAAACCTTTCAGAAGAGCATTTTCAAGTTTCTGGCACCATTTTTGAGTGAATTGCCAAATGTCAGATTTTTGCTGAAATTGTGACCCCGGGGCTTGGGGATTTTTTCAAAAAAATATTTTCTGCCGGTTAAGTTTTTGAGGGCTGATTTCTTGTCCTGTGATAAAAAGCCTTCTTTTTCCATCGCCAAACCTTTCAGGAGAGCATTTTCAAGCTTTTGGCACCATTTTTGAGTGAATTGCCAAAAGTCAGATTTTTGCTGAAATTGTGACCCCGGGGCTTAGGGATTTTGTCAAAAAAATATTTTCTGCCGGTTAATTTTTTGAGGGCTGATTTCTTGTCCTGGGATAAAAAGCCTTCTGTTTCGAGTGCCAAACCTTTCAGAAGAGCATTTTCAAGTTTCTGGCAACATTTTTGAGTGAATTGCCAAAAGTCAGATTTTTGCTGAAATTGTGACCCCGGGGCTTAGGGATTTTTTCAAAAAAATATTTTCTGCCGGTTAAGTTTTTGAGGGCTGATTTCTTTTCCTGTGATAAAAAGCCTTCTGTTTCGAGTGCGAAACCTTTTAGGAGAGCATTTTCAAGCTTTTGGCACCATTTTTGAGTGAATTGCCAAAAGTCAGATTTTTGCTGAAATTGTGACCCCAGGGCTTAGGGATTTTTTCAAAAAAATATTTTCTGCCGGTTAAGTTTTTGAGGGCTGATTTCTTGTCCTGTGATAAAAAGCCTTCTGTTTCGAGTGCCAAACCTTTCAGGAGAGCATTTTCAAGTTTCTGGCACCATTTTTGAGTGAATTGCCAAAAGTCAGATTTTTGCTGAAATTGTGACCCCGGGGCTTGGGGATTTTTTCAAAAAAATATTTTCTGCCGGTTAAGTTTTTGAGGGCTGATTTCTTGTCCTGGGATAAAAAGCCTTCTTTTTCCATCGCCAAACCTTTCAGGAGAGCATTTTCAAGCTTTTGGCACCATTTTTGAGTGAATTGCCAAAAGTCAGATTTTTGCTGAAATTGTGACCCCGGGGCTTAGGGATTTTGTCAAAAAAATATTTTCTGCCGGTTAATTTTTTGAGGGCTGATTTCTTGTCCTGGGATAAAAAGCCTTCTGTTTCGAGTGCCAAACCTTTCAGAAGAGCATTTTCAAGTTTCTGGCACCATTTTTGAGTGAATTGCCAAAAGTCAGATTTTTGCTGAAATTCTGACCCCGGGGCTTAGGGATTTTGTCAAAAAAATATTTTCTGCCGGTTAAGTTTTTGAGGGCTGATTTCTTTTCCTGTGATAAAAAGCCTTCTGTTTTGAGTGCGAAACCTTTTAGGAGAGCATTTTCAAGCTTTTGGCACCATTTTTGAGTGAATTGCCAAAAGTCAGATTTTTGCTGAAATTGTGACCCCAGGGCTTAGGGATTTTTTCAAAAAAATATTTTCTGCCGGTTTAGTTTTTGAGGGCTGATTTCTTGTCCTGGGATAAAAAGCCTTCTGTTTCGAAGGCCAAAGCTTTCAGGAGAGCATTTTCAAGCTTTTGGCACCATTTTTGAGTGAATTGACAAAAGTCAGATTTTTGCTGAAATTGTGACCCCGGGGCTTAGGGATTTTTTTCAAAAAAATATTTTCTGCCGGTTAAGTTTTTGAGGGCTGATTTCTTGTCCTGGGATAAAAAGACTTCTGTTTCGAGTGCCAAACCTTTCAGGAGAGCATTTTCAAGCTTTTGGCACCATTTTTGAGTGAATTGGCAAAAGTCAGATTTTTGCTGAAATTGTGACCCCGGGGCTTAGGGATTTTTTCAAAAAAATATTTTCTGCCGGTTAAGTTTTTGAGGGCTGATTTCTTGTCCTGGGATAAAAAGCCTTCTGTTTCGAGTGCCAAACCTTTCAGAAGAGCATTTTCAAGTTTCTGGCACCATTTTTGAGTGAATTGCCAAAAGTCAGATTTTTGCTGAAATGGTGACCCCGGGGCTTAGGGATTTTTTCAAAAAAATATTTTCTGCCGGTTACGTTTTTGAGGGCTGATTTCTTTTCCTGTGATAAAAAGCCTTCTGTTTCGAGTGCGAAACCTTTTAGGAGAGCATTTTCAAGCTTTTGGCACCATTTTTGAGTGAATTGCCAAAAGTCAGATTTTTGCTGAAATTGTGACCCCGGGGCTTAGGGATATTTGCAAAAAAAAGTATTTTCTGCCGGTTAGATTTTGAGGGCTGTTTTCTTGTCCTGTGATAAAAAGCCTTCTGTTTCGAGTGCCAAACCTTTCAGAAGAGCATTTTCAAGTTTCTGGCACCATTTTTGAGTGAAATTGCCAAAAGTCAGATTTTTGCTGAAATTGTGACCCCAGGGCTTAGGGATTTTTCAAAAAAATATTTTCTGCCGGTTAAGTTTTTGAGGGCTGATTTCTTGTCCTGGGATAAAAAGCCTTCTGTTTCCATCGCCAAAGCTTTCAGGGGAGCATTTTCAAGTTTCTGGCACCATTTTTGAGTGAATTGCCAAAAGTCAGATTTTTGCTGAAATTGTGACCCCAGGGCTTAGGATTTTTTCAAAAAAATATTTTCTGCCGGTTAAGTTTTTGAGGGCTGATTTCTTGTCCTGTGATAAAAAGCCTTCTGTTTCGAGTGCCAAACCTTTCAGGAGAGCATTTTCAAGCTTTTGGCACCATTTTTGAGTGAATTGGCAAAAGTCAGATTTTTGCTGAAATTGTGACCCCGGGGCTTAGGGATTTTTTCAAAAAAATATTTTCTGCCGGTTAAGTTTTTGAGGGCTGATTTCTTGTCCTGGGATAAAAATGACTTCTGTTTCAATCGCCAAAGCTTTCAGGGGAGCATTTGCAACCGGTTGGCACCATTTTGAGTGAATTGCCAAATGTCAGATTTTTGCTGAAATTGTGACCCCGGGGCTTAGGGATTTTTTCAAAAAAATCTTTTCTGCGGTTTAGTTTTTGAGGGCTGATTTCTTGTCCTGGGATAAAAAGCCTTCTGTTTCGAGTGCCAAACCTTTCAGGAGAGCATTTTCAAGCTTTTGGCACCATTTTTGAGTGAATTGGCAAAAGTCAGATTTTTGCTGAAATTGTGACCCGCGGGGCTTAGGGATTTTTTCAAAAAAATATTTTCTGCCGGTTAAGTTTTTGAGGGCTGATTTCTTGTCCTGGGATAAAAAGCCTTCTCTTTCGAGTGCCAAACCTTTCAGGAGAGAATTTCAAGCTTTTGGCACCATTTTTGAGTGAATTGCCAAAAGTCAGATTTTTGCTGAAATTGTGACCCCGGGGCTTAGGGATTTTTTCAAAAAATATTTTTTGCCGTTAGGTTTTTGAGGGCTGATTTATTTCCTTTGATAAAAAGACTTCTGTTTCCATTGCCAAAGCTTTCAGGAGAGCATTTGCAACCGGTTTGCACCATTTTTGAGTGAATTGCCAAAAGTCAGATTTTTGCTGAAATTGTGACCCCGGGCTTAGGGATTTTTTCAAAAAAAATATTTTCTGCCGGTTAAGTTTTTGAGGGCTGATTCTTGTCCTGTGATAAAAAGCCTTCTTTTTCCATCGCCAAACCTTTCAGGAGAGCATTTTCAAGCTTTTGGCACCATTTTTGAGTGAATTGCCAAAAGTCAGATTTTTGCTGAAATTGTGACCCCGGGGCTTAGGGATTTTTTCAAAAAATATTTCTGCCGGTTAAGTTTTTGAGGGCTGATTTCTTTTCCTGTGATAAAAAGCCTTCTGTTTCGAGTGCGAAACCTTTTAGGAGAGCATTTTCAAGCTTTTGGCACCATTTTTGAGAGAATTGGCAAAAGTCAGATTTTGCTGAAATTGTGACCCGCGGGGCTTAGGGATTTTTTCAAAAATATATTTTCTGCCGGTTAAGTTTTTGAGGGCTGATTTCTTGTCCTGGGATAAAAAGCCTTCTCTTTCGAGTGCCAAACCTTTCAGGAGAGCATTTTCAAGCTTTTGGCACCATTTTTGAGTGAATTGCCAAAAGTCAGATTTTTGCTGAAATTGTGACCCCGGGGCTTAGGGATTTTTTCAAAAAAATATTTTTTGCCGGTTAGGTTTTTGAGGGCTGATTTATTTCCTTTGATAAAAAGACTTCTGTTTCCATTGCCAAAGCTTTCAGGAGAGCATTTGCAACCGGTTTGCACCATTTTTGAGTGAATTGCAAAAGTCAGATTTTTGCTGAAATTGTGACCCCGGGGCTTAGGGATATTTGCAAAAAAAAGTATTTTCTGCCGGTTAGATTTTTGAGGGCTGTTTTCTTGTCCTGTGATAAAAAGCCTTCTGTTTCGAGTGCCAAACCTTTCAGAAGAGCATTTTCAAGTTTCTGGCACCATTTTTGAGTGAATTGCCAAAAGTCAGATTTTTCCTGAAATTGTGACCCCGGGGCTTAGGGATTTTTTTCAAAAAAATATTTTCTGCCGGTTACGTTTTTGAGGGCTGATTTCTTGTCCTGGGATAAAAAGACTTCTGTTTCGAGTGCCAAACCTTTCAGGAGAGCATTTTCAAGCTTTTGGCACCATTTTTGAGTGAATTGCCAAAAGTCAGATTTTTGCTGAAATTGTGACCCCAGGGCTTAGGGATTTTTTCAAAAAAATATTTTCTGCCGGTTAAGTTTTTGAGGGCTGATTTCTTGTCCTGTGATAAAAAGCCTTCTGTTTCGAGTGCCAAACCTTTCAGGAGAGCATTTCAAGCTTTTGGCACCATTTTTGAGTGAATTGGCAAAAGTCAGATTTTTGCTGAAATTGTGACCCCGGGGCTTAGGGATTTTTTCAAAAAAATATTTTCTGCCGGTTAAGTTTTTGAGGGCTGATTTCTTGTCCTGGGATAAAAAGACTTCTGTTTCAATCGCCAAAGCTTTCAGGGGAGCATTTGCAACCGGTTGGCACCATTTTTGAGTGAATTGCCAAATGTCAGATTTTTGGTGAAATTGTGACCCCGGGGCTTAGGGATTTTTTCAAAAAAAATCTTTTCTGCCGGTTTAGTTTTTGAGGGCTGATTTCTTGTCCTGGGATAAAAAGCCTTCTGTTTCGAGTGCCAAACCTTTCAGGAGAGCATTTCAAGCTTTTGGCACCATTTTTGAGTGAATTGGCAAAAGTCAGATTTTTGCTGAAATTGTGACCCGCGGGGCTTAGGGATTTTTTCAAAAAAATATTTTCTGCCGGTTAAGTTTTTGAGGGCTGATTTCTTGTCCTGGGATAAAAAGCCTTCTCTTTCGAGTGCCAAACCTTTCAGGAGAGAATTTTCAAGCTTTGGCACCATTTTGAGTGAATTGCCAAAAGTCAGATTTTTGCTGAAATTGTGACCCCGGGGCTTAGGGATTTTTTCAAAAAAATATTTTTTGCCGGTTAGGTTTTTGAGGGCTGATTTATTTCCTTTGATAAAAAGACTTCTGTTTCCATTGCCAAAGCTTTCAGGAGAGCATTTGCAACCGGTTTGCACCATTTTTGAGTGAATTGCCAAAAGTCAGATTTTTGCTGAAATTGTGACCCCGGGGCTTAGGGATATTTGCAAAAAAAAGTATTTTCTGCCGGTTAGGTTTTTGAGGGCTGTTTTCTTGTCCTGTGATAAAAAGCCTTCTGTTTCGAGTGCCAAACCTTTCAGGAGAGCATTTTCAAGCTTTTGGCACCATTTTTGAGTGAATTGCCAAAAGTCAGATTTTTGCTGAAATTGTGACCCCGGGGCTTAGGGATTTTTTCAAAAAAATATTTCTGCCGGTTTAGTTTTTGAGGGCTGATTTCTTGTCCTGGGATAAAAAGCCTTCTGTTTTGAGTGCCAAACCTTCAGAAGAGCATTTTCAAGTTTCTGGCACCATTTTTGAGTGAATTGCCAAATGTCAGATTTTTGCTGAAATTGTGACCCCGGGGCTTGGGGATTTTTCAAAAAAATATTTTCTGCCGGTTAAGTTTTTGAGGGCTGATTTCTTGTCCTGTGATAAAAAGCCTTCTTTTTCCATCGCCAAACCTTTCAGGAGAGCATTTTCAAGCTTTTGGCACCATTTTTGAGTGAATTGCCAAAAGTCAGATTTTTGCTGAAATTGTGACCCCGGGGCTTAGGGATTTTGTCAAAAAAATATTTTCTGCCGGTTAATTTTTTGAGGGCTGATTTCTTGTCCTGGGATAAAAAGCCTTCTGTTTCGAGTGCCAAACCTTTCAGAAGAGCATTTTCAAGTTTCTGGCAACATTTTTGAGTGAATTGCCAAAAGTCAGATTTTTGCTGAAATTGTGACCCCGGGGCTTAGGGATTTTTTCAAAAAAATATTTTCTGCCGGTTAAGTTTTTGAGGGCTGATTTCTTTTCCTGTGATAAAAAGCCTTCTGTTTCGAAGTGCGAAACCTTTTAGGAGAGCATTTTCAAGCTTTTGGCACCATTTTTGAGTGAATTGCCAAAAGTCAGATTTTGCTGAAATTGTGACCCCAGGGCTTAGGGATTTTTCAAAAAAATATTTTCTGCCGGTTAAGTTTTGGAGGGCTGATTTCTTGTCCTGTGATAAAAAGCCTTCTGTTTCGAGTGCCAAACCTTTCAGGAGAGCATTTTCAAGTTTCTGGCACCATTTTTGAGTGAATTGCCAAAAGTCAGATTTTGCTGAAATTGTGACCCCGGGGCTTGGGGATTTTTTCAAAAAAATATTTTCTGCCGGTTAAGTTTTTGAGGGCTGATTTCTTGTCCTGGGATAAAAAGCCTTCTTTTTCCATCGCCAAACCTTTCAGGAGAGCATTTTCAAGCTTTTGGCACCATTTTGAGTGAATTGCCAAAAGTCAGATTTTTGCTGAAATTGTGACCCCGGGGCTTAGGGATTTTGTCAAAAAAATATTTTCTGCCGGTTAATTTTTTGAGGGCTGATTTCTTGTCCTGGGATAAAAGCCTTCTGTTTCGAGTGCCAAACCTTTCAGAAGAGCATTTTCAAGTTTCTGGCACCATTTTTGAGTGAATTGCCAAAAGTCAGATTTTTGCTGAAATTGTGACCCCGGGGCTTAGGGATTTTGTCAAAAAAATATTTTCTGCCGGTTAAGTTTTTGAGGGCTGATTTCTTTTCCTGTGATAAAAAGCCTTCTGTTTTGAGTGCGAAACCTTTTAGGAGAGCATTTTCAAGCTTTTGGCACCATTTTGAGTGAATTGACAAAAGTCAGATTTTTGCTGAAATTGTGACCCCGGGGCTTAGGGATTTTTTCAAAAAAATATTTTCTGCCGGTTAAGTTTTTGAGGGCTGATTTCTTGTCCTGGGATAAAAAGACTTCTGTTTCGAGTGCCAAACCTTTCAGGAGAGCATTTTCAAGCTTTTGGCACCATTTTTGAGTGAATTGGCAAAAGTCAGATTTTTGCTGAAATTGTGACCCCGGGGCTTAGGGATTTTTTCAAAAAAATATTTTCTGCCGGTTAAGTTTTTGAGGGCTGATTTCTTGTCCTGGGATAAAAAGCCTTCTGTTTCGAGTGCCAAACCTTTCAGAAGAGCATTTTCAAGTTTCTGGCACCATTTTTGAGTGAATTGCCAAAAGTCAGATTTTTGCTGAAATGGTGACCCCGGGGCTTAGGGATTTTTTCAAAAAAATATTTTCTGCCGGTTACGTTTTTGAGGGCTGATTTCTTTTCCTGTGATAAAAAAGCCTTCTGTTTCGAGTGCGAAACCTTTTAGGAGAGCATTTTCAAGCTTTTGGCACCATTTTTGAGTGAATTGCCAAAAGTCAGATTTTTGCTGAAATTGTGACCCCAGGGCTTAGGGATTTTTTTCAAAAAAATATTTTCTGCCGGTTAAGTTTTTGAGGGCTGATTTCTTGTCCCTGTGATAAAAAGCCTTCTGTTTCGAGTGCCAAACCTTTCAGGAGAGCATTTTCAAGCTTTTGGCACCATTTTTGAGTGAATTGGCAAAAGTCAGATTTTTGCTGAAATTGTGACCCCGGGGCTTAGGGATTTTTTCAAAAAAATATTTTCTGCCGGTTAAGTTTTTGAGGGCTGATTTCTTGTCCTGGGATAAAAAGACTTCTGTTTCAATCGCCAAAGCTTTCAGGGGAGCATTTGCAACCGGTTGGCACCATTTTTGAGTGAATTGCCAAATGTCAGATTTTTGCTGAAATTGTGACCCCGGGGCTTAGGGATTTTTTCAAAAAAATCTTTTCTGCCGGTTTAGTTTTTGAGGGCTGATTTCTTGTCCTGGGATAAAAAGCCTTCTGTTTCGAGTGCCAAACCTTTCAGGAGAGCATTTTCAAGTTTCTGGCAACATTTTTGAGTGAATTGCCAAAAGTCAGATTTTTGCTGAAATTGTGACCCCGGGGCTTAGGGATTTTTTCAAAAAAATATTTTCTGCCGGTTAAGTTTTTGAGGGCTGATTTCTTTTCCTGTGATAAAAAGCCTTCTGTTTCGAGTGCGAAACCTTTTAGGAGAGCATTTTCAAGCTTTTGGCACCATTTTTGAGTGAATTGCCAAAAGTCAGATTTTTGCTGAAATTGTGACCCCAGGGCTTAGGGATTTTTTCAAAAAAATATTTTCTGCCGGTTAAGTTTTTGAGGGCTGATTTCTTGTCCTGTGATAAAAAGCCTTCTGTTTCGAGTGCCAAACCTTTCAGGAGAGCATTTTCAAGTTTCTGGCACCATTTTTGAGTGAATTGCCAAAAGTCAGATTTTTGCTGAAATTGTGACCCCGGGGGCTTGGGGATTTTTTCAAAAAAATATTTTCTGCCGGTTAAGTTTTTGAGGGCTGATTTCTTGTCCTGGGATAAAAAGCCTTCTTTTTCCATCGCCAAACCTTTCAGGAGAGCATTTTCAAGCTTTTGGCACCATTTTTGAGTGAATTGCCAAAAGTCAGATTTTTGCTGAAATTGTGACCCCGGGGCTTAGGGATTTTGTCAAAAAAATATTTTCTGCCGGTTAATTTTTTGAGGGCTGATTTCTTGTCCTGGGATAAAAAGCCTTCTGTTTCGAGTGCCAAACCTTTCAGAAGAGCATTTTCAAGTTTCTGGCACCATTTTTGAGTGAATTGCCAAAAGTCAGATTTTGCTGAAATTGTGACCCCGGGGCTTAGGGATTTTGTCAAAAAAATATTTTCTGCCGGTTAAGTTTTTGAGGGCTGATTTCTTTTCCTGTGATAAAAAGCCTTCTGTTTTGAGTGCGAAACCTTTTAGGAGAGCATTTTCAAGCTTTTGGCACCATTTTTGAGTGAATTGCCAAAAGTCAGATTTTTGCTGAAATTGTGACCCCAGGGCTTAGGATTTTTTCAAAAAAATATTTTCTGCCGGTTTAGTTTTTGAGGGCTGATTTCTTGTCCTGGGATAAAAAGCCTTCTGTTTCGAAGGCCAAAGCTTTCAGGAGAGCATTTTCAAGCTTTTGGCACCATTTTTGAGTGAATTGACAAAAGTCAGATTTTTGCTGAAATTGTGACCCCGGGGCTTAGGGATTTTTTCAAAAAAATATTTTCTGCCGGTTAAGTTTTTGAGGGCTGATTTCTTGTCCTGGGATAAAAAGACTTCTGTTTCGAGTGCCAAACCTTTCAGGAGAGCATTTTCAAGCTTTTGGCACCATTTTTGAGTGAATTGGCAAAAGTCAGATTTTTGCTGAAATTGTGACCCCGGGGCTTAGGGATTTTTTCAAAAAAATATTTTCTGCCGGTTAAGTTTTTGAGGGCTGATTTCTTGTCCTGGGATAAAAAGCCTTCTGTTTCGAGTGCCAAACCTTTCAGAAGAGCATTTTCAAGTTTCTGGCACCATTTTTGAGTGAATTGCCAAAAGTCAGATTTTTGCTGAAATGGTGACCCCGGGGCTTAGGGATTTTTTCAAAAAAATATTTTCTGCCGGTTACGTTTTTGAGGGCTGATTTCTTTTCCTGTGATAAAAAGCCTTCTGTTTCGAGTGCGAAACCTTTTAGGAGAGCATTTTCAAGCTTTTGGCACCATTTTTGAGTGAATTGCCAAAAGTCAGATTTTTGCTGAAATTGTGACCCCAGGGCTTAGGGATTTTTTCAAAAAAATATTTTCTGCCGGTTAAGTTTTTGAGGGCTGATTTCTTGTCCTGTGATAAAAAGCCTTCTGTTTCGAGTGCCAAACCTTTCAGGAGAGCATTTTCAAGCTTTTGGCACCATTTTTGAGTGAATTGGCAAAAGTCAGATTTTTGCTGAAATTGTGACCCCGGGGCTTAGGGATTTTTTCAAAAAAATATTTTCTGCCGGTTAAGTTTTTGAGGGCTGATTTCTTGTCCTGGGATAAAAAGACTTCTGTTTCAATCGCCAAAGCTTTCAGGGGAGCATTTGCAACCGGTTGGCACCATTTTTGAGTGAATTGCCAAATGTCAGATTTTTGCTGAAATTGTGACCCCGGGGCTTAGGGATTTTTTCAAAAAAATCTTTTCTGCCGGTTTAGTTTTTGAGGGCTGATTTCTTGTCCTGGGATAAAAAGCCTTCTGTTTCGAGTGCCAAACCTTTCAGGAGAGCATTTTCAAGCTTTTGGCACCATTTTTGAGAGAATTGGCAAAAGTCAGATTTTTGCTGAAATTGTGACCCGCGGGGCTTAGGGATTTTTTCAAAAATATATTTTCTGCCGGTTAAGTTTTTGAGGGCTGATTTCTTGTCCTGGGATAAAAAGCCTTCTCTTTCGAGTGCCAAACCTTTCAGGAGAGAATTTTCAAGCTTTTGGCACCATTTTTGAGTGAATTGCCAAAAGTCAGATTTTTGCTGAAATTGTGACCCCGGGGCTTAGGGATTTTTTCAAAAAAATATTTTTTGCCGGTTAGGTTTTTGAGGGCTGATTTATTTCCTTTGATAAAAAGACTTCTGTTTCCATTGCCAAAGCTTTCAGGAGAGCATTTGCAACCGGTTTGCACCATTTTTGAGTGAATTGCCAAAAGTCAGATTTTTGCTGAAATTGTGACCCCGGGGCTTAGGGATATTTGCAAAAAAAAGTATTTTCTGCCGGTTAGATTTTTGAGGGCTGTTTTCTTGTCCTGTGATAAAAAGCCTTCTGTTTCGAGTGCCAAACCTTTCAGAAGAGCATTTTCAAGTTTCTGGCACCATTTTTGAGTGAATTGCCAAAAGTCAGATTTTTGCTGAAATTGTGACCCCGGGGCTTAGGGATTTTTTCAAAAAAATATTTTCTGCCGGTTAAGTTTTTGAGGGCTGATTTCTTGTCCTGGGATAAAAAGCCTTCTGTTTCCATCGCCAAAGCTTTCAGGGGAGCATTTTCAAGTTTCTGGCACCATTTTTGAGTGAATTGCCAAAAGTCAGATTTTTGCTGAAATTGTGACCCCGGGGCTTAGGGATTTTTTCAAAAAAATCTTTTCTGCCGGTTTAGTTTTTGAGGGCTGATTTCTTGTCCTGGGATAAAAAGCCTTCTGTTTCGAGTGCCAAACCTTTCAGGAGAGCATTTTCAAGCTTTTGGCACCATTTTTGAGAGAATTGGCAAAAGTCAGATTTTTGCTGAAATTGTGACCCGCGGGGCTTAGGGATTTTTTCAAAAATATATTTTCTGCCGGTTAAGTTTTTGAGGGCTGATTTCTTGTCCTGTGATAAAAAGCCTTCTGTTTCGAGTGCCAAACCTTTCAGGAGAGCATTTTCAAGCTTTTGGCACCATTTTTGAGTGAATTGCCAAAAGTCAGATTTTTGCTGAAATTGTGACCCCGGGGCTTAGGGATTTTTTCAAAAAAATATTTTTTGCCGGTTAGGTTTTTGAGGGCTGATTTATTTCCTTTGATAAAAAGACTTCTGTTTCCATTGCCAAAGCTTTCAGGGGAGCATTTGCAACCGGTTTGCACCATTTTTGAGTGAATTGCCAAAAGTCAGATTTTTGCTGAAATTGTGACCCCGGGGCTTAGGGATATTTGCAAAAAAAAGTATTTTCTGCCGGTTAGGTTTTTGAGGGCTGTTTTCTTGTCCTGTGATAAAAAGCCTTCTGTTTCGAGTGCCAAACCTTTCAGGAGAGCATTTTCAAGCTTTTGGCACCATTTTTGAGTGAATTGCCAAAAGTCAGATTTTTGCTGAAATTGTGACCCCGGGGCTTAGGGATTTTTTCAAAAAAATATTTTCTGCCGGTTTAGTTTTTGAGGGCTGATTTCTTGTCCTGGGATAAAAAGCCTTCTGTTTTGAGTGCCAAACCTTTCAGAAGAGCATTTTCAAGTTTCTGGCACCATTTTTGAGTGAATTGCCAAATGTCAGATTTTTGCTGAAATTGTGACCCCGGGGCTTAGGGATTTTTTCAAAAAAATATTTTCTGCCGGTTAAGTTTTCGAGGGCTGATTTCTTGTCCTGTGATAGAAAGCCTTCTGTTTCGACTGCCAAAGCTTTCAGGGGAGCATTTGCAAGCTTCTGGCACCATTTTTGAGTGAATTGCCAAAAGTCAGATTTTTGCTGAAATTGTGACCCCGGGGCTTAGGGATTTTTTCAAAAAAATCTTTTCCGCCGGTTTAAGTTTTGGAGGGCTGATTTCTTGTCCTGTGATAGAAAGCTTTCTGTTTCGACTGCCAAAGCTTTCAGGGGAGCATTTGCAAGCTTCTGGCACCATTTTTGAGTGAATTGCCGAAAGTCAGATTTTTGATGAAATTGTGACCCCGGGGCTTAGGGATTTTTTCAAAAAAATCTTTTCACCGGTTTAAGTTTTGGAGGGCTGATTTCTTGTCCTGTGATAGAAAGCTTTCTGTTTCGACTGCCAAAGCTTTCAGGGGAGCATTTGCAAGCTTCTGGCACCATTTTGGAGTGAATTGCCGAAAGTCAGATTTTTGATGAAATTGTGACCCCGGGGCTTAGGGATTTTTTCAAAAAAATCTTTTCGCCGGTTAAGTTTTCGAGGGCTGATTTCTAGTCCTGTGATAAAAAGCCTTCTCTTTCGACTGCCAAAGCTTTCAGGAGAGCATTTGCAACCGTTTGGCACCATTTTTGAGTGAATTGCCAAAAGTCAGATTTTTGCTGAAATTGTGACCCCGGGCCTTAGGGATTTTTTCAAAAAAATCTTTTCCTCCGGTTATGTTTTCAAGGGCTGATTTCTTGTCCTGTGATAAAAAGCCTTCTCTTTCGACTGCCAAAGCTTTCACGGGAGCATTTGCAAGCTTCTGGCACCATTTTTGAGTGAATTGCCAAAAGTCAGATTTTTGCTGAAATTGTGACCCCGGGCTTAGGGATTTTTTCAAAAAAATCTTTTCCGCCGGTTAAGTTTTCGAGGGCTGATTTCTTGTCCTGTGATAAAAAGCCTTCTCTTTCGACAGCCAAAGCTTTCAGGAGAGCATTTGCAACCGTTTGGCACCATTTTTGTGTGAATTGCCAAAAGTCAGATTTTTGCTGAAATTGTGACCCCGGGCCTTAGGGATTTTTTCAAAAAAATCATTTCCGCCGGTTATGTTTTCGAGGGCTGATTTCTTGTCCTGTGATAGAAAGCCTTCTCTTTCGACTGCCAAAGCTTTCAGGGGAGCATTTGCAAGCTTCTGGCACCATTTTTGAGTGAATTGCCAAAAGTCAGATTTTTGCTGAAATTGTGACCCCGGGGCTTAGGGATTTTTTCAAAAAAATCTT
The DNA here is from genome assembly GCF_964188305.1 of Podarcis bocagei. Lineage (NCBI taxonomy): Eukaryota > Metazoa > Chordata > Lepidosauria > Squamata > Lacertidae > Podarcis > Podarcis bocagei. Next base: position 14,079,952 of record NC_138138.1, on the reverse strand, counting down.
TTCTGCCGGTTAAGTTTTCGAGGGCTGATTTCTTGTCCTGTGATAAAAAGCCTTCTCTTTCGACAGCCAAAGCTTTCAGGAGAGCATTTGCAACCGTTTGGCACCATTTTTGTGTGAATTGCCAAAAGTCAGATTTTTTATGAAATTGTGACCCCGGGGCTTAGGGATTTTTTCAAAAAAATCTTTTCCGCCGGTTAAGTTTTCGAAGGCTTGTTTCTTGTCCTGTGTTAGAAAGCCTTCTGTTTCGACTGCCAAAGCTTTCAGGGGAGCATTTGCAAGCTTCTGGCACCATTTTTGAGTGAATTGCCAAAAGTCAGATTTTTGCTGAAATTCTGACCCCGAGGCTTAGGGATTTTTGCAAAAAAAATCTTTTCCGCCGGTTGAGTTTTCGAGGGCTGATTTCTTGTCCTGTGATAAAAAGCCTTCTCGTTCGACTGCCAAAGCTTTCCGGAGAGCATTTGCAAGCTTCTGGCACCATTTTTGAGTGAATTGCCAAAAGTCAGATTTTTGATGAAATTGTGACCCCGGGCTTAGGGATTTTTTCAAAAAAAATCTTTTCCGCTGGTTAAGTTTTGGAGGGCTGATTTCTTGTCCTGTGATAGAAAGCCTTCTGTTTCGACTGCCAAAGCTTTCAGGGGAGCATTTGCAAGCGTCTGGCACAATTTTTGAGTGAATTGCAAAAAGTCAGATTTTTGCTGAAATAGTGACCCCGGGGCTTAGGGATTTTTTCAAAAAAAATCTTTTCCGCCGGTTAAGTTTTCGAGGGCTGATTTCTTGTCCTGTGATAAAAAGCCTTCTCTTTCGACAGCCAAAGCTTTCAGGAGAGCATTTGCAACCGTTTGGCACCATTTTTGTGTGAATTTGCCAAAAGTCAGATTTTTGCTGAAATTGTGACCCCGGGCCTTAGGGATTTTTTCAAAAAAATCATTTCCGCCGGTTATGTTTTCGAGGGCTGATTTCTTGTCCTGTGATAGAAAGCCTTCTCTTTCGACTGCCAAAGCTTTCAGGAGAGCATTGGCAACCGTTTGGCACCATTTTTGTGTGAATTGCCAAAAGTCCGATTTTTGATGAAATTGTGACCCCGGGGCTTAGGGATTTTTTCAAAAAAATCTTTTCCGCCGGTTAAGTTTTCGAAGGCTTGTTTCTTGTCCTGTGTTAGAAAGCCTTCTGTTTCGACTGCCAAAGGTTTCAGGGGAGCATTTGCAAGCTTCTGGCACCATTTTTGAGTGAATTGCCAAAAGTCAGATTTTTGCCGAAATTGTGACCCCGGGGCTTAGGGATTTTTCAAAAAAATCTTTTCCGCCGGTTAAGTTTTCGAGGGCTGATTTCTTGTCCTGTGATAGAAAGCCTTCTGTTTCGACTGCCAAAGCTTTCAGGGGAGCATTTGCAAGCTTCTGGCACCATTTTTGAGTGAATTGCCAAAAGTCAGATTTTTGCTGAAATTCTGACCCCGAGGCTTAGGGATTTTTGCAGAAAAATCTTTTCCGCCGGTTGAGTTTTCGAGGGCTGATTTCTTGTCCTGTGATAAAAAGCCTTCTCTTTCGACTGCCAAACCTTTCCGGAGAGCATTTGCAAGCTTCTGGCACCATTTTTGAGTGAATTGCCAAAAGTCAGATTTTTGATGACATTGTGACCCCGGGCCTTAGGGATTTTTTCAAAAAAATCTTTTCCGCCGGTTAAGTTTTCGAGGGCTGATTTCTTGTCCTGTGATAAAAAGCCTTCTCTTTCGACAGCCAAAGCTTTCAGGAGAGCATTTGCAACCGTTTGGCACCATTTTTGTGTGAATTGCCAAAAGTCAGATTTTTGATGAAATTGTGACCCCGGGCCTTAGGGATTTTTTCAAAAAAATCTTTTCCGCCGGTTAAGATTTGGAGGGCTGATTTCTTGTCCTGTGATAGAAAGCCTTCTGTTTGGACTGCCAAAGCTTTCAGGGGAGCATTTGCAAGCTCCTGGCACCATTTTTGAGTGAATTGCCAAAAGTCAGATTTTTGCTGAAATTGTGACCCCGGGGCTTAGGGATTTTTTCAAAAAAATCTTTTCCGCCGGTTAAGTTTTCGAGGGCTGATTTCTTGTCCTGTGTTAGAAAGCCTTCTGTTTCGACTGCCAAAGCTTTCAGGGGAGCATTTGCAAGCTTCTGGCACCATTTTGAGTGAATTGCCAAAAGTCAGATTTTTGCTGAAATTGTGACCCCGGGGCT